>NW_026848967.1:1315508-2631016 GCF_030867605.1 Colletotrichum paranaense | reverse complement strand
CACGCCTGTTACCACAACCAAGACAATCGCCGTCTCGACGACCATCTGCCCCGTTACCGAGGAGTCTACAAAGCCTATTCCCACCCACCCAGCTCCTCCACCAACGACCTGGACGACTTCCACGGTAACCCTAACCCTAACCCTAACCCTAACCCTAACCCTAACCCTAACCCTAACCCTAACCCTAACCCTAACCCTAACCCTAACCCTAACCCTAACCCTGAATGATTACTTTGTAATAAGCTCTAATTAAGAAGCCCCGTAGGGCTTTTATGATAGTCGCGCGCGCAGCAGCCTCTCTTAGCCCTAACCTAAGGGTTAGGGTGCGGCGGGGGGCTACTACTTTTTTATTTTTTTTAAGCGACGTATACTAAGCTATTTTCTTAGCTATCTTAGTTAGTACTAACTTTACGTAAACGTCTTTTTTAATATCTATAACGTAGAAGATCTTAGTTATACGCTAGTTAATGCCGTATATTTTTAATTAAATTAATATTAATAAATAGCGCTCGAAAACTATATTTAAAATGCCTCGTAGCGAAAGAAGTATTAAATAAGTTAAGCTAACTAGGCTACTACTGATAATAATTATAGAATTTACTTAATTATTAACTTCACTAGCTATAGTCGTAATTCGTATTAGAAAACTAAAGTCTAATATGTTATAAAGAGAAAATAAAGCCGAGTATATTTGCTCGCTTATAACCGCATTTTTTATAGTAGCTATATCTAGTTACGGGGTTTTAAGTAAATACCGATCTATATCCGGGTACGAGGTCCTGGGCGAATGCTAACGGGACTTATATTTATATAACTATAAAAGTAGTAAGAGTTTATTAGCGCTAAGGAAGCTTTAAATAAGTAAGGTTTTAATAGCGTTAGTCTTAGCGAACCTTAGGCTCGAGGACTTTCTCCGTGGCATATCCTAAATCTATACGGGCGAGTCCCTTATTATATAGTTTAATACTAAGAGGCAATACCGATACCCCGTAGTCTTATTTTTAGTAATATAGTAGTGGGTTTTCCTCTTTAGCGTGAATAGATCCTCGTTACTTATAGCCTCTATCCTAAATAATTTTCCCTTGTTGGGTTTTAGGTGGAAAACCTGTATCTCGACCCCGTCGCTACAGTATATTCACAACACCCTTCGCAGTTACTAGAACCCTGGCTCAATTATTAAATGCAGATTTCCTATGTGCACCACTTCTCAACGCTAGACCCGGTCTGCTTTACCTATGCTCTGCTTTTACTCAAGCCTCCGGTCTCCAAAGCTTTCACAAACCACTTCGTCATAGTCATAGCCATTCCGACGAAAGCTTCCCTTGTTTTGCCCAATACCGTTGTCAAGTCCAGCGGGGTCACAGGCTCACAGAAAATCGCCGCCTCTCCCTCCTCTCGACAAGCTGCCCGGAAGAGCCCATCATATTCAACGGAGGGATATTGACCTTGAAGGAGGACGGATCCATCACGTTTCGAGACAAGGACTAAGGGAAGAAACTGGGGCTCATCGGCAACGACGATAAGAACGCACAAACAGAATACGTCAAGCAAAGGGCACGAGGGGCATACGATGCAACCATATGCCAACCAGAAGCCAGCTTTGACTTATCAGTCGCAGCTAAATGCCAAGAAACAAGCAGCGCTGAGATCAAGGCTATGAACAAGCGGATTAGGTGGCACATGAACAACCTGGACCGAGGAATCCAGTTCATCCCACTTGGTCTCTTGGCGGCAAATCTCTTCGTCTTTATGGATGGGTCGTTTGCAAGCAATAACGACTTCTCCTCCCAGGTTGGGTTCATCGCGGTCTTGTCTAACGAAAACAGGACGATTACAGCTTCGAGATGAAAGGAATTATTATTCACTTCAGTTCGACGAAGTGCAAACGAGTATAAGAAGCGTTCTGGCCTCAGAGATATACTGGATGGTTGCAGGAGCCGACTTGGCATACGCTCTGGGCACATCCCTCAAGAACATTACCGACAAGCTCCGAGTCCCTCCTATAGAACCTGATATTTTGAGTTTGCTGTCGGGATGTTTTGACTGTGTACTAATGCCAGAACTATTACCCAAATCTTCTAATAACTATCAAAGTGAGGTCTCTGAAGTCTTGACCCATTCTTGCTTTGTCAAATAGAGCTTGAGATGATCTAAGATTGTCTCTTCAACCTCGGTATCATAGAAATCCTCGATTCTACTAATGAGACAAATATCATCGGAGGTAACCAGATTGACAACGACGCCATTTCGGCCGGAACGACCGCCACGACCGACACGATGTATGTAATTCTCACAATTCGCATGCAGATCATAATTAACAACCAGAGGAATCTGCTGAACATCTATACCACGGGCAAGAAGCTCAGTGGCAATCAATAACCCAGCAGAAGTAGAGCGAAATTCCTCCATAATTACAGCACGTTCAAATGCTGGCAAATCCCCATGCATAGCGAAGAAGGGGAGCTTAAGAGCACTCAGCTTCTCCACGAGCCATTCAGTCTTTTTGCGCGTATTGCAGAAAGTGATTGTCTGAAACGCCGGTACGCTTGTGTACAGATCGAGAAAGGCCTTGAGCTTATACTCTTCCTTCTCGACATTAACGTAGAATTGCTTGATGCCTTCGAGGCGGAATCCCTTCTTCTTGATATAAATATGATGGGGATCATGCATCAATATACCAGTGGCTTCGAGAAGGTCTTGCGGCATCGTAGCAGAGGTACAAACAACCTGGGTCGGGTGCGAAAGAAGTTGGGGAATATCGTAGATATGATCCGCGAAACCACGCTGGGAGGCTTCAGTCAGTGACAATTACAAGAGGTTTTGGAACATTGTCTTAACGCTTACAGCAAATATCTCATCGGCGTCGTCAAGGACGATCAGCTCTATGTTCGCCGTCTTGAGGATACTACGCTGTATTAAATCCCTAAGGCGGCCAGGTGTTCCAACCACAACGTGAGGGGCATCTTGGAAGACCTTCTCATAGTCAAGCATGCTGACTCCGCCAACACAGGCATGACACCGGATATTCATGAAGTCGCTGATAGCTACTATGAGCTCCTGAGTCTTGAAAGCTGACTCGCGGGTAGGAACGATAATCAGAGCCTGGCAGGCTTTCAGATCAGCTCTTACTTTGTGAAGAACGGGAATAACGCAAGTAACCGTCTTCCCAGCGCCGTAAGAGGATTCGGCAATCACATCGTGACCATTGATGATAGGCATAATGGCACACTGCTGGATAGACGAAGGGCGCTCAAAACCATACGCGTATACTGGAGAGGTATCTCATTAGCGGCTAGGCGCAGCACAATTCTCTCAATGTATCACGAGCACTTACCACCACGAAGAAGCTCAGACTTGAGATTCATATCATCAAAGGCAACAGCCTTGACGTGTTCAGACTCCGTGTAGTCTGTATTACATAGGTTAGCACTTGAGACATTTTTTAAGAGATATCTGAACCCTAGGTAAACAAGGTTATGCCTCCGTCAGAATGATAGTGTAAAGAGTGATTTGATGCCGCGAGTACTACAGTTCGCCATCCGTATCTCACACCATAGTACACAACCTGACTTGGACAGGAATGGAAAAGCCTACCATCGGGATCATTCTCGAAGTCCGTGTTTAAAGCCATTGTGTTCAGAGTAGCCAGGCAAGGTTCTCTTTGGCCCTTAAAAATGCGGGCCAAGCTGACTTCAATTCAGACTTGTGGGAGAGAGAAAAAATGAATGAAATTAGAGGATTGGAAAGGATTAGGAATGTTTAAAGATGAGCCGGAACAATGGAGCTCCGGTCGACTGTTGGCCGCTAGACTCGACGCGATTGGTGCTGGCGCTTATGTCACTTTAGCGGCTGTCACATTCAATGATCCAGCACAGCCACCAAAGCTAGGCAGCCATCCACTGAATCCGCTTCAATCTGGCGGGGTTGATGACTGAATTTCGTTGTGGCGCTTTTATATTGAGGCTGTCGCCCGGATAGCTCTAGTCTGTATCCCGGAGGAACTATTCTGACGTTTCTTTCTCTAGCCCGTACGAGTCGGTTCAACGTCAAGCTCCGTCTCGTTTATTTATCGAGTGTTGATAGAGAAAGCGGTTTGAAAGACATATTAATACCGCTGCCGCGAAAGTGCATCTTCTGGAGTCCTCGATGCCGTAGAGACATAATAGCGGATAGAGATTAGAACAGATCTAAACTTAAATGATGACGATAGAGTAGGCGACGATAGCAGTGAGAAAGAATCCAGCTGGTCCCGATGCATTTCATCTAGCCTCTCGACGTAGTCACATCACAGGAAGGATGTGTCGTCTCAATGACGTCGAATGTAGCTCACAGGCTCTACGAGGCGCGAGTTTGGCCTAGCTATATCTACAAGAAATGTGTATACCGGCAGTAACTTTCATCTCATGGATCAACGCTGCTCGGGGAGGATACCGACCTTATATAACAGTAGCAAGAAGAAAGCTTCGATCGATTGGCCGACAGATTCGGTAAGCAAATACGAGACGACGTCTTCACGCCTAAGCAATTCCAGGTGGTCATTCTCAGGTACTGAAGTGCTACTAAATCAGCCGTTAACGAGGTTACTAAATAGTTGTCGAGGAGAATGCCATCATGGGCGAGCGCCAGCGACAAAAGAAAGCGGAGTTAGCGAAGAAGGCTAAGAGAAATAAAGCCCTGTAGATAAAGGCGCTTAAAGCCTTCCCTTCATGCCCAGAAAACGACGCACCTGACTAGGATGTTACTAAGGCTAAAAAACGGAACAGGTTTCCCAGGCGGCACAGTCGACAAAAAAAGAAACCAATCACGAGGGGCTAATGAGCGACCAGGGTCAGTCGGAACAGACGAGCTCTCCAATTTTTAAAAAAGGCGGCAAACAAGAAGGCAGTCAATAGTTTTAACGGGTCGAAAGCATCGTAAAAAGGAAACCGATACGAATATATCAAGTCTTCGATGAGTACGGCGTTCAATGTTGAGCTTTAGATAGACTCGCCACATATTGTCATACCTCGTTCGGTGTTTGGCGACCGCAAATCCCCCTCAAATACCAATTCGATCTGCATTTAGCCCCCCGACATAACAATTTCCGGGCCTACGTAGGATTTTCGCCAAGCATGCAACGGTTCGATTAAAGAGAGTAATTGATGCGGCACAGCGGGGGGTTAACGCGGGGTCTGACCTCAGTAAGCACTAAGCATGGCGTGTTTGTCGCGAGACCGTGTGTGGTGTTTTACTGCTGTGTTTTTCCTTCAAAAGTTTTCATCACCTATTTCATTTTGTGAAATTAGAGAACGTCAATCGCCTGGCCGTGGGGTTGTCTTATCTCATCGCTGCTTGTGTCTATCAGGGTGTCTATTTCTACGACCTTCCTCACATTCGTTTTTCTGTTGAGCCAAATCACTCGCTTTGCAATCAACTCTCGTTGTCGTTGGATCTCTTGCGACCAGCTTTTGTGCTTAATCACAGAATGACTCCGTCCTATGCGTCCGCGTTCGCGGGTGCCCTTCTCCTCCTTGGCAGACTCCCTTGCTCGGCCGCCGAATTCAAGATCAGCTCTCGCGATGAGATTGTCGCATCTTCCAACAAGCTTGCCAAAGACTTATTCACCGTCTACGAGGGCGATCAGCCTGGAAAAATCCCCGGCATTCTCCCGGGGCCTCCCACCCCGAGCTCGGGCGGCTACTACTGGTATCACGGCGCCAGCTTCTTCCAGACCTACGTCGACTACCAGCACCTGACCGGCGACGACTCCTTCCAAGACAGCATCGTGAAGGCCTTAGCCTTCCAACTAGGCCCCGATGCCAACTATATGCCTCCTAACTGGACCGCCTCAATGGGGAATGACGACCAGTGTTTCTGGGGCACGGCTGCGCTACAGGCTGCGGAGTACCAATTGCCGAGCGCGGATGGCAAGCCCTCATGGATCGAGGTGGCCAAGAACGTTTGGGCGAATCAGGCTTCGCCGGACCGATACGACGAGACGTGCGGGGGCGGGCTGCGTTGGCAGATTATCATGTCGAATGCTGGGTATAACTACAAGAATAGTAAGGATCTTCCCGTCGGCGATGTTGGCTTAGGATAGATGATACTAATGCGCCATTGTAGCCATGTCAAACGCGTGTTTCCTCAACATGGGCGCCCGTCTCGCGAGGTATACTGGCAACACGAGCTATGCGGAACACGCTGTGAAGGCGTGGGACTGGCTCGAAAGCGTTGGCTTCATTAACACCACAACTTGGGAGGTATACGACGGAGCCAACGTGGACGACAACTGTACCAGCCCTGCGAAGTACCAGTGGTCTCAGAACGCGGCTATTCTTACAGAGAGTGCCGCGTTCATGTACAACTTCGTAAGTTTCTCCTGCAAGGAGTTGCTTGTCTCTGGAATCATTCGAACTCAGGCTAACCTCTTTCTATAGACGAATGGCTCCGATGTTTGGCATGACCGCGCCGAAAAGCTTGCCGAGGCCAGCATCAAGACATTCTTCCCTAAGGGCATCGCCTATGAAGCCGCCTGCGAAGGTACTAAGGGCAGCTGTCCGACCGACGCCATGTTCATGAAGGGCTATGTCCATCGATGGCTCTCTGTCGCCGCCCAGGTGGCCCCTTTCCTCTCAGGAAAGGTGCTCACCGTCTTGAGGTCGTCGGCTCAGGCTGCAGCAAAGCAGTGTCAGGATAACTCCAAGGGCATGACGACCTGTGGTTTCTACTGGAGCGACGCCGAGCTCACCGATCCGCAGACTGTAGATAACAGAACGGGGGGCATCACTGGCGTCGGTGAAGGAACGAGCGTGCTGGGTGCGATTTCGGGTCTGCTCATCGGCGACGCCAAAGCGCCCGTGACTAATTGGATTGAGGGCAGCGGGGGCGCTTCCATGCCTGAACCCACTACTAGCACTGGGTCTGGAGGCACTCCCAGTGGAACGGGCGGCTCGCCGTCGCCGACGGAGTCGGATTCACGGGCTGGGCATTTTGGCACTGACGTTCGTATGTTGTTGTTCCCGGCTGTGCTTGGAGCTTGTCTCCTGGCTCTTTACTGAGACTTCATGACGTTACAGTCGAAAAGACATGATACGTCGACATGATTATCCAAGAGCCAATAATGAAGGATATGATGCTCATGGATATGTTGAAAAACCAGTGATCCTAGTCTATAGCTGTAGTCAGATGGCATTGAAATGCTTTCATCAGCCTCATATCCTCTTATGACGCGTCACATGCCTTGCCATCGAGTGGCTGTTGTCAACTCGACTGAGTCTTTACCCCCCTCTCCACTTAATCTGTCATAACATAATGCATAATGTCGCCTTGCAAAGCCTTCACCATCGCGAACAATACTGAGAAAACTGTCTTGATAGCAGAGTCACCGACTGACACCATGTTCTAGGTCATCATTTGAGACTTACGCGAATATCTTGAAGAACTATCCCCAAATCCTTTTCCTGCTCTTTAAGATACCTGATTACGGTAGCTAAACCCAGTCCGATCAATGTCTCATACATATCCTTTGAGTTGATGATATCCTATTGATCGTTCCATTCTCCCACGTAGTCGCTCGATGATATTTCTCGGAAACTATCGTATAAGAGTGGTAACCGGAAGGTTTGGTTAAGACGACGTCGAAGATAGCTTTGAACTCTGATATAAAGTGCCCGACTGTTTCGAAACGTCGACTGTGCTAAGCTAAAAAGACTTCTAGTAGTTTTGTTGTATGTGCATCTACATCCAGCGTAACCGATTGTTGATGGCGTTTCTGGCTGTCGGTCACGACTGCGGCTGGGTTGGTGGCCGTCGCCAGCCTTCGCGTAGTCCGCCACCCCTGGTCCAGGAGCCAGCCATCCGCGCGGGGTCTTGTCCCGATGTGGGCCGCTGACCTTGTTGCTGCTGTCTTCATGGCCATTTGGTCTCGGTCTTCTCATTGTGGACTTCCTTTCAATCAACAGAGCGGAGTGCATATGAGCTCAACATTTAGAGTACTGTTAACATTTATCATTGTTGTTGAATTTGCTCTATAGGTATTGGAGATCTTGGGGAGATTTCAGCAGCTTACTTTGTATCTCAACGAGCAAAGTCCGGAAGAGAGCAGCAGTATCTATTCCTGGTGCTGTGCTCCTGGCTCAGTCCCCTGTTTTGAAATGATATCTTAATATTTCTGACTATGGAGGACCAGTTTCTGCTCCATGGATACATTTCTATCACGATAATAGACGCCTGGGCTTAGATTCTTTGTCATGAATCGAAGGAACCTCTACATCAGCCCATATGTGTTGGCTTGTGAGACCGCTAGACTGGGCTGTCCTTTTCCTTGCCCTACCGCTTCTACGTCTTTTCGGCTTCACATTTACTTAATCCTTCTTTCTTCAGCGCATATTACACCACGCCTTGTCTCTAGTAATGAAAATAAATCAATTACTGCATCTAGGCTCGCTATTGCTATAGTCCTTTGTTCCTTAGGTATTGCAGTCTTGATGGCGCTTTACTGTAGTATTAGGTTAACCTACTTACTTTAGCTACGCCCCTCCCCTATCTAGCCACCTTCCCTTTAGTAGGGCTAACTATAGGAAGGCTTCGCTGAATGGGACTAAAGATTTTCAAGGTTTACCTAGCTATGGCTTTTTGTCAAGAAGAATGCGTAGTTCCTCTGTAAACGGCGCTTGGTTTTCTCAAGTAAGTGGCTCCTCGCCTCGCTCAATCCGCCATCGATTCGTTGCCTCTAACGCCCCGGGCAAACCTCCGAATACCCATCCCTATTTATCTAGAAACCCTTCCGTCATTTCCCAACCCGCAATGCTCCACGGCGGTAACTACGTAATAATACTACGCCGCTAAATCTTATTATTAGGGAATCCCTTATATAACCCCCCGATATAGTCGGCCTATAGCTCGTCCTCGTTAGAAGTGCCCGTAGCTAAAATGAGCTAGTTACGTCCCTTAGGACAGGGGAAGAGATCGATCTAGTCGCTATGTGGCACCGTCTGTTAGAGGACGGTGGGCATGAGCGCTAGCAGAAGGAGGCCCGTATTAGTAATAGGGGGTATAAATGGATAATCTCTTTGCCATAATCGAGTAGTGTTATGGGGATACCTGAGATAAGCGTGCGGTTAACGGCTAAGGTACGGAGAGCGTTGAATTGAAGGAAGGTGATGAGGTGGTCTGAGCTCAGTGGGAATAGAATTTTGAATTATTTTTTGTTTTTGAATTATTTTTTGTTTACAGAGGACCATGGTGGGAGTAAAGGTCGTCTTGTGCGGTGTAGCTGCATCATGCGGGAAGCTGGTACGGCGGACACGGCTTGTTGCTCATCATCCCAGCATTGCATAAGATCTTCTGATCCAACCCTTGTCTCGGGAGAGGCACCGAGTTCATCGGTCTTCTTAATGGGGGCTTTTCGCTTTCCTATGTAGGTAGTTGATAAGATGTTTTCTATGAACTTTCGATAACGAGATATTGTCTTCCTAAGTTCTGATCTGAATTAAACAGAGGAGTAGTTTAATATATACGGTATGCTCGGGTATTGAGCCTAGTCTGTGCTTTCCTACGTGCTGCGGCATCTTTGGTTCCAGTCCATTCGTCCTCTCGGCTCATCGCCTTGAGCAAATCAGCAACCCAAGCCATGTCGTCTTTAAGGTCTGCCATCACCCATCGTTTAGACGTACCTCTGCCAATTGTGGCATGATGCCAAACTCGACCCAAGTCTCTGGAGCCGCAGGCTGGATACTGATCGCAATGACGCTAGATGGGTCCGACATCTTGACGTCGAGAAAGGCTGCTGATGTGTGATGCAGGTTATCGTTAGTCTGACGGTAATGCAGCCTGCTCACAGTCTGACATACTGCACCGGAGATAAGAGTGTTACCTGTCTCACCGGGGCGGTGCAGATGAAGGGCGATTAATGGAATGGGATGATCCCAGTGGTCGTCGCTGTGACGCCTAGCCTGAGTAGGTCAAGCTTCATGCAACCTGCTCACATTCCAAGCTAGGACTAGTCTCATGCAGCTGGCTCACCCAGACCATTGAGGAATCCTTCCTTCGCAAAGTCCGGTGGAAGATTGAAACTTGTTGGCTCAAGGGGGTCTGCGACTTATGTTAACTTATGGATACTCAGGTCAATGGCAAGGTAGAATTGCTCGTAGCCGTGGTTAACAAGACTGGTATCAAGAGGCCACGGAATATCGTGTTCGGCAAAATAACAACCTTCTCATCATCACAACACTCATCATCAGATTAAGAATAACGATTCTAATCTGTTTATACTATCGATCCACAGGTTCTGCGACGTCAGACTTTCTCCAGGCACTATTACAGAAGATGAAATTCCACCCCGACAGTCTCCCCGACCTCACTGGTCAAACATTTTTAGTTACGGGCGGGAATTCTGGCATGTCAGTCTTCCCACACCTTTCTTCTTTCCCCTGTTCCTCCTTCCAAGCAGTAAACTGGCTAACTTACCAAAACACAGAGGCTACCAGACAGTCGCACGTCTGGCAGAACACGGTGCTCACGTTTACATATGTGCCCGCTCCCCAGACAAAGCAATAACTGCGATTACTAATATCAAAAAGATATATACCTCGGCTAACATCGACCTCTTATAGATGGATCTCATTGACCTTGCTAGCGTCATTACCGCCGCTAAACAGCTCTGCATGGTTTGGTCAACAACGCAGGCATTATGGCAACTCCGTTCGAATTAACCAATGATGGGTACGAGGCATAATAGTAGACCAATTACCTAGCGTACTAGATCTTGATAGACCACCTGCTTCCTCTTATGCTACGGACCGCTAAGAAACTTCCTCCTAGTAGTATTCGTATCGTCAATATCACTTCGTCGGGCCACTTGGGGGCGCCCCAGGGCGGCATTAACTTTGACGACCCGTCACTCAAAGAAAGCGGCGGCCCATGGTCTCGATACGGGCAGAGCAAGTTGACCAATATTCTACATACCATGGCGCTGCACCAAGAATATGACCCCGACTCACAGCGCGCGCAGAATGGGGGCGGCGAGATATGGGTGTCGTCCGTTCACCCCGGCGTGGTCGACACGAACCTTTCCGGATCGGTGGGGTCGCCCGTGATGAGCTTCCTTTCCGTCATGCGCTGGTTCGGACTGATTTTGCCTGCGGATGAAGGATCGTGGAATACTTTGTTCGTGCTGCGGGTTCGGATATGAAGGCAGAGCAGAGCGGTGGCTATATCGATATATTTCGGCGGTTCGGGGAGTCTTGGTGGCAGAGCAGTGCGGCAAAGGATGGACCGCTCGCGATGAAGTTGGAGGTGTGGACGAGAGCGACAATGGGAAAAGAGAGGTGGGCTGAGGGTGGAATGAAGTGATAGTTTGAACGCGTTTTTAGACGTCTTGCCTATGTTTTTGGCAATTAGTTTGCCTTGCTCAGGCCTGGCCGATTCGGCGCAGTAAGGCTTTAATATTTCTCTAGATCTTTGATTATCTTTGAAGCTGCCTGGTATCTCACCGGCGCTCAGTATTCATTTGCCAAAACGCTTCTTAATACGTCTCGCCATACTCGCTTGTTACAAGTCTACTGTCCCTTGTCCTATAAGTCGTGACACAATATGTCTTGTATAGTATAAAGAGGATATTGAGGTCACGAGAGGGAAAGGAGTCTTATTCAAGAATTGCCAATGTCATTTGACCGCACGTTAATGAGCTATGGCTAATGTCTATCCTATAGACGTAGATACTATGCTACCTTAGCTATCTAGGGCGTCGTTTTCAGTCGAAAACCATACGCGGGAAACAAAACCAGTAATGAAAGTCTGATATATATAGATCTTTATTTTATGACGCCCTGGGTAAACTATTTGGGCCGCACAAAATTTTTAAGATAGGATTTACTTTTATTTCCACTCTTAGCCTCCCAGCTTACGGAGTACCAGCTGATCATATACGTTGATTTAGTTGAAAATTCAGACTTTAGGTCTCTTGTTATATATGACTCCTTTCCTGTAATTTCAGTACATTGATCAAAGCCGAAGATGGCCTTCTAGTAGGATTAATGTAGCTAAAGTAAGTACTGAATTATGAAACAGAATTAATGACCTAGCGTGACCCCTTCAACACTTAAAGGCCGTCTGGTGCTGTTAAGTCTTTTTTTACGTAAGCGCGGGACACGGCGTTAATAATAAGAGCAGAAGCCCCATTTATCCTAACTCAGTTTCTTGCAACCTTTACTCATCATAGCAACCATGCCAAGGTCGCTTGCACGAAAGAACGATGGTAGGTTGTATATTACCAACGCTATGGGGCGACCCTGTGCCGCTGATAACGATGAACCCTGTGTGACACGACTGATATGACTTCTTAGGATGCTACGAGTGCTGTAAAAGGCGGCTCCGATGCGATAAAACCGAACCAGAATGTCTCAAATGTCGAAAGAAGGGAATTCAATGCTCCGGGCAAGGCCTACGGTGTCGCTTTAGCAGCCACATGAACCCTCCGCAGTCACAAGAAGCGACATCACATCATTCACGACTCAGCTCCAGGCGACGAACCACTCCTACCTCTTCATCGACTATCCAGGCGATGCCTCGCGAGCGACTTACTGATGACAAGACTTGCGACACATCTACTATAGACCTTCCTTGTGGTATAGCTTCCAGACAAATCGAACCAGGAATTACCTTACGAGTGATGCCATTACGGGCCGGATTAGATGCAAATAATCTCTCTCCGCAAGCAAGGATGCTATTTGATCATTGCAGGTTATCCCTTTATCTTGCCTTGATACTTTTCGTCTAATTGACACTAGTCTGTTCACACATCGCGCCGATGATGGTAGTTCTCGATATCGCAGGCAATGGATACCGTGATATTATCCTTCCACTGGCTACGCAGGACGACGTCCTCGCCAGAGCGATCTCGGTAGTTGCAGCATTTCACCTTACCCGGAAAGCTCCGCATCTACGACAACCAGCTATTGCAGGACATCGTGCTATTCTCGAGAGGCTGCAGAGAGACTCATTGCATCTTCCTCCGGAGCGGATCTTCACCCCTTACACTTGGGCAACAATCATGGTGCTGCTGGTCGGAGAGACCATCACTGGAGCTGACAATTACCTTCACCTTCTTGAAGCGCTCACATGCTTACGACAATCTCCCGAAGCAGTGGACGCTTTACCCTCTGCTTTGCGAAATTTCTTTTGTCAGCAAGTCAAAATGTAGGCAAGTGTTCACCTCTGGGCGCTGAATGGTGTTGACCATCTCGATTTAAGGTTCGAGCTGTTTGGCTTCCCACTATCAAGCGAGGAGAAAGGAGCCCTTGTCCTTCAACGAAAACCGGATTATTATATGGACTTCATGACGTATCCCACTCTTCCTTCGGCGTCCGAGCACTTGGCCAACTTACAGATCATGCGAGCAGCCATTTGCGACGCCTGCATGCTTTATCAGCAGCGGACTGCATCCTCACTAGCGACGCCAGATTTTACGTCGCACGTGGAGCGGCTTCGCCAGCGAGTTCTCCCTCTCGAAGCACACACTCCTGGCGCCCATGCACTCGTCTGGACCTACTTTGTGGCTGCGTCTGAGAGCATTTTGCCGGATCACCGAATTTTCTTTTCTTCGAGACTAAGAGAGATTTATGACCTCACCGGTTTTGGCAGCATACCCGCCGCGCTGACAGCGTTGGAGACAATTTGGGCAATGCAAGGCATCAAACGGTGGACAGAGATCGCTTGCAAAGACTTCCCGGTATTAGTCATGTAACAGGTGACAGGTTCAATCTCGCAGCTTATGTTGTCTCTCTAAGTTTACGTTTGCAAGTTGCTTGAAAAGACTTCTCCTACACCAAAAGAATTGCCACTCTCTGTTCTATGCCAGCTTTGACCTCATAGGGACATGCTCTCCCCGCCCAAGATCATTCCTTACGGCCAAAGCCGCCCGAGTTCCCTCTTCAATAGCTCCGTCAATGAAGCTACGCCATCCCAAAGCCCAGTCTGAACTTGCAAAGAACACCTTGCCATGACAAGCTCTCATGTCATTCAAATGGTTGGACAAGAGACCTGGCCCAGGAAAGAACCTGGAATAAATGTTAGCGCAAGTGCTGAATCAAATACGAAGAGTTCATAACCAACCAGGCGCCTTTGGCAAATTCGTCCTTGGACCAGTTGTGGAATACCTGTAGGGCTATCAGCCGACAGAGCTTGAAAGAGCGGGAGACGCTTAGCTTACAATTCTCTCGATGTTCATGGGAGTCAGCCCCTGAAGAGCCTTCTTCGTGACTTCGATGTCTTCATCCGGCTCGAAATGGTTGTGCTGACCACCAAAAGCCACGATATGAGTATTCCCGGAAGGAGTCTCTCCGTCCCCTAGTGCATAGAAGAGTCCATTGTGCGGGTAGCTGATGCCTGTGTAAGACCTTAGGTCTCGGTCACGCACCTCAGCATGCACCTTGACGCACTGATTTACGTGCCCAATGCTGGCAGCAGCCTGTTTCCCCTGGGGTAGGGGCGGATCAAAGGTAACGTTGTTTAACACGTTCAGGGGGATGGCGCTGATCATCCTCCGCGCCTTGAATCTTTGGGCCTGTCTCGTGGTGACTTCAACTCCGGCAGTCGTGTTTCTCACTGTGGCGATTGGCGAGTTGAACGCATAGGTGAGGTTGCCCGTGGCTAAGGCCTCCTGGAAGAATCGTATGGCGAAACTGGATTGGCCGCCGCGAAATTTGTACTTTACAAGATAATCAATGCATCCCTCGTATGAGTAGGCACACAAAGCCCACCAATGGAGAAATTCGAAGAAGCTCGTCGTTTCGAGAGTTCCTCCGCTGCAGAGCAGAACAAATGATTCCACTGCCAGACGCTCATTTGGCGTCAGGGAATCCTGAATTTCGGCTAGACGATCGGCAACCGACATGCTGTCCAGTTTTATTGCCTCAGAAGAGAACTTGCTGGTGTGGCTGAAAGGTATAACGTTCTTGCCGTACGCTCCGTCGACGTTCACGAGTTTGCGAAGGCCTGACTCAACAATTTTATCCTGGATACCGTCAGCACAGCGCCTCTCGTTGAGGCCATCCACGCACCTCTTCGTCGTGGGTGAATCGCTGAGTTGTTCTCCCATTGGAGATATGGTACTCATTGATCCCGCGGGAAAAGTCGTAAGACACCTCCAATTCGTCCTGCATCTGGTATCGCATTATCTCGCGCCACACATTCGGCTGTCCCCAGAAAACCCAAGTCCCACCCATCTCAAATGGATAGCCTCCGATGTTAGATGACCATGACCGACCACCTATTCGATCGCGTCCCTCGAGGAGGAGTACCTTCAGGCCTGCGGCACGCATCATTTGTCAGTGGCGAAGGTCGTCAACGACGGGAGAAGTATTACCTGCAACAGCAGCATCTCTTGCAGCAGTAAGTCCGCAATATCCAGCGCCTGCAACAATCACGTCGTAAGTAACGTCGTGGGCAGAGGTCAGGTTGCTAGGAGGCTGAATGGCGCCAATACACGGAACTCCAGGCTTCAGACCATCCTCCTCGGTCCATGAAAAGCCATCTCTCGATGCCATGGCCCAAGATTTGATGATGATTGACTTTGAAGGGAAAGACTTTTGGAATTGAGAGAAGTGACCAATTGATGAGAGGAGACCAACACACACACTCATGAGGTGGCAGAGCTTCCCGACTTAAGTAAGTACTGGGCGAAATTGAGGCCCGACACCCACGGACTTAGCTACCCCGTCTCGCAAAATTGTCATCCACATCACGACTTGACTCACCAGGTGCCGCCCATCGGCGCGGAAATCTGGAACCTGCGCCTCTTCGCTTGATGAGATAAGGTATTGCCTGAACCAGAGGGTCGGTTGAGCGCTCGTGGCCCTACCCCTGGAAGCAGTCCCACCTTTATCAAAAAAAAAAAGTCTCGAGAAATTCCCTATTTTGTCCTAGCCTTAGGATACCTTCTGCACCCCGCACTTTAGCTTTGTCCCGCCATGCAGAGTGCTCGCGAATTTCCTCAATCCGGCAATTTCCAGAGCAGTTCATGAAAGAGATAAGCGAAACCCAATTGGCTGGGAATCGCTTAGATTCAATCTTCGGTAACGCGTCAGAAAGCATTCGAGGCTTGTCACGAGTTTCACTCGTCCAAGCAGATAAGACATCGCCGCAGATTCGGATGAAGGATACCGTCATGTTGCCTGTCATGAAGGGTAGCTCGTTGTTCAGCTTGTGCGTGTTGAACGGCATGATACCTCGTTATCTGCAACCCAATCTTCGCTGATGAACTACAAATGAGATGGGCAGCCCACTTGCGCTCTAGTATGAATTGCAAGTCCAGCCATAAGGTGGTCGGTTTTCAAGTCCACGACTCGAAACGACCGTACAACATTTCATTCACTCCAGCCGTGATGTCGCCTCCGAACAATGGCCACCTTCAGGCCCGCCTGTCTGGCCTCAACATGGTGGCAATGGCTTTTGCGATTCTGAAGTAAGCCCAGTCTCGTTCCCTCAAGGAGCATGTAGTTGACAGACGCACTTCAAAGTACTTGGATTGCTCTAGCAGGCTCAATCGGACTTGTGCTTCCGTCTGGCGGGTCTGTTTCACTTCTCTACGGCTTCGTCTTTTGTGTTTTATGCAACCTCGCCCTGACGGCGAGCCTCGGCGAGCTAGCTTCCATATGGCCTACAGCTGGTGGCCAGTACCACTTCGTCTATGCCCTTTGCACCGATAAGTGGAAACGAGTCATGGTAAATCGCTCTCTCCAGCCCATTTTGGTTGCTCGATGTACTGAAACTGGACATAGAGCTTTTGGGTCGGCTGGACAAATATTGTCGGATGGCTAGTCGTTGTGACTGTCCAAGGGTTTTTCGCCGGTACATATCGATCCTTCGCAGCCTGCAGTTGACTATAGCTTACGCCAATCCAGCTCAATTCGTGTGCGCCGCGTCTGTCGTGGCCTCTAATGGAAGATTTGTCGTCACGCAATGGAACACATATCTAATCTTTCTCGCCATTTTAACATTCGCCACTGTCGGTAACATTTGGGGCAATAGAATCCTGGGCAAATGGAATGACTTCGCTAGTAAGGAGACCCAAACCTCGAATTTCTGTTGCTTGTCAAGAGCTCACATCATGAAGTGTTCTGGTCGATTCTTGGTGTTATCATCATCAGCATCATTCTCTTGTCTCTCCACGATAAGACAAACGCAGACTACGTATTCACGTCTTTCAACAACGAGACAGGTTGGCCCGACAGCATTGCCTGGGTTCTCGGTCTTCTACAGTCCGCTCTTTCCCTCATTGGCTTCGATGTCATCCTCCATATGATGGAAGAGATGCCTAATCCATCCCGCGACGCCCCACGGGCCATGATTTACTCTATTGTTGTTGGAGGAGTGACGTCAGTATACCGCTCCCTTTACCACTTACTAGCACACTTACATATCGAACAGTGGCTTTGCCTTCATTCTTGTTATGCTATTTTGCTTCACCGATCCAACGACGGTCCTTGCAACCAACACTGGCATGCCCATTGTGGAACTCATGCTACAAGCAACTCGAAATCCGGCCGCAACCTGTGTGATGACCATTATGCTTGCAGTCTGCTTCATCAATGGATGCACTGCCAGCACTACCAGCGCTAGTCGGCTTCTTTACTCCATGGCACGAGATAACGGTATCCTGTTCCCTAAATACTTTTCACACATCACTCCAGGCCACAATGTCCCTACTAACACCATACTAATGTGCTATGGTTTCAACATCCTGTTCGGAACGTTGTATCTGGGACCCACGGTTGCCTTTGGAGCATACATAGCGTCATGCACTATCTTTTTGAATGTTTCGTATGCATTTCCCATTATCGCCCTGCTTGTAAGGGGGCGAGATATTCTGTCGCAGCATCAAGTGCCGAATGCACCATTCAGGTTGGGGAGGTGTGGCTATGGTATCAACCTGATTGCTGCTTTATTTGTCTCTGTCACTTCAATCGTAAGCCCTTTTTGCTTTCGTCGACAAATGGAAATGCTAATAAATACCAGTTCTTTTGTTTCCCCGTCGCTCTGCCAGTCACCAGTGATAACATGAGTCATCTCACCCCTATCCCCAGGTAGATTGGTATATAACTAACAACATAGCAGATTACGTCTTAATCGTGGTCGCAATCTTCATAATCATTGTTGAGAGCTACTGGCTTGCATACGGGCATAGATTCCAAGTCGAGGTGAGCATCATTGTCTTCTTCTTCTCATTCTCACTATAAGGGAAAATCGGTGGCTGACCCTTAGATTATAGGGAATTCAGGTTATTCTTGGTCAGCACGAGAGTGTAACGGCCAATAATGCGTATGAGCTGGGCTTGGATTTTGAGACTACAGACCAAAAGACTTCGGAATGAGGGTTAGAATTAGACTTTGTCTATAGCGAAATCATTCGGGAGGATTATGCTGAGCGGAATCTCTACTACACCTAACAGTAAACTGAATTACAATCTAGTTTTAGGATTAAAGGTCATGGCGTAAATTCTACATGAATCTTCCCGTGTTATGCGTAGCTTTTGTAAGGGGTTTTATTAATTTCATACTTATCTAACACTGTATTTCTTATTCTCTTAATTACGAATTTGCTTTGAGTATCAAACTGGAGAAAAACTAGAGATTTGTACTGATGCCGACTCTAAATCAACGAGAAATCTATCTCATTCCTCAAGTGCCTATTTATAAACTCTGTTTTATTGATTTCTTTCATTTAGGCCGAGTTGGAGCTATTATCCTTTTTCGACTCGCTGGCGACAGCAATAATTGCGGGTGGCTTGGGAACCTTTTGTCGGAAGACATGGCGCTTGAAGAAATAGGGAATAGAGTACTTGATCTCGTGGCTAATGAAGTGTTTTGTCGGAACGGAGAAGACCTCTGGTAGTGGGGGTTAGCACAGCGACGCAATTGAAGAAACAGTTCGACATACGGTCCAACTCTTCCAGAGTGAGTTGCTTAGTTTCTCGAACGAAACAGAAAATCATGCCCCAAGCAATTAGGTTGAGTCCAGCGTAGAAACCAACTGTGCCAGCGAGGTTAGTTACGGGACAAGGACCAAAATTACCCGAAAATACTTACAAGCACCAGTTGGAGTCATGGCAGTGCTCATGCGCGGGAAGGTCAAGCTGAGAATACCAGCTGTGGAGCTTGTCAGTCAGATTTCCTCGATATAATGATTGCATGGCTTACCGAAGGTGTTGTTAATGCAGACAACCCAGGCCATTCCTTGCTCACGCTGGATGGTAGGGAAAACTTCGGCAGAGTACTGGAAGGCGACAGGGCCTTCACCTAAAGAGTAACAGATGGTGAAAAGGTAGATGAATCTGGTTGACAGGACTGTTAGTCTACCTTAGGTGAGGTATCCATACAAGTGGTACTACTCACAAAGCGACAGGTCCAATCTTTGGCCCACGGTCTTCCGTTGGGTTCAACAGGGACAAGCCAGCAGCCAGGAGGAAGATGCACATCAGAGGGAACGTCTGAGGCTGTTAGTTTGCATTCAGCAGATTTGGCTCATGTTAACTCACGATCATGCAGAGAGTCCTTCGGCCCTTGGTGTCAATGAGGAATAGGGTAGGGATCGTCGCAATCACTTGGATGGCGCCGTACCCCAAGGAAGCATACAGGGCCTCTACGGGCGTGTATCCTGCATCGACGAAAATTGTAGAGCTGTAGAAGGAAATGATGTTGATTCCGCACCTAGGTAATTGGGTCAGCATAACAAATTAGGGATGAAGATTAGGAGGGTTCGCACATTTGCTGAGCAAGCATCACAGTGCTAGCACCGTAGTTGGCACGCCTGATTCTAGGGATGGAAAAACAGTCCCACAGGCGACGGAAGTAACCAGCGCCACGAGCCTCCTTGAGCTCCTCCTCATATATAACCCACGAGTAGTAGAAATCTCTGGCCCCGATAATATTATGGGCTCGAAGTTTGCACATGGAGCGGAAAGCCTCGGCGTGTCGGCCGTGCTTCATGAGCCAACGCGGGGACTCGGGGCAGAAGAATATACCAATAGCCAAGATGAAGGATGGGATGAAGGCCGAGCCCAGCTGGAGTCGCCAGGAGATATCGCCGGTATCCTTGACAATGACATTTGCGCAGAAGCCCAGAAAGATGCCTGCGACGACCCAGAGTTGCCAAAACATGACGAGTGCGCCACGGACTCTGTGGGGAGCCATTTCAGCGGAGTAAATGGGCACAGTGGCGTTCTTTGCGCCGATGCCGATGCCCATGACGAAACGCGCTGCGAAGAGACCTTGCCATGTTTGCGCAAAACCGGAGCCGATCGGTGTAGCAGTAAGGCACAAAGCCGTGATGAAGATCTCGCCGCGTCGGCCAAAGTAGTGGTTGAGAGGATCGACAATAAAGGCGCCACTGCGTGCGGGGAGTTAGCAATTGCGATAGGACCCGGGGAATGATTGTGACCAACATCAGACCAGCCGTGAGAAAGATGATGGAATTGATCAGACCAATGAGCCACTCGTCTCTGGAGGACCCGCTGTTGATGCCAAGTGCCTCGTGGAATGTCAGGTTGGCACCGTTGGAACCAGTCTGATCCCAACCCTGCGTCGCGGCTCCGATGGCACAGAGGCCGATCGAATACCACAGCATCTTCGGGCCGTGCCATTTATGGTCCCGCTCATATTCGAGCGCTCGACGCTCGTCTTCGGTGAGGTCTGCAACGTCGTTGAAGTTGTTCATGTCGCGCGCGACCATCGCCGCGCGACCGAAGAGGGCGGCATGTTCACCCAGGTTGTGCGTCTCGGCGAACGCCACGGCATCTTCGACCGTTTGCTGTGGGGTTTTGCGCTGCGAGAAGAAGGCGTGTCAATGGTTTTGGGAGCGTTCCTCGACTCATGATCCTGAGCCTCGGCGCAATCAGGAACTCACCTTCAGCGGGTTCTCGACGATGTTGACGGCGGAGGCCTTTCCGCTACCAATACCCTCAGCGAGCTCCGTCTGGGGCTTCAAATCGCCGCCTGTGTCCTTCTCGAACGCATCGTCCGAGTGAGGGACGTGGTCGATTTCGTTGATTCCCATGGTTAGCTTGGCAGCGTTCAAATTGGCTTGGCGGGATCCAGAAATTGTGGCAGTTCACTGTGAAATGTGCGACTTGCGCCAATTGATCAACGATGAGCCAAGTAACAGTAGTAAAGCCAAGCAACGGGAACGACCATGGCCAAGTCTTATGTATTTCCGGCCAGACAGGCTGTCTCTGCAAGAAGGCGGCTCCATTAATCACAGTTCCAAGTTCCAACACCCAAACCCCAGACGCTTCCAACTTCCCCGCTCTCCGCACTGGGGTAAGCATGAGGTGGGGATTCATCCATCAAAGGCACCCAAGCAACAACATCAGGAGATGATCATCCGTATCTATGTAAGCCCGTCGTCTGACATTTCGGCGTGTCGGGGATATCGGTCCCAGCTGGACTCCGCCTTTTGTCAGTAAACTCGAGCTCTCGAGGCAGTTGGGAGCGCGTCCACGAGAGTTTGTAGGCTTTCATTGGAAGGTTTGAGATGAAAGAGTGGAAACCAGTGAAGCTAGTGTTGCCGATCATGTCTTGGCCTTCCCGCCTGCCTCCTGATTAGATGTACTCCTGGACTTAAACATGCGTCATAGGTTCAATCAACATGGGTTTTCACGCTCTGGGCTGGCAGGCACGCAAGCTGGTTCAACAACTCGTATCTCCAAGCAACAGTTCACCCCGAATCCAACGTTACTTACGTTGAGTGGGTAATCACCACTCCATTTTACCTACGTGGAGTCCAGAACTTTCCCCGCACGAAAGCCCGGTCTGACCATCGTTCTGAGCTTCGTTTGGGGTCTTAAAAAGGACCTAGGAGATTTGAATTATTCAACAAGCTGATGGCAATGATGCCAGTACGGTCTACCTAGTGTAGTCCTCATTCCCACCTCGGTCGACACAAATACGGAGAGCATCTAGGCGCTATTATACTACCCCGACAATGTCAATCCATGTTACCCTAAGGACAGAATAAATGGAAGTTAAGAAGCCGTCCCAGCCATCATCGCTTGCTCATCCATCTGCCGCTACACACTCACCTTCCTCGTACTCCAGCTGCCGTCATATCTCTCAGTACATATGTCTCTGATTTACAGCTCGAGCAACATTGCTCTCGTTCAGCATACCCCAGACTGCGACGCGAAGATCCTAGCAGTTTGAAGACGACGCCGCAACCTAGATGCAACTCAGGTACGATCTTGATATTACGAGTCGGGGTGCCACTGAAGTCTTTCGTCGAATCTGCTCACTCGGTGTTAGTCGAACATGGCCTACTCTTCAGCTGAGCGAAGGTGAGTCTACCTTCACGCTAGCCAAAGCATGTGGGCACAGTGTCCGATCGGAGAACCCTGGTCGAAGTCCGTCACCGTTAAAACAGGTCTGCTATCGCCGGAGTCTTAGCAAGGCTCGCTCACCACAACGACGCCGGATAAGAGGGTGAATCGGAATGCCACACAGCTGTCGGCACTCCTTGGGAAAGACTTTTAATCCACGGCGAAATCTACAGAGCGACTCTGCATTACCGCTCTCGGTAAATATGAAGCAGGGCGCAAAGACCAGCGCATTAGGGATTATGCTCTCGCTCCCGAAACATCAGTACCTTATCTAAAGTCGAACACGCTAGGCATAAGCGAAGGAATGATGACTGCAGGATTAGGGTGCTTGGCTTCGCTATTACTTTTGCTCCACCGGATGCCCTGACGTCGTCCTTCTCGCACATTTGATTTTTGCAAAAGGACTGGCATGTCTTCAGCATGCTTATGCTTGGAGATGAAGTCTTCCCTGCTACAGTATTGGTTTTTAAAAACACATCTTTCACTTGACTCTTGGAGCAGTTTTATTAGTCTCTTGATGGGGCAACAATACTCACGCCCCCGGAAGGGCGCAAAGATGCAGGTCATCTGTGCAGGGCTATCGCGTACTGGAACCAGCTCGATCAGCCGTGCCTTAGAGATACTACTTGATGGACCGGTCTTTCACGGCGGAACTCAGTTATGTCTCGGCCCTGAAGCGGAGATTAAATCATGGATGAAGGTGCTCTCAGAGTGGCCACCGACGAATGCGGCCATGGAGCAGGAAATCCTGAACACTATACGCGTTCGCACTGACGGCTATGTTGCTATCACTGACGCGCCTGGTTGTAATCTCGTCCAGGAGCTTGTGACATTATACCCAGACGCCAAAGTCGTCTGCACAGTCCGTGATGATGAGGCCTGGGAGAGGAGCATGGGAGGGTTGAATGACGAAGTGTCACCATCAGCTTTGCACTTTATACTCTTTCTGCTTCCCACGATGCGACTCTTCCCAGCCTACGTTCAAATTCTGATCTCGCATTGGGTCAAACTATACGGAGAATCAAATCCACCAACGGTCAAAACATATCACCGCCATATCGCGTACCTAAAGAGTGTTGTTCCGCCGGAGCGGCTGATCTTCTTCGACGTACGCGACGGGTGGAAGCCCTTGTGCAAGGCACTGGATCGCCCAGTACCCGAAGATGTACCATTCCCCAATATTAATGATGGCAAGGCTATTCAGACGTTCGCAATGAAGCAAATCAAGCGGGGTCTTGGGACATGGCTTTTGTGTTTCAGTATCATAGGAGTTGGCAGCTTCATGCTGTTCAAGGCTTGGGGCACTCTTTTTTGAATTTGTTTATTTGTTGAGCGACATACTGGGAGTGAGGGAGTCTCAGAGTGTGGTATGTGCTCTTGTGGAAGAATTAACAGGAAGACAAAATGATTATATTTTTGCGCCTTAGCTAACTTTGTGAGCAAAAGAGTCACGCAAAGTGTTCTGCTCTCTCTATATATATATATGTCTCTGCTACTTCCATGCTACTAAACGACCCTTCCATTTCTGAAGCTTCCAGCCCTTGAGAGTCTTTGTAAACCTCCCACATGTCGGACGGCTTCAATTGAGTATCCTATCGAGTATGAAGTAGCTTCAGTGTATACGTCTGTGGATTTCTTGGACGTCGATCCCATGTTGATTTATTAACTATGCGTATCGGAGAAAACTGAGCGGTAGTAGTAGGGAATCATGAGGAATAGAACTCCACTAGCTGCTACTACCTGCTACTTCGCCCCTCAATATACTAATACCATTCCGCAGTCAATGGGATACCTCCGTGGTCATGATGATAGGAGGTGGTATGCGTAAGCCATCGCTCGATCCATTATCAATTCATAGTCCTGCGAAACCGACTTCTCATCGTTACACATGTATCCTGCTCTCCAGAGTTTCACTAGGATGCATCACTGCTTGTTCTGCGTGCCACTCCCAACATCTCACTCAACCTTACTCTTCACACGCACCTCTGCAGTACTCTGCGCCAGGTGACGGAGGGCATCTTGCGCCTGTGGGCACAATTCCGCTCGCTCCACCAGAGACACCCTCTCCGTTGAAATAACACTTACCAAGATCCTTCTCACAGGGGTTCCCAGGTCCGGGACAACAGTAGCCGTAAGCATTGATATCAAAATTATAACAGGCCACAGGCTCGACGCTTGCGGGTTCGGAAGTAGCTGTTGGCGGAGCGGGCGCAGCCGTCGTAGTGGAAGGCATGAGTGTTGTAGGAAATGATGTAGGCTCTGGGATGATCACTGCGATGGACGATTCATTGTATACAGGCCCATTACCGAACTCAAGACCACTCAGCAAGTCGGTAAGAAGAGTAGAGTTGGCGTCGTGAAGGTCTCTGCAGTTGAAGTCGTCGCTATTGTAAGCCCTCGAAGTCTCGGCGGGGCAGTTGGAAGTCGTAGTAGACCAAGCCGAACGGGAGGTGGATGAAGGTCTTGCTGAAGGTGTTGTCTGAATGGACATCTGTGTCCTCTCAGGTTGATCCGACTTTGGTTTCTCAGCTTCCGGTTCCTCAAAAGTCTGCTGAGAGACGACAATCGTTTGGCCTGCAGCGATGGCGACCGTTTGTCCGCCCATTGTAATAAAACCACCTCCTGCACCGCCCACAACCACCATCCCAATGGCGACAGCAAGCACAGCACCGTTCGATACGTCGACTGGAGCTGCTGTTGGTGAGGTCGTTGGCTTCGTAACTGTGGAACTAAAGGGCGCTTCCAATGAAGAGCTGCTGGGTTTGTAGCTGCTCGGCTTATAGTTGCTAGACGAGGAATAAAGCGAGGAGAAGGACGGTATCTTCGTAGAAGAGGGCCTTCTTGTAGAGGTGGATCTCAAAGGGGTAAACGTTGAGTTCAACACAGGTCTCCAGGTTGGAGCTTGTGAACGGATCGGGGCTTGTCGTTTGTGATTGGGATTACTGCAGCTGTCGGAAGACGCTGGTGCGCCAGCATTTGGGAACGCTAAAACGTCTATGGTGAATAAAGCAAAATTCTGAGCGTTTCTCATCTTATCGGCGTCAGATAAACGAGCGCAGCTGCCGGACAGTTAGCTACACGCCGACAAATCATGAATGGAACCTGGGTGAATAGACACCCATGGACGTACCAACTTGGGGAATAGCAGGTGTCATGGCCGAATACGTCAGGGAATGGCTCTGACAAGTCCTCGGCAGGCTCGCTGGGGCTCGTTCCTTTAGCCATGTGCTGGACTTCGTGAACTAAGATGCGACCTTTAGAGTTGCCTGAACCAAAGCCGAGCGTTCTCTGCCATTCCTTGATCATCTCTGCGTTGTTGTTCTTCAATTCGAAAAACGCTGGGCAGAGAACAAGCACCAAGGGGCCGAATTCCTTGGTTGTACCGTCTTGTTTCATCCCCGTTGCTCGCAAATTGGATGCTAGCACTCCATCCTGGCACATTCTATCGTCGACTGGCGGGCAACCGTACACGATCGAGTCGTCTGTCGGTGGCGCCTCGTTGATGGGCGCTTTGAATTCGGCGTGGGTGGTCCATCGAAATGCCGCAGGAATGTTTGGATAAGGAAGATGCGACAATACTGTTTTGTAGTGCTGGTTGATGATTGCATCCTTCGTTGCGGCATTGGCATTGCCTACACGAAATTATAATTAGTCCACGTTGTCTCTAGAAATGATTCGCTACCAGAAACAGGTCTACATACTTGATCCAAACCAGGTATCAAATGAAATGGATGTTTCAGCGCCTTCGACTTGAAGCACTTCTATGGTTTTCTGGGCGAGCTCTTCTGCCTCGTTGATGGCTGCATCTAGAAGTCGAAGTTGTGTAAAATCACACTTCCACGATCCTTGCACAACATAGTAGGCATTGTCATAGGTGTTTGTGCTGTCGCGTTGTGCCAGTCCCTCGTCATTGGTGTTGATGACTGCTGCTGCACCGAGATATAGTCTGCAGGTGAGCAGCAAGCCCCAGAGAAGGCGAAGACGTGAGTTTGAAAGAGCAGAGCTCATAGTCAACGTATAAAGAACACTAATATGTGTTAACTGAGCCTGTAATGAATGTGATAGTGAAGGATAGAACGACGAGGGATGTAGAATTTGGGTATGGACAGTGTCTATAGATGTATTGCAGTTGTGGTGCAATTGCCTGACCCCGATAATCCCTCCGAAGGATCCGACGGATACCGTTCGCCCTAAACTACGACTCGTGTATTTATGTAGATGAAGTTAAGTAGATTGAGAGACCGCGTTCGGGAGCAGGGATGATTGACTCGATGGCGTAGCCATTTTGTTGGTTGGAGTTGCGAATACTCCATACCAATTAGCACCGTGCACTACGGTTTTGAATTTCCCTCGCTCTTAGGCTCTCGGCCAATTTCGCTAATTCCCTAGTGCACACTATTAAGGATCATACTTTCTAGCATCTTGTGACAGGCAATAGCAAAAGGTTCGAAACCATATATTGAGGTGGGCAGCAAGTGAGCAGGAAGTGAGGTGGGCGCAACGCGCTTGCTTCTCCCTATGACCGGCCTCATACTACTTCACAGTCGAGAGTCTGAGGCCCGGCGATTAATATAGCATCCAACACCGTATTTGAGAAGTCCTTGAGCTCTGGGAGGGAAAACGACCCACAAAAGCGGCCATCGATCTGAAAATAAGTCGTCGCCCCGCCTTTCGGTCTGTCTCGTTCGTTTTGACAGCCCCACTGATTCACAGCAGTCTGTTAGGAGGACACTTGCACCTGGCCCACTATTGGATGAATGTGCGTGTATTTTGTGATACAGCTATCTTGATTAATGAAATTTTACACACCAAAAGGATCATGACTGGGTATATATACGAATGCTATAGCATGTTCCATGAATCCCACACAGGGAAAAAGCGGATCTGTTGGTGCTTCTTTTCCAAGTATGTCCAAAAGCTAGTTTGTCTATCTGAAAGCCTCAAACATCAGAGCGAGCGTCTTTCTGCTACCTGTAGAGCTACTAACAATAAGCCTTCTAGGTGCCAGAGGCATATAGGTAGAGGACCTTTTTTGGTACGACACGCCCAACTCTTCCGCATAGGATGGCACAATCAGCACCATCTCAGCTGACAGCTCAACTATTGTGCCTTTCGAGGTTCAATGAAGTGTTATGCGAGCAAGCTAGTAAAGATCTTGTCACCATGAGGCATACCTCTATATTGATTGAGCCCGGGAGGCTCAGAGTTCTATCCGGAAAGGAGGCACAGGTATAATCCAAGGACTTTCAAGCTTCTGCAGTTCAAAGCATTAGATTCAGGTATGGTAAATTTTACTTATGCACCCATCTCAAAACAAACCTTCAGTACGACATTGACATTTTCGGTATGGTGGGTAATACTCTCCGGGGCCCATGGGTGAGGTATCGGTCGAAAATACGGTGGAACTGGGTTACGTGCCATACTTTCAGGGTTCAGCTTGCAGTAGACATTCGTCATTTCACCGTCACTAAGGCCATCAGTCCTGAGACCATCATGTAGTTGCGAAATAGTTCTGACCTAAGGTACCTAACTATAGGTAGCATCGAACTATCCTAATAAAGTCATAAAAAGAGGTGTGTAGAATATTAATAGCGAATCGTTGCACACTTGGCTAAGACTTCAACTACAAGGCCTTGGACATAATATCGAATCAGTCAGTCCTAAGAACCGCAACGGACCATACAGGCAAGAGGAAGCTGAAGTTGCCATCGGACGACTCAATGTGAAACACAACTGGGAGCGAGATTGGAGCTGCATCGTGGGTGTTGGCACTATCGGGGTTGTCGTGGCCCAGAATTGACAGCGTCACAGACCTTTTTCCTGCAATCTCGATATCTAGATGCTGTGGCTCACCAGCATAATTGGCAAGCTTCACAACAAAGCTGTTCCCAGCGCTTACAGCACTCCAAAAGACCGGATCAAATCCAATATCAGAGATTATCTCATGTGTCATGGATCCGGCGTTTTGCGCGAAGAGCTGCTGTACCCAGTAGCTGGAGGTGTAAACTCTAGCGTCAGGGGCTTGTTTGAACGGAATCAGATTGGGCTGTATAAGATTAAGAAAGTCAATGAAATACTGCGTCATACAAGTACTAGATCGTGGAAAACTTACAGCCCATTGCTGATGATCGACAAGACTGATCAAGGGTGCGAACGCCACATCTCGGATGAGGTCACTATTGCGTTCCAGTCCAAGCATGAAGATGGCCTCGGAAACTGAGCCCTTCATGTCCGACCACTGGACGTTCCAGCGACCCATTTCTCCGATGATGTATTTATTCCTGCGGGAGACATTGTCCCACTGGACGAAGTTGACAATGTAGTTTTCAGGGACGACATTATATTCGTGGTAGTCGATCCACGCATCTGCTGAAATGGATCAGGTAAGCAGTTGAACCCAGTCGCTGAAGCAATGAGTTGGAGCTCTGGATACGCCGGACGAATAGCGTTATAGAAGACAGCAAATCTTTCGGGGTAGCTGCTACGACCAAAGTCGTCTTCGTTTCCGTTTCAACCCATTTGACAGGCCAAGGCTGCTCATTCCCGGTTTTGGCTCGCAGAGCTCCCATTGGAGTCGATGAATCGCCAAGAACATACTTTTCAAGAGAAACATATTAGATTGAGAAAAATTACGTATGTTGTGGACTTTAGGACTTACTTCGAGTTCGCGCATAACTTCGTCAACAAAGGGCCGCAGATCCTCGCCAGTGATATGAGTGCCGTCAAGAGAGTACCCTGAATAGACGTCCAGAAATGGCTCGAGTTGCATGTCATCACACCACTCAAAGTACTCATGAAGACCTGGGGAAGTTTAGTGATAAAGGGACTTATTGTGAGACGGAGAGATTATGGCCCTACCCAGAGCATCTGTGTTTGGATATCCCCAAGCTCCTGTAACGTGTTAGTTGATGTTATCGACTTGTGTGTTTCTCTTGATGACATACCTTGGTGAGCGGGGCGAGAAGCCAGAGCACCAATCGTCTCATTCCACTTCCATCGATTCTCGACATTTGGTCCTTCTCTTAGGGTTGTTAGAAATCGTTGTCTGCCTGAGAACATCGCCGACTCAAAACGTACAGGTTATTGCCGCCGGGGAATCTGAGAAATGTTTCCCCTATGTTATCCACCGCCTTAGCTAGAGATGGCTTCAATCCATTATAACTGAAGGTCAAATGTTAGATGCCGATCCAAGATGGAAAACTGTTCTAACCACATACCGGTTGTGGAAGGTGGTAGGGTAGAGCTGCGGAAACGCGAACCATACTGAAGATCCGGCTACAAGCTCTGCATCACAGGTCATTCTGTATCCGATATCCGTCAACGATGAGAAGGTTGTGAGTGGCCGTTGATGAAACTCGGTGAATCTTTCGGTGGTAGTATCGACGTGAAGGTGGCGTTTCCAAAGATCTCTTGTGTGGAAACGCTTTGTAAGACCCAGGTCATTTGACTCTGGTAGTTACCACGGATAAAGATGTTATGCGAGTGGGGGCTACCATCAACCGGTATGCCCCAGTAACCCTCGTTGGAGAAGCCAACCTGGCCCGAGGCGCCACTTTCGACACTGACTTTCAGTGAATTCGGAACTTATGTTTTAATAGTACTCACATTTAAGGAAGGACGGTCGGAAGAACACTATGCGTATCACTGCAGATAACCATTTGTCCTGAAGGCAATTACTAGCAACAGGCTACTCTTCAGATAAAATTCCCCTATGCTATATCGAAGGTGAGTACATAAGAGAAGAATTAAAGTACAGTGTGGCACTTGTCACTACCTTGTTACACGTTACGCGTGTCTTGAAGATATACAAATTTACGAGCCAAAGCTACGGCGATTCGACTTTCTCACTGAGTGAGCCAGGGGTTGGGATATCCCGGGTCTGTGATGTTAACCCCAATGATCGGGCTCAGCCAGCTGTCATAGTCAGTCGAGCTGTTCATATTACCTCCCCACTTTAATGCCCGAACCAAGATACGATAATCAGCATTCGGCAATTGGTAAATAGTTCCGTTGGCTAGTTCAACAACACCCCAAGACCATTCAGTGCTATAAACGCTGTAGCCTCGGAAGTTGGTAGCAACTGTTCCATGGGGCACATCGCCACCCCACAATAAGCCAATGAGGCCATAACTCTTCAACCCCGCCACGTGGTCAAGGGTTTCCAGGTCCAGGGGAGGAGTAGTGACAGTCGTGTTGACAAATACGGTAGCGTTCGTTTGGGGTCCCGGGAGATAGCCATATGTTGACGGCGTGAAGTTGTAAGCGGGGTTAGACGCTATGTCTGCAGGTACTGCGTCAAAGCGGACATACGCCGATGGTTGGTCAATGAAAATTGTGAGAACTGGGTCGTTGTCAGGAGTCTGTGTTTGGTTCTCGGCAACCTTCTTGGCGGGGAATGTGAAAATCGTCTTGTCGTTATTGCGAATTCCCGCGTCAGAAGAACTGATAAACGGCAGCAAAGGAACGCCAGAAGGGGGCACTGGGGAGACATCAAGATTCTTCAAGTCTCCTGTGTAGATATTTGAGAGTTCGCCGCGTGCATACGGGATTCCAAGATAAGGAATGGAAAAGTTCTCCTCTCCTTCGGTGACTGTGATGAGACCACTGTAAGTCGGCAGGAGGGAAACGTCGACAGTAGGAGGGGTGATCGTAAATTCTACAGTCGCCTTGCCGCCAGCTGGAACCGTAAGGGAGCTCGTTGTGAATGTCACTTCCGAGTAGATAGGATTGAAGTTGAGCGCCCAGTAGAACATGTCGTTGATGTCAAGACTGTTGCCATTTGGTAGTCCATTGACTTCCGCTGCAGGCTTGTGACCCAGCGTGTAGGTCTTGGGGGAAGATGACAAGTTCTCGATGGTGAAATTCCGATCAAGGGGTCTGGCTGAGTCGCGAAGGTTGAACTCGGTTGCAGAGAAAACGGTTTCCGATGTGACTGCTCTCAGGACGTTGACTAATCCCGAGCCTTGTTGAGCGGTAGTGGTGAGAATGTCGGTCGCGTTGTATTGCCTTAGAGGAGTTGCGGACGATTGCAAACGTCTCGCGATCTCCTTCGGGCTCAGATTAGGATATTTCTGCTTCACAAGAGCGTAGCAACCCGCAAGGCTTTGAAAAGTTAGCTCAAAGCCACCTTCGCTTTGGAAACACGACTTACTGAGGGGTTGCCATCGATGTGCCCGAGATGACCGCATATCCCCACCCGTTAGATGTAACCCATGTGCTAAGAATGGTTCCTCCAGGTGCAGACACCTGAGGCTTGAGCGACATTTCCATTGTGGGCCCAAAGGTTGAGAACCATGAGGTAGTGCCTCCAGTTGGCTGATCAATCTGATGAACGGTTTGGTCTTCGAAAGTCAAAGTGAAGTTCTTGCCCTCTTTAGCAATACCGGCGAGAATTTTGCTTGCCTCAGACTTCTTGACCTTGACCGTATCAATGGCGCCATTCGCACCTGGCTCGTCGATGGACATGTCACTGGTATCAGGAAACCATGCCCAGACATTCGTGAAGCCAGATGAGTTGCTCCGTGCATCCAGGATATCGTAGTAACAGTCGCTTCTCGCGGTGACCAATGCGACCACACTGCCCTTTTCAGGGAAGCTGGCAATCGCATCATCCCATGCTTGGTCCACGCACTCTCCATTATCGTCGTCCGCAACAAAGACATTGAAGTGTGCTGAAGCGTTGAGGGGAACAACACGACCGTACTCAATGGTGGAACCATCCGAACCAGCAGCGTTGTACACCGTAGCAAAGTGGAAGTCGCTTACGGAGCCGACTGAGATTGCACTGGGGTCTTGTGCTGGTGCCGAGGAAACGTAAAGGCCAGTGTCGCCCTCGTTGCCGGCCGCAATGACGATTCCGATGCCCTGGGACTGGATCTTGGACAAAATCGGAATGTACGGTGAGCCACCCTCCCAAATAGTTGTCTCACCAATCGACATGCTGATGAGGTCAACTCCGTCGCTAGCAGCTCTCTCAAAGCCTTGCATGAGGATATCATCAGTGACACCTCCACTGCAGCCGAGAACGCGGTAGGCATAAAGAGATGCGTCAGGTGCAACACCAGAGATGCCAAATCCAACGCCCTGAGGGTCCTTGGCAGCGAGGATTCCTGCAATGACGAGTTAACACAAGCTAGGGCGAGGTTTTGGCTTCTCCTCAATATTACATACCAGCAACATGGGTACCGTGACCGCCCTCCAAGCAGGTAGTCAATGGGTCATCGTCCGGGACTGGATCATTCCAGCCAACAAAGTCATCACCCACAAAATCATAGCCTCCCGCTACCTTGAAGCCTTCGCCGTAGCCACCGCCCAGGGCTGGGTGACGCCAATCAACACCAGTATCGAGGAAACCAATCTTGATGCCTTTTCCAGTCAGACCTTGGGCATGGACTTTGTCAGCGCCGGTCATCTTGAGACTGGAAAGGACGTCACTGGTGCCATTGATGGTGACAACCTGTGCAGCGGCTCTGAGCTGGACGGACTGCACTCCGATGGGAACAGAGGGGTTGACAGTCTTTGATCCCCGGCTAGAACCAACCGGTACGGGGCGGTCGTAATATTTGTTGGGCCAGACCTTCTTGACCTGGGGTAGAGCAAGCAGAGTGTCGACATCGGTATCATCCTTTGCATTGATTGACAAGCCATAGAAGTAGTCCGGATTTTTGAATTCGTGACGAACAGAGTAATCCAGGACGTCTTCGGCTCGGCGATGGAAAGCAGAGTGCGCATCTTCGCCGACCTCGCGGCCATTGATTGACGCATTCGGCTCAAGTTCGATGATGAAACCAGCGTTGACTGGTGGCTTTGCCTTGATAGCGGCTCCGGGGTGAAACGCCGCCAGACCAGGCGTGATCAGAGCCGTGGCAGCCACAATAGTAAAAGAAAGGACCTTCATGACGAAGCGTTGAAATGAGTGTAAATGAAAGGAGTGTAATGGACGCCACGATGGCTATAATCTGCAAGGGATTTCAGTCTGAAGAGTGCATCACGACACATTTTAAGTACTGAGGACGTTTATCACCAGACAGGATAGTGTCTCGTGAGAATAAACCATGATGAGTTTTGAAGACGTGCTTCACGATAAGGATTGCGATACGAACTGATCACCACCAAGAGCACTTTCAGAAGTTCCTGTGTCCCAATTTCGAGATGCAGATAGCCAGCTGCCTAGGTAGCATTGGGTAGGTGTTGTCTGTTCCCGATCTGTCGGCAATCTCTGCTATTTGAGGCTGGAAAGCTTGATTAAGCCTGCTGGTGTTACTACAGCGTAGATATCTTAAGGGTCGATTAACCCCTCCAATCGGCATTGAGTAACAATATCCTCGTATGGTCGGGATACAGAGAGGGGCCGGAGGGCGGAGGGTCCATCCTCGCATCCAGGCGCAGAATAGGAAGGTCGTGTTGTGGAGATTCGTGATCTAATTACAGGGAGTTATTGCCAAACCTTATTGCGGATGTCGCTGGATTCCTCGGCCTCCGATATCGTCAAGAGGGCACTTATTATTTTCCTCAAACACTTTCTGGGTACAAACTGTGCTCCAATTGCTCAAAGTGAGTGATTTGGTACAAAATTCCTGTACCGAAGTTTAAGAACCATCTCACTCGTTGAGATAAGATAGAGCTAGTCACACAGCTTTATCTTGGGCATGTATGCGACCCGGGCTTCATACTTTACTCTACATCCTGCCAAGCATAGTTGCGCCCGGCTTAGACTTGATAGAACTTACCTTTTCAATTGCTTCTGGTTGAATGGTGTGAATCTACAAACTGGAAATCGACCAGGTGTTAACTGATGGGGTGGGATTTCAACATGTCTGATCCGTTACAGAGTATGGTATCTTACGGTTTGGGGGGGCTCTTGGGACCAAGACCTCGCGATGAGCGCAAGGGCCATCAGCTCAACCATCACTCCCAACGACTCGTACGGGCAGCCAGAGGTCAAATTTGCTATGGTGAACAGACCATATCAAGCATTGTATTGTATGAACTGCCATCAGATCATCTTGTCATTGCTATGGGTGTTGGTCAACAGACCATGTAGGGACTCCGTACGCTCGAAGGCTCTTCGTATGGGCAGTCTACAATGCATGCGATCCAGCTGGTGTCTCATGTGGGTCGTCCAGCACGTGCCGTCGCTGTTGCCTGTCGCGTGCTTACTATTCCAACCTCCGCCTGGCCTCAGCACAGCCCATTTCGAATCGTAGACAACTTCATATCCAATCCGCTCTCTCAAACCACGGTGCCCTACCTCGGGTGACTGCGTGTAGGAGGGTTGAGACCTCATTTACTCAAGAGGTCACTCTACCCATGCACTTCATCGGCGCCTGAGCGCAACCTTCGGTCACCCTTGCCTGTGTAGAGCCTCCTGACTCATGGCTAATTCTGCCCCTCTCGCACAACCTGCGGAGAACCGGTCACGGAGTGGGATCCGGCCAAAAAGAAGGCAGGTCGGCAGAGCGTGCGATGCCTGTCGTTTGCGTCGCATCAAATGCGACGATGCGTCTCCTTGTGCCAACTGCAGGGGTCGGGGCCAGCAGTGCAGCAATACGGAAGCAACCCGAACTTCGACTCTCTCTCAGGCCAATGAAGAGATAGACCGACTAAGGCTGAAAGTTTTGGACCTCGAACGAGAGCTTCAGCGACACCGAGGGGCGCATACCAATCCTGGAACTTCATTTTCTGTACATTCGCAACAAGTAGTCGCCAACGTGGAAGCAACGGCAGCCAGTAACATCGAAGGCCACTTTGTCACGCCAAGAAATAAGCCTTGGGATGGTGCTCTGCTCCGACCCGCACGATCACCTCATGTCGCATGGTTTGGACCTTCGTCTCTTTACTTTTTCATCCATCGCCTTGGCGTGTTCCTCAGTACCGATGTAGAACATGCTCAGCCAGACCACATGCTTCTCCGATCAACGAGCGGTAGCGCCATGCCCGCCCAGGAAAGGACTACGTCAGAAGACGCATCTCAGTTGCTGAGGCCACTTTTTAACGGCAATAAACCCGGGGTCTACCTGAATCCAATTCAAGAAGAGTACTTCGTCAATCTATTTTGGCAATCATACCACACCTCTTTGTACGCCATTATTGACGAGGCCGAGTTCAAAAAAGAGTATCAAGCCCTCTATTTGGATGTGCCCTCTGGCTATACTCGCAAGCCTTCAGCGCTGGTCGACATTGTTGTTGCCATGTGCATGCAGTACATGGCCTCAAGTCTGCCGTCTAGCCATCAAGGAAACATCGTCGAAGGAAACGATGCTACAACTGCCGGCCGGTGGCACTACCGAAGAGCACAGACTTTGCTAGCAGGGGAAATGGAAAGCCCTTCTATCTCCACGCTACAGTGCCATCTCCTTTCAGCTGTCTATGTCTGTGGTGCGTCGTTCCATAATATGGCAGATAGCATTTGTGGTCAAGCTGTACGCATAGCCTATATGCTGGGTCTGCATATTGATCCTCCTCTTGATACACCTGAGAAAGAACGTCAAGTAAGACGTCGACTTTGGTGGGCTGTCTATGTCTTGGACAGCAAAGTCGGGATGAAGCTGGGACGCCCCTTCTTACTACATGGTTCATTTTCTATGCCGCCTTTCCCAGATGATCAGCTTGGCGCTTCCATGTTATCAGGATCTACATTCGCTCCAATTTCAGGGGATGCTACCTGGCTGAGCTTTAGTCTTCATCACCTCAAATTATTCAAAACAATGAGAGATGCTCATACTACATTATACAGTCACGACGTTGGGCTTGGACAACACAAGACTATATGGGATGATACCACATCCTTGGCCAAGGTAGCCGAAAGTCTAGAAGCTCACACCATCATGATAGAGAGATGGGTGCAAAACTTGCCTGGTGCGCTCAAAAACAGCCGAGTAAACAATGGCCGCATTCTTTCAACCGACGGCTCGGCTCTCGTTATTGAACAGTATGCCCCACTCTGGCTCCAAAGACAACGCCTTCTCCTGGAAATGGAATATCACCACATGTCTGTCAACCTTTACCGACCCTTCATTTCATTCAAAAGAGTTCCGGCGCCCGGAAGTCGTCTTGAGACGCTCGCAGTAGAAAGTATCAACCATGCGATAGAGCTATCGAGGATTACCCAACAAGCGCTTTCGTCCACGGCTATACTCGATGGATGGCATGAAGCGTTCCAGTGGCAATGGAATTCTGCCATCACATTAGCAGGATTTATCTTGGCCAATCCGCGTCATTCTGCAGTCGTAGCCGCAAGAAGTGCCATGGATTTAGCCTTGTCAGTTTTTGGTACATTTGGCCAGAGTTTCGAGCTGGCAAAGAATGCTGAAACTGTTGTCCGAATGCTGTGTACGAAGATCGATGGCTTAATGTCGACTTCTTCCCAGGACCATGGTCAGAAGGAGCCAGCTGCATTATCTATGCTGGGTATCGGCCAGGAAGTGGAGGTAGCCAATGGCTTTGCTTCTGAATTGGTCTATACATCAACCTCCCCTGAGCTTTTGACTCAATTTCCGGACTTCGATTTCACGGAAATGGCGGTTGGCGTAGATTTCTGGGCCAATATCGACATGCTGGGTGTCGGCGATATCAGTACATTTGGCGAGTCCTCTGTCTTTTGACAGAGATAATAATATTGGGTAAATTCCAATACTTTGACACACGTCTAAATAACCAGCAACGTGATCGTGAATGCAATTGCTTCGAGCAAGCAATAGTGAGAGGTGTCGTTTGTTTTCGAGCTGATCGCGTGACCAGTTAATCAAAGAATTGCCCAACAGTAATCGTAAGCATTCATGGTGCATTCCACCAATCGGAGCATGTCCTGCCTCTGCTTACTCTGGTCCTCTCCTAACCACTAGGAGTTGCTCCTACACTGCGAACCAACGATCCAATCGAAACAACTCCTTTTGCGAACGACTAAGTGAATCCTTGAAAGACAATAGCACGAACTTGGTATAAATACGTCCGTCGATTCACCAACTCTACTTTTTGAATTATCCCAAATCAGACTTCTTTCGCAACTCAATACTTAGAGTCAGATCTCAATAATCAAGCTACCCTATTGTCACTCTTCGTCTAGCAAGGCACTTTGTTCCAAAAGCCACTATGTCTTTGCCGCGCCGAGCTCTGATCAGCATAACTTCTGCTCATGGCACCTTATTCAAGGGGAAGGAGACCACCGGTCTCTTCATTAGCGAAGCGCTGCATCCTTACAGCGTCTTAACGGCAGCTGGTTTTGAGGTTGATCTCGCTTCCGAGACTGGTACATATACCCCTGACTGGCTTTCGACACAGCCAGATTTCCTCAACGGCGAAGACTTGGACATTTGGAATAACGCCAAGAGCGAATTCCGCATGAAGCTCGACAACATGACAAAAGCCGCTGACCTCGATGGTAACGCATACGGGCTTTTCTACGCGTCTGCCGGTCATGCCGCCCTCATCGATTATCCCACGGCCTCTTCTCTTCAGCGAATCGCAGCGCAAGTCTGGGCGAATGGAGGGGTGGTCTCTTCTGTCTGCCACGGACCAGCACTTTTCGCCAATCTGATCGACCATAGCACCAATGAGCCCTTGATCAAGAACAAGAGAATCACCGGGTTTACTACGGAAGCCGAATCCTCCATGGGGATCATGGATGAACTCAGAAGCTGGGGTGCTGAGATGGTGGAGGAAACGGCAATTCGACTCGGGGCGACATGTGAGCTTTTCACTCTTTCCTCCATCCATGGCCCAGCCATTGCTTGGTGGGTGAGTTCTTCGGATCTAACATTGAAAACAGATGTGCGTGCCCCTGGTATCTGGGACGACTTTCATGTAGTTGATGGTCGCCTAGTGACAGGCCAGAACCCAGCCAGTGCTACATCCACTGCTCAAGCTGCCGTTGAGGCTTTCGACAGCGCTTTAAGCATGGTATTTTAAGATGATATGAGACTTCCTGGTGTAGAGAGAACATATGCTTACTGGTATGATTCAATGGATTTAATAGATTGACAGGATCATAAATTCTCCGGTGATGGAATCGTTTTCCAAGCACCTTCTATCTGAGGCTTCTGTGTAGCTTATTGATGTTGTCAAACCTTTCACGACGGACGCGGGAAAGGACGTGAAGTCCAAATATCATGCAAAAAGAGAAGTGACCGACAAACTCATATGATTATTCAGAGCCTGTGCAGCGCAGCCTCAACAGCCGGAGCAAGTCTTTTTTTCGAGGTGGTTACAGATTGATTGCTAGGTTCGTTTAACCTAACATTCTTTAGTCATGGCTGCAAAATATCAAGCTCAGAAGGCGGTGGACTGCTGGGAAGAGATTCGAAGAGTGAAAGCTTAGAATAAGCCAACTCGTCCTGCTTTTGGTACACGAAAGCCACGTTGCTACCCATAAATGCGGAAATGACGCCATTCTTGGTCTCCGATGAAAAGGTCTATCTCCGATGACTAAGAGCGGGATGACAAATTAGGAAGAACCACTTAAATGTGTCATTATCAGCGGTACGGGAGATCGGGTTGTCCCGGAATCACGGAGCTCCTGCACGCTTTGTAAGGCGCCAAGCCGGAGTTGCGGAGTTGCCTCCGGCTGACTCGCCGATTCATGTGTGGGCCTTCTCAAAAACAAGGAAACAACTAGAATAGCAAATGGTATTTAACGATGAAAGAAACCTCAGATTGACTTGGTGAAATAGAGACATATTGCAACCGTTTTTTATTTTTTAAAACAGCGACTTGCAAAGATTTTCCTCGCTATCCGTTGACATATCCCGCCTCAAGTCGACATACCAGCACCATCAACCATACGGCAGCATAAATCATCAACTCAACATGGCATCGCCTAACATTACGGAAAGCAAACTCTTCAAGCCTTTGAAGCTTGGCAATACACAACTTGAGCATCGGATTGCTCTAGCACCGTTGACCCGATACCGAAACGATGCAAACCACGTGGCAAAACCTTTTGTTCCTCGATACTACAGTGACAGAGCCTCAACTCCGGGTACTTTGATTATCTCAGAGGCCACTGGCACTTCAATGCCAGAGACTGGAGTACCGCACGGCCCAGCCTTTGTCACAGACGAGCAAGTTGCTGCTTGGGAAAAGGTCATTGCTGCAGTTCACGAAAAGAAAGGTGTCTGGTTTCAGCAAATCTGGGCTCAAGGGCGAGCTGCAGACCCCGACTACCAGAAGCAGCGCGGCTACAAGTTTCGTTCCTCAAGTGCTGTGCCCATGGAGCCTGGCGCAGCTGTTCCTGAGGAAATGACTGAAGAAGAGATTTTGCAAGTTATCCAAGACTTTGCGGACACCGCCAAGAGAGTTGTTGCTGCAGGCGGCGATGGTGTTGAAATTCATGGAGCCCACGGTTACCTACTGGACCAGTTCCTCTCGGACTCCGTCAACAAGCGTACAGACAAATGGGGAGGCTCTATTGAAAACCGGGCTCGGCTTCTTCTTGAAGTCATTAAGGCAGTTGTTGAGGTCATCGGCGCTGAAAAGGTGGCACTTCGACTCTCTCCGTATGCATCGTTCCAAGGGGCAGAGTCGTCTGATATCCACGGACAGTACACATATATTGTCAAGGAACTGAAGAAGATGAACGTTCCCTTCGCCTATCTGTCGCTTGTTGAGGCTCGAGGCGACCCGGCCAAGCTTTTGAACACTACGCACGATCCCAAGATTGCTCAACAGACACTCGACTTTATCCTCGATATCTGGGATAACTTGTCCCCCGTTGTTGTGGCTGGTGGTTATGGTCCCGAAAGCGCTGCCCAGGCACTTGATGGGCACTACGCAAAGTGGGATGTCATCGTTGCATTTGGAAGAAGCTTTATTGCAAACCCCGACCTTGTCTGGCGTTTCAAGCACGGCGTTCCACTCACAAAGTACCATCGATTCTCGTTCTACATCAGGGGATCGGAGATTGGGTACAACGATTACACATTTAGCCAGGAGTACATTGACGCACAGCGCGAATGGGCTTTGACGCATTTGGCTTCAAACTCGAAGTAGTACTAGAATCGTTACTTTGATTTGCATTTTCTGGGTAGAAAAGCATTAGAATTCAGAGCAATATCCATGTCGTTTTCGCCAATAGAAACATTCTGTTTTTTAATCATGATATTCCCATATCATGATACCGATATCACGCTCTTTTCCTAGACCCGTGCAATTCTGTGATTTGCACCTTACCTGGTATGTTGCGTCTGGATCTCTCGAAACAATACGTCAAGCTTCACGGCTCTAGCATGCTCGGTGTGTATATCGCCAGAGTCATCGACCTGATTCCATGCAAACATGATTCCTTTGGAGGCGTAAATCATGAATAGCGAGCTGAAAGGTGCAGACTGGAGGAGAAGACATGGGCATGGTCATCACTGGTTTCGAGATATATGGTCAAGCACTTAGTTGACAACATGTTTGATGTACGGGACTGAAGAGCTTGAAGATCTAGATGCCAAGCAGCCAATGAGCCTAACCGCCTTTTAATTGCCTTCCTCTATCGCGAATGCGGGGCATCCCTGGAAGTGAACGACTGACGGAAGATTGATGCGAAATTATCAAATCATACTCAGTCAAGAAGAGGCTTTGTATAAATGACCCAAAGCTTGTCAACATGGATCTCAGACTGATTCTGCGTTCTAAAAAGTAGATACGTAACTGATTATTTGAATGACAATTTTAGCCAAAGTGCGATTGCCTGAGTTCACTTGGCAGAAGACTGAACGCGAAGACGAAGGTCAAGTCCCATTTCGAGGACACTGAGCAGCGGACTCAACCGTGGACCAATCAGATCACAAAGAAACACGGCCAAACTCGCCCGGCATTTTTACTCATGGGCCCGAACAATCTAGCCAATTTTAGTCCAGATGCCAAGATTGACTTGTCTCAATGATTCCAGCAGCAATGAACATGAGCGCAAGACATGGCAATCTGGTGTCCTCTCGCACAATTCGGGGGTCGAAAATGTCCGTAGTAAGGGAATTCTGGCCGGTGGGATTGACTTCTCGGTCAAGGAATAGCCTAATCGCCGATTGGGATGCATCTTTTTCCATAGCGTATCAGCGCCATCGCGCGGCTTCGTGGATCTATGACGAAAGCATAGCTTAAGCTTACCAGATGAGGCTCCCTGCTTGAAGAAGAAAAGATCTAGTGGTATCCACTTGGCCGATATCTAACACCAGTGTCGCGCTGACGCGACCGACGTGGTCTGCGAGTACTTGGTTATACGTCGTCATAGATCTCAACTAGACCAACGGTCGGCGGAAACAGATGACCGACGCCGTTAGTTCACTACAGTTGGAATCGAATTTTATTGCTCGCGTCTACCCCCTGAAGATGCAGTCGATATTCTGGAACCGGCCTAGTGTTGACTGGCGTTTTGTTGGCATGTGGTTTTAACGAAAAGCAACAATCCATCGGCTCACTGAGACAATATTATTTACTCACGGGTTCCCGTCAACAACGTCCTCTCCGCTAGGCCTTCTGCATCCGTGATGTGCACTCCAGTTGCTTGATCGCCATCACGTTGCAGGACACCATAGTGGTGTATCAACTCCAATCTGCTTTTGGGAAAACATTGATAGCCATCATGGATGAGAAACCCACGCCTCGGGACACCGACGTCCCAGGCGGCTTCCCAGAGACGCCTAGTCTTGCTCCGACCAGCGGGCGGCCTACGCCGATGACATTGTCTAGTCACGGCCAGCACTACGCTCACAATGCCACAAGCACACAATCAAGCCAGATTACCCGGAACACCACGAGTTACTTTGCCACGACATCACGTATCCGCGACGACACGTCTTCTTCTACTGTCACGCTTTCTGGCAACGGTGTTGCGGTCTCGAGTAGCCGCAGAGCTTCGCGAGCAGAAGATTTGTCTGAAAAGAATGCCCCCATCGACGATGAATCGGCGGCATCCTCTCCCTCCGCAAATGCTCTATCGCCGACGGACAATACTCACTTTGCGCCCCTCAAGACCCATGTCAGCAATAACAAACGACCAGAGGCGCGCAGGCAAGGAAGCAATTTGACCGAAGATGACCTTTTTCGAGTACTATCTCGCCGTCGAACCAATGCCACGCACCAGTCAGATGCTGAACAGGAAGAGGAGCAGCAAGAGGTTGAACGTCTCATGTCTCGGATATTTGGTCGAGCTCGACAAGAACAGAGCGAGGAGGAGAAAACGCGGCACAGTGGAGTTGTTTTCCGCGATCTCACGGTCAAAGGCGTTGGTCTCGGGGCCAGTTTACAGCCCACGATTGGAGACATCTTTCTCGGATTTCCCCGCAAGATCAAAATGCTTTTCACTCGAGGACCCAAGGCTGCATTCGCAAAGCCTCCGGTCCGGGAGCTGATCAGTCACTTTGATGGTTGCGTACGCCCTGGAGAGCTTCTTCTTGTTCTTGGACGTCCAGGCTCAGGATGTAGTACTTTCCTCAAGGCCTTCTGCAATCAAAGGGCAGGGTTCCAGGCCGTTGAAGGCGAAGTCACTTATGGAGGCGCCCCCGCTGAGGAGATGAGCAAGAGTTTCCGCGGAGAAATCATCTATAACCCAGAAGACGATCTCCACTACCCAACCCTGACTGTCAAGAGAACCCTCAACTTTGCACTGGAGACGAGAACCCCTGGCAAAGAATCAAGACTTGACGGTGAGAGTAGGAAGGATTATATCGAGGAGTTCATGCGAGTTGCCACGAAGCTCTTCTGGATCGAGCATACCCTAGGCACGAAGGTTGGAAACGAGTATGTCAGAGGCGTGTCGGGCGGTGAAAGAAAGCGTGTGAGCATTGCAGAGGCTATGATTACTCGTGCATCCGTTCAAGGTTGGGACAACTCAAGCAAAGGCCTCGATGCCAGTACAGCCGTGGAGTACGTCCGATCGATTCGCGCCATGACAAACATGGCAGAGACATCAACGGCCGTGTCGCTTTACCAAGCCGGCGAGTCTCTTTATGACCTTGTTGATAAGGTACTTCTCATCGACAAGGGGAAGTGTCTTTATTTTGGACCCTCCGAATCCGCAAAGCAGTACTTCATCGACCTCGGCTTCAACTGCCCAGACCGATGGACGACTGCAGACTTCCTAACTTCGGTAACCGACGAGCACGAGCGCCACATTCGAGAGGGCTACGAGTCCCGAATTCCAAGAACCCCCGAGGAATTTGATTGGGCATACAAGAATAGCGAGGCCTACAGGAGGAACATCCAGGATGTGGAAGAGTTTGAGTCTCAGCTTCACCAGCAGGTTGAAGACCGCCGCCAGAACGAATCAAAGAAAACCGAGACCAAGAACTACGAGATACCCTTCCACAAGCAGGTCATCTACTGCACCAAGCGCCAGTTCATGGTCATGGCTGGGGATCGAGCGTCCCTTTTTGGCAAATGGGGCGGGCTGGTGTTCCAAGGTCTCATCGTGGGCAGTCTGTTCTATAACCTCCCAAATACCGCTGCTGGAGCATTCCCCCGTGGAGGAACCTTGTTTTTCCTGCTTCTTTTCAACGCGTTGCTTGCACTGGCGGAACAGACGAGTGCGTTTGAGTCCAAGCCCATTCTGCTCAAGCATAAATCCTTCTCTTTCTACCGCCCAGCAGCTTTCGCCATTGCCCAAACCGTGGTGGATGTGCCACTTGTATTCATTCAGGTTATTCTTTTCAACATCATCATCTATTGGATGTCCAATCTTGCGAGAACTGCGTCACAGTTCTTCATCGCCACGCTTATTCTCTGGTTGGTCACCATGGTCACCTACGCTTTCTTCCGTGCCATTTCAGCTTGGTGCAAGACCTTGGACGATGCTACAAGATTCACCGGAGTATCTGTCCAGATCGTTATCGTCTATACAGGCTACCTTATTCCTCCAACTTCGATGCGTCCCTGGTTTGGATGGCTGCGGTGGATAAACTGGATCCAATACGGCTTCGAGTGTCTCATGTCTAATGAGTTTTACGACCGAGAGCTCCAATGTGTACCGCCTTACCTCGTTCCTCAAGGGCCGAACGCCTCGCCGGCATATCAAGGCTGTGCGCTTGCTGGAAGCCCGCCTGGCCAGACAATCGTGCCCGGCTCTAGTTACATCGAAGCATCCTTCACATATTCTCGTTCTCACTTATGGAGAAACTTCGGTTTCCTATGGGCTTTCTTCTTCGTTTTTGTAGCCCTCACAGCCTTGGGCATGGAGCACATGAAGCCGAACACTGGTGGTGGCGCTATCACCGTCTTCAAGCGTGGACAAGTCCCCAAGAAGGTGGAGGACAGCATAGCCGCTGGCGGCCGTGGCAAGAAGGATGATGAAGAATCTGGCGAAGCCAACAACAGTACGCAAACAATGACAGCCGACACTGCGAAAAAGGAGAGGAGCGACGAGGAGGCAATGGAACAAGTGGCTCGGAATGAGACGGTCTTCACATTCCGCAACGTCAAGTACATCATACCTTTCGAGAAGGGAGAGCGCACGCTCCTGGATGATGTCCAAGGATACGTCCGGCCTGGAAAACTCACTGCACTTATGGGTGCCTCCGGTAAGTATTGATCTAGTCCAAAGATTGCTCACTTGCAATTGCTAATGCCTCATAGGTGCTGGCAAGACGACTTTGCTAAACGCCCTGGCTCAGCGCCTCACATTTGGCAAAGTCACTGGTGAATTCTTGGTCGACGCTCGACCACTACCCAAGTCCTTCCAGAGAGCAACTGGCTATGCAGAGCAGATGGATGTGCACGAACCTTCCGCGACGGTTCGAGAAGCTCTCCAGTTCTCGGCGCTGTTGCGGCAGCCCCGAGAGGTCTCCAAGAAGGAGAAATTTGATTACTGCGAAACCATCATTGATCTTCTCGAGATGCGTGATATCGCCGGAGCAACGATCGGCAAAGTCGGCGAGGGCCTGAATGCGGAACAGCGAAAGAGGCTCACCATTGGAGTGGAGCTGGCATCGAAGCCTGAGCTCCTCATGTTTTTGGACGAGCCCACGTCTGGTTTAGATTCCGGCGCTGCATTCAATATCGTCAGGTTTTTGCGCAAGTTGGCAGACGCTGGCCAGGCCGTGTTGTGCACAATTCACCAGCCGTCAGCTGTGTTATTCGAGGAATTCGATGAACTCTTACTTCTCAAGGCTGGAGGCCGAGTTGCATATCATGGGCCACTCGGACGCGACAGCCAAGAGCTGATTCAATATTTTGAGTCAAACGGCGCGCACAAGTGTCCTCCAAGCAGCAATCCAGCCGAGTACATGCTGGAGGCAATCGGTGCTGGTGACCCGAACTACAAAGGGAAGGACTGGGGTGATGTCTGGGCGCAGTCCAAGCATAAGGACGAGAGATCCAGAGAGGTTGATGAGATGCTGGCAAGGAGGAAGGATGTGGAGCCCTCAAAGAGCCTCAAGGACGACCGCGAATATGCCATGCCATTGACGACTCAGACGGTGGCGGTAGTCAAGCGTTCGTTCACTGCCTACTGGCGCACGCCCAACTATATTGTCGGAAAGTTCATGTTGCACATCCTTACAGGTCTCTTCAACTGCTTCACTTTCTACAAGATTGGTTATGCGTCCGTCGACTACCAGAATCGGCTATTCTCAATCTTCATGACTCTGACAATCAGTCCGCCGCTCATCCAGCAATTGCAGCCAGTCTTTCTGCAGTCCCGCCAAATATTCCAGTCGCGCGAGAACAACGCAAAGATCTACAGTTGGTTTGCTTGGACGACAGCGGCAGTTCTCGTCGAGATTCCCTATGCTATTGTCGCCGGAGGCATCTACTTCAACTGTTGGTGGTGGGGTGTGTTTGGATGGCGTCTTCCCGCCTTCAACTCCGGCTTTGCATTCCTCTTGGTCATTCTCTTCGAGCTATACTACGTGAGCTTTGGCCAGGGCATAGCCGCATTCGCTCCCAACGAGCTTCTCGCATCTCTCTTGGTTCCCATCTTCTTCCTCTTCGTCGTCAGTTTCTGCGGTGTGGTTGTACCAGCTGCTCAACTTCCTACGTTTTGGAGGGCTTGGATGTACTGGCTCACCCCTTTCCACTACCTTTTGGAAGCCTTCCTCGGAGTCGCCATCCATGATCAACCTGTTCAGTGCGAGTCTGGCGAGTTTGCAAGATATCAGCCTCCTCCCAACCAGTCCTGCGAAGACTACACCGCGCCTTATATCCAGCAGGCTGGTGGATACGTTCTGACTGGAGATGGGGGCATCTGCGAGTTCTGCCAGTATGCGACGGGTGATGAGTTCGGCGCAGGCTTCAGCGTCTACTACAGCAATATCTGGCGTGACTTTGGCATCTTCTGCGGGTTTATCGTCTTTAATTACGTCATAGTCTATGTCGGGACTTGGCTTAGGTTCAAGGGGAAGAACCCTTTCAAAAAGCTTATGATGAAGAAGAAGAAGTAATAGGGTGGCAGTTGGTTATGGCCAATGTCTTGTCAATGTTTAGAGGATTCGTTATGGATAGTAGACCTCCTGGATAGCGAGGTGTGGTAAATTAATAGATTGTATCACTGAAGAGTTGCGCCTGATATCAATGAAATGATTCGTTTCTGATGGAAACTATCGATCTCAACGAGTTTCGTACAGTTCGCAACATGAGACTTGCATCTTTGCTGGGCCATGCCGAGTAACTCCCGACATCGCTCCTTGTATCATGAACTTTCACAAGTAGCCGAATGGTGAACAAGGGTTTTGACATTGATTCAATTGCAACGCTGGTGTATGATGAGGGAATCTATAGAGGGAAGGAAGAACAATGTGTTGATTGCAGTCAATATGGCAGCCTTAGTTCTTGAAGGCGCCGTTTGTCAACTCATCCTCCAGGTCGTAGTAGACTTGGAATTCGCAGTAGCAAATCTCCGGGTCACTCTCAACGTCAAAGTTGAATTGCGCCTCCTCATCCGTGATGGGAACCTTTGCCAACCCGTTGGCGCCGGCAGCCTCGGCCAGGAGCTGCACGCGACAGCTTCGCTCCATGGAGGTGTACAAAAAGGCAGCCTCATCAACGGTACGTCCAACCGTCAGCAGACCGTGGTTTCTCAGAATGCAGCCCTTGCCCTTGGGGCCCAATGCCTGCGCGATCAGCTCACCCTCCTCAGGACCCAGAACGACACCGCCGTAGCTGTTGTAGACGCTGTGAGCTTCGCCAAGGAACTTGCAGGAGTCCTGGGTCAGCATCTCCAGCCTACGTCCAAAGACCGACCAGGCCTTGCCGTGGATGCTGTGGTTGTGGCACACGGCGTGAACGTCGGGGCGAGCCTTGTGCACGGCAGCGTGAATCAAAAAGCCAGCCGTGTTGGGGGGCTTGCTGCGGTTGCCGCCGATAACCTCGCCGTCGAGGTTGACGAGGATCATGTCGCTGGCCTTGAGCAGACCAAAGTGCTTGCCGAGAGGGTTCGTCCAGAAGGCATCGTGGTGCTCGGGGTCTCTGACGGAGATGTGGCCGCTCATGCCTTCGATGTAGTCTTCACGGTACCAGTGGCGGAAAGCGGCGGCCATGTGTTCGAGTTGCCATTGGCGCTGGGAGGCGAAGTCGGGGAACTTGGGGATACCGGCGAGAGCGACATCGCCGTGGGACATGGCCTGCAAAGGCGTCTTGTTGGCGAGCTCATGGCCGTGCTTGGTGTGCGATACCTCCTTGGGGACGATGGCGGCGGCGCGGGCCTCGATGGACTCGGTATCGCTGACAACGGCAGACGGAGCCATGGTGGGTCTTGTGGTCGGTGCGCCGGTTTACGGAGTCTGAAGGGTAACGGTCTCAATGCGAAAAGTGAGCACAGCGTCTCTCCGGCCGTGGTTTCTGAACGTATCTGTTTCGAGATGAAAGAAGCGAAAGCTAGGTTCAATGAGGATTTGTGAGTTCAGGTGTATTCCAGATAAAGTTGATCTGGGGAAGTTCTGCAATAATGATGGCCGCCGATTGATAGGCAATACGCCACTTACGAATGGAAGACAGAAATGTCCATCGGAAGATGTTACCCAGTGTTTGGCCGGAGCGGGGTTGCGGGTCTTGATAAGGCATGACCGGGATCGCTCACACAAAGTTAGGACCGGATACCGGAAACCGGGAAACCCGACCGGCCCGGTTCAAACTTCGGATGGCCGGACAAGGAATACTGGGGTTGGGAAGGGGCCCCGCCTCCGCAACGGGCGGCTCAATCGCCGATAAGAGAGAGGCATCTCCACGGGCACTGCGAGTTCGGGCCAGGCTTTCACTCATTCATGGCATCGCGGCTTCGGGATTCACGCCTGGTCAAGCTTGGCTCAGAGGTTGAAGAGTGAGACGTGGTATGTTGGAAGAAAAACGTCGCGACAGGGTATGTTACAACTAGTCCATGCAAATTCCATCCGCCCGTCATAAACCAAAAAAACTCTCTTGTACAGCGACCGTCGTTGTCGTCGTCGTTACGCAAATGCTTTTATTTACCCGCGCGCAGCTCTCGACCGTCCGGCTCCGAGCCCGTCTCCTTTGCTTTCCTGGAGAATGGAGCGGGAGGTTATTCCTTGCTCTGCTTAGCACATGTGCCGGATGTCGCATTAGTTCGTCATTAAATAGCAGTATTTTGCTCGTATTCAGCAGTTGTCGATATGCCACGTCGATACATCTACCGCTTGGCCTGCAACGCCTTGTCCAAACACTGGATAATCTGATGAGAGTCAGCACACGCGATACGTGATCAAGCAGCATTCAATAGGACATACCTCATCTCCCCAAACACCTTGGTTGCTAAGATAGCGACCCATGCCTCTCACCAATTCGAGCTGCTCCTCGACAGTCAAGCCAGTGACGGCCATCTCCATGACGCTGCCGAGATTGACCTTGTGGAGAGCAATAAAGGAATGGTAATACATGTAGGTGAAGAAGCCCATGATGAACTGGCAATCCATGCGATCCGTCATGCCGCCGTGTCCCGGAATGGAGTCACCAAAGTCCTTGATCTTGAAAGTGCGCTTGAGCCCAGAAGCGAAGAACCCGCCAAAAGGTGCGATGAGAGAGGCAAAGGTGGCCAATACCAAAGTGTGCAGCTGCATTGGAGCCACAGTGAAGGAGAAGGTCTGGTGCATGTTGGGTGGCAGGAAGAACAGAGGAGGCAGGCTGTACGTCTTGGGGATGAAGACGGGGTTCCGGGTACACTCAAGACCAGTAAAGATGTTCGCGCCGAGATCCTGGATTGTTGTTAGAATATTAACAACGTTTATCTAGGAGTAGCGTAGGGTACTCACGTTGACCGGGCACAAGAAGAAGTCGGAGCGCATCAAGACGTTGGTCAGAAGCATGCCAAACAAGATGGTGAAGGCCCAAGCGCCGACAAAACCCTCGACAGTCTTCTTGGGGGAGAGGGCGATGAGTTGCGTGCGGCCAAAGGTGATGCCGCAAAGGTAGGCCCAGATATCGTTGGTGATAACCATGGCAGCTGGGAGGAAAAACCAGATCATGCCCTCGAAAACGTTGTTCATGATGAAGTGAGCCTGGACGACAATGAGGTACAGAGCCATGTGAGTCCATGCGAATTGGGTGAATTGAAACTTGTAGTGACCATTCTGGAGAGAGGTGACGAAGAAGACGAAGCCTAGCGAGGTCAAAAGTCAGCGCGTGCTCGAAAGAAAGGGTATATTCTGGAGTGTTTCGAGAAAGGACGTACCAAAGATGTACAGTATGAAGCTAATGAAGCGGTGGTGGGTTGCCAAAGGCAGCAGAACCTTGTCGACCAAGACGATGTGCTTGAAATAGTAGATGACGCTCTCGCCGTAGAGGAAGTACATGGTGGTTGCCAGCCAGTACCAGTTGAGGCTCTTGGAGGAGCGTAGCTGGCGGGCGCGGCTGGGTACGCTGGCGATGGCGATAACCTCCTTGAAGGAGATGATCTGGATAGCAGTCATGATGCAGATGATGTAGATGTGGCCCATGAAGAGAGCAGTGAAGAAGCCAGCGAACATGACAAAGGTCCAGAAGGTACGGGTCAGGAAGTTGGCCTTCTTCTTCTCGTATGCGGCTCGCTTTTCCTCCTCGGGTGATTGGGGTTGCTGTTGCAGGCGCAAAAGGTTAGCTATGTCCATACCATGTGAACGGGGTCGCGGTCATGGTCATGACCATGATGATGATGATGGCGCTGGCAGTCGCACTGAGGCCGTGCAGATGCATATTGTAAATCTAGAGCTTACCTCTACAATGTTTTCCAGAGCTGCGCCAGACCTTTGCTTGGTGGGCGAACCATCTTCACTGACATCGCTGAAGCTGGAGCGGCGCCCCTCGCCGTGACCATTGGCCTTGTGAGGGAACTTGACGCCCCTCCGTGTGCGGGCCATCATGTCTCTATTTACGGTTCCGCAATACTCGAAAGGATAAGAGGTTTCGACGAGTCGGCCTCGTAGGTAACTGCGATACTAGGTGAGGTTGGTCAAGCCCAGTTGGTGGGAGAAAGGTCAAAGGTCGTGGTTAGTCGTCGCGAAGCAAAAGCGGGTGGTTCGGATGCGGCGATGGGAAGAGTGGAAGCGGAGGGTCGGCGCAAATTAGACCGTTGGATCGCAAGAACAGGCGATGGAACGGATTATCGTCGAGTTGTCGAGACACGTTGGAAGAGCAAATTCTAGTCGAGTCCCAAGGCGTGAATGCGCAGGGTTGAGCTCGGAATCGCAGGCGGTCGTGTGTGACGTGTTGGAGAAGCGGATGGGAGTTGTCGGCGTGGATGGATTTTTTGTTGAACCCGTACGGAGCAAGGTAAGGTAGCGTAGACCTGGGAGGGAACGCAAAGGGCCAAAGGCTGACCAGAGCAGAAGGGAAGGGCGGAAAGCGGGAAGGCACAGCTGGCGCAGAATCCCCGAGTGGACCCACCTCCTTCCCACGCCTGAAGCGGGCTGCTTCGGCTGTGTCCACGTTCACGGGACTCGGGCTGTTAGGTAGGTAGGTACGCTGCGTTGCTCCTTCCTCCAATTAAGGTACCTAAGTACTTTTATTCTATTATTTGTCTCACTTTTACCTGTACTTTCACGATTTCTATTCTCAAAAGATTTTCTGTTGTTATTTTCCCTCTTAATCGTTATCCCAGTTCCCCAGATGTTCTATCTAGATACCTACCTACAGTCTACGTTACAGATTATCCGTACAGACGCTACGGTGCCAGGGCAGCTGGTCTGGGCGAATGATGACGGTGTAAATTAGCGTAAAGAGCTACGTCAGGCTCGCATTCTTGGCGGGGGGGGGGGGAGCAGCCCTGGAGATGGGAATTGGAGTCCGCTCGCATTGCCTGCCCTCATTGCCACCATTCCAGGTTGCCCCCATTGTTCCCCCCCGAGCGGAGATTAGGTAATCCAGCCGGTCGGCAACACCGCACCTCCCACCAATGCTGAAATGCTGATAGTCCGGATGCCTCATTGGCCAAACCACTTTTTTGCACTGTCGGTTCGGTCTCCGGACTGCAAGTCATCTCCGTTGATCTCTGCATTTCTTTCTTCCCCAATAAACCTATCTGCTAGTTTCTTCGGAAACAGAACATTCGTGCTTTATTTTACCTCAAGCCAGGCACGGATAGGTGTAAGGTCCCATGCATGAAAGAACCTTTCGCCTCCGAAAGCACAAGCTCCAAGGAGCCCCATGCACACAAGACGCAACGGGTGAAAGGTTCCTTTAGTTCCTTACGCGTATGTTTTGCAGGGCTCCGCTGAAAGGAGGAGCATCATCCTACCTTACCAACCCACCAAAGTTGCTGAGTTGGTCAGCCAAGGGCCTTCCTCTCAATGCACCTTATGCTACGGACGGATAAGCACAGTATCTTTGAATGCTTTTTTCGAGGCTCGTGGCTGACGTGGAGCTTGAGATTGGGCAACAAAGTCCGCCGGTGTAGCTTATGCCGTCTCCGGTCAAGCCGAGATAGCTATCAATGGGTGGACGCAATCTGATGTCATCACAGGCCATCCTGTGGCAACCAACGACCTGGCCAAGTCTGGCCAACAGCTTTGGTTTACTATGTAGGTGCTTTGGGGGGTGAGGCGCGAGCTTCGAAGTTCGTCCATCTTCTGCTTCACGCTGCATTCGTCCGAGCTCACCAGCCACAGTCACATGATTGGACTTGAGATGGTTGGGTGGCTAGTGATCCGGAGATACTCTGTTCCTGCAAGTGCCCAGGTGTGGCTGAGCGCGCGCCTCCCTCAACCTGGAGGTCGCGTCTTCCAACGCGTTGAGTCTCACAGTCCTCCAAACACTGATAAGATAAGGAAACCACCTGTCTGAGGTGCCCACGGTGCCTGATGGTGGGCTGCCACTATTCCCAACTCCATAATCTTCCACCTCAACCTCTCTGTAAGGTTCGGCCGTCAATGGGCCCATGATGATGAACAATTTGACGTTCCAAAGCGACCATGGACGAATTCAACGATGACGACTTTGATGATTTGAACGACACCACTCTTCAGGAGCTTGAGAACAACGCCATTCAATTCACACAAGCACAAAGGAAACAGGACTCCCAGTCTCAAACTCTACCTCCGCACCATGACCCTTCCCAAGTCGAGAACTACGATGACTTAGAGTTCGAAGATGACGACCTCGACGATGCCGAAGTCACCAACGAACTTCTACCTCCCGTTACTCGTCCCTCCGTAGACAAAACCATCTCCCAACAACAGCAACAGCAACATCAACACCAGCATCCGCCCCAGCCGCTTGCAGCCAGGCACCCGCCTCTACCACCTCAACAGAGATGGAATCCTCCACCAGCCCATGAAAATCCTCCGACCCTCTCCTCGCGGCCGCGATACCCTCCCCCCGTGCCAACCTACAACGCCTCTATAGCCTCACAGCGTTTCCAGCCTGCCCACCCTGCAGCTCCGTATCGACCTCCACCAAGCCAATTCGTCCGACCAGCACCTCCTTCGCCCGCTCGCTTCAATCCCCCGCAATCCCAGTCGCAGTTGCACGCGGCACCTGGTAACGATGTCATTGCAGCGCTCCAGCAACGGCTCAGGGCCCTCGAATCTGAGCTGAACTCTGCACGAGGCGAGGCCTCCATCATACGAACAAATTCAACCAAGGCGGAACAGGATCACGCAGCCGAGGTTTCCCGCCTCAAAAAACAGAATGCCGAACAAGCTGCCAGGCAAGAGAGGGCTGTGGAAGCCGCCATTGCGGCTGAAAGGCAAGCCACCACAGAGTTACAATTCCTCCAAAGGGACATGAAGGATGCTTCGACCCGCCCTCGCCGAAGAGAGAATGCTCCCGTGTCCGCCGCGCCAGGAACCACCACACCTAAGAAGGCTGCCAAAACCTGGGGCGTTGCGGACGGATTTGACGATATGGACATCGCTCCAAGTCCAACCAAGAACAGAGGCAAAACTCGGGACCCCGGACCTGTTGCTATTCCATTGTCGGAGAGGACGCCCACCAAAGGCAAACGGAAACGGCCACCAGTCGATAGTCCCGTCATGGCTCTGGAGACAGACGCCCAAGACGTAATCATGGTTGATGACACAGGGACCACCGCCATTCCAGTCCAGTATCCAGGCCCTGCACCTACTACTCTCCCTTTCGAGGTAATGTTCCTCCACATCACGTATCATCAAAGAATCTGTGGCTAACAGCGTCGTAGTTTCTCCAAGTCATATTAGACCATGGCTCCTTGCATGGGGAACCACCGACTTTTGACATATTATCACGATACGCATACCCGTCCGATCCGACCACGTCTTTTGCATCCTTCATTTTCCAGCATTTGCCTCTCATGGGCACGCCGCTGAATCCGGTCCAACTTCTGGTAGACTTCGCCCGTCTTGTTATCCAGATGTGGAGCCAGTGTTTGAGAGAGAATTTCTTGCGGCCAATTTGGGACCTAGCCTCACTCCTCTCCTTTACTCTGCAGCTCCAGACCATATCAGTGGTCCCGCAGATCGTCAGTGACTTGGTTCCTACGCTGCAACAGTCTATTTATTTAGTTGCAGAAGCTCGATTCAAGAGCCAGGATGGCGATGTGTCAGCAGGGGCAGCCACAGAAACCCTGCAGCAGCACGTCGATACTACGTACATCCTGTCTTTGCTGAACGCCTCTGCCGCAGCTTGCGCTACGACAATGCTCGAAGCAGACGGCGGTGCGCAGACGAGACAAGCCGAATTTTGGCAGCTGATCACTCTTGATCTAGTTCTCATCCTTCTCACCCCCAAACAACAGCTGGACGACATCATTGGCATGCTTGATATGCTGTGCACTTCTACCCTCCCAGATTCCCTTGGCCCCATCATCCCAGGCAAAGACGCCGACCTAGCTGCTAGAATGATCATCGACAAGGTTTCTCTCAACCTAGTCGACTTACCTAGAGCAGTGTCGTCTGTAAGCCAGAAGCACGCAGTAAGATTCGCAGTCTTACGAACACTCATGGCCTTTACCCGTACCCCGTATGGAGCACGACAGGTCGCGGGCCACGTCAGTGTCATACCCCGGTTAGTCACAGCTCTGGGCGAGCTTGTCGATGTTTTGTACGACCTTTCGGACCCCGTAGTGGATACCTCCAGTGGCGGTCTCTCCCCTTCACACATGAACTTGGCCGTGGGTACTACCCCGGACGATCGCCGCGATGGTGTAAACGACTTGGACGACGGCCGAAGTGGCGTCTCCTTGTTGGTATCTCAGATCATTCTGCTTCTCCATACCATGGTAACAGATCCGCAGACGGCCAACGTCGCAAACATCCTCTCAAAGCTCTCCATGTCCCACGGCGGCTCTCAACGGTACATCCTTTCCTTGTCACGACTTAACTTTGCAGAAGAGGATTTGGTCTATGAGAGCGCGATAGACGCGGATACTGTTGATCGAGCTCATGAGTTATTGGAGATTGCCGTGACCCCTGACGAGGGCGATAGTATCGCCATTTCGTTTGGGGTCTGAACAGCAAGTACCTCTCCGTCCAAAGGCGCAATCACATTTCTAGACGGCTTGTTATCCGTAGATACTTTACCTTAAAAAGGTAGTTCACCTACCCCAAGTGGCATGGATCATTTTGGAACTCGCAGTATCCGGATGCCAGGACCCTGGGCTCGCTTCTCAACGACAACGAATGCAGGTATGCCAAGGGCGCCCTAACATCGTACTCGTCTTCGTTTAGTACGAAGGCAATCAGCGAATCTATCAGCAAATGTATCATCACATCGGCCGTCGCTGTCACATCAAACTAATGCCGTTCTACTCTGTTCCTAGAGACTGAAGCGGCGAACACACGATCGAGAATGTGGAGAGTCATGCATCACGTCGCCGCGATCTGATTTGCAGGACCCTTTAGAGACCATCGGACTGATTAGGAATCGTCTCCAAACTTTCTTCGATTATGGAAACTCGGCCGAGAAACGTGGACCACAAGCTTCACATTACCCCCAGGAGGGCCGTGCTCGGCTGTATGGAGAAGATCACATCCCCTTATTGACTGGATGCCGTGAAAGCCACACCACGAGAGATGCTCGGACCCCGTGGACTAAGAGTTACTCGATTCGGATTTGCTGATCCCCAAGCTCTGCGATGGCGTTGAAACGGATCGTTTACTGTACTGCATAGCTTTGTTCAGTTGAGCGTCGCTGACTAGAGATGGTGACTGGACGCGCTAGTCAGGCAAAGCCTTTGCTCTTCAGCTTAGCGCCTACCAGTCATCGCCCAATTCAGCGCGCGCCCCTGAGTCAAGAGGAAGCATCTCGTCCGATAAAGCAGCCACTTGGGATGGTTCGTCCAAACCACGCCTGGGTCCGAGCCCGGTTCGTCCGGTCTGGCGTGAAGGCGTGGGTCCAAGTCGAAGCTAGGATGACAACAACAACAACAATACCACGGTCACTTTCGCGGGACTCGAGGTAGGCGGATCGGAGTCAAAGACCACCGCTCAGCAAGACAAGCGGGGTGCATTGAACATGGCATGTTTTTTTATGGCAAGCGCCAGGAGGCGACCGTTAAACTTTCATGTCGCACATGGCCGGTCAGGAACGGGTGGTGGGCAGAAGCCACTTGTGCATCTCACAAGCTGAAGTCTCCGATGGAGGAACCCCTCCTCCTGAAGACCCCTCGCACCCCATCATGAACAGCATATATGATGCGACTTGATCGCACGTCCTCGCAAGTCAATAAGGAACCCACACTCTCTGTTACTTCTCTTCTCCAAGTTGCTGTGCTGCTATTGTCTCAGTCCAACGCCGTCACGATGCATATTCTCTTCTTTTGTACCGCGCACAATTCGCTTTCGCAGCGTCTATATGTGGCGCTGTCAAAGTCCCATACAATCACCATCGAATATGCCCTCTCAGACGATGTCATGATCGAGGCGGCCAGGCTTGCCAAGCCTCATCTCATTATCTGCCCTTTCCTCACAGCCCGTGTTCCAAAAGAAATCTACGAAAACTACCTCACCCTAATCGTTCACCCCGGTCCCCCTGGAGACGCCGGCCCAAGTGCCTTGGACTGGGTGCTCATGGGTGATGATGGGACAGAGGCCGATCCCGATACGCTCCTCCAAAAAGGCTCCTGGAGCGAGTCTGGCCGACCATACTGGGGTGTCACTGTCCTTCAAGCTGTGGAAGAGTTCGATGCCGGGCCAGTTTGGGCCTTTGAGCAGTTCCCTTTGCAGATTGACTCGCCAGCTGTCACGAAGTCGAGCCTTTACCGTGGTCCCGTTACACGAGCTGCACTTACAGCCACGCTTGCAGCCATTGAAAGAATACAAACGGCATCTGTCCAAGCTGCTTCGCCATACACTCCACCCCCGTCGCCCGGATTTGAGAAGTTCGCCCCGCATCATGTCACTCCGCTACTCCGAGCAAACCCTGCCTACCGCGACGCCTCTGTCACACTGCAGAAAGCTTTCCTCGGCGGAGTAACACGTCATCGGCCACTTCTCAAGGCGGCCCAACGCGACTTCAACATTCAGTCACACACGGCTCGGGAAATATCCCGGAGGATTCGATGCTCGGACTCTCAGCCAGGCTGTCTTACCAAGTTATTTGGCCCGGGCCTCTATGTTTATGGCGGCAACATCGAAGAAGGCAATGATCTCACTGCCCATACTCCACCTGGCAAAGTTGTAGCTTGCCGGGATGACGCCGTTTGCGTTGCGACTTGCGACAAGAAGGCCATCTGGATCACTCACATTCGTCGTGTGAAGAAGAAGACCGACACGATGCTATGGCCAAAGGTACCTGCTGTCTCAGGCCTGAGAGAGTTGGGCATCCTCGACAGCGACGCCATCACAGAAAATCGCATATCCAGGGCGACGATCGATTGGTCCCGAGCTTCACACGGTACCCAGCAGGACATATCAGTTGACTTCCAGACATTCACCAATGCTAAGCGGGTCGCTTTCCTCTACTTCAAATTCTACAACGGCGCCATGAGTACAGATCAGTGCTCCCGCATGATTGACGCCCTTGACTTTATCGCATCCACTCATGTCGTGGAACGACCACTCAGCGCCCTTGTGCTCATGGGGGGTGACGGATACTTTAGCAACGGTATTGCATTAAACGTTATCGAGGCTGCTGCGGACCCGGCGCTTGAGTCTTGGCTCAACATCAACCGCATTGATGACGTTGTGCACTACCTCCTTCACGAATTCCCATCACGGAACATTCTTACCGTTGCTGGCATCAGAGGCAATTGTGCAGCGGGTGGCGTTGCCATGGCTGCCGCATGCGACATTGTGCTTGCTGGCTCCGAGGTCGTTCTCAACCCAGCCTACCGTGCGATCGGCCTGCACGGTTCGGAATATCATTCCCTGTCCTACACCGGACGTTGTGGCTCAGCCGGAGCGACCAAGCTGCTGCGTGACATGACACCGCTATCACCAGCTGAAGCTCGGAGGATGGGCTTGGTCGACCACACTATTCCCGGCAATGGGGCGCTCCTCGAAACCCGCATGCGGAACCTCGTCAAGTCCATGGTCTCTTCCGACAAGAAGCTAGCGCCGGGGTCTTGGAAATGCAACGTGAACGTCACACCCGCAGGCCTGGCGTCTGCTCGTGCCGAGGAGCTGGGACAGATGTCGAAAGACTTCTGGAGCGCCAGGTCGTCCAGATATCACCTTCGCCGTCGCGACTTCGTGCGTAAAGTGAAAGCAGTCAAGACACCACTACGGTTCGCGACACACAGGCGTGGCTTGGGGGAGCTCGACGAAGAGGAGGCTAATGATTTCGACGATGTCACCGTGTATGAGCGCAAGGCTAGAGCAGTACTGTTGGCTGACCAGCTGAAGGAGTATGTCGAGAGCATGGCTACGAAACCTCCACGAAGGGATACGAGTGCAGACAAGGTCAAGGCCCTCCGTCGTCAAAAGTCTTGTGTTGAAATCGTACGCAAGCCGGAGGTGACGCAGGACCTGACGCCCGTATACTCGTGCTACTACGAGGTGACGGGAACATTAGGATTCTCATGAGATCTTTCTCGACTGTCTTTTCTAAGAGCCGGCGTTACTATCATGTTGAAATATTTTCACTCAATCTGTTACTCTCTTGTGACGACTGCAAAGGTTTCGTCTGTACGAATAATATAAAATTAATTTACACGTTTGAGCTCAGAAAGTTGTTCTCAGCATCTCACTCTCGCTCACATGCAGCTAGTTGAACGACGCCGAATATCTGCAACCATCACGAAGACCACACCAAAACATTGCCAGATTTGGCATGCTGGTTCAAGTGACTGGCTGGAGTCTAGAATTCTAGCCAAGCCCCTATCACTTCTCAGACGCTAATGGTACAAAAGTTCCCGAACGGCCTAAAGCTCGCTCCCATTTCATGGCGTTGGTGGACTCCCCCCATTTGAGGCTGAGCTAGAAGTCGTTTTGATCTAGTGACCGTTCAAATGCAAAATTTCTTTCCTGAGTCCCTCACTTGTCAACTTTCTTTTTGTGCAAGCCAAAAACGTCCAGTCACAGCGGCAGGCTCGAAATCGTCTGATTCTCTCGTGGAACGGCCCAGGCCTTTGGTCCCGGGAACGCACGCTACCATTCCGTTACCGAGTCCGCGGCTTCGAGGTCATACGATAGGCTACGTTTTACACCGGTCAGGTCATCGAGCCCGACATGGTGGGGTCAGCTTCCGAGGGATGGGCAGTACACGGATGCCGGATCCGGGTAGACGTGGGGTGTCATGCCGAATAGGAGCCGTTTTGCTATCAATGCTGCGAGTCACGAGTTGAAGTCTCCCATGGCCCCAAGAGGGTCTTCCAAGAGGACCGTCCTTCACTAGAGTTGTTTCGCAAGCTCTATATCTTTAGGCTAATTTTCTCAACAAGATCCGGAGCTGCCGCTCGCGTGCTTGCTCTTAGTCTATTGGTGTGTTCCCCTGGAACAGTCTCTCCTGGTATCCACGTGTTCAGCCGAACAAACTGTCAAGCAGATCAAGACACTGTGGATGGTGAGGCCACAGGCAGGTCAAAGTTCATATGCAAAGGCACCATGACTTATGCAAGGATCGGATGATTGGTCTCAAGAATAATGTATGGACGTTTCGACGTCTATTCAATATGCCCCTAAAGTAAAATTGATGCAACGATGCAGGTGAACTGCTTACTACCTGCAGGATGCACTTAGTACGCCCCACGAGGCCCAGGCTTTTCACGAGGAAAACTAGGAGAGGAATGGATGTAAATACTGGGCGCGTCCCCCACCTCGTATTGCAACCATTCACAAGGAATGATGCTATTACTAATTACCTCCCCATGGAACTCTGAATCTACATGTGGAAGCAAGGTAGAATGCCCAATGAGTGCTGATCATGGGTTATTTCTCTCTTCTCGTGGCACCATCGCATAATTCAGTCACAGCAATCCTGAAGTTTTCTCGTTGTCTCCAGGTAGGCGGAAGCGGCAGGAATGCAAACCGGTATCCAAGAGACAGCAAAAGAATTGCCAGTCAGGTTTCATGCCACGCTATTTCTGCAATGCCTATACAGATGAAATGTCTGAAGTCAGGTCTTTCAAATGTGACGTCCACCGGAGTGGTTCATCACCTACCTCACTTCCATACACAATTCCGCTTTGCTAGGTAGTGTCTCAAACTTCTCTGGTGTCCCATTACCAATGTCAAGGAACTGGATCCGTTCAGTTTCGACTCAGTCTAGTTTGTTTGTGCGGGTCTTAAACCTGCCGGATCCTCCAACTAAGGTAGTCCTCGATCTACCCGACATTCCTTCACGCTATTCTAGGACATGGTCAGTGTGTAATAGAATTCGGTTGCACGTGTGATCCTTGAAGACCGCGGCGGATCACAGGGGGTATGGCGCTGAAAGATATGTCTATCGACCGATAAATGAAGGCGACGAAACACACCCGCTCCAGCATTGCTACCATGGTATTCGCCGGGCTTCCTCTCCAAGGTCCAGAACCTGACTGCCGTTGATCCTCCAAGCCAATACCTTTGGCACACTCAGTGAAGTCATAGTGACAATTCTCGTCTTTCGGTCGTTAAGAGGTAGATCAATAGATCGAAATCGATATCAGGCGGCCTTCTGTTGAAAGATCACTTCCGGTACGGGCCCATTTGCGCTTCACTCACGAGCATGCTTCTTCCTACATGTAATAGAGCAGGTCGAGCCGTTAGAACCATAGCAACCATGCGGTATTATGGGAAGACGGAGGATACGGCCCGCAACTTGCACGCACGAATCCCATATCCCCCCAACCCCACCAATGCTCCCGTTCCACGGACAGAGCCACAAGTGAAACGCCCGTCGCCGAACGGGCTAGTCCAAAGACACCAAGCCCAGGTCGTTCTATTATTTTCTGCATCAGCCATTCATGACATCATTAACAGAACGTGTGAGACTTCCTTTCCGTCCCTGGTTCAATGGTGCCAGCGGCCGCCAGTCACATCGCGATTTACTATCTTGAAGGTGTAGATCATGGCGCTAAAGGACCAAGCTTTGCGGAGATCCCACACCACCCGCATTACAGAACGCGGCATTCAGATCCGATTGTGGGGGTTTGGAACTTGAGGAAGCCAATTGGGGGTTTGTTGCTTATCTGGATGGATCGCCGAAATGGCTTCAGCTTTTCGAGGGTGAGGATGATCTGGGGAATCTGGGGGATAAGTAGAGGCAGGCCCCGCAGCTCTCTTGAAACGGTGCGATGCCGAATCTGAACTCCCAATAATTACCTATCACATCAAAACCACCTTCAATGAATGAGCTGAACATCAAGAGTGGCCGACGAGTGTCATTTGGAAGAGGTGGAGCTGGTAACATACGTGAGCTTCTCCTGGTTCGTGATGACTATTACCCTTCGCTGACATGCACCTCCCCAGGTCATTACGCAGATGCCAGACTAGTTGAAGAGGAGCCATCTGTGGGAGTGCGGCGACGAAGCAGTGTTTGGAGTACTTCGTCGTCAGACTCATCACACAGAGGGTTAAGTCTCGTCCATAGCGTACGAGATGTATTCAGGAGGAAATCACTAGATGACACTCCCGAGGAATCTCTAGCCGATGGAACTAGGAGGAAAAGCACGCACTAATCAGCCGTGGATAACGGACTGCGATGCGAGCTTTTTAGATACTCTCAGACACTCAGTAAATAGGGTTGGATTATGGTTTGTTCGATAAAGACAGCAATGTTATCACAAAGGTCATGGGGCTTCGACAAGGAATATGGAGTCAGCCTGATTAAGTCAATTTGGCAAAGAGGGCTTTGAGATTGTACGATATGATATGATCAAAGGAGCTTCAGAACATACCTCAGCCACGTACAGTATGATGTTGATGTCACGCGAGACAACATGGTCCGCAGTCCTCTCTCAACATCCCGGCAGTCCGGTCACGGTATCGGCCAAAGTCCACCGGCCTGTACAGCTAGTTGTTGTGCCATTGCCAGCGATCAGATCAACATTCCGAAAACTGATATCGTGACAAGGAAACCTCTGGCTACAAGTCAGGCTGACTCGGTTGGTCGCTCCAGAGAGCGTCCCGGTGATGTTAGCGAAGACGACATTGGATATTTCCATGTTACTGGTCCCAGCGAATGACCCGTTATCACCATTGTTTTGGTAAAAAGAAGGGGCATTATTAACCCTCTCATACTGAACGTTTGAGAAGATTACGTTGTGAATTCGGCCCCAGCCACCGCCACGGGATTCTCCTGCGCTTTCATAGCCATCTTGAGGCACAAGTTCGCCGATCCATGTTTTGAGATAAATTCCGTAGCGCAGATCCACCGGTCCCCGTTTGAGCTGAGGGTTTATTTTAGTCATGGAGTTTGAAAGGGCTATGGACATGTCGTGCTCACCGTTAAGTCGTCCATGGCAATGTCCTCCACGCCTGAGTCCTCGAGATACTGACCCAAGCTTCCAATCGCAATGCCGTTACCACCATTGCAGGTAACGCCTTCCAAGGTTACGTTATACGAGCGGGGTTTGATGGCAACGCAGTCATCTCCGCCGGTGTAGTTGAAGCCCTTGACACGAACATTCTTTACATCCATGGTGTCTGCATAATTCTCGTCAGTACTTCACATAGATCATCTCAGCATAATCGCCACCTACCAAAGCCATCCGTATTTTGAACCCAATTATATCTCGAGGGTGCCTTTGTAGAAGTAGCATTAACAGATATATTCTCGAAATGCATGTCCGTTCCGTTCATGATGTTGTAGGCCCAGAACTGGGGCTGCCTGATGTAGAAATTCTTGACTGTCACATCGCTGACGTTCCAGAGCACGAATGGCTAACAAGAAACATTAGCTCAGTACCTTATTCAGTGATTATCGTGGTAAATTGGGAATCAATACCATTGGACGGCCTTCAACTGTTGTACCCTTTTCAGCGGTATACCATGCGTCTCCGTTTCCGTGGATACCGCCAGTTCCATGACCATTGATATGAATGCCATCCCCTGACAACACGAAGCCAGCGCGGTGATTTTGAAAGAAAACAAAATACCCATCGGATCTCCAGAAATCAATGTTGTCCGAAAACTATCAAGGTCAGCTTTGGACGGAACTGATGAACTCGGGCTTGGGCGTTATCTTTTTACAGTCCATTCTCCCCGCCATTGGATGTTCACGTCATGGACGATGGGGTTAAGCTTTCGATCAATCCAGTAGTTCTTATCCTCAGGAAAGATGATGGTTCCAGATGTCCCGCAGATATTAAATGCTTCCAAGATATTGTCCACGTTGCTGACTTGGTCGCCATTGGCAAACACAGTACATTGAGGTCGTCCTAGGACATCGGTAACTGCAATTGCGGCGGCTTTGGTGGCATTGATGAATCCAAAAAGTAGGATGAAGAGCAGATTGAAAGTCGTTGGAGCGAATGAAGCCATGATATGGTGATCTCGATCATCGAGTTCATGTGGCTACTGTATAATCCAGCGGCAATAATTAAAAGTCGACTGGAATTTATATCACTTTCAAGTCTGGTCAGTATCGCTTCATCCATGATTCATCCCTCATCATCTGCAGCTGCGATGCACTTAGTTGCTCCTGCTAACGCCTGCTCTCGCCATCGATAATATGCCGAAGTCCATTTGTTACCCCGAGATCACGAAGACGGCGCTTCAATGATCTCCCAGCTCGTCAATAGATCTTGGGGATATACGTTGGAAGATTGCCAAAATCGAGCGAAGACTGCATAACTCGGCCAATTTCTACAAATATGCACCAATCCAGTCACGCACTTGACAACAGGTAAGGATTCCTTCCGTCCGGGGCCTGCAACCCTCCGTCACTAAGATTGTCCGGCTGTTTAGCCTGCCCTACTGCTGATCGCTTCCTCGAAACCCCGCATATCGCGCACATCCTGATTCCATACGCCGGGATATTGGTCCCGTTCGGTAGTATTTGTGACGACAGCACAAGGCATCGCGAATCGATGTACCTTATTTGCCTAGGTATGGAAACTTTTTAGAAAAAGGAAAAGAAAAAAAAAGAAGAAGAAGAAACCTTGGTTCTAAGAAGCAGAGTTGTCTAGGAACCTTCTTGCATTGACCTGGAGAGAGTAGTTATCCTCGAGAGTAATTGACCGTCCGTTTTAGCTGAGCTTCCAAGCCCTACATTCGAAATTGATGGTTAAGAACGTTCAAAGTGATTTGCACATGTAGGATTTCAAGTGAGGAGTTTCCCGACAGAGTCTAGATGCATGAAAGCATTGCGACTGGGAGTTGAAGCGCAGCAATCAAACTTTGGATAATTTTCGAGCGTTTTCCCCCTCAGCGTATGCTGTTGTTTCCTTTCAAATCGCACACATGGAACCCAAGGCCTACATACACACTATAGAGGGGACCAACGTCATGGATGCTAGCCTGAATGATCTCGGCCGAGCTGTCCCACGCGATATCGACTCGATAAACATCCATTATCCGCGGGAAACTGACGAAGTACTGTTTCCACCAGTGATGCAGCCCTTGAGACTTCGCCTCCATGATCAATACGCTATCGCGCCATCGCAATCTTTCACGCTGACGTATGGGGGCTGACTAGGTCTGCATCTGCGGCGAATGTTCGTGCGATGACAGCTAGCTCGCGGTCATCTCTGACCCGATACTGAGGTAGTGCATGCATCTCACATCACGAACTTGTAGCTGAGGCCATTTCTTGTCTGTGGAGGCATTTACGGCGAGTTGCGGATCCGAAGGCCGATGTCGTATTTTGATCCAACCTGATCGGGCCTTTTCCATATTAGACAGCAAAGTCTGATATGCCGCAAAAGAAGAAATGTACATCCTCCGGCTCCTACAGATTTCCGAGCGCATTCTCTTCGAGCACACCTAACAATACATCAGGGTACAGATCAGCATGATCCGCTTCATCCGACCGTCAATGGCCAAAACAGGTTCATCACTGTTGATACAGCATGACTGGAACATGTGGATAAGCCAAGGTCAACCCTGAATCCAAATTTAACAAATGGAGACTTGGAGCATGGTTTATTTACGCTTTAGTAGAAGCTTTTGAGTAATTACCCACACATACACCGTTTTAGACAGGTCCCCGTTGCATGTTCCGATTTTCTTTATTTGCGACTCAGTCTAGCGGCTGATTCCTAGACCACCTCAAGTCGAGGTGTTCTCCGAGACGGCGATAGCTCTGTCGACTCAAGAAGAGCAAGATCTTGATTCCTCAACTAGATCCAGATCGTATGGGGACTTGGATTAAAGATAATCAGGTGGAGATGTCAGAAGAAGCTTCGTAATATACCTTAGACCAACTATGGAATCATCGGCAGCGAAACCTCAGCAAGAGATTCAAAAACGGGGCAAACGTTCTCTCACGGCTCTATTTGCAGAACCCTGCAAGAGCAAAGGTCAAGCAGAGGGTTGATAAGAAGTTTCATGCATCGGGTCATGCTGAAAAAGGAGTCACAATCCGTGCCTCCACCCAGAACAAGAGATCGTATTCAGGCTTATCAATTTAACACAATCGGTGACGGTGGGAAAGTTTGAATAAGTAGGAAACCTCCATCGTGACATTGAAGCCCCTTGTTATAGCATCATTCAGGTGAAGCCTCCCGGATCCACCTCAGGAGAGCCTTTCGTAGACCCGAAACAAAGCCGAATGGAATCTTTTTCGTGACAACACTTTCTTTCGTGATAGTGACAGGAAGGCGTCTTAGATATTTCGGGCCGTCTGTCTATCTGGTCCACAATATGATTCTCTTAGAGAATAGCATCGTACGATACAGACTAGTAGTTGAGAATATTGAGTTATCTCGTATGTTAGCCAAGTCCGTCGGGACCACGGAACTTCGTCGAATTTGAGAAGCTTTTCGAGCTGTCGAATTACAGGCAAAGGAGATATTCGGCGTATCTCAATGTCTATATAAGAAGACCAGTCGCTCGCCTGACATTTAGCAGCATTCTATATGCAGACACTCATCGGTTCATTCGTCCAACGTACTAAACTTACTTGAACTCTTACCAACTCTGATCTTGCAAACGCATGCGCCTGTATCTTAAAATGCAGTCTAACATCATTATCTCCCTTCTTGCCCTTGTTGGCAGTGGTCTTTGTGACTGGCCTGCTCCGGGAACTGTCGCCCACGACTCTCTCAATCCTGTGGTCGATACTCTTGGCCCCAATGGAAACGTCATCAAGAAGTTTCAGCCGCTGCTGCACATTGCCCATGGCTGCCAGCCCTATCCCGCTGTGAACAAGAACAACCAGATCAGGTACGTAGCTTTTGCCAAAGTTTTGTGTTTTCAGACATACTGACAGAGAGGGAAGCGGCGGTTTGCAGGATACTGGAACTACCTCGGGAGGATGTAAGGACGGCAACAAAGGGCAGACCTACGCCCGTTCCATGACTCTGAATGGAAAATTCGGCATCATGTATGCTTGGTACTGGCCCAAGGATCAGCCAGCTGATGGGAATGTTGTAGGCGGCCACCGTCACGACTGGGAGACTTCGGTCGTCTGGCTTGATTCTGCTTCAGTCAATACCGCTACCATCACGGGTGGCGCCTGTTCTGGACATGGCAAGTTCAAGTTGACCAGCAACCCTCAAAGAAGCAGCAACAACGTCAAAGTCGAATATTACACCCAGGGTGGTTTGGACCATGAGTTACAGTTTACGAACACCGTGGGCCGAACATACTGGATCTGGGACTGGGATGCCATGGAGCCTATCGTCCAAAGCGCTCTGAACAAGGGAGACTTCAAGAAGGCAAACTGTCCGTTCAACGACAACCACTTTGAAACAAACATGCGCGCCACCTATGTCTAAGCAACTCGGCGTCGCGTGAGATTAGGGCATTAGAAGGACTCGCTGATGTCGGTCTCTTGGAACGTTGAACTATTCACACTTTGAACTAGCTCAGATACCTTACAATACACTCTGATGTCACTCTCAGTGTCTTTTCGCGCTATTGCAGTGACTCGTGGCAAAAAAAAGGCCCCTATATATAATGACCTCTAATTAATGATCGTTTCTTCCGCTTGTTTAACCGTATGCGTCCAAGACGCGTTGTGTCTGACGATATTGCGCGCATGTGCCAACGCTTGCGGTGAGACTTGAATCTTACAGAAATAAGAGCGTGATGTGACTCTTATTTCAAGCTTGGTTTCTATATATAAATCATTCTAGATGACATGTGTCATCTGACCTTACCGTTGACCAGTGTCTTAGCTGCTCACCATACTGTTGTGAGTAATCCGATCCTTGCTTCTTATCCTTAAGCTGGCACCTTTCGGTTTGTGCCTAACTACTATGTTTAATGACGAGAACAATTGCATGAACCTGATAGCCTTTGGAAATTTCATAGGACCATTAAAGTGCTTTGCTAGCATGGTGGGAGACTGAGCCCCAGCTTCGGGCAGATTTCTCGTTTCAGACTCGTCCACGGACCGTGATCCTAGCTACGCACGTGGGCAACCTATGCTGACATAGCAAAGTCAAAAGATTAAATCTGAAACCTTCTAGGACTTCACGTTGAGGCATGACATCGAGAAAATGAATGACCTGCTGCGAACCGTTGCGTGGTTTACTTCGTGATCTTCAGGCATAGACGAAGATCCGCGTATGCACTCCAATATGTCCATCCGCCGCGAAATCGACAAAGATGGAGATCTCATTCTTGTGCTCAGCCGGCTGGGCATAGACGATGCCGATGTTGCCGAAGATAGCGAAGATGGTGTAGACGCCGATGCGAAGCTCCTAGAATACGAGCAATTACAGAACAAGGAAGTAAGGGTATCTTCGAAGGTTCTGATGCTGAACTCGCCAGTCTTCAAGGTAATGCTGGGAGGCAAATTCAAAGAAGGCACAGAATTGGCCAAGAGCACCGGACTCTCACTTCCGTACAGCCTTGATCTCCCGGATGACGATGCCGAGTCCATGTCTATTCTGAGCCAGATTCTTCACAACGCCTATGTTACCGAGAGACCAAAACCCATCGGCCTGGCGAGACTTGCTTTCGTGAGCGACAAGTATGAATGCACCGGGGCATTTAAGTACTGCGGAATGGTATGGATCAGGGATTGGCTCTCAGACTACGATGAAAATGTGCCGCCAATGGCAGACCTTTGTCACCTCTTGGTCTTTTCATATGTCATAGACCTCCCCCTCGAATTCTCAGAGTTATCGTGGAGAATCTTCCTCCACCACGAAGGACCAATTTCGAGAGGCTCGGAGCAAGTCAAGGTATTGGCAGATCATCCTCTGCTGAGGCATGACATCATCCGTAAGTAACCTTGTTCACGGGGCTCATGTGGAGGATCATCTTGACGTTGATTATTCAGGATGTTTGGAGGCGAAAAGACACGAATGCTGCAACTCATTCTACAAGGGTCTCGTTAGCCCCATGACTTGGACGTGGGACATATCTCAAAACCCTTGTGTGAGATCCGCCAAAGCACTGGCGTCGTATATCGAGACTCTCCGAAAGTCCAACATTCTGCCAAAAGACATCGACTTCGCGACTCACAAATTCTGCAACCTGCTCAACACGGCAGTTGATCTTCCCAAGATCACGATGATGGATTTCTCGTGCATACGGGAGGTTGGGGTTTGTGGCTGCCGCTCGAATAAGTACGCCAACCGCAACTTGTCGTATGAAGTTGAAAAGGAGGCAGTCAAGATCATCCAGCAAAGACGGGTGTTTAACTGCCTGGATTGTTTGAAAAGCGACGGTGCATCTGGGAAGCAGAGGTCATGTTGTATTCCTCATTAACCACCAAAGCAAAATTAATAAAAGTCCTTGAACTCTAGAATAGGAAGAAAAGGTAGTACTCGCGCAAGAAGATGCTGAATGAGGTAAGGTGCTTTATGAGAAATAACCGGACACAGAAAGTTTGCCTCCAGATTGAGTGAAATCATCGTTTTTCAACTATTTGAGATTACTACTATCAGCCTGTGGCTACGTCATGGTCGATTTGCCTCCTCATATGGTCATGAGGAGTTTGTCTACTTCGGCACCTTGTTTGCTGCTTCAACTCAGCTATGAATTAAACCCCAAGTAACAAACAGCATCTTCTGATTGTTGTAACACTGCACAGTCCCTTGCAGCCCAAGCTTTCCATTCTGTGCCATGACACCGTATCTCGTCGTGTAGAAGCGGATATCGTTCGTGCCAACGTTCATAGGGCTAGCCGCGCTGCCAGAGTCGGCATATCTGACGGCAAAGCTGCAAGTTCCGGAGCTCACTACAGTAGCGCATCCGTTGGAAGAGAAGTCTCCGGGCTGCAAAGTCCAAAATCCATTCTGACTGCTGAGAGAGCTGGCGAGTGCCTGGCAGTCTGCTGCCAGCGGAGCGGAAGCTGAGAAATCTGTCGCTGGGTCCTCGGCCATCTCTCCGCACCACTCGTCTCTACCGGAAGAGAAGGGGAATCTTTTGGATAGGCGAACTGGCCGTGTGCCTTCTGATCCCTGGGTGAACTTGATGTTGCGGTTCATGCGTATTGTTGAAGTAGTGCCATCGGCGTTGGTGAATGTGCGAGGGACCATGAGCTCAAAATCCTGTACCGATGCATTTGCTACTGAGAGCAAGCCAAGGGTGACGAGGCCAAGTATGGACTTGGCTGAGATGTGCATTGTGATGTAATTAAATGGGTCGAAATTTCCTGTCGCGAGGTTGCTGTGTTGAAAAGACGTTCGTCAAGGACGAGCAGTTGAGTCTTGGCTTTGATTTGAGCTTTATTTGAGTTGGTTATTGGAGCAGGAGCGAGAATTGATTGATGGTACTCCGAAGATCGAAACAAGGGAAAACAACATGGGAACAGGCTCTCTTATATTAACATAATGACTAGCAAACAAATGCCCTCGTGGACAAAGGCAAAAGGAGTGAAGGGACGGGTTGCGCCGAATCGCTGCGCGTGATTCATTCCCTGCAACTTGATGTTTGCTGCCAATGGCCGTGTCTGATTCAGTCGAGCTTACGAGAAATCAGCTCGGTGATGAGCGCGGGGTCCAAAAACGCCAAGTGATTCGCTCTGAGATGTTTGACAAAGCCATGGCCCCCGATGCTTTATGAGAGGGCCCCGCATTGCGACCGCATTGCGGGCATAGCGAACTCGATATGTGAAGTTGATCGGGGGCGGTCTCGCGATGCTGTTGGGCAAATGAGTTTACGTGATGGTCCTGAGTGTGATAGTGACGGGAAACGGCCCCCGGGAGAGCGGGGATTGGCACCGGAAGCGCCCAGGGCGGACGTGACATTAATGCGGCACATGTGTGCCCTGTGGGGACCAGCCAATGACAACGCTGTACCGTCATGTTGGTTTGGTTTAAGGATCTGCAAGCGTCCCCAGCCAGAGTGATGAGAGCTAGATTCGTGCATGAAATCAAAGTGATGATTCGGGGCCCCTGAATTGAAAGCCCTCGATTCAGGTCGGGGCCGTCGGAGACTTTGGGGTTCTCTAGGCGAAGGCTGCATGGTTGCTCGCAGTTGGGGGTTGCACACTATTTGCTATGACCAGTAAGACAAACTTCCACATTTCTTCGCAAGGACGGCTTTTTCGAGGTATCGACTCGGACCTAACCTCTTCTTCCGCTGCGAAGTGGAGGTTGAGGTAGGCATATAGGAAAACATTATTGACCCTTTGTCAGGGGCAGATTTATGATAAGTGTCATTGTGTGATCAGGCAGTCGGTGAGGAAACCCTCGATTGCTACCTGCCCATCAGGCCACCTCAGTTTGGAAACAAACCCCCCTCTCCCACAGCTTGTACTTGGTTCAACCTCGTCCGAGTCCAGTGAGACATTATCGGTCAGGCAAGGGCACGGGCAACGTCGGCCTCCAGATTTGATACTGCCTGTCTAACGGCATCCATTCCACTCATGTCGTCTTCAATGAACCTCGTCGCTTCGTAGAGATGGGGCTGTCCCTCAGCAAGGAAGAGCTTCACCTTGCTATCGCCGAGACAATGAACCATGTGAGTGCTCACAGAGAGGTCAACATCTTCATCAGCGTCACCCTGTATGATGGTCGTGGGTGGCCACGACGCAGCTCTACTCTCTCCCATCTCACTTTCGGCCCATTCGTAGCCTGGGTCAATTTCACCCACAAGATTGAGAAACTCGTTGCGGTAAAGGTAGTAGTCATAGAGACATCCTCGGGGGAACTCATCGCAGTTGCCATCATCTGAGATGGGGAGTGGAGGCAATACAAATGCGGTATTCTTGGCGCCATCAGGAAGGATCTTCTCAACATGGAAGACCTGTGGATTATTTGCGGATGTCACTCCTATAGATACCGGCGCGGATAAGTGGTGGCTCATTTGTGCTTCGGTTATGGGTTCCGGTGTAAGTAAGACTGAAGAACTGAAGAATGGATGACGGAAAGTAGTGATACCGGTGATTGATAACAGAGCAAGGGGAGTCGGGTGGAGGTGGTGAGCCGTCAGAGAGGCAATGAAGAAACCTAGGGCTCAAGTCAGGGCCTCGATGAAGGCTTTAGGCGACGTGATGATGAGCCTCTTACCCGCACTTGATCCACCTACAATCACTTTTCGATTTGGGGCAAGTTCATTTGTGATTGCCCAACGCAGGGCAAAGGAGTAAGCGTCAGTGGCATCTTGGAGCAGACCTGAAGCTTTGGCCTGGGGAAGCATCCGATAGCTCGCACTGATGAGAGTCCATTGATTCTTGAAGCAGACCTAGTGTGGTAAGGTCAGCTACCTTTGTCGGATGAGGAAGCACGGGTGGTTGTTCATGAAGATGAAGGGCTCACCTGTACAAGCCAAGGCGGAACACATTCCCTGGAACCGCTTACGAGGCCACCTGAGTGGAAGTACAGGAAGACGGGAGCTATGAGTGGATATTCAGCAGAGGAATACACATCGCACTCGAGCGGGATCGTGCGTTGTGAAAACACAAGAGTGGTCTTGTTCAACGACATGGTGTCAAGGTGCATCAACGGTTGAAGAATCTCGGGAGTGGGAATGAGAAGCTCAGCTGAGATCGTGGAGGATGAGTGAGTGATGGCCGTGCCAGTAAGGCGATGGGAAGCAGGTCATGATGGTGGTGCTCATGACGAGTATCATGAGATTCAAGGGCGTGAGATGTGATAGGATGATTTGATGCAATGGATGCGTCCCTTTGGCGGGGGATCTGCTCATGTCACCTTACAATAAGAGGGAGCTTCAGTCCAGCCACATGAGGTGAGAGCTGCACCAGCCACAGATGGTTTATGTACAGCGTAGCGCACGAGCCACAGCTTCTCTTTTGCCGATCGGCTGGAGTTCTGGAGACAACAGGCGGGAAGCACCGCATTGGCACTGAAGATGTGCAGGAGCAGCAGGAGGGGCCGAGGGCAATGAGTGGACTGGCGGGGTACAAGAGCTTGGCTTCGACCTTACCTACTCACGTAATCAGTCACTTTCCAGGGCGGTGAGCAGGTAGATGCCAAATCAGGACTAGCAGTGTTGTTTGCCGCGGGATGGTTTTGCCGGTATGCCGTCCTCACCGTATTACGGCATTCCCTCTCGGTGGAAGGATGCCACTGACCGCTGGCGTTCCTAAGCCGGGAATGGACATGGCAATCAGTACGTAACCGCAGACAAACACATCCCGGTCGGTTCTGCCCGTAGACCATACGGATACAGTTAGGTAGGGAAGGTGGGAAAGGTTGTATCGTCGAATCGAGTTCCGCTGACACACAACTTTGAAGAGCCCCAACGCATTGATGTCACTCCGATCCTTGGACCTTGGGGCAATTGCGGAACTGGAATCCTAATCCTTGCAGAAAACATTCACCGACCATTTCGTTCCCTCGTTCCCAGGCGACCCTTTGCCTTTGGGGCCCTTTGGTGCTAGTTACCTAGCTCCCAGTCCACAAACCACAGTACGCTCGCCTCTTTCTACGTCGCGAGCCACAACACCTCCAATCTCTCTCGTCGCAATTGTTTGACCAACGAGTCAGCCTTGCTGTGACAAATTTTCCTACCATGGTGCAGCCTGGCATTGCTCCAACAAACTGATACTCGGCATTTCTATCCCCATCACCGTCTTTTCCGTCCCGAATCTCGTCCTTCCGTCTCTACCCGCCGGCAACATTTGTGACCTAGCTAGACTCGAGACGACTGCAACCTCTCGTCACATCAAAACAACAACACCAACAAGATCAGTGTTACGCCCTGTGTATACGCATACGCATAATCCCGAAGAATCTCCAAATCGATCTAAATCCCAAGATCCAGTCTCGCTTAAGCTCACCCCCGCCAATCTCATTCGAGCCTCTCTCCAGCGCTCTTCCTCTCTCCCGCCCCTCGCCGCATGAACCTGTAACGTCATCTTGTTTGGGGGTACGAAAAAATGTCAGGTAGCCGACCACAACCGAGTCGCAGTCCTTCTTCGCAAACAACACAAACAACGCAGACAACACATCGCCCAGCGAATCCCAGCGGTTTGCGCCAGAGCTACACCATGGGCTCTCCCATCCAATCCCCAAGCTCTCTCGGCGGCGAGTCCGAATACTTGAGCACTCGCGAGGATGCCACTCCGCTAGCAACCCCTCTTCCTCACGACAACGAAACTCGCGATCCTCCTCGCGCCGGTTCCAGCCTCAACCGACCGAACACATTTCCCCCGAGCGAGTCGACGAGCCTCTTGCAGAATGTACTCATCGATCACCCGCCAGCTAACAGCTACCCAAATGGTACATTCTCGCCGCGACCCGCCAGCCCTGCTGGTAGCATGGATCCCGAGTTTGACAGAGCATCCTCCTCGGCGTCCGAAATCCCAATCTTGGACCCTGTGTTGACCGCAATCACGGGCGACGACCACTGGAGGAAGCGATTTGTCAGGAAGATCAAGAGCAGGAAGATGCACTCCTCGAGAACTCTGGCAGAGCAGGCCGGCTTCAAGGATACCGTTTGGATGTGAGCAGGACCTGGGCCCCGAGTTTTTCACCACTCAAATCTGCTTTGCCTGCTAACTCTGCTTGTTTTCCAGGTATCTTTCGTACTACATCCCTCTCTTGACTTGGCTGCCGCAGTACCAATGGTCGTATCTGAAGGGAGACCTGGTTGCAGCTTTGACGCTCGCCTCCCTCTACCTACCTATGGCTTTGTCTCTCGCTGACAACCTCGCACATGTCCCTCCTATCAATGGACTGTATGCCTTCGTCTTCAACCCATTCGTATACGCCGTTTTCGGCAGCGCGCCTCAGATGGTAGTTGGTCCGGAAGCTGCTGGTTCTTTGTTGGTCGGGTCTGTGGTCAGAGGCAGCATCGACCATGACAAGAGCGATGAGTACAATGCAGAGGTCCAAGCTAAGATCTGTGGTGTTGTTGCGGGTATGGCTGGTGCTACTGTCTTTCTTGCGGGTCTGGCCCGCCTGGGATTCCTCGACAGCGTTCTCAGCAAGCCGTTCCTGCGCGGTTTCATCTCTGCAATTGGCTTCGTTATTGCGGTTGACCAGTCTATTCCCGAGCTTGGTCTTGCCAAGTATGCGGCAGAAATGGGCGTGGGCCACGGAAGCAGCATGGACAAGTTAGAGTTCATCTTCAGCTCGTTCGACCATGTTCACAAGCTTACCTTCATTGTTGCCGGAGTCAGCTTCGTAATCATGATGACTATGAGAGAGCTCAAGAAACACATGGTGCCCAAGTATCCGGGGGTCGCGTACATTCCTGATCGTTTCTTCGTTGTCGTCATTGCCGCACTTCTCTCTTGGCACTTCGACTGGGAGAGCAAGGGAGTCGAGATTCTTGGGCCGGTTAAGGCGGCTTCGGGTCATCTTTTCCAATTCAGATGGCCCTTCCAGACTTCTCACATGGAGCATGTTCGTGAAGCAATGGGCACATCCTTCCTGATTGCGCTTCTGGGATTCTTCGAATCATCCGTTGCCGCGAAAAGCTTGAGCAGCTCCGATAGCCCTCACGGGATTCAGCTGAGCCCCAACAGAGAACTTGTTGCTCTGGGCGCCGCCAACATTGTTGGAGCTTGCTTCATGAGCTTACCCGCCTTTGGTGGATATGGTAGAAGCAAACTGAACAAGCAGACCGGCGGCAAGACTCCGATGAGCTCCATCTTCCTCAGCTTGATTACGCTTCTTGCCGTCTTCTTCCTGTTGCCGTACTTTTACTACCTTCCCGTAAGTTGTCGCTTCCCACAAGTAGGTCCATCATCTAACATTCTCAGAAACCGGTCCTGTCATCCATGATCACCGTTGTAGCCTGGTCCCTCCTCGAGGAGGCTCCACACGACATTGCTTTCTTCTTCAAGATTCGAGGCTGGACTGAACTGGGACTGATGCTCATCATCTTCGTGTCGACAATTTTCTACTCGCTCACCCTCGGCATGGCTATCGGCGTTGGTCTGTCTCTGCTTCAGGTCATCAAGCACTCGACTCGGCCCCGCATTCAGATTCTGGGACGCATTCCCGGCACACAGCGCTTCGAGAACGCCGAGCTGAACCCCGACAGGCTAGAGTTTGTTGAAGGCTGCCTGATTGTCAAGATTCCCGAGCCTTTGACTTTTGCCAACACTGGAGAGCTCAAGGCACGTCTTCGTAGACTGGAGCTTTACGGCACGAGCATGGCGCACCCTGCGCTGCCGAGACTGCGCGGCGAGCAACACAACAAGAATGTCATTTTCGATATCCACGGTGTCACCTCACTAGACGGATCGGGTACGCAGGTGTTGTTGGAGATTGTCAGCGGGTATAGAGAGCGTGGTGTTAGAGTGTTCTTCAGCCGCGGCCCTACCAACCCGCGCCATCACATCTGGAGACTCTTGAGACAGGCAGGCATCATAGATCTGGTCGGCGGAGAGTCACACTTCGTGACGGATGTCCAGGAAGCCTTGAAGCTGACCGAGTACGAGACTAGCATCAGCGAAGTCGCGAATGCTTGAGAGAAAAAAAGAGGCGCAAGTCAATCAATTCTTATCGTCAAGTGCGCGCGGGGTTGGTTTGTACAAATGGTAGAATGCGGCGTCGTTTTTGGTAACCAGCATTTTTGGAGCGAGGAAAGGCGTTCCGACTTTCAGTTCTTGCAGGATATCTATTCGTCTTACGAAGCGTACTTTATGCTTAATGATTCGCAACGCAACGACTACGTTATGGATATGTTTATAGAAATTTTAGAGAAAAAGCGGCGCGGTTGTTTTCCAAACTTCTGCTAGCCTGATTCTGAAGTGATGCGTATGTTTCACTGACGTGTTGAATATGGCCTGTTCATCTGGGTCTCATACTGTTGTTTGCATTCAAATTTACCACAGCTCCTCACCAAAAATTTTCAAACTTGTGCCATGACATTAACCAATACCCATAAAGTCGGGGGCGCAGTGATCGTACAATCATTCACATTCTTGATGCTTATCTCCAACAACTATCAACGAACTTCCTGCATTCTGCTTTACGCAGCCTCATTGACAAACAAACCAGCCATACCCTGTCCCGTACCAATACACATGCTCGTCAACAGAATCTTCTTCTTTGTCCTGCGCAGCTCGCTCAGACCAGTAACAATCTGTCTCGCGCCCGTGGCGCCGAGCGGGTGGCCGAGGGCGACGGCACCTCCGCGGGGGTTCATCTTGGCCCAATCGAGAGCGAGCTTGTCGCGGCAGTAGACGGCCATGCTGGAGAAGGCCTCATTGATCTCGACGACGTCAATGTCGGCGAGGGAGAGGTTGTGCTGGGCGAGCAGCTTGGGGATGGCGACGGACGGGCCGATGCCCATGATGCGCGGGGCCAGGCCGGCGACGGTGGAGCCGACGTACTTGGCGATGATGGGCTGGCCGAGCTTGATGGCCGTGGAGCGCTTCATCAGGAGGACGGCGGCGGCTGGGTAAAAGGATTAGCACGTTTGTAAACATGGATTATTTCACCAGTAGATGTGGACTCACCTCCGTCAGTGACCTGGCTGGCGTTGCCTCCGGTGGTGGTGGGACCCCACTGCGGGAACGCGGAGCGAATCTTGCCCAGGCTCTCGGCCGTTGTTCCAGGGCGGATGCCCTCGTCGCGGGTCAGAGTAACCTCCTTAACGTCGCCGTCGGGGCCGACAAGCTTTGTCTTGATGGGCACAATCTCGTCGTCGAACCAGCCGGCGTTCTGCGCCCTCTCGGCCCTCTGGAAACTCTCGGCGGCGTACTTGTCGAGCTCCTCGCGGCTGAGGTTGAAGTCGCGCGAGACGTTCTCCGAGGTCCAGCCCATGGGCTGCATGCAGTCGGCCGACTCCTGGGACTGGGAGACGACGGCCTCGTCAAAGGGCTGGTCGAGGGCATCACCGCCAATTGTCATTTGTTCGGCGCCCATGCCGATGCCAACCTCGATGGAGCCGTTGCTGATGGCGTGGGCGATGTCGGCGGTGGCCTTGAGGCCTGAGGAGCAGAAGCGGTTTACGGAGGAGGCGCCGGCGGTGTTGGGGAAGCCTGCTGCCAGGGCGGCGGCGCGGAGCTTGTAGGCGGCCTTGCCATCGGAGACCTGTAATGATCACAAGGGTCAGCGATTTGTCTGCTTGGGATATGGGGAGACTGTTTGTGTGGCTACGCACATTTCCCATGCAGATATCCTCGACCAGGGCGGGGTCAATGTTTGATCGTTCGCGGACCTCCTTGAGGAGGGCGTACACCATGTACTCGAGGGTCGTGTCCTTGAAGCCGCCCTTCTTGGCCTTGGCCAAAGGCGTGCGGACGGCTAACGTAATGACGATATCATCGGGGTTCTTGGAGGTGCTGTGAGGGGAAGCAATGTCAGCTGTTTGGTTCGTCCGCTGTAGGTGGTGATGCTCCGAATCGGAGACACGCAATCACATGTCCGCAAAAAGGACCGTACGTACATCTGGTTGAGGGCGCTACCTGGTGCAAGGTGCTTCACGATGGATCCGATTCTCTCGAGAGCCATAATGTCTGATGATATTGTGGATGTATTACGACGACGGCTTGGCTGTTTTTTTCTCTTCAAGGAGCAATGGAAGAACGAGGACAGAGAAGTGAAGTGAAAAGGAAAATAAGCTCGAGAGTTTGGTCGACAGTTATTGAAAGGAGGGGGGGCCAAGCAGCGTCAAGTAGTCAAGTAGACATGGTTCATGACGGCTTAGCTGCCGGCAATCGTGTCGGGGCTCGGGTCTTTCCCCAGGCGTTGAGTTCCAGCCCAGACCAGTGGCTGTGGGGGAGTCAATTGGACCGAGGCATCTCGGCCACAGAGCCGGCCAGTAGGAGTTGAGCACCCGAGTGATGGGGGTCCCCATGAAGTCTGGGGTGCAGTAGCGCGGAGGATATCTTCTGTTAGCCAACCGCGCTCTCTTACGCGATTTAACTAACACCCAGTAACACTTTTCGCCGAGGTCATTCTCTCTCAGAAATGCCGTCCGCCGGCTACGTCTTGCTGCCATCGCATCGCAGCGAACCCCGGTCTTACCGACCTGACAAACTACTGCCGTTGAATTTGCTGACCAACACTGCCTTTTTATCAGATGACACTTGGTTCGACTTTGAGTTCGTGACCATGTTCTGTATCAAAGTCAAACCCCACGGCTCACCCTGCTAATGCCGACTTTAACCCGAGGATACCATCGATGTAAGGTATGGAAGGTATAGTAATCAACAACACCACTTTGGTCCAGTTCAATATACATAGTGCAGATTTTGTTAACGTCGTCAGATATATTCGTTCCATGGACATGTCCAAGATGTCTTCTGGGCTCAAGGCGACAGCTTTTCGCCGCTCTTTGTCCCTCTAATCCGCGTTCTATAACTTGATGAGAGAAAAGAAACCTTACAAATATGTGAAAAAAAAGATGACTAGGCGGTATTATCCTGGCTCCGTCTATGCGATGAATATGTTTATGGGGGTAGTATATATCCCTGCCCTACATCGTATAAGATCATGATGAAATCGTCATGAGAACCCTCACAGCTCGTGTTGGGGAGGACCAAATCTACATGTTGCCGGTTTGAATCATGAGGCGAAAATGAAGACGGCACCGAGGATAGTGGCCGCCATCGCAGTAAGCAACGGTGCGCCTCCACGAACGGCGGCGCTACTGTCACCGGACGTCGGCTTCACGCCCGTGGCACTCTTGCCGAGGTACCATGAGCCAATGTCTGTCAACTTGCCGTCGTTGTTCAAAAACGAGGCGTTGGGGCCAACGTTGCTCGTCTTGGAGCGGAAAGCACCAAAGTACGTATACCGCTCAATGTAGTCGATACGGTCAAAGTACTCTGCGCTCATGTTGTAAAAGTCCTGGGTCGCGGAGAGTTCCTGGTTGGCGTAGGCATACTCGGTAATCCAGATCTTGGTGTCGGGGAACCTGGGCAAGTGTTAGTTACCTGAGGGACAGCGCACAGCATGAGAAATGAGTGACAACATACGCTGCAACACGTTCGCCAATGTGACTCGCCAGGCCTCCGAAGTTGTCGTACCAATGCACGGGGAGGAAGTCGTATGTGCAGTTCTTGGTCTCTCCGTCGGTGCTAATGAGCGCGGAGCAGTTGCCCAGAAACTGCTTCAACCAGGGCAAACCGCCCGGGGCGCCGGTGCAGGCGGGAAGACCGACCTTGACGCCGAGCTCTTGAAGGGGAATGAAGTTGGCAACCCAGGCCTTGGCGGCGATAGAAGGGGCAACATCACTGCCGCCATAGGATGAGGGACCATCAGGTTCATTGAAGCCTAGGGCGTGGGTGATGTTGATGCCTTTGTCTTTGATCAAGCTCGTCACACTCTTAAGGAATGTCGTGTCTTGGGGGTTGGATGAGACACCCCACATCATGGGGACGAACTCGAACTCGGCCTGAGTCTTGCCCGAGAAGGCCGGGCTTGGGATTTCCTGGTAATTGTAGTACCATGTCAGATCGGAACCTGATTGAACCCATACTTGATTGTCCTGAGGCCAATTGGAATTTGGAGTGAAGACGAGACCGCGTTTCGAGGAGGATGTTGCTGCCACGAGGGGCAGCAGGGCGAGGAGGAATGTGGAGAGCATGGTGGGCGGGTTCAAGGCTGAGGCTCTCGAGTGGGTGAGACCCGGTTGAACAGCGACTGGGGGCCGGGCGGTTCGGGTCGAATGGATTTGGGTGGCCCTTGGAGGCAAAAGCGACGACGGGGATCGCAGGGGGTGTCGTTTGCTATTTCGAGTGTGCTGGGCTCTGAATTGACGACGGTATTCGAGTATCGATTTGGTTTGCAAAGTCGGACAATAGATGCAATCTTGATTCCTGCGTTTCGTCTTTGTCGAGGACTGTGTATTCCGAATGAGCGAGCGTGGAGAGTGGCAGAATTACGATAGGGATATTCCGATTGTGATGGATGCAGGGCTGTCGGCGGGCAAGATGTGGAAAAACGAGTGACAATGGATGGTTTAAACAGCAAAAACCCTCCTCAAAGAAACGACGTGGTAAGCACTGGACAACAAATGCAGGAGGCGGAGCTGAAAAAGAGAGAATGTCTGAAAGAGACGGCAGCTCGGAGGGAGGAGGGGGAAGAAGAAGAACAAGAAGAGAAAACAGGAATGAAAAATCCCATGCTGGCGGTGCCGGCGTTGGCGTTGGCGTTTACTGGTTTGGCGTTGCCGCTGGCGTTTGGCGTTGGGACTGGCGCAGGCACTGGTGCGTTCTATACGTCAGTAGCGCGTCTTGGGTGTCTTTGCGCGATAAGGGTCATCTTCAGCTCGTCCAAGTAAGGTACCTTGATCTGGAGAGATTTATCTCACCGGCCTGTACTGTATGTACAAGTAGACGTAGCTGCGGATGCGTCGGTGGGAGGGGAATGCAAAGAGGCAATATTACCACCCACCTGCCGCCAAGCTGAGGTGGTCGAGCTACTGCGGCGCCCGGGCTGGGCTGGGCCGATTGCTGATAGTAATGAGGGTTGATGCCTTTGTCCATTGGTCTTGGCCAAACGTCCACCCAATGGCGCGTCCAGAGCTGACCTTGCCCCTGGATTCTGGGCATGGCCGTGTAACTGCCCGGTGTATGAATAGGTACTTGTGTCTGTACTGTAGACTGCCCGTAGCTGACTGTCATTCATCGGGCAAGTTGGCATCCCATGCATTTCAACAATATTCATGGTGGCATCCCCTGTGGACGTGTTCTTTGCAGAACGTTCTCGGGGTTCTTGCTTCTTCCACGCAGTTGCCTATCACGACCGACCTTTCATTGTACGTAGTACCTTACTGGTACCTTAGTCAAGTAAGGTAAGTAGGTACTCCGTACTTTATTGACATTAAAACGGGAAGCAACGAAACAAAGAAAGTCAGGACTCAGGCGAGGAAGGAAAACAAAAAGAAAAAAGGAAGGACCCTCCTGTCTGGTCCTCTGGCGTTCCTGACCTTCTTGGGTCTTAGCTCCTGCCCTCGTGGAAATACGACGTGGGACGGTGGGCCCGGCCAGATGGCTCCTGCGCGTCCGGCGCCACTCATTACACAGGGCGCTAGTCCTTGTTGGTGCGCACAGCTACACTATGGGTCTTTTTCATCCGAAGACCCGTAGCTCTAACTGAATCAAGCATGGTCTTCCCTTGCCTTCCCAGATCCGGCACCTGTCGGCCTGCAAAATGCCACGGAAAATCTCCTTGACAGTCACGATTGACACCTTCACCTTTCCTCAACATGTAGGTAGCGACTTGCCAGAACTTGCTGCCCACCAACAGCCGCGCTATTGACGGCTAACTCAGGAACCACACAGTAGCTATCATAGATTCACAGCAGCGTGTACCTGATCGTATGCTCCATCAGAACAATGATGCAAGCCTTCCTAAACCGAGCCTTGACTTCTCCGAAAACCTACCACGACTTCCTACCCCTCCACAACCACGTCCTCACCACCGTTGTCGTTTTCCATCGCACTTCATCCCATCTCATACTGTTGTAAGGATGTCTGAAGTCATCAACCCAACTTGACATTTCTACCCCTCCAATTATGCTCCCCGCTCGTCCAGTATGCCAATTGGGCTAAACCACGCCCTTCCAACTTTCCTTTTCTTCAAATTCTGAGCTACGACGCTCTTCCATCACAAAATTCTTTCGGGTATCGGTTGGAGGGGGACTAATTTCAAGCACAATTATCCTACTCCTATCAAGCTCGAAACCGCTTCTCCTTCTCGTCAATCTGTCAAGATGACAGAAATAATCACCTTGTCACTCACCAACACATCCTCCCCTCTCCCTTCGTTGCTTTGTTAGCTCATCGGATTGTTGTTTCGGCCAACAAGAAAAGTCTCTTTCATCATGCTTTCTCCAACAATGTCATTGAAACTGAGCGCCTTTCCCTGTCCTCGTGGTTTCAGCAACTTTCTCTAGGCCCTGCCATCGTGGCAACTCGTTTATTTCGACCTGCCTCATCAACAGAGTACTTGAGCCATGTCTCGCCCTTCATTGTCTGTGTATCCCGCTGCTACTGGCATCCTCAATCCTCACTACTCGCCACTCTGTACGACGCTGGCTATCTATGCACCTTTCTATCAGCCTTTCAGCACGCATCCACTCCGATTCTTTTACCCGTCTTGTCCGTATTTCTAGATTCGCTATGCAAGAATTATCGCAGGATGTCTATGACGAATCAGAGCAATATGTGGACAAGGTCTACTCGTCTCTCAACTGGCTGCCAGATGGCCCATGGATCACTCAAGAAAAACAACCCAAACAAAAATTAAGAGATATCGGATTTCGAGGTCCGATTGAGGAATCAGATGCAACCAATGAGTTCGTCTCCACAGAGCTGATAAACCAAGGAGACGCTCGGGAATTCGAATTTCAGGTGGTTCGAGCTCTCTCCAAGTCATACGCAGCATTCAGGCGCCTCCGCGGGAAGGTCAACGTGGAAGTTATCACGAACCTCCTCGAGGACGAACCATTCCTGCCCCGCGACGAGCTCTTAACACTTGTCAATGGGGCGTATAAAGCTGCCCTTACTAGTCATCCCGAATTGAATGCATTCGGCACACACGAAGAGCTTCCGCATAATTACAGTGCCGACTTGGAGGAATACTATAGGCTCTTCAAAGACATCGAAACTCGTGCATGCGAGAATGGAGGCGCTCAAATCTCGTTCAAGAACGTCATCTACAGAGACGATCCGACCAACGACACGCAACGGGCCTACAGGGCCTTCTTACTATCCTGGATGAACCAATCCGATCTCAGCAATCCCAAGCTTCTGGCACATCTCATCATAAACCGAATGAATTGCGACCCCAGCGCCTTTACATTCGCAGACTGGGAAGCACTACATCTTGGTCGAGCTAGCAAGTTGTTCCTGCCCAAATTTGTGGACAATCGATTCATTGGGATCCTCACTCCAGATGATGTCCAGATGGGCAAACAGATGGGACTGAAACGAAGCGCCCCCTACTTTTTCATCGTGGACGACTTCATTCTGATATGCCATACTGACCAAAGAGACCCTGACCAAGACTGGATGTTTGAACATCTACGCAAGAGTGGTCGCCTCTTTGCCTGGGCCGATGGCATCCATCTCCTCCATACCCAAGCCCTGCTTTACCGAATCCTCTACAGTGTCACCAAAGCAATAGCAATAAAAAGCGGCCAACCAAGGGAAGAAGTAGGCGCTGAAACTATCGACAATGACCGAGTCGATGCCTGGACAAAAGCACACCGTTCAGAAAGGATCTTCTACTTCGAAAATGAGGGAATAGTCGAATATGGGCTGTACATGCCACCAGCCTCTCTCAACCGGAAATGGCTTGATGAATTCAAGACAAAGTTTACACAGCAACTACAATGGTCAAAAGATCATTTGAGGAGCCTTTGGCTTGATCCATTCTATTTCCAGCAATGCGTCGATGAGCAATTTCAGCAGCACTACGGACACGTATCCGAGCAACCCCAGACCTCCGTCCACCATGTTCCGAAGAACGCAGCAATGGCGGTGTCCTACCAGGGCGAACTTCCTCATTTTTTGGCACGCGACATTGACGCAAAGAAGAGTCTGATCAATGATATCATCAGACGCGTCGTTCAGTGGGCTCTATACGAGGTCGAAATGTGGCAATGCCTGGTCAGCAAAATCGATGCCTTGTGGAACCTTGCTCGTGCCAGCGGAGTTAACCTTTGGTGCTCAGAAGGTTCCCAGCGTCTAGAAATACCAGACGATCAACCTAAAGTGAAGGAGGCATGGGTCGACTTGGGCTTCCATGCACGTTGGTTTGTGGAGCGTCGAATAAACCACGTCGTCGGCCATGGCGGCTTGTTTGCCAGCGAAACAACCCGGCATCTCTTTCGTCGAGATACTGGCTGGCCGAATTTGCAAGTAGTCAAGGATGATTGGGACCTACCCAAGCAGTATGCCGGTACCAAGATAGACTTCACTGTAAGGAACCGCGAGTCGGCAACACACGGGGACGCAATGGATATTGACAATAACGACATGAACGAACCTAATATCGAAATGTTGGATAGTCCAACCTGGTGGTCAATCAAGAATGTCCACACCGGACTTGCGAGCAACTTCAACATTGGGACCATTGGCTTACCGAAGCTCATCCGGGCCTTGCGCACGAAGCTTTATGAGCGACACACAGCACTCGGGGCTCAGACGACAGTCACAAGAGACTATGAAGCTATACACTTGACGGGCCTACTCTGCCATCACATGCAACTTGTACATCCATTCGGACAAGATCTCCTGGATGCCAAAGGTCGCAGCACGCGGCGCCGTGAAAGTCCAGTAGGCCCCTTTCTCATTGGTTTTGACGACGTGCCATTCGAGGATCTTGTGCAAGAGGAGACGCTGAGATACACACAATGGTTGCTCGGGGTCGTCTACAAACCGCATGGAGACAAAGATTACGGCCGGCATTCGTTGCTAGCCCAGTTGTGGGTGAAGAGCTTTTGGCAAGAACTCTGCAACGGGCTTGTAAAGTCGACCAAAGAGTTAGAGTGGGAGGACTCAGAGGAGTCGAAGGAGTCGAAGGGTTCGAGGGAGTTCAAGAAGTCAAAGAAGAAAATGAGCCCTGCGGGCGGTGGTAGGGGTGGCGGCGGTATCGTGAGGCACGGGAGTAAGAGGAGCAAAGTCAGCAAAAATGCCGCGACGCCAAGATATTGTCGACCAGCTGGTGTTCAACGATATCTCGCTGCCGAACCCCCTGGCAAAGTCGACTTGGAACTGAAACGGCCTTGGTACGATTGCAAGAAGATCTGCGGAGAGATTATGACTGTCGCGCCCCCGGACCACTGCGAACCTTCCCATTGGGACTCTCGTCTACCCAAGCTCGTAGTGGTGTCGACTCCTGAGGATAAAGAGGCAGAAAACAGGGACGAGACGGACAAGGTCACGATAAGCAGGTCAGTTTGGTCGACCATAGAAAGTATTTGGAACCACGGTGAAGGGTCCGTCGTCAAGAGGAACGTGTTTGAGCTCTTTAGCGCGTTCAACTTTGCCCGCCAGACCCAGGAGGGATCTCGCGAGAAGTTCAGCTGGACGCCCCATTCCGCGTTCACGGAACCGGCTGGAGCGAATGGGGAGCCCGAAGCGGGAAGTATCACGATTCACTTGCCGCACGGTGCCAACGCAAACATGAGAAACCACCAGCTTCGGTGGCTTCGAGAGGCATTCGCCAATATGGGCATCACGGAAGATACTATCAAGAAGTACTACTATTGCCAAGGTAGATTTGCAGCTATGCGGTTTGGAATTTGAACAAGGGAAAGAGAGGGCGAAATCCAAGGCGTCGTGCCATGGGAACTTTGGATATCTTGAGTTTTATGAGTTACCTCGCGCATGGGGGTAGACTAACGATGGAGTATTTTTTTTTTTCGCCCAAGACTGACGTCCTCTCAATTTTGCTACTATTTGATACTGTCATGTTGAATCTATTGAATTCCCTCCCAAGACAAGCCTCTCGTGCATCACCAGGTGACGGACGGCCCTTGCCTTTGTTGCAAACTTTGACTATCCCGATCCCATCCCATCAGTACGGTGGACCTCAAATCACCCCGTCGGTCCCTCAGTCGTCGCACCACCAGACCGGCCCAACTCGTTCCCAACATCTCTGTTATCCTCCCCCGTCCCCGCCGCAGAATCACCGCCAACGCTGCCCCGTACGGCAGTGGTACTCCGTCCTCTGCGCGGTCCCAGATCGACGGGCACGAGGACGCGCCGCTTGACGAAGCGCATGTACAGGAGGAAGCAGAAGAATAGGAATGCAACGACCATGTAGAAGGTAAGGATGCCTACCAGGGCGTTTACGCTCGAGTCGCTTGCCATTTTGGTGTGGTTTTGTTGGAGCTTGTGATGCTGATGAAGATGTTAGTTTCAATGTCTGAGGGGCTTGATAGCACTGGTTGAGTGGTGGATGTTTCGATGGTGACTTTCATGGCCAGTTGATAGTCGGCTTCTTTTATACAAGTCGAGGTGGTCTCGTTAGGTTACGTTCATCACGGCCAAAGGCGCTCGTTTTGATCGGTGGAAGTAGTGAATCAGCCAGCTCACGCAGCCAACCCGGCGATGGACTGTACCCAAGGCAGTCGCGTCAAGATGCGACATCTCGACGGGCAGCATACATGTCGAGCGCCGTGAATCATTCTACATCACACGGCGAGGAGTAAGGACCGACTTCCTAAAGATGTCAAGCGATTATGATTATCAGGAGACTATCCCATATATGACAATACCGAAAACCCAGATCCCGAAGCCATCAAAAGCAAAGCGAAGGGTATAATGCTATGTGCAGCCCACCAGAATGTTGTATCCCCGTTACCTGATTCCCCGAGAACCGACCTGTCCCGGTCTGTACCATACCAAAGACACCTGTGAAAACCGTGTATTCTCCGTCGCCCTGTCCGCACATTGTCCGTTCCAATTCCCTCCTCCTCTTCGACCGTCTTCTAGAAAGTCTTACATGATTTGACTGGCCCCAGTCCAAGTTCTCCCCCGTTCTATCCCAACCCCTTTCCCCTTCGCGCCAATAAAGATAAATGCATAGATAAGATGAGATGTATGGAAGGTAGAGAGAGAGAAGGAGAAGGAGAAAGATAATGAAAGCGTTGTATAGGATATGTTGGGTGTTGTGTTGTGTTGTGTTCTGTGAGGGAGAGTTCAGAGCAAGGAGTGTCGTTGCAGCGCGAGTGATGTGATTGTAGCGATGTGGAGGTGATTGTCGTGTATGGTTGAGATTGCCGAGACGTGGTCCAGATAAGCGACGTCAGGTGCCCCGGCAGGCCGCGTGAATGTTGCTAGCCAAACACCGAGGGGGTTTGAAGAGGCGGAAAAAATCGTATTGGTTATAATGCCGAGTCGTTGGTGGGGTAGTAGTGGGCGGTCCTCTATGGGGGAAAGATGAGCGAAATGCAACCGAGTCTATCACCAAACGAGCCGTAGACAAACACCGTTGTATCCTTTCTATGTGGGCAGTGGGCAGCTCGAACTGCAGTCATTTCCTGAAACAAGTATGAGAGTGTCTCGGGCAAGGAGGCAGACAGATTGGTGGTGTGGGAAATCGACGCCAAGGTGGTGAACCAGTCCCAGGCCGCGAGAGTACGCGTCGTTAGCAGCGTCGCGGTCGGAGTTGCATCAGTCCGCGCCCCCGTCTTTGCCGATCTTGGGGTCAATAGCGAAAGTGCGCAGTGGAGGGTCGGACGGGCTGCGTGGAAATAAACTCAGCCGCGCCACCCGCGTTTGCGAAGCGAGTCGAGAGCCAAGGCATGCCATGAATGCTGTGACGGTGGGGGCTGCTACTGATCTTTGCCCGGGAAACAGATATCCTGGCCAGGAATATGCTTCCTTGTCTTTTTCGTGACAGATGAGCCGGCTCGTTCTTGGTCGTTGATTTAGGGGCGCTTGCTTAGACTTGGAGGCCATGTGAATGGCTCGGGTGAGCCCTTGAAACCCATGTATGGAACACGGGAACGCCAATGCACGACCGAAGAGGCCCGGCGGGAAGGCAAGCGAGTGGTCGAAGACAAGCCGGTTGAAAGACGGGTCTGGAGAAGACAGAGTAGTGTCTGGCATTTTGGAGCAGGCGGATAAGGCGCGGTGTCGTTCGGTAGCTCCTTGACGCAGATGATGTACGTCATGCAGGCCGGACGGATACAGGCGACCCCTCCAAGAGACGATCACCAGATACACCCCCAACCCATCATGCACCAAGGAAAGAGCTACTGATCGGCGACGTTGATGGTCGAGGCTCGGATCCGTTATCGAAGTGCAGGCGGACAAACGCGGCGGTGATAGGTGGTCTAGAATGGTCCCGTCATGGATGATAGACAAAAGTGTGACCAGAGAGGCAAAGTAGGCGCCGCTTGCCCCTGCACTGTTTGCACGTCGTGACAATGCGGTGAAGGTCTAGAGAGGGGTTCATCCGTACTGAAAGCTGTCGAAAAAGAGGGAAACATCGAAAGCTTCCCCGCCTCCCAGAGCATACATAGAGGCAGACTGAGAGAGAGAGACGGGGTGATAGGCTCCCAGCTGAGATGGCGAAGGAGGGGGGAGAGAGAGGGAGGGTTGAGGATGGTGCGTCGGAGGAAAAGTGGCTCGTAATCCCCAAGGTCGATGCCGGGGAGTGGAGCTGGCGGTGCCGGTCGCTGAGCGGGGCAGAGGTGATTCGCCGACTCCATCTAAATCGGGAAAAGTGGATTCGATTCCGGAAGCCTCCATTGGTCTGCGCCACAGCAGCTGACAGCACCTCGAGGGTCTCCACCCATCCACACCGAAAGTCCTACTCGGTAGTAGTGTAGATGCTCATGCTCATGCTCAAGCACCGCACTGCTCCCAGTGACACTCAACCCGGGACCAAGACGAGGAGTGCGACGGGCAGATGCAAGTGTGTGACCAGGGGGGGGGATAAACCCGTGGACCCCCTACACCACACCTCCATCTTCCTCGTGCAGCCTGTCCAAAGCCGCAGCCTGGCCATCCCCAATCAAGTCAACGACGTACGACTTGCTCTCCGACGACATCTCTTGATGCTTCCCTTCCCTTTGTCCAGCCCTGCTCTTGTTCCCGTGTTTCGCTCACGCGGTTGCCCTGTGTCTCCAAGCCCCTCCCGTACCCCTCGACCCTGGTCCCAAAGTAGTGACTCACTCCATTAATTCTTGACCAGACTTGTTGTGTTGCTTCCGGGACATCACGCTTGTGCCTCACCAGACGCGAGGCACCTTGCCTCCTCGGCCAGGTCGTCGTCGCTCACCTGGCCCGCCGCCTGTCAGGCACCCTCGCTCCCACCTAGGCGCCCCCGCGGCGTCAAGCCCGCTGCGCCCCGTCCCCGTATCCGCCTCCACCGTATACTTGGTGACTTGGGGTGTGGTGCGCAGTCATGGACTGATACTGCTCTGCATAGGTAGTTGGTGCATGCATCGCTGGTATCGTAGGATCCCACCGTCCAGGGGCTGAAGGCGGTGTATGCTGGTTTCCCAGCGGTGTCTGGAGCCCGCCGCCGTATGAATGGCTCGTCATCGACCGACTATCATAGCTGCTGACAGCTGGTAGAGGTGCAGCGAGACGTAGTCCAGATTGCCGCGGCGACACTGATGTGAGTGCGGGAGAAAGGTTGCGCGGTGGTCCTGTGGAATACGCAGGCCAGCTATGCGTGCTGCCGGTGATCGACCGCGGTGAGGTCAACCCTTCGTGGTGGTGGACTTGCGATGGAACGCCATAGGCACTGACATGGTCTGATGCAACAGTTGGGGCTGGCGGCGTCGGGAGCGGCGGGGGATACGCGTTGACCGGTGTGGGCGTCAAGAGGTGCGAGGCTGGAAGAGTCGATGAGGGGCTAGCGCTGTATTTGCCAATGATCTTCTTCAGCGCCGATTCCAAAATCTTCCACGGGAAAACTTTGACGTCCTTCTCAATGTTCCTCGGCTTCGGGTTCGGGAATCCCATGATGATCTTGAAGAATTCCTCCGAGTCGGCCTTGGCCTTGCTGACTGTCAAAGGCCTGAAGCCCTCGAGGTTGCGGCGGATGCGGTTCTTCTCCTCCACAGTGAACCTGGCTGGAGCAACGACAAGCTGTTCCAAGAGGTAGATAGTGTCTACAGACGTGACGTAACACTCGTTCTTCTCTGCCCACCAGATGCAGCTGATGCAAATACTGTTGGGTGGTCTCTCATTGACATTGACGGGTCGGAAGGTTGCCGTGAGCGTCGGTCCCGTCTGTTTCTTGCTGAACATGACGATGCGTCTTCGGTTGGACCACTCCTCGGGAGACCATTCGGTAGACATAGTATCGAGCTTGCCAACAATCTTTAGTTGAGCCTTGTTGGAATAAGATCCCCAGTGGTTGTAACCAGACTGCTGTCCGCCTCCCGGAGAGCTTGGGATCGAGCTGGTCCTGACAAGCAGAGGCATCGTGGCAGATGGCATCGGTAGCGGCGTCAAGCTAGGACGGGAGATCTGCGTGTGCGTGATGGGGGGTCCGGGCGTTCGTCCGTATGCCTGCCATCCGGCCATCGGCGGCCGCAACGGCGGGGGCACTGCTCGGGCGTAATGCTGCTCCGGGAAGGAGTTGGTTCGGTAAGCACTGAGCATGTTGGTATTGTTGTTGTCTTGCGAGAACGAGTTTCCATAGGGAGACTGGGCAGGCTGTTGCGGAGCTGTTGCAAAGTCGTACGTATTTGTACTGGCTTCGTTGCCGAGCTGAGTGCTTGCTGACCTGGGGGACTGATGTTGCTGTTCAGGTGACTTTGACATCTTCCTCGTGATGTCGTCTGATCTAGCACCTGGGCCTGCTTCGTGATATACAAATTGACCCGCTGCCGCCTTGAACACTTCTTCGCCGTTCTCTGTTTCAATCAGGACCAAAACTGGCACGTTTTCGTTGGCACAGCTGGTGACCACAAATGACGGTGCATCGGCCGAGACAATGAACATGTAGCCGTTGCTGTCCTGGGATTCTTTGGTGGGTTGTGCCTGCACCTTGTTCACGCCGAAAACGAGGGAGTAGAAAGGCGCCACGGTGAGGAGATCATATGGCGAGTTGATCTTGACCTGCACTTTGGTGCCCGCCATTCCAGAACTTGGTTGACATGATACCACCGATGGACCTACACTGACAGACATGTACGAGCCCACCGCACTGTTGGCGGCAAAAGCTTCCTGGTTCATCTGGGCTGCGGTGAGCTGGCCTGCACCGCCGTGCTGCGCAGGGTAGGCTTGCGCTCCATATTGCTGATACCCGGCATCCTGATACCCACGGGACGAATCATACCCTGCAAGACACACGTTCGTGTTAGCCATAGCACTCCAACTGGGTGTATTGCGCCAAAATGCTCATGGGAACCGAAAAGATCACACAAAGTCCATCAAGCTCGCCTTTAGTACAGAGAAAAAAACGTACCGTGGATTGGGCCTGGCTGTTGCTTCCCGTAGTGGGACATGGGGAGGAGACCGCCCGGCGGGGAGTCGCCCCGAAGGTCTCCGTTGGCCCTTGCGACTGCCTCTTCGTACTTGAGAGTCACCGTTTCTGGCGAGTCAAGGCCTTCCTCGCCGATGATTATTGGCCTTTGCGGGTGGAAGTCGGGCTGTTCTCGGTGAGGTACCCCTCGTCAGCCTTACCGCGCTCTTCAAGATAGCACGAGGCGTTGTCGAGTGATGCGGCCAACAACGTCTCGGGGGTGGCTCAACTCCACGTTGAGATAGAAAGTTTTGACTCACCTCGAAATGCTTGTAGGAAGCACACTCAAACTTCGCAGCAGACATTCAAGCTGTAGAAGAGGGTGCACTTGGGAAAGGATGCGTGATCTGGTGTCGGGAAAATGCAAACCACTGTTTCGGGAGCAGTGTTGCAACGACAGGAAAAGAGACTATGGCCTTGTGGGACCGTCGAGGGACAAAGGGAGGAAGGGAGAGATATGTCTTGAGATTGCTGTGATTAGAGTCCGGGCGAGTTTTGTTGAACAGGGCAAGGACAAGTGCGAGGGAAGGGAGAATTCCTAGCAGAGGAACGTCAGTCTCAGGATATTCTCCCGGCAGGATTGGTTTGAGACACCGTACTCAGATATGTGGATGGCGTATCCGAGCTGGCTGGTGGCGCTAGGAATTTGAGAAGATCGGCTGCTGTGATTATTGTGGAGGTTCGACGCGACTGGAATCGAGGAGCGAGCTGTAGAGGTCGGGCCGGGTGATGATACCAGGAGAAGAGCGAAGCAAGTTGGAGAAATGGAGAAAGCGGGAAGGCTGAGAAGATACCCAGGAGCGGCAATCTTAAACCAAGCTCAGCTCTTTGAGGGCAGATGTTGCGCGAAGTGAACTCAGACCGATGCACCTGTCATTGGTCGCCGTGGCGCTGGCAAACCGAAATCTGAGATCAAGTTTCGGGACGACCCAAGAATTCCAACGCGCTGGTAACCGACTGAAAGATGCAGTGCTGGGACTGTTCATTGGCACGCAAGTCAGCCTGAATGCTCCCAAGGTGGAGCGTTGATGCTCCTTCGCAAGAACTGCTGGCTGGGGACGGCAAGATGCAGCGAGTGGCATGACGGCTTCTTGCTGGAGTTCGTGGCCATGCAACAGCTTGCAGGCAGAGGAAGGGATCACGTACTCAACCGTCTAGGTCGGGATGTTCGCCAGTGTTGTGTCCAATCAGGGCTAGAGGTTGTTGACAAACAGACTGAATCCGTTCACTATGCCAGAGACGTGGAGCTGAACCGTGCTTCGTTCGTTGGTCCTGTAGGCTGATGGCGAACCTGTTCGTGAGAACAAGAGAGTTAGAAACAGGCGTCCTTTGAAGGAAACAAGCTCAAAGATGCTGCAGCACTCGTGCGTTTCTTCGACGAGAAGAGCAGTAGGTTTGCGAGCGAGGTCCACCAAGCCAGGAGTGCCCGAATATCGATTGTGAGGTTACTCACCGGGCATGAATGGGGTAGGCGAAGACAGAAATGGGGAAACTAGAAAGAGAGTAGGAGATGGGGAGTAAGAGGGAGAGACGAGACTGGGACTCAGAAAGTCAGACTCTGTCGCTGATTTTGTTGCGGGGGTGAAGGAGGTAGATGAGGAATGTTGACGAGGTACGGGGCAGTGGTGTTGCATTTCTCGCATACCCAGGTCTGTCTGATGGAGAGAGAGATAGCAAAGCCAGTCTGTCTCCCTGCAGGCCAGGTACGGTACGTGTGTTATGAGTGTTGAAGGGAAGACGACGACGACGAGTCTGTGGCGACAGAGAGGTTCGGCCGGACAGATCCACACGGGAGGGAACAGGGACCTTGGGAAGATGGATATTGCTTTTGGTCTGCTTGCCGCACTAACAGGAAGCTCACGTACCAATAGCTCCGTCTTGGGGATCCCGACTACCCTCCCTTACAGTAGTACCCCTCGTCGTTTCTTTTGGAAGAGGGCTCTGCGTCCTTCCCTAGCCAGTGGAGATAATCTGGTCCACGAGTAGCTTTTGGCGGAGGAGGAAGAAGCGGGCAAGGAGGGACTCAAGACCGGGTGGCATTTGTGGGGATGAGGGGAGGGGGTGTGTATGGTAAGGGTACCTAGGTATCCGTACAGGAAGCAACTTGAACGTGGTTATGGATTCTTGTAGAGGACTGGCAAGGCTGGGCAGGGATAGGGACCACCGTTGGAGATGCGAGGTTCCAGTTGTCTTATGAGCAACAAGGTCTCATTCATCTGAAGAGAAAAGGGTGGGGAGCAGGAGTCAGTTGTTCATTGAGGAAGGGTGTTGCGCGTGTTTGAGTGGCTGTAGGTATTCGTGGATGGTGATGATGATGTATAGGAACCGCTTCAGCTGGCAAGAGTTGGCATGCAGTTAGGAGGAGAGACTTGCTTCATAGAGAATTTGGGGTGTGGCAAGGGAATAAGGCTGTCGCTCAAGTTGGTGAATGAACTGCCCTTTTCTTGCTACCCAGACACCGTGGATAGGTAGCGTGGTAGCTTAACCTACTTGTAGCCCAAAGGCAAGACACGGGGCTGTAGTGTCAAGAGTGAGAAGCAAAAGAAGAGCGAAAGGTCTCTCATGCAGGGAGACTGAAGGGGAGAGACCGTTCGTAATAGGGAAAGAGGGAAACGGCCGTTGCAGGAAGAAGAAGGGGAATGACAAATGACAGGGAACATCGGGAGGCTCAGGGCGAGGGGCCTGGATCCATAGATGGGTAAGAAGAGGGCAGAAAAAGAGAGAAAGACTGAGATTGAGGACAGGAAAAAGGAATTATGGAGGGGACTTACTCGTCAAGATCGACCGTGATGAGCGGCAGCGCAGGAGAGGCAGTACCAGGGGATTGCTAGGTAAGTAAGGTACCTTACGTACAGATGATGTACAGCACAACCAAAAGACTCGCAAGAACAGGTGTTTCTATCCGCAGAGAGGTTTTGCGGTGTTGGTAGGCTTGGCGGGAAACATATAAGCAGTGAGGCGATCACCGCTTGTCACTTGTTGCTCGCGATATTGGAAAGATGCACGCTTATTAGGGCGGGAGAAGCTTCAGATTGACTTTTGCGTTCGGACAATAGAGGTACTGAGAAGAGAGGAAGCGAGAAAGAAAAGTGTGTGTGTGTGTGTGTGTGAGTGAGTGCGTGAAGGCGTGAGTGAGAGACAGACTGCGGGAGGGGGGTATCGTAGAAGAGAGTGAGAGTGAGAGTGTGAGAGAGGCTTGAGGCGTGTGTCGATCAACCGTAGATGGGATTTGATGTCTGCGAACCACGGATTAGCGTACTGTGATTGGCCATAGCTCCTGTGAGCAGCTGCAGCAAACCCAATGAGCGGGAGGGTTGGGATGAACGAGAGGAATGGCTATAGACCGACTGTGGCATGTGGCCAGGGTTAGGATGGACCGGGGCTCATCTAACGGCATGGAGGGGTGCGGTAATAGTGTGTGCAATCGGGATACAAGCGGCACGCTCCAGTGTCACTGGATCTGGCTTGGGATACTACCGACCGGCTGAGCCCTTGCATGCGTCCGTCCGCACCCCCTCAACCACCGGAGACCTTGCACAAGACCTGTCAGGCAATGTACAAGTGCGAATGTACACGAGGGATACCCCAGGCTAAACCAACCCGTCATCCAATACAAACCCTGTGTGCTCGTGCCTTTTAAAAACGGGGGGGGGGGGGCATTTGGGAGGACATGAGGGGGGGCCAGACGAGAGGAGAAGATATGAGAGTGGCAGTCCTCCGTACAGTGAGAGAGAGAGTGTGTGTGTGTGTGTGCGAGAACTCAGAAGTGCATGAAGCAAGGTTGGTGAGCCCATGCCACAGATAGCGTAGCTGAAAGAGGGCACATTTTGCTAACATGGCACCATCATCATGGACACCTACCAAGGAAAGGCACGGGAGCCGGTGGAAGATCAGGTGTGGGAAAAGGATATGGAGGAGATCGGGAGATCCGCATGGAGGGATGCAGCAAACCTGGCTATAGAGAGATGAGACTTACATCTGATTCAAAACTCAGAGTGAGATCCAGGGACCGGACCGGCTTAGACCTGATGTCTCTCACGATCGTCTTTGAGATAGGTATCTGGTCTGCGGCCTGCCCACCTCTAGCTAAGTATATCCGTAGATAGCGTACGATCAGCGTGCTTTCTGGAGGCTGAAATCCAATGTGCCAATGTCTGCGCCGGTCGAGCGTACAACAGCCAACAGCAGGGCCTGGGAGCGTTGGGTTTGGCCGGTGTCGTCCGCGGCCGAGATGAAAGCCGACGGAGATCTATGGAGATCTTGAGCCCAGCAAGGTATAATACTCCTAGGTATCCGTATCCGTACAGCAGGTACACTACTGGTACGGTACTGCTTCGCCTCGACCGAAAAAAGGTCGTTGGGGGTCAAAATACTCGTCGGTGTCGCTTCGGCTGCTCGGGCTTCCGGGGCGCATCTGCCAAATGACGATCTCTGATGCCGCTGTGGAGTGGGCGCAAATTGTCCCGACTGGGAGTGCTGTCAAAAAAAATAAAAAATAAAATAAAAAAGTCGCGATAAACGGTGAGGTACTCGGTAATGTGAAGAAACCCAGACAGAATTGCTTTGCACCCCCTGAATATGCTTATTTCTTCCTTCGCCTTGGTCTCAGAGGGTCGATCAATAACGCGTGATACTCTCTACCGGTAGTCTGTATTAGACAATCAAGAACTAATCAAGGGTGCTGGTGAAGATGGTGGTTCAAGCAAGGCTTGCGCTCTTCTCTGTTGCCGTATGGGTAGGTAGGTACACTTACGGCACTGCCTCTCCTCTGAGCTGAGGTCTGCCTCTGCCTGTTGCCTGTACGCAAGCGTCACGAAGACGCCGTGGAGTTTCTGTGCCTCACCGGGGGAGGGGGGGGGGTTGAATCTCGGAGCTTTCCTGCCCTGCCCCTGGCATTTGCTGCTCTGCCCTGCTCGTTTCTTTCTCGATGTTTCCTGTCACCACTAATTGGTCAGCCCAATTGCTAATAGTGCAGGTGAAGCACTCGGCCCCGGGGGCGATCAGTGGATTCATCCTCCCGCTGGAGAATAGCGTGATTGTAACCTCAGCGGTGACAGAGAGGACTGTCGGGTCAAGTCGTTGTTTGAAAATGAGGGGAGCGTGTGCTGGAGACTTGACGACACTGATCATGTCAAGAATTGGTTGGCGATGCGCAGATGCACAAGGCATCGAAAGAGGTAGAGGCGGCGCCGTGTTGCTGTCATCTCAACCTCTTGCTTCAACCTTGGCTTCTTGATCTTCTCCCACTACAGCCCATCGCAGCCCAGCCAAGCATGTTTGCAGGGCCAAGCCGGGGTTTCTCTGCCTTCAGTGGTGTGTTGACACTCGGGCTCCCCTCCATGTTCCCTACGCATACACTACTTGACTACCGCACTACACCCCCTTGCAGCCAGGAGGAGGCAGCAATGCTGCACTAGAGGCTAGAGACGGGATGATCGACGGCGGGAAGCAAGCCAGGCGACGACGCCTGTCGGATGGTCCAATAAAGCTAGGCGGCTTTGCAGACCCGGGCAGTTGACTGAGATCAAATCCCCGTCATTTCTGCCCGAGCAGGGCCCCCCAGCGCAGCTGAACGAACGCCCTGGTCGATATGCCTCCACAAGGACCCAAGTGCGTGAGTATGTGTGTGTGCGTGTGTGCGTGCGTGTGGAGGGAAATGTTTGGGGGTTTCGACCAGAGCTGTCACCGAGGAGATCATCTAGTGAGCTGTACTGCCGAGGCCACTCTGTCGGTCGACGCTGATGAGGTTCAAATCTGGGCGAATCGAAACCCAAACTCACCCATCTTGTTGTGATCCGTCTCGGACTACGAGCCAGCACTGTGTGTGTTTCCCAGGACTCGAAAAGCCATGGCAGTCTCCCGTGTAAGCCTTGACGCCGGAGAGCGGGACGGGTTGGCGCCATGACCGGCCATTTTATTGCTTGGGTAGAGCAGCGCAATCAAAAGATGGCTGGCTCAGCCGGGGGAACGTGGAAGGGGTCCAGAAAAGAGAGTTCAAGACTCACGGCACAGAATTGGCAAGGCCTGGCGTGGCCTGGCGGCGTGGGCCTGTGAATTGGCGGCCGTCTTGTACGGGAATAGACGGATCTGTGTCTGGCTATCTGCCCGCCTCCGCACGTCAACTCAACTTCTTTCCGTAGCGCCCGTGTCTCGCTGTCATGTCAGGCACAGACTTACTGTTCACAACCCAATTCCCCTCCCCGTTGGATGGGCCTTCTTCACGAGGTGCCTAGTGGGCTGGCTTGGTGGACTTGCCGCTGTTGGTTCGTTCCTAGTGGTTGTCGGAGAGTCAACAAGCGTGAGACTCGTGTCTGAGACGACTGCACCTAATTCCAATTGACGGGCGGTAGCTTGGGGTGAGATGGGAAAGGCGGGCGATGCCGCAAAGTGAAATGCGATGGGTCGATGACAGCCAGCAGGGGGGTGTGGGAGTTGTCGACGATGACGACGACGGATACCAGTTGGTGATGAAATCAGGACGGGTTGGGCTCCAGCAAATAGAGATTCCAGTGACCGTGACTAGTGTCGAATGGTTGGCTCGCAGTGAGCAGGCGATGAGATGGCTCAACGTCGACGATAGCCTGGGAACGGTTGCGGTCTTATATTCAACGTGGGTGGTTTTGGAAAGGTTGGTGGCTTCCCGCCGCGGCGTCCTCGCTAGACTCGGTCCAACATGGCAAAGATACAAATCGATGTCTTTTCGAACACGTTGGTGTAGCAAAGTACGAGCTCAGAGCGAGTACCGACGAACGAGCAGATGGCTGCATTCGCAGGCGACGCGAGAAAATGGCACACGGCCGCTGTCTACAGGCTCGAAGCATTAGGTGCCTGGCCTTGGTTGCAATTCTTTCGGTTGTCGTTGGTGCTTGCTTGGCTTACTTAGGTCCATGGGGTTTGTGTTCCCAGCCCGACAGTCGGCCAGACGACATCTCGAGAGCCACCGTTCCGGAAGTGGAGCGGGCAGCCATGTGCCCATACTGTGTTGGGTGCAGTCACGGCCCCCATCCATGCCATTGGCACTGAAAACTAACATCACAAAAGTGAGGACGTCCCAGTCCTGAGGTCCGGGGAGCGATGTGTGCATTCGTGAGGCAAGTCACACAACCTAACACTGCACAGGCACGCATCTAGCGGCCAGCGGCGGGTGTTACAGGAATTGATCTGGCGAGTTGCTCCTGCAGAAGACACAGTCGGCGACTCTCTTCAAGTTGAGTTGAAGAGATATTGAACGATAGGCGGCAAAGAAGGTGGCTACAATGACCCCCTCACAAAGCTTGGCTCGAGGCGCCCCTGGGTTGGTCGCCATGACTAGGGTGACGACTAAGATGGTAATTCGTGACGGTAAGGCGACGACTGACACCGGTAGTGTGCAGAGTAGCGCAAGTGAGGCGGATAGGGCTCGTCTGACCGTCAAAGTCTGATAGGGCCAACTCGAGTTGGCAAGATGGAGGCGACGGGACCATCAAGGCGAGGGTTCCTTCAGGCTTCAGGGGGCCAGGAGTCATGCCGTTGCCATGTTTGATGGACAGCATGACGGGCGAGCGAAGCTGGGCTAGCAATTGCAAGGCTAGGTATCGGGGCGTATGATTCGTACGTATGCGTACTTGATAGCGTACGTTTGGTCAGATAGACCAGGTTCAAAGCCTCGTGGGATCATTCCATTGCCCCCTTTGGAAAGACTCGGGTGTTTGGAGAAGACTGGATCGACGGCTAAAGGAGGATTACAAGGAGAACCCTTGTTGCAGATCTCGCAGACAGGCGGTGCGGCGGTGGTGAGCGGTAAGCACCCAATCTCTGGCTCGCGAATGCTGTTGCTGTGAGGTTGTTGGCGACATTGAAGGGGGGCGGAGGGGGGCGCCGAGGTAGCTACCTACTTACTGCGTAGTGGCAGACAAGGCGGCGGCAGATGTAGGTACTCGGTAAGGTAGAAGCATGACAATTAGAGACGCATACGGCCGTGATGGCGGGGACCGTGAGGGAGGTAGGCGTGGTAGGCGTGGTAGGTAGATGGTAGCGGAGCGTTGGAGTCTCAGTCTCAGTCTCAGTCTCCCATGGTGGTAAGTAAAGTGGTGAGAGGATTGAGGAAGAGGAAGAGGAAGAGGAGGAGCAGGAGGAAATGGTCCCATGGAATGAGCCACCATCCATGCCGTCTGTGTTGTGTCCCGTCCACCTTACCTTATCGTCCATCTCGCTACCTTAGTGCGCGCGGGAGGAGAGCGACGGCGGGCGGGAAGGAGGAGGACAGACCTCTTCCAAGAATGGACCTGCCCTGACCTGAGGAGACCTGAGGAACAAACTCGATGTACCTACCTACCTTACCTGCCTTACACATGGAAGTCGCGTCAGAGGCCGGGCCTTCCCTTCAGCCTCTAAGTACCTCTGTATCTCCCTCACTTCCATTCCCAGCAGTAAGGCAGGAACCCTGTCACCGATCTTTCCTTTCACGCCTTCCACGCCTTCCATCTCAGAGGAACTGAGCCATCAAACATACCTTACCTACACAGTACCTTACCTAGGGTAGGTACGGAGTAGATAAGTAACCTACCTAAGGTAATGTACCTAAGGTAGGGAACCTAAGTAAGGTACCTGGCTTACCTAAGGTAGGTAAAGTCCCGGCCGCACCAACACCGCCCCCAAAGCCCCGATGTGGATAGCGCAAGGCAAGGGCCGCTGTCAGTCTGGTCCCGGCGGATTTCCAGCAGACATCAGGCGAGTTTCAGCGACCAAGTGCCCTAGACTGCCATGGCGGCGCTGCCTGTGCCGGTAGTAACTCGCCTCGTCCACTACGTACCTTAGGTAACGGACTGCTCTCTGCCTCACCTTGGGCTAAAGTAAGGAACAAAAGGTGAGAACAGTACCTTACCTACCCGTACCTGCTCAAGGCCGGTAAGGAAGGCACTCAGCGAATCCCTACCTACCCAAGGTACCTAAGGTAGTAGTGATCCAAGACGTATCGATGTATGTACATTGCGCGGATAAGGTAGGTAGGTAGTCATCCATGGAAGCGCGGGCAGGCACGCCATACGACGGCTTCCTGGTCTTTCCTCCCTGCCTCACTCCCTTCCTTCCTCGAATCTCTTCACCTTTCAACGCCATGGAAGGAAAAGGCAATGTGTCTAAACAGCCAAGGTACCTTAGATACTTCTCTCAAGGGCAGGAGGATCCCAAGTCAAGGTACCTGCCCAGTAAGATCTCGCACTTTTACATCCATGTGCCTTAGGTTACTTACTTCTGTGAAAACGACATCTTCCTCCCTCACGGGCACCCTCAACCCAATATCGTCCACCACCACCATAACCACCACGAGCAGCAACGCATCATCACCGCCACAAGTCCAACATCTGATGATTTCTTCCCCCGCTTCTGCCGCTAACACTTTCTTATTCCTTCATCGAGTCCCGTCCTGCAGGTCCCGGAGAGTAGGGTCCCCCCTGACATTTCCTCCTCACTTCTCGCCATCCTTTCGTGGCTTGCCCTCCAGTCGCCTCATCAAGCAACCAACAAGCTTCAACCATCAAGCTTTACCTTGGGCACTCTCCTCTCTGTTCATCTCCCTCTGCTGCTGCAGCGCCGCAACCTGCATTCTCCCTCGCCTGCTAGGGAGCGTGCCTCGCTAGTGTGGGAGCCAACGAGCCAACGAGCCCTTCTCTGCAGGCCGCCGTTTCGATCCTCTTCCACATCCGACTTGCTGCTCATCCGCCTCCGCTTCGGCTACACTTGCACTTTGCTTGCTGGAAAAAGCATTCATCCCGAATTCGCCAAAACACCACGAGCCTCGACTCCCTCTAGAGTCTAGAGCGTCCTCCACGGGTACTCCACGAGGTCGACATGCCCCTCGTTAGTCTACCTCGCATCGAGGCGCCCAGCTAATCCCTCGGGTACTGCTCTGTACAGGGCCATCCATGGACGGATCCTCCCAGGCCCGTTGTTATCGTCATCATCTCGACTCCATCACGCTGTTCTCGTCGCTCTCTTCACCTCCCAATCCTCCCTGGCTCGCCATCTCTCACTCCATCCTACAACGCGAAGCCGCATGCGTGCTCCCTACTTACCCATACACACCATGCGACAACGCTACCTAACACGCCGTCTTCTTCGTCTACCGGTAGGTATTCTACACAGTAAGTTAAGGTAGGCAGAGTCTGCTTCTGCTTATGCTTATTGACCTGCCCCAAGGGCTATTTGTACGTATCTCGCCCAACACAGTCGGCCGCCTTATTCCTAGGGCAAATACAATGCCGGCACCATTCGCCTACGGCCGTAACCATCGACCTCGGGCGCCTCCCTCTACTCGTTTAGATAGCGCCATCCACTTGCCATGCCTAGCAGGCTCAACACCATCATTGGCAACATTGGATGGAAGCGGACGAGACGTAGGCCACAGGCTCTGCCGTTCATGCTCCGGTCGGCCTACTGTCCGTTCATCATGGCACATCCGCCTGATGCCAATACGCTTGCGGGTGCGGTTGCGGTTGCGGTTACGGGTGCGGTTACGGGTGTGGCAGGTGTCCAATCATGGCATCACACCTTGGCTCCGACTTTGGCTCGCCTGGCTTGTCTCTCGCCACGACATTTACCATGGCCCTGGAAAGCGTGGTCTTCTACCTTAGTCCAGCCAATCTCGCGCGACGCACACAAGCCCACCTTGCCTGCCCTCTCACCGACGGTCTCTCGCTTGTTACCGTTTTACCACTTCATCTTTGGTGCAACTTTGCCCACTTGTGCCCTGGTACAATCTTCCCTAACGCAATCCACCTGCTTCGTCCTTGTCACCATGTCCTATCCGCCCGGCCATGTCTTTGATATGCAAGTCATCCCGCCAGGGTGGGAAGGGGCAGACAATCGGTACCTTGCCTTCATTGCTGCCTCGAGGCCCGCATGTTGCAGATTCGCTTCCGAGAACTAAGGTAGGAAACTCGACATCCTGATTTGCGTGATGCGAGACATTTCTACTCGGGCCCACCTCGTGGCCGTAACGGAAGGCCCAGGACCGTGGATCCAGGACATCATGATGAATAGTTCCTTCTATTCTCGACCATATCAGTTGAAGGCCATGGTACGCATGATGATGTCCGTAGTCCACGGTCACGGCAACGGGGGCGACGCTACGTGAGCACTCGAGGTAATTAGATGAGGCATTCTCTAGGCTTTGGCAAACAGGACAGAGCCGTTGCTTGAAAGCCTAAACGCGAATTAGCGCTCCCCCGAACCTGGCAGCTGAGCCCCTCAAACATGCTACCCATGGGCCATTCCTTACCATGTCTTGGGTCGCGTCATCTGAGATAGCGTTCACCAACAACGATGCCGAACAGGTTCAAGAGAATGGATTGCGACCCTGTTGCTGTCGACCGCCTACCCGACCACAGGCCAATGTGCGGGAGCGCGTTGCAGCACTGAACGCCCTGTTTGTTGAGACGGGGCTATAGGCATTGGGAGTTACCTAATCCGTTTTCCCAGAAATTCTGTACCTACTCCTTGATTCGCATAGCAAAGTGCCTTGCTGCTGCATGCATAACCATGGATACGCTACATTCCGGTATGGTAAACTTACCAAGTTACCAATCGAGCTCTGGAACGACGTGTTTAGCCGCAAAAGCGTCTCGGCGGGGTGAAGGCGATGATCGCGAGAGAGAGAGAGAGAAGGTCTCACCTAATAAGATCATGCACCTCCATATTGGCCTTGAAGCAGATCTTGCGCTCACCCTCGCAACACCCTCGTCTGATACGACCGCTTTCTTCAACGCCTGCTACCATCAAACTGCTGTGCAACACCATTCTCCGGTGCGGGAGGCGGCAATGTGGTTGATCGTGCTCGAGACACCATGATTGGTCTGTGTTCCGAGCTGAGCTGGGAGAGAGTCGTGGTTGGTATGCCGAGCATGCGGCCTTGTGCCACAGTCACGTCGTTTGGACAACTCCCTGGGGCTCAAAAGAGAACCTTCCTTGCTCATCCATGGTTACTTTCAGCTCGGTATGTTGGTACAGTCCTCGGCTTGCATACGGATAATGGCTGCTGCCGTGTCTTCACTCTCGCTAATCTACTCCAAGTATGGCCTTGTTACCAGCACAGCAGCCACACACTTCGGCATAACCACGTCTCTGGGTTCCCTCGCGCTGTTGCCAACGCTCTGGGCAGCCTCACGAAAACCTCCAATTCATGCAATGGCGACCTTGTTTGTCACATGACGGCATGTAGAGGTTGAGCAACCCTAAGCGAGAAAGTGAGCCATGGCCTTGATTTTCCTGCTCCTTCAAATTTATTATTCAAGAGACGGCTGTTATAATCGGTATCTGGGCTCGACGTACCCAACAGCAGAAAGACGTCGGACCTCAAAAAGGCAGTATACAACTTACCTCGATGGGACCGTTTCCTTTACGCCACAGTATGACAGCTTGATCATTACCTCTCATGCGCACTCGGTAAAAGACGTTATACGACGTGTGCCCCGGACTACCTGTGCGACCTTGTTATGCGAATTCAGCCAATGCACTTATTTGTCCACGAACCAGTCCTTCGGATACTGGTTCGTGGATCGAAGACACCAGGCTCGAAAGACTTGTCTCAACTACCCGCCCCTAACTGCTGGATCTGAGGGGAACTTCGTCCTGCTTGCCGTCGAATAAGGCACATGCCGGGCGCACACCTCAAAAGATCAATACCAACTTTACGCTCAATGACTGCAAGATTCAGGCGCTTCGCCAGCTGTGTTTTGCATATCAGATTGCGTGCGCAATCGATTGTTGGGCAAAGTATCCTATGTATCTTCAAGTCCTCGACTCACTTGACGCCGCAGCATAGCACTGCTTTCTCTGGGCAGCGCCATCTCACATAAACTTCGTTGATACAGCAATTCCAATCACGACGCGCGACAAATCCCCGGCAGCATTTGGACTGAGCACTTGACTTGTCGCCTGTCGTACCGGACGAGATCATCCCTGTATTCTGGCTCTAATCGGTAACGGCAGCATCATCTTCTCGACGCGATTCTAGAGCTCGTGGTAGAACCCGTGATTCCAGACGACTTTGAGCGGGCGCCAGGATCGTAGCACAACAGTATGGCACGCAAATGACCTGGTCGCACCGTTCAAGTCTCTGGAAGCTCTGCGGGTTGCCATCAGCATACCTCATCTCGGTTTGTTTTTCCACGATCCTGCAGCAAGGCGTGTGCAACCAATCAGCAAAAAGAAAGGAACACAAGAGGAACATCTTCTGTGTAGATGCTCGCAAAGATGTGTTGCGTTGCGTTGCGTTTCCGTACTCTATACGGAGTACCGTGACTACCGTACCTCACTCTCGTTTAGACCTGGTCTGGTGACACGACCAAATTTTCTTTTATTCGGGATGACCATGCTGGCAATGCTGGAGTCGCCCCCGACTCCCCGTTCGTGTCATGTCAGTCGGCCAAGAAGAACTTTCCAAGATAATATGAGAAAGTGGAGAGTTGTTGGAATAAGAAACGAAGGCGTTTCGTGGCGTTGGGCGTTACTGGACTAGACGTGTCGTGAGGAGCTAATTCAGCGTGGGGATGACCAGCATTCGGGTTGTTTTGCGAGTCTATCGACCTATTCTGTCGCCATTTATGTGGCCCAAGACGATGCTAACAGGCTAACCGGATAGCTAGCTCATCTACGAAAGTGTCATTGTCAAACTCTGGGCCTCCCTGTTCGGTAAGTAGTGCCTCTAGCGACGGGACATCATCAAGCCCGTGGTTTACGCAGCCGCAGCGCCAACACGGCATGGCTCATTGCGTTGGACTGTGGACGCAGTGGGCCAAGGTACGGACACAGTTGATTGCGATATCTTGAGCGACATAGCACTAGCCTGCCGTGCTTCCAGATCTTTCAGGATCCCGGTCGCTTCTTCCCCTCGACTCTTCAGTCTCACTCTCATGTGAATATGGGGGTTCACGAAACCCAATGGCTTGGCTTGGCTTACCCGTGAAGTTGCCGCTCACAATCTCGACTGGGTCTTCCTCTACCGCACACTTTCTGCCATCCACGCACGGCGTGCCTGGTGCTATTGGTCCCGCGTTGATAGCTCATTAGCCTCACCGGTTTTTGTTTGATTTGCGACCACGTGGGAGGAGTAATGATCGCCAGGACTAGCCCCTCGAGGGCTACGTTTCGCGTTTCCGTCGTGCCCAGAATGGGTCGACCTCCAATGATCCAGAGTGCTTCAAATTCCAGGCCTAGTCGAGCTTACAATCACGCGGGAGAAGCGGGCAAATTGCTCTGGGATGGTCGTCGCTCGAGACTACCTAGACGAACGACCAACCTAGTCAATAGTCCCTCGGGAACGGGTGACCAGCGACGACGACACAGTAGAGATCGACGACAAGCATTACCTTGCCTTGGCTCTTGGGGACGACTCCATCCGATCGGCCCAGAACTGTAAAAGCTAGGGTGCAGGGGGGAGAAAATCTCCCAACTCACCGTTACTTTGGGGAGGGGCGAGCCAAGACGGCGAGCCTGCCAGTACATAGAGCATCATCAGGAATAGGCACAACGCGCAGGAGACGAGTTCCACCTAAGCCGCCCCTGGTGGCATCTGCATGTTCCCGTACACCGACACAGGTTTATGGCAGAGAGCGGTGGGAAGCTGCATCATCTCGAGCAAGTATGTTCATCAGATGATGCAAAGAGCTTGAACATGCGGTCCTTGCTTGCCGCGCTTCACGCATACTCCACCTTCATCGATTGCCAACCTGACCTTGCGGCCGTGTCTGGCTGATGGTTCACTTCCGATGACGGAACAGATGGTTGCCGCTCCTCAATATAGACTGGAGAATCGAGACCAGGAATATCTACCCAAGATCCGTGGTACGGGTCCCCTTGAGCCAGTCTGCCGCCCCAGCTGCTCGGCGCGACATCCGAGGGCGGGGAATACAAAGTCGGACACCAACTCAACACACACGTCTACTCTTTCTTAGATCCAAGGTGGCATGCCTAGCTGAGGCGCAAACCGCGCTCGGTAGCCCTCCCACTGCCTCCCTGCTGGGTGGGGGCTGGATGACACCAAACGAACAACGGGATCTACGGAGTACGCGATAGGCGCTTCCTAATTTGACGCGTCCTTCGAACAGACTGAGTCCGGGTAACCTAAATATACTGCACAGTATTACATGCTTTTTCTGGCTTCCTTTTGGCTGCGTGACCTGGATGGAGACTCTGCACAACGGTTCGGTCCCAGCACGACGGCTTGGGCGATGTTCTCCAGGGAAGATACGAGTCTGACGACATTGCTGCAAGGCATGCCACTCAATCCCAAACCGCACGACCTTCGTACCTCACCATCGCGCCTTTCCCTGCCTGCTAAGTCATACGAGGTATCACTGTCCTCTGTAGCGCAATCGGCTCTTTGGTGGTCGAAAAAGTATAGCATGGGTCACCGTGGCTCTCACAACAGCCCTCTGGGCTCTACCACCAATCTCTCGGCCAGGCATGTCACCAACACCCTGCAGGTCTCGATCAGAGTCAGTCTCGCTCGTAAAGGTCCTCTATTGGTCCAACCTCTTATGACCACCTAAGCCCCGAGGGAGTGAGGCGTTCTGCTGTGCCCTCGCGGCGATCCCACTCCTGGTTTCTTTTCTCTCGCTCCTTGTCCCTCCCTCCCTCCTTCTCCTCATGTACGGATGTACCCGAGAACTGTGACCTTTCACAGAGCAGGGATTTGGTCATAGACCAACTCGAGGCGTGGTATTTGCGAAGCTCAGTGGGGAGCCCAAGGGGGGGCGTGGGGTGTGAAGAAAGCAGCTACCTTATGTTACTGCAACGCCTCGGGCCACATCTTGCAGCCTCTTTAGTTTGCTTGTCTTCTCAGCAGATCAGACGCTCCTCACATCTGCAAGACCTGTTGACAAATTCTCCTCAGGGTTGTGGCTTTTCTTGGAAGGAGGGGCTGACTCGTTACTTCAGCTGTCGACTGAACGGCCAGGCACTTTTGCGGGTGACACTTGATCAGGGACATCGACTGCAGCTCGTCCGTATCGTGGCTCAACGACATGTACCCCCCTCGAGCGCGACATGGCTCTAGATTGAAAATCTATGGAAGTATTCTTTCCAGGAAACCTAGCAACAGCCCATGACTTTTTCGTCTCCAGTGACGGCACTTTACTGTGAGATCTTTCCATGGAACGTTTCATGGCTATGATGTTCCCATATCAGGATGCCGATCCGGCTCCATCACCTCCGCGGTTTCCAATCGATCGAAATCGCCAGGGCTGACTGGGCGGGTAGTCGAGGGATGAACATCGACAAACCCGGGGAGAGGGGGGGATTTACCGCTCACCTCGGCCGACCTTTCATCCTCTGACAACGGAGCTCTCTCCTCTTTCTCTGGAGGCCCCTGGAGGAGGGACGACGTGACGACTTTCGTCCGGGGGCGCTTCGGGATCGAGACACGACATGCTTGAATAGGCGAGTCCTGATTCTGGGCGGATCAGGGGCTCGGATCACGCTCGTCCCACAATATATGTAGGCTGTTCCGTCAAATTGGGTCCAAGGAAGACGCAAGAAAGAAAGCGAGAGAGGGAATAGCTTCCTTGGAGTCTCCGTAGAGTACCATGTCCATTGCACCCCGGATCATATCGACGCGCACTTCGCCTGTTCTTGCCTTGCCTTTCTTGATAATGGAATTGTTCACCACGGTGAATCGGGTCGCAGGGTTACAGGTGGGTTTGGAAAGCGTAGCTCAGAGTCAGGTGAAGAGGGTTTCAACAGAGGCCCCGGACATGATCGGAGTGATCTTGGCTCCCTACGCGGGGCTTCTGTGGTCTCTGCTGGATAGTCAGGTTGTCTTGGAAAGGATGTTGTTTGTTGGGCTTTAGCTTTGGGCTCCTGGAGTATGTCGTAGATGTTGTCTCGCAGCGGCGACGCCTGGAGGCTTGGGTGAGTCCGTATGTGCCGGTCCGAGCCCGATACGACTGCGTCTGTGGCGGAAGTTGAATCAAGGCAATCTCTGTGGACGTTTCTCTTGGTTGGTGTCTGTTGATTTTTGAGGTCATTGTCGCCTGATAAGGGAAGAGCTAGGCTTGATGTTGAAATCGCCGTGAATATCCAAAGGGATTTGGTGTTGCCTTGCATCGCGTAGTAGAAGAAGACGTTGCTTACTTACTTCGTCGAGGGAACAATCACCTCGTGGCCCCTATTTGCAATTTTCTCCTGACCTTGAAGTGAAATTCCAAGTAGTTCATAGATTCTTTACTTGATTTCACTCATTACTGAAAGATATGTTGGCTTTTGAGATTCGACGATGTCACCTGCCAGGGAGTTTTAAGGAGTAAAGATGACGTTAAATGACCTTCTAGGTTTATCAGAATCCGCTTTCTAATTTCCTCTTCTCGTTTGAAATACTCTTATCCCTCTATAAACGCAATTATATTTCACAGGATTGATGTTCATCTCACATCTTGATCCATTTCCACCTCGATGATCATAATAGAGCGATCGCTGCCGTTTCCAATCATCCAAGTTTTCCTCAGCTTCCACGTTGAAGGTTCCAAGTCACTTCAAAGTTCGTCCTTCACAGCTCTTTGCGTACGGTCATGACTCTTAGCCTTGAAGCCATCTCCAGGTTGCGCGATTCTCCGTAAACGGAATACCTTGGCCGCATGGGTGGGCACCGAAGCCTTCAACACACCTCTGGCCTCGACTTCGCCAATCTTTTGGCCAAACAGCCTCGGGTCCTCCTTCTCCAGACCGAGGGCATAAGGCGTCTCGGTAGCATTATACCATTCGGCATCCCGTAGAATCTTGGCCCGCGCGTCGTGGCTCTCGGCTGCGAATAACGACTCTGCCGTCTCCGTAGGCATCCTATCGGCCCAGAGATCGTGAACAGCCCATTTAGACTTGACCTGCGGCGCCGAGCCACCAGGCCCATCTGCCACGAAGATCTCCGCGAGCGAGGACTTCATTTCAATATCCGCGCCGGCGGCGTTGAGCAAGATGACGACCTGGTCTCCGTTCTCCAACCGCCCACTCCAGACCTGTGCTTCAGCAACGCCAAACTCGTCCGGAACCAGATCCCCTCCAACATCCCTCCTCACCCTCAACGCGCTGCGGCCGTGAGGATCCTGACTGATGGCGATGATGGCCGGGTTGTTGATAATACTTAGTGCCTCGGCGGGCATATCCCGCAGATCGTTGCCGAGCATCAGCGGCGACTTGAGGGCGGCCCAGAGGGCGAAATGCGCCTTGTACTCCTCGTCCGTCATGCCGCCCTGGCCGACCTCGAGCATGTCGAGGTCGTTCCAGCCGCCGGGGATGCCGCGGTCGGCGAAGGTGGCGACGCGGTTAATGATGAAGAGGACGGAGCAGTGGGTTCCTGGCGCGATGCAGAAGGGGTCCGAGGCCTGGTTGCAACTGCAGAGGTCGTCGGGACGGGTGAAGGCGTCGTAGATGTCGCCTGACATGCGCCATGCGTTTGAGATGGACATTCCCCACTGCTAGAGTGTTAGTAAAACAAATACAGAAGTCATGAATATGAGATAGTAGCGAACTGTGTGAACGTAGTCTTCGCCCCAGTTGCAGAGACTTAGGGCGATGGGGCGGCCCGTTGCGTTGAGGGCATCAGCCATGACTTTGAACCTGTTGAAGGAGATTTGCGGTGTTCCCATGCGGCCCATATGGTAGCAATTGTCGTATTTGAGAAAGTCGACGCCCCATGACGCGAAGCTCTGAGCATCGTCGTGTTCATGATCGAGAGAGCCCGCTGCCTTGCGTCAGTATTGTTCATCATAGCACCATCGTGATAGAAGCGAAAATGAGATACTCACCAAATCTGGCACAAGTCATCTCGCCAGCACTCGAGTACATGCCATATTTGAGTCCCTGGCTGTGAAGATGGTCCGAAACGTATTTCAGTCCGTTAGGAAACTTTACGAGATTTGGCTGGAGCTTTCCCCTGTCATCGCGACCATTCTCATCTTGCCAGCAGTCATCCAGTACTACGTGATTGTAGCCCAGATCACGGAGGCCCAGGCTGACGACACGCTCTGATGTGCCCAGGAGGAGGTCTTCGGAGACGTCGCATGCGAAGGCATTCCAGTTGTTCTGATGATTGTAAGTTGGAGTCAATACTTCCGAGCAGGTTCTTGTAACTTACCCAGCCCATCGGAGGTGTATCGGCCAGTCCATTGCTGAGAGCGGCAACCCGTCCAGCGGTTGCGATCGCGGCCGCAAGACTGAGCGATTTATATGACATCTTGTATTCAAAGTTCGGACGGCAGAACCGAAAACAGTCTCTACCTCACTCTCAAGACTTTGATAGGGGCGACGAGAACTCAATGTCGGCACCTTCTTATACAGATCATAGCATGGAGAAAAGTGGCATCGTAGATCCATTCAACCCCGGCTCCGTGGCCATCGCACGTTCGTTCTCATGCGTCGCTCTCCGACTTACATGATGCCCGTTCCCGCTACCAAAGTGAGGGGCTTAGAGGGGTCGACATCAGACGGTGAGGTCAAGCCAAGACGAACAAGGGGCGGAAAAGTCGTCGAGTTTCCCGCCTCTTCTCCGCAGTGTTGCAGCAACGACCCTCCCGAGTCATGCAGGCGCACCCGTCAGCCAACCGGCCTGGACGCCGATGGGACGAAAATCACCGGCCGGAGAGGAGACATCAACGGAGGCCAAGACGTACCCCGCTACTGGGCAGAAGATGTGTTGGTTGAACGGTGTATTTCTCGGAGTCAGAACATCGCGACTTACCCCTGTCACGAAGATGAGCCGCTTCGCGAGTTGCTTTGCCTGTCACATGTTGCAGCAAACATACTATTCAAGTCCACTGCACTGACATAATTGTCTCCATCACCGGGCCAAGAGTCCGGAAGCGGTTCCCCAGCTACGCTACACAGGTCCGGCTCCCCTCACCGGGGCCCGTCCATCCACAATGACTCCATCGCCTCCCCGTCTCCGCGTTCCTTTTCTTCCATTGGCTCCGCGAACTCAACCAGGAACCTCAACATCCAACGGTCCAGAACGAAACTCGTGTCGATGCTCGTACGTGCCGTCTGATGGAATGCTCTTAGACGGCTGATGGCCCGGTCAGTAGTAGGCCAGTAACACCGTAGCTGCATCAGCAACTCGAAATTTCTCTCCAGGCGCCTCCGAGCCACACTGATATCCGCCTCATCCCCACTGAACAAGAGTGTGTGAATCTGTACCGTCGACGCAATGACGAGTACATGCGCCGTCATCGTGTACCGCACGTCCGACCCGGCTGTTGTCTGGGCGCGGTAGACCATGTCACATAACCGAGCCGCGTGTTCCTTGCAGCGCTTCGCGTACGAGTCCCTCCTTGCGACAGAGGCTGAGGCAGTGGGGTTGATGGCTGTCGTCGTCGCCGCGCCATAGAGAAACTGGTAATACAAGAGCTGGCCAAAGTGGTAGTAGCCTAGGTAAACGGCCGCAAATGTCCGGCCCTGGCCCCGGGCCGCAAACCAGGCAAAGTTTTCCGGGGTATCACGCATATTCGCCGGGAGTGCGGCGAGCCAGTCTTCCATTCTTATGCTTAGAGACTCAACGCCCTCCTCGAGGACATCCCAGGTAGGATTATCCGCAACGCAACGCTGGTTAAAGTCGTTGACATCCAACAGGATCCTGTTGAGTCTCACCATCTGCGAGAGGAGTTGAGAGCTTTGAGCGGCTGATGCCGTACCCGTTACTCCGGATCCGCTGCGGCTCAACGAGAGAAACGGTAGATCGTCCATAGGCAAGGGGATATCGGATCTCGCCGGGAGCAGCTTGGGTAACTTCACCGCAGTGGAGGACCACACGTCGATCATGCAGAGCGACCACCAGACTGGGAATCGACCTGTCAGCTTTGAGTTCGTGCCTTGCATAACACAGTGACAGATGAACGTGGCCAACGGGTAAACAATGGGAAATGGAGGCTCAATCATACCCCGTATGTTGATCTCTCGTTCCAAGAGACTGGTAGCCGGTCTTCCTGGTAGGTCCAGCAGCTGCGCCATGCGGCATGCGACGCCGTAGTAGATGTTTTCCGATTCTCCATCGCCATTGGCAGTCAATGCTGCCCCTATCAACACGCAGAGTTGTATCGTTGGGAGAGATACATCACGTAGGTTTAGCAGTGCCTCGGCAGCCCGTATGTAAGCATGGCTTCTGTCTCGAGGGTCAACATCTGCAAACTCCGGGTCGGTTGAGAATCTACGGTATCATTAGAGTTGTGGTTTATTCCATCTCATCGGATCCACTTGTCCTGCCTGGCAGCACACGAAAAGACGCACCTCGCAGATAGCGCGCAGATACCAAAAAGGATGCTGTGGTGCACTCGGTCGCCGAGTGCATCCTCAATGAAACTCGGCCGATGGAAGAGGGAATGGAACTGGTCATGGATGTAGTCAAAGTAGAGTCTGACGAGGTCCAGCCGGACCGGCAGACTGGGCAGTGCGGCGGCGGCATGTGAAGTGGTCTCACAATGGGTGCACCAGCCACCACTTTGAGATGCAGACGATGCACTTTCGGCTGCTGCGTTGTGACTACTTTGCTGATGTACGGATAGGTTCCGCTCTTCTACCAGGCGTTCTTTACGCTGATTCTCTCGTTGCTCATAGTAGCCCCCCTCGGGCGGTCTTTGATCGCATTTGATGCCCCTCTCGTCGCAGTAAACGCAGTCAATGAGGCCCTCGCGAGTTTGACACTTACGCCTGCGGGCCCTAGGATATTTCTCGTCAGATCACAAGACGGCATAAAAGTGGCATGAAGGGTCCAAAATGGGACGAGTATGTTACCGGCACGCAGCACAAGCCGAGGGTTTCCGCATGCCAGCGGGGCTGTGAATCCCCTCGGACTGAACACCGCCCTTTGGTTGCGTATATGTCGTGGTCTTGTCCGCAGCAAGAAAAGGAAGCAAAGAAGAGGGGGCGATTGCAAGCAGTAACTACAAGAAGCGCAATACTCCGTCAGGAATCCCGATTTCTTCCAAAGATGACTAGGATTGTATCCCACCACGCGGTGGTTACCCGGCCGAGTTGGTTCGACCGGGACTCGAGAGACTCAAGAACCCCCTCCCCTGCCGGGCGGTCTACCACGGATCGGGAAAAGGCGGCGGGAAACGTGCGGAAAAGTCGCTCAAACCTTGCCCTGGACATCTGATCGGTGACACCCACAAGCCGTTGGACGAATGATCGCATCGCTTTGCTTCCCCAAAAGTCTCGACCGACCCGTTGCTCCCAACCCCAGAGAATTCCCCATGGGACCCTCATATGATACAGCAGACTTTGAACTTGTTGTACGACGTTGGCACGTTGGTTACTCGAAACGTCTGATTGCCAATGTTGTCCCCTTCATCTTCATGGGGTTCTCCGCAATGCCTCGGCATTAAAGTGAAAGTGGTCGGATTAATCTGATGTTGGGATTGGTCTTTCAGAGTTTGGCACTCTCAGAGTCGCTAAGTCCCTCAAGTCGTCCCGTGGTAATGGTAGGTTGCAAACGGCTTCCCCGCCTTCACTTTCTATAAATGCGACCCTGTGTTCCCATGTTGTGGATGGTTCCGTGAATAACCTCATTCGTAGTCGCCTAGGCTTCAGGTGCTCTCTTGCAAGAGTCTTCAGCATGGCTCAGACAAAGACTGTGGGCGCCGAAGCGGTGCCAACCGTCAGCCACCATAATGACAACAACCCTGGTGAGGCCATCACGGCCATGCAGAACGAGCGCCAGATGAGCGTGAGGGACTCGTTTCGCTTCTGGCCAAAAGCGATTCTCTTTTCCTTCATCATCTCTCTAGCCATTATCATGGAGGTATGAGAATCTTGGAGTAGTTCAAAGCAAGAGCGCGACTGACTTCTTCAAGGGCTATGATACCAACCTCATGAGTAATTTTTACGCCTTTCCGGCTTTTATGAAGCGGTACGGCGACCAAGTCGATGCCAATGGCGACCCTCTAGTCTCGGCTCGCTGGCAAACCATCATCAACAACGGCACCCAGGCGGGCTCAATCCTTGGTCTCATCCTCAATGGCATCATCACCGAGTGGATTGGCTACAAGAAAACCATGATTGTCGCCATGGTCGCCATGATCGGGGCCGTGTTCATCCCCTTCTTCGCCAACGGTCTCCCAATGTTCTTGGCCGGAGCCTTGATTCAGGGCATCCCCTGGGGTATCTTCCAAACCCTCGCCGTCACCTACGCGGCTGATATCTGCCCCATGTCACTCAGAGGTTAGTTGTCTGTCTGAGCACATCTGGCTATACTCACTTATTAACCTTAATGGCAGGATACATGACGTCTTGGGTGTATGTTTGATCGAACCCTCTTCCCAAGGAGTCTGTCAGCATTGCTAACAAAGACCTCTAGAAACATGTGCTGGGTCATCGGCCAGCTGATCAGCAGTGGCATGCTTCGAGGGCTTTTGCAAATCGACAATCAATGGGGATACCGCATTCGTAAGACAACCCAATTGACCTTACCGTTATGAGAAATCATTGACTCGAACTCATCGCAGCATTTGCGATCCAATGGGTCTGGCCCGTACCCATCATCATCGGCACGCTCTTCGCCCCCGAAAGTCCATGGTGGCTTGTCCGCCAAAACCGCCTCGAGGACGCGCGCGAAGCAGTCCGCAAGCTTACCTCTCCAAAGAGTGACATTGACTTTGACCTCGACGCCCACATCGAGATGATGCGTGTGACGAACCAGTTTGAGATCGAGGTCAGTTCGGGCGCTCACTACTGGGACTGCTTCCGCGGTGTCGACCTTCGCCGCACCGAAATTGCGTGCATGGTATGGCTGACGCAGTCTTTCTGCGGCGTGCCGTTCATGGGCTACGGCACGCAGTTCATGATCAACGCCGGCCTCAGTTCTGAGAATGGGTTCACGATGAGTTTGGTCCAGAACTGCATCGGCCTCATTGGTTGTATCATTGCCTGGTACATCATGACTCACATCGGCCGTCGCACTCTGTACCTGGCTGGTCTATCGGCCATGTTTGTGATTCTTGTCGTCATCGGTGGCATCGGTATTCCGCAGGACGCTGCTGGGTTACCAGCGCGGTCATGGGCCGTGGGAGCCCTCATCATCGTGATGCTCTTCTCCTTCCAGCTCAGCGTCGGTCCCTCATGCTATACCTTGGTCGCGGAGATGCCATCTACCCGGCTTCGTGTCAAGACAGTCGCCCTTTCTCGCGCCTTTTACAATTGCGGAGGCTTCATCGTCAACGCGCTGCAGCCAAAGATTGTGGGCAAGAATGACTGGAACTGGGGAGCCAGAGGCGGCTTCTTCTGGGCCGGCATCACTGTGCTTTTCCTTACGTGGACCTTTTTCCGTCTTCCGGAGCCCTTTGGTCTTACATACTCGGAGATTGACTTGCTCTTTGAGCACCATGTTGGCGCTCGTCACTTTTCGCAAGAGGCGGCTGACTCTCTACGCCCGCAGCTGGAAGAGGTCGCCAACCGTCATGAGAAACTGGCTGCTACGGTGAGCCATCAGGAGGCATAGTCGAATGAGAACTTTGATCACGCTTAATGAACTTAGGTCTTTTGGGCAGGAGCAAATCCTTCCAAGTATTGTTCAGTAAAGAGGCTTAATCAACAATGCTCCAGTCTAATCGATTATTTCTACTAAATCAAATCTCTCATCGTAGCCCACTTTCATGCATGATGTAAAAGCATCTTCGTAAGAAGTCATAGTCAGCTTCCTGCTATCCACTGACGTGCCATCCCAGGTTATAGTAAGACGGACCCCAGGATAGTTGCACCAATTCATTGTACCACTATGTGCGCACTTTGTCAAAATCTTTGCACCGCAAAGCTTCAAATATATCATAGTAGGGTCTGAGGCGTCCTCCAAGGCCCTACAAAGTTGGCCATGCTCAATGAAGACAGCTTAAGGAGCCAGGCTGATGCAGCCGTTGGTGCTGTCCTCCTGGAAGATGCCGCTGTAGACAATGCCCTCATCGATGCCGTCCGGCTGAAAACCATTCTTGGTGATATCGCCCTGACCTCCGACGGGCTTCTTCAAAATACCAAAGTGGTATTGACCTTGACCCTTGATATCGTTGATCTGGGGTTCCCCCTGTGCCTCCAAGTCGTTGTTATCGGTCGAGTAGAATACCTGGACCGTGCTGAACGAAGTGTTAGTATCCTATAACGCACTTCAGGCTCAGAAAGGACTCACTTTGCGGTGAAATCCATGGTCACAGCAAAGTTATGAATGGTGTTCTCCGCGAAGGGAGTGCTGAATAGGACAGTAGGTGCCGGCTTGGTGTTGACATTGCCAAAGAGTTGCAGTGTATCTGGGTCGACCGTTGCGTCGCCGCCGAGGATGGTGCCGGTCTTGAGCACAACTTGATTTGTGCTGAAATCATTACTCTCCAGGAAAGCTAGCTGATACTCGTGCGAGAGATTAAGGGGACGCTGGACATCTTTCGAGAGACTGAAATGCAACGTCTTGATGCCAGTCGTCGACTCATCCGTTCCCGTGTTGGATGATGGGATGAGCTCAGCGCGACGGAAAGCTGTCTGCTTGTTGAAGATTGACTGATCGCTAGTATAGCCGTTAGCTGAACATACCTATGATGATCCGCTGGGGCTGAAGCTAACCTGATTGTGACTTCAAGAGGAACGTTGTCGTTGCCGTCGAATGGCGAGCTGGCTTCATTAGGCAATTGCAACACTTTGCTGAAGCTCAAGCCAGCTCCAAAGACATTCTGAGGACTGAAGAGATTGTTCTCAGCATCGAACGCTTCTGCCTCGGTTCCGGTTGCAACTCTGCCGTCAAATTGCAGAGTACATTGCTGAGCCACTGCCACTGAGGCAAACGAGAGAAGAGTGAACGACTTGTAGTACTGCATGATGGAGAAGTGACGTTGGACCAGCCTAGATCGAAAGAGTGAACCGATAGATTTACAATGGAAAGACACGAGCTGACATTGAGCAATTAAGAATAACACCATGAGATCGCGACGTGCAAAATTCAAAGCGGCACGAGGACAGCCTTTAGGTAAGTTATTCAACCACTTACTTGCTGGCTAGTGTCTCCGGCCCGGATGGACCATGAGATGCACCGATCGCCGGCGATTCATGCGCTCGTGCCAAGAGTTTGGAACGTGTTCGTCGTGTCTTTGGATTCGACATCAAGCGAGCTGAGGCCTGTCAGGCCCTCATCCAGGTCCCGTTCTGATTTCAAACAAGACACGGCAACTAAAAGAAGGTCCAGACTGAGGAAGGTTTCTCTCTCAGGCCGGTGTGATCGGGGAGGACACGGGCGGAGTTTCTAGTATTAAGGTTAGGTTGACGTGAGTGGCAGTTGGCTGAGGCTCAATGGGTGGATGTGAAGACGCCTGTCAGGACTATCGCAAGGGTGCGCGCCGGGGTGATGGAGATCAAACGGAGCCGTCTCAATGACGATACATACAACGCTGGCATCTCCCTCAACGTCTCGTGATATTCACGGAGCGGAAATATCAGATGAATGAAGCCGGCAGCTGTCGGCAATATGAGATGAGAGCGGGATCCTTGCGTAATTGACTGTGTACCTTGTTCACAATGCGCGTGTGTTGATAGTGCGTACCATGCTGCTGCCGGCTTCGTCTCATGTATTTACATGACGCTCAATCCAACGGCTTAAGCACATTGCCGGTGAGATGTCATTTCCCCGCATCGCTCAAGTTTTTGCTTCTAGAAGAACGTGAATCTGGATACCATGTCGATCATGCCACGCCGAGACGGCTGATGGGTTGATGGATGATCCGCAGATAGCATAGCTAGTGAAGCTCATCGTCGTCTAGCGATTGCCGTGGAGGTGGTCCCGTATGAGAGAGACTTCCCATGGATGGACAGCCATCGATGCAATATTATCGGGAGCCTGGCTTCCGTAAACACTGTAATCTCTGAAAAATGTCTTTGGCCTAGATCAAAGTGCTCGTCGAGCCTCATGAGAGCATCGCCAGATTTGAGCGGTAAAAGAGGACTGAGAGTCAACAAGGTTTCCAGCAGTGACGGTAGACAGGTGACAAATGTGTTGACACCCCGGCGCTTGGGCAAGGGCATGGACTCATGTCAATATCGACCACGTTCAGCCGTCGAACCAAGCGTTGTAGAGCAGAGGCGTTACCCTTTCTCTGATTTGGCTTCGGGATGGAAAAGTAAGGTAAGAGCGATAGCACCTACAATTGATGGCGATGTTGGTCTGCAACTCAGCGTTTTTGACTCGCTCTGGGTACCTTAAGCTTGAGGTTTGGTGCGTCGCAGCCTGCTATACTGCTTTCCCCTCTCGCCCCAACGTCTCCTTTTTCTGTCAATCTCAGACATAGATAGCGATTTGGACAGATACTAGCAAGCTCATTGAAGCTTGGTAAATAATACCTGAAAGAGAGTAAGTGTCATTGAGTGCGTGGGTTGAGGGAAGTGCACAATGCCCAAGTGCCCAGGTTCCTTATCCGATGGAGACTCTTATCGATAACACTATCCTTATCTTTATCGCCCAGTAGTGGATCTCGGTGATCTCACTAAGGCGAGGTTAGCGATCTGGGCCGCTCACGCTAAGCTGTTGGCGTCTTTGCTGGCTGGGGTCTTATTCTTCGGGGCGGTCGCGGTTCACAAACAACATCTGACTTCACCAGGGAACCTTGAACACGCCTTCGTGTGGTCAAACTCCTCAATTTCTCTTCCCTATTGACTACCCGGCAATTTCTTCAGACCGCAACAATCTCCGTCTGCCTTGCGCTCAAAAACGCAAACAGTCGACAGCATCTATAGCTTGGCGGTTAAGCTTTCGAGCTTTGGTGTTCCCGAGCACCTTCTGAGACGCGTCTGTTCATGTCAAGCTTGGGCCCCGACAGTCGCCTCGCCACAACCTCGAACTCACGTTTTTCTCGAGTTCGCGACTTGACACGGTTCTGCCAATTGGACATTCGGAGGCTACAGTGAACACGGCAACTCCGTTCTTCGACCTACGCCGCCGACATCGAGACTCGACGAGCAGGTCCCGGTACCGCGAACCCTGGTCTGGCGCCTCCGGCCCACCGCGTCTGCACCGCTGCCAACCCCTTCCATCACCGCGTCGCCAGAGACTACGATCCCAAAGAAGACTGCACAGCTGTCCACCACGTTCAAATTCCGGAAGCTGGAGAAGATATAGCATTTGCGTCTCTCCCGACGAACTCCTGAGAAGTCCAATCGACTGGTAGCTCTGCCCTCCTCAGCTGAGCCGAATTAAGCAAGGGCGTGTAGGTCCAGACGCCACTATACGTCTGAGGCGCTAGACATCTGGACTTCACAGCAAGCGAATTTCTACAGCCGGTATCCGGAAATCAAGTCGTTCTATCTCTCGCGCCGAATATATGTTGGCGGAGTCTGGCGCCCGAGTCGCATTATTGTCAGACGCGCCTCGGCCATCAGCATCATAATAGCAGTGTCGAACTCCACTCCAGAAAGTCCAATGTGCCAACTCTAGGACGCCTTCAGTATGCCTACCACCCAGGTCACCCCGACAGAGGATGTTCTTCTGCAAGGGATCGCCGACTCTCTTTTCAAAGCACGAAAGGTTGTGGTCATTACTGGCGCAGGCATCAGTACCAATTCGGGCATTCCTGTAAGAACCCACGCCATTGGCTCCTCAACCCATGCTAATAAGTAATGCTTAGGACTTCCGAAGCGAAAATGGGCTTTACTCCCTGATTCAAGCCCAGTTCGATGCCGCGAATCGTGTGGACGTGGTCGAGCCGAGGAGTTTTGGACCAGCTGATGCCGGTCGCGAGGAACGGGAACCGCCTGCGAAACGGAGGAGACTTTCGTTCGAGGATTCCGGCATTTGCCTAAGCGACGACTCGCAAAACTCAACCCAAGTTCAGGGAAGCAATCATGCATCCGCTTCGCAGGGCTCCGACTCAAATACGGCGAGGTCTACTGGGCCCATCACTAGGGCGAGGTCGAGGGAATCAACCGTCGATGCTAGGAGTGCCAGTACCGATGATGCACCCGTTTTGGGTGGCAGGTCTACCTTAAGCGGAACTTCAAGAAAGAGCGCAAGAGCTCAGTCTTCGCCCCCAGACGAAAGCCCCAGGAAGGACCTGGCCGCCAGCAGAAACCTAGGCTCGGTGGAAGCACACCAAACGCCCAGCGACAGAGCTGCCCGCAGCTGTCTTCGGAGGAGGGGACGATCTGCAAGCCCGTGTGCCCAGCGAGCCAACGCTTATCAGGCGAGCTCTGCTGAGATGCGCAAGAGGTCTCTGTTGACTTCTACCATTGCCTCTGTGCAGGGTTCGGGGAGCGTCGAAGCCGTCAGTTCGACTTCAATTCCGACTCTGCCGAGGGCGACGTTCTCCAAGGATGGCGAGCAGCTGGAGGAGAGGAATACGATTCACGTTACGCCAAAAACCTCGAGGTTCTTCTTTAGCTCCTCGCCTCTGTCATCGCCACCTAGTGCATTTCCGCAAACGCCTAGTTTCCTAAGAGACGCGAGCCGCTTCACACGATCAACTCTACGACAGCAGCCAATGGGTTTCAGTTCCTCGCCATTGTCGTCGCCTCCGCCAGTTTTGTTTGACCCCTTTGAAGAGCCTTCATCGTCAACTAGTCGGCAGACATCGAGTGCGGCTAGCAGCACCGCATCTTCTGAAACCGATGAAACGCTTCCGTCCTCACAGCCTAGCAAGTCGACTTTGCCCAACATTAAAGGCAGGGATCTATTTGATGCCTCTATATGGGCGGATCCCTTGAGGACATCAGTATTCTACACGTTCGCTACGACGCTTCGAGAGAAGGTGAAAGACGTCGTGCCAACGGAATCTCATCACTTTATTGGCCATTTACGCAATCGGGGGAAATTGGTCCGATGCTACACGCAAAACATCGACCAGATTGAGGAGAAGGTTGGGCTTTCCACCTCGCTCCAGGACGGACCGGGGCATCGGGGTCGCTTCTCGAGGAAATCTGTCGGGGCTGTCTTGGCTACGGCGGCAACGGGAGGCTCCGCAGAGTCTATCTCCGCAACATCAGAAACGAGTGATTCGAAAGATTTGGAGGAACCAAAAGTGCCCGATGGGGTCGGAGTCGCGGATTCGGCTGAAGTGACTCCGTTGGCCGAGCCACAGGTCCAGCAACAGGCTGACAAGAAGTCCAATGGCGTGGAATGCGTTTTCTTGCACGGGTCACTGGAGTCTCTTCGGTGTTTTCTCTGCGGGAAGATTTGCGACTGGGATGAAGCCGACAGATCACACGAGACACTCTCTGGACGACAGCCCGAGTGCCCGTATTGTGCCGGAGCAACGGCGGCACGGCAAGAGAGGGGCAAGAGAGCGTTAGGCGTGGGCAAGCTGAGACCAGATATCGTACTCTACGGCGAAGAGCACCCGAACGCCCACCTCATTTCACCAATCGTTACCCATGACTTAGGATTGTCCCCGGACCTGCTTCTCATCCTCGGCACGTCACTGAAAGTTCATGGCCTGAAGATCCTTGTCAGGGAGTTCGCCAAGACCATTCACAGCAGGGGCGGCAAAGTCGTCTTTGTCAACTTTACGAAGCCTCCGGAGAGTTCGTGGGGGGATATCATCGACTACTGGGTACAGTGGGACTGCGATGCATGGGTTGCCAACCTGAAGGAGAGAGTGCCCTTGCTTTGGCTGCCGCCCGGCACCAAATTACCAAAGAAAAAGAAGGAGAGCAGTGAAAAGACGAAGAAACGTCAGAGCTCTACAGAAGAGAAGCCGAAGGTGGATGCTGCGAAACCATCAGCAAAGCCACAAGCGAAACCGTCTACCGATTCAGCCCCAGGTTTGCCGGCAGAGTTGTCGCACGACTCTCGATCAGTGACGACAGCGAGGCCAGAGAAGGCTTGCAAAGCTCCGAAGCTTGACAAGGTAGTGAAGACCGAGCTTCTCACGATGCCGCTGGAGGTTGCTGCTCCTCCCAAATCTACACCCCAGAGGCCAATGGCAGTCCGTGATGACAGAACGAGCGCTGCTTGGGTGACATGGAAGGTGATGGCTGAACTTCGCCGCATCGTCGGCAGCATGACTGCGACGACATCAACATCCCCTACGGCCTTACGTATCGAAAAGCCAAAGATGAGGAGATCGAGAAAGTCAGCACCGGCTGCTCTGTCGCGGCCAGCTCCTGTTCTTTCAGACCAAACAGAAAAGAGCCTCGAGCTAAGACCAATGATGGCACAGGTCGGGCAAGAGACTGGCCAGACAGAGGTGGCTCAAAACGAGGGTGCCGGTGCGCAAGTGGCCATGTCGGACGCAGCGGAAAGCTCAATCTTTGCCGCTGTCAAACTCAATCCTCGAATGCGGAAGCGAAAGACGATTGATGGCGAGGAGATTTTCGTGCCCGGTATGCCACGGCCAGTCGCTGCCAAAGCCCTCCCACAACCGACTCCACGAAAGATTAAGGCACCGCACGCCAAAGAGAGGCCAGTCATTGTGTCGCCCAAGATTCTCTCCGACATCCAGCGTCCATCCATGGACTCGCTCAGGTTGCCACCACTTCAAACAACCAAGGCGCCCGCCGCCACGCCATCGAAGCCTCAACCATTGGAGCCTCTTAGCTCCCCTGCAGGTCCCCTGTCAGCCATCTCGTCCAACACGCAGACTCGGGTCGACATACGCATGGCGAACCCTTTCTTTCTGTCGGATCCCCTCTTGTTACGACTCATCCAGGCCCCGGAATGGACCCCTCCTCAAAGCCATGGTTTCAAGCCCACCAAGGCCGAAAGAAAATCCAACAAGGATGCAGACGCCGCTATGGCGTTGCAGGATCTCAAGCAAGGATAAGTGTCTGGGTCACTGCAGCAAACACACTCTCCGATACGGAGAGAGCATTACATATAGTTTATGGATGGAGGAAGCGCTGAATTATACCCCCGCGGTGGACTGTATTTCGTATACCGCACTTCAAAATCGAGGTGCAATCGACATTTATGGTTCGTGACTCTTCACAGACATTCTTGACTCGTCCGCAACCGTACTCTTTCACAACCCGTGACAGATGATCTCGTAAGACTCTAGACCGAGGGTCTTGACGCTACGCCCAGTCCAGGGCCCTGCAGTAGGGCATCCATCGTCTGCATTGCGAACAAAGCTTTGCGTGCGATCTGGCGTGCCGTTGTTCGAGAAGGCTAGTCCCAAGTCGGGACGCTGTACATGCCCAAGCGCAGAAAAAAAAAAAACATCCAAGCCTAGCGGGCGAGTCAGGACTTGTTTTTCTTGTTGTTTGGGCCCTTGATCTTCTCTGGGAACAAGAAAAGTGTTTCTTCTAGAGCTTGGTGCCAGTGTCGCAGGTCCACGTGGAGGAGCTTATGAGGCTGGGCGTCAGCTCCATACTTTTAGGTACGTGTCGTTGAACATTGCAGGTCACTTGGTTGTCACTCTCTTGTCAGAGATAACACAACTGGCTGCCAACTCCAAGTTGTTGAAGAATGGCGCGCTAATATGGGGTTTAGGCTGTCTGGAACCACTTAGCAGTCAATAGTCTGCAAGGCAATGGGCGCCAATCTTGTTGCCACTCCAAGACGACGATATCACACGCGTGTGAGAACCAAACAGTCGGTATCTCTGCGATGGCGAGCCCTACCTTCAGGGATCCCTGGTCCGTCAAAGTCCAAGGATCTGGCAGGTCGTGAGTGAGCGCCAGATGGTCCGTTACATCCCGCTTAAGCTGGATCGCAAAGTGGTAGCTGAGCCATCGCGCGCAGACGGAGTAGACCCCGTCTAGCTGCCTTACGACTTAAGTAAGGGCTCTGACGCACGCATTGATACCAAGCGGGGATCACGAGAGATGCGAGCTTTGGGACTCATGTACGATGTGTATTCTCCGAGACACGAACAACATCCGTGAGATCGCGGTGCGGCTGAAGTTCGGCATGGAAGCCTGGGGTATTCTTCAAGTCAGTGACACGAATCGTGGGCCGAGAGTGCAGTAGGCTCGGCCGGCGCACGTTCTGGCAGATTTCAGCTCCGCATCTGCAGCCTCATGATGGGCCAACAGAAAGATGTTTCGAGAGGCGAAAGCTCACATTAGCCGCTTGATGCTGCGTGTGGAAGCGCATAAAGGGTCCAGAACCTTCAGCCTTCGGGTTCGCAACCTTTACGAAGGGTGCGTAAAGTTTCCTTGAACCTTTGGCCTGGATGTGTATCCAGTCGGTCTGCCCGCTTCGAGTGCCGAGCCTTGCATATTGATTCGAAGCGGCCACCAGCTATCACGCCATCCAGGGCAAGGTTCTGCCACAGCCTTTGGGTTCCTGAACCATGATTTGCCTAAGAGCGAGAGCGGAAAGAAACAATCCACAATAAAGCATTTCAAGGGCGCAAAATAGGATATTTATCCCAGTAGCCCGAAAGAGTCTCCAGTTCGTCGGGCCAGGCAAGCATGGCAGATGACTAGGCGACTTTCTCCAAGCTTACTTTGTGCTCCACCTGTCGATAATGGAACGAAAAGTGGCCAGATGTTGTTGACTGGATGTTCATTGCCAGGAAAACTGCTGAACATGCCGGAGACGTTATTGTACCACATCAGATACACGTGGTGGTTCGTCAGGCAGTCCTGCTGGTGGCTGCCATGGTTCGAGCTTTTGCGTTTCCGGAAGACTGTCCCTTGAGCGAGCGAGCTTCTAGACCATAGCATCCTAGCCCATAAGATAACCGAACCTAGAAAGATTGAAGCTGGAGCTTGCTGGAACACATGAGACACGGGACAAAAAGAAAGTATTTGGCGAAGAAGCAGCGGGCGAGGAAAGAGCGGTGGCGTTTTTGGGGGAAGCTGGAAAAGCCGGAGGGTGTGTAAGAGGGTGTCGAGTGGTTGGTGGTGAAGCAAAGTCGAGATGGTGTTGTTGATGATTGGTAAGGAGGTGTGGGAGGTGAGGAGTCGTTGACCGAGAAAGCTTGGTGGAAGCCGAGACGTCATTCGCTCCCGGAGCAGGAGGAAAGGGCGGAGTAGTGGTGGTGGATCCCGCTAGAAGCACCGGACTTGCGCCCCGTCCTCCACAGGTGGCTTCCACCTTCTCCAACACAGACGGGGGCAGGAACTGGGGAAATTGGCGCTTATCTACGTAGTAAGGCAGCGAGCCACCTTCCCCCGCTACGAATACCTGCCTTCCTTCTGTTTAAACTTATGTGAAGGTACCTGCTACCTGCTACCTGTGCCGAGATTGCCATTCAGGTTCCGTTCCATTCCCTCGGGCAGGAACTGCCTCGTTGGTGGCTGTTGGGATAGGTCCCTAGGTACTTTACGTGGCGTCAAGGCGTTCCGTTTCTTCACCGAGCTCTTACTTCCTTTTCTAAGGTAGGTACCTGAGGTGAGGTGGTCCAGACCTCGCCTGCATCTGCACCTGCTCACCTTGGCTCATCCATCTGAGCAGGACAAGGAAGGAAGGGACGATCTTGGATCTTGATGGCGATCCCTGCCTGCCATTGCACTGCACAAACTGCACAAACCCTTGGCCTCACGGGCCAACTCGCAGTTAACCTTGTTCCGTTCCAGCTTACTTTACCTAAGGTAAGGTGCCGTAGGTAACAAAATTTCAACTTCATTTGACCGCAATGTGTCACCTCGCCGGCTCCCGTCTCCTCTTCGGCCCTGACTCCGGGCTCTGTCGCAGCTTACTACCTCAATTACCCATACAGACTATACCTAGTGCGACCATTTCTCCAAATCCTATCAGTTGACAATATCAACATCACAAAGCATGGGAGGTAGTGTCTCTGTATGCTACCCTGATCTGGGCATTTTCGAGCTTAGCCGGACAAGCTCCTTTCTGAGCTCTATTCCCCATCCGGCACTTGGCACTTGTCTCTTCTGAAGAGCCCCGTTCAAGATGGATTAGCATTTCGCCATACGGATATCTGCATACGAAGCATATGAACACCTACGAGGAACACGCCCCCTGTGGGATGCCTCGTTGGGACGCCACAAGTCTCACCTGTCGCATGTTCTTTCAGAACCACGAGGATAGGCACCATGAGGCCATGCCTTCCCACGCCCTCTCGTTTAAGTGGACTTGTTGATGGTGTCTTCGACAAGCATGGGTTGATGGGAAAGTTTCAATTGAGTCGTCAGCCATCCATACATAGGGTTGGCAACTCTCGTCATCGAGATCGCGGATCACAACCTCCGGTGTAACGCGAGACAGACCAGCTTCATGGCATAAAGAAACTGTCTCTGCTATCCCGTTCCTAACGGTCTGGGGTCCTTAGCCAATGCTTGACGCCCCCGCGCCTTCGTCGACAAAGAAGACTCAATCCAAAAGCATACACATTTGTGTCTTGCCGCGTAGTGGCCTTCGCACACGGCAAAGGCAATAGACGTGGGCATATCGAGAAGTCGCAACTGCCGCTTCCCCTCCAGAATTCGATCGAGCGATCGACACAACTCACCAGGCACGCCGGCTTAGCCAGGTCAACACTGCCTGCTGTCTCACTTTAGACAACACCAATGGACAAGAAAACAATGTGGTCGTTTAAGTGGTCGTTCATCACCGAATCCGGCGATTCCATGGCATCCGCTGGTGTTTGGTCCCTGGAAAACATTAGTCAATGTCACCACAGTTTGGGGAACCCTCGACGTTGTTCATGGAGAACACGGTTACCGCGCGATTTCGGTTCACCGAACTTTGCGAATTGCCTTTCAAATTTACCATACATCCGTGCGAGCTGCAATTCTTCGGAGCATTTCCATGACGTATTGGCAAATGGCTTCTCGCGCTTCTCGGCAGGCATTGTCCGCTTGAAGAATCACAAGTCTCCCCATATAGAGCCGCTGCGCTTCTTGACACTCTCCTGAAGACGCTAGCGGACTCTTTGACGCTGGGCTGGGACCGCAAGCTCTCATTCTCTGCCTGCGCTGGATGGCGCTTTGGCTCCTCGAAGCACTTGTGGGAGCGTCTTACCTACCTTAGTCTCCCTCTTCTCTGCCACACATGGTACCAAAACTCCCACGCCTGGACGCTTCAGGAGACCCGTCTGGCTGATCGGGTTTTCCTCTTGCTGCCGCTTCAAACATCTTGTCAAAGCTTAAGCAACACGGGGCTTGTTTTCCCTTTGTCGTTCAGTTAACAAGCGCCGTGTTCTGGATTGTTTTGCATTCTGAAGTATCAACAGAGTTGCTCTGCCTGCAGGGGGGATGCTTCGGTGCATACCAAAATCTGGGGCTACGGAAGATGCGGAAGACCACGGAGAGGCGAACGACTTACATATGGACAGGATGGGTACTTGAAGAGTACTTGTCGAGTTGGAAGAAGTGCCCACCACTTCAAAGTCATAGGCTCGCCCGCACGAACGCCTCAGGGTTCTTCCAGAGCCTCGCTATTTCTGGACTTGTAGGCCCTCGTCCTCAGTCATATCTCAACCCTCGTCCGCCTTGGGAACGCAGCTGTCCACGTTTGGTTTTTACATCTCAATCGATCCATCTCGGCTTGCCAGGTCGTTGCTGACACTCCTCGTCGTCCTTCTGATTCGTTGTTTCGCTTTTCGAGCATTTTCTTTTCGCTTTGCCGATTGGGCCCCAGCTGCTGCTCCGGCCAGACGTATTCTCGGATCGGCCACCCACCACACCAACTCTGGGAATTTTGCTCCTTGCGTTGAGCTGATACGCTTTTGGGTGGTCCACCTCTGCATGGGATTGGACGCCTCAGTCGAACTGGCAGCCCGACACTGATTTTCGAATCCAAGACGAACGGAGCCCACGCCGCTTTACTATAAAAATGGTCAATCCTAATCGATGGTCATGGTCGGCGGGGCCACGAAGAAGTTCAATCCGAGGGGATGCGGTGAGCAGCTCTCATCCATTAGCACGTTCTCCCGACAAGCCCATTTCGTGCGAGGTCGACGTCCCAAACGACCAAAACCTGCAGGGTGGCGGCGGCGCTACCAGTGTCTCATCGCGCCGTTTGACCAAGAATCGGTGGAGCTGGCGGCCAGACGCAGCCATATCGGTGACCCTGGAAGATCAACCAGAGACAACACAGGGCGAGAGGCAAGACAGGGAGCAAAACTCGGAGCAAGTAGACACATCAGCAAGCAAATCCCGCCGCTTGTCGAAACTGATCAAAAAGACAAATGCCGCTCCTATTTCTGCGTCTCGACCAAAACGGAGGCCGACGTCCATGATAGCACCGACAAGCTCTTCTTTCGGAGCATCACCTTCTTATTCCCACCCCGCTTCCCAGGCGGTGCAGCAGCACATAGCGGTCGAGGAGGATCAGGATCATTCCTCTCACGCAAGCCCCCTTCCAAACCAGCCTGCCACAGGGGTCAAGAACAAGCTCAATCGCTTTCTCAGTCGACACATCACCACCCGGCAAGTTGACAAGAGAGCTGTGCTGGTGCAACATCAGCATCAGCAGACACAAGGAGACCCGACACCGCCGCCATCCGGACTACAGCAGGAAAAGCAGAGACCCATGCCGATGCAACCCCCGATGCGCCATCGTCTCCAACTCCACAATCCCCAGAACACGCTTCGGGCATCGCCAGCCCCCCCTGTCGCCCACATTCAGACTCAAGGTTACACTGACAACGGTCGTCTTGTTGCACCGCTGCCAGGGCTTGACGAAAACTCGCAGCTGCAGCTGCCGCCAGCGACAAGCCGACCCGCGACTGTCACGGGTCCAGTACCGGCAGCGGCGCAAAGTCTTGGTACTGGTACCTCACCGTCATTGACTGCCGCACCTTCGGCAGACGAGACAGGGTTGCTGAACCGCCTTATGCGACGACGATTGGTTTCCAAGGACAAGGACGCTCAGAATAAGAAGACGTCGATTTCCGCCGGGAACGATCATACAAGTTCGTCACAGGGCTTCGACCAGCAGCGGGCCACGGAGCAGCGTGAGACGCAGACAGGGCCTCTGCTCATGAACCCGCTCATGTTGAACCCGTCGCACCCAACACCTGCTGAAAGTGAGACTGTCTTGGATGCGCGAAGAGGCTCTTTAAAGTCTGCAGTGCCCCGATTCCTACGTCCAGTCACACTACCACAGCAAGCACCTACGAATGCGACTCAGACTGCCGGCGCCGCCAACTCACCCAAGCCCAAGTCGCCTCCCCGACAGCAGTCAACCATGCAGACCTCGACTTCTGATACGGCGACGCAGCTCAAGTCGCGATCCAAAGCGAGTTTCGGAAAAAGATTCTGGTCAAGATCCGGCGCCAATGACTTTGGAGAGGACAACGTGACCAGCACCGAGACACCGGCAATAGTATCGGCGCCGCGAACGGCCTATGTTCCTAAACACGCGGCGGCTGACTTTTCGCGTACGACTTACACAAATACGTCGCGCCACAATCGCCATAGCTTTTCCTTTGGTAGCGACCCGGACAGCGGCGCTCAAGCACTGGCCACAATAACGGCCGCCTCCTCCAGGGTGAATGAGCCGGAGCAGCCTCTCCACAGGCAACGGACGCCATCCGCAGAGACTGCCGAGAAGCGCAGGTCACGGGACATGTCACTGTCCAAGTACGAGGCGCCGCCTCCCCACGAACTGCACCGGCGTCTCGAGATTGTTAAGAGCAGCGAAATTGAAGTGGTAACCACTAGGGAACCGGTCGCGATCGACCCCTTGCAGCAGCAGCACAGCCTGTTGCAAAATGCTTCAAATACATCGTCGGCGAACGGCAAGGCTCCAGCAAGACCTCACTCTCGTCCATTATCATCCAAACGACACAGCTTCAATCTTGTATCCGACCCATACGCCAGAGACCTCACACCGCCAAAGTCAATTTCTCCAGTCGAGATGGAAGCGCCATTTGACCCGCCAAGCCAGCCAGAGGAGCAGCAGGCGCCACCATCAGCACCGCCACGGCCTACCTCGTCTCACACTCGCCCGCCATCCCGACAAGAGACTCCGTCTCAAGAGAGTGGTAGCCGCGAACTGACGGATTATGAACGTTTCGTGGCAGAGGCAGAGATTGCGGAACGCGAATACCACGCCCAAATGTGGCGAAACCTTGCACGGCGTTCCGGACACTACGGGTACAGCGACAACCCCTGGAGTACGACTCGACAAGCGGATGCTACTGCTCCTGCTGGGCAACGCAACAACAAGAGAAGCAGCGCGCAGTACTCGACGGGGGCTGGCAAGCGTGCAAGCATGATGTCGTTTGGCGCAGCAGACGACGAGCGCAACCTGATCTCGTCAAGCTTCTACGGGGAGGCGCCACGCAAGCCGAGTCTCTCGCACAGCGCTAGTGTAGGTGCAGACGGGAAAAGGGGAATTCGACACCAGGGGAGCGTGTCGAAGAGAATCTCTGACTACATTAAGCCACCAAAGCCATCCCAGCAAGCCACTTACGAGGATTGGCCCTCTGGACGAGCCAACCGACGAAGTGTCATTGCTGGGATTTCTGAGTATTGAAGAATGAGACATGATGGAGGAGTTTGCGGATAGAAAGGATCATTGCCTTTGGGGTGCTGGATATTGATTGCATACCACAGTAGAAGGGAGAAGGGATGTTTTATTGGCTTGGCGCAACATGGACACCAAGACGACGATTTCCGCGGATGATATACCACGACATAACTATTTCCTTACTTTTTTTGTATCTGAGGGTCAGCCTCATACCAAATAAAACAAGATGCCAATTACAGTGGGTTCGTTGCATGAAGTGATGTAAGGTAAAGGTAAGGTAACGTAAGGTAAGCTGTCCTGTATCGGACGGGAAGCGACGGAGTATCGGGGTCCTCTATCGCGGGGCCTCTCGGCGGAGTTGAGCGGCGGGGAAAAAGAGGGACGGCACGGATCAACCTCGCACGTTTGGATTGGACGTGAGGAATCCATCACGGCGGAAATCTAAGGTCAAGGGGGCCTGGGACTGCCCGGATAGCTTAGGTAAGGCAAGTAAAGAAGGCACGAAGGATTCCAGGTAGGTACCTTAGGTAGCAGGGTCCACGTACGCTACGTACTACGTACCCCACGAGCCACTGAGAGCAAAGGATGAGTGGCCACATCAGGCCAAAAGAGCCAAAAGAGCCCCCTGTTCCATCAGCTCTGAGGCCTGTGAGTGGCCTTCTCCAGGTACCCAGCTTCCCAATTCGCCATCGCGAAAGAGAAAAAAAGTGACAGATAACCACCATCTGGCTTTTTTTTTTTTTTTTTTTTTAAGTCTGTCGCCTTCGGCTGGATTCTGCTTTCCGCCGCTCACTTCTCCGCCGCCAACGACGCGAGACCCCACAGTAAGGAAGTAGTAGCAGTAGTACCACTGGTGCACCACCACCACCACCACCACCACCACCAACCAGCCCTGATTCTGACACGGGTCACCTTTAACATCTTCACATCGCAACATCTCTTTGTTGTGCTCCATCTGCATCTACCAGGAGAACCACTGTCGATGCAACAAGGGACATAGCATCATCCGAAAAACAACCCGCCCTCTTTCATTTTGTCCGCCGTTCTGTCGCTTGATCCACGATATCGCGCGCAATCGCCCACCATGGCGCCCCTCGTGGACAACCCCCAGATCAAGGTGGCCGAGCTGTGGAAGCCTTTACCGACATACTTCCACGCCTACGTCTGGCCCTTTGCCATCATCTGGCCCATCTTCCTCCGCTACTACCTTACCGCCGAGCTCTACGAGAAGCACATCGCTTCCGAGGAATGGACCTTTGTGTGGATCGGCTCCATCGTCACCCTTCAGTCCCTCGCCTGGCTGAGCACTCACTGGAGTGTCAACCTCCAGGCTACCTTTACTGCCACCCGCGCCAAGTCAATTGACGAGGCCGAGCTCGTCAAGATCATTCCTGTCGCCAACGCTGGCTCTGCCGAAATCTGTAAAATCATCCGCGACAAGGTAAGCCAAGCCCCTTGCGAACAAGCGAGCCATCCTGCTCCTCCTCCTCCTCCTTTCCTGCTCTCCGCAGCCTGACTGATCTTTGCTCTTTCACTCGTGCAGGTTGGCGGCAAGATCAACACCACCTTCTTGTTCCAGAAGCGCCGCTTCATCTACTTCCCCGAGGACAAGTCCTTCCGAACCCTCGCCTACGATATCGATGCCGAGCCAAAGCCCAAGATCGGACGCTACCAGCAGTCCAAGGGCATCACCACCGAAGCCGAGCTGAAGAGAATCGAAGAGCACTATGGCGCCAACGCCTTCGACATCCCCGTTCCTACCTTTACCGAGCTCTTCAAGGAGCACGCCGTCGCACCCTTCTTCGTCTTCCAGATCTTCTGTGTTGGCCTGTGGATGCTCGACGAGTACTGGTACTATTCGCTCTTCACCCTCTTCATGCTTGTCGCTTTCGAGAGCACCGTCGTTTGGCAGCGCCAGCGTACACTCAACGAGTTCCGTGGCATGAGCATTAAGCCTTATGATGTCTACGTATACCGCTTGGGCAAATGGACTGAAGTCCTGAGCGACAAGCTTCTGCCTGGCGATCTCGTCTCCGTAGGTCGCACCAAAGAAGACAGCGGTGTCGCCTGCGATATGCTGCTTGTCGAAGGAACCGCCATTGTCAACGAGGCCATGCTTTCTGGTGAGAGTACCCCTCTCCTGAAGGATTCCGTACAGCTTCGCCCTAGCGACGCTCCCATCGAGCCCGAAGGCCTTGACAAGAACGCTTTCTTGTGGGGTGGTACCAAGGTTTTGCAAATCACCCACGGCAACCCCGATGAAGAGAAGCCCAAGCTGGCATCCGGCGTCCCTCCTCCTCCTGACAATGGCGCCATGGCTATCGTCCAAAAGACCGGCTTTGAGACCTCCCAGGGCAGCCTTGTCCGCACCATGATCTACTCCACCGAGCGTGTTTCCGCCAACAACGTTGAGGCTCTGCTCTTCATCTTGTTCCTCCTCATTTTCGCCATCGCCGCTTCCTGGTACGTCTGGGACGAGGGTGTCAAGAAGGACCGCAAGCGCTCCAAGCTTCTGCTTGACTGCGTCTTGATCGTCACCAGCGTCGTTCCTCCTGAACTGCCCATGGAGCTCAGTCTTGCCGTGAACACCAGTTTGGCAGCGCTGGCCAAGCTTGCCATCTTCTGCACCGAGCCCTTCCGTATTCCTTACGCTGGCCGCATTGACATCGCCTGCTTCGACAAGACTGGTACCCTCACCGGCGAGGACTTGGTTGTTGAAGGTATTGCTGGCCTAGGACTCGGTCAGGAGGGCACGAGCACCCCTCGCGAGGCCGACGGTGCGCACTCAACCATGACCCCCGTCAACGAAATCCGCCTGGATACCACTTTGGTTCTCGCTACTGCCCATGCACTTGTCAAGCTTGACGAGGGTGAAGTCGTTGGCGACCCAATGGAGAAGGCTACTTTGACTTCTCTCGGCTGGACTCTTGGTAGAAACGACACCCTCACCAGCAAGCCCACCACAGCTGCTACTACTGGCGTCAGCGGAACTGTTCAGATCAAGCGCCGCTTTCAATTCTCCTCCGCCCTCAAGAGACAGAGTACTGTTGCCACTGTCAACGGTGCTGACAAGGCTGGCAACCGGATCCGTGGCACTTTTGTCGCTGTCAAGGGCGCTCCTGAGACCATCATGAAGAGACTCTCCATTATCCCTGCGGACTACGAAGAGACCTACAAGTACTTTACCCGACGCGGTTCCCGTGTTCTTGCACTCGCCTACAAGCAGCTTACTGTTGATAACGAGCTCGGAGGTAGCAAGATCAACGACCTTAAGCGCGACAACGTCGAGTCTGGACTCACTTTTGCCGGTTTCCTGGTTCTCTCCTGCCCTCTCAAGGATGACGCGAAGCAAGCTGTCCAGATGCTCAACGAGAGCAGCCACCGTGTCGTCATGATCACCGGTGACAACCCCCTTACCGCTGTCTACGTTGCCCGCGACGTTGAGATTGTTGACCGTGAGGTTCTGATTCTCGACGCCCCCGAGGACAACGAGGGCGGCGACAAGCTTGTCTGGCGCAGTGTTGATGAGAAGACTATCATCCCTGCCGACCCCTCTAAGCCTCTTGACCCCAAGATTCTTGAGAACAACGATCTCTGTGTTACCGGTTACGCTCTGGCCAAGTTCAAGGACCAAGTCGGCTGGCGCCAGATCCTCCGTCACGCCTGGGTTTACGCGCGTGTGTCGCCCAAGCAGAAGGAGGACATTCTCGTTGGTCTCCGAGACATGGGTTACTATACATTGATGGCTGGTGACGGAACTAACGACGTCGGTGCCCTCAAGCAAGCCCACATTGGTATCGCTCTCCTCAACGGCACTATGGATGACTTGACTCGCATCGCCGAGCACTCCCGGAACACTAAGATGAAGGAGATTTACCAGAAGCAAGTTGACCTCATGAAGAGGTTCAACCAACCCGCACCCCCCGTTCCCGTCATGATCGCCCATCTGTACCCTCCTGGCACTAGCAACCCCCACTTCACCAAGGCTGTCGAGCGCGAGGCCCAGAAGAAGAATATCACCCCCGAGGAATGGCTCAAGGCTAACGGCGTCAGCGCCATCGAGACCGTCACTTCCCCTGGTGCTAAGCAACTTCTTAACAACAACGACCCTAGCGCTGCTCGTCAGGCCAAGGCTGCCGCCAACGCTGCTAGCTTTGCCGACAAGATGACATCCAGCCTGATGGAGACCGAGATGGGTGATGATGAGCCTCCTACGCTGAAGCTTGGTGATGCCTCTGTCGCGGCTCCTTTCACCAGCAAGCTGCGCAACGTTATTGCCGTTCCCAACATCATTCGCCAGGGCCGCTGCACACTCGTCGCGACCATTCAGACATACAAAATTCTTGCTCTCAACTGCCTCATTAGCGCTTACAGTTTGAGTGTGTTGTACCTCGAGGGTATCAAGTTCGGTGACGGACAGTACACCATCAGCGGTATTCTGATGAGCGTGTGCTTCTTGTCCATCTCTCGTGCTCGCGTTGTCGAGGGTCTCTCCAAGGAGCGACCCCAGCCCAACATCTTCAACTTTTACATCATTGGTTCGATTCTTGGACAATTCGCCGTCCACGTTGTCACTCTCATCTACATTGCCCGGTTCTGTGACAGACTGGAGCCGTAAGTTTATCCTAGATACTACGTCTGCAAAGCAAACACTGACAGTGCAACAGCCGCTCCGGTGACGTTGATCTTGAGGCCGAGTTCGCGCCCAGTCTCCTCAACAGCGCCGTCTACCTGCTTCAGCTCATCCAGCAGATTAGCACGTTCGCCATCAACTATCAGGGACGTCCTTTCCGTGAGGGTCTTCGCGAGAACAAGGGCATGTTCTACGGTATTGTCGGTGTTTCTGCCCTGGCCTTCTCCTGCTCCATGGAGTTCATCCCCGAGATCAATGAGCAGATGAAGCTGGTCCCCTTTAGCGATGAGTTCAAGATGACCATGACGGGCATCATGGTTATCGACTACGCTGCCTGCTGGGTCATTGAGGTTGTTCTCAAGAACCTCTTTTCCGACTTCCGCCCCCGCGACATTGCTGCTCGCAGACCCGAGCAGCTGGAGCGTGAGCGCGTCCGCAAGGCGGCAGAGCAGAAGATCAAGGACGAAGAGGAGGAGAAGAAGGCGCAGGAGAAGGTGGCCGAGTTTGAGCGCAAGGTGGAGGAGCGCCGCCAACAGCTCGAGGCATGGAGAACGGGCCGACAGAGGCAGTAGATAGATGTGTCGGGTTTAGACTAATTGTGTAACCAAAACAAGTTAGAGACGCAAAATGCGTGTGGAGAGATGTATGATAGAGAATGAGCATCATGATATGTGCATACAATACTTTGTCGTAGTCTGAGTTTTGGAGAAGCTGTGTCTTGAAATTCTTTACAACCGGACCTTCATCAGGTAACCAAGACTTTTGTTTGCTACACAAGAACCATCAAAAAAGATGTAGTAAGCCTGCCTTTGTCAGGCGCTATTTGCAGGTAGGTAGATCTTAATGACTATCTACGAAGCGCTCACGCATGCACGTCTTTCAACAGGAAATAGTCGGTGTAACGTAGGGGATGTTGGATCACGGCATTTTAAGGAATAAAGTTTGAAGTCAAGCGTGTTTGAAATTTTATGGTACAGAGGCAGACGCAAAGTCGATGCCACGAGTAGGTAAAGCACGACTTTTGGTGTGCGCTTCTGTGTCTACCCGTCATCCTTTTCTTTCTTTGCCAGTCGGATTAGACTGAAAAAAAAGTAGTGGAGGATGTGATTTTGTTTTGTTTTCAACTCTGCTCAACCTGTTTGTGTAGGTTTCCATCTACTACAACACGTCCCCTAGTTTACATCAAAAGTGACACACGGAAAGTGTTGCACTTATTTGGGGGGGTTGGAGGCGACAAAGGCAACACCCTTGGCAATGTTCTTCTTGAGGTCGGCGAAGCAGGCCTCGAGGAGCTTCTCCTCGGCGGCGTCAACCTTGCCGAGGGGAAGGATCTTCTCGACACCGTTGGGGCCGAGCTCGACCTTTGAGGAGAAGAAGTCGATGCCCTGGTCCTTGTAGAGGGGGGAGTCGACAAAGGTGGGCTCGACGATGCCCTTCTCGCCCTGGGAGGCGCGGAGGAGGGACTCGGCCATGCGGGCACCGGCGAAAGCCATGGAGAGGGTGGCGGAGCCGGCGCCGTCCTTGGCCTTGACGACCTCGTCACCGCCGAACTGGACGCGGTTGACGAGCTCGGCGTTGGAGGAGAGGTCGGGGTGGTTGGACTGGGAGAAGAGGGGGACGATGGTGACGCCTGAGTGGCCGCCGACGACGGTGATGTTCTCGTCCTTGGGGTCGGTGGACTTGATCTCGGAGACGAAGCGGGAGGCGCGGACGACGTCGAGGGTGGTGACGCCGAAGAGGCGCTTGGGGTTGTAGACGCCGTGGGCCTTGAAGACCTCGGAGACGATGGGGACGGTGGAGTTGACGGGGTTGGAGATGACGAGGATGTTTGCGTCGGGGCAGGACTCGGCGCAGGCCTTGGCGAGGTCGCGGACGATGGAGGCATTTGTGTTGAAGAGGTCGTCGCGGGTCATGCCGGGCTTGCGGGGGACGCCGGCGGGGATGAGGACGACCTCGGCGCCCTTGAGGGCGCTGGCGAGGCCGGTGGCGGTGGGGTCGTAGCCCTTGACGACGGACTTTGTGTTGACGTGGGAGATGTCGGCGGCGACACCTGGACAGGAGTCAATTGGGTGTTGCTGGAAAGGAAGATGGAGATGGACTTACCAGGGCCTCCGCGGATATCGTAGAGGGCGAGCTCAGTGACTCTGGGGTTGAGCTTCATGAGCAGGGAGAGGGGCTGGCCAATACCACCGGCGGCACCGAGAACGGTGACCTTGGAGAGCTATAGGCATGTTGTCAGCTGAACGGTCTTTTGGCTGTTTCCATTATATGTGATGATGCATTTGTGTTTGTTGACGTTGGATCATGACGAAGCTTCATAGCTTGTGTCTCCCTTCAGTTCCGTGCCCCGAGGTCGGCTTTTCGGAGCTATGGAGAAGAGAGAGAGAGAGAGAGAGCTCTGCTTTGATGCGCAGCCAGATAGGAATTGGGAGCTAAAGATTGACTTACGCTTCTCGCCGAGGCGGAGAACATGCGGCGCTGGACGAAAGACATGATTGCGACGAGGAGGGGGGGATGTGTAGTAGGTAGATGGTACACAGTGAAGATGGATGAGGGAAGGAAAAAAAGAGCAGAGGTTTAAAAATTTATGAGGCGCGCGAAATAAGTTGGCACACACCTCTCACACAGCAACAGCGCAGCAGCGGAGGACAACAGGACACTCAACAGAGAGCACACGCACCACACGGGAGCCACAGACAGTGGATTGACGGGGGCCCGGGAATGGCAGGATGCGGCCCTGCGAGTGGGTGAAGGCTTCAGAAAGGGCCCACCATCCACTGTTTTCCCCCCGTCATTCCCGGCCTTTCTTTCCACACCTTGTCAGCACCTCAGGTTCCATTTCTCGGCTCCGCTCTTGTCTCTACCTTCCTTAGCTTAGCTGTGGTTGTTATTACTACCAACACTCCAGTGCTGACTGACTGACCGGGACTTGCTTTCCTGAGGCTACAAGGTGCGAGTGATGGATCACGATGCGACCGCCAGCCAAAAAAAAAAACAAGCAGGAAAGAAACCCCACGCCAATTCCAATTCAGGTCTAGCGTCACGGCCACCCGGAAGACCACGGGGAAACGCCGGAGAGGATACGTACTCCACACATCTCTGCGGCACTGCGGTGCATTCTGTAGCATCTTTTTTTCCCCTTCCTTTTCTTCCTTCTCAGCTTCCCATCGCCGAGCTTGGTCCCCGACCATCCACTCTCCACTGCTACCACTCAACCCCGGAACGAGAGACGCAGTCGACTCTGCCGCACCCGTTAGACGCCCTCGGATGGATGGACGGACGGTCTCATCATGGCACATGCTTATCTACCCTACGATTACCTTGCTGTAACCCATCTGTCGTAGTGTATATGATAGATGATGTATCCCGCATTAATACCTACATCCCTCGACCCGAGGTTACGGTAAAGCCTGCTGAACTGGACTCCTTCTCAATTACCACCATTGTATACTCCCTAATGGAAGCCAGCCAACGGACGCAATGGGTGGACGGGATCTACGCACAATGGCCTCACTCTCGGTTCTGCATCCCTGGGATCCCCTACCATCCGTCGGAGAACATGTTACACTGTCCATCAGAACCGCCTTGCTTCATGTGACATCTTTTCAGACAGCCTTACTCGACATATGCATGTCTTCCCTGGCCCTACCCATGAAGCATACCGAGGTGGTACTCCCTATGTATACTACCTACGCATACTCAGCGCAGTTGGGGAAGCCAGAACACGCCATCTCACTGGTGCGCATATTTGCTTTCATTTCTACGTCGGCGAAAAGGTGCTTCGGAACTCTCAAGACACCGCAACCGGCGCCGACTCATGACCTCATGACCCCCCAGTCTTGTTGTACTCCGTACGGCCCGCGCCTCGTAGCCGGCTTCCACCCGGCTCCGACTGGCACCTCCCGGTCTGTGACATCTGGTGATAACATGTTTTGAACTGCCGTAACCTATGATAATAGGTCATGTAAAAAAGCCTATGCCTTTGAAATTCCTCTTCAACACTTGAGATAGACAGTAAGTATGGTTCAACGTAAGACTTTCTTTGGGCTGAAAGGAAGGTCTTTTCGATTGTGCCACGTTGTACAGTATCACACGACGGAATTCAAATGCAAGCAGACTGGCAAAATAACGATGGCCTGATGAGATTCTCTCATTGTGTTTTCGTCTGTATACATAGGTTCGAGTCTGAATAAGACTTAGTCAGCATCCAAGGGTTCATTCTTATACGCAGGACTGAATGCTTTCCATAGGTAAGCTTCGATAAATAGGTCATGCTTTTCAAATGACATGAGAATTTTCGAGTGTGAGTTTAGCGGCATTCAGGTCACTGAGTAGGATAGTAATCTACAATAATCGCATTGGGAGATGAAATACAGCTAATATCCAGTCCCTCCATCTCATCATCAGAGTGAGATATGTTCTCATCACGCCGAGTGACTCTTCGATGACAGGCAGCGGGGGTTGCCGGCCGACCACAGCGCTGACCCCACCCTAACTTTGACAGTCGCGGGGAGCTGTGGCGCTAGCTTCCAAGAACATCAGCTAAAGAAAGACCCCGCCACTTTTGTCAATTTCATCATCATCATTCTCAAATCTGAATTGCTGCGAAAGCTTCACAACTACACCCTTTCCCTTGCCCTAACAACTTCCACCACGATCCGAAAAGCCGATTCTGTCTCGACATAGATACACTTAGAAAGAGACGCCAAACTCTCAACATGTCTCTGGCGCAGCTCTCCCGCCTGCTGCCCCTCCCTGAGGACGAGCTAAAGCAGATGCTCGACTACGCAAACACGCTGTCGAAATCCGAAGCCGCAAACCACTTCAACGACTTACTGGGCGACTCACCACAGGCCGTCGAGTTCATTTCCTCCTTCAATTCACGACGACAAGAGAAAAAGACCCCAGCCCCAGCGCCGCCATCCAGTTTGACCAGCTCAAGTGCCCCGGAGCCTGCTCCAAAGACGTCACGGGGACCCAAGAAGAAGAAGGCAAACATACACACACCGGCCGCAAGACAAATCGAGGCTGCACCTCCCCCAGGAGCAAGCTACAATAAGAAGTCACAGGAGGACGAGTGGTATGGAGGGAAGAAGCCAGCTCCGGCGGCGGAGAGCAGCGGCAGCAACAGCATCAGCACCGCCTTCCCGCAACTTGGGGCCCCGTCGTCGGGTTCTAAGCAACCACCAAAGAGTGCTACCCCTCCTCCGCAGCAGCAAAGAACGGCCGGAGGCTACCTGATATCCGATGTCAAGGCGAAGCCCAAGTCGAACCCTGTATCACGATCCTCTACCCCCAAGCCTACGACGAAACCTACAAAGATATCGATTGCCGGAGGTACGCCAATGGCAGGTGCATCCACGGCCCTCAACGATTTAGACGCGGCTATTAGATCTTTAGAGCTGACGACGAACCCGACAATGGGTGATGATCCGAAAGCAAGGAGGTGCAACTGCGTTGCTACACGGCACCCGCTGCAGACGGCGGCACCCAACTGCCAGTCGTGTGGCAAGGTCATTTGCGTCAAGGAGGGCCTGGGGCCATGCACATTCTGTGGCACGCCTCTGCTGTCGTCGGAGGACGTACAAGGCATGATCAGGGAGCTCAAGGCCGAGCGAGGAAAGGAGCGCATGGCTGCGGACAGAGATGCTCATAAGCGGGCCGAGGTCAGCAAGAAGCCGGCGCCATTTAGCCAGAACAAGATGTCCGAGGCGGAGGTCAAGGCCAAGGAGCACCGGGACAAGCTATTGAACTTCCAGGCGCAGAACGCGCGGCGAACGACGGTCAGAGACGAGGCGGCAGACTTTGATGTCAGCGGAGCCATGGCCGGCAGCGGAGGCAACATCTGGTCGACGCCCGAGGAGCGGGCCAAGGAGCTCAAGAGGCAGCAGAAGATCCTCCGCGAGATTGAGTGGAACGCAAAGCCCGAGTACGAGAAGCGGCGGCAGGTGGTCAGCATTGACGTGGTGGGTGGCAAGGTAGTCAGGAAGATGGCGGCTGTGGAGCGGCCGACGACGCCGGACGAAGAGGATATTGTTATGGACGAAGTTGAAGACGAGAACTACAGCCTCACCAGTCAACGACAGGGTGGACAGGGCGGTGTTGGCGGCGGTGGAGCCTTTAGTCAGAACCCTTTGCTGGGAGGGCTGATCAAACCGGTGTGGGATGCCAAGGGAAAGGGAGCGCAGCTGGAGGGCCGCAAGGACAGAAAGACGCAGTGGAGGAGGGTACAGGATGACTTTGGCGACAACGAAGCGGTGATCTTGGATGGCGGGGCGCATGGATACTCGGCGACGGGTGACGAGCCAGCGTGTGGTTGAGTTCACGGTTCAATGACTTGTCGTGGATTGGAGTGGAGAGTACGGGAGTATTAGAGGACCCTCAACAAGTGGTCAACTGGATGATTGGGTTAGAGTCTCTTACAGATGAGACATGAAGACATGAGTAAGCATTTCTCGGGGAGTTGATGGATTTGGACAATGCATTGTGTAGCGGTGACGGAGATACGCTCGAGTGTTTGCATGTAAGGCATGATTGGGGGCATCTTATATGAGACTTAGACTACGGATACCTACCTTGCTAAATCTACCTTATTCAGAGATGGAGATGGGTATGCTCGGTTCACATTTGGGCTTGGGCAGCAATACTTCAGCTTTAGGGGTATCCGTTCAGTGATCCAATCACAGACAAAGAAGAGGCCTGGAACAGCAGGTCGGTCTTTGATGAAGAGCAAACATTGTATACGGATAGAGGGCAGATATTCAGGGAAGTGTGGTAGTGAGGTACTGGGATGGGGAGGGATGGGAAGGGACGGGAGGCGGTGGTGGTGTGGTGATGATGGTGGAAGATACTTCGGTACAACATCATGTGACTTCGTGTCTTTGACCTGCTGAGTCAGGCCGAGCGGGAAACTGGGCGTGTCGCAGTTGCTCGATTTTTGCCGCCACCACTGTCCACGTCGCCTCGGTCGGGGTGTTTCTCTTGATCTGGCAGGCGCGGGCATCGACTCGCCCCGTGTACCTGCCTACCTTACCTTCCGTTACTGACTGGCCAAATTCTGACATGAGTTTCCATTGCATCACACTTTCAGTTTTCTCGTCTTCATCATCTTCAATTTTCTATTTTCTCTGTAGACCCTATTTGCATCCTCTTGCGTGACCACCGAACTGGGGTCCCCGTCTGTTTAGCGAAAGGAACCCCAAGAGCGTTAGGTCAGGACGACTGGGAGGGGGGAATTCGCCATTGTTACAGTGGAGAAGCCGCTGCAAGACACAGCCGAGAGACACTGGAGTTTCTCCCCCAAGGGCCAGAACAACGATAACAAGAGTCAACAATCCACGGAAACACACACGCCCACGCCCACACACACACACACACATCAGACGAGACACACCTGGGCAGAAAAAAAAAACATACGGGGACTTTCATTGTAAAAGAGAACAACCGACGGGAAGGTAAGCCAGGTGGGCGAAAATAACGCGACGCAGACCGCGTAAACCGCCCTTTTCCTCCTCCACCCCAGTCATCGCTCCTCCAGGCTCCCCGTTCCGTCTTCCATCCCCCCGCCCGTCCATCAATTCCCCCCAGCTAATTACCTATCGTCTAACTACCGTCTTACTCTTAGGTGCCCGCAACCGTTAGCAAATGCCTCGACAGCGGACAGCACCGCCTGTGTGACCTGCCTAGTGTTGTCCGCGTACCTCACCTATCTATGCAACTGGACCACAGCCCACCACCACCACCACCACACTCAACTGCACCGCACTGTTCCTCTACCACACCGCACACCCGATCCTCGTCGCAACCCTCACCCGTCACCTCGGTCACTCCTACACCTCCGACCACCAAATCTCTCTCTCCTGTCCCCTCGCCGGCCCCGTCACCGTATATCGTCCTGATCAGTGTTTGAATACACTCTCCAACATAGTCGGTCCCTGCGTCCGTCTGCCGCTCGAACCCTCCGTCACCACACTTCAGTCCGGCGCATCACCAATCTGTCCGCCCATGGACTCTGCCTCCATCCCGCCCCGGCTGGGCCATATACACGAATCCGACCGACAATACCTCAAAATACACTCGCCCGCGGCCCTGCAAGACACGGGATTGCTCCCGAATAAAGCCGCTCGTCGTGCTCTGCAGCCTTTGGCCCGACCCCAGCCCGTCGCCTCCCCAGACGCGCTCCCCAACGACAAAGCCGCATCTTCCTTGGGCGACGCGACTGCGAATCACCACCACAATCTCCATAGCCACGCCCACGCTCACCTTCACTCACAAGGCCAACAACCCCAGCCCAGCTACCAGCAGCCTTCACAACCCTTTTCAGCGTCAAATCAACTTCCTCGCATAGCCGATCACCATCCTCCCAAAATCGCCTCAATCGCTGCATCCTCCGCACCTTCTCGGGTTAATCCATCCGCCCACCAGCGACCGCTCCCCTCTGACTCGCAGACCTCGAGCCTGTCCGCCGAACCCGCCAACGTCTTCACGCCGCCCGCCAGTCAGGGTGACATGCCGGGAGGAAGCCTCAACGGCCACGATTCTAGCCAAGAGTCACAATTACTTCAATTATCACATATTGCCGCCGCCCAGGACAAGCTGGCCGAGGACAATGTAATGGCAACGGCCCGGAAGCGAATGGCCGACGGTGCTCTCAAGGAAAACACCTCTCCAGTTCGGATGGGCCACTCGAGGAACACGAGCACCGTCAGCATGGCCTCTACTACAGCCAGCAGTATCGGTGATGTAAGTCGGCACGCGACACTAAAACAAAGATAGCATGGCTGATCCAGAATGTATAGTGGTCCAGCGACCTCAAGACGCGCCTCTCGTACGCAATGCTCAAGGTCAATCACGGCTGGCAATCACACTCCATTGATGAAGTCGAATCCATGGCGTCCCAGGCCGCCTCGCCCACCTCAAGCCATTCCACCTTGCACGGCCGCCAAGAGCTGTCTGCAAGTCCTCGCGCCAATATGGCTCGTTATCAACCCGTGAGCGCCGCCACCACCGCAAGTTCTGGTCCCAGCCCTGCAACCTACGAGTCCTTCTGGAAGGAGGGCCAAAGATCCACGCATACCTCTGCCTCACCTCCCGCACCTGTTCAGCATCAAAACGTTCCTACACTTGCACCGCCTGCTCCGATTCAGCCGTCAAGGCCAATCGGGGGCCATAACCCGCGCCGAAATTCAAACCCTCGCTACACTCCGACTCTTCTCTCCCACTCACACAGCGCGTCACCGCATACCCCTTCTCAACCGAACAACAACGCGACGCCAAATCAGAGGTTAGGCCGGACTCCACTCATCGACCCGATTCTCTTCTCACCTCATCAAAACGTTAGAGAGCAGGATGCCATCGAATCACTACTCTTCATGAGCAGCCCCGGAAACTCGGCCAACATGAAGCACAACTACTCGTCGTCGGCGGCCTCGAACTTGCCTGGTCGCCATGCTCTGCCAAGCTCACAACCCCGGAAAAGTCTGCCCTCGCAACGGCCCCTGCCGCAAAAGCGTGTGGGTTTTGAAAAGAGCCCTGGAGGTATGACGGCAGTGAGCGATATGGACATTGACATGGACTCACCTCAATCACGAGGGCCGATGAGGAGGCGAATCAACGGAAGTGCCAGCTTCTCCGGAGGAACCATTGGCAGCACTCTTCGTCCTCAACTGTCATTACCAGCGGCCCTTGGCAGCACCTCACGACCACGGCCTCGCTTAGCGGACGCAGACATTGAGCGGATGATTGATCAAGCAGCGCAAGCGGGCGACAGCTCTGACGACGATGACGGCGAAATTCAGATTCCAGGGAGAAATCGGCCAGAAGGGGCCGTAGGAGTATGAGTGCCGTGTTTTGTCCTGTTTTCTTTCGAATTTCTTCGCATGGATGATCACCCGGGGGATCTGCATTGCTTTTATTTGGATTGCATATACACACGTGTTTTGGCGCCGGAAGAACCGAGGTTGCAAGGTTCCCGGGCGAAACGCGACGATGATGACGACTTTCTTTTTTGCTTTCTTTGGGACACATATATACACCTGCTCATTGGATACTGTTCGCCCGAGGTCGGGTTCTCAGTATTACACGGGCATTTAGTTGACTGTTTTTGCCCGTCTTCTATACCAGGGAGGGGGCTTCATTCGGGGAGCATAAGGGGGCCTTGCACCTCTGACGGAGTTTTGAATCTTGGAGTTTCTCTTTTCAGGATGTTATATGCATTGCATGGCTAAGGCCGCGAGTAGCATCACACACGCATAGGATAGTGACCCTTTGGTCACCGTGCAAAATGAAAGCAAATTATGAATTTGTACAAGTCTGAATTTACACGCGTCGTGAGACGCTTAAAGGTATCTGAGTAGGCCAGCAAGGCCATCGATATCGGTTTCCCTGAATATTCCCATGTCAAAACGTCCACCTCTTACTTCTCTCTAATGCAGTAGCCGTGCAGGTATATAGTAGACAGTAACATCATTACGAGTAAAGCCACCCCGAAAAACGCCAGTCGTATCCAAATAGTCATCAATCCATCCGAGTCTCTCTACCAGCCTCCGTGGTGGCCATGATGTCCGTGGTGACCGTGGTGACCACCCCCGTGATGAGGAGGCCCGCCGTGGTGTCCATGCTTCTCACGTCCCATCAACGAACCGACCAGACCGCCGAAGCCACCGGAAGAGTGGTGGCTTCCGCCGTGGTGCGGGGGACCATGGTGCGGCGGACCGTAGTGGTGGCCTCCGTAGGGTGGCGGGGGAGGTCCGCCGTGGTGGTGGTGATGACCTCCGTAGTGATGGGGAGGCGGGGGCGGAGGAGGCGGCGGGTGGTGGTGTCCGTGATGCCTGTGGTGTCCATGACTGTGGCTGCTGGAGTGATGACTTGCACTCAACCTGTGCTCCAGCTTATTCGCGACCACCGCGCCGCCCAGAGCACCCGCCACGGCGCCGAGTTTCCCGCCGAGGAACTTCTTTCCTGCGTACCCTCCTGCCGCGCCGCCGCCGATAGTGGAGACGAGGCCGCGTTCGCCTTCTTGGCCTGTGCCGAGTTGGGCGTCGTAGCCTGGTGGACCGGAGGATCGGGAGCGGTGGTGGGAGGAGGAGCCCGGGAGGCCGAGAGAGGAGAAGGAGGAGTGAGGGCGTTCTGAGTTTGCGGAGCGGGGGCGGTAGCCTGCGCTATCTATGAGGGGGCCCGCGGAGAGGTGGCGGGAGGAGGAGCCGCCTCCTGGGGTGTGGGTGTTTTGGCGGGTGCCGCCGTAGTAGTCTTGTGCTGACATTTGTGGGTGCTGCTTAGTTGTGTTTGGTGATGATGTTGTGGTGTGTGTAAGTGGTTTTGTATTCGCTTCTCGAGGTTTGAGTGTAAGTGGCGAGTTTGTTGATGAACAAGATAGTAATGAAGGCAAATGGGAATGGGAACTGGGGAACACCAGCCTTAAGTAAACCGGTCGTCTGAACAGGTTCACAGGGGAACCAGTCCAAGCTGGGGGGTGAGTGATCAAGGCATGACTGTGACTTGGAGAGAATCCTAAGCTTCGCGACGAGGATGGATCCCGGGAGCGGCGCAAGGTCGCGCTGGGGCGGAGTTTTCGGGCTTGGGGTGGTGGTAGGGAATTGCGTAAGGCGGCGGCCCCTCTTTTTGGTGTCACTTCACATTCACAGAGGTACACACTACACACTGGCTCCCGCGTCCATCCCTTCACGGACACTCCACATGGTCGCCGGGGCTCAGCGCCCAATGGTTTGATATTACACGTAATTCACGATGGGCAGGTCATTCTTCTCCGCGGGGGATGGTTCGACACGCGTTTGATGTGTTCGTGCCTTGGCTGTATCGTCTGGCGGCGCTAGTGGGCGAGACAGATGGTCATTATGCCGAGTCTTTGGATACCGTCACGGGATTCTCATGGAATGTACTTCTGCACCACGTTCTGCAGAGATGTAACTCTGTATGGAGTTTGAGGGATGGGGTATGTCTGTGTGGGACGGAGCGTCTGATGTGAGAGAAGAAGGTATGCTCGTCATTGTTTGCCCTGAACATTATGCCTGGTGCCTCGACCTTACTCTCAGTCTGTTTATTCGGATATACAGGTACAGACGGGAGGAGACGCAAGGTAGCGTTCCATCTGCAAACACACCTTAATTTTTGCTTATTCGCGGATTGTGGATTACCGGACCTGCAGACGGCAGATTGCGAATGCACGGCAGATTCCCACAAGGCGCATGCTAAGAATATCGAATCAGTGCTGGGCGAAGTCGGCGGGGGAGATGCGAGATTGCCGGCTGGGGTGCGACAGGGTGCGAGGCAGCGTCAATAGTCGATAGGGCAGACTTTTGGCGAGGACTCAGAGTGAATGTGAGTACTGAAAATAAGGACTGAGGACTGAACGTGAGCCTGAGAGTGAGAGTGAAAGTGAGAGTGCAAAGTAAAGGTGAGTGAGTTCGGGGGAGGCGGTGCGCTAGGCCCCACCAGGTGGTTCCACTTTCTCTTTCGGGATGGACCATGTCACCCTCCGTCCCGTGCTTCGGGTCTTCGGCGTTAGGGGTCCCAGTCGGCGAGTCCGGAGAGCCACCGCGATTGCGTCCTCACCTTTACTATCGTCAACCACCGCCTCTCTCTCTCTCTCTACACTCTATAGAATACATTTCACAACAGTCGTCTTCATCAATAACGTCATTCTGAGGCTCCGTGAGGCTTCAAGTACCTCCGCAATCGGTCTCGTCATCTTCTACGGTTCACCTCCGCTGCACCCTCGGCTACACTCGCATCTTGACTTGAGATTATCCCCAGGCACAAAACTTACGTGGGAATAACCTTCATCCCAGCTCAGCCTCACAGACACCTCAGACCGCGCCCACTGCCTCGCAGACGTAAATCAGCCCCGAGTCACTTTAGTTTTGGAAACCTTCAGATCACATCATGTTTTGAATGCAATACCTTATTATTTCCGGTCCTCGCGCTTCTTCACGGCTTTAACAACTTCACACTATAAGTCTCTGTAGACTGGCCGTACTCTACCCAGCAGCCAAGACGGCAGACACGGCTCCACGGCAGCAAGGTTCGCCCGTTCGTCGCCGACTCATGAGAAGCATGAGCCCAGTAACATCCTAATCTGCCCAGATTGAGGCCCACCCCGCTATCTTCTAGAACATGTCGAAACATTTTCTAGGTTCTTGAAAAGATGCCCGAGCCTCACTCGCGGCGCGCTGGAGCTTGGAGCAGGGATGGGACTCTAAAGTCTGAACCCGCGCCACAGTCCACATCGGCATCTCGGAGACTCCGCCCACATTCCCGAACGCGAGACGGCGAGAGCCCACTGCCGTGGCGGAACCACGACCGCTCCGCCGCATGTTCGCTTCCGCCAAGCCACTATTCCCGTGTCACCCGGCCCGACGTGGATTGAACTGCGCCTAGTATGTCAGTGGACTTGGAACCTCATTACGCCTCACGTGAACATCCCGCCGGCCGGGCCTCAATTCAAGGTACTGGAGTTTTTGTTGCAACATTATCGTCTCATTGCATCAATCAATATGCTATGGACGTACACGGAATCTAGGACACGACCAGGCTTCCCTCCAACGCCAGGTTTCTGCTCGACGCTCCAACCTTGACGGTAAACGTACCCGCCGGCACAACCCAGTTCTGGCTTGCGACATCCCAATAGCTCAGGTCTTTCCTCCTCAGGTTGAACGTCGCTACTGCTGATTCGCCCTCGCCGAGCCTCAACTTCTCGAATCCGCGGAGCTGCTTCGGCGGAGACAGGGGCGCGCCGGCCGGGAGGGTAAGGTACAACTGCGCGATCTCGGCGCCGGCGATGGATCCCGTGTTCTTGATGGTCGCCGTTACGGTGGCAACGACCTCAAAGAGATCGGCGCGGCCACCGGGGACCACCTGGCCGACGGCCGGGCCGGATGTAGCTGTGGATGTGACGCTGATGTCCGAGTAGGTAAAGTTGGTGTATGCTGCATATTCCATTAGCATGGCTCTCAAGTGAAGCATCGACCCTCCCCTAGAGCACAAAAGACTTACACAATCCGTAACCAAACTCGTACCGCGGCTCAATGCCAGCCCGGTCAAAGTGGCGATAGTCGATAAAGATGCCCTCGGCAAAGTTATCCTCGAGCGTCTTGGACACCGCAGTGCCGTAGTCGGCGACGCTCTTGCCAATCGTATACGGCAGCTTTCCGTTGGGGTTTGTCGTGCCCCAGAGGATATCAACCAGCGCATTGCCAGTCTCCTGCGACCCGAGCCCAGCCCATACAATGGCCTTGACGCCGGGCTGCGCGAGGATCGTCTCGAGAATGATGGGCCCGACACTGTGCACCACGACCACGACATTATCGTTGACTGCCGCCGCGGCCTTGACGAGCTCGTTGCCGTTGTGCCACGGGTCCAGCGTGTTGCGGTCGCCAATGTTGCCGTCGACGGTGATGTAGCCCTCGCCCGAGTCCGACGTGATGAAGACAAACGCCGCGTCGGCGCCGGCGGCCGCGGTAGCGCCCTGCTGCGCGTCGTCGGTGCTGCTGGCGGATACCTCTGTGCCGTCCTGCTGCGCGCGCTCCCGGATCGCGTCGAGGGGGGCGACGAGGTAGGGGTAGTCTACCGTTCCGGAGCCCCATCCCATGCCGAGGGTGCCGTTGTTGCAGCTGCGGTCGTAGCAGGCGTTGATGCCGGCCGGGTTATTCACGGTCGAGGACCCGATGACGGCGATCTTCTTGGGCGCCTTGAGCGGGAGGATGGCGCCGTCGTTCTTGAGCAGCACGATGCCGTCCCGCGCCGTGGCGCGCACGTTGTCTTTGTGCGTGCCCTGGACGTTGGCCGCGAGGTTGACGGGCGGGTACTCGCCCTGGTCCTGGCCGAGGAGGTACCATGCCGCGAGGATGCGGCGGACTTTATCCTCGATCGTGGTCAGCGAGACGGTGCCGTTCTCCACGACCGTCTTGAGCTGCGGGCCCCACCACACGGAGCTGGGATCGTTGTTGTAGTTGGCGCCCGGCATCATCATGTCCAGCCCGGCCTCGGCGCCGCTGACGGTGCTCGTGGTGGCGTACCAATCCGTCATGACGTACCCTGGGAAACCCAGCTCTTCCTTGAGTAGCTTGGTCATGACGGCGTCGTTTTCGCAGGCCCAGGTGCCGTTGATTTTGTTGTAGGAGCACATTACCGAGGCGACGTTGGCGTGGACGGCCTCGGCAAAGGGCCAGAGGTAGAGCTCGTGCATTTCCCTGTCGCCGACGTTGCTGCTGATCGTCTCGCGGTTGAGTTCTTGCTCGTTGACAATGTAGTGTTTTGCCGTTGCTTGGACGCCAGAAGACTGCATGCCTTCGATAGTCTCTCTGGTTGCGATGCCCATGAGGTACGGATCCGGGCCGAAGCCCTCCCAGTTTCTACCGGCGTTTGGTGTCTATTCAGATTCAGTGGTCAGCCACATTCTTTTGAATCGCAAGTACGGGGCCCCAGAACCTACTTTACCCAAAGCACCACACGCAGGGCCAAGCATAACATGGACACCAACGCCCTTCGCCTCAGCAGCCTTGAACGCGCCCCTCTGCCGAATTAAATCGACGTCCCACGTTGCGGCCGCCTGGATACCGGGCACAAAGGCCGTCACGCTGCTGGCGTAGCGGACGCCGAGAGGCCCGTCCTGGAGACAGAGCGAGGGGTAGTTGATGGAGGACGCGGGCGAGGTGTTACCGACACAGAGGCCCTTGCCCCAGCCGATACCCGAGACGATACCAATCTTCTCGTCGAGAGAGAGCTTGGCGATGGCGGCTTCGGCTTTGGCGTAGGCTGCGTTCCATTCCGGGGTGCGGACGGGGCTGCCACCTCCCGTGGAGTTTTGCGCGCTGGCGAGGCAAGCCGCTGCGGCCAGGAATGCGATCTTGGGGAGATGCATTTTGATAAAGGAACGTTCAGGTCTGTGGGACGGATGGTGAGAGAAGCGCAGATGTGTGCGGCCGGGGGTCTTCGCCTTTATACGTCCCCGGAGGCCTGAAGCTCATGAGCCTCTTGGGAGCTTTCCTCCCCGCTTGAGGGGCAGTGACGATCCACACCGTTCAGTAAACCAGAGGTGTCTGGCCAAGCTGCCGAGGACATGGAGAAGAGGAGAGAGGTCGTCATTCCTGCAGGGTCAATCTGCGTGAATTGGGCTCGGTATGTCCCTGTGATCTCATGTCCCGCGACAAGGACATGTATGGTTCCGTGGCCCAGTGGTTGGCATAGTATAAATTGCCAATTGGCCCCCTTCATGTCTTGGCCCTGTGCGTCTACATTAAGGGGGCAACTTTAGAGTTGAGCCGTTCTCCATACTTTTGAGTCGGCATGTTCGGTAGTAGTATCCAGCGGCTTGGTATTGATCATCCTTTCACAAGATCCATGGTCGGTGATTATTATTCAGTATAGGTAGTAATCGTTGACCACATGTTTTGTGCGTTCATCCCATAAAAGTAACCATGGATATGTGCCGCTAGAGAACTGTGGCCAAATCGCGGCGGCTGCTCCCCTCCGGTTTGGAGAAATGGGAGAAGATCGTCCCGGAACAAAACGTCGGACTGCGTTGGTCTCTCAGGTGACATTGACATTGCCGTAGGGTTACATTTGATCTCTTGGAAGCCGGGGCATGAGGCGATGTACATGATGGGCACATGAAAATGAGGGGAAAACCTCAACTGATCCACGTCTTTTCAGTCTCGTTCAAAAGTATTCCCGCGAATGGACACCCGTTCACAGGACGTCGGGCCGTCTGCCGCAAGACCCAATTGCAATAGAGCGGTTATTTGCTATTGTTCTGAATTGCCGTACACCATTAATGATTATTCGCTCGGAGGCGAGTCCGGGCCATAGCCGGTTGAATGTCGTGGCCCCTGAACGCAATTAAATGACGTTGTGAATCTTAACTTATTAAATGCCGGCCCGCTTACAACCCCGCGTTGGGATGGCCGCTCGGCGGTCGCTTTTTGGAGAACCCGGGGGAAAGGGAACGGCGGTGGTCGGAAATTTGAAGCTCCCCTCATTTTTTTCGCCCCTTCCTGACAATGAAAAAGGATGAACTCTTCCGCGTACTCATGTTGGCATCTCTGACGCAATGCCAATGGTGTGTCGACTGCTTCGTAGCGAAGTGCCTCATCCAGGCCCTGTTGTGTTACGCTTATGATGTTGTGAAAACTTGGCTGGTAGTTACACACAAGCTGGGCTGCATGCAATAGAGAACGAAATATACTTCAGGTTAACGAGAAACGCGCAACTGATTGAGTCCAATTCGGAGAAGTTCTCCCAGACTCCCAGGTGTCTGCACCGGGAACGCAAAGACGAACACCAGCTTTTAAGGTTGTGCGCATGCTCGGCCAAGGACTGCTAGTAGTGTCTGAAATGCCACTCTCAAGCACATAATCATTTGGACCTTACACAGTAGAGCAAAGAGGAGAAGATGAAGTCAATCGAATAGGAGTTCTTCCATGAAACAACTGCCAGTAAACCTAGTTTACTGCCCCTGAACCATGTGTCGACAGTGATGAGTTAATTGTGCATTAACTTTTGGGGATGAACATGGATGGGTGACGCACCAAAAGCAATGAGCCAAACGGTGCTCAAGGACCAAATTGAGTAAACAGTGACACTCAATCCCGACCAAATGCGCAGAAATTGTCCCCAAAGAGTGAAGACTGGATGGAGAATGCAAGAAAATGGCAAAAGGTATGTGAAGATGCGGCCAGTGTGGATTGAACACACGACCTTCAGATTAAGTGATTGAAGTTAACTTCAGTCTGACGCTCTCCCAACTGAGCTATGTCCGCCACGATCTTCGATGATGCTTCCACCTCTTTATTGTACTAAGTATGTAGCGCGCCAGCCCCCAAGCGACAAAGTTGAACCTCCCGTTTCGCTGATGTTGAAGAAATCGCGGAAGATTCTTGCAATAAGAGGTCTCAATCGCCATTCAATTCAGCAAGATGACCAACTCAAACAACCAAAGAGTTGCAAGTTGCTCTGTCACCTCTGTAGCCAATTCGAGTCATATAGGCGCCCCACCGCTTAGTGACACGCTCGCGGAAACGATCACTAGGATAATGTTGTTGAGAGTCATAACTTTATTAGAATTTTCTGCGGTAAAGATAGAACTAGGTTGCACGGATAGTCTCAACAGATCCGGATTCTTTACGAGTTCCCGATAATCTAAAAGTGCTCGACCCAAAGAGCATCTGATCCGCCGACTATCGGGTGGTTTCGTACTTCAACCGCCATGCCTCCGTGTTCGTAGGACAATTGAGCCCGCCGGAATCTGACATGCTTGTCAACATGTAGTTTCAAGATGCACGAGAGGATCGTGATCCTGCACATGTTACAAATCAACTCACCACCAGGAACGGCAAACCTGCCATCCGCTCATCCCAAGCCTCGAGAAATAAAGGTGACTCAGCCAAACAATCTTCGGTTAGACTCGGTCGGCGCACGATAGCTCGCAGTCGTTCCGCCCTTCACTACGCTTTAAATTCCGCTAGACCCGTCCTCTGTACATAGTCCGCGCCCTGCGAACAACATGCAGGAGTATCAAGCGGGTGCTCCAGCGGGTCACCTGCGGGCTAACACTCCGATGGGCCCATGCTCCGGGATGCGGAGGTGGACGCGGCTCGGCTTCCGCTCTTGTTTGGACTTAATCTTTTGTCTTGCATGGGGTTGATAGATAAACCATCAACCATTTGTGAGTCAATGGCATCTTGAGGTACGACTCACATTCGAGAGCAATATTGGTATAAATCACATTGAATAGGACATTGTTAAAAAGTCAATTGATTCAGAACATCTTCATCTTTGCTCAATTCGTTCTCATTCATTGAGAGGCTTATCATTGGAAAACTTTCGGCATCGCATTACCGATACATCATCACCGACAATACCATCTCCACTCCCCATCCAGAACCTCATTCATCATGGGTGAGCTCGCGGACGAAACAAGCAAGCTCCAACTCGGCTCCGTACCGTTTGGCAAGCAGATGTTGAAAGAATTTCTCCATGACCCAGCTTATCACAACATGAACAATGGTATGGCATCCCCAACTCAACCACATTTCATTTCCCGTTCACTAACATAATAAACAGGCTCATTCGGTACTATCCCACGCCACATCCAAAAAGTCCTCCGTTCCTACCAAGACGAAACCGAGGCCCGCCCAGACCCCTTCATCCGCTGGACCTATCACGACCACCTCCGCGAATCCCGCAAAGCCGTAGCAGACATCATAAAGACCCCGCTCGACAGCACAGTCTTCGTCCCCAACGCCACGACGGGCGTCAACACGGTCCTCCGCAACCTGTCCTGGGAGGCCGACGGCCTCGACGAGATCCTCTACTTCTCCACAATCTACGGCGGCTGTGCAAAGACGATCGACTACATCGTCGACACCCGCTACGGCCGCGTCTCGGAGCGCAGCATCCCGTTGACGTACCCGATGGAAGATGCCGACGTCGTAGCCCTCTTCCGCTCCGTCGTCGCACAATCCCGCGCCGAGGGCAAACGCCCCAAGATCTGCCTCTTCGACGTCGTCACCAGCTTGCCGGGAATCTGCTTTCCCTGGGTCGCCATGACGGCCGCCTGCCGCGAGTTGGGGGTAATGAGCCTCGTCGACGGCGCGCAGGGGATCGGGATGGTGCACCTCGACGTCGCGGCCGCCGACCCGGACTTCTTCGTGTCCAACTGCCACAAGTGGCTGCACGTCCCGCGCGGGTGCGCCGTCTTCTACGTGCCGGAGCGGAACCAGCACCTCGTGGCGTCGACGGTGCCGACGTCGCACGGGTATGTGCCGCGGTCCGGGCAGGTTCGGTACAACCCGCTGCCGAAGAGCAAGGACTCGCAGTTTGTGACGAATTTCGGATTCAACGGGACGTTTGATAACAGCCCGAACATGTGTGTCAAACACTCGATTGAGTGGCGTAAGAGCCTTGGTGGAGAGGATCAGATTCTCGATTACCTCCAGACACTGGCCAAGAACGGCGGCAAGAAGATTGCTGCGATCCTCGGGACGTTTATTCTGGACAACAAGACGGAGACGTTGACAAAGTGCGCCATGATCAACGTTGCGTTGCCGATGGTGAGCGGTCCTGATGCGGAGTCTGTCTCGGTGGGTTCTGATGGCACGGTCACCGTTCCCGAGACGGAATCTGCAGCTGTGGGCGCCTGGCTTGTATCCAAGTTGATGGGTGAATACCAGACTTTCCTGCCTATTTACAGGCACGATGGTCGTTGGTGGGTCAGGGTGAGTGCGCAGATTTTCCTCGACGAGTCCGACTTTGAGTGGACCGGCAACATGTTGAAGAGTCTGTGTGAGCGCGTGGGCAAACAAGAGTACAAGACGGAGGAAAGCAAGTAGAGTGAAGAGACGCGGGGACGTTGAAGGAAAAAAATGTTTTTATATCACAATGCCATTCATTTACTATGCCGGCTAGAGAGCTCAGAGGATATCTAAGCTAGAATGAGGTTCACCATGTAATCCTGCAAAACATCCCTCAGGGGAATATAAGACAAAAAAAAGATCTCTCTGTAGTCGATCGTCTCAGAAGACGCCCATGACCATGGCGATTAACACGGCTTGGAGGACGACCATTAACCCTCCCTTGGCAGCCGTCAACCTCTCACTACCGGACGTCGAGCCGGCGTTGTTGTTCATGTTGTTCTCCCTGGACATCAAAAAAAGTGAATCCTAATGCCAAAAGAAGTAAAGTGTATTCACACGTGTGTCAATGCTTACGCCGCTGCGCCAGCGCCAGTCGCGGGTGCTGCCGCCTGTTGGCTGTTGACGACGTGCTCGGCCATGCCGAGGGACATGTTTCCACCGTTGAAGGCAACGAATTGCGACTTGAACATGATGTCTCCGTAGATCTGAAGCTTGGAGGTGGTTGCCTGGAGGCCACCGAAGCAGGCTGGATGGTGTTAGTTGATGTTTGGAAAGGGCAATGGTGCAATGTGTAACTTACTCTGAGCGTCAACCTGGGCAAAGTTGATGTCGGCACCCTTGACACGGGCCATGTAGACACCGCCGATATCCATCATGAGATCGGGAAGCTGGGCGTTGCAGGGGAAGGTGATGCCGCCGACCTGCTGGTCCTGCTTGGCACCCTGGACCTGCTGGTAGTAGGCCTGGACCATGGGAGGGTTGGCGAGGATGAGGGTGGTACCGGTGTCGGCAATGGCCTGAGCACCGGCGGTGCCCTGCTGGACCTGACCGCCGGCGACCTGGAACTTTTCACTGCTGAACTGCCAGAAACCGCTGGTGGTGTTGACGGGGATCCAGGCCATCTGGCCGGTGAACTTGGAGCTGTCGATGCGGCCAAACTCGTAGGCGCCGACAGTCTTCTTGCGGAGATCGGCAGTGAAGACGGGCTCGGCAAGACTGGGCATGACGTTGTCGAAGAAGGTCTTCTGGGCCGTAGGCTTGACGGTGTTCAGCTTGGAGAAAGCAAGACCGAGAAGACCGTTGTTGGCGGTGTCCTGGACGAACTGCTGGGAGACAGCGGTGGCCATCTCGACTGCCTGCTCCTGAACGACGGCGCCACCAATGTCGACGACGTCGGTTCCGACGACACCCTGAGCTCCGGAGCCATCACCGTAGCGGATGGAGAACTGCTGTCCGGAGAGCATCTTGGCGTTCGTGCTCTTGGTAGGGTCGTACAGCTGGTGACCGGTCTGGGACGTGGCGTCGAGCATGGAGGTGAAGACCCACAGATCGGAAGAACCACTGTCAAAGTCGACGTTGACAGTCTGGCCACCAATCTTGATGGGCGAAACGTACTCGACGTCGTTGCGGATCGGGGTGGCGGTGACGAGACCGGTTCCGGGTTGTCCAGCGGCGGCGGTCTGGTTCGTGGCGCCAGCGGCGAGAGACTTGAAGCCCTCGGCCTTGACGGGCTCGGGACTGGGGTTCTGGGCCGCCATGGCGTCCATGGCATCCTGCAGGCCCTGCGGGATGGGCATGCTGTACTTGCGGTACGCCTTGATCAGCTGTCTCGGACCATTGTGACCGGCGAAGTTGTCGTTGGGCACTCTGGGGACGAGGAAGTGTCCTCGCTTTTGGATATTAGCGCGCTTCTCGACCGGGGAGGCATCGGCAAAGGTCGACAGGAGGCCGTAAAGGACCAGCGACCGCAATGAAGTTGACTCCATGTTGATTGTGATGTAAAAAGGACGTCCGTCACCAGGTAGACAACTCTATGAACAGAGAGGATATAAAAACAGGCCACACCAGGCGGCTCTTTTGCTTGTTAATGAAAAGGACGAGGAGCTGTCACCAGGGAGCCCTCAAAAGTGTAAAATGGAGAATTAAACAAGAGTCGTCGTGAATGAACGGAACTGGTGACGGGGGCGGAAGAAAGGAACAGAGGATGACCAAGAAGAGAAGAGTAACCCAGGTCGGAAAAGAAAAAGAAGAAGGTGGTGGACAAGGCCGGGTTAATGTTCAAAGTAGGAAAGTCAAGAGATGGCGACTGGCCCGGCTCAGAGAGCGAGGATTATACATGTTGCAAAAATGGGACGACGACGTCGTGCGCTTGTTGCTTGGAGGCTCCAGGCGAGCCAAGTCTCAAGTTGTGATGCCCTGGTCACAGATTGTCCCGCTCAGCAAGGGGGCGTGCGCGTCCATGTCAAGCCGGGCCAACCCTGTGATGGACGGATCTGGCGTCGAACCGGTCGAACCACTGCAGAGGTTCTGATTGAGAGCGAAGGCGAGGAGGAGAAGGAGGGCGAAGCCTGAAGGAGGAGGACCAGGGGAGGGTGTGTGCGCTTCCGCCTGGGATCGGGGTTCCCTCCCGTCAGTCAGGACCCAAGACATGAGTTGCGGCAACGAGGTGGATCTGGTAGCATGTTTGGAATTCTGCGAATACGTCGAGGAGAAGATCGGTCACAAGCAGGGGAGTCCCCTTACCCCACAGTCGACAAGGCCGTGATCCAGAGCAGGGATATCGGTCGATCGGTGCCGGGAGGCTAGCGCAGGGGAGGGGGGAGGGGGGCAAGGGGAAGGGGGAATGCTGAGCTGTGGGTGGGTGTGGACGTGGATGGTGTGCATCTGTCTCTGCGTGGCGGCTCTGACCTTTCCCATGCTCACTTTCTGTTCGCAACTATGCAGAAGCCCGTTGAGGTAGGTCTGAGTGAGAGCCAAGAAATATCGTGCTTCGGATGTAAAGTCTCATGAGCCATGGAAACTGGCGAGCCGTTGATCTGAGGTCTCAATTAGCTTATTTCAACCCATTTAAGCGTGGTTGATTTGGCAGGTTGACAATGCGATGTGATCCCGGTCCCTCTCTCTAATCACAATAGACAAGCAGTAGCAACACCACCACCATCTCAGTCTGGTATAGCATATGTACGTTTGGCGCCCGGCAGCGAAGAGAAAAGCAGAGACGGTAAGACGGAGGGCGCTGTCAGATCTCCCCTAGCGCCGACACTCTTTCTCTGCCACAACTTACAAGGCTTAAGTGCCGTAGGCTACTGCAAGAGAGACACAAGCTCGCCGCAGCCAAGCGTATGCTGATCGTCGGGCGATGTTCTCGGGACCAGCTAGCCGGGCCGTTGCATTTAGACCAGTCCTGGTGCAGATGGCCAGACAAGTTGTTCGTCACCCCCTTCTCCACTGGACGGCGATGGTGAGCCGAACTTGGTTCCGTTGGTCCAGAAGTCTAGGTCAAGTAAGCGTGGCTAAGCATTTAGACGACGTAGCAGGTAGATGTGGTGGCCCACGCATGTTCCCCACAGGCCTTATTCCAATTATCAAGTTGGATGCTGGATGCTGGATGCCGGCAAGCTGTCGAGTTGGGGCGGCTTCTCATCAGACAAAACACTGACAAAGAGGATGGCGGATATCCGACGATGGGTCAGAGAAAGAGCAGTAAAGTCAAGCAGCCAGCCTCAGGCGAGGACTGAGTAGGGTATGGACCGGATGCTGCTGCTGCTGCTGCTATTCTTGGCCTCAAGCGTCAAACGGGTAACCCTTCCACGCCCTCGAGAACGAACCGGGTGTCTAGCCCTACCTAGTCGGTTGGAAACGAAAGGCAAAAAACCAGAGAGTGAGTTTTCTTTGACCGACAGGAAGAAAACAGCATCATCCCCTCTTGGTAATTCAACATCAAGGGGGGAGGGGTTTCTCTCGCAGGGGAGGGGGGATCGAGCGCGGGAGAGCGGCGAAGGATGGGCGAGCGAGCATTCGACGGTGCATTCGAAAGAGAAAGGGAGAGGACAGTATCCCGGGTGAATCTCGTCATTGGAACCCTCTGGTAAGTCAGCGTTCGCAGTTGTTTCCGCTTGGCGTTTCAGCGATCCCCATGGTTGCTCTCCCGTCGCTAGCTAAGCCTCGCGGCGCTTGGCGCAGTAGCGATGTGTCTGCAATGTGACTGCTGGGCAAAGCAAGACTTTTTGCCAAGGGCGATCTGGTCCACGGCCTCCATGGCCTCCATGTTGCAGCCTGCTTAGCGAGCTAAGCTTTGAGATGTTGCGGAAGAGGGATACCGAACATAATTAGGTCGAGGGCCTCTTCCCTATCGGATGAAGGAGAAACAAGTGCCATTGCTGAAGCCAAAACTGTCATTGTTTGCGGACCTCGGACACGCCCCGGGGATAGGCAGGCACAGGCACAGGCACAGGCACAGTCGCTGTCAGACCGTCAGGTAGACGATAGTCCGCATTTCTTAGTCTATCGTTCTCGCGTGTGAGTGTGGTACCTAGACAGACAGCTGACTGACGGAGCCGCCTCCCGCCGCATAGCTTGGAACGAGCTCCTGTTCGACTAGGCCTCATCTCCCTTGATTGGATTCTAGTTTCTTTCTGACCATGGTCTCTGCGAAGAAACAACCCCTTGGCCTTGCGATGACTTAGTTCAGGAGAAGGCGGTTTGGGGTTTGGGATCTTTGAAAACGCCGGCGAAAAGACAGGGCAACATCGGCAAGGTCGCTGACGTATCCACGGGTAAACGGCGCGGTCAACATCGTTTCTGACCAACGCGTAGTCCGGGTTGGAGTCAGCGAAGAGAGACAACGGAGACAACGAGGCCCAATCGGTCGATGGTGGCCAGAGTTGTCCAGGCCAGACCAAGTTTCTCTCGGCGGCTGTTGATGCTGGCTGGCAAGCTGTAGCCATGTTGCCAGCCAGGCAAGGAGGCTGCAAGAGACTCTCGAGAGAAGATAACGAATGATGATGGGTGGACTCGGAGAAGCCCCAGTGCCCCCCAACCCCCTCCCCTCTCTCGAGTCTCAACTTCTCGTGAAGGCTCCCTCATTCTCCTGGGGGTCCTCGTGGATGGACGTTGAGTCCAGTCTTTCTGTCGAGTGAGTGGACAGGCTGACAGGGCCTGAAACGGTCCACTGAAGATTCTGAGACAGAGTTGTGCGGCGGGATCCCAGCAGTAAAACTCCGAGCGGCCAAATGTTCCGAGCGGCCCATGTGCCCCGGGCGTAGCGAGGGGTCCATATACTGTCGGGTAGGTAGCGTCAAGTAGTATAGCGCTTGACGCAAGGTTGCAAGGTACGGGTACGCTACTTCGTACGTGCAGCAGCAGGTGTAAGTACTCGCAGCGTATCATTTGGCATGTTATTGTTAGTGTGGCGGCGAGCCGGTGAGAGCTCTCAATGTCGACGTCCATCCATCCTCCACCACCACCACACCATCCCAAAGGGCAACAAGGACATGGCTTGAGCTGGAGGCCTTATGAGAGAGTAAGTCGACCTTAGTGGCTCCTGAAAAGGCGAGGTGTCGGTGTCGCAGAACATGAGGCCTCGTTGCACGATTTGCAATACTGTTTGTCCCGTAGAGAAACGAATGTGACGGCCTTGCTGGCGCTGAGCATCAAGTCATACCCGTAGATCCGTTTCCACTTCATGTTTTGCGACGACGGCTGACGCACTTCGCCTCGAATATTCGACGTTGCAGCCAGGCAGATCACCGCATCGTATTCCTCAGGGACCTTACCAGATGGACCCCGAGACCGAAGTGTGAAGAGGCGAGAGAAAGCTCTGGAGGGATGGGATCTATCCATCCCGGTAGCATATCACGTGCATCCATCCTATAAAGACATTTGCTATGCGCTGAGTGTGCACAATTCGTGGAAGTGGCATGACGACCATAGGGCAAGACAGGCAAACTTGAACTTGGGCTCGAAGCTAGGCCGTTCAATTTGCGAGAAAACGGGACCCTGCCCTGCGGCCACTACAAAGATGAGATCAACTATAATCGGTCTGCTGCCGTGAGTCGAGAGTGGACTGCACCCTAATGCCCATCATCTGAACCGGCGCAGGGCCACGGGAGACATGGAAGAAAGTTGTCATGTCGGAGGAAGCAACTCTAAAAGCCAACCTAAAAACCGGTTGGATAAATGTAGTCTCCGTAGATACGTTGAACTAGGAAAGGTTGCCTTTTTTGCTCGGGTTTAGGCTCGGCGTAAAGATGGTTTGACGATAGTTAATGAACATGGGCGTGCAGTGCGGTGGTTGCGAGAGTAAATTGCCCGGTCTGAATGCGTACGGCTCAATTGGCAATCTCTGCATTGATTGCTGCCATCAACGTCGAAAAGTCTACGAGACGGGCGACTCGGACACCGTCCTTGGCGACTTGGCAAGGTGAGTAACTTTGAGGGTAGTGTAATCACCGGTATATAGAGGTGGCAGAGTCGGGTGGTTCAGAGTCAGCCAGAGTCAGCAACTCGCAGTACACACGGGTTGTTAGCTATTGTCCGGGGCCACCACATCCGCTTACACCATCTTTCGTGTTCGGGAGTACCGCAGTAGCAATGATGGGTGCGCCCATTGCAGCCCGAGGATCTAGAGGTCATTGTCTGAAGAAGGGAGGAGCATGTGAGGCGGAGATGATAATAAAGATTTTGAGATGTGTTGGTGTTCGATGTGATGACGGCACGCTCGCGATGAGGTCAGAGCCTTGGTTGAGGAGTCGAACAAGCCTGAACCAACGAGTCGGAAATCTAATTTCAAGGTACTTTACAGACCATCTCGGGGATTGCGATCCATTTCGATACACTGGTCAGGGGAGCGTAGGCATAAGAAAGCTTGATCTTGCATATGTTGGCTAAATAAAGTGGGAGGGAGTGAAGAAACGGGCTTGCAGGACCGCCCACGTTAAGGCGCAAAGTATGTCTGAATAGAGCTTTTGGGAGGGGGGGAAACAAACGTACTGCGTAAAGAACAGACACGGCGACTCCATTAGACAAGCTTGGAGGATCGATTACCTGCGAAGATATCTTGGTGTTTCTGCCAAGCCGGATGATGGCCGTGGCGGTGGTGGAGGCTTGCCGTTTGAACTGGGGAAGATGAGCAGAGAACAAGTTTCTGCCTTATAGACAAGGCTGGAGGAGAGGAAAGCAACGCTACGCCAAGATGGGCAGAATGACTAAGCGCAAGCTAACCTGGGGTGCCAGATTGGGAAGACGCATGCCCCCACGTGATCTGATATGGTCCGTGCAGAAGCTGAGGTGGAGGCTAAAGTCCGGCTGGCACGGGAACGGAAGATCATGACCATCCACGTGCTGCCGTGACTAAGCAATCGGGAACCACCCGTGGGCACCTGGCTGGCTGTCTGGAACTGTCTGGACCCCGACTCCGTCCCTCCGGCCCCTCTGAGCATAATCTCTAGCAGCTAGTCCTGAAGTAGACTAGTGCAAAGGGATGAGTCTGGTCCGGTCCAATACCGGGGGACTCTCGTGGCTGCTGTCACCATTGGTAAAGGCACCGTACCGTACCACTCCCGGCTGCCGTCTGCGAGAGGAGAACGTGACTTTGCGCCCGACTCGCTCCCAACTAACCAAGTCACTTACTATCTATCAATGCCCCGCTTCAACTCTTTTCTCCGTTGAACTGTTGCTCTGATTATCCGTACAAAGTACGGAGTACCTTACCGTCTACGTCTGCGTCTGTGGATGGTTTCTGTATCTCGCCGGGTTCGTTCGTTCACGATTCAGCTCCAGCCGCCAGCCAGCCTCGTGCATTTACCGCAAAGAGGTGAGCGCAGCCGCAGACCCGTACGGATACCCGCCCTCCACCGCGCTCCAGGCTCCGCGACTCGCTCTCTCCTAGCTTCCTAGCTTCCTAGAGTCCCAGACTCTCTCAGAGTCTTGCTCCCACGTCCCAACGCACGTAACAACCTGGAACGGGGAACGAACCCACCGCCCACGCCTACGGCAGAGGCTGACAGAGACCAAAGTCACCAGACAGTTGGTTCTTCCCCACGCCCAACCCAACGTTCGTTCGCTTCCCACTCCCGTGCAACGCAAACTCGACGAACCTCCGGCTGGGTCTCTCTCTCTCTCACACTCGGTCACACGCCCACCCGACAACTCTCACCCAACCAAACCAAACCAAACCAAACCTACCTACCACCAAACCCGCCCGCACCGCACCGCACCGTACCGCTGCGCTACACGCCCCCCAAACCATCCGTCCATCCATTCATCCAAGGACCTTTGCGCGCGCCCTCTGTCTACTCCGTACTAAATTTTTTTTTTGGCTGCTCCCCTCCCCTCGCCACCGTCAGATCCAAACATCACGGCCCTGGCTGCCCGTTCCATCTCCGAACCCGGCCCATATTGGATCGCGACTTCCGTATACGAAAAGTAGGGGTCCAAGACATTACCGCCGCATAACGACCCTTATTGCCGCCACTAACCATCACCACCACCACCACCACCGCCCATCTGTCCCCAACTGTCTGCCTGCCCCCCCCCTTCGACGCTTCGACGCTTCGACGCTTCGACGCTTGGGGGATACCCTTATCCTCCTTCGTCCTGCTCGGCCACTACCATCCCTCCCCCTCCGCTCTTCCCTCTCCGTCCTCTAACCTCCCCGTTCCGTCTGCTCTCGTCGTCGACAAAAGGACTCAATGTCAGACGATGAGTTCGGCGGCCCGGATGGCCCACCCGGCAGCGCCGGCGGAGACCGCGACAAGCGTGCACCGCGCTTCAGCTGGACGCCCGCCTACGAGGCCACCTTCTTCCGATCCCTTTGCGACTCGGTCCAGCTAGGCTTACGCGAGAACCACTCCTTCAAGGCCGACGCCTGGGATCGCGCTGCCACCGCTCTTCGCGAGAAGCACGGCGCATATCCGACAAAGAGCCATCTCGTCAACAAGTCGGATAATGCGCGCAAGAAATTTCGTCTCTGGCGCGGGCTTCGCGAGGACCCCGAGTTCCTCTACAACCCGACCACCCGTACCGTCACCGCGTCCGAGGAGGCCTGGAAAGCGCATATCGAGGTATGTTGGTGAAGACGCGCGCGCGCGCGCTAATCCACCTGTCCACCTCCCCCCCGTATACCTCATATATCATTGTCGTGTCGGACTTTTGTCGCTGACCCTTTCCCCGCAGAAAGAGCCATTATCGCGCGCGTTGCGTGGTCGGCCATTCGACCATGAATCGTTCATGGAAATCCTGTATCCTGACGTCGTCGGTTCTGGAGGTGCTCCTAAACGTATCATGAAGCCGAAGCGAAAGGGTCCCGATGTGATTCAAGGATCTGAAGACCCGGATATGCCGGGCACCGCAGTCCTCGATCTTCAGGTTGAGCCGCCTTACGGAACCTCCTCACAGACGGGCATCAACCACCAAGTACAGCCTCGCGGCTCCGTAAGCCAGTCTCCCGTAGCACAAGTCCAACAACCCATGATACCCCAACAGCAACATCAGCCCCAGCAGCAACAACAACAACAAATACAGCAGCAGCAGCAACAGCACCAGCAACCACAGCAGCAGCAGCAACGGCCCACTTCCACCGCGATTCCGCCTAGGACGCATATCGCAGGCACGAGCGCTTTGACGCCCCCCGAGGAAACTGCCACAGGACGCAAAAGATTTCCCCAGCAAGTATCGACATCCGACACTGGCGGCAAAGCGCCGACGGCGCCCATGGGCCCACCGGCGCAACCGGCAGAGAAGCGCCGACGTGTATCAGGCTACACGAACCCCGCGCAAGCATCGGGGCCAGGCGCATCAAACAGCCATAGCCACAGTCACGGCAACGACGCCACGACGGCAAACATGGTCTCCGCCGGCAAGCAGCTGATGGAGGACGGGCTGATCAAGATCGCCGACGCTCTCCGCGGCCGGAGCCCACCGCGGTGGCCCGAGCAGGCGATTGACATCTTCTTCCGCGACTTCTCCGACGAAGACATGGACCTCCAGCTTAAGATTGCGGAGAAGGCTCTCGCGGATGACAACAAGGCCATGATCTTTTGCAAGATGTCGCCGGCGCTACGCAAGCACTGGGTCAAGCGCCTGAGAGAGCTGCACAACAACAGCCGCAACACGTAATGCCCTGTCGCTATGTGGTCTTGGGCAGCAGGCGCAAGAGGAGGAAGTGTAGGATTCGGGGTCGAGTACGAGCGGCGTTTCGATCGATCGATGTAAGAAAGGCTTTATCGTGTGCGTGTGTGTGCGTATGTGCGTGTGGGCAAAGCGGGCAACGGCTAAAGGCAAGGCTTAGGTTGGCTTCAAACGGTTGAACAGAAGACTGGGTTGCGAAGGGCGTTTTGCTACAAGGTGTCCGGGTCTGGGAAGGGTTCACAACGGGGTTGGAGGAGTTAGCAACCAAACGGCATAGCGACTTTGGGGTGGGGTTGATGTTGAGCTTTGGCTAAACCTACCTTTTGTTATTTTTTTCCCTCTTCGTTTTCCTCTTTGTTTTCTTCGTCTTTCTCTTTTTCTTTCCCCTGTATGATTTCTACGATCACCACCATACCATACCAGAAACTAACTTATGTGGAGGTTAAACCGGAGGCGGAATGGCAGACCGGGCGGACGGACGGACGGTCTCCTTTCTTAGTATATTCAATATTATTGTTGATATTGCCATTTGGTGTGTGTGGTATAACCCAGACTCGGAATCTTATCAATGTTGGAATCGCGGTGTGGTGTCGTGAGGTCATCTACAGTCAGCCAACAGGAGAAAGTTGTTTGAGCACTTCTTTAGAGAGAACAAGTGTGTTTTGGAGGAGATTGTGTGTGTGCATTTCCATATTCGCCCCGAACGCCCAGTACATACATTACAGCCAAGAGCCGTTTATCCGACGTCGTTCGTTCGTAAAGACGCCATTACACGCCAACAAGCCAGCATCCGTGCAAACATGCCAAATAGAGAAGAGTAGTTTCCCAAGCTAGGTTAGGTAGTAGAAGAAGAAAAGAAATTCAGAGCCGCCGTCGTCCCCGACGCGCACTTGTCAGTCTATTTCTTGCCCTTGGTCTTGTACAGGTAGCTATGGGGAAGAAACAGTCAGTATCCATGCGCATAGCTCGTGGTCACTGGGAACGAGAAAGTGAATGCTTACCTTCCAAAGATACCCTCTCCAAGACCAACAACACCAAGGATGCCCAAGCCCAGGCCGACGCTCTGCCACGACAGACGGCCGCGCTCGTAGAGACCCCATGCCTTGTATCCTAGGAAGGCGCTGAGGCCGACAACACCGACGAGGTTGGAGACGACGAGGGCGCTGGCGGTGCCGTCGGAGAGGGAGGAGAACTGGCGCTTGAGCCACGAGTCGGCCTTACGGGCCTTGGACGCGGCCTTCTTCTTGGCGAGGTCGGCCTCGGCGCGGGCCTTCTCTTCGCGGTCGACGCGGTCGGCCTGGGTTTCTGTCTGGATCTCCTGCTCGAGGAAGTCGTGGGGGACGGTGTGTACGCTCGGCATGTCGACATCGACGAGGGAGGAGGTAGAGGCGGTGGAGTCGACGGAGATTTCGGGGGGAGGGGGAGCAGCGGCCTGGAGGGAGAGAATGTTAGCAACGATACGTAGACGGTTGATTGAGGGTTAAATGAGATCACGCGATCAAATGCAAGGAAGAAGAACGTACCTCCTCAGGAGTCTGCTTGGGGCCCTTGGCGGCCATGTCTGCGTAGGAAGCCACTGGGTAGTGTTGTTAGCATCGCATGCGCAACGTCTCCGGTATGACGCAACTTTGTTTACTTACTTGCGAGGGATGAGAGCTGTGGTTGGAAGAGAAGCTTTGTGCTTTGATGTAGGCAAGGTAGGTGTAGGAGGCGGCTGGGGGTATCAAAGAGGGAGGGAGAGATGCAAGATGTGCGAGGTGTAAAAAGGTGTGTGGCAGATCGACAGGATGACGCGCGGGATTGATGAATGGGTAGGAGTTCCTTTTAAGAAGATGCAGTCATGTGAAATGGGGGAAAGGAGGAAGTCGGGAGAAGCCTGAGGATGGGAGGGAATTTTGAGGGAATGGTTCCGTCAGGTGGTTTGACGGGATGGGATGGCGCACCCCCGCGAGCGCTTTCCTTGATCTTGGTTGGCGCGTAGTGGCCTGGAGACCAATGACGTATGACGTATGCGGCTCGGGAGCTTGGGACAACCTGATCGCCCGGCCAATCACAACCCTGACAGACTTCCGCTGTGGGGGGTATCTGGTTCCTCTGCACCTGCCGGGGAAAAAGTCGGGTCCTGCCGTCACAATCTTGGCCAGGAACAATGTCGTGCACCGGGGCATCCTCGGATAGGTCCTTAGGTAGTATGTAAGGTGCCTTAGCCGTCGGTGTGCTGTCGTTATAGGTAATAGGTACATCTGGCCATGTTATTCATGCTCGTGGGGACCGTGAGAGTCATATTTTGTGTTGTTGGGCAAATTGAAGCTATTCCCACTACAATTATGATCAAAAATAATACTGATCAATACTCAAAAGGAAAATGAACGAGATTCTTGGGGAGACCCTCAGAGAAGTGTATGTCTATTGTTCTTTTTCTTTTGCTTCCGTACTGGTACACTGTGTACACGATTATGGTACATGAAATACGCCTGATTTTCCCCCGTCATGGTTTCATTAGCCACGCCGTACGCTACGCAACCTGCAGCTGCGGCTTCGCAGTCAAGCGTTCGCTCCTTCTCTCCCACCTTTCACTCTCCAGTCCTGATGATAGCTGTTTGTGTGTAAATTGGTACAGAAAGCAAGAAACTCTCTTGTTCTTAGATATTGTTCGCCGCAGTCGCATCGACGGCCTTGTTGTTGGGCTGGGTAAGATCAACAGGCTCAGACGAGGGAGCCGCAGGGGCCTTGGGCTTCTCCTGCTTCTCGGCCGGCGCGGGCTTCGTCTTCTCCGCCTTGGGCTCGGGCTTGACCTCGGCCTTCGGGGTCTTCTCCGGGGTGTCGGCCTTGGTCTCCTTGGTCTCCTTCTTGATATCCTTGTTGTCCTCCTTCTTCTTCTCCTCAACGGCCTTGGTGGGCGGCGCAATCGCGGCATCGGCATTGGCGTCGAGAGCGGGCGCGGCGGCGGCGGCTTCGGCTTCATCGGCGCCCTCGTCATCGGCCAGCTCGTCGCCGTAGACCTCGGGGTATTTCCTGAAGCACGTCTGCATTCCCCTGCAAATTCCAGTTAGCACTCCTCACACTACATCTCGTTTCCACATCGCCCCCTAATACATACTGGAACTTCTCAATGCAGTCCATGCCCTTGGGCTCCTCCTTTGAGTAGACGAAGCAGCTAAACGCAGCCTTGAATTCCTCTCCACAGGGGCCGTCAGCCATGCCGCCCAGGCACGGGCAGTCCCAGTTGATCTCGCCCGTCTCGGGGTTGAAGGCACCCTGCTGATCCGCCTCGGCCTCCAATGCCTCAGGAGAGCCGGGGGCGGGTGCCGGGCTTCCCTCGGCGGCCTCACCCTCGAGCGCAGCCTTGGTCTGCTCGCTGGCTTCTGTCGGTACGGGGGCGGCGGCGGCGGCGGGCTTGGCCTCCTCGGCCTTTACGATGGCTCGCTTGCGCTTCTCTTCGACAATGGCATCGACGGTGGTAAGATCGGACTCGGAGAATTGGGACGGGGCGGCGATCGTTTTGGCTGTTGAGCAACACATAGTTAGAAACGATCACGTTCTTCTAAGCATCTCTTCCTTCATCGGCGCGGGAGACATACGGATGGGCTCCTCGGCAAAGACTGGACTTGTGTTGTACCAGTAAAGGGCACCAGCGGCAAGGCCCCATCTTACTGCCGCACCCTTCCACGTCCTGGGCTTGTCGGCGGGTGCTGTTGAGGCGAATCGTCTGGGAGCTGCGCGAAGTGCCGACTGTCGGGCGGCGCTGAGGGCGCGGGGCGCCGAACGCATGCCGCTGCGATACATTGTGTATGTGAATGTATTGTATGTAGGAAAGCTGAACCAAAGGAAAAAGGGATGTGGGTGCAATTGCAAAAGACAAACGACAAAGTGGAATTAGAGAGATGGGCGGAGGGCACGGGTTTGGTCGTGGACAGCTTGTAAGCTTTCCAAGCGTTACTGGTTGGTAATCCTGGATGGAAAAGAAAATTGAAGCTTCGATGGGCGGATTCTGCCGGAGTTTTAGCGGCGCATTATCGCTCGATTGCGCTGGCCCAAGCCTGTCACGCCCACCGACGCCCGCCACGCCCGTTCGATGCAGCCTGCAAGGTCCGGCCGATCGGACGGTCCAAAAAATCCAATTAAAATCTGAGGGATTCGACGCTTCATTGGCTGCTGATGCCGTGCACCACTTTCTGCGAGATATTCCTTTTTAGGCCGGTGACACTGATGACTGACTACGCCTGCGTAAGAAACGCATCATGGACAACTCAACCTTGAATAAAGTACCTGATGCAAGTTGGTGATACAGGTTTGTTATCCTCTCTGCAGTCTTCAACTTTGCTACTTGAGCGACAATCAAGGCAAAGTCTGACACGTCTGCACTTTTCGAGAGGGCCACTTGTATTTAGAGATATCCTTGTCTTTCTGGCTATCTGACCCTCTGACTGAGGTAGTTTTGTGCTAAGATAGAGAGAGACCAAAGAGAGAGTCTTCAGTATGTCGCCAAGTTTCGAATGGCGGCCGATAGGTCTCCTCCGCGACAAGAAACCAGAGCAACCAAGCACTGTCGACTTTTCTCTCATTGTACTCAACCAACCTGTGAGGCAGACGCCAGTTTTTGACTCATTATGGACAAATGGTACAACCTTCTTGCACTCGTTTGACCTGATCCCATGCTGACTCTTCATGGAGCCCTCACACGAGTTGCTGCAGATGGCGGAGCAAATAGGCTATACGATCTGAACAAAGCAGCTGAGGCTCAATCCCGCCCTCCATACGTGAGTGCCTGCATCTCTCGTCATCACGATGACACTGTCTGACTCATACAGAACAACCTCGACGTTATCATCGGGGATTTGGACTCACTCCTCCCCTCCGTCAAGGACTACTACACAACGCTAGAAAAGCCAGCCCAAGTCATACATGATCCCGACCAGTACTCAACAGACTTCGCCAAGGCCGTCTCATGGATTCGATCAAACCACGGCCCCGAGACTGACATCGTCGCTCTCGGTGGACTAGGTGGCCGCGTTGACCAGGGTCTCAGCCAGGTGCACCATCTATACCTCTTCCAGCCGGGCCCGGATTATGCCCAGGGCAAGCTGTACCTCGTCTCCGGCCAGAGCCTGACCTTCCTCCTCAAGCCCGGCCACCACAGCATCTGGGTCCGCGAATACGGCGAAGACGTCTTTGGCAAGCACGTCGGCATCATCCCGATCGGCGGGACCAGCTACATCACCACCAAGGGCCTCGAATGGGACGTGGAGAACTGGGAGACCAAGTTTGGGGGCCACATGAGCACCAGCAACCACGTGCTGCCCGAGACAAGGGTGGTCGAGATCGAGACAACCGAAACGGTGCTTTTCACCATTGCTCTTGTGGGCACTGAATAAACCAAAAAAGAGGTCAAACGAAAAAAAAAAAGTCGACCGTCGCTTGTTGTACAGGGAGAGCTCCATGATGACGAAAAGTTTGTACGGCGCATACACTGCAGCCGACTCCCCAATGCCTTTTGCCCTGCTTATTGCCCAGCGTCGTTTTCTCGTCTCTGGCGGCGCGACTCCAAATGTGATGTGCGTTTACCGTAAAAAGTGTATGCACGCCCAGCAGAAGAGGAAGAAGATGATGACGCCAGCCCAAAAGATCCACTTGTCTTCCTTGGCGCGGCGCTCAATCATGCGAATGGTGTCGCCAGAGATGCCTAGCGTGTTACCGACAGAGTAGAGCCTCTTTTGGGTGTTCTTGAGCATTTCGCGCTGCGTTCCAAGATCGCCTAGTACGGCTTGCCCGCGAGCAATGTATTCGTCCAAGGCTGAGTTGGTGCTAGCAAAGAAGTTCTGCTCTCGCAGGGCGTGTTGTTCTCTTGTGACATCGTTTCCGCCCATGCTCAGCCCACCGCCGCCGGCCTGACCTGTCGAAGCGCCTCGGCTGTGGAATTGGGACGACTTATTGACGTTGGCGTAGGGGTTTTCGGGTGTGGCTGTGACATAAGCTCGACGGCCTAGCAGCTCGCCTCGATTATTGTTGTGGGCGGCTTCTTCGCGAGCCTTCTTGAGAGAGTCGACCTGAGAGCGGAAATCGGAGAGGTCATCGCGGAACCGTTTCACTCGTTCGTAGGCTTCTTCTTGTTTCTTGGGTACGAGCTCCTGGCGAGCTAGTTGTTTGTATTCGTCGACGGTCTTGGAAAAAGAGGCGAGAGATGCAGACACATTGCCAATCTCGGCGGGGGTCAAGGCAGCTGGTTGCGCAGCTGAGGAGGACAGCTTCTCGAGGTCGTTGCGGATGGCCTTGCTCTGGCGCAGGGCCGAGTTGTATTGGACGTTCTGCAGCTTGTGAGTACGGCGCGTCTGGGGTTAAGGTTAGGAGGGAGTCTGCACGACTGACCATTTTGGGCTGATATGCGACAGGGCACCGAGTCTAAAGATGTGTAGGGTAGTTCTCGAGACAGGAGAGGTTAAGAGGGTAGATATCGAGAGCAGCTCTTGAGTGAATGCAGGGTCTTGAGGTCTAAGGTAAGGGACTGCCTGAAGCCCGACGGAGCTCTGAACACTTCATGCTGGAGCTCCCTCCCAAAAGTACAAGGGTACCTCCAAGTCTCCAGGTGGCTTCTCCAAGACAACACGTTACCGCCTTCCCAATCGATGACAGAGCTGTACGTACTGTGTGTACGTACAGTGTCGAAATTTCCCGAAGACGGTCCGCCCCATCCCGGAGGTGCCTTCCTCCCTGGCTCCGTCCTCCTCCCTCTTGGCGTTCCGTGTAAGTTCAAGTGTAACTCTAAACCTTCAACTTCACCTCGATATTCCATCGCACTCATCACATCATGTTGTTTCCCAATGACCATGACACGTTCTTATGGCTGAACTTTTCTTCTTCTGCTACCATCGAATAGACGAGACAACCATGATTATATGTCTTTGCCGAGAGCGGCCCGCTCAGCACTCCGTTCGAGGGCTTCGGGTCGAGGTCCGCGATGGATAAGTCACGCGGTAGTGTGATTATCGCCGGGATCTTACGCTTTTTTCTACTTGGGCCGCAAAAGACCCACGGGGCACAGATTGACTAAGACAGAGAGATACCGAAGTCTTATTGTCCGCTAGCCTGATACTGTCGCAACTCCAGCCGACGCTCACTCTTCGACACACGCCGACTCGGCACCGAGCATGCATTCTGACAACGATGTCGTATTAGTTCCACCGAACGAACGGTGATCAATTACATCTGCGCCCCAAATACCCCCAAATGGCCCCAAAGCCCCCAAAATGCCCGATTGTGCCCCAATGACTGCCTAGTCAAGTACTTAGCCGCAGACGGACTTTTTTTATCATAAGTCCTGATCTCGGCAATAACATGTATATATCAATCCATTTGCCCCAATGACTGGCATTCCTCTTACTGCACTTCTCATCATCAGGCTCTGTATTAAGGCTGGCCGAGACTGAGATCCAACATCATCGCCAACAATGTCTCGACCAACGAGTCCCACGTCTTCAGACATGTCAGCGCCACCGGTCGACTCTACCAAATCTACAATAGTGGACGAGGAAGCAGCTACACCGCTAGAAGAACAACAGCCTCCACCATTTACAGTTTATACGACATGGGAGAAGCGGCTCATCGTGCTGGGAGCCGCTCTGGCTGCCTTCTTCTCGCCTTTCACCGCGCAAATCTACCTTCCCGCTCTGACTGTTCTCGCTCACGAGTTCAACGTCTCCGACTCGGACATGAACCTTACCCTGACGACTTACATGATATTTCAGGGAATCGTGCCTATGTTCATCGGTTCTCTGGCTGATCAGAGCGGCAGACGCCCTGCATATGTGATTTGCTTCGTCGTCTACATCGCGGCCAACATTGGCCTTGCGCTCTCGCAGAACTTTGCTTCTCTGCTCGTCATTCGCTGCATCCAGTCTGCAGGGTCTAGCAGCACCGTTGCTCTGGCCTCAGCTGTCGTGGCAGACAGCATCACATCGGCCGAGAGGGGACAGTACGTTGGTCTTACTGTTATACCCATTGTCCTAGCGCCCGCACTGGGGCCAGTCCTCGGTGGTGTTCTAGCACAGTATCTAGGATGGAGATCCATATTCTGGTTTCTTGCCATTCTGGCCGGCGTCTTCTTCATAGTTCTTCTTCTCTTCTTCCCAGAGACTTGCAGGAGGATTGTGGATGATGGCTCCGTGCGACCGCCAAAGCTCTACCGAACCGGCTTCCAGCTTATCAAGGATCATTACAAAGCCAAGAAGGAAGATGGAGCGCTGGTGACGAGACAAATAACAGGAGCATCAAACACTGTCAAACCAACTCTCAAGTTCAAGATCAACCCCTTCGAGTCACTTCGTTTACTCTTCGAGAGAGAGCTTGGGCTACTTCTCGGCTTCAGCGCCATTGTCTTTGCTGGGTTTTACGCTATCGCCTCGTCCATGCCGACCCAGTTCCAGGAGATCTACGGTTTCGACAGTCTTAAGGTCGGCCTCATGTACCTGCCCATGGCTGGCGGCTCAGTCGTGGCTGCCTTTCTTGTAGGACCTCTAATCAACTGGAACTACCGCCGGCATTGCAAGCGCCTTGGGATTCCCTACGATAAGTCTCGTCAGCAAGACATGACTGGGTTCCCCATTGAGAAAGCCCGCCTCGAAGTCGGTCTTCCGCTGCTGTATCTCAGCTCGATTCTGCTGCTCATCTGGGGTTGGGCTCTACACCTCCGGGCGCCCGTGGCTGTGCCATGCGTGCTGCTCTTCCTCTTCGGAGTCGGCATGATTGGATTCAATAACACGACCAATACGCTCATTATCGACATCCACCCAGGTAAAGCCGGGACTGCGACGGCGGCGAACAACTTTACGAGGTGTCTACTCGGCGCTGCGGCCACCGCAGCGATCATTCCCATGATTAACGGGATGGGCGTGGGGTGGGCCTTTACTTTCCTGGCTCTTCTCTATATCGTCTTCAGCCCTGCATTACTGGCCATAATGTACTGGGGCGTGAAGTGGCGTCAGGACGCAAAGGACAAGGTGCTCAAGAAGGAGAGCAAGAAGAGCACAGCATGAGATTGTGATACCATATGAGTATGAACGCGGCCTTCAGTGATACCCTTTTAGATAGTTATTCGAAAACACCTCTAGCAATATATGTAATGAACTGTAGTAATAAGAAACTGATTCAACATCGCAACGCCACATAGCTATTGTGTCAAAAACGTTGTCGGTGTGGTTTCCTCGTGGCGGTTGAACCCCGCATATTAGGCTAACTCGACTTGCACCACGCCCTTCGGCGTCATGTCAAGTTGATTCTTATCGCTCAGCTGAAAAAGGAAGTGAGACCGGTAGCTCAAGTCAAGCTCCGCACCTCATTGCTTCAACATGTTTCAACGCAATTCATCGAATATCCCCTCAATCTAAATGTGGCTTTGAACAATTCACATTGCAATGAGTGAAGACCATCCCCAACCCACCGGGTCTGCCCCGACAACAAAGACTCTCACGGCCCGTTGCTACTGCAAAGCCGTCCACTTTACCCTCACTTTACCAACCACCTCCCTCCCCCTCAAAGTCCACCTCTGTCACTGCAGCATCTGCCGCTACACCCACGGAACCCTCTGCATCTTCCACGCGCCCCTGCCATCCGGCGTATCACCCTCTTTCATCGCCCCGTCCTCGCTGTCATCCTCTCTCACGGCCTATCGCCACGCGACGGCCTCGAGCACACGGTACTTTTGCAGTACGTGCAGCTGCCACGTCGGAGACGTGGGCGTCGTCGACGACGACTGGGTTATCTCGGCGTCCATCTTTGACGCGAATCAGGATGATGTACCCGCCGTCTGGGATATCCGGTCTCACGTCAACACGGCCTCCGCGCCGGGCGGGGGATTCTATGAATGGCTCCCTCGCGTGAACGGCAAAGAGATGAACGTTTGGAATCCCAAGAAGGACGAATCTGAAGCCGCGACGCCTACAACGAGACACGGGCGAGAAGTCGGCGTAGACGGCGAAGAGGTCCTCCGCGCACAATGCCACTGCGGCGGCGTCTCCTTCACTATCTCCCGCCCCAAGGCCTCCATGCTCGAGGATAAAGCCTACGAAGCCTGGCTCTCGCCCGTTGACTCGCGAAAGTGGCCGGCCTGCGTAGACGCCTGCGACGACTGCCGTCTTCAAACGGGAGTCCACGCCATAGCATGGGTCTGTATTCCCGAGAGCTGCATCACCCCCTCCGTGCCCGAGGGCCTCCAGCTCGGCGGGACGGCCAAGACGTTCAAGTCGTCTGAGAACGTGCAGCGGTCGTTCTGCGGGACGTGTGGCGCGAGTGTGATGGCGTATTTTGGGGTGGATGGTAGGAAGCAGGCGAATGGAGAGAGGTTGGTCAATGTCGCTGCTGGAATTTTGAGGGCGCCTGAGGGGTGTTTGGCGGAGGAGTGGGTTACGTGGAGGACGGGAAGGGTTGCGTGGGCGGACAGCGGGATGAGATATGATGCTGGGGTGACGCAGGGGTTGGGGGAGGGTATGGCGAGATGGGGGAGGGAGAGGCATGGCGAGGCTTGGGGGTTTAATATTGGATGATGTCTGATATATCCTATCGACTCATGGTTCTGGTATGTTGTCCTCGTTCCTCTCGTTTGCAGCCTGTGAGAAAACCACCCTACAAAAATCTATGCAAGATGTCCATAGGTCTCGCTGACCCTCTCTTTCTCCCGCTCCAGATATTCGTCAAAGGTCCCCAAGGCAACTCCCCAGCTTCTTGTCCCCTCAATATCAGCAAACTGATCCATGTCACGCATAGCCAGCTGTCCAGCCAAGAACGGGTTCCCTCCTTTCTGCGCCTCAACCTCCTCATCAGAGAGATAGACAGCCTTGATGTCCTTCCCCGTAAACCTCGCAAGTTTCCCCATGATATTATCTGCGGTGAGGAGCTCCGACGCAAGTGAGATCTCCTGAGTGTTGAACTTGACAGGATCCCGGTACGCCGCCAACGCAAACTGTCCGATATCGTTCGGGTCCACCGTCGGCAACTTCGTCTCGGGCGTCAGAGCTGTTACGAAGCGCCCTTTCTTGGCAAGATCCGGGTACACGGCAACGATCGGGAGGATGTAGTTCGCCGTAAAGTTCCCGGGTCGTAGGATCGTCCAGTGCTCGAAGCCCGCTTTCCGGACCTCGTTCTCAATAGCCTGCTTCGAGAGAAGGACTATAGCAGTGAAGCTTTCGGGATCCCAGTACTTGAGCTTCTGGGGAGCATCTACCGAGAAGCTGCTACTGTAGATGAAGTGTGTGGCGCCTGCCGCCTTCGCAGCGGCCATGATGCGCTTCGCCGTCTTGAGTTCCCAGGTGTGGTCAACGAAGTCGGGCATCAGGTTCAAAAAGGCCCCTGTGACGCCTTTCATCGCCTCCTCGAGGGCACCTTGGTCGTCATAGCTTCCTGGGGTGAGAGAGGCGCCGAGGGAGGAGAGGGCTTTGGCGGCGGGAGAGTCTGGGTTGCGGGCGAGGGCGTGGACTGCGATGCCGGCTGCGAGGAGGTTTCGCGCGACTGAACCGCCGACTGTGCCTGTTGCGCCGCTGACGAAGATGGTGTGTTGAGACATTGCTGAATGTTTGTGATGTCGAAGCTGGGTGGATTGATAAGTCGTAGTGAAATTCGGGAGGAAAAGCGTAGTGAGATTCGATTGAAAGATGATGGTAATGAGACTGCTTGATCTGTAGCAGGTCAGAACACTTCTTTCAGAGCTTTATATACTCACAAAATGATAGTTGTCATCCCGGATGATGAGAATCCATGTTTGATGCCATCAATTCGTTGAAGGTCTCATCGCGGGAATCCTTCAGCGACGCGCCACCGGCGACGGAAGCCGCCAGCTTCGCTTGATGATATTCATCGCACACTATGCATGGCTGGTTGGTCGGAACGATAGGTACTTTGGTGTTTCTTGCAAATGAAGACGCAGACAAAGGAGATGAAGGATGCAGGATGAGGTGGGAAATGTTGGCGGAATCCCGCCGCCAGATTAAGTAAGCTCAAACTGAGCAGCGCTGACAACGTCTCAATGAGATCCGTTCAGCGCTCACCTTCAGTGCTTTGACACTCATTCAATTTGGTTGGGAAGCTTCCTCGAGGAGTGTGACGGCATAACCTATCTTCAATTTGACAGTCAGATTCAGATATCCTTTCACTCATCAACGGGGGAACTCGACGCGGGCATCGGCCAACATGTCAAACTCATTCTTTGAGCGGGCCAACCCGCCGCCACGGCGGAAAACATGTACAGCGTGCACCAAAGCCAAGCGCAGATGCGACCACGGCCAACCCGCATGCTTGCGGTGCTCGAGGCGGAATATCGCCTGCGACTACTCCGCTCCGCCAATACCGATCAGATCAAAGGCGAGCAATCGCGATCTCGTTGTGCGAGCCCCGAAGCCTCGGCGACAGCATAATCAAAGCAGTGCAGCTCCAAGTCCCGTTCCCCTCCTCGACGACAACGCTGGCTCCAGCGCTTCCCTCACTCCTTGGTCCCAGAATCCGGATCTTTTACCTTTAGACATGGGAGACTTGGAAGATGTCAATTTTGATCTGGCCTTTGACGAACTCATAACCAGTGACGCCTTCCTCGAAGGGGCCTTGATCGCTCCTTCCCTCACGCCCAAGCCAGACGATATGCTTGTCCCATCTTACGACTCTGCCCCAGGCTCACTTGAGAGTGTGATAGCCAACCGTCTTCAGTATGCCCTTGATGAAATTAAAATGGTTCCGACCACGGTGGTGATGGAGAACCAAGCTCCGTGGAGCCATCCCTGTTTGTATCGAGCCCACATGCCCCGAGACATGCAAGGTAAGTACCTCATGTCGCCCTCGCCCAAGTCCACTATCCATGGGAAGAATCTGACTGTACATTCACCAGATGCTCAAGCCTGCTGCGCTCTTTACATAACGAAGAACAAAATCAACTCATCCTTCGTCCTACGTACCATCCAAGCCAGAGCTCACGAGCTGCTCGCCTCACCAATGCCCAAGAACCGCCACGACATTCTAGCTCGCTTCCACGCCATCCTCCTCTACCAAATAATCCGCCTGTTCGACGGCGACATCTCCATGCGAGCCTCCGCTCAACACACCTTATCCTCTCTAGAACACACCATACTCGCCCTACTGCCGTTTGTGAAGTGGGAACCGGAACAGCCTGCCACTGGCCCGGCCCAAGACTACACCGCATGCCCGACCAAGGACTTTTGGCAGGAATGGATCTTCCAAGAGTCAGCTCGACGTACCATATTCTTCACCTGTTTCTTCCTTGTTGCCTATAGTGCTCTGGTCGGCACGCTTACCAATGGATGTGAGGAACGATACGTGTTTTGTCAGTCGTGGACCATGTCCGCTCATCTTTGGAAGGCGCCTACCGTAGTTGACTTTGCTGTTGCTTGGAAGGAGAAGCAGCACCTTGTGATTACAAAGCAGGGCTTTGAGGAAGCCTTGAGGGATGCTGCTGCTGATGATATTGACGCGTTTGGAAAGATACTCTTGGTCAGCGCGTTGGGCATTGAAGATGCGAGGCTGTGGTTTTACAACAGGGGCAGCTCTTTGTGACGGCGTTCCGGAGCATTGATAGATGGCAAACACGGCTCCTATGAATTCCACAAATTCTGCAGATATCGCAAGTTTCACTGTTCATGAACATCACGAAATGGAAGTCAAGCCTGGTTGATCGCAAATTTGATGTGTCTGATACGACTGTCTGTGGTGAAGTCCCCTAGCTCTCCTCCGATATTACCTCCACCACCCACAGACTCTGAATTTTTGAAGACCCTTGTAAACGCCCAAAATGCAGCTAGAAACGATCCTTCAATGGAAAAGTAATCTTGTTGATCTTGCCGATACCATCCACGGTAGCCTACCCCAGGCCCAGAAAGTGAAATGATGATTGGCGACGATCCTTCAATGGAAACGATTGCCTGATGATCATGCCTGATCATGCTGCTAGAATCAATATGGCCCCCTCGGCCCCGAAAAGAAAAAGAAAAAGAAAAGAAAACTCGATGCCCATACAGCTTCCTTCCACCTAGAGTAAGGTTCTCTTGACCAGTAGACTGTGTCGCCCTGCTCGTAGGAATGAAGCAGTGCAGTCGAAAGAGTTGTCAGAACTAGTAGCCTTCGTCGATCTTTGCATAATCTCTCCGCTCCTTTCTGCTGGGTATGTTTCTGAGAGTATCAAGAGAAGGCTGGCCATCTCCGCGTCTCAGGGTGAACTTATGGTAGATGCCGCCTTTGTCGTTTGTAGCCTTACTGTAACCGATAACAATATAGAGGCCATCGTAGCGTAGTCCGACTTTGGGCGCATAAGCGGAGCCGTTATTGCCCTTCTTTGCCTTCCGGAAAACGCGGACAGGAGACTGGCGTTCCTTGGAAACCAAGAGAGCTGCATTGCCCCGAACGGGCGGTCCCACGGGAGTGTTGCTCGATGTGTTATCAAGTGAATTGCTTCCGCAGTAGACAATATCGTCACCACGGTCGACGTCGATATCACTGTACTTATCTGCCATGATGATGGAAAGGGCAGGGCCCGGTTCGCCATTTGGCCCTCTCATGTACGAGATGCCCGCGTTGGACTCGCCATGTCCGCCGTACCACATCGCAGACAACTGGTTCGGGAACCATTGTCCAATTGCCAAGTCATTGTGTCCGAGAACTTTGGCTGACCGTTTGTATTCATCGTAAGCAGGATTGAATGCTTGCGTTTTGCTTCCTGGTCGCAGGCCGAGTCCATGCATGATGCCCAAGACACCCCAGATGGGATGGTCGCGGGGGACAGGCTTGACACCATCCGCCGACCTGTTTGTCAAAGAGTTGGGCCTGGTTGATCTGGCGGCGGTCGACGAAGTCGGAGCTGGGGCAGGCGCGAGGGTGGGCAATGTCGGTCGAGGGGGCTCTAGAGGCCGGTCGGAAAGGGCGTTGAGCCATTGGACAAGGTCTAGGGCCCTGTTTTTCTCCGGCCCCAAGAAGAATCGATGGCGCTTCTCTTGGAGACCCTCGGACGGCGTCTTCATGATGATCTCGAGCTTTCTCTTGATGGCGAATCTTGCCGTCAAGATCTCCCGCGGCACCTGGGAGGGGAAGCGCGACCGAACCTCCCTCAGCCATCGTATAAAAAGGGCCACAACCCTCCGAGCATCGGCCACCTCACCAGTAGCAATGGTGCTCACTGACCTCGCGGCCAGTGAGAGAAGGCTAGCGACCTTCCCCTCGAAGGTCCTGATAAAGGCGGCTACGTCTCCGTAGCCGGAAGGTGTCGGAGGCAGGCCTGAGCCTACCCCCTCACCTCCACCTCCGAGGCCACCATTGCCACCAGCACCTAAAGAAAGGCTCATGTTTCTATTCCCTGTTTCCCATAGTAAGTATCATGGACGAATACGAGCGAGCGAGAGCGAACGCATGACGAGTTGCAGTGATGATGAAGAATGAAGAAAACAATAGAAACAACAAAGGCAAAGAACATAGAAGGGGAGGTGACGAGAGATAACAAGGGAAATAAGGAAATTACTAAAAGTAATAAAGATAAAGATCATAAAAATAGAGGTGACGAGAGATAATAAGGGAAATAAGGAAGCTACTAAAAGTAGTAAAAGTAAAGATTATAGAAATAGAGGTAATAAAAAATAACAAGGGGAATGAGGGAACTAGTAAAAATAATAAAGGCAAAGATTATAAAAACAGAGGTAACAAAAGATAATAAGAGAAAAAATGGGACTACTGAATATAATAATGGCAAAGATTATAGAAGTAGAGATAACAAAGATAGTAAGGAAAAGTAGGGAAATAATAAAGACGACCAAGGTAAAGATCATGAAGGGACAAATAACGAAGGACAGGGAAAAATAAAAACGACCAAGGCAAATGGTATGAAGGGACAAGTAACGAAGAATAAAGAAAAGAATGAAAACGACCAAGGCAAAGATCGTAAAGGAAGAGGTGACGAAGGGGAACATCATGAAAGAATAGAAGAAAATAGAAAACAGGAAGACGAACTTACGGAAGGGGAGTTGTCTTTGGTGTTTGGGGCTGAATGCTTTCTTTGTCGAAGAAAGCAAGCTGTCGTTGGTGAGAAGAGAAAGCTGTCGTAGTTGGATGGAGCTTGTGATGTAGTTGGTAGAGAGAAGAAAGAAAAAAGAAGTTGAAGAAAGGGAAGAAGAAGAGAAGTTGGTATAGGGTGGAGATTGCTGAGAAAGGGCCGGATTTGAGGCCAGGTATCGAGGCATCTATCTACCAAGTTGTGAGGAGGCGAGAGCTCTCGACTGGTGCAGCCGGAGGTGATGATTGACACAAGCCGGGCCCGGGAGGTGTGAATGTTCGGCCCCGGTGCCGCAAAGTGGGGCCGAGTCCGACCGGTAGTTTCGAAACAAAACCCCAACGATTTAGGCAGAAACGGGGCGGTCGTTTCTGCCGACCAAGGCAGATGGCAAGGCGGTTGGAGGGATAATCCGAGGGAATGGAATCAGGCAGATTCCAGTGGAGGGTGTGGCACGTCTGGTCTTCCAGGAGGCGTGAAGAGACCCGAGTGCTGGTGTTCACCGACTTGTCTGCTCAAGAGCGTGTGGTGGCTTGTTGGTGACGATCGAGGGCGGGCAGCTTACTAGGGGTATTTGGCGACTGGTTCACACACGTACGAGAGGTCTTGAATGGAGATGGAGAATTACTGCAGTGCTCTACCTCCTGATCAGGTACCTATGTAAGCCTGATGAGGTGAGAGATCGACCTCAGGCCCTCTGAAGGTGATCTTCAATCTGTTATTTGGTATGGAGGACCTCTATGTAGCTTAGACAATTCGGTCGGATAGCAATGTGTCAAGGCGTCATGTTTATTGGAACGAGATCAATCTGTCGTCCAGATGCTTAGATACTGTGTGCGATTCGCACTTGGCTCCCTTTTGATGCAGCAACGGTACAATCTAGCTGCTTATGTGGTCGGCGTGCGCCTTCCAGGCTTTGGTTTATGACATATGTTTATGAAGTGTCCTTACGGCATTTATTTATGAGAGTATGTCCAGGAGGGCGTATTTGGGAGACGCTTTTATTTTACGGTTCTCTGCTGTTTATGTGACCGACAGGGCTGAACGCCTGGTCAATGATTCTCTGGTATTCTGCTGGAAGATGATATTTGGGTGGCAGATTAGCGAGTGTTTCTCAACTTAAGGGAATTAGTCGTGCATATCATGGGACGCCCAAGTCAATGCTTAGTCAACTCTTTCCTAAGTGATGATCAGTATATGTTAGCTGCTATGTGACTGGGTGTTGCGATGGGATGGAGGATTAGCTTAGGACGAGCTGTGCGGATGATGGCGCCTTTATACCTCACAGACGGACACACCGGAACTCCGTCGCTATGTGTCCTAACGAAGAGTACATGGTGTATTTTGAAAGGAATAACAGGGGTCAGACCTTTCTGCAATGGAGAATTACATTAAAGTTTTTTCTAAAGGTTACAACTGTAATTCTCAAGTTTACTTTTCAAGTTTTACTTGACTGTTTGCGGACTGGCTGCTGAGTTTGAGCAAGGATTCTGCAGATGTTCAGCCAATCGAAACACAGCGGACTATCATTCTCGGACAGCGCAATGCGACGTCCCCCTCAGCAGAGCTGGCGATGTGCTTTAATAGCTGTACTTTACTGGGATCGTGCCTTGATAACATTTTCAAAAAGTAATTCTATAATTTTGGTTAGTTGATTTATGAAGTTGACGGGGCTTCTTCAAGTGTTGCTTCGGCTCTACTCGATCGTATGATGTTTTGCTCTACAGTTCCTATGTTGCTTGCCTCTAATTACCAGAGAAGAATATGCTGCGTTTTTGGCAAGCTGTATATCTTGACTGAACGAATGAGGCAGGTGCTCTACAGCCCGAGAAGGTGCCTGCCCACTCGACGCAGTGACGTAGTCTTTAAGGTATTGAGAATCGCGGAAACTACTTTAAATTCCTGTTCAACTCGACCATAATATTCAATTGGCATTCATAAGGGCTCAACTATCACCATGCGGCATAATCGTATGAAAGTTGATACGAGAACATCACCTGGCTGACTAGCACCTGACTTACCATCGACTGCTGTGCCGCACCAATCCCGCCGAAGCCTGTCTACGAAGACGCCCGACCAGCAAGTGAAATACTGCGGCTTGGCTGCTCTAGCACAGCTGCACGATAGGGCAACAAGCTTGGCTAGAATCCTTCGTTCGATCAGGGTATCCGTCACCGCACATAGAGCGCCGGAGTTTCGTGCCAGTTGCCGGAAGCGAGCGTCAGCAGATTCTGGCCGTAGTATATGCAGCTTTTTCTTGGATGAAGTAGGCTAACTTGACCAGCCGTAGCCGCGGCATCGACATTTAGGTACATAACTAGGCGCGAAGTTAGCGTACTCAAAACATTCTGCGAGGTTTGCGACAATTCACTATTCTCAATACCAAAGGTTCTAGCTAACGATATCCGCTCATAGCGACTCTTCACAACCATGGCCAGCACCCAAGGATCTCAACCCGAAACCAAGAGCTACACCCCATCCGTCTTCAGCCAAGAAACCCTCGTCGCCTCCGACACCAACTCTCTCCCCCCTCTCATCCGCAACGCCGAAGACCCCTCCGACCACCCCCTCCGCGGCACCGAACCCCAGCCTGCCCGCTCCGATAACTACCACTACGTCTCCACGCGCGTCGTAAAGGACATACCCAAAGCCAAGGCGCCTGCTGACACGATGAGTGCGTTGAGCAAGTTTAAGATGATGTTGAAGCCTCCTGTCGTGAAGGCGGTTGAGGCTCTGCCGAGTCATGAGGGGAAGTCGTATCATGTCGACGAGGAGGGGCGCATTATTGAGACTACGGTGAGGAGAGCAGGTGAGTGGCGTGACATGCTGGTCAGCTTCTTCATGTCCGTGCTGACATGGGTGATTCGAGGTACATCGCGCAACGTCTTTGCTAATGGCGATGGTGGCGGTGGCGGTGGATCTTGAAGGGACTTGCGAGAGCGAACGGGACATAATTTCACACTACACTAAGGGATCTGGACAATGACAAGGTTTGTACGATGAATATTTATTCTGTCTGGTATCTGAAACTTTTAAACCATTTGCTGAGCTAAATGCTTTTCTGTGCCTTCCACAAATCTAAGCAAGCCAGAACCAAGCCTTCTGCAACAGGTTCTTCGGGATCGGCTCCTCGTCGAGCTCCGCCATGGCTTCCATCTCGGCAACGCCGGTCAAGACATCTACGTCGGCCACGTTGCGCGCTATCGGCGTACGGAACCAGATCTTGTGTCCAATGTACAGCACGAAAAAGATGGGCAGCGTAATGTAGGCAGCCAGGAAGTCCGAGACGCTCCAGTGGCCAGGGAAGAAGACCTGGAAGCCGTTGGTAAGGGTCAGGATGATGAGGAGACCGAGGATAAACCAGGTAAAATAAGGCTGGAGGGGCGTCTTGAAGGGCAGACGGTGCATCATGTTGTGGTAGATCATAGCCTTGCGGAAGCGGAGGTAGGTGATCATGACGACAATCCATGCGATAAAGCCGGAAATGGTGCTAATGTTCATGAACCAGGTGAAGACGGTAGAGGTTCCGCTGCTGACGGTGAGGTAGGAGAGCAGAGCAATTGACCAGGTGCCGAGGACGGCGGTGTAGGGGACACCACGCTTGGTCGTACGGGCGAAGAAGCGAGGGGCCTGCTTGTTGAGGGCCAAGCTGTAGAGGATACGGCTGCCGGAGTACAAGAAGGCGTTGCCTGCACTCCACGCACTGGTGAGAATGGCGGCGTTGATGACGTGGTTCAGACCACCGATGCCAGCACGCTGAATTCCGATAACCCAAGGAGAAGCAGCAGCGTTGGAAGCAGGGCTGAGGAGTCTCTCGTCGTTCGAAGGGGTGATGGCGCCAATCATGAGGGAGCCGAGGCCGTAGAAGATAGCCAGACGCCAGACGAAACGGCGAGCGGCCTTGGGGATGTTGCGACGGGGGGCAACGGTCTCGCCGGCCGCGAGTGCGATCAGCTCGGGGGAAGTGATGAAGGCGAAACCGGCACGGACGAAACCAGTCCAATAGGCCAAGAACTTGCCAGTGTTTCCGCCGACGAGGTATGGTGTAATTGCGCCAGGGTCGTACCAGTAAAGGAAGCCAATGCGACCTTCGTCGGGGGCACCGCCGAGGATGATGACGAAGCTCACCATGATAAGACCCAAGATGGTGATGAGCTTGATACTCGCAAACCAGAACTCGGCCTCACCAAAGATTTCGACAGCAAAAATGTTGAGAGCGAGGGTGACGAGCAGGATGATTGTGATCCAGACGGCCGAGGGTACGGGTGTTTTCCAATAGTCGAGGAGGATTGCGCCGGCCGAGGCCTCAGCGCCGACGAGCATGGCGTATGCGTACCAGTAGTTCCAACCGGCAGCGAAAGCCAAGCTGGGCTCGACGAAGCGTTCGACAAAGTAGGGGATCGAGATACCCTTGAGCGGGAGGTAGGTGGCCATCTCTCCGAGATTGTTCATGATGTTCCACACGACAATCATCATGGAGAGGTATCCCATGAACAGCGGCGCGGGGCCAACTGCTGAGAGGATACTGCCTGAGCCGACGAAGAGACCGGTTCCGATGCTGTAAGTAACCGTCAGTTTGCGAATACTTGAACCCAATTAAGGGCATGCAGAAACGGCGGAAAACATACGCGCCACCCAATGCTAGGAACTGAATGTGTCGGCTCTTCAAGCCACGCGACAGCTGGTCGTGCGAATTGACCAGGTCATTGGGGTCGTTGAGTGCGGCGAAGTTGACGTCGCGAGGGTAGGATTCCCCATTGTGCTTGGACTCGACGTCGGTCAAGGGACCGCCGCCTCTGTAATCTTTGTCCGCAGACTCCATTGTCGAATCGTAGTTGTAATCAACTGACCTCGACTCTGGCTTGGGCGAAGAAAAGAAAAAGAAGAAGAACAGTCGAAGGGGAGAGAGTTTGCGATGTGGGCGGGCGGGTAGCAATGGTATATTAGTACGGCAACTTTTTTTTTCTCTGGTCGCAGGCAAGGCTTGTCGGTGGGCGTCCCCGGCGCAACTACGGAATGATTCTGGAACGCGAAGAGTAGAACGACGCGAACAAAGGGCCAAGCTTCTGGCTGAGGGGGGAAATGGCTGCAGTATTATGGAGTCTGGGCGATGGGCAGCATGGCGAAAGATTCCCGTCTGTCGTGAGACGGGCAGCTTACACTACACTTGTACGTAGGCCCCATGCTTGACCAAGCAACGGAAGCTGCCTCCGTTGGTTTCTGCGAGCGTACGGATAGTCCAACCCATTGTTTCTGCCCGCCGCGCTCCCACGCTGATGAACCAACCCTTGTGGAATGCCGACGTGACGTATTGATGGTACGCTGTGCTCCTCTGCGGCGTGGGTACGGTACTAGGTATTCGACAAACTGACTGACTCTGCGGCATCTGCGTGTATGCCCAGGCGCGCGAGCTGCAACTGAACCCTTGTTGGATGTTGTTTGGAGGCGAAAGGCGCAAAAGGGCTTCTCGGCACTGACTGGTGCAGAAGGCGGGCAGATCCAGTCATGGGGAAGAACTAAACCGAAAGCAGAAACCTGGCAGTCCATCAGCTGTTTCTGTGTGGTAACGTTTTCATGGCGAACCCATGGGGTAAACTCGGACGGAAGGCTTATCTACTTGGCAATCCACACGACATCCACACTCGGCCACACATTCGGGCACACCGTATTGATAAGAGGCTAACGTCCGAGGATGGCACATGTTGTTACTGGAAATGAATTGCTGACAGACTGAGAACGTGAGGGAAACGGGTGGTTAAAGTGGTTGCAGTTGTCACCGAGAAAATCTGCGGTCCAAATTGGAGGCTCAGGCAGAGACGGGAATTGGAGTCAGCAGTACGTACCTCCCGGAACAACTGCAAACATCCAAGCCGCAGCTTACCTAAGACTACCTTGCCTGGGGTACATACTTGGGCAAGAGGCCCCATATCACGTGGCTCCCTGTGCGCGGCTGCATCTCAGATTCCTTCACTTCCAGTGACTCCACGACGGGGTAAACACCGATGGTACCCGCCCTCGTACCAAACTATCACGTAAACTTTTCATCTTTTTCTCCAGAGTCCCTTAAAGTTGGGCAGCACAAGCACTCGCCAATTCCCATCAAATCGCGCAAATTCCTAGTTGCAGTGTGTCACCATCCTCGACCTGGCCTCTCGGTCCTGGGGAAGCCTGTCAGATGTCTGATTGGATGTTGGGAAAATTGCTCCGAACGACATTTCTAAACACCGATGTTGACCTTCACCAAATACCTGAACCGCAAAGTAGTAGTACGGAGACATCGCGTCTAAGTCTGTCGCGTTCCTGGAGCTCCCTTGTGCCGAACCGCGCCTTCGATAAGGATCGCCTGACCAGCACGCAATAATTGAGAAACCCACTTTTCATAAGCCCGAGTTTGAAGACAATGTCCCCGGAAGGCTGACTTCTGTGCCGCCGGGGTTGATACGAGACGAATCCTACTGCAAGAAACATGCTGTCGGCGTTCGCGAACATGATTCAACTTTGTCATTTCTTCAGAAGGGACCTACAAAGCTTATCAGCCTTGACCGGGGAGCTGGAAAGGGTAATTGAGACCGTCCATCTCCAAGTCTACCTGTCCCCGTTGTTTGGTACCCTTGATGCGGACCGGTGGAGGTTCAAAGTTGCCGTTTCCCCCGCATCCAGCTCGCCGGCCAAGAGAAACGGAAAACTGATCCGACGCCAGCTCCTTTGACTAGTGCTTAGTCGGCGACCCATCCCGATCCCGATCCCGACTTATAAGTTTTGCTAGCTACGCGGTGGCTCAACATCGTCGTTCTTGGCCGCTCAGAGATACGAAATATCTCTATGAGCATGTTTGACTCAAACGCTTTAGTCCCGGTGTCAAATCTGCATCACACACACGATAACGACGGGGCGAACCCCGTCCAGGCTTCCACATGTCCGTTACGCCTTGTGCGCGCCCTTTAATCACACATCCCCCACGAGAAAGCACGCCACTTTGCAAGTCTGGGTCCGGAGCCCCGGATTCTGAAGGCAAGCTCGAGACTCATCTCGGCCAAACCATAATGGTGGCGGATCCCTTGGTGGTACGGAAAGTTGGGGAGACGAGGTCCAACCTGACAATTTTCATTTCCATTACGTTTTGGTTGCAAAAGCTATCGATCCTCTCTCTTTCTTTACCCACATTCGCCCGCCCTTTTCTTCAGACAACTATTACACCTCGACAACAGCATTTCCGTTGATCTGAACATCGAACACATTTTCATCTCGGTATACACAAGTTTCAAAGAGCAAGCAAGGCTACGGCACCAGCAGCCATTGCCTGAAGGATCGAGCCACCGTGGGTGTTCGCTGCGTTCACCGTGACCGGGGGCGACCGGGCCGTGGTACTATTCGCGGTGATGGTCGGCAGTGTAGCAGTCGTCGTCGGCGTGTTGGAAACAACCGGAGGTGCCGGAAGAGAAGTGGTCGGTTTAGGCACAAGAGAAGTCTCTGCTGAGGTGCTCCCGATTTCGGAAGTGAGGGTGAAAGTCGCGGTTGAGGTCGACGCGAAGAAGGACGTGGAAGTCTTCTCGTCCGGAATCGACTCCGTGAAGAAGAGGGTAGACGTCACCGTCGAGCCGGGTTCCGTGTTGACACCGCCCGGACCGACACATTGCTTGCCGATCGGACAGCACGCATACTGGCCGTTGTTACCGAGCCAGCACGTGGACGTCAAGGGGCAACCGCCCTGCTGGTCTGGGCAGCAAGTGTAGGTCAAGGGAATGCAGCCATCGCCGCAGTCTTTCCGGCCAGACTCGCTGCACGGGATCTCTACAATCTGGCGCTTGAGAGGAGAGAAGGCCTCTTCGGCGAGAGCCAAGGCTGGGAGAGCCAGAACAAGAAGTTTCTTGAGCTGGAACATGTTGGTTATGAAAGCGAGTGTGTTGAAACGAGAGTGAAGGGTTGCTGGTGAACGTTGAGCTGCTTGATGTCCGAGATGGCCCAGCATCGCCCTTCTACTTTCTCTCGGAAATCGCATGCTTAAGTACACGGCACACAACGTAAGGCTGTGATATTGGGCCCTGTGCTACTCCTCCTCGGAGATGCAACATTTCAGCTGCCACACTGAACGGAAATGAGCAGCCAGCAATTACGTGGTGGCGTCCAATTGAAGGCATCACCGCAGTGTCATACAGCAAACTGCATCTTTCTGTTCCTGCAGCTAAACTAGCCCGCGATGTCAGCGTCCTTGCTCAAGTGGCCGTTGAGCAAAGTTAGAGGAGGTGATGGTGGCGTCGGGAACCAGGGTCTGGGGTTAAGCAATTGCTTATTTTGAGAGCTCAGCTTTCTTGTGGCTGCAGGTAAGCTCGGGGAGGAGTTACCCCGCGCACGTCGATAAGCTCGATCTTTTGAAGTTGTCAAGCTGAGTGGCTAGGCTGATTCGAGGAACACGATCAAGAAGATCATCAAAACCCCAGACACCGGGTTTGTTCATAGGAGTCTGTCTGCCTGTCAATCCGCTGCTAGCACTGCAGCCAGGACCTAGCTCCTGTCGGTTATGCATTGTTGCGGCAGGCTGTGAGCATGGTGTCGTGCTGCCGAATCAGATTTAAGCTTGTTTTTCAGCTGCCGGTAGCTAACGTTGTTTTAATTTGGCTATGGCGAGTGGCTTGCAACGTCGTTGTCGTGTGAGCCTGAATTTCCCTCCAATTGGCAGTTTCAAGTGATGCTTCCTGAATTCCTCTTCCCGCCCTACAGAATTTAATTTACACATCAAGAACGATTAGACAAAGGATACCATATTGTACGTGGCCGCTACAATGGGGACCAGATTGCATCTCGATATCTATCGATCTTGCGATCACCGATCCAGCGTCGTGCGTTGAGATTTCACCTGATATCATGCGTCTATAGAGCCATTTCGATCGTCTTTGGGCTTCAAAATCCGTCACTCGCTGCCTTTGCAGCCACGATGAATGCAAACAATAACACTGTCATTTGCCCATATCACCCTACTCATTAGCCCACATATGCGGGCGTCGTGGCACAAATCTCGGACCATGTACACCCACTCCGCCTCAGCCACCTGCGCAAGCAGACTCAAGACAGCCAATGAAATACTGAGGATGATCAGACAACTACATGAGGCCGTCGTCAAATATGGTTACTTCATATGACTGTCTTAAAGTCCAGGGGTCTTTCGTTTGTGGGTTGCCCCTGACGCCGATGTGCCTTAGCCTCGAGATGACGGGCGCTCGTGTTCGACTAGCTCTGCATTTTACTTTGCCTCACGCTGGATTCAAAGTTTCTGGATGGGCAATTCTATTGTGGGATTGCGAGGAGTGAATCCTCCTCTGGCTTCGTCTTCGTGTTGCGTATCGCAAATGTCCATCGCCAGTGAGTGATCACTGTCAACACACCTCTCATTCGTATCATCCGCCAGCAGAGGCTACAAATAAACAGCGTCAGCACTAGATTAAGGCTGAAAGTAACATACCTTAGAGATTCACCAAGGTGTATTAGAGACTGAAGTTGATGTGGCTTTTCAAGGCAGAATTGCACCGGGAATGAAGTTGATCTTGCGCATTACCTCGATACCCAACCAAACATATCATTGACGAATTTATGATGAGTGTAGTTTTTGTACATCATATCCTGGGAAAGTGTTGTGTCTTCAGGGCTCTACCAGTCTATCACATTTCCAAAATGGCTGGTTACAGCCAGTCTTCACCTGGCCTATTGATGTACGCTCAAGATCTTCCTCATGGTGTACTAGTAGAAATCAACAGTAGCAAGAAAAGCAGTCACATGCTGTCGAAAAGAAAATCTCATCAATCTCCGACCTTGATCACGAAGTAGCTTGGAAGATCTGGATCTCATTCCGAACTAGAAACGGCGGGCCTCGGATGTGGGGTCCCGGCAAATCTAAACTCGGCGCCGGATCCGCAAGCCGAACGCTTCGGAAACTCGGCACGGTCCGCCCTCGCAATGCACTAATGACGTCCTTGCCGCTCTCCAAATCCCCATTCCTTTTCTTCTTCATTTTAAACCTCGCGCAAAACATTTGCAGAGACCCCAAGCCAGGCCAAAACCTCCACCATTGCCAAGACTCGACCTGTCACGCTAATCAAATTTGCAATCCGCAAAGGCTCTAGGTTTCCATCGTACCTTTGTGCCCCGTTCTATCACCATGTCCGGAGCCAGAGCCGTCGTCAAGACGCTGGATCACCTCGTTCTTACCTGCGCCAGCGTCCCAAAGACAGTCCAATGGTACACCAAGTACCTCGGGATGAAGGCGGAAACATTCACGTCGCCGTTAGATCCATCCGTCCAGAGGCACGCACTGAAGTTCGGCACGCACAAGATCAATCTGCATCAGCAGGGCAAGGAGTTTGAGCCAAAAGCCAAGACGGCACTGCCAGGCACGGCCGACCTCTGTTTCTTGGTGGAGGATGGCACCAATCTTGAGGAACTGATCAAGGGCTTCCAAGGGGACGGAGTTCAGGTTCTCGAGGGAGAGAAGGTGGTTGCGAGAACGGGAGCACAGGGCCCCATCCAGAGCGTTTACGTGAGAGATCCCGACGGAAACTTGATTGAGTAAGTACTTCTCAGTGTTGGATATTGATGGTACCTCACGGACAAAGACTAACAGTCACATCCACAGGCTTTCTCACTACAAATCATAGGTGACCGTCTACATATCTGTACGAGCATTTGCATACTTAGACCACGAGATCTCCAATCATATACCAACACCGGAAATGTTGAATCTGAAGCGAGAGGAATGGTTATTAGTTGCTAACAATGGACTGTTCGTTCTTCGCCTTTTCTCGCTTCTCAAAGTGTCTGATTATGAAGATACTCGAAAGCTCCAAAACGCTCACTCCACACATGACGGAGAACCCCATATGGAAGGACGGTGCATATTTACCCACATCGAGGATCACAACTGCAACAATTAGCGTCTTTTCAAGATATTGAGGGCAAGATAGTTGCAAACCTGGAACCCATGCAATGAAAGCTTGGCCTAGGGTCTGTGCAACCCCAATAACGATCGCACGCTCCTCCATGTTCTTGTGCATGATCTCAATTGCCCAGGCCTAAGGTAGACGACATCAGTATTAGAGAGGCAGGAAAGCTGCAGAAAGAGTGGCTCACGTAAAGGACCGGCCAAAAGCCCCACGAAGCGGCGTTGATAACATATCCGACAAAGGTCAACGCGTAGCTTGATTCAACTGCAACCATGATCATGCCGATAAGGTTGATGGTCTGCGTCTTGTCAGCGAGATCGGGATGCCGATGTTTCATGTACTAACAGCTGGAATCAGTAAAACCTGCCACCTCTTCCCCAACCCATCAGAGAGCCAAGCATATAGCAGAGTGGTCACGAGACCGACGGCTTGCGCTGCGGTAGGAAAGAGGTTGATCTGATAGACCGTAAAGCGGTTCAAGGACTTCAGCCAAACAGAGAAGTAGTTAAGGGGTTGTGTGACAACGCAATGGCAACTGCGAGTTATGTCAGACTGTTCCATACTGGGTATCATGAGAAGTACGGAGAACTCACATCAATGCGAAGCTGAAGACGTAAATGGGCCAGTTCGTGAAAATACCCAAGACCCTGGCTTTTGTCAAAGGCTCGGGTTTGCGCCGATCGATGGCTTCCATCCTCGCGATATGCTTTGCCTGCTCACTCGGACGCATCCAGCGAGCCCTTGTGATATGAGGGTTATCAGGGACGGCGAAAAATCCCCAGATGGGAGCCCAGATCGAGATTATGCCACAGAAAATGAAAAGCCACCGCCAACCTGGGAGGCCGCCGGCTCCATTGAGACCTCGATAGATTGCGGCTTGGAGGTATCCGCTGAACATGCTAGCAGCATAGCTGGCCGAATAAAAGATTGAAATCCGCTTGGAGAGTTCTAAGGGGCGAGGTAAGGACAAAGAAGTGAGTCTTCGCACAATGGATGCTCTTACCTCGAGGCGTGTACCAGCTTCCCATGATGGTCAGAACGCCGACGGCAAAGGGACTTTCAAGGAATCCTAGCAGGAATCTCATTGCTAAGACATGACGAACGTCCTTGACAGCGGCAAAACAAAATGTGACAATGGTCCAGAGAAGCTCCGCCACGGGTAGGTAGATTGAGGGCTGAACTGGAAGATGTTAAGCTTTTGGGCTGTATATAAGAACTGATTGCATTCCAAGAACCTACAGCGAGTGAGCAAGAACTGTGAAGGAATTTGACCGACCAGATACCCGCAAGTAAAGAAAGTTTGTAAAAGGTTGTACTCGTTGCCTTGAAAGTCGAGGTCTTCCTTCATACCGCTGACATACGCATTTGCTATTTTTGGTAAGAACTTCACACATTGTTTCAGTGTCTTAGTGCCAAGAGTTGCCCTTACTGATGTTGCTTGAGTCGAGTAGCCTGACGAAATATCCAAAAGTAGCCCAGCTTCTGTCGTGAGCATGGTCAGCGCAGCTCTGAGCACATATTCAAAACATGGGATTCTTTACAATACGAAGAAGTCGAGGCGTTGCACAAGGCGATGTTCTTCTTTCGTTCGAGGACCATCCCATATGACACCGCTTAGGAGATCCCATCTTGATGACGAGGGCTCTTGAGGCCCAAGATCCTTACCAGTATCTCTTTTTGATGCATTTTTGGAGTCCATGGCAGTCGCAGGTCGTTAGGTGGATGGTCGCGGATGTAATCAGAAGTAATTCGCAATGCTACTTACTTTTGTACCGACATGGTAGGGGCATCAAAAACCCTTTGTGTCCCTGCTGGTCAGAGCGAGGCCGACAGAGCACATTATCGGCCTGTTACCGAGTCCTCAGAACTGATGCAACTTTAGAACGAATGACAACATAACATGGCAAGTGGGGGTTGATTGAATGGAGCCAAATCCTGGTTCTTGTGCACTCTTCAGGGATGATGTCTAGCAAGTCTCAGAGACCACCTCGTTCCCCTCTTTCATACGAATTATGGCCCTACTTGTACTTGTATTGATCTCCAATGTGGTCGTGGCGGAGATGTTTCTGGCCAACACCATACATCCTCTCACGCAAAGTGATTTCATCTCCCGATAGTCCGTCGTACCCGTATAGCCCTCTTCGGCGAAGCTCAGGCACTAGCAAATCTACCACATCTTCGAAACTCCCAGGGGTTGTGACATATCCAACGTTGAACCCATCTAAATCTGCAATCTTCACCCACTCCTCAAGGAAATCTGCAACACGAGCTGCCGACCCAACTGGCACAGGCCCGTTCCCGCCGATGGCCATGACTTTTCCAATATTTCGAGGCGTCCAAGCTGGAACGTCATCGCCACGGTATTTCAGACTGCTGACCATGGAGTGTACCCGCCCATCAATGGTAGCATCATCTGGTCTTATTTCTGCGTCTAAATCGTATTTGGCGAGGTCTATTCCAGCATTACCTGAAAAGAATGCAAGACCAGCTTCGAAGTTCGCAAATTCCAAGGCTTTGCGGTATTTTGCAGTGGCTTCTTCGTCTGTTCTCGCAATGACTGGTGTAATGACGGCGAAAATCTTGACACTACCAGGGTCACGGCCAGCTTCCGCTGCTTGCTGACGAATGGCTGCTACGCGAGGCGCCAAGATGTGAGGTGAAAGCCCCGATATCATGATACCCTCTGCGTGTTTGGCAGCGAAAGCTATGCCAGCGCTGTGAAGGTTCAGCCGAAAGTAGGCGTGTGAATTGTATGGTTCGTACTTACGATGATGTCCCTGCTTGAAGCAGAAATGGAGTTCTTTGAGGTGAAGGATGCAGGATGTGAGGAGCATCCACATTGAACCTTGCCGTATGATGCTTGATCCAACGGATACGACTGGGATCGGCGTAGATGTTGTTCGTTGCATCTTTCTTGAGAGCATCGCCTGCCCACGAGCCTTCCCATATTCTGACCTCTTAGCCTAGGACCTTCGTGTATACTCATATGACCTTACTTGTAGAGCAACTCCAAGTATTCATCAGCAGCGGCATATCTCTCATCATGTTCGACATATGAGACCCCGACCTGAAGAAAATTATGCATGATCTTTAACAGGACCTTCTTGCGGAGTCTAACTTACGGCCTTGGCAGCAGATTCCTTGAAAGAAGTGACGATATTCCAGCCAAACCGCCCTTTGGTAAGATGGTCGAGTGTCGAGAACCTCTTTGCGACGACGAATGGTGCCTCGTAACTCGTACTGGTTGTTACAATGAACCCAAGTTTCTTCGTTACAGTTGCCATCGCCGTCACCGGCTACTCCTAATGTCAATGCATGGCCATCGGTACAAATGTTACATTTGTCACTTACGATAACGGGGTCGCCCATCGGGAACTGACAACTTGTCCGTATCGTTGGTCCAGCGCTTCCATTGTAGATATCGTGTTGACCATAAGTATCAGCCAGAATCAAAGCGTGAATGTCTCCCCGCTCAAGTGTCTGCGCGAGATTGGTCCAGTAACTGAGATCTCTAAATTTGTCGGCGACTTCATCTTCGCCCCTGCGCCACTGACCGAAGCAGAGATGGCTCGGAGTGAACATGTCAAATGCGTTGAGTATAATTTGCCGCCTGGCAGAAGGTTCCATCTTGGCGGGGTAAGCTCGTTCTGCGCTGAGTCCAACTCGTTGGCGGAAATGGGCCGGTGCTGCGTCTGTTGTCAACTTGCCATCGGCGGAAGAGAGCAAATTTCCATTGATAACTCATTGCGCACTTGGTCTTGAAGGATCACGCAATTCGTCCGAGCCGATTTCGGCAGTAAGTACGGATGTTCGAGTTTCGCAATGTCTTATCAGAATTAAAACCCGGACAAGCCCGAGATTTAGTAAATTCGCAAGCTAGATAGCGTATGGCGTATCATGGAGAATTGATGCATCCTTGATTGTATGCTTGTCTGGAACCAATCGAGTCTTCCTTCCCCTCAAAACACATGCGAAGGAAATTTGTTTCCAAGTGTCTGCAGCACGCTGCATGCACAATCCTATTGCATCGGGAACAGGGGGTATTTGCAAGCAACCGTGATAGTTGCGTCATCCATGTGATACGCCGGTAATCGACGATAATGAAGATAGAAACTCAATCGCAATCCATACTTAGAGAAGTGTTAAGCATTGTCGTCTCGTTTTTGTCAGAGTGATCAATCATGGCGCCAGGCGCGATACTAGACCCGTCTATCGATGGCGCAAGTTCCCTTCCAGCGGCTGACAACAATATTCTTCGAACCATTAACCCTCATTTCTTAATAGAAGAGCATCCCATTGATGAACATCAAAGTGTCCGAGCTATCGTTGTGGGTGCCGGCATTTCTGGCATCACCGCTGCCATTCTACTTCCCGCGAAGGTTCCCAACCTAGATCTCATAATCTACGAGAGAAACGACGATCTTGTAAGTTGAAGGAGAATGGTATCAAGAAGCACTAGTCACTGATACACGAGGCAACGAAGGGAGGCGTCTGGCATACCAACATCTACCCTGGTGTTCGGTGCGATGTACCCGCTCACGCTTACCAGGCTACGTTTGCTCCATCGACAGATTGGACCGAGGCGTATGCCACCGGCTCTGAGATTCAGTCTTACTGGCAAGATATTGCGGACAAGTACGACGTGCGCAAGTATATCCGCTTCAGGCATAGCGTCACATCTGCGGAATGGTCTGAGGAAAAGGCCAGATGGATCGTCAAAGTTCAAACAAACGATGGTGTAGTCACTGACGAAGCCAACTTCTTGATTACTGCCACGGGCCACTTCAGCGACCCAAAGCTTCCTCAGTATCCAGGAATCGATAAGTTTGAGGGCCACCTACGACATACCTCGAATTGGGACCCTGAGTTCGACCCGAAAGGAAAGCGGATCGCAGTCATTGGAAATGGCGCTTCCGGATTACAAGTGCTCCCGCAACTGCAAAAGATCGCTGCAAGAGTTGATCATTATGCCCGCAACAAAACATGGGTTGCAGCACCAATCGGAGGAGAAGATCTGGCAGACTTTGTTGCAGAAAACATTGGAGACGCCCGGACAGACGTGGAGAAGTATCTTAAATTTCGGAAGGCTCTAGAGGCAAAGCTTTTCAGCCGCTTCGGCGGAATCTTCAAAGACGGACCTCAGAATGCAGCGGCCGAAGATTACATCAAAGAGCTTATGAGAGTACGACTGGGGGCGGATTCCAAGCTTGCTGATGAGATTATACCTGAATTCCCAATAGGCTGTCGTCGGCTGACACCTGGACCTGGCTATCTCGAGGCGCTAACTGCGGAAAATGTCAACTACATCACCGACCGGATCTCAGAGTTCACTGAAACCGGCATTCGGACTGTGGATGGTGGGTTTCAATTTCTGCTGATCTATGGAGCATCTTTGACTGACTCGGTGATTAGACACTCTTCGCGAAGTTGACGCAGTCATATGCAGTACAGGTCACGACATTACATTCAGTACGCAGTTCCCTGTCGTTTACAAAGGACTTGATCTCCAGAGGGCTTGGAGACCTGGCGGCAAACCAGGATTCCCTGACACTTACTTGGGAATGCTTGCTCCCGAGGTTCCGAACTTCATCACTGTACTTGGACCAAACGCCACAGGACCAGCCGGAACGCTGTGTCATGCGGTAGAGAACCAGCTCACATACGTTGCCAAGATACTTCGCAAATTTGCGACTCAAGGCCTGCGGACCATAGCTCCGACAACAGCTGCAACTCGTGATTTCCGAGCCTACACTGAAGCCTTCTTCCCGCGGACTGTCATGAGCGAGCACTGCAGCTCTTGGTACAATGGTGGGATCAAGGGCGGGAGAATCCATGGCCTCTGGCCCGGCAGTGCTGCTCATGTTGACCTGGTTAGAAAGGATCCGAGGTGGGAGGACTTTGAGTACACCTATCAGAACCCCCAGGGAAACAGGTTTGGGTGGCTGGGGAATGGCTGGACCAAGAAGGATGTTGCGGCTGCTCACGGCGACGCTGGGGTGGAACTAGATCTTACTCCTTGGTTGGAGAAAGGCGCTTTAAGTGGTGATATTGACCTTAGAAGCTACCATGAGAAATGGTGGGTGAGCTAGGAGTTGTTTCATCGTTGCACTGCACCCAAAACTGGGCATCTAAATTTCATTACCATTACGGATACTACTTATGTCTAGCTGCAAGAGCTCAAAGCTCCTGTCTTCTGAAACGCAACTTCGACTGACTGCTCGCCACCCAACTTGATATCAAAACTGGTGTTCCATCCATCAGCATCGACACTTCCACTGGCTGTATAGACGGACCACTGGCCTTGGTCCTCTCCAGTAGCTTGGAAGTTGATCTTCTCAACGTCCAGTCTGGGAACAATCACTCCCTGCCTACGGACCTCATGAACCAAATCCATAGTTAGGCCATCAGCGGTGGCGGGTACACGGTCCTTGCGAACAAGAGCTTTGACCGTGACCGGCAGCTTGCCATCCGCCACATTTCCGATGCAAGATTTAGACTGCTGATACAGGAGGACATCACTCATAGGATATCCGTTGCCAGCATTGTCGTACGTGATAGTCTCGTTGGATGACGGCTTCGTAACGTGGATGTAGAACTTGCTGATGCCCGTGTCAGGGCTGATTGTGGTGTCAAACTCCCACCAGTGGAAGCTCTCCCTCCACAAGCCAGAGGCACTTCCACCCTGAAAGGTTGCCTTGCGGGTAGTGATAACGTTCGATCCGTTGCCGTTGCGGTCAGCGTACGTCAGCTGGACCGAGAGATCATTGGGGTCTCGGCCAGTGACTGCGGTGGTGCGGATGCGAATGCGGCCGCCAAACGACAGGCTGCCATCGTCTTTGAGGAAGAGCCCGCTGATGTAGGGCTTAATATCTGTGGCTACGATGGGGTCGCTGAGTTTAACGTTGGCAGGGACGGTATCAATCATGCGACTGAAGATGTCAGCGCAGGTAGTCTGGAAAGCATTAGGGTCGGCCATGGCTTGCATCGTCTTGTTTCCATCTGCAGCAAAGATACGCTTGTCTGAGTTGAGGGTGTCGTTTGTGCCAACAACCAGAGGGTTCTTGGTTGTGCCATCCAAATATTCGGTCACGACGACGTTGTCGAACTTGGCAAATTCGGTGTCAAAGTGGGCTACGGTATCGTTGTTGGGGTCCGCCGCGACACCGACGATCTCAGGGAAGTCCATGCTGTGCACGCCTCCCAGAGTATGACCGCATGCCACCATGGCAATCATGTCGCTCTGAGAGAAGCCTGCCTTGGTGAAAGCCAGCTGGGTAGTGTTGAGATCGGTCTGAGGCTCAGGGACACCGGCAGGGCCGGCTTCTTGGGCGTCAATACGGCCGGCACGAAACGGGATTTGGATACCGCCGCACGCAAAGCTGGCGACGAGGACACTCATGGCCAACAGATCAGAAGCAGAGGCGCGAATGGAGTGAAAGCTGCTAAAGAATCCAAACGTGTTGTTGAAGGCGCCTCCAATATTTTCCGGGCGATCCAACTCGAAGAAGATGGACGCGTCTAAACCACCGGTACCGGCGGCAGCATCGTGCGTGGCCATGTCGTGGAAAGCGGCGCGGATCCATTCAGCAGAGTTCTGACGGCCGGGGATGCTTGTGCCGAAGCCACACGTAATGACACCTAATGAGTTGTCAGTAGTTAGTCGATAGTCGGTGGTAGAGAGACAACTGACCATCGATGAAGCCCCTGCGAAGGTATCCGGACTGCAGAGAGAGGTGATCCTCGAGCTCATCGTACTGAGAAGGCCAAACATACTCTGTCGCGGCGATGGACGCTAGAGCGAGCGTGGAAAAAATGCTCTGCTTCATGATGAGTGCAGGCCGATAATAGCGAACGACTGGGACGAAAGGCAGTTGCGCGACCAAACATTCAGTTCATCTGACATCGTGCCAGCCCTCATTCGCTTTATGGGTTTCCAGAAAAGCTCTTCCATTTCGGCAATGCGACGTTGGACGGGGCGACCCTTGGACCCTGCAGTGATGGGACGGAGACATTTGGGCGTTTGGAGGGACAAGATCTCGTATTCCCCTTTCCCACCAAGTTATTCCGGTTCTTTCCAATGCCGATAGTGAGGTCCCATCATCCCATCAGTTCCTACCGTTGTGGACCATGCCCAGATATGCTTGAAGTTAAGTGCTGGACTAGTTCATTTCCCGAGACTAGGCCTCCCTAGCTTATCCCCAATGCATCGTGGGGAATAGTCTCCTGCCCAATAAGGCAGCTGTAATTACCTAGCACACAGCCTGAAATACGAGCGACGTGGGCGACGATCAGCGCACCGTCGCAGCGTGCTGTTGCTTGTTCGTGTAAAGACGCTGCAGGGGCGGACGCCCTACCAGATCCGGATCACCCGACATGGAACTCGGCCGGTATCATAGCAAGAGGAATCCGAGGTATCATCCGACAAGGCCATCTGAGGAAGCAGTTCTTTCGAGACATGTACCTAGCTGTGCAAAAGCCGAAGGCTGGCAAAATAGGGTAGACAAAGCTGTTGTGGCTGAACGTTTGAACAGTTAGGGGATGCCTTCTGGTGCGGAAGTTACCCACTTTGTCCACACAATTTCGGGGCTATTAATGAGGTTGGCAGAGAACCTAACTTAACTGCTGAACGTCTCCTCAGTGAACAAAGTCACCTTGGCTCAGGGGTGAAATGTGCTGTGAGACTGTGTAACTTGGCGCTGACCAAGTCGCGTCCAGTGTGAGGGTGACGGAAAAACAGCTGCCCGAAACCTTTCCTCCCGGCTCTGGACTTCTTCCGTTCCAGTGCCTGTCGGGATTATGCCGTCATCGAAGTCAATTAAGGAGCTAACGCTTCGGCGCTTTCGGAGCTTCCATTGAGAGTCCGACATATCTCCCGGTACCTTTATCACCTCTCCTTATATTTCAGCTTAAATACTACGTGTGTAAACATAACGAGTCAATATGGGCGACGCTTCAATCCTTCACATGCCGACGACCCTTATATTTGGGGGCAATGGCAAAACCGCCCGTCAACTGACAGCAATCCTTCGGGACGCCGATACCCCTCACACCATCTTCAGCGTTATCCGCAATCCGGAACAAATTCCGGACTTGGAAGCAATCGGCGCAAAGCCAATTGTCCAAGACATCTCTACAGCTTCCGAGGTCGACTTCATTAAAATCATTGAAGGCACCCGGCCCGACGTTGTGGTGTGGGCAGCTGGCGGCAAGGACCCCAAGTCCGCTGAGGCTGTTGACCGGGATGGAGCCATTCGCGCCATGGATGCCCTGGCCAAAGCCAACGTGGTCGCCAAACGCTACATCGTCGTCAGCGCCCTCGACGTCCGCGACCGAGACAGCAAGCCCGTCCCGGACTGGTATACCGATGCCGATGAGAAGCTCAGCGACCGCATGTGGGGTATCATCGGTCCCATTCTCCGGGCTAAGCTAGCGGCCGACACGGAGTTGAGGGTGGGGAATGCGGCTCGCAAGCTTAACTACACCATTGTGAGACCTGGTGGCTTGACTGAGGAACCTAGCACCGGAAAGGCACGGGCAGGAAAGGTTGGTACCGTCGGCATGATTCCCAGAGAAGATGTCGCCAAGGTCGTCTACGCGGCGATTCAGAATGAGAAGACCTACGGGCTGGCATTTGATGTGTTGGGGCCCAAAGAGGACAGCCCAACGATCAAAGAAGCTGTCTCACAGGTGGCAAAACATCATGAAGATACGTTTGAGGGTTATTATTAGGCAAAAAATCAACTGACGTATTCATGAATGTCTTTTCGATCAGATCTAGCACCACCTCAGTCTCGCAAGCTGGAAGCCAGGGCTCAACCAGTGGTTGCTTCTTCAGTCCACTTGGCCTTCATTGGCTTTCGACCATGGATTGCCCAACTGTAGAATATCAGATCAGTATCGAGAGAGAGCTCGTCAATAGGCGCCGTCAATGGGGCATTCTTCTTACACTGTGAAGTAGGCATGGATACTTTTGTCACCAAGATCTCTCCGTGCTTCCATAGCAAGTACCATCACCTCTTCTTTTGTCCAACTCAGAGCCCGAGTCAAAGGTGCCATAAGAAATGCCTCCCAATTCATAGCCAGATTCTCATAGGTCCACATGCCGAGATCTTTGTAATTCCTGTCCTTTGGCCATGAATTCGAGGGCCACTTATATCGTTCCAAGTGGATATCCTCAAAGCCGACCTCGGCCATGATATCAGCCAGTGACTTAATATCTTTGAAGGGGCGCTGGAAGAATTCTGCCGCCTCCTTCAGTAGCCGCAGACTCTTCATCAGGGATGAATCGTCTTTTAAGGTGTCGTCGTCAGATCGGGGCTCGGCGTCGATTTCCTGGATTTCGAGATAACCGCCTGGGTTCAGATGACTATTGAAGAGTTGAGGTCAGACACAATCATCTTACTCAAAGTTAACGAGGTTTATGGACAACAGTACTCGAAACTTTGTTGGAAGTATGCTTTCCAATCATTGATGCAAGAGTCGAGTACACGGCTATGGATGTAGTCAAAAGGCCGAGAATACGTCCAGCGCTCCTCTAAATCGTCGATCTCAAAGCGGACATTCGGAGGTACACTAAAGGAGCGTTAGTAAACTATGGTCTCTGGCTTTCGAGGAACATTTCGACCTAACTCACAACTCTGGTTGGGCAGGAGACAAATCAATGCCGAGGACCTATGATATCAATGTTAAGAAAGCGCAAAAGATTTACCACACTCGTAAGTCGTAGAGGACTATGCAGTGTCGAACCTCAGCTTCAGGGTGTTCATCTCCGAACTCCATCGCCCAAATTCCTGTTCCTGTGCCGACATCCAATACTCGGCCAACTTTGGATCCGGGATCATTGGGAGGCGCTGTGCCCAGTCGATTGCCGAAAGTTCTGATGAACATATTATGTTGTAGGTCTAGTTGCCGGATCTAATGTTAACGTGGCAGGTCTATTGATGCACCCAGCGGCGGGAGACACCGGAGAGAATAGCGCCAGGTTGCACAAACCAAGTCGATCGTTTTCTCTCTCGTCATTAGGGACATAATATTCTGCCCGAGTTTAGTGCTCCCACTCGGAAAGTTCCGCTAGAAAAACTCACTCCCGTCTTTGTACTTGTGATAAGTCCTGCCATTTTCTAAGCGGTAATCAAATATCGAGCTCGACAGGCTTGTGCTAGATGAAGCAACACTTTGCTAGAAGAGAAGTCAATCGATGGTTCCATATATCGCCTATCCAGGGCGGATCAGAGCAGGCAACAAACGCTGGTAACGGAATCATCATCGTCCGTGATCTGAAGAAATATACATCTCAGTACGCTCTACGCTTCCTATTTGTGAAGTATTACCTCGTCGGCAGCAATGTTATCGCGGTCTTCTATAGCGATATTGCCTTGATTTCCGCCATCACCACGTGGCGGGCTCCTGCCCGCGATATCTGCCGTGCACATCGTTGGTAGTGTTGTTCTCACAGGCGAGGACGCGGGTGTGCTGACGTGGGGGTGATCCCGGTGGATCGAGACAGTCGCGTCTGCAGGCGACCAGCGGCCAAGTGACAAAGTTATCTGAATTAGAAATAAATAAGAACGAGACTCGACAGTAGCTCTGTCAAATATAATATCTCTTGCAGTGATTGACTAGGATGTGTTGTTACCCCTCTTCTTGGCTGGAGACTGGCATGCATGTTTGCGGCGAGCGTCCCATCCAACGCCATTTCCGAGCAGGAACCCCCCCGAAAGATGATATGATTCACGTATAAGACCCCAGAAGTGGATCTATGGATTTACGGTCCTAGTCAAATCTACCAACCAACACTATCCTCAGGTTGCCCGCGGCTGGATCAAGGTATCTGACGATTGGGTCCTTGCAGGTGCGGCGCATGCTTCAACTATCAAAACTTCTGACCGGGAAATACTCTTAAAGTAGCGCAGTCCTTGGAATTGGGGGCAGGTAGATGATCAAAGTTAACAAGAGGTGGGATCCAATTGCAAGATTCAAACTTTCCTGGCTGAAAACTCGGTGTTCTTACTGTGTAGCTAACATGTGAGCACGCACGTCCGGCGCAGACTTTGAAGTTGATGAACATGCATGATGGCTACTCTGCTTCAACCATGTCTTGGATGATATTCCGTCGCTAAGCCACATTGCATACCAACCACATCCTCAATATCAGCTCAAATCTCAATGGAACGTTGCTAGATTAATTGGCCGCAACTTCCTCCGCAGTAGGCTTTCTACCGCAGATAGACCAACTGACCCGAGAATTAGCCAACTTACTTGTAACTAATGGAAGTGCCACTTACAAAGTCTGGTACGAGTGAATGCGCGGGTTCTTCATCTCGTTTCGGACTTCCATTGCAAAGACTGTAACCTCTTCTTTGGTCCAGTTATGGGCTCTCGTTAACGCACCTAGCATGAAACCTTCGAGCCCAGCAACAGAGTTATCGAGGTTCCAATACCCAAGCTCTTTGTGTTTCCTGTCCCGAGGCCACGGGTTGGAAGGCCACTTGAATACCTTCACGTTAATGTCTACAAACCCGGCGTCGGCCATGAGGTCTTTCAGAGTGGTGTTGTCCTGGAATGCATGCCCAAACATGACAGCCGCTTCGCCCCACAGCTTCGAGAACCTATTTAGGGCGGCATCGTCGGCAAGTGTACCATCATCTGACTTGCAGTACAGGTCGACCTCATTGAGCTCAAGATATCCGTTAGGGTTCAGGTTGCTTCGGTGGTGGCATGATCAGCGTAAATTCAGTTGGTCAAGCTATGCTTGCAACTTACTCGAAACATTTCTGGATATACTCCTGCCAATTACCAATGGTTGATGTCATTAAGCGACTGTGAATGTAATCGAAGGGTTGCGAGAAAGTCCACGGCTCCTCGATATCGTCAATCTCGAATGTCACATTGGGAGGAACGCTATAGAATTGTCAACAACGCTGGTTTCAGGATTGAACCGGGTGGAGCTTACCATGCTGATTGAATGGGTGAAAGGTCAACACCAAGGACCTTAGATAGAAATAGGTTAGTATTTGAAATATTTGTTCAGCAATTTTTCTAATTACCTCTGACTCTGCATGTTCATCTGCAAAGTCCATTGCCCAAATACCGGTCCCTGTACCAACATCAAGTACCCGACCGACCTTGATACTGGTGTCTTTCGCGTTCACTGGGGCACGTCCCAATTGGTTGTCGAAGGTGAGGATGAACATATTATGTTGAATATCTGTTAGACTATTAATGATTGCGAGTTGAAAATTCGTAAGCAAGCAAGACATCCATACCCAATCGTTCGTTTTCCCTGTCATCGTTGGGCATGAGATATTCTTGTCTACACTTAGCTTTTGCTCATTCACAATGAGGAGAGACAACCTACTGCCATCTTTATAGCCATGGTATGTTCGCCCATTCTCTGTCCGATACTGGAGAACGGAGCTGGTCACACTGGTGCTTGATGATGCGACGCTCTAGATTTTGAAGTTCTTAGTAGACTGGCTCGTGGTTTTCCACCATTCGGTTGATATAGGGAAGAAGGAAGGAACTAGCACTTACCTCGCCTCTGACAGAAAGGTCATCTCCGCTGAGCTTTTCAATGGACAACTTCGTTAGGCAATTAAATCTAGTCAAAGGTGGTAAATAGTGTTGTTACCTCTTCAGCATCTAGTGCTGGCGTGATTTGCGTTGTGACATTGTTTGCGTTGTGAGGTGAAGTGCCTCGGGACGCAGCCGATTTTGGGCTTTGCCCAGCGTTGCGTGTTTGGTCAATGTCGGACATGGTACACGACAACTAAAGGTTCAGTGAAATGACAAGTCTCTCCTCAGTTCGTCTAGGCGAAGTTGGGAGATACGTAATTATGTACGGCTGCGTTTCCGCCCTCTTCAAGCTTTTGCATCAGATTGAACGCAGCGACCGGTCTCTGTTGGTTCTATCACTTGCAAACCCATCGTTCGATGGTAGGCTACCCCACTCCTGCGATGTGATACTCACGCACGTCTGTGGCGACCATGCCGGAGATGGCGGTTGTACTTCCTGATGAAGAAAACTACCAGTAATCTTTCATCCCGGTTACATCTCGCATGCAAACCTATTATATTGGAGCGGAAAGTCGGCAAATGATGCCTAAGCATGTGCCTCGTGTGGATTAGGCGGGCCAATACTGCTAAGTGGCACCCTGCGGCCCTTTCCATATGGGGCACGTAAATGCCCCGTAAGTAGAACGCATAACCGCTTACTATGAGAGCGTCTGGGTGCAAGGAGAGACTTCACACGCCTTGATATAGATAAATAAGAAGAATCGCTGGTCCATCTTCACAACAATGAGAAACAATAAGGGCCTATGGTTCCCATGTCGAGAAGCGTTCTAGCCCCCACGCACTTTTCTGTCCATACATTTCAGAAACATCTCAAGAACCCCGTCTTTCGATGAATGAAAAACATAGTACCCTCGAATATATTCTTTGAACCGGTATGAAACAACCTGAATGTACTTCTTCATGTCCCAACTAGGCTGAGCAACCAATTGTCTATAGCAACTCAACGCGTGTATCAGTGAAGTGACTTCTCGACCCTGCATCTCGGCGAAGTCAAGCCGCAACGTAAGGATCCACAGCTAGATCATGACTTACGTGGACTGAACGACCCTCTTGGGGAATATTGTGTTGCCATGATATCGGATATTCAACATCTGAGGCCAAGGCTCTTTCTTCCCTGACTCAATGATCCGGGGTCGCTGCCTCCGGCTTTCTTGCGTAGATCGACCAACTAGATCTCGTCAGTAGTGCGACGTCAACCGGGCTTGGTCATGTAAGCTTACATGGAAGAGTAGGAATGAACGTTCGGGTTGTTCATTTCCTTCCGCACTTCCATACACAGCACTGTCACCTCTTGGGGTGTCCAATTGTGTGCTCTTGTGAAGGGTGCCATGACAAAGCCTTCCAGACCAGCCGCAAAATTGTCGTAATTTCAGTACCCTAGCTCACGATGCTTCTTATCTTTTGGCCAAGGACTACTTAGCCATTTGAATCTTTGAATGTGGACGTCTTTGACCCCTACTTCGACCAGAACATCTTTCAAACCTTTGATGTCTTGGAAAGGTCTCCCCAAAGTTGCGGCAGCTTCTCCCCACAGGCGAACGACCTTATAGAGAACAGATTTTGGCTTGAGGGTGTCGTCATCACAGCCGGGATTGGGATTGATCTCATTGAGTTCCACGGTCTTGGGTTTCTGCTGACCTGATTGAAAACGAGGTTGTAGCCTGTATTACAGATCATACGTTTGGCAAAGAATGAGAGACATTGAAGCAACCACGATATTACAGATCTAATCGCAATGATTTATCAGAATTTTGTGAATGCTTTGACTCATGTTACCCCTCTCCTCGGCCGGGGACAATCATGCATGTCGGTTCCGGCCGCATCTCCTAATGCGATTTTTGTGGGTTCCCCGCATGGAAAGATTATCATTTCCGGAGGTCCTATCGGATTGAAGTGGAAAGACAGCCGGTGAACCCCTGATCAATATCAGGTGCATATCGTGTCATGCCGCGGCTGGTAACTGTCCTTTGTTAGTTTGGTTCAGGGCAAAACCTATTCTATGTTGGGAAGGAAATTCTCTCAACTTAGGCACTTCAATTGTCACAACATACTTTTTTCAAAATGAGGTGGGATCATCCCGAAGTATTTTCTGCACTCCTAAGTCCAAACATTGCGGCTCGCGAGGCATAAGGTCAATCTAATAAGGCCAGGGCTTATGCCTCGACGGCTACCTACAGGGTACGTGACCCGAGCAAAGGGCACAACAACAGACCTTGGCATGCGCAAACTTGAATGTGCCGCCTGCAGGATCATCATTCAGACCGCATTTCTCCATCCATTACTACACTGGGGGATTCTTGCCCTGCTCCCACAAGCTTGTTCCAAATTCTTAGATTTTCCCACGAACATAATGTCGCGAAGTATTCCCCTCGCACCTAGTCGTAGCTTACATGAATATGGTCCCTGCCAAATTGATGAGCACGGATTTCTGGGTCTTCCTTTAGCACCTAAACTCACCAGTGATTCGCGGTAAAGTCGCCGCGATCATCCATACTTCGCCAACTGGACCAAGACTTGACCGAGTCTTGAGAAGGATTCCAGATCTTCTGACCCCAAATAACGTACTTGAGGTCGAGCGTCTCACGGTTGTTCATAACCCACTCAGCAATCTCCTTGCCAGAGATAGTGGGGACCTGCAGAGGGATTAGTCGCGACGTTGAGGCAAATAATCAACGCGAGCTTGACTCACACCACCAGCATCAGAGCACATTATGTCTGTCGCTTTGCCGCAGCAATGATCCGAGTCGCCAGGGCATGTGCAGTCGCGAGTGCAGTAGATTTGCCTGACCCTCCCGGGAAATGCTGCGACAATCTTCTTTGCGCCGCTGACTGCAACTTGCTTACAGGCACCGACAGATGGAACAGTTGGGTCGCCGTAGACACCGAATCCGGTAGCAGTGGAGGAGCAGCATTTGAAGCCACTTGGTCCTGGACACTGATTGGAAGCAGATGTTCCTGCACAGTCGCTTGTCCAACGACAATTGCCCCCACTTCCGCAGGAAGCTTTGGTGCAGCACTTAATGTTGGAAGCATCGGCCGGACAAGCGCCGTCAATCGTTGTACCTCCGTTCGAAGAGCACGAACTTGTAGTTACGCAGACACCTGAGAGAAATATCAGTCAAAAGTCTTTCATCCAGGCAAAGGTGAAGTCATCATACCGGCTCTACCACCAGAGCCATAGCAGGGCTCATTGAGCGCCGCCAGTGCGACCTGCACTGAGATGGAGGAGACGAAGAGAGATTGGTATCTCATGATGAATTTTGAAAGAATCGACTCTGGGAGACTATGCTCTAGAAATGTTTTGTTGTGTTGCTGATTCTATCATGGCTGTCACAGACCGTGAAGCCCTGGGTTTATATACTTCGATGTTGATACTTTTCTTGCTTCTTACAGCAGCTTTTTCCCTTCCATGAGTTTGCCCGAGCTTATGCGACACAGGACATCAGCAAGGCAGCCGTAGCTGAAGGTATGTGCACGCCATTGCAGCATCCCGAGCTGACCATGAAGCTTGGCACTCGTCACTGAGCCTTACATCTGATGGATTGAAAGCCGATATAACGCTCGTCTCATCGAGATGTGTCCATTTTTGGAACTACCTCTGACCTGTTTGGTGGCGTCTAGTCCGGGGTTCGCCTCAGCCATCATTGATTAAGGTAGTTCCAAATGATTAGCCATTCGCACTGTTGTTTCCCTGCAGGGATGCAGCGGGATGGCCCTATAGAGCTACCTTAGCGGCCGAAACTAAGGTCTCACTAGCCTATGATAATGGGGCAGAAACGAACATGAGACCAAACATTACCCATGGTGCTAGGTGGAGGTCGATATGAAGGGCAAAGGCAGGATCTTGGACGTAAAGATAGGCTGATCTTCATCAGGCCACACTCATCATAGTCAGCACGAATACTGCTCCCCGGCGTCGATGGCCAACTTGAGGAACAGAACTCGGTTGAGTCTGCGAAAATATCATGAGGGCTGATTTGGTTCTTACTTTCCTTGGACTCCGTCTTTGCTGGCACTTCCAGTCTATCCAGACCCCATAGCGCAAAGTACGCACATAAGAAACAAGTCTTGAAATCCCTTGAAGATCCTGCAGATCTCGAGCCCTATGGGATGGCGTCATCTGTCACTTAGCTGGGGAAGCGAACTTGGCATTGTGAGACACTTTTATAAGACACTTTCTAAGCTGGTCCCTTGATTCGTCTTGGACCCTGTCGTGCCTGTCCCGGCACTCCTTGAAAGAAGCTACTCTAGCTGGTCAGACGGGGAGACAGATTCCCCGCTTCGTGGCGTCTATGTACCAATGTGCCATGCTGCCATGCCTTATTGAAATCTTCAGCTGGACACATGAAAAGCTTGATTATGACGTAGAACGAAGTCATCTGCAACCCTTCTAGAGACGGCGTGGAAGATGAAGACTTGGGGTTGTCTTAGCTTTACGGGAGTCGACACCTTCACTGTTTCATACCTCGCAGCTCAGAAGATGTTGTATGAGGATCCGAGGCTGTCACACTGTTAGTGTCCCTTTCGCAGGGGCTGTGTTAGAAGAGTTTGCAACGGAGCAAAGCGTCTTGAGGTCGGTATCGAGATCAAACATCTAGTCACTTGGACGCGGTGGTAACACTGGATTTGGCCATCTAGGTGCGCGTGTTTGGTTCGTGCCCGTTTTTCATCACGGGAGGGAAGCAACGTCCAATGATGGAAAGAGAGAAACTATTTCTACAATGTTATTTCTGAAAGGTAGTATCGACGGGTATTGAAGTGCATCGCTATATATCCCATTGCATAGGCATGCCACAACTCATCATAAGGACGACTATCCCTCAAGATTGCTTCGGTTCGGCTGTAAGCAAGCGCACTTTCCGAAATCGCTGATTCTAGTACTTCGAGAGGACTACGACCGGAACTGAGTGCGCTCTTGTGTATGTAATTTCTGATCTCTCCGGCCTTCTCCTCCTTATAAAACCTATGTTTCTCGTGTTAGCATTTGCTGCAATGCGACTTGACAACATCACGTACGATAATATGTCGTTCGTTAAGTTGATAAACTTCCCCATCTCTGGCGCCGCCGGCATGAAGCGCGATATATCAGGGCATATGTCTCTGTAGAAGCAAAAGTATGTGTAAACTTCAGGAAGACCCTCCTTTTCCCGGAAATAGTAGGGCCAGCTGGGAGCCTCCATCGAAGGGACAATGGTCTGATAGTCTCGGCGAATCTCGATGGCGTTGGAGTTGACAAAAGCTAGCGCGGACAGTACGATCAGATTAGCAACAACGGGATCATAGTAGTCTATTGTCGACCTCAGGACGTCGGCAAAGCACTCTAGGACGTTGCAGGGCTGCGGATCTCCTCGTGAGAATCGTGACTGGAAGTTTGCCAAGTTTGGGCCTAGCTCGGCGTTGAGGTCATCAATGATGAATCCAAGCCAGGTGAAGAAGCCGATGTGAACCTGAATATCGAAAGGGTGAAGGGGGTACATCTCCTGCGCAGAACATTAGCTTGATTACCTTATGTTTCTTAGTTAGGCAGCGAAAATTTGTGACGTGTAATTAACATACCGCAGCTACAGCCAAGCCGGCCTCGAATCTCATCATCGAGCCATCGTCCCGATTGACGTGTACGCCCGCCTTGCGACCTCTCGAGAGAACGGCCTCTCGGAGGACGTCTTTACTCTGCTTCGCAGGTTGGGTGTAATTGATGCACTTGAGAAACGTCGGGATGAGACATGAGAGATGGTGCCGGAGCCCCTCCATGGCCGGCGTCACTGTCAATGATTCTGTCATATCAACGTTTTCCACTTCAACAGTGCTTGTCAACTCTCTCCAACAGGAACTCGAGCGGCAAACGCTGTCTTTAATCTCCATAGGTCCCCACATCGAAGATCATTCCGTGTAAAAGGCTACATGTAGAAAGACCGTACTATGAGACTGAGCTGAGATGCTAATCCGAATTGTCCGCAAGGTATCGAAACAAAAACGCAGCCCGCGGACTTAACCTAAAGGTGCAATTAAGTAGAGTTTCCGCGTCACCATTCGACAACCAGGCGGTGAGTAAATGAGTCATGGAAAGAGTGAGAATGGGACTCGGGAGTTCGGTGTCGTTTTGGGCCAGTTTCCATAAGCTGCATCTTGTCACACCGCACTACCCCTAGGCTGCACTTTGGAGAGTCCGGGCAGGGCTTCAACTGCTACTACTGGAGTTGTGGAAGTCTGATTGTACATAGGTTGCATTGGAGAGACGCGGAGGATTTCATGCTGGATATTCTCCTCCAAACAATGGATATGTTTGCCAGGTTCTGAACATATTGTCTCTATCCCATAGCTCCCAATCAATGTCTTCAGGAAGCTATGCACGATTCAGTTCTAACATCGACGGAGTAGTGCAGGTCGTACCGGCACTTGAACCCGAAGTGGAGACTAATAAACTCTAAATATATGAATACAAGATGCGAAAGAATAGGACGAATCGTTGGACCCTTGACTTAGCGGAATACCCAGAGAACGACTCACTAGCGGTAGCAGGGCTTCAGTTGAAGTCGATGGGCGAATTTCGATATATTAAGCAATCTTCGACGATGAAGTCACTGTGTATGAGACTAGTCTGTCACCCTTCAGTTCTTCTATTCAACTTGTCAACCTCATAGCAGATCTTGTCTCGTATCCCATTATTCTGTCTCTTTCTGGACAAACAACCTCTTCAACATGTCGACCACAACCATTACTGCTACTCAGCAGGCGGATCGGAGCAGATTCAACTTCCAGCATCGATGGTTTGACAGGACGATCGAGCATTGGGAACAGCGCACCGGCTCTATCCGCAGTAAAAAGTTGAGGATTTTGGAAGTTGGCTCCTTCGAGGGCGGTTCCGCGACGTGGATCCTCGACAACCTCATGGATCACCCGGAGTCGACATTTATCGCCGTGGATACCTTCGGTGGAAGCATGGAGTTTCAGAATGACACATACAAAGAATTTGAGGCTTACGACATTCCCTCTTTGGAGAAGCGCTTCCGATCCAACGTCGCGAAATGCCGCCACGTCGACAAGCTTACCGTTATCAAACGGTCCAGCCTTGACGCTCTCCCAACACTGAAGCACCAAGGTGCTCGTTTTGACTTCATCTACATCGACGGATCTCACGTCGCTCTTGATGTCTTGCACGACGCTGTTCTCGCCTGGGGCATGCTCGAGGTTGGAGGCACCATTGTATTCGACGACTATACCTTGAACAGGTACAACGAGGAAAGCTACAACCCGCCTGCCGCAGTCGATTCTCTCATTCGATGCGCAGCTTTTGAAGCGCATGCCACCCAGGCAGGATCGCAGATGTGGGTCAACAAGGTGCCCCAGCTATTCCCGCCCACTCTTAACCCGGAGAGGGAGTTGATTGTTGAGGACGACTGAGCGTCAACTTAAGAGAGATTCGGATGGAATCGAAGTAGAGTAGAAATACAGGGTCCCTCGTTAGTGGGGCTGAGATCGTTGAACCAATTAAAATGAAATGATACATTCGCATCATGCTGGGTAGAGCCAAGTAGAAAACATTGCAATACAATCCAAGAACCTCACAATCAACCCTGTCGTACGTTAGTTGCTACTCCGTTGTTACCATTAGTGGCCAAACCAATGGCTGTCAGGGGACAAATTCCAGGAGTCTCGCACTTGATGCCTTTCAGCAGCGTTAACACTTGATTGATCCTTGTTACCTGCTTCAGATGTTTCCTGTCGTTTGTGGCTAGGGACTTCATGCTCCAAAGGCCTGAATAAAGTACTGGCCGGCATGGCTTTTGTGCATCGACTTGACAAGTTCGACTCAGTTAACTCTTGCAGCGGCCCACAAATATGGATAATTGAAAACTAAACTTCAAGTGGATATTATCGTGTACATGGGTGATGACTCCCGACATTTCACTCAGGACCGAATGCGTTGTGAATGAGGAGCCCCTGGTTCTCCTTAGCCGACAACCATTGAGCCATTGCCTCTATTTCCCTGGCAAAAGAGGTCATACCGTCTCCAGAACTCCACTCAAGTCCAGCTCCCCTGAGATGCAAGAACACGGTGGTCATAGCACTCTCGTCTGCTGATCCACAGCCACGACTACTAGAGCCCGCAGAAACCACGAGTCCGACTCGTGGTTTTTGCACCGACTTCAACATGTCCATATTTTCGAAATGTGAGAGCCTTGCATCATCCGTGGAAGACCGCGACAGGGGCGCGCTCTCACCGAGTCCAGGGGCCCAGTTAAACATAAGTGAGCCGTGGACCAGAGGCAGTAGCGGCCAAGGCCTCTTCTCGGAGTTCGGGTCTTCGAGCTTGTCCATGATAGCTCGCCAAGGTGCGGACGCGTGTCTGGTCTGAAGTTCCTGCTCTCGCTGCATTCTACGCAGGAATTCGGAGACTGTTTCCGGCTCGCTGCCACATCTCGGTATCTCCACCACGTTACAAACTATTTGCACTGTAGGGCCTGCCACGTCGCCGGCCTCCCACCGCAGAGACCTGCCGTGCTCCTTGCCGCGGCGTGGCATATCGGTGTCCGTGACGGACTTGGGAAGAAAGGGGTTATAGTGTAATCTCGCGGCTTCGACACTGGAGAATACGGCTACCCTGAATTTGCGCCCTGTTGCGGCTTTCGTCGTTGTATAGCCACTTCGACTCGCGCTTGCCAACGCCAATGCGGCCTTGACGATGGTGGATGTGGATACGGTCATAGAACTTGGGGGGTTTGATCTAAGGGCTGACATCGTAAAGCTGTGCTGCACTTGATGGCTTTCTCGATAATGATCATCCAGTGAGACTTGCATCCAAGATGTCGGACTTGGCCACAATGCCCCAGCATCAACATGTTTGGGCAGAGAGGCAAGACGATCGACATGCCAATTCACAGCCGCCGTAGCCCGCGGAGAGCTGCGCAAAGCGTGACCTAAATCTAAATAGGGCTGGTAGTCCTTGTACTCTCGTAGTTGTGCTTGGATGCCGGCGGCAGTCGAACCGCCTGAAGCAGCCATCGATACGGATCGGTCGAGGTCGTCGTAGAATAACTGCCCTGCGGAATGATCACTGATGGAGTGATTGGCGGATGTCACCATCGCCGCAGTGCCGGTTTCTTCTACGTCGAAGAGCATGACTCGATAAAGCGGCCCAGGGAACGTGTTCTGTTGCGGTGCTGGAAATCGATGGGCCTCAGCAGTATTTCCGAGCGCGATATCCTCAAGATCTTTCAAGCAGCGTACGACACCGCCGTCTTGGATGGCCAAGTCGAGGTACTTTGCCGAAGGGCGCATGATAACGTGGAATGCGTCCTTTGTCTTAGGATTAACACCGCGCCAGTCCGCAGACCAGACCATGAACGAGCACATGATGGGTTGATTGAGCAACGCCGCTTCTACGGCAATGCGAAGTTCCTAAGTGACAAACGTTCTATCAGTGTCCTGAAAACTATGTGTAAGAAATAGATTGCGACTACGTACCTTTTTAGTGGTCTTTATCTTGGTACTGATGGCCATGTTGAAGTTAATGGTATTATAGAAACCACACTGAGCCTGCACGGCATTTGAGTCATACGCAGGACAGATGTTCTCAACATCTTCCCACCCAAAACCGCATGGCGAAATGGATTCCAGAACCCGATTTTTAATCCATTCGTAAAGTGTCGCTTCGGGTGCGATATCCACCAAGTCTTCTACTGAAATAGGTCTTCGTGTTGCAATTCTGTCATTGGCGGCCGCCATCTTTCTATCCTGTTTGCCGAGATGCGCTACACTGGTGTCTGTGATCGTTGACTTTGTTTTATCGTCGGCTGACAGGCGGCGCAAAAGTTCAATCTGCTCCGCAACAGTCGATGCTTGAGCCATGGCTGCCAATGGTAGCGCTATACCCGTTTGCTTTCTGATTTTGTCGCGGATGCGCATCATACTGATGCTGTCGATGTACTGCCCTAGGGGCATATTAACGTTCAGCTGGGATGTATGCCCTAGCCCGATTGCCGTCGCCCAGATGACTTTGACTTGCTCTTCGTCATGCTTTCCAAGCCTGGACAATGTACTGTATGCCCCTGAAGTAGCCTGCCTGTCCAGATGGACTGCTACAGCCTGCTTCAGCTTGAACTTCTGGATCTTACCCGAGGTCGTTCGCGGAAAGTCTGTTAGGTCAAGATCCTTGAGATTGATAACCAGATCCGGGACATGCATCATGGTCATATTCTGCAGCACTGTTTCTCGAACTGCCCTTTCGACCGTAGCAGCCTGTCGATCACCTTTGATCACCACAGCGGGAACCTCTCCGGCGATGGTGTCCTTAATGCCGACACTGGAGAACGTCTTGCGTCAGCGCTTTCTGTGACTGTGACAACCAAGTAGGACTGAATTAGAAATGCCTAGAAGTTAATAACTTACACTTGTGGAATTAGAGGGCGGAGGACAGAGTTCTTCATGAGAACGGCCTCAATGGCGGCGGGGGAAATGTTTTCACCACCACGAATAATCCTGCGAAGCAACTGTTAGTCGAAACAAGACAGGCGAGGTGTGCAACGCCAATATAGTAGCACATACATGTCCTTGTAACGTCCGGTGATGAAGAGATCTCCGTTCTCGTCCATTCTTCCCATGTCTCCAGTCTGAAACCATACTCTGCTTGTCTCATTTTCAGTGTAAAATGCCTTCTGTTCTTTACACTGGATGTATCCAGACTGTCCTTCACGGTCTATCATAGGACCATATCCATGGATCTCTCCTGTGACATTTCGTGGGACGACACAGCCTGTGACAGGATCTACGATTTTGATACCGTGACCCATCGGTGGCTTTCCCACAGACATCTCTTCCGAACCGGACAAAGAAGTGTCGCGACCTGTGTTAGGAACGCTCACACTGCCAGTGCTGGTGAGTGCGCCTTCGGTGCAACCATAGGCGTTTTCGACAACTTTAGCTCCGAGAACAGTGGTTGTCGCAAGCACCTCCTGCCTGGTCAAAATCGTTCCGCCAAAGGTCACACTGATGAGTGATTCCAGTGGAGGCTGGTCCTTTCCCATGGCGGCAATCAAAGCGTGGATCAGAGTCGGAACCAACAGTGTGTGCGTGATCCGCTCTTGGCGAAAGGTGGATAGAAGTGCTTCCGGAGTCGAAAATGCCGGTCCGGGGAAGACCAGGGCGGCGCCACGGCCGTGTGCGGTTTGAATACAAGTCCAGCCGTTTCCATGATTGTTAGGGAGAATACTGCATACTCTCGAACCAACTTGTGGGAGAATATGAGACGGTGAAAGTAGTAGTCGGCTGTTCGTGTAAGTATTCAAGACCGTATGGCGGCAGAATAAGCCCTTTGGTGTGCTTGTTGAACCGCTGGTGCTACTCAAAAATTAGCATCAGCCAGATCTTGAAGCAGTCGGTAAAATTGGGTTAACATACAAGAGAACAATGCCAGCCTGTGCAGGATCCCTGATCTCAAGGCTAAGAGTGGAGTTTGAGCGGAACAAGTCATCTTTGTCAGTGCTGTCGACCGGTCTCATCAAATCATCAAGGCGAAGCCAGCCTTCTCTTGTCTCGGACCCCGAAGCCAATATCTTAACAACGTGGGGCCCAAGAATGTTGTTGTCAACATCCAGCTTGTCAATATCTCTGGCCACATCCGAGTTGGCAGCATAGATAAACCTCGGGCCACTGCCATCGGGGGCAAGACTCAAAGCAGTTCTGAGCATGTGAGCTGTCTCATCGCGATTCTTGAGTGCCAGGGGATTTAAAGGAGTCAAGGTGCAACCTGTTGCGACAGAAGCCCAAGCCGCAAGTACAAAGTCGGCACCATTTTGGAGAAATGTTACCACCGAAGTTCCAGGACCGAGTTCTTTCAGCAGACCAGCATCTGCAACTATAGAATACTTGGTCACCACGAGCTTGTGGATAGCTTGAGCGAGAATTTGAAAAGTCCAGCGAAGATACTGCGGAGATTCATTCTCGGAACTTGTGTCTTCAGAGCCAGACGGGCCAACACTGGAAAAGCCAAACAGATCATGAGGCTGATGAGAACACACCAAGGCCAATTCGTTTGGGTGACTGTCTATAGCCAAAAGTAGGCCATCCCAGGCGTCAGGAACTCCCGAAAGATCGAGAGGCGGACCGTCGGCTACGCTGAGATCAACTGAGGCTGACACTGGGGCAACCATGTTCAGTTTGCTGAAGTTCGGAAGTTATGCAAGTTATTTTGTAATTTTGAAAAGTGAGTTAACTGAGAGATTGAGGGATAATACTTACCACACCTGTTGCAAAACGTGAACTTTATGGCACAAGTGGCATGGGTGGCGTCGGTGACACCGGAGACACCGGTATATTCAGATTCCTTAGGATCAGTCCTCGTCCTATGCGAGTGTCTCGCTCACCGCTCTATTCGTATCAGCAGAGCATGGAGTTCTTTGTATGATGAGTTGATTGGCCATGAGCACATACGAATAAATTGATTCTCGTTCACTGGGTCCTGACTCGACACTTTTTCTGTCCCTGGTTCGTGATTCCGAACCCACAGTTGCCAGGAAGGCAAATCCCACACAGTAGAAACTTAAATTCGGTAATTGTGATATTTTATGGCATCGAAAGCATCCCTCCTTCTGCCCTGGATTACGAAAGTCAAAGATGGAAGCGCTTGCGACAATCCACATGGCCTGACATAGATCTCGGTCTAGCGTCATAGAGAGCGTGCCATTTCATCCACTCTGTCTGCCCCATTTCCTACTGTAAGGCATTAGCGAGATCACCCAAGTATTTTCCCAAAGTGAACCATTCAAATGGCGCCAAATCTCCCAGTGCCAGTATTTCTCGTCCACTCCCTGCATACGCCAGAATAGGTGCTTTCCGGGCCATTCGCAGCAGCCCGTGGGAGATCTTAAATCGGGCGCTTTCTTCCAAAGAATGCATTGGCTTTCAGGATCTGGCATTTACGCTTGATTATCTTCAGGCAAATCCTGCAATCTACGTGCACGTTTTTCACCCAGCAAGATCTCAGAAAAGGCCTTACCGCCTTCCACACAACCGCATCTGTTTTGATTCCCTTTGACATTCCCAATTCTGGCCAAATCAATCTTTAAACATGACTTCTTCCACATCTCAAATAGCACATTTCTCATCTTTGGTATTCACTAGCCGATTGTTCTATGTTGCAATCGTATCATACTTTCTCATTGCCATTGTGAGGTCATGGAGTCGCTTATGGCATTTACCTGGCCCCTTTCCATGTTCCTTCTCATACTGGCCAATGTTCAGAATTCGATGTCACGGAACTCGCGCGTATGCTGAATACGCCAGACTCACGGCGCAGTACGGCAAGCTCGTTCGTATAGGACCTAACGATGTAATCACGTCCGATCCGGAACTTATTAGGCGCATGTCAGCAGCGAAGTCAACTTATGAGCGCAGCAGCTGGTATAAGGCGACTCGGTTAGATCCATACCACGATATGATGGGTAGTGTGCTTAATAAGTCGGCCCATCACTCTTTGAGGACGAAGCTATCTCCAGGATACGTGGGAAAGGACATCCCAGGACTAGAGGCCAGTATTAACTCCGGTATCGCGGATCTTGTCAACTTGATCCGTCTTAAGTACACGTCGAGGTCAAAGATCGCCAACATTTCTGAAATAAGTGGAAAGAACCGGGCTTCTAAATCCTCAGATTCGGAAACCGTCGATTTCGGCCGCCTTGCAGACTACTACGCCATGGACGCTCGGTCAAGGATGTCTTTTGGGCGGCCTATCGGACTTTTGGAGAAGGATACGGACGTCTTTAGCCTTGTCAGAACATCGAATATTGCTATAGATGTGCTGCAATTCTTCACGGATATTCCCGCGCTACAGATGATCTTCACGTCGGATCTCGTGCTTAGATTCTTGGGACCAAAGCCGACGGATTCGAGTGGTTTCGGAAAGATCATGGGGTAAGTCGATAGGGTTTCTGTGAACTCGATCTTTCAATTACAAGGCACAGCCTGTGACTTGGGAAATCATCGTTATGTTAACCGGTGTGGCCTGTAGACTCGCCCAGCAGCACGTTGTGAAACGTTTCGCTCCGGATGCAAAGGACGAGCCCGACCTACTTGTGAGCCAAACTGAGAAAACACCGTTGACACCTTTGGATCGTTAATAAGTTGAATAGGGATCTTTCATCCGCCATGGGCTTGACCAACGTTCCGCGCAGTCTGAAATCATGTTTCCCATGGTCGCTGGCTCGGATACAGCCGCAAAGGCCATCAAGTGGACAATGCAATACCTACTAAGCAATCCTTCCACTTTCGAAAGGCTTGAAGAGGAAATTATGACAGCGATTTCAGACGGATCAATCTCTGAGCCCATCACCAACACAGAAGCTCTGAAGCTACCCTTTCTTCAGGTAAGCCCAGGCCGCATATGACGAGTTGATAGAAGCGATCAAGCTCCTCGGCTTCGCGCTAACACTGGTCTGCTCAGGCAGTCATTTTCGAGTCCCTCCGTGTTCATCCGCCGTTCACTGGATTGCTCATGAAACAGGTCGGGCCTGAAGGCGATGTGCACGAGGGCAAATTCTTACCTCCAGGTACAAGAGTCGCACACGACACGTGGTCAGTTACGCATGATAAAGAGCTATTTGGACACGACGCCGACGAGTTCCGGCCCCAGAGATGGCTCGAAGCCGCTGACGCCACGGTTAAAGAATGGAAAAAACGAACCGAGTTGGTTTTCGGTGCTGGCAGGTGGCAGTGTGCGGGCAAAGCGGTGGCCATGATAGAGCTGAACAAGATATTTGTCACGGTGAGTGTCCCAAGCATCGTGGAAAATGATTCGAAGTATAGATAACTAAGACTTTTGATCCTAGCTCATTCGTAACTTCGAGTTCCTGCCGACGACTGCCCCTATGTCGACTGTCATTCGAGTTCGTGAGACGTAGGAGACATAACGATGGGGGCAGAAAACCTATTCTTGGAGATGTGAAATGGGAGCACGGCGATATGGGCCGGCAACCAGGTATTGAAGTTAGACGGACTTCAATAGATGCGACAGCTTCTCATCAATCCTCGAAATAAAGAAAATGCATGAGGTGCCTAAACATGCTGCTCCTTTAGGTCATGAGTGACGCTGCTTCGGACATAGCGCAAGTAAATAAGCGCTCCACCCCCCCCCCCTTACACCGTTACGTCATGAGATACTTAAATGGCTCTTTTAACACTTCTCAGTCTGTGGCATCCTCGAGTACCGGCTTATCTAACTCTACTCTCCAGCATCGGCTGGAAAATGGAAGAATTCACCACATGTACAAGGACGGGAGTGTGTGACCTGACATGGTGACGCAAGGCGATCTTCGCTCTCGAATAAGTGTGGTCTCTCAAGATCCGGTTCTGATGCCGGAAACTGTTCGTTTGATATCGATCCTTTCTGCATCGTCTCGAATGACAGAGAGATTTCGCAAGTTTTAGAGAAGGTTGGGCACCGAGATATTGTTTCGAGATAGGGGGGAATGAATAAGTATATTGACTCTGCTGGGTGGTCAGCGAGTCAGTAATAGAGCCAAGTTGCGGAAGTCCAAAGTTTTGTTACTGGAAGAGGCAATGAGCAAGTAAGTTATGTTCTTTTGCAGATGGATTTTTGTTTGAAAAAAAAAAGGGTTGGACCTGGCTAACATGTTGCAGCGTTGATGCTGCGACTGATTCTAGAATGCAGAATGCAACAGACACTGAGTTCGCTTGGCAGTGTTGGTGGTGATGCATCGACTTGGGCATGTGGGTCTTTGCGACACAGTCGCTTTACTCGGAGAGGGAAAGGTTCTGGACTTTGGTGCACCACATTCGGAGATAACCGACTTTTCTGGACTGTATGGGCAGGGTAGCAACTTATTTGAGCGGTGTAAGAGAGAATTACCTTTGAATCAATTTACCCACGTTCAACAAATTGAAGAAAGGCGCTGGCGGAATTCCCTGCAGAGAAACAGCAAGTGCTGGTGGGGCATTGGTTATAATTAGCAGCAACCTTATCCTTATCAGATGGAGTCTGTGCTCGAGAAAGACGTATCTTGCCCCACTATGGCGCAGCAACTGCATCACGTGCCTCTGACCTGGCATTGGTAATTGTCTCTTTTGGTTGGTTCCTGCGTCCCCGTTGCTCCTGCACCAATCAATCGTGGTCCAATTCACTGCCCCTGCCCCGCCCCCGCCCCCGCAGTACTCAGCTCACCGCACCGTAAGGACGACGGTTGATGGACGGCACGGCACCTCGCCTTCACTCCAAAACCTAACTTTACCTCACTCACACTATCCTTAGCTCCAGCTCACGAGCAACGCTCGTTTGCGTTGCAATTCTTAATCAGTCTTCCGACTGATTCTGACTACATTGCTATTCCTAGACCACTTCTATTTCCCTCCCTCTCCATAGTACCCACCATGCCCAAAAACACCCCAGCGCCCGATGAGCCCGTCGTCACTTTCAGCTCGGGCTCCAACGCACCGGTTGCCCTGCGTCTTCTCCACCTCAACGATGTTTACCACTTGGAACCCGCGAGCGCTGAGCCGGTGGGTGGTGTTGCTCGCTTCATCACTGCCGCCAACGAGTACCGAAGCCACGAACGCTACCAGGGCCAACCCGAGCTAGTGACTCTATTTTCAGGAGATGTCTTCAACCCTAGTCTCGAGAGTTCAGTCACAAAAGGTACAGCGCATCCCCATCACGTCTCACTTGTCTGTCACTTGTACTCATTGCGCCCCAGGTGAGCACATGGTCCCAGTGCTCAACAAGATCGGCGTTGACTGCACTTGCGTTGGTGTAAGTGGGCCTCAAACTTTACTGCTGCTTTCTCGGAACTTACATGCTTCACAGAACCATGACTTCGACTTTGGAGTCAAGCAATTCGAGCACTTGACTGCTAAGTGCAACTTTCCCTGGCTCCTCGCCAATGTCCTGGACCCGGCCCTGGGCGAGAATGTACCTCTCGGACATGCCAAGCACACGCACATGATCACATCGTCCAATGGTATCAAGATCGGTCTCCTCGGTCTCGGCGAAAGAGAATGGCTAGAAACGATCAACAGCTTGCCGCCCAACATCATCTACAAGTCGGCCAGCGAGACAGCCAAGGAACTGGTCCCGCAGCTCCGGGCTCAGGGTGCCGACATCATCATCTGTCTCAGTCATCAGCGCGAGCCAAACGACAACAAGCTTGCCGAGAAGACGGAGGGTCTCATCGACATAATCCTGGGCGGACACGACCATTACTACGCTCATAGCTTCGTCAATGGCACGCACGTGCTCCGATCCGGCTCCGACTTTAAACAGCTTAGTTACATCGAGGTTCGGAAAAGGGAGGACGGTTCAGGAAAGTGGGACTTTGACATTCTGCAGCGCGACATCGTCTCCTCTATCGCGGAAGATCAGGAGACACTAAAGCTTACCGAAGACCTGACCTCCAAGCTGAAACACAGCCTGGCCAAGTCCGTAGGCTGGACAGCCTCACCGTTGGATGCGAGATTCAGCACCGTCCGGATGAAGGAGAGCAACATGGGGAATTTCGTTTGCGACGTCATGAGGCATTACCACAACGCCGACTGTGCCCTAATGGCAGCTGGCACAATCCGTGGCGACCAGATTTATCCTCCCGGTGCGATCAGGGTCAGGGATGTCACCAATTGCTTTCCTTTTGAGGACCCCGTTATCTTTATCAGAGTGACTGGTCAGCAGCTCTGGGATGCCTTGGAGAATGGCGTCTCCCAGTACCCAGCACAAGAAGGTAATCTCCATATAGCATACTACTCTCAAAGGCCCTGGAAATTGCTGACCCCTCAGGCCGATTCCCGCAAGTATCCAACATCGAGTACACGTTCGACCCCAGCAAGCCAGCGGGCTCCCGTATCGTAGCAGCGACCCTTGGAGGCGGACCGATAGAACCGGAAAAGAAGTATACACTTGCGACCCGAGGGTACATGGGCAGAGGAAAAGGTAATTTTGGAGCTTCCTGCAATCAGATTGTTAGCTGACCAAAGTAGACGGATTTACCAGCCTGCTCGTCGAGCCCGAGGGCGGAACCGCCGAGGAAATCGTTTGCGAAGAGAACGGCATTCTCATCTCCGCCATGTTGCGCCAGTATTTTATGAGCCTTCGCACAGTTGGCCAATGGAAGAACCTTAGCGAACACTGGGTCAAGGTTGCCGAAAAGTGCCACAGCCCGGTCGAGCCCCGGAAAATGTGGGAGACGCCGGCGGAGACGGGCACGTCGGACCCCAAGCCAAAGGTTGAGTCAAAGTCATGGGCTGAGTGGATGGTCAAAAGACATGCCCTAAACGTCAAGCCCCCCAAGGATGACTCCGACGAGGAGGTCGATTCCGAGGATGAAGTGGACAGCGTCGCTCAGATTGACATGGAGATGCTCATTATGCGTAAGTTCTTCGCTAGATGGGCGAGCAAGGCGGGTGTAAAGGCTGAGGTATGTGACCCTCTGCATGAGGGGGAGTTCACGGTCGACTGGACCCGTGTCATTGCACCAGTTCTAGAGGGACGCATCAAGATGATCAGCTAGACAGTTACAAAAGTTTACAAGAATAGACTAAAGTGCATTCATTGGGATTCAAAAGAGATCTGTCAATCCTCAAACGTTGCACCCCGTCTCCTGCATGTTCTGTGAGAGATCGTGGTCCTAAGTCTAACGGTACGTACTTTCGAACGGCTCTTTCCTCCGTCTCATGGTTCCCCCCGCCGCCGCTTCCGTCCCGTTCCGTGGTTTATCAAAACGGCATGACAACTCTCACTCACCTCCATCCCGTCTCGCTTGCCTTTCGGATGAACATCCCTTCAAACCTAAATCGAGTTGATCATCCGATTCTTACATGACATAATCCTGTTTACTACTACTATCTTTCACTTGATCTCCAATCTTGCCCCTGGATAGCCAACTCACAACTTGCATCGCCACACCAAGCGTCTTGGCTGGTGCATTCTCCCGCCAGTCACATCTCCCTTCTCAGCAGAAATTTCTGATTCATGCCAAGTCTTGAATTTGTCTCCTCCAGGGCTGCTAGCGGTCATTCTTTCATATTCTCATGTCGGTCAAAGAAACTCTAGATCACATCCCTGTTCCCTACTGGCGTACACTAAGCCCATCCAGTCGTGCCAGTCTCCCCATCTACGGTCTTGGCTACATTGCAACTCAAAAGAACAATCAATCAGAAACATCTCTAAACCCATGTCGAAGCCGGCTGCTGCGCCATGGACAAGCCCTTCTTGGACCCCAACGCCTGGCCGACGACAATCATCCGCATGACGCACTCGGCGCTCTCGCGCGTCAGAACCTCCGCGTCTAGGATGGCCTCGTCCAGCGTGGATGGTCGCTGCAGGATACACGTGTACGCATCGATCCCGACGTCGTAGTTGACCCGCGCTCCTGGCCCTATGGTTCCGGCGATTGCGATGACAGGCAGGCCGTGCTTCTTCGCGCGCACGCCAATCTCTGCGGGAATTTTGCCTCGCGGAGTCTGGTCGTCGATGCCCCCTTCGGCCGTGAGCACCAGGTCACAGTCAGTGAAGAGGCCATCGAAATCGACATACTCCGCCACCACCTCATATCTTGGCCGGAGCTTGGCGCCGACCAGCCGCAAACCGGTGCCCAGCCCTCCAGAAGCCCCTCCACCGGGCGAGAGGCCCACGTTGTCGTCGCAGAGGAAGCGACCAGCCACGACGGCGAGGACTTCCATGGCTGCTGAAAGGTGTTCTGTCTGCAATTCGCTGGCGCCTTTTTGCGCGCCAAAGACTCTGGCAACGCCGTCGGGGCCAGACAGCACGTTGTTCCAGTTAACGGCGACCTCGATGGTGACGTCCCTCACACGCTTGTCGATGCTGCCAAGGTCAATGTTCCTCAAACGCAGAAGGGACTCGCCCCCGGCAGCAATGGGAAGCGAATGCCCATCCTCGTCAATAAGTCGAGCGCCAAGCGCCTGGAGCATTCCCGCACCGCCGTCACAGGTGCCCGAATCACCGCATCCGACGACGATCCGCTTCGCACCAGCGCTCAAAGCAGCGGCGAGGAGTTCGCCGACTCCAAAAGTTGTGGTAAGGCCCGGGTTGCGAAGATGAGCAGGCACGAGACTCAGGCCAGCCGCTGCCGCCATTTCGATGGCGGCAGTCTTTGGAGTATCGGGATTGTTGCTACCCAAGATACCGAAGAAGGATGCAATCGGAATGCCAACGGGGCCCGTGACGGTGACTGGGTGAAGCGTACCACCAGTCGCCGACACAAGGGCACGAGTGAAACCCTCGCCTCCGTCGACAAGGGGAACCTTGCGGACGATTGCTTCTGACATGACAGCCAGAATGCCCGCTTCGATGCAGTCAGCTGCAGCGTCTGGCTGTAAGCTTCCCTTGAATCCCGAAGGACATACAAGAACTCTCATGCCCTCTGGAACAGGAAGAGAACCCATATCGGCTTGATGAGTGATGTTTTGGGGTGCGGACTCGGCAAGATCAATGGGAGATGGTGATGACTCTCTAAGATCAGGTGTTGCCGTGATGTTGTTGTGGGCAGAGTTCATTTGTTTGAAATCAAGCGAATGATGTTAGCGAGTGAAGTGGTTGCGAGAAGCGAATGTAAGTGACGTAGATGAAGATGTGAACTGACAGTGTTGTTGATCCATCCCAACGCAATTCTCAGACACAGCAATCTGCTCTCTTTATATCCTTCTGATGATGATCCGCAGTAGGCCTTGAACAAGACGAAACTAACACAACTGTAGATGGCTCTTTCCGACTTGCCCTCGGATACCATCTCTCTGGTCTCAAGCTTGAACATAATCAGCACGGGTAGTCTGGCTTGGAGTGACAAGCGTCCAGCTGCCGAGCCGTGGCGATGAAATGCTCCGCCGGTGCGTATTTTCGCAAATGGGCATGCGATCGTGTGATCTTTGCATACCCAAGGCCAGGGACCATGATGGCTTCTCTCAGCCCTGCACGTGTCCCTTGCCTCGATGGGCTGTCGAATGCAACCAACTCACACGAGATGGCTGGAAACAAGGTAAGGCTAGGACCTGTCAACGGCTTCCATGGCGTAGCAGGACATTTACGGAGGTTACATCATGGCACAGCCTCTGAAAGCGGCAGAGCAGAATGACAACTGCGGTGTACCGATTGGACGGTGTACTCTCAAGATTCAACTGGCTAGTATGCGTGGTATCATGATGTCTAATTCCTAGGCGTGATGCCAGGAGTAGTGAGCACGCGACCAGATTGGTTGTCCCAGATCTCGTATCTCATCCGACGACGGACCCCGAAACATCTATTCAAGGTTTCCCGTCTTAAAAGATAGTCTTCCAATCACATACGGCCGTACCTGAGCTATAAATAAGAATTGCACCTACCTTCAGGGTTATCCTTGGGCTCATGGCGTCGCTTGGGCGGAGTCTAGAAAAATGTTACTCCAAAAACGCACTCATCAGCCACAGTTGACGTAGCAATCCAAGAACCCACTTCCACCCCGCCGATCGACTGCCAAGAAAGCTTCGGCTGTCATTCTCACCCGCGACTTGGTTTGAACATACACTCTGGCATTGCTGGGTTTCCTTGTTGCATCACCTGGCGGGACGAACTTGGGCGAATGAATTCAGGGATGTGTGACCTCTTGAGCCCAGCTGGTTCTGCCGCTTACAGGAAGGCTGATCTCCTAAGCCCGAGGACATCACGCCAGAGACGGGGCGATGCTATCATGAGTGCATGAGGCGGTGCTGTTTTTCTTGTCATCTTGTTGCTAGAAGACTGGGCTTATCAGATTTGTTCACGAGATACGCTCGTTTTTTCAGTCTTGAGGAAATTCATATAATATGCTAAATGAAGTTCTATAGCTCCATACCATACACACAGACCTTTCAAAATTACCCACAACATTCGTTCAGAACGCACTTTACACACTCGCTTCAAGACTTTCCAACTCTCGCTTCTGCATCTTTATTCCGTTTCTGTCATGTCTGATTCGAAACCACATGCCTACTACTTCGTTCCCCGTAAGCCGGTATCGGCGGACTCCGAAACGGGCTTCAGCCTTCACAGGACTTTAACTCGATCTCGATCTAGCCTATGGCGAGGGTGGAGTCCAGGACTACCTTCTTTCACAGAGTATGAGAGAACAGCATACAAATTTCCCTGGCTTCAAAACCCAGTGGAAGAATCTGGTTGCAGACATCCTGGGATTATCCTGGAGACGTCGGCTCATGACGATCGTTCACACTTACTTTCCCATGACAATACGCAGGCAGGACCCTCTGCAGAGATTCCTCTTGAGGAAAAGCCTGCACGGGGTATCAGACCTGATGATCCTGAAGACCCAGACCTGGTATGTGATAAGTAAACCTCATCTATAGGATTGTGTACTCCGACTTGTCAGCCCAGAATTCAGAAAGCTAACCATCTTCCAGGTGACATGGTCTGGGCCTGACGACCCAATGAACCCAAAGAATTGGGCCAGGCACAAAAAATGGACGGCAACCATCTTGGTCTCATGTTTCACGTTCATATCACCAGTCTCCTCAACCATGTTAGCCCCGGCACTGGACACCCTCGCGGACGACTTTGACGTTGAGTCTGACATTGAGACATATCTCCTCATGTCCATATTTCTCCTCGCGTACGCCGTGGGGCCTTTCGTTCTTGCACCATTGTCTGAGATGTACGGTCGTGTTGTTGTGCTTCAGTCTGCCAACATGTTTTACTTGATCTTCAATACCATCTGCGGCTTCTCTGCTTCAAAGGAACAGATGTTGGCTTTTCGATTCCTCAGTGGCCTTGGTGGAAGTGCTCCTCAGGCTGTAGGTTTCTGGTCTGTCTAGCGTGGAAACTCTTGCTAACATGATCCTCAGCTTGGTGGCGGCGTACTGAGTGATTGCTGGAGAGCCGAAGAGAGAGGCACTGCGACTGCCATTTATAGTCTGGCCCCATTTCTCGGGCCAGCTGTCGGCCCTATCGGTGAGTGTTACTACCTGCATATTGGGTGCATTTACGGAACGTCTTTTTCTTACTATTCTAGCTGCCGGATATCTGACACAGTACCTCTCCTGGCGCTGGATCTTCTGGACCGTCTCCATCGCCGATGCGGTCGTCCAAATTCTTGCCTTTCTTTTTCTTTCCGAGACTTACGCCCCTAAGATTTTGGCAATCAAAGCAAAGATGCTGCGCAAGAAGACGGGTAACGCGAATCTGCGTACAGAGTTTGATCGTCCAGACAGGACTTTCGGACAGACGTTGCGGAAGAACCTTGTCAGACCATTTAGGATGCTTTTTACTCAGCCAGCACTGCAGATCACTGCTGTGTACAGGGCATACCTGTATGGTCTTATGTATCTTGTGTAAGGTTTCAGTTTCTCAGTATGGAAATATGCATGAAAGCTGACTTATCTCAAGCCTCGCGTCGTTCCCTTTTGTATGGAGTGAGCAGTACGACATGGAGCCCGGACCAGCTAGTCTGAACTACATCTCACTTGGCATTGGCTTCGTGATCGGGCTACAAGTATCCGGACCTCTTATTGATAAGGTGAGATGAAGATGCACTCGCAGTAACACCTAGATACCATTGACTCACAAATTGCAGGTCTATCGTAAACTCAAAGCACAGAATAACGACACAGGTCGTCCAGAGTTCAGGATCCCTCTCATGTTCCCCACAGCCATAATCACTCCCATAGGTCTCCTCCTGTATGGGATCGCAGCACACTTTGAAGTCCACTGGATCGTTCCAAACATCGGCGCAGCGATTCTAGCCGCCGGCCTAATCCTGTCTTTTCAGTGCGTGCAGACTTATGTCATCGACTCGTATGAGAGGTATGCTGCCAGCGCAGCAGGTGCGGCGGCCTTTGTGCGGACGATGGCTGGTTTCAGCTTCCCGTTGTTTGCACCGAGATTATATGATGTGTTGGGTATTGCCTGGGGCAATGTACTGCTTGCTGGTATTGTCTTTGTGATGGGACTGATTGTGCCGTTTATTATGTGGAGATGGGGCGCGTGGCTTAGAAGCAAGAGCCAGTATTGCGCTGGTTGAGTATGTATCATATGTGAGGTGCGTATTGGTCTGAAGAAATGTTAGAATAGAGTTGCGATATCAGGAATGATTTACGATAGATGACTAGAATTATGATAACTCACCTTTTGGCTTCGAAACAGGCAAGCATCAAAGAGCTGAGACATCATGATTGGAAACGTGCTGGCAGAGTCGCTCAGGACTTGAGGCCGGCTCTATAACATTCCAGTAGTGACTGGCTTGTAGTAAAACTTCAAGGGGACGAAATATGTTATTTGTAAATGCCAAGCTCTTATCCTATGAGTTTCAAAACTATCAATATCTAGAACGGACTGGTGGCCACGGTACCATCATCCTGGCTACTCTCATTAGGTTCTGAAACGGCGTGTAATACCCTTAGACTGAAAATTTATCATCTATCATGTGAACCCTTACGAAGTCTCACGACTACATCGAAGCCAAAAGAGTCTTTGTCATACTCTTTCAACACGACAGGCAGTCACTCCCAACTAGGCAAACAGGCTGCAGCATGGTTGACCAGGAACTGATGTCCCAGTTTTTGAGTGTCTGGAAGGTATATGAGTCCCACGAAATCCTACTTTTTACTTCTCATCCTTGCCCACCTTACGCCCGCCAAGCAGTCAAAAAATACAAGCTCCCATTGAAAATTCTATCTCGACACTTTACTCTACACACTACGGGTCAACAATTATCTCACTTCAACTATCAACATGCCCAGAATGGACATTCTTGACTGTTCCCGCAGCGACCTGCTCTCGTGGATAGACCTTCGAGCCCAAATCCCCTGTCCCAAGATCATGGTCGGCGCCGCCATCGTCCGCCGTGGACCCTCCGGAGCCGAGACTCTGATCCTCAAGAACAAGCCCGGCCGTGATAATGACAACCTCCACGGGATTCCCGGAGGCGAAATGAAGGATGCTGATCCCACCGTTCGAGATGCCATCATCCGGACGGTCGCTGAGTCGGTCTCTCTTCAGGTGATTGATGTCTGGAATTGCCTTCCACCTATCCTCGACATCCAGGAAGAGACGGTGGAGGATTCGTCGGCCAAGGGAAAAGAAACCGTGGAGAATGCTGTTGCGGGCCCGTCGTCCCAGGCTGCCCAGGCTGCCCAGCGTGTTGTGATCAGACGTTCGGTGGTTCATTTCAATTTTGTTGTCATTGCCAGAGGAGATGGAGCTGGCTTCCAGGTCAATGTAGAGGAGCACGAGATGGGCATTTGGATCGATGCTGAGAAGAGTGCTGACATCGAAATGAAAGATGCTATGAGGGACGTTGTGAAAACGGCAGTCAGGCTTTAGATACATGCGACTGTTATCGTGCTGCTGTCAGGTGGCTGCCCCAACGTGGGTGCCTAGCCTAGGTCAGCTATGAGATGAGATGAGATCAATAGACAAATCACGGGTTTGGAAGACACTACAATTGCGTGTTTTGACTATATTAAGGGTATATGTCCAATGATTAAAAGTTCCGTGTGCTTACACACTATAAGCCATGCAACGACGGTTCGCAACCCGGGATATCAAAGCTGAAGCAAACCCATTACCAATCTTTCTCCATCATCCATCATTCACCCAATTAAGTAGACTTCCTCAAATCGACGCTCTGGCGATGTTCTTGCCCTGGACGAGACCAGGACCCTTCTCGGTGAAGAAGGTCTTGGCCTTGGCGGCGCTGACGATGAAGCCAGGCAGCTTCATCGTGTTGAACTGGCCGGTGGCCTTCTTCTTGCCAATCGTCACAAATACCTGGGGCTTGAGCGTGAGCTTGAGGTCCTTGACCTTGGTCTCGTTGCCGGTGAGGACGGCATCGAGGTTGTCGGCGAGGTGCAGCGCCTGGCCCTCGGCGCGCATAAGCTGCTTCGCCTCGAGGTTACCGATGTCGCCGACGCCCCAGACGTTGGTGAGGCCCTCGACACGGAGGTCGTGCTTGAGCTTCAGGCTGCTCTTGTCATCAAGGAGGTGCTCCGGGATGAAGGAGGAGTTGGGCCGGACGCCAAAGAGAGGCAGGTAGAGATCCGCGGTGAGGGTCTCGCCATTGGATAGCTTGATGGACTTGAGGGCGCCAGAGGTGTTGGCCTCGGTGACGCGGGCATTGGTGACGAGCTTGACCTTGAGCTGCTGGAGGTTCTTGGCGGCGATCTTGCCGAGCTGGGGCAGGAGGCCGGGGAGCGGCGCGTCGCCCTCGACGATGAGGGTGATTTGCTTGGTAGAGCCGTAGGCGTGGCCGAGCTCACCGGCGGTCTCGACGCCCGTGGTGCCGGCGCCGGAGATGATGATGGAGTTTGCGACCTTGACCTCGGACTGGAGGTTGTGCCATGCGGTAAGGGTCTCTTCGTGGGTGCCGATGGTCTTGAAGGGAACGCCGCTGGCGAGGGATGAGCCGGTGGCGATGATGAGCTGTGCGTACTCAAGTGACTTTAGGCCCTCCTTAGTCTCAATCTGCACTGTGTTGGATGTGGCGTCGAAGGTGGTGGCCTTGCCGAGGACGAACTCGAAGGCATCCTGGGGATACTTTTCGAAGCCGGGCTTGATTTCGTTGAAGAGAGTGTCGTCGGAGAACTCGCCGGGAATAAGACCGCGCACGGCGGCGCAGTTCCAGTACAGGTGGGTTGAGGGAGAGACGAGGATGACCTTGAGATCCTTGACCTTGGGCTGGGTATACTTGAGCAGCTTATGGGCGACGCCGAGGCCTGCGTAGCCTGCGCCCAGAATCACGACCTGCTTGACCATTTTGTGAGGTTGTTCTGTTTTTCTTGGCAGCGAATGATGAGAGGTATGAGATGTTGTTGAGGAAAGAGGGTTGGCGGTGATGAAGGTGAGATTATGTTCCCCAATCAAGGGAGAAAGTAAGCAAGGTCGCCGGTATTTGGGGGCCGGAGTTGAGATTTGACGGTACGGGACTGCCGTGGGGGAGTGCGAGAGTGGACACCTGTGAAAGAGCACCCAACGAGGCACAGTTGCTTGGACAAAGAGATCTACGATAGGAAGAGAGGGCTCAAGGCATAGGCGCAGGGTCTCGAGAAAAGGGTGGGAGCGAGGATAATGAATGATTTTTATCGGCACAAAGGTAGAGGATCCGGGGACTTTTTAGCTGACGCCCTGGGCTTCGGCCCAATCCTTCCCATCTCATCCATCCCATCCCCAAAGATGCGAGGTACCACACGCTTGCACGCACGCCGGCATAGTCGCACTGCGGCCCGGTCTTTTCCCTGTGTGCCTGTACATCTCGCGCTGGATGGAACCATTTGAGAGCCAATCCAATGTTTCAGACGAAGCGGCGCTCGGATTATTCAGCTCTGAGCTTGCGTGTGACAAGCGAAATTGGATTTGGTAAAGCTTGGTGTGCTTCTCTTTTCTTCTGGCACTTGGGATTTGGGATCAGACGCATGGAGCGGGTTAACTGTAGTGGTATCCATAGACTGTGATGCTACATGAAAAAGACGTAGGAATAAGCCCTACTGCAGATGTACTCCGTGCCGTCAGACAATGTCCGGAGCTTGCCCAGGGCTCCAACATGCACCAACCAACATGGTAAAGGCAGGGGTCCAGGCCGAGTCAAGGCAACGGCGCGGCGGGTGCCACGGCATTAGTCAGAGGTAGCGCGCGCTCTTGAGGAAGACGGGGACAGAAGATGATTTTTCCTTTTTCTTTTGGATCATATGCTTCTTGCTACATTGATTGCGGAGAACTGGCCAGATGGGCGCCTAGTGGCTGTCTACGGGCACTTTGGCTCTTTGTTTCTGTACTGTGCCACTCGGGAAGCCGCGCGCCGGAAGCAAAGGTCGTGACCCAATGAATAGGCTTCACCAATCGTTGATTCCCAAGAGTCGCATCGGGTCTAGATTGTCCAGCAAAAGTAGTAGATAATTAGAGTGGGAGATCATAAATGGGGACGGCTTGGCTTGTCTTTTTCGGCGGTGTCTCTAGATCCTTGGATCGTTAGATTGCCTTAGTCAGGGGGCTGGGCGGCGCATTGGTAATACTCGCGCGCGTCGTCTTACCTAAGCATACAATGATGGTGAACGAAGTGGAAGCAATGAGTGGAAGCAAATTCAGGTGTGCGTGTGTCCATCCGTACACCGTAAAACCATCATCAAAGGCTTCCATGTGTTGGTAGTGTCGGCGAAGATAGAGTCCGTTCGCCGTATTTTCAGTTCCAAATGGCCCTGGCTTCGGTCCCGGTAGGCGCGGCGCTCGGGACCGAGTGGGGCTCGCTAGGCTAGATGTGGTCACAGTGTGGCCCTAAGCGCCGCACTGACAATTCGGTGGTCTCACTCCCATTCTCACTCTTACTCTCACTGTCTTCCTGTTTACTCACTCGCTCTCACTCACTCACTTAACTTGACTCGTCCCTGGAGAACTCATCATCCAATCTAGATTGCTTAACAATCACTTCAAAGATTTCTAAGGTCGAGGGTGTACTCCAAATTCAGTATACATTAAGGAAAAATGAAGCATGTCTTCCAGGAAACCATGTCGACCACCGTGTAAGTACATTCGCGCATCAACTCAATGTCACTCTCAAGCTCGGAAGATCCCCTTATGCCGCCAGGAAGCTTTCACTATTGGATGTTCTCAACAACGAGCTTCTCGCATTCAATTGCTCATCAAAGCTTGCCTAGGAGCTATGGCCCCATGGCGCCTTCGGCGCAAACGCTGCAGTCTTCACACCACCTCCAGACGGATGCCCTTGCTTCCTTTCTTCGGCATTGCAACAGCAAGGTCATAATCATACTCTACATCGGCGTCTGTCGTCTCGTACAATCTCAACTTCGGCAGGACGCGTAACGTCATGGCAGCAATGGCCACGTGAAGCTCGCAGTATGCCAGCCTTTTCCGGTCAGCTGCAAACTCAGAAAGTTTGGACCGAATAACAGATCATGGGGAGCTACCGCAAAGACATGGTGAGAAACTTACTGCATGCCCAAACACTGCCGGCTTCCTTTGGAGAACGTCAATAGGTACCGTTCCAAACCCCGCCTCCTCTGTCCGTCTTCATCAAGCCATCTCTTAGGGAGGAATCTATTAGAGTCGGGGAACGCCCTCTCGTCGTGATGCATGATCCACGCCGACATACCACTCGCATAGCCTCGTGGAATGACGTGCGTCACCTCCACTGGTGATGAGGCACCTGGAGGTGTCCACGTGCCTTGGTAAACCAAGTCCTCGTCCGGTGCGATCCGTGGTAGTCTCGACGGGGAACCATATCCCATACGCAATGCCTCCATGATGGAGGCACTGAAGTATGGTAGCCTCTCCAGAGTGGCCCAGGTCGGAATCTCCTTGGGGTTCATAGTAACGGAGAGAAGCTCGGCTCTGATCTTCTCAACGACGTCCGGGTTGCGGAGCAAGTGATAGGTGCACACACTGAGGGCTGAAGCCGTCGTCTCAGTGCCAGCGGCGAGCATCACCGTTGCCTCGCCAGTGAGTCGTTTAATCGTCTTCTCTTCAGGCGGCAGGTCCGACTCTAGAAGAGAATGGATCACCGTCGTCCGGTCGCGCTTGATGCCGGCTTCATATGCTGACTTGGTCTGCCTGACCATCTCCGGCATTTTTACCTGCCCTTGTCAGCTTGTCCACCTGCATACATCCATCGAAAGCTCTCACCTTGGACTGCTCAGCAAGCGCTCCCATCTTTGACGATAGCTTTCTGATAACGCCCCTGCTCGTCTTTAGCACCCACCAGGAGGCCATGCGAACACCAGTACTCACAATGGTATAGCCTCCATCAACCACGTCGTCCACGGGAAGTGCCTCATGATGTGGATCAACTGCAACATCGCATACACTGCCTCCTTGAAGTTGGGCTCCCAATCAGCTTGATGAAGGAACCCGAAAGGCTGTCCGAAGCAGTAATCGCTGACAATGTCGGCTGTGAAGCAGCTGTACGCCGACGCGGCTTCGAATGGTCCACGACCCTGGTACCGAAGGAACTTGTCGCAAAGTCGTTGAGCATCTTGATGGATCACCCACTCCAGCTTGGCAATCTGCGCTCTTGAGAAGTACTTGCTGGCAGCCGCTCTGCGGAGGCGATGATGAGCATGGTCAACTGTGCCGAATCCTCCCTGGTGACAAAAATTAGCTGACTGATGAGTGACTTCGGGCCGTCTAAGGTCCCTCACATTCTTCAAGCTACACGCCATCTGTTAGCAAACCTGACATGTGTGGAACGAGGTATTGGATGGGGTGAACTCACTCTGCAGCAAACCCCTCTACAAACATTTTGGACTTATTGCGCTTTTTACTTCCATTTGCGTAGATAATGTCCACAAACTCTGGATCATTACAGTGAACTTCATCTGGGTTGATCCGGACGATAGGACCTAAACGCATCACATAACATCAGCATCTATCAGTCTCAAAGACGCACATGTAGTTGGAAGTTTACGAACCGTAAATCTCATGAAGACGTTTGATCTCATGCGTGAACTTTCCCCAGCGTACCACATCGAACCATACCTCATACCAGTATGTCGCACCGGCGAACTTCGGGCCAGGAAATTTTGCCAACGGGTGGAGGGTGACTCTGTAGATTGCCAGGAAAGTTCCGTAGAACAACCACGCCGCGAGCCCGACCCCAAGGATCTGAGTCCATCGGGATGTGGCCCAGGAAATTCCGGGAAAGAACAAAATATCCTTCGTAGACTCCATACTTCGTCTGTGAGGAAGACTAGACAGCTGATGTCTTTTTGCAGGGACACACTAGTGAGGGGATATGGAATGATAAGGTTCTTGAAGGGCGGCCCGCGTTAGAAGGAAACATTCAGGGCTCGAATGTCTGAAAGAAATCCCGCGCCGTTTGGTAAAAGGGGACCACGGATCGAGAGGAGGTGTAAGGCGTCTAGACATGTGCTTGGCTCGTGCTATCGAGAGCCACAAAGACACATATTGGCCGTTCCTGGCTATTAGGCTTTCGCCACACAAGCCTGGAGAGCCACAGCTTGAGCCTAGACCATAGCGATCTTCAAGACAAAGACCTGGGGAGACTGCGGCTCTATCCCACTGATAGGACCATCTTAAAGGAACCGATGCCGTAGCACAATAACATCAGAATCCCATCAGTGTGCTGCAAACTCTAGAGCCATGAAGACAGCGGTTGGCAAATTCAATTCGATGAAACTTGAGTGTCTGAGGTGTGGGCAGAATGTCTGTCTCGAGTGCCGAGTAGCGCACCGGGTTATGGCCTTATGGATGATGTTGGTGGCTTTTTTGACTGGAATGAAGTGTAGGTACCAGGTATCAGGATGATGTCTCAAGCCACCTAGGCCTAAGAGCAGCTAATAGCGGGCTGAGCTCGCTAATCATCTTAGCTGCCAAAGCTGCTTTCAAAATACTGGCTAGACCTTTACAGGTTTCACCAATGGTGATCGATGGTTGGAATACGCAGGCGTCTATGGCGGATTTCAACTCCCGCTGATAGGGTCTAGAAGTGGAAAGTTGTCTGAATGACAACGAATGATTCTTTAGTTTCTACCGTACGTACATGATAGCCCATTGCACTTTCCCAACACAGCATTTTCTAGGGTACCTAGTAATATGCATCGACTATTTGACACGTGAGAGCGAAGCTGCAGAGACAGCTGCGAAAATCTCATTCTCCGCTCCATCCTCCAAAGGCAACAACGGTGACCTGACAGTCGCATGCTCCAAGATTCCCCTCGCAACCAACGCGTGCTTCAGCGCCACAGTGCCCTCCATGTGCGATCCTCGATGGTACACTGCCTTGGTCACTGGCAACAGCTTGTCATGGATCTCTCTCGCTCTGGGGTAATCCTTTGCCTTGCCCGCTTTGATCAACTCAATCAGAGCCTCGGGCGCAATATTGCCGTAGCCAACCAGAAAACCATCGACATCAAAGGCGGTGTGTAAAAGATATTCGTCATGGCAGGTGAGAATCTGGAGATCCGGCCTCTCCTTTCTGATGACGGGGATCTCAGTATCCCATCGTCTCATATTTCGGACGCCGTTCTTCATTGCAAAAACGCCAGGTTGCGCCGAAATATCGAGCAGAGTCTGCAAGTTGTACGTCGCCTTTGTTACGTCAGGATATTGGAACAGGATCAGCGGCAGCCCGCTGACCTCAAAGACGCGTTTGTACCGGTCCTGTGGGGCGCCGGGCTGATAGCCGAAGCGGAGCCAGCCGTGAGAAGGGTACAAGAGACCGGCCGAGGCGCCGGCTTCCCGGGCACGCTTGGCCTCTAGGGCCGCTACTTCGGTGCCTTCTCCCGTGATGCCGGCAATGATGGGGATGCGGTTGTCAACGGACTTGACAAAGGCTTTGATGACGGCAAGTTGTTCGTCTTGCGTCAGGAAGGTGCCCTCGCCGGCATGACCGAGAACGACGAGACCCTTGACGCCAGAGATGCTGCCGAGCCAGGAGCCGAGACGGTGAATGGCGTCGTAGTCTACGCTGCCGTCCTTGTTGAAGGGGGTGACGGGGGCAGGGGTGAGACCACGGAGGTCAAGGCCGACATTGGAACCCATGATTCGGTAAGGTTTGTGGGATTGGAAGTTTAAGGTGGTCTGAGAGTGATTACAGAGTTCTGAGATTTTGATGTGTGTATTGAGTGAGGTAAAGGCAAGTCTAAAACTACCTCCTGCAATGAAGTCTTTTATAACCAGATCATGGCGAGCTTCACACACAACTTTTCTTAGGGGCTAGATGAGCTCGCATTTGAGAACGTGCCGAAGTGGCGCCTACTTACTCGGATCCATGCACCTTTTCCCATGATTGAAGAAGAATGCCGAATGCTTACAGCGTATGCTTGGAGCTGACTACCAGCCCCGCTCATCCGAACCGGCGTGAGATGGGCGACTTCTTTTCCGGTCAGAATCCGAGAACGCAAATCCGAGCAGGCTCGGAACCACGACTCATGTCCACTAAAAGAGGGGCCAGAACACACACATAACAACCAAGAGAACAGGTAAGGATGATGTGAGTGCCAGGATGGGGCTTGACAAGTCCGGGCTCGTCCAATTGTCACCCCATCCACATGCCGCAAACGTGTCATAGGTGATGTGCTCCGAACTTTGGCATGGAGAATCGCGGAACGGATACCGTGACTATCTCGCCATCTACGACAGCAATGCATTGCACATATCCTCCCCGCTCATGGCGTCACTAGAGAGACTGGGACGAAGTTGTTTGATAAAACAAGCAGTCTTCGTACATGCATTTCCGAAATCTTCTAATCCGGGCTGCTTATGGACGCTGACGCTAAGCAGAAGTGGCTTGACGCTACTATCAAGACTGGAAAATATTTGTTTTCCGAGCCACTCGCTGCTTCGAGGACCCCGGCGCCAAGGGCAGTACCCCAGATTCCTGGGAAATTTCCCCCGCAACTCCAGGCCTAGCTGTAGGTTTCACGCCGCTTCCCCAGGTTCCTTGGTAGTAACTGGATATTAAGGCCTCGTCTCCCGCCTTTCAACTATAAAGCCGAGTCGCGAAGACTTTCCAGCTTCAAGCAGCTGCCTAACGATCATTTCATTCTATGGAGAACTCTCTGACAAAGAGAAAGTGCCAACCAATCACATCCGCAACAAGAGAAATGGCTGTCACCAGGGTCTCTTCGGACCGCTCCGACATTGAACACGTCTCTCACGAAAAGGACTCTGTCACCCACCATGAGTATCAACGCAATGGCAACCTGAGCCCTGATGACGTTGCATTCCTCGGCAACTTCCCAGAGGACAAGAAGAAGAAAGCAGTCCGCAAAGTCGACGTACGCACACTTTAGTTGCAACTGCCCCCTATGATACGTCGTATTGGCGTTACAACATAATCTGACTTGCATCTTCAATAGTACCGACTTATGCCAATGCTGATTCTGCTCTACCTCATGGCGTATCTCGACAAGACCAATATTGGAAACGCCAAGATCGAAGGGTTGTTAGGTAGCCTCCACATGACGGGCGTCGAGTACAACATTGCAGTTTCTGTCTTCTTCATCCCATTCGTCCTAGCCGAAGTCCCGAGCAACATGATTCTACACATGTTCAAGAGACCTTCGCTCTACATTGGTGGCATTGTCACATGCTGGGGCATCATCATGACCTGCAACGGCGTGGTCCAAAGCTATGGTGGCCTGATAGCTGTTCGAATATTCCTTGGCTTGTTTGAGTAAGCGATCACTCCTAACTGGTTGGAGAGACTACAGCAAAGATTAACTTAGGGACAGAGCAGGCTTCCTCCCCGGCGCTATTTTGATCATCTCCAAGTGGTACCTCCCAAACGAGACGCAGACTAGGATAGCTCTTCTCTATACCTCTGCCGCATCTGGCGGAGGCGTCTCTGGCCTTCTAGCATTTGCCATCGCAAAAATGGATGGTGTCGGAGGGTATGAAGGTTGGCGATGGGTGCGTCTGTAAGCCGTGAACCTTTATTGCATAGTTCTAACAACAACTTAGATATTCATTCTCGAAGGTTTGGCTACAGTGGTCATTGGCGTCATGTGCTTCTTCTTCCTCATCGACTCTCCCGCTCTGTCCAAGTGGCTTGACTCCGACGAAAAGCGCTATCTCGAATTACGACAAGAAGCCCGCCGGGTTCATCGACCGAGCGAGTTCCGAGAGAAACGCTTTGATAAGCAAGCTTTGATGTCTGTCTTGACAGACTGGAAGATTTATCTCTTGATCTTTGCGAACTGGTCGAATGCGGTCCCGAATTACGCCATGAAGTTCACGATGCCGCAGATTATTAAAAATATGGGCTATACCTCGGCCAACGCGCAGCTTTTGACGATGCCCCCCTATGCGGTGGGCGCTATCTCGGCCTACATATTTTCAGTCTTTGCTGATAGGTATTCGTGGCGAATGCCCTTCATCATTGGCCCTCAGCTTTGCCTCGTGGTTGCATTTAGCATCTTGTTCGCAAAAAGCGCCGATATCAAAGACAACATTGCATTGTGTTATTTCGCCGTGTGCCTGGCCTGTTTCGGGTAAGTCTTTTCATCTCAATACACCTGTCGGTCTCATATAGAAGACATTGGGGAACTAATCCAGGATCGCCAGAATGTATCCAATCCTTCCAGGAGTCAATGCCTGGAACGTAGCAAATACGCCGAGCCCAGAGAAACGAGCAATCAGCATCGGCTTCTTGGTCTGTGTCGGAAATATTGGTGGCTTGATCGGCAGCTATATCTACCTCGACAAGGAAGCGCCGACATACCCTACTGGCTTTGGAACATCTTTTGGATTCGCATCGGCCGGTATCATTGCTGTCATTGCTCTCGAAATCCTTCTGAAGAGGCTTAATGAGAAGAAGGCGCTACAGACTGAAGACGAAGTGAGGGAGAGGTATACCGAAGAAGAGCTTGGCCGCATGGGGGAGAAGAGCCCTTTGTTCAAATATGCTCTCTGAAAGAAACTTCAGCTCTTCCGGATACTCTCATAAAGTAGTTCGCTCAACACTGTAAAGTTTCCCGTACACGCGGCTTCAAATTGCCATATCCATGCATTTGTGTATCATCGTCGGACAAGAGACTCTCCTGTGTTCCTCGGAACCACTAGCCAAGCTGGGGTAGAGAACTACTGAAGAGCGCCTGATTTCCCAAGTTCCTGTGTCCCATTTTCGATTATCTGACATGAACCACCCTATACGAGACCGGAAGTCTCCAAATTCGGAGTCTACCGTGAAGCCAACTCGTCACCCACCACGTCGCCCTCAACCTCGACTTCTCAAATTGCCTGAGACCGCGAACCAGCAGCATCCACCGCAGTGGATCAACAACTCGATTATCACGGCCGGTTGGCCCAATGGCAAGGCGTCTGACTACGATTCATCATGTTATCAGGAGATTCTGGGTTCGACCCCCAGGCTGGTCAATTGAGTATCCTTTTGCCATCCTTGAAGGGTTACCTAGCTTGCGGCAGGAAATTATTCTTTTTTGTCACATAATTCGATACTGCAAGTCATTTCCTCTCGATGATGAGTTCCATTGAGTTATATCGCCTTATCATATTGATCGTTCATGAATCGTGAGTAGAGTATCTGTCGGAGGCGGCTTGAATTTTCTAGTATCCCAAGGACTCGTAGATGGCACCGAATCCCTTGAATTGCTTGAAAGCCTTAACCTTGGGCCCGTTCATAGGTTCCATGCCCTTGTCGCCCTTCTCCAGTGCCTTGCGATACGCGGGGCGCTCGGCAACATCCTTCAAATACCGCAAAATGTTCTTATGCTCTGACAAGTCCAGGAGAGGATAGAAACCGCGCATGGTGGTCAGAGTAAAGACCGTCATGATATCCGCAGCGCTCAGGTTCTCACCGGCAAGCCACTTGTTGTTGGCCAAGCGCTTGTCAATCAGTTTGAGGGCCTGGTGGGACTTTTCTTCCATCCGCTTGCCAAAGTCACTTTGCGAAGCGCCGGCAAACAATAGGGTCATAGCGCGGCCGAGAGTGGGCTGAAGAGTACCGTTGGCGAAGTGAAACCATTCGAGGTAGGCGGCGTAATCGGCGTCATCGGGGGTACGAAGAAGTCTCGGGGCTCCGGAGCCAGCCTTGCTGCCGTGGACGTTGAGAATGTACTCTACAGTTGCGCCTGACTCTCCAAGCTCGATTGGCGGTGAAACAGTGCTGTCGCGGAAATACGGTGCGGTTCCGGCGGGGTTCTGACTCGTTCAGCTGTCTATCCACTATTCACAAAATCTGCTGAAAAAGACTCACGATCTCCTTGATTTCTTTGGGCGCGAGTCCTGTGATGGGATCTCTCTGAAAGACATGCAAATCGTATGGTACTTGGAGTTCCTAGTAGAGTCTCAGTAATTACAGACCTAGATGATTGTTTGCGAGTTACCAACCTCCAAAAGCCACACAATTCTCTCTGATTGAGAAAGCCCAAGATGGTAAACTTCGATAGACATGTTGATTGATTGTTTCGATACGACTAAGATAGAGATAGATGCTTGAGATCGTTGATTCTGTCTGCCCCGAGGCAATACAATTGAGGGGTTGGCCCGCATCATATAAAGTAACACGTCCGCTAGGGGATCGGCTAGTCTAGAGTCTCGAGTGCCACCATGTTGACGTCAGGGGTCCAGGAGCAGAGTTCACGAGTGTAGCAAGCTGCGACGAAACGAACGGTGCCGCGGTCGGTGGGTCGAAGTTCTGGAGAGCCGGTGCAACTCTGGAAGCCGCCGTCCGCCTCATAGGAGCAGCGGACAGGGACCGACTCGGGTTGTCCGGAGTAGAGCGGGGGATGGCGGGGCAGACGACCGGATTTAGGGAGGATTCTGGTGGGGGTGGATGGACTGACCGTCCGATCGTCCGATAGACAGTCTCCTAGATCTCATCCACATCGGTGCCGAGTTACCTCGAAGAGATGATAGTGGGAGGCCGTGGGCTGCAGGCTGCTGTCTACTCGGATGATGGTTGCTCCAGTGCTTGACTTATCCCCGCGCCATGGTTTCTGAAGATTTCAGCTGCATCGTTTCTGCAGCGCTGGAGTCAATGATGATTTGCAGCAGGGATCAAAGCTCGGGAGTTGGCATACTGCGAATTTGTCATTCCATTGGGAGGGGTCACTAAGGCCAATTTGGGCCACAAATCCGACTCTTTGTGCAAGTACTGTTGTATTCAGCTCATAAATGATATCATTGCATAATTATTTATCCATACGTCTCTTGCGAGTTTTTTGTGGGCAGAGGGAAAACCCAGGCTGTCCTATCTGCCGGCTCGTCATAAGCAGTTTGATTCGTAGGCCAGATCGAGTATACTGGACGAAGTTACAAACTTACACAATCTGATTGTAAGCACAGCAACACGTGGCCAACACATGTAGTGATTGCTCGGCAACAATCCCCATTGGACAAGCGCCTTGTCGAGAGGTATTATGCTTTATCAACAGCATGTGAAGCGAGGGGGCATCTTGGAAACAGACTCTGGGAACAGTGAGCCCGGACTTGTGGAGGGTAAGAAGGTTTCGATCCAACCGATTTGCTCATCCTTGCCCCGCATTTCAGCCGAGCTTTGAGCGCCGGCAAGGGGGCCGTTTGTCTGCTGTGCGTTGTGGCCGGTTTGCTTGCTCCCCTTAATAATCAGCTGGCCCCTGACTTTCGCTTTTCCGGACTGCTTTCTGTGCACAAACTCCCAGCCAGATCTGCGTGCCACACCACGCGAGAGGCGTCAGGTATCTTTTTCGATTTGTTCCGGTACGAGATATCCTCCGTTATGATCCACCTACGGATTCGCCATATGCCGTAGTAAGACGAAGCGCACACACTCGGAGCGCTGAACCCGGTGTAGGAGCCGTTGTGGGTGCTGGAACCGACGTGGTAGTCCGGAGAATCGGACTTGAGTCAGTGGAGACCATCAGCAAACGCATCGGAGGGTCGGATATTCATGGATGGTGGTAGGATGGCCGACACACCAGCGGAAACAACGGCGAGCACCGACACTGGTATCCGCGATGATGCCCCTGTAACGACATCCGCCCCGACACCTTCGTCAAATATATCACAGCCGTCCCCGTCAACTCTGCCGCCGACTATTACCGATCGGAGGAAACGCAGCTTGCCCGAGGGTTCCCCCGAGGGCCCCGAAGAGGGCCGTTCGTCATCGGCTGCTGCTGCCGCCGCCGCCACTGCCGCCGCTAATCGGCGAAGAAGTCACAAAGTCAGTCGCGCATGCGACTTTTGCAAATCCAAGAAGCTGAAATGCTCCGGAACGATCCCATGCGACGTCTGCACCCGGAAACGTCTCTCCTGCATCTACGACGCTACTTACCGCCGAGGTAGACCGCCGACACCTCCGCCAGCATCCAGTTCTGCCCCCGGGTTATTTGAATCCCGACTGGTCCCCTCAACTTCCCTAGAGGTACACAGGTATGTCTTTGTAAGAACAAGTAGTGTTCGATAATGGTTAAAGTGGTAGTTAACCATTCACAGAAGACCGCTTCCCTCGGCGGCGCCTCTCCCATCCCTAGCACCGCGTGAACCACGTCTTCCCCGCCAGAGTGCGGCTCGGTCGAGAAGCCGTGATCATGTAGGCGACGAGGCAGAGGCTGCAGAGCGCAGCCGGCGCAGCGCTCTGCCAGGCTCACGCGCCTCGCCAGAAGTCGAGATTGCCGAGATCGAAGGGCAGTATGTTGACACCACTTCGAGTCTAACATTCCTGCACCGAGCATGGAAGCGCCTTTCGTCGCAGAGATCTAATACTACTGACGTTCCTGGAAACGCACCGAGCGGCGCCGAACAGCATCAGAGGCTGACGAGGGCAGGAGACAAGCCTTTCGATTCGCAGCCGTTGGACGTATCGACTCTTCCTGACCGGTTGGCCGGCTTGGACATGCTGGATTTCTACTTTGATGTTTGCGTAGTAACCTATCGATGCCTTCATCAAGGTTACGTCGCCCAGTGGTTCGAGATTCTGCTCGCAAATGCGAAAGACAGCCGTCCGCTGCACCACGAAATTGGCCACGCCAAAGCCTCTATCGTTTTGACCATTCTCGCTATCGTCACCCTCCGACAAAGCAAGGTCCGAAATGTCGACGAAGAAAGGTTTTCTCACCTTCTGCGCAGCGACGCTCTCTTTTCTCAGGCTTTGAGTTTAACGGATGCGGAGATCGGGTTGCCGAAGCTGGAGTCCTCGCAGGCACGCCTCTTGCAGGTGTTGTATCTCCTCCAAACATCTCGCATGAATCAAGCATGGTATGTCTTTGGGAGCATTCTCCCCATCATCTCGGCTTTGGGTCTACATCGGAAGTCCGGACGCAACAGGGCCAGCAGCGACAAGGACTACATACTGTCGCAGTGCCGGAAGAGGACTTTCTGGGTGGCATACACCATCGACAAGTATCTCTCTGTTGTATTTGGTCGGCCGAGGATGTACCGCGACGACGATATCGATCAGGACTTCCCTGACTGCGTCAACGATGAGGACATGACACCCCAAGGAAGATCAAGTGACGAGCCAGAGATGGATTGCCATGTTGAGAGTCTCATCTTCCACGCCAAACTCGCTCAAATCATTGACGGTATTTCTCGCGAGGTGTACTCGATTAAACCCGTTCATAAAGATGACCGTCTCATGATTGCACATCGATACGGCAAGGCTCTACACCGGTGGCGCGAGTCCTTGCCACACCATTTGGGTACCGTTCGACCCATGTCCTTAATTCCGTCATTCAGGAGACAGAACACAGCCCTCAAGCTGGCATATTGCCACGCCATTATGCACGCCAACCGACCCTTTCTTCTTGGAACGGGTGGCTCGAGAGGTGGTCAGCAATCGCCTCTAGAAGATAGTATTGATGAATGCATCACTGCAGCCAAGGCCGCACTTGAGACGGTCGACGGCATGGCTAGTGACGGGAAGTTATTCCACGCTTTCTGGTGGACGCCGTACGTCACCTTTTGTGCACTCGCGGTGGTGTACGTCTATGAAATTCAAAGAGGGAGACAGGACCCGGAAAGGGGCCTCTTTGAGCTGGCAGATCGCTGCCAGAATCACCTGGCGAAAGCAACGACTGCCGAGAGCCCAAGCCGCAGATACTCTGTCATTCTCGAAGAGCTTCGGCAAGAGGCTAGTTCTCATTCCGAAGGCCCTTCAGGCCGTGAGAGGAAGCCGACCATTGAGCGTGCTGAGCATGGAGGTGCGGAGCCGATGCATTTGGAAGAGGTTTCGGGCGCTCCAGCACCGCCGGCCGATATGGGTGAAGTGTTCCAGCAGCATGGGTTCGAAGGGATGACGAACCTCCTCAGTGGTTGGGAGACAACGGATTGGCTGGACTTAGACTCTTCGGTACACGATTTCCTCCAGAGTTTTCAACTAGGATGTTGAGCTGATTGTCTTCAGGCCTTTGCTACGTTTCCCAACTTCGAAGGATCGCCAGCGTACTGGATGCCGGATGTTCAGTGATCGCGCATGGAATGAGAGGATCGTGTCGGCTGACGAGGTTATAGCGACGGTGTACTATGATGAAGATACCAGGTAACAAAAGCTATTCGCTGTACAAAATAGTTTCTAGAAAGAAAAACCATTCAAGTCGGGTGCGAGTTGTCGGAAGAAAGGGAAGCAACCAAAGCCTCGATCGGCAACGCGGCAACCCTGATTGTCCGAACCAACCATTCGCCGGAATTAACGGGATAATAATACTGCTTCTTCACCCAGATTGCGGTGAGGTTATCTTGCGCTGTGGGGATGAAGCGGCCTGTCAAGCCGAGCCCCTTCTTTCAAGCTTCGTCCAAACTCCACCAACACTCTTCATCGCCAACTGCTTCGACGTGGGATCCTAGCTTGTTCGGCAACAGAACAGGAACCTGCAGATGCTAAGTCGCGGGAGCATCACCCGTGCCCGGCATGACCGGTAGAAACACCCTGTCGAATTACCCGCACAGATCAGCAATGCGGCATGACACCTCCTCCAAAGGCTCATCAGCCTCCGCGCTGCAAGGCACCCCCTTCGGGAAGGCCAATGCAAGAGCCACTTTGGACAACGGATACCGGCACCCATACTTTTCCAAAAGAGCCGGGTTTCCCTTTCGGAAGCCATGGCAAGTGCCGAATAAAAGCTTTTTAGACAACTCCAGATGAACCAGTTTCCTTTCGCTTTCGGATGAGACATGGATCTAGCACGGCCCCCAGCCAACCGGCTAAATTGACGATGATGGCCCCCTTTTCAACACTACCCTACGTGTGGGGTAACGAGATCACCGGGTTTTACACATAGTGCATGCGGCCCCTTTGGTTCTATGCACGAGCGGCTGAAGGGAAGTCTACAAAAGTTGCCAGATGCATCACAGGGAGCTCTGTCAACAGCTTCGTTCGTTCGACTCCGTTACCTAGGACTATAAGTAGTTGCTCAAGAACGAGCCCAAGATCGTCCTCGAGACACTGAATCAGCATCGCACTTGGTTGTAGCAAGTCCATCGCAGCTATGAAGTTCAGCACAATTCTCTCCGCTCTTGGGCTAGTCGCCTCTGCCAGCGCCGCTTCGCTGCAGCAGGTCACGAACTTTGGCTCAAATCCCAGCGGCGTCAAGATGTACATCTATGTTCCCGACAAGCTGGCGGCGAACCCTCCCGTGGTTGTGGCCATCCACTACTGCACAGGTACCGCTCAAGCCTACTACAACAACAGCCCCTACAAGACACTCGCAGATCAGAAGGGCTTCATCGTCATTTACCCCGAGTCACCATACTCGGGAACCTGTTGGGATGTCTCCTCAAAGGCAACTCTCACCCACAACGGAGGAGCTAACAGCAACTCCATCGCCAACATGGTCTCATACACTCTCAGCAAGTACAACGGCAACAAGTCGAAGGTCTTTGTCACCGGCTCTTCATCCGGCGCCATGATGACTGTAAGTCAACGTCCATAACTCAACAAGACAATGCTCGAGTGACTAATCGCGCAACAGAACGTCCTGGCCGCGACGTACCCCGACGTCTTCGCCGCTGGCATCGTCTACAACGGCGTCCCAGCCGGTTGCTTTTACACCGGTACGGTCAACGGCTGGAACAGCACCTGCTCTTCGGGCCAATCGATTGCCACGCCGGCACGCTGGGCCCAATGGGTCTACGACGCCTACCCCGGCTACACGGGGTCCCGCCCCCGCATGCAGATTTACCACGGCAGCACCGACACCACGCTCAACTACGCCAACTACCAGGAGACCATCAAGCAGTGGTCTGGCGTCTTTGGATACAACCCGGACAAACCTGTCACTTCCTCTCAGAACACCCCTATTGCCAACTATCGCACTGATGTGTTTGGTGATCACCTGACGGGTGTTTGGGCTGTTGGCGTTGGACACACTGTGCCCATCCGGGGTGACGATGACATGAAGTTCTTCGGCCTGTAGTCGTTCTCAACACGTACAATAATTCTTGGATATAGTTTGAAGGAAGCTTCAGCCGCCGCTCTGGCAGTAAATAACTAGTGCGTATTGTTATGATACTTCTTCGGTCTTAACATACATTGTCTCCGACGTGTGAATTTTGGAAGCTCTTTTATAAAGTTTCCCGCGGAGAAACATAGTCCGCGGGGACAATCTATCCCCCGTTGACGGACCGAGGCATGATTCAGAACCGGGCCGGTATTGATAAAGGATCTCAGACCCGCCGGCTACGAGGCCGGCTCTCTGAAGGAACCGGAGGTTATGACTTCTTGACGCAGCGCTGCGGAAAAGCCAATACGGGTGTTGCAATTTACTCGCAGATACCCAAGTTGCGTATCCGCTGCTTTCCCATTCACGAAGTTGACAGTGTCCAGCTTCACGCATTATGCATTACCTTAGTCCGGACCGAAGAGCTGCAGGAGAAACTTACTGAAGGGTTCGACGTAGCGGCCCTTCTCGTGCCTCCAAGTCCTCTTTCAACTTCTCCGCAAACCGCGACACGTTGACCTCGTCCAACATAGAATAGTGTTCACCCGGAACATCATAACACTGCACATCGCTCACAAATTCCCGCCACCGGCTGAGCTTATTCAGAACCCAATTCTGGCGGTCAATAGCTACCTCCTTGAGAGGATCTGCGACAAATACATCCATGCTGCTTATCGTTCCCCGTGGCTCGTAGTCTCAAGCCAGATGCTGGAGCGAAGATGCCAAATCTGCCCACTTGACAAATTCCTCTTCGCCGAGGCCTAACTCAAGCCAACGATCCGAGTCGCTGAGGGCTCGGAGGTGGGCGACTGCTTCTTGCTTTGAGAATGTGCGCAACATGGGTATCTGCTGTAAAGCCTGATCCTGTTCGATGAGCTTCGTGAAGTGAAATAAGTTGGCGAGACACTCTACCCAGCCGAACTGTCTCATGCGGTGCTTTATATGCGGCGGAAGGTTCCAGCAACCGCAGTCAAGAACCTCATCACCTGCTGTCTCCAGTCTCTTACATAATTCGAAGGCAATCATTGAGCCGAACGAATAGCCTGCGATAGCATACGGCCCCTTTGCTTGGACGGCTTTAAGGTGCTGAAAATAGTAATCCAACAACTCATCCAAGGAGGCAAAAGGCGAAACGCCGCTATCGAAACCCTCCGCACGGAAGGCAAAGACTGGCCGGTCGTTGATGAGCCTCATGAGGTTCATGAAGACCAGGATTTCTCCGACACCGGGATGTACGAGCCACAGCGGCGTCTTTCTGCCCTTTGACCGGAGGGTAGCGACCGGGCTGCCGACTTCATCTTTCCTCTCAGATCCCTCGATTATCATAGCTGGCCGCCGAGGCGTCGGTTCTCTCAGGACTTGGCTGAGCGTGAGTCTTTCTGGTAATTGAAGCCGGTCCGAGATTAGACGCGCTATCTTGATGAGGTCCATTGACGTAGCGCCGAGCCAGAATACCGATCCTTCGGTGCTGAGATGTGGCCCCTTGACTTGGAAATACTCCTGTATTTCGTGGCGAATGAGTGCCTCAAGAGAAGAAATCGTCTCCTCTGCTACGTCATGTTCTACTCTGTCGGCTTCGCTCGCTTTATGGAGATGCTGGGCGTACGTGCCCTTCCCGAAAGCCGACTTGATCGCACCTCTTGGGCAGCTTTCCTAGTGCCGATGGCTTGAGATCAGCGGCTGTTAGGGGTAGAACGATGGCAGATGAAGACATATGTAAGCCGATAATCTCGACTATCCTATTGCGAGTCTTGGTCCGGGCTCGGATATCATTGTCCTCAACCGATGGTAAGTAAGCAACGACGATTTGTTCTGTGTCAGATGACTGTGGTAAAGTTGAGAAGCAACAGAAAGAGCCCGGAACTGCCCCTTGTGTCAACTCTTTCTCGATATGGTGTTCCACTCGTCTGGGGCGTACTTCACCCCGTTGATGATAATCGTATCTTTGGAGCGTCCCTGGAGGATTAGTTGACCGTTGTGGTTGACACAAGCAACATTGCCAGTAATAAACCAGCCATCACTTGTGAAGGCGGCCGCAGTAGAGTCGCGATCGTTGAAGTAGCCGTCAAATACTACGTCGCCGGAGAGTTCCAGAAGCCCAACCTCGCCGGCGTCTGCGAATGCAGATGGAGAATTGCCATCGAAGAGTCTCACTCGCAGCTGTAGCCCAGGGACGCCTTTGCCAACGTCAACATGTTGGTAATTTTGTCCTCGATCATACGTCGGGCAATTTGCGTTATTTACACACCCAGCGCAAGTTTCTGTAATTCCGAAACCCGGGACGATGATGTCTTTGCGAGCACCGTAGTTCTCGAGTTGTGTCTGGAGTGTCTCGCAGACATCCACTGTGTTTGCTTCCCCACCCGAATCAAGCCATTGCAGACATCCAAGATCTAGATCTCCATCCCACTACGGTGTTTGTTCCGACATGAGCTCCCTGGATAACTTCGCCAAGAAAGAATGAGGGGCAAAGGTTCGCGAAACACGGTGGCGGCTGACTATATTCAGTAGCTGCACAGGGTTGGACAGCACCTCGTCCGCGGGGAGATGCACTTGGGAGAGACCCATGTACATCGCGAGGAGATGATTCTCGGTTAGGCTCGCTACGTGGTCCATGACGATCTAGTTGAGGTAGGGACCGCCGCTGTGTGGTCTTGTAGACTTGGCTCTGCCTTCTAGCGAAGCAAGTATTTGAGCATGGCTGAGTTGTACCGCCTTGGCTCTTCCAGTCGTACCCGATGTCAGCGTCAGAACCGCCGGGTCGGAAGCAGAAGAACTGTCAGGCAAAGGTAGCAGCGGCATCAATTGACTCATCCTAGCAAGACTTTGAGAAGTTGTCTTGGCAACCGGTAATTCCTTGGCAAAGTCTTGCAAACAGTATGAGCCTGAAAGCGACTGAGGTACTATGCAGAGCGGATCCTTCAACAAGATGGGGAGATATGAGAGGTACTCTGATCGACCAGGCTCAAGAATCGAAGTGGTTGAAATTGCTGGCAATAGCACTGCGATTACAGTCGACCAAAACCAGATGATGGTGTCCAGGATGTTGTCGAGGCACAGCAAATCAACATGGTGTTCTCCGCCGATGCCAACGGATGGTGGGCACAGCCGAAGGAGAACCTGAGCATTTGCACGAGCCAGACAGAGCAAGTCTGAATATGGCACGCCTGTCGGCACGAGATCCCCAACTGTCTCTTCTGCTCCATAGACTATAATTCATTGAGATGTAGACTCAGCGGCATTTAGAATGAGGTCGTTGAGGGTTGGTCCTTGTCCAGCCCTTTTGGCCGGGTTCAGGGGCTCCATTGCTTCGAGAAATATGGCAAGAAGCTCATGAGTAGAGGCTCAGATAGGAAAGAATGTTGCGGAGCAAATGGCTACCACTCTCGATCTATACCGTCACGTAATGATCATGTGTGCGATGTTCCAGTCGTCAGCATTCGAAAGCATCAAGGCCAGATTAAAGGAGGAGAAACTTGAACAAGAATAGGCGCAAAGACACTTTGGATGCTCTCGGGATCGTTTACCCGAGTCTATCTATTATCGATAAATCTCAGAGGATTCGTTTGGCAATTCTGTGTGGGTGACTACCTGTGAATACCCAGCAAACTGCGCGGGGTGAGTGCAATATCAAGCCACCATGCATTCAGCGCAAACAATCTCAAGGTGAATCACGTTAATAGAGTCTTGATTTGATGGCGTGGCTAACCAACGTTCCTCGCCAAGCTGACCTGTTGCAACACAGCCGGATGACTAGTTGCTTCCTAAGCAAAAATTGAATTTGTTCATAACAGAGTCCTATATACGGCGCAGCTGCGAAAAGTTCCAATTTGTACATGAAGACAGAAACCGTACAGGTTACCGAGAAGCACCCGAGCCCCACTTCACATCGAGAAAGAAGACCTACTGCAAAGCAGTAACGACCGCGTTATAAGCCGCCTTGGGGTTAAAGTTGGCATCAAACAAGAGCGGGTTATTCTGCGCCCTCCAGCTGTCCGGGTCACGCACTCCCCAGACCGTGATACCAACGCACTGCGGAACCTGCAGACAGGCCTTTGTCACAGCCGTGTAGTCAGCCGCGCTGGCGCCGACAATGTCCAGCTCCGTGATGGCAACCTCCTTGACGCCACTGCCGGCGAGGGTCTGTAGCGCGCCAAGAGCGTTGCCGCCTTGGTTAGCTTGGAGATGGGCTTGGGAGCCTGGCGTGAGATCCGTTAGTATTCGTGCATGGTGACCAAGGAAGAGTGTGTTGGACTGGCTTCACACGTACCGATACCGTCAATGGGGATGCCCTTGCCGATCCACTCCTTGACCTTGCGAGCCATGGCCTGCGTCTTGGCGTAGCTGGCCTGGTCGAGGTTGTAGTCGTTGATGTATAGCTTGGCATTGGGGTCCGCGGCCCTGGCAGCGCGGAAAGCGATGCCGACAAAGTCCTCGCCGAGGACCTGCGAGAAGACGGAGGAACGGAGGGAGCCGTCCTCGTTGAAGATCTCATTGACAACGTCCTGACCACACAAGGTTCAGTAACGTTGGTTTCCTAGAGAAGAAGAAGAAGAAGGTGGACATAGACTCACCCAGTGGTAAATCTTGCCCTTGTACCGGCCAACAACAGCCTTGATATGGTCCTCAATGACAGTCGTCAAACCAGCCTTATCACGGACGTTATTCACCCAGCCCGCAAGCTGAGAGTGCCACACAAGGGTATGCCCGCGGACAAGCTTGCCGTTCTGCTGCGCAAAGTTGACGAGGTAGTCGGACGTGGCCCAGTTGAACTGGCCGCGGTTGGGCTCGATCTGGTCCCACTTCATCGAGTTCTCCGGCGTGACCTGACCAAAGTTGGCCTTGATGATGTCGGCGTTCTTGCCGGCAGTCAGGCGGTTCTGGTCGGTGCAGGTGCCAAAGTATTGCTTGCCTTTGGCCTTGATCAGCTTGTCGATGGACTGCGAGGCCTGCCTCTCCTCGAGGGGAGCGGCGAGAACGGTGATGGGTGCCAGGAGGCAGACGAGGCTTGAAGAGAACTTCATTGTGAGTGATGAGGTGGAAAAGAGTGGACCGTGGTGCTGTGAATGCTGTATTCCATTGTCTTAGCTAGCCGCCTTTATAGAGCTGGAAGTCGTGCTTCGGGTAGATGGAGGCTCTCAAGCCAACACATTTGGCTTAACCTTAGATGAAGGACCGCCCATTTGCTTAAACTACCACTATACAATAACCATAACTCGAATTACTTATTTGGGCACGAATCAAGGCCAAATGAGGGACTCGGACATGCAAAGTCCAGGATCTCGGCCCGTTCTGGAAAGCCAAGCTCGGTGGTAACAAGCCGTAATGGCACGGAAGGTATTATTCATCGTGTAAGAAGCGGACACCAGCCGTCCTGGAAAAAAGACACTCCCCCTGGTAATGCGGGGAATAAGCATGGGTGATATTGGCTGAATGTGTTAGTTCCTTGCGGGCATTCGACAGTGACATTACCCAAGGGAACTAGTCATGGCTTGAACATCGCAAGACGCACTTAGCGGCAGCGAGCTGGCCATGCAGTGGCCTCGTGCTTTTCAGATAGATTGCTAGCTATTGCTAAGGGCGGCTGAAATGAGGCGCCTAGGTAGCATCTGAACTTTGCGAGATCCGAGTTTGGCGAGCCTCGGTAGCTGCAAGAGGCCACCCATGTCCGATGCGTACCGAGTGAAACCCCAGGGTCTTGGCCACCACTGCTGCCGCTTATGAGAGGCCTTCCACCATTGCTCCGGGCTACTTGATGTGCCATGTAGCTTTTCGGATGACCGGTATGCGCCATAGAGCCGGGGAATTATTCTAGATTGATGTAGATTGTTCTTATTTCCCAGAAGGGGCACGTAATTCCCCGTCCTGATGATCCCACCCCTGGAGGGTCGAATGGTGTAAAGAGTATCTTACATCCGCTCTTACGGAGTGGGAGTCATAGTCGTGGCTCTGAATCAAAGTCCTGAGTCGAAGTTCCGTCCGTGTGACTGCTCTCAAGTATGTGGGAGGGGAACTGATGCAGCAACAAGATTGTCTGCCCTGTTCATAGTTGTACCGAATTTGACAAGGCCTCGATGGATCAGGAGTTGGCGCTGGCAATGAGATCGCTGATCAAATTTTTGACCGGTTCGAAAACCTCTTCATCATCGCCAGGTGGTACAAACACCTTGACACGCCCCTCTGAGAGCACGAACCCGCCACAAGCAATCTTGGTGACTCTCACGCCAGGATGGAAGAGATTCAGGGCGAGATGCTTTTCCAAGTAGGCACCCAAAGCATGCAAGAACGCTTCGTCATGCTCCCTTTGGCGGTCAACCCATCCCCATCCTTCGTCCGCCTTGCCGCCCGCGAGCTTTTTTCTCTTTCTAGGATCCTCTTGGTAGCCTTGAGTGAGCCCTGCCCTGTTGATAATCGTCGGGTTCGTGAGCGTCATCCCTTCGTTTGTAAACCGCTTGAGCTCCTCAGCCGGTATGATGATGTCGATTGACTTGATTCCGAGCCCGTCTGGGGGTTGTTCGTCAGTACCATCTGAGGTCACTGCGGGTGGTATGTAGAATCCCAGGGTCAAGACCATGTCTTTTGCCAGAGGGCCCTGTGAGGGGAGACCAGCATCTTCGATCCACCGTTCCCATGCGGTAGTCAGGCCTTTCGTACCCAAGCGTAACGAACTGATCCGGCAGTCGAATGTGCTTGACAGAAAGTCAACGATAACTGATTTCAAAGGTGCAGGCATGCGAAGGAGAAGCAGAGGTAGATGCAAAAAGTGCCTGTCATCTTTTATGCCGCTGCTGGTTAGCAACCCAGGCACACCGAGGCTATTGGCCGATTGCAGTTCGGCAGTAGGCTCTTCCGTGATCTTTTCAGAAAGCGATGGTAGCAGCACAGCTGTGCACAGCGCGTTCTCGTATCTCATCTCGAATACAAGGCATCTCTTCTTGCGGACCCTTTCATCAGTCTCGACACCATCGCTGCTAAGATCCCTGCTCAGACCGGGGTCCGTATCGTCCGCGCCGCCTAGTAGAGCTTCAACGCCAACCCATCGTATTCCAACTTTTTCCAGCGGGCCGGCGCGTCCTAGAGAGCTGTCGCTGCCTTCCAGCCCAACCTGTACACCTCTGACGACGTCTCCCACCAGCGTGTCGCGCAAGCGCTGCGACAGTGCCTGTAATCGAGGAAAGCTCAGGGTATTGGCGCCGACGTACAGCGGCGATGCGCGATGGGTGGAAAAGGTGGTGTTGAAGAAGGGCGGAGGTGGTTCGCGCTCATCGAGGGACGATGGAGATGGTCTTTCGGGAAGTACTTCGGAATCGAATCCGGCCGCGGCCGCACGAGGGCGACCACGAGGAGGCATTGCGGTGAGCCGGCGAGGGTGCTGGCGACTCGGGGAATGGGTGCGGAAACGGTGATGTCTTAAATTTGGTACTTGTTGCAATGATGACGCGTTGGTGCTGGCTGAGTCTGCGACTTTCTCGATCGATAGCAGGTTCGTAGGAATTGTCTAGGTAGAATGCGCGTCGGTCTGCGATTTCTCTCGGTGTTGTTGATTGTGGGTTTCGCCAAAGCACGCGGATGCTGTGTGTGAAGTAGCTGTGATGCGTAGAAAGTAAGGAAGATGGCCTGCTAAAGCTAACGTGGGGCCAATTGGCGATGGGCACTGAGGGATGGGCAGACAAGATATTGATGCCTACAATGATGATACAGATAAATGTGAGCAGCAAGATGGTCCGAGGTAGAATGAATACACTGTGTATTATGATAGAGGAACTTCGTCTAAGGTTATGATGGAATGGTGTGAGAGGTAGAATTGAATTGTCGACTTCCCGGGCAAGAGGCGCAGCGGCGAAAGGTACCCGGAGGTAGGTACCTTCATAGAGCACCTGCACGTCGTGCCGATTTTGTGGATCCATCGGCGCCAGCTCCGGAACTTGCGTCCCGAACGGGTTTGAAATGGAAACACCTAGGATGGTCAAATCGATATCACTTCTCATAGAGTCTCATAATTTCGGAATGGGGGATTATGTTCAAAAAGATTTCAAGGCTATTCGCTAAGCTGGACATGAACGCGCCTACCAATGTTCTAGAGTGACTGGGGACTACCCAACACCACCAATCTAGCTGCTTCCACAGTTGAACGTCTTCATAACAAATTCCAGCATAATGATTAGGAGAAAATATCGTATGAGCCTTGAGATGAAAATTGCACACTACATTTCGAATCCAAGCCCAGCCAATCCATGCTAGACCACATTTGCCAAGTACAACATATCTCCCTGAGCTCTTATCTCAGTCGAAAGGTATGAAGTCAAGATGCAATTTCGATAACGCGCCTTCTAGTCTTCTTTTTCGCATAGTAGTACACTGCTCCAAGCCAAAGATTCTATGCCAGTCATGCCATATTGCGCCTGGCCCTTTTTAAGTTCCGAAACCCTTTTCATGTCGTGAGATGTCGCCAATGAAGCACTCTAGATAACTCCAATGAAAAGACGCCCAATATCGCTCAAACACCCATATCCAGTATGTACGTACACAAGATATGTACATGTCTTTGGTATGTATCATGCGCCTACGGAAAAACCAAAGGACCCGTCAAACACGTCCATCTTGTTGAAGCCAGGGTTTTCCCTCATGGCTAAGAGGTCGTCGATTGTAGGCACCTCGTTTGTCGCATAGAATCTGAGAAGGTTCTCCATGTCCTCGTCGGTGAGATCGCAGATTTCTTCCCAGTCGAACTTGTTGCTGACTTTGATCATCCTGTTGCTCAATTGTAAGCATCTCTTACAGTAACAGTAAAGTAGAACTCCCTAGACAAGGGTTCAGACGTACCAGCCCATGCGCTTAGGGCTTTCCTCCGAGTTCGGAGCCATTTTGCGCAGTTTCGCTCTGAGTGTACCAATGGCCTCGATGGCGTTGCCGGCGTTCTTGGGAAGTGACTTTGCGATATGCCGCCGGATGATGGCAGCCAGTCTGGGGCCCTTGCCATTGGTGCTAACCATAATCTGAAGGGGGCCGTCACGGTGGACACTGCCAAAGTAAAAATCGCATTCTGGGGGTACGTCGGCGATGTTGGCGGGCACTTTGCGCTCCTTGCACAACTTCCAGATTACAGTAGAGGCGGCCGGGTCGTCAATGGCAACAAGAACCATGGCTGCGCCATCTAGGTCAGAGGGTTCGAAGAGACGATCGACATGGGTAACTTGGGCTTGTTCAACACGGTGGGCTACTTCGGGGTTGAGGCCAGAGGCGGGGCAGACAACGGTGACATTGGCATCGGCATCGAGGCAGTTGAGGATCCGACCGGCGGCAACCTGTTCCAAACAGAGAATTAGCATTCAACAATATGGTACGACGGCAATAGTATGGTACGAGGGAAGAGTCATTTCTGGTGTGTGTGTGTGTGTGTGTGAGAGAGAGAGAGAGAGAGAGAGCTCTAGCTACGCCGCGGAGATGCAGCAGCATGGGGTGTGCAACATAACGTACCTCGCCTCCTCCAACAACCAGGACCTTCTTTCCCTTGATCTGCCATGCCAGAATCAGACTGCCTCCGCCCTTGACTTCGGGGAACTTCTTCGTTGTCGACTTGGCGGCCATGTTGTGTATGTGTGGTGCGTGGTGAAGGTGGTGGTTTATGGGACGAGATTTGACTCTGGAGTTCCTCGATGACGAAGGCAACTTTTTGGGCAGCAGTTTTGGAGAGATGCAGCTGCCAGGTCGGGGGCGATAAGGCGCAAAGGCCGTCGATAAGGCTGGCGTCCCCACACCGAGGAACGCAATGGCGGTCTGCACGATAGATGCATACCTCATCCATGGCTCATCATACGTCGTGGTAGAAGTACCTCTGTATCAGTCGGCACACGGCTGCCCCGCCTTCCCCCTGTCTATGGGCCCTGGCCAGCGCGTGTGTCCACTAGCGCAGCCTTTAGCGCATATCTTTAGCGTCCCGGTCTCCAAATCCCGCCGAATGCGTTGCTCCCCAACCCCTGTCGTCCTCCCCTACCGCCCTGCCATTGCCTGCCATTGCCTTTCCCGCCCGCCGTCCGCCTGCCGTCCGCCCACTGCTTTGCTGCTGATTCTCTCCAATCCCTGGGCAGGGAAGAGGCCTGACGGGCTGCGCGGGAACCTACAACTTGGAACTGCAACTGGAACTGGAACCATCCTGCCCTCCACTGAGGTGCCCGTGAGCTGAGGTGACGGGGCCGTCACCGGTGAAGACGAACCACCACCACGAACCGCTTGCACTTGCGACCTGCGTCTGCCATCTGCCATCTGCCATCTACACCATCAAAACCCCCCCGCCCTTCCAACACACTCAAATTTCGATCCCGCCGAGACAACCCGAGCAAACGAACATCGACGTCCCCTCCTTTCCACCTCCGATTCATGGTCTCGTAGCTATCGTCTTCCCGTTTTCCACGATGTCCGGCCGCAAGCTGGGAGGCGGCCGCATCTTGGGCAGCGGCAAAGGCCTCGCCCCTCCCACGCCTCCCGCCATCAACGGGCACCAACGCACACCCAGTCCCTTTGCTCCCTCAGAAAGCACTCTGTCGCTCAACTCCTCCTCGGCTTCGCCTCCAGTCTCGAGCCCTTTACCCGACTTTGCCCAAGATGTTGGTTCCAACATTAGTGTTGGAGGCCCCTCTAGAGCCGCTACTTCCAGTTCCAAGCTAGTCTGCCCAATATGTGAAGAGGAAATGGTCTGTTCCAACGTTTGTCGTCCATGAGAGAGGCTTGCTAATGGTAAAACACAGTTGACCCTGCTTCAACTCAACAGGTGAATTTGTCTTTGCCTCCTTGCGACACTGAACTCTAGACTCTGACCCTCCCTCCTCAGACACATCGACGATAACCACCAAGAACTTCCCGAAGTCGAACAAGATGAGGTCCGCACCTGGTTCGACAAGCAGGTGCTCAAGGCCAAACGGTTCCAACCACTGTCTATAATCAACCAAAAATTGCGAGGTCTCGACGTCTTCGAATCCAACGAGTCCCTGCCCATTGCCCCGCCTACGACTGCGAAGCTCATTGAGGGACCGATAGACCCGGACGAGCTCATTACACGATCGCATTGGCAACGACAAACGAGCAACGACCGATGCACCGACCCGACGTGCGGGAAAGGCCTTGGAGCTGTCAATGGGAGCATCAATTGTAGGAATTGCGGCAGGTTATTCTGCGAGGAGCACACCATGTACCAGATGAAGTTGTCGAGGTCTGCCCAGCACGACCCCGTGCGGGGATACTGGGTCCGAGTCTGCGAGACGTGTTACAAGTCGAGAGATGGCTACAACGACCACAACGGTGTCCTGATTGATCACACCTCAACGTTTGCGGAGATGCGACGGAAGAGGGTCGAGAGGCAGAATCTCGAAGTGGCTAGGCTAGAAAAGCGTTTGACCAAGCTGACGCAATTGCTTGCGAATGCGCCCGAAGATGTCACGACAAATGGAGGAAGTCTGCTGTCGCCTGTCGCCGCCCTTGCGGGTCAAAAGAACCAGAGGAAACTGATTGAGCAGTCGGTTGTTACTTGGGAAGATGACGCCTCCGTCACGCAATGCCCATATTGTCAACAAGAGTTTGGATCTTGGACGTTTAGAAGACACCACTGCCGCATATGTGGCAGGGTGGTCTGCGCCGATCCACTTACAGGCTGCTCGAGTGAGGTGGGCTTGAGCATTGCCAGTCGTGAGTCTCAATCTACGGCATCATTTTCGCGCCTAACAGTCTCAGCTACGAGCCCTGCGACGGAGAAGCCCCCAACAGCGGCACAGCCTGGCCAACTCAGCATCGACGTTCGCATGTGCCGCGAATGCAATCACACAATATTTGCGAAGCGCGACTTTGCGTCAACCATCTCCCACAAGCCAGCTGACCAGCGAGCATACGAGACATTGCGCCAGTTCGAGCGCGGTATTCGCCAGCTTATGCCCATCTTCCAACGAACATTACTTGCTCTCCAGCCAGAGGGGGACGATGGGGTCGAATCATCAAAACCACCTCCCACACATGCTCAGATTCAGGAGGCTTCAAAAATCAGGAAACGCCTTACCGATGCGTTTACCAAATACGATACGGCCGCCCGTCGACTCCGCGACATGAAAACTACCTCCAAGACACAGCTTCGCTTACAGCAAGCCGTCTACGCTGCCGCCTCTACGTTCCTACATACCCATATGTTGACCCTCAAGTCGGTGCCACAAATCCTACGCTCTCGTTCATCACAGGCTTCTCGCCTCCGAGCCCTGCAGTCTGGCAACGTGAATGGGTCCTCCTCGTCCCTCCACCTCTCGCCCCTCCGTAATCAAGAGCTCGCCGAATCCGAAACAGCAAGCCAGGCAAGCGAGACCAGCACTGCCGTCTCAGCGCTCGAGACGGAAGAGAAGGAGGCTCGTGAGCGTTTGGTGGTCCTGGAGGAGCAGCGCTTCATGGTGCAGCAAATGGTGGACTCTGCTCGGGATGCAAGACGGTTTGAGGAGGTTAGTGCGCTTACGCGCAATGTGGAGGAACTGAACAGGGAGATTGAGAGAGCCAAGAAGTTGGTGGGCGGTGTTGAGGAACGATGGGAGGGCCTTTATGCGTCTGGCCTGGCAAGGTGAGGACTGTCACGACTAGACTGCCTGGGAAAGACGAAAGCAGGGAGGGATTAGTCAGAGAAGAAGAAAGGAAAGAGGAGAAGAAGGACAAGCGATTCGATGCTTTTTTATTTCAGAATCTCACAGTAGCATTGCAAGGCGTTTTGGGAAGGGAGCAGACAAAGTCCAGAAGCTTGGTACCACCACCACCCCTGGGATACCTTATTTCATAGGTGGGCAAAACATTCATAAGATAGCTTAGGCATGAGGACGTTTTGAAAAACCTCAACGAGTCTTGAAGATCGAAAAAAGACTTGTAATTGTTGAAAGCCTCGTCTTGTATGGCCAAGACGAATAAATGATATCATGATATTCTGAGCTGAGCCTCGCGCGCGCATCTCCTGATTTGTGTTCCTCACTCCCCTTCAACGCCATTGAGTAAAATAAAACCAGACAAAAGACCACCACTCCTCTTTCGAATATATGAATACTTGCCAAAACGATCGGATTGGCGTGAATAAAAAAAAAAAGGATGCTTCTCCAACATAGGGGTATGACAATATCCACACAAAATAGCTCTCTCTCCTGAGAGCACTTCTGTCTCTTCTCCTTCCATCCTGTTGAGACGCAACACCACACATTAGGTACAGTACCTTAATGCACCACACCCTCGACGCCGCCGAGAAACCGCCTCACACGCTCAACTTCCAACTCGCCCTTTTCGCTCTCCACCGCCCTCAACAGACCATCAACGACAGCATCGACCTGATCCTCGGGCTCCCCCGTACACATGGCCACCACGCGCCGGTACTTGACCTCGAGGTCCTTGCTCCTCCCCTTGAGCGCACCCGCCATCTTGCGCGTAACGTCCCGTCTTGCCGACACGGCGCTTAATCTCGCCTTGAGGGTCGCCGCCGAAGGCAAAAGGCCACCTTCGCCATTCGTGCCGGCCGTCTCGAGCGCCGCGCTGAGTTCCGTCTCCCATGACGATGAGAGGGCATTCGTTCGCCCCGCCCGATTCTGTTCCTGCGTGAGGCGCACTTGTTCTTCTTCGCGAGCGTGGCTCAGGTTTGAAACTTTTTGCCGCGCGAGTTGCTGCTTGCGCAAAGTTGCTTGCATGGCTTCGAGGTTTCTCTTGGCCTCGCCTAGTTGGGCTGATGTTGTGCGGAGGGTGGTGTGGAGAGACTCGATGACGGCCTGTTTTGACTTCACTTCGCTTTGGAAAGTCGAGCTTGCTTCGGTAAGGAGATGTGTAATCGCTGATGGAATGTCAGTTTGGTGATGTGGTAAAAAGGGGACATTAAACTTACATGAAATAATTTCATCACTGCTTTCCTTTGTTGGTTCAATGCTGACGAGTCCGTTCTTCTCGACATCTCCATTTGTTGCGTTGCCGTTGGCTCCATTGATGATCTTGGAAGCTTCGTCCGCAGGTTCACCCCCAATGCCAAAGTCTACGGGCCGCAGACCAGCGCGGTTGGCAATTTCGCCATCAGCGCCGACCTCTAGCAGTTGTGAGATGATGCTTCGGTTGCCTATCCGTGCTGCGATGTTCAAGGCCGTGTCGCCGGCATGATCTTGGGCATTGACAATCTCCGACATGAAGCGAGCGATACCCATTTTGGGCTGTGATGATGGCTGAGATTGTGAGCTGGCTGGAGCGCTCTCCCCCTTTCCATTGGCAGCGAGTTGCCCGTTGGGATTGCTGCCCTGTCGCACGACCCATTCCAGGAGGCTTTCGAGGTAATACCTGCTTGCCGCGTTCCTGCCCTTTACGGCGCTCGTCATGGCAATATGGTGCAAAACGGTCCGTCCCTTGCTGTCGCGAACCTCGATAGTGCTTCCGAGAACATCAAGGAGATCGGGAAACTGTCCCAGGTCCATGGAGTTTGTCACAACACATGCCCTGACCAGAGCGGTCTCTCCAGAGGCATTGACTCGAAAAGGACTGGCGCCTGCTGCAATGAGCGCCCGCAAGAGAGACATACGTGATAACGTAGCCGCCCAGTGTAGAGCAGTGTGGCTTTGCTGGTCGATAGGCATATCCAGTTCAATGGGGGCTAATGTCCGCAGCATCTCATGCTTTGACTGATCCGAGGTTGCTGAGTCCATGAAGAGGCTCATGAGCATGCTACGCTTCGCTTCCGCATCAGGGGACATTTCGAATGGTAAAGGGCTCAGAGGGCTGTGGCCGTCGTGTGGCGGGGCATTCGCTTGAGAGTAGATGAAGGATTCGTTGGGTTCTGTGGGCGATCCGGGGAACTGGTTCTGGTACATCTCCATAGAGTTGTTGTTGTATCCGAAGCTGTCTTGCGGTGTCATGGTTACCCGCTGTCGCTTCCTAGGCGGCTCTGGGCCATCAAACTGCTGACTTGTTTGCTGGGTCGAATAGGCCGAGTCGTTCTGGTTACCGTAATCGGAAGCGAAGCTTTGCTGTGAGTTGCCCGGGAAGTCATCGCCATTCTGCATAGAGCTCTGGCGGCTGAAGCTGGGCGCCTTGGTTGGTCCGTTACGGCTTCTCGGGCCAGGCGAGTCGAATCGTGCCTTGCTGATAGCAGCGACAGCGTGCGACGCAGTGGTTGAAATATTTTTGAAAAAGGTGCCGTTGAGACCGGCCATGGCATTCGTCCTTGCCTCGTTCCCGGCATTGTACATTCGTTTCCTCTGCGCAGCCATGGCCTGCTCCTTGGTCGGGGTATTGAAGTCTCCTCGGCCTGCCACACCTCCATCCTGACCCATGTCGTACGTCAGCAAGGGGCGCAGGACCTCCTCTACGCCGTATTGACGGCAGACTTCGACGCCTCGGTCGAACTTGATCCAGGTGCCCTGATATTTTCCGTATCCTCCCTGGACCTTTTCATGCTCGCCAGTCTGGATCTCCTTTTCGAGTATCTTTGTGCGCTTTCCCTTGTCGACACCGGCCACTTTGAGGATTTGTGTGGCATTGAGCCAGCTGTCTTGCCGCCTGCGCATAACGGCGACACCATTAACTTCCATCTCGTAGACGTCGACACCGGAATAGACGGCCTAGTTGCGCTTGTCAGTGCGACTGTCCAGTATGGTGAACTGCGACATTGGGGTAGCGCGACCACAAGCAAGACCGGTACTTACGCTGTAAATCTGCGGGGCCTCATTGGCGAGCCTCGAGTCCCCTCCATAGGCTCGGTAGCCGCCCTGGGATTGCTGGCTCATTGTGAAAGACTGTTGAGATGATGGCTGTGATTGCGATGCGGAAGGCATCACTGCTGTAGAAGCGGGATTCCCGCGATTATCTTGGTGTCGGGCGGTGGACAAGGAGGATTTGCGGCGGGAATTGAGGGAGTGGGAGGGTTGGGCAGTTGTGAGGGTGGTCGAAGACATGTGCCAGCGCTAGCACATTGGCAGCGAGCAACCGACGGCAAGGCGATGTGATCGATAGGCGGAGAGGAGGGGAGAAGGGTTGTAGAGGAACGGAGCTCTATATAAATGAGGCGATCAATCGACGTTGAGAGGTATGGCTTGGCCTTGTAGTTGTAGAGGTTGAGAAGATGAAGAGGTCACAGAGTGGAGTTGGGGGATGCGCTGATTCGAAATGCGAAATGCGTGCAACCGCGGCCGTCTTGTTCCCTTTGGTCTTTGGTTGGGGGCTCGTTGTGTGGTGCGTTGCTTTGCGGTGCTTTGCGTTGCGCCACCTTTGACCGGGTGCTTTGTGTGCGTTATGCTGGGTATCGACTCTCTCAGTACTAGGTATGCGGATGCAGTAGCTATGCCACAGGTAGCAGTAACGACGAATGATGGAAGATCAAAGCAGGGCAGCTGGAAGGACAAGCACAAGCAGCAGCAGCAGCAGAGTAGAGTCGTGGGTTGTGAGTGGAAGGGTGCGAAGGCGAGGTTTGGGTGGTAGGCGGCTATTCTCCAAGGGAGAGAGAGAGGTGCCTTTCGGGTTCGAGCCAAGAGCAGAAAGAGGCGGTGGATTTGAGGTTCAGAAAGGCGCAAAAAAGTGCCACCAAAGGAAGAAGGATGAGGTTGAGATTGGAGCGTCCAGACAACGGCAGACTGGAGAGCAAGTGGATATCTGACAGAGTTCACAACTGCGAGTATTCGTCGCTTTGGTTGCCGGGTCCGAAAATGAAAAAGGGCCCGCGGCACTGGGCCCGAAATGGGAATTTCAATTAACGGTGTTGGGGACGTGTCTGTTTCGCGAGGGCGTGTCTTGCGATGTGAGCGTGTCGCGCGTCTCAATTTACGGCACGCCGTGCGCTCGCTGGCTGGGAACCTGGAAGTAGTGGGAAGGAACGGGGGAGACGGCTGACTCAAGGGCGGGAACTTGGGAAGGGAGGAGGGGGAGAATTGGTGCTTTCCCATATGTTAAGCGAGATGCACAGGCCACCATTCTCACGTTCAACGATGCATTACCTAAGGTAAGGTACCTTACTACCTAAGGTAGGGAAGGCAAAGTACCTAGGTACGCAAGGCAAAGTACCTTGGAAACGTATCTTTCTGACTGTGCGCCGACCTCCAGGATGCGGAAGGTTCCTCCTGGGCCCCTGCTTCCCTTCAACGCGTTCTTGAAAGTGGAAGGAAAGGGCGTGACGCGTCTCACTCTCGACTCACTAGGCAGGCGCTGCTTCCATTCACGGCCACACTTATCAGACCTCTTATCGCGTCTCTGCCACCTTCCCCCCCCCCGCCCTGAGGGGCCATGGAATGGAACTCAAGCATGATTCTCATCTCATAGCAGAAGGAGGGGCAGTCAGAACGCTCATATCGAGTCTCCCACACATCCACTCATCCGTCACCTCATAAGGCAAGGTACGTGCGGAGTACAATACCACGTGTGCAATGTTTTCAGTCACGTATTATCAAGTAACAGCTCACCTTCCCTATTGTTCTCATCAGTCTCTGAGTAGAGACTTAATCCTGCACTTGGCGTAGGAAGTAAGACAGTGCCTTGGATTTTAGCTTTCAGACAAAAGTCATGTCACTATTCCTATGTATCCCTATATATCTATTCCGTGTCTTCTTACTTGTCTTTGTGAATTCTCAAGTTCAGTGTGCGGTAAGCCGACCGCCAGCCGATTAAAGGCCCCACCTCCGGAGCTTGGGCCAGTCGGACTCAGCCCAGCCAAATCAACGAGCCAACGGGGAGCAGCGGCGCAAGAGGACGGTGCAGGTGCAGGTCCTGTCAGGGCAGTTTCTTGTAAGGTAGCTTGGTGCTCCTCTGCATTGTCATCTGCATGCATCCTGCTCGACATCGCACATGCGTTTCCGCCCGACCTGGCAACAACCACGATGAAGAAAAGACCAATCTCGCCCTAACCTCCTCACCTTCCGATTGACCTTTCCTCCCTCTTTCGCCGTCCTGTCCGTCCTCTGCGACGAAGGCCTACACCGATACCGCCGCAATGCAGACTCGAATACCTTTGCCACGGCCAGTGCAGCCGTTGCATGTCTACCGCCACCTGCTGCGCTCTGCCACCTACTTTCCTCCCTCAATACGACCGTTCCTCGATCATCGCATACGGACGGCTTTTCGAGACGAGCGGGACAGAATGGCTGAAAGCGAGCTCAACATTCCCCAGTCCCTCAACTCAGCAGAAGCTCGAGAAAGGGAAGTGGACCGGCGCAAAAAGGTTCTTGCCGACGCAAAACACAAGGTTCCTGTACTCCAGGCTGCCGTTGAAGGCGATCAAGCCCGTCTACGGCGTGTCATGTGGCATACCTTTGGCCGACTTGGCAAATCCCGTCGCGAGCTTATGGCCTCATTTGTCCAAAAGGCGCCGGACCCCAAGGCCGACCCTGCCAAGCTAGAAGAGCTCGCAAAGAAAAAGAAAGAGCATAAAAAGATGATGGAAAAGCGCGCCAAAATCCATCCTTGGAACCGCGAATACACCTGGGACGAGCCCACGCCCTGGCTTCGGCAACATCTCAGTCCTATGGAAGAAAATTGGGACCTTCCCAAGCTGGATCGATACCTCAGGGCGCAAAAGAGCCACCAGCGTAACACCACGGGCGCCGCCTTTCCTAGAGGTACAATCGGCGATCTTGATCCAGAAAAAGATGTACCCGAGAAGGACGGCTGGGGCCGTCCAGTCGCATTGCGGAGAGTAACGAAACTCACAAGAAAGTTCTGGAAGGCCCAGGCCGACAAAATTATGCCTCCGGTATCCCAGGCAAATTGGGAGTCTTTACAGCAGCTCGCATCCGGAGAGGCGCCTCCTGGAATGTACAGGATGTTGAGACGACGGCCTATCGCCGGCGGCCCCGTCGAAGCGCCTCAAGATGCCATGACTAGCGAGCGGTCTTCGATACTCTCTGGCAACGATGGAGACGAATGGGAATCGCAGGAACCGCGGGAACTGTGGGAGTGGCAGTCGTCCGCCCATATCCCTGTTCGCGAGACTGAACGACCAAGTCAACGAAAGCTCGAATTGCTCACCGGCGAGAAGGACCTTGGACCATATTCGCAAGCACGTCGCCTCCGTCTTGGACACAATGAGAAGACAGACCGAATTGTAATTGAGAATGTCAAACGCCGCGCCTTCTCCAAGCGCGCTGTGCGGCGTGAATATCTCAAGATGTGGCAGGCAACCTCATATATGAAGGGAGGCCAGAGCAAATCGGCAAGGCCTGTGTGGGGTCGCGTGGAATTAGAACTGCCCGTGGTCACCGCGACGCATCATCATTTCTTCGAAGGCGTCGATGCCCAAGGCCGCTTACCGAAACCAGAGCGACACGAGTCTACAGACACGAGCAGTACTGTGCCCGAGGATGAGAAAGCCCAGTCTAGAAGTACAAAACAAGTCAGTTCTGGTGGTGAAGCCGGTGCAACTGGCGAGCCTCGGTCTAAGTCGCCTGACTCCGAGAAGCCCGGAACTCATGGCGACTTTGTAGCAAGGCCCCGTGACTTTAAGGATCCCAACCTATCCAGGCCTCCGCGTCAAGTCGACAGCACGCCAGGTAGCTTTGGAACCTTCAAGCTCTCCAAGTCTAGAGATCATAGGCAGCGAGACACACGCGACACCAATTCGAGTGACTCGAGGGGAGCATCTTTGACGTCAAAATAGGCGGACTAATTCATTGGTATGACAGACGTCATACCGCCTCTAACATATCCATCAAGCCAAAGGCGCCCAGGGAGGCTAGAATGCCAAGATATCGAGAGTCCGTGTACCAGAATGGTCGGATCATTTTCCTTACAGGCAAATGTATGCCACAGATAGTGAGGGAGAGCATCTCAGAAAGGTATCCTCTGGATTAGCTGTGTTGCTGGTCTTATACTTTAACGATGTATTTATATGACTGTAACTATTTTTCTTCTTTCGGTGGAGACTGGCTCTCCTCACGAATTAAGCAAGCCAGCCAGCTTCGGCAGGGCGTCGCCATCGACGCGCATGCCAACCCAGTCGTTCATGGCCTTTGCGCCAATGGACTCGTAAAACTTGATACTCGGCTCATTCCACTTCAAGACGGACCATTCGAGCCGCCCGCCCTCCATGGCGACGACCTCCTTGGCCAGCTCGACGAGCAGCCGCTTGCCGTAGCCCTTCTTGCGCTCCGACAGACGCACGTAGAGGTCCTCGAGGTAGACGCCCGGCTTGGCGCGCCAGGTGCTGTAGTTGTAAAAGTAGAGGGCCATGCCGACGCCCTCGCCGGCCTCGTTGAAGAGGAGGAGGCAACGCGCGGGTTTCGACGGCGATGTGGGCTCCGTTTGGGGTTTGCCTGGGGTGTAGGTTGTCTCCTGGGGTGACGAGGGCGCAAAGGCGACTGTGGCGCCGAGGGTCTCTTCTGTCGCAAGGACGCTGTCGAGCTCGTGCTCGTAGTCTGCGAGCTCTTTGATGAGGCTTAGGATGGTGGGGATATCTGGTGGGGTGTCAGTCCTGGGCCCCCCGTCTGCCATGGTTCTGGAGATGGAGTGCCTTACCCTCCCGGCGGGCGTGTCGGACAGATGCCATCTTCAAGTGTACAAGATGGTCGCTACTGTAATTCTATGATGAGTGAGACTGCGATATGAAAGACTAGCAGAGCCTCAAATGTCGTGATCTAGAGGCAGTATTTGTATCTCTACTGTATTCTACAACGTATCCATAAGATGTTAGAAACGATCGTCAAGGGCGCGCCTCATGTCATGTGGTGGGGAAGCTTGTATGCAAGCCCCCTCAGTTGTCCCGGCAGAATTGAGTCGACGTTTTCACCGCCTGCTTGGATGTTTCATATGGGCTCTCATGATCGTACTCATTGGGCTACACGAAGAGCAAGCCTTAATGAGTCTTTATGAGTATCTATAGCATCTCATTTGATCGATGAAGTGTCATAAATGAAATCGCCAATAGCATGGGTTTTGGTTGTGGAGTTGAGCAGCGAAATCACTCTTATCGTGAATTACAAAGCATCAGCGTATCATTCCGAAGACCCCGGTCGATTAGAGTACACTGTCATATGTCAAGTCATCGATGCAGGTACTAGGAGTGAATGAGAGTCTTCCGTCTACTTCAAAACCCAATGGCGTTCTTATACGCACAAATGTATGAGGCCCGGCGTTTAGAACGGGAGCTGAGACTGATGTCCGGCGGGAGAACCGTATCCAACACCGCATCTCCCACCCGTCGCCGACACCGGTCCGGGACGGATTGATAAGTTGATGCTAATACACCCAATGCCGCTTCACAATTGGACCAGGACTGTCCTTATCCTTGCTCAGTGATGATGACATGGACGATGTTGCCGCACGCCATTGACCGAGCCGTCTGAACCCCAAGAGCGCCCTCTCCCCCCCCACAGTTCTACAGTGAGAGTAGTACATAGGAATTAAAGTCCTTGGCTTGGTTCATTGGTGTTCCCCCCACCCCGGCCATCGGTCGCATCGGCGGCTTTCCGACCTGCCTGTTGCGCAATTCGACCCTGCGATGCGCAAAGCAGCCCCCGCACCCCGACGAATCCCATAAAGATGCCGATGGTGGGATTGAAAGTGCGACGGTTGGAGATTTGAGAAGCTTGGCCTGCTTTACTGTGCGATCATCAGCTGAAACGAAACCAAACCCTCCAATCCCGTCGGAGCTTCTCAGACTCTCAAACTCACACAAACGGCTTTCATCTCATCCCGAGTTTACCTCAGCGTTGCTTTATAAGCTATAAAACCAAGCTTATCGCCCAACTTCCTCTCTCACTCCTGAGATTCTCCCCCTGAGGCGTCCCTCATAAAACAACCCACCACACCAATGATCATGCTCCTCCCGCCACCGAATAAGACCCTCAAGGGTCACAAGCTTCTAGTCCTCTCGCAATTCCCGCTGCCGCAGGAATGGCTTGACAGGGTGCGCGCCGAGTTCCCCGACCTGAAGGTGGTGCATCACGAGCTAGGCTGGGCCGACAGGAAACCGAAAGACAGCTTCAACCATGATGAGTGGAAGGACGTGACGATCCTGCTGACGGGCAGCGCCCTGCCCGCCATCGAGGACGCGCCCAAGCTGCACTACGTCCAGCTTCAGAGCGCTGGCGCCAATCACATCCTCACAGACCCGTTGTTCAAGGATACGGATGTGAGCTTTTGCACGGCGAATGGTGTCCATGGGTAAGATTTGTCGTTCAGATTTCTGGATGAGAGCTTCTTACTGACATGAGAACTCTAGACCTCAGATTTCTGAATGGATCATAACAACATTCCTCTCGTTCCAGCATCAACGTAAGACATACCCCATCGCAATCGTAAATATTCCCGGAATCACTCATCTAACTTCAACGCTCAGTCCCTAAATATATCGACAACTACCGCTCCGGCCACTGGCAACGCGGCAACGATTTCGTAGAAGACGCAGTCGGCCGCACAATGTAAGCCCCTCGCTCATACCCAAACGCCCCAGGACCCATTTCTCACAAATCCTCAGAGGCATCCTCGGCTACGGCAGCATCGGCAGACAAACCGCCCGCGTCGCCACCGCCCTCGGCTTCAAAGTCCACGCCTACACCCTCCACCCGCGCCCGACCCCCGAATCCAAGCGCGACGACTCCTACACGCCCCCCGGGCTCGGCGACCCGGAGGGCAAGTTCCCCTCCAAATGGTTCTCGGGCGCCTCCAAGGCTGACCTGCACGCCTTTTTGGGTTCCGGGCTCGATTTGCTGGTCGTCGCGACGCCGTTGACGGATAAGACGAGTCACCTGCTCTCGGCCGAGGAGTTTGACATCTTGGCGGAGAAGAAGACGTTCATTTCGAACATCGCGCGTGGTCCGATTATTAACACGGATGATTTGATTACGGCGCTGGAGGAGGGGACGATTCGAGGGGCGGCGCTGGATGTTACGGATCCGGAGCCGTTGCCTGATGGCCACCCGCTTTGGAAGGCGAAGAATCTGTTGATCACGCCGCATATTAGCGGATTGTCTACGAGTTATGGGGACAGGGTTTTGGGGATTTTGGAGTTGAATTTGAAGAGGTTGAGTGAGGGGAAGAAGTTGGCTAATCTTGTGAACAAGAGGGAGGGATATTAGGTCGCCTGTGAGAGGACGGGTTGCGGTAGAGGACTGTAATCTGCGATGAATTGACGAAAGCTAGAAGAATATCACAACTTGACTCTGATTTCAGATCATGAGGCAGTATGTATGTTTAATGTGCAAGCATCGGTATGGCCTCGTATCATCACCACTATCGCTCAAAGATTGTTTCTCGCTCAGATTTCACGCCACATATTGTAGCAAAGACGTATAGCCTGCGTCACACATTTCGAAATGTTAATGTTTTGCAACTATCGATGGCCTTTGGTTACGAAGAGATCATTCTCCTGGGGAATGCCACGAAGATGTCACTGGCGTTGCCACTGTCGTCAACGAATACCAGCTTCCCATGGAGTACAATCTGCTGGTGGTTTCACTTCTACTTCCCCTATACTTTGAGCTCTTCATTACCGCACAATTAGACTGCCGCAACTACAGGCGTAGGCACCTTCTGTTCAGGCGTCTGGTAGCTCGTTGGTGGCTGCTCGTCACCAGAAATCGCAGTACTATCACTGTCCTGAGCCTTACGTATCCTCTTCTCCCTAGCACAAAGTTAGCTCTTGGCCTTCAACTGCTCATGATCAAGCGCGCTTACCCATGAGAACCTAACAAAAGCCTCACAACCTGCGTCATGATGACCAACAGCACAACCATGACAGCAGAGTACATATAGCCCTTGGAAAACCTTGGGGCTTCGACAGTTGGGTACACAAACAGCGGAATCCACGCGTTTGTAGATGTGGCGATGGCCGTCATGAGGATCAATGTCAAAGCCCGCTCCTCAATATTGTGTTTGAGGATGATGTTGGCCCATCCGTACAGCACCGAGGAGACCGCAACCGCAGAGTATGTGGTGCTAAATGCATACCACTTTGCGGCTTCCGGCACGTTCCAGATCGCCAGTATGACCAGTCCCGAGAAGTTGACCGCTGACGCCAGAGTGATTGCAGCAGGGCGCCCGATCCACAAGTCTGCGCTAAAGTTGATGAACAGCACGAAGAAGATTCCCAGCCCGGGGCTGAGCGCGGCCAGGTTATTCATCTGAGCTGTGCTGTATCTGCCGAGACTCTTGATCCACAGCAGGAAGGCCGCGCTGTTTGCACTGGTGTTGAAGAAGAGTATATCCCAGATGATCAAGACGTAGAATCGCCAGTTCGTAAAGACTCGTTTCAGAAGGTTCAAGGAGAAGGGTGTGCTCTTAACTGATGCGCCCGCTTGTTCCAGACGCGAGCGTGCCAGCTCGAGTTCGGATTCCTTGATGAGGAGCTTGTTTGGCTTTGCTGGCGTGCCGGACCAGACAAAGTATCCGATTACCGCGAGAGGTAGTGTGATGATTGCGTTGATGATGAAGAGCCAGCGCCAGCCGGCTAGGCCGTGGGTCCCGTCGAGGTATGTCACTGCTGCGGCTTGCAGTAAGGATGCTGTCAAGGTGCCAAGGGTAAGACCGATGTAGAAAATGCCGCCTCTGCGGCCGATCTCGTCGCTTCGATACCATGAACCGAGGACGAAGTGAACTCCTGGGAAGTACGAGGCCTGCTCTGTATGTTAGCTTCAATCCAAGACGGCCGAGGTAAAAGAGAGAATTCACTTCGAAGATGGCCACCATGAATCGATATGCCATAATTTCCGCGTAGCTCTGAGCACGGTACTGCAGCAGGGTAAACAGGCCCCAACCCAGATCTAGGGTCGGAACAAGCACATGCATCGGAACTCTTGGAAACAGGTAGATAAACGGCAAAAGACCGACTACGTTGCCCACGACGAAGATGGTCTGGAATTGGACGAGCTCATTGCCGTGGAAGCCGAGCTCATCGGCCATGCCAGAAACGTAGGCATTGTCTATGTTGTTGTTAGCTGCAATGGAAAACCTTCAAATTTTGTCTCGAAGGATCGCTTACTGATGTTGATCTGGTCGATGTACTTAACCCAGTAGATGATGCTGCGGATGTATGGTCAGTCTTGTCGAAGAGACCATGCAGAAACATCGAGACATACAAAGCATATGGTACGATGAGAAAGTCGAGTTTGAGGACCAGTTTCCTCTCCTCTGGGCTATCGGTAGGTGCAAACCAGTGGTACCAACGGCGAACCGACGGAGTTGACATGGCGTATGAGTCTGAAGTCGGATTTGGACTTGCAACAGTACCGGAAGGAACTATCGATACCAAGGCATCATCGTCTTTACCGAAGAGTATTTATCATTGCCACGTTCGACGAAACCTCAGATAGATGATGCTCTGGTAAAGTCGTCAACGCCGCATCGGAGCACATCACCAGCGGCCGTGGGTCGGGGTTCTCCCGATGAGGATCCAGACTCGCGCACCCATGGCAAAATGGCTCGGCAATAAAGAGGATGTAGTTATTTTCCCGATAGCTTATCTGGTCTTTATATCTGCAAGTTGTGGTTGGACGACGACCTTTCCTTTGAATATCGTTTAGACGTCTTACCGGGGTTGTTGGGGATGATGCCATCCTGTGTAACATTGCGCGAGCGGGTACGCGGCAGTTGGTATTTTCTTTCCGTGCAGAAACGTAACTCTTGGTTAGAAGAGGTTCTACAGTAAGTTTAAGACCCCGGATTCTGCATCCAAGGTCCTGAGCATCTGCCCACAGTCTCCATACCAAGCTCATTATGGGCTACGAGTTTGCTTTCTGAGCCAAAGATAGTATTTTCAAACACCTCTTTAAAGTTTGGGCAGGGTTCACTACTTTGCTGTGGCGCAAAGGGAAATAGCCAAGATTATAGGAGCTCAATTGGGAACTATTGATAGGGCATCTTGGTAAGGATCTCTTAAGTCTATTCTGTACTGTAAATTGCCCGATCTTGCCTGGTCTGGGCGCTTTCTCTTACAAAGAGTCCACAGAGGCTGAAGACTAAACCGGCAACTATAGGAATGAAGCAGTCGTGATCTCAGCAACGAAGAGCCGTATGACGTATAGGGGTCCACAATTGCACAAATACAAGAGGTGAAGCGTTAAAACATACAACTGAAGTCTATTCAAGTGTGGTACATTAATTCACGCATCTCGGGTAACAGGTACAATTTAGCTCATCTCATTCGAGCAGTGATTTGAGACTAAAAGGCTTGGCTACAAAACATACGGCTAATCTAAGCTACCTTAATCAAGCTCCTTACTCGCTACCCATAGCACCGGCAGCAATGCAGGCGTTCGAGAAGCCATCGCCGTCCATCTGCTTGGAGGGGGAGTTGCAGACACGGTGACCATCGCTGTCGCCGAGCGTGCAGTCGGAGCAGAAGCCGGGGCAGACCTTGTTGGTCACAGCATCGTTCTAGTTCGCTGTCAGTTTCTGTGTCTCGAGCACCAGGTATTGGTCTGGAGTCAAGAGCTTACGGGGAATGCGAAGATGAACTGGCCACTTCCAGAGGCAGTAATGCAATGAAGCTGGGTGTGATGCTTGGCGGTGACACTAATTGATGGTCTGTTAGCCACAAACTTCTGGAAATTTGTATTTCATGCGCCTTGTCGTAAAACAATAGAAGAAGAGAAGGAAGTACGAATGGGCAGAAGAGAATAGGGATAGCGTACCCAGTCGCGGTAGCGAGGATGAAAGTCATCATGGCGGTCACGGGAGAGAACTGCATTTTGAGAGCGAAGTAGGTAGGGCTGATTGCAAGAGAGTTCGTTGAAGTGAGTGAGTGATTCTTGAAGCGACTGTTGACTGTTTGGTTGAGTTATGAGTTGTGAAGATGATTATTGTAAAGAGGAAGATGTAGATACTTAAATAGCTATTGCTTGGCATGTCAGTAATTCATAGTCGAAGGGTTTAACATACTTGAAGCAATCGCCGGGTCCAACTAGATCAGATCTCCAGTGGTTCCCGGTACTGCCGCAAGGCTGAGATGTGGGATGATAATGTTCACGACTCAAGAGAGTGGTGAACTGGAGACAAGGCGTGGCCTGAGCCACGGCAGGGAGCGAATGCGAAAGCGAAAGTGGGAACAAGAGGTAGTGAAACCCACGATTCGACGAATAATTCTGCCATTGCTTTAAGTCGCCCACAATTGAAGCTTTCATCCCGGGAAATCGGAACATGGAAAGCTTTGGTAATCGAGGCAATTTGACTGTTCGTCTCATAGTCAATAACGGATATTGTCAGCCGCCGCGGATCAATCTCACCTTACCCAGCCCACTAAGTCAGGCAGTTGTCAAATTACATCCGCTAGTTATACGAGCTGCAGCTCTAGAGACTCATGATCCATGCATGGATAGTGGTTTCAGTATTCACATCAAATCAGGAAAGTATTCGCCTGCAAAGACGTTACCTGATACAAAACGCTGACTTTTTCTACGTGGCTCCAGGCCAAAAAAATATAGTTCAGAGGAAAAATATACATGCATGGATCCGATGAATCCGAAATGATATTACAAAAGGGTGGGTATCGCAACACAATGCCGTTACCCGTGATCATGTGCACACCTGTTCCCTCTCTTGCTTTTGGCCGTGTCTAGTTGACTTCATTCCATCGACTTAGACGCACTGGGAATACCAGTCGTTGACAAGCTGACACTTGCCAGATGCGCAGGTAGTGGCACCGGAGTAGCCCTGGCCACCGCACTGGCCGTACAGGGCAACGGATCCAGAAGTCGCAGCCTCGGAAGCCTTGGGCGCAGCAGAAGTGGATGCTACGGGAGCGGCCGAGGGAGTAGTCTCGACGGTATCAACGGTCTCGGCAGCAGCCTCAGTTGTAGCATCGGAGGAAGACGAAGCGCTGAGCTTGCCCATGCCGGCGTTGCTGGGGACGGTGGTCTTGATCGCACTACCAGCTGCGGCGCTGGCAATGGTGAGACCATCAAAGTCGCTGAAGAAAGAGGTATCGGTGTACTTGAACGCGTCGGTGGTGTCCTCGAAGACGTTGAGTTCGCACGCTCTGCCCAGCGCAGTCTTGCACTCCGCGGCGCTGGTCGCATCAGGAGCGGTGAATAGCTTGCCCTGGTAGTCGGAGACGAGCTGGTTGACGTTGATGAAGGCGTTGCCCTCGAAAATACCGCGAGCGGTAGCCTCGCCACCCTCAATGGCGTGTCCCTTGGTGTCCTCCCAGACGTTGTTGACAGCGTGAAGCAGGGTGGAACCGCTCAGGGCGGGACCACGACCGGCGGTCATGTACACGTAGTTGTTCTTCATGGTAATCTGGTCGTCTTTACCAACCATTTCGAAAGTCCAGTAGTGGTATCCATCGCAGCCAGTGGAGTAGGTCGAGTTTCCGTTGATGAAGTTGTTGGATAGGGTGATGCGCTTGCTAGCAGTGAAGCCGAACACGTAGTGCTGGCGCCCGGGACGGGTAGTCTTGATTCAAGTCAGCTTTGAATTAAGGTACAAATACTTAGATTATAGCAGAATGTGACTTACCGTGACGTGGTCGACCCAGACAAGGTCAGCGCCGGCGAAAGAAAGAGCGTCACCACCCCAGACGTACTTGTGGTTCAGATCGGTAATCTCAATGTTCTGGATGATGACGTTGCTACCCTGCATCCTCAAGCCCTTACCTTTGATGACGCCCTTGTTACCGACACCGATGATGGTCTTGTTGGACCCGACGTCGATAGGCGTACGGGCGGCCTTGTACCAAGTGTCCGTCTCCTTGGTGGAACTGCCGCAGTCATCCTGGATGATTCTCTGGCAAGCGGCGCCGGTGCCCCAGCTGGCGCATGCTGTGCCGGTCTCCGTGCCTTCGGACTCGGTAAAGTCATACTCTTGGGAAAGAGCAATGACACGGGGCTCGTCGTCGGTGAGGTACTTTGTCAGCTCGTCAATGTCCTTGGGCGTGACGGCGGCAAGACTTCCACCGCCGGTAACTCCGGCCGCGAAGCCCTCCGCCTTTCCGCTTACGGTCTGAGCGGAAGTCAAATTGGCAACGGCCGCCAAGACCGCCAAGATGGTTGCAGCCGACTTCATTGTGTCCGGAAAAGACGCGGAACCCGCGGAGATTCTGGGAAGTGGGAAAAATATATAAAGACTGAGAAGAGAAGGAGAGTGGATAATAGTGAGTTCCTGAACTCAACGAATGGACAGACTCGATTGAGACAACTCGAGACCAAAGAAATTAAAGAGAGACTTGAGGAAAACTCAATAGCAAGAGAAAATATGTTGAGAAACACCGAGCCTCATCGAATTCATGGGAGGCGGCAGCCTCTGATAAAGCATCGATGCCAGCCATTCCTCGTACGTGAACACGGTAAAGCCCTTTAGCTCACAAAGATGAGGAGTCTTTCTACCTGGAACAGACCACGCCTGTCACTTTAATTAAACTGACAGATCGAAAAGCTGTAAGGCGCTCCTCAGAAGCCCTTTGATTGGTTAGTTACAGTCTTGCTGCGGCGCGTGCGCCCTACGCGCCCCCCTGAATGGGACACAAAGTCTGCTCGATTGAGAGTAGTGACGTCTCCTCCACGGCCCCATATGCCAAATGCAAGTAAATATCTGCGGGACTTCCTAATTATGTTCTATTTGGGCAAGTTGTTTGTGATGCTAGCTCATGAACCTGCGCGGCCTTTCTCCGTCGCGGGAAACCTCCTCGACCCAACGCAGCTCACACTCGCAGCCGTTGGGTCCAGCAAAGTGTGTTCCACATTGCGACTATCTCAGCAAATGCGAGAAAGAAATCGGCCGGTTGATGCCGCATCAAGCCAAAGGAATGTATCGCTGAGAGAAAATACTGAGGGTAACGGCGTGAAGGGGCCGGAGACAAGGGCCACTAAACTGGAGTTTTGGCAAGGGTCACTTTCGTACTCGTATTTTCTCGTGATAGAGGAGCTTCTGTCTTGCTAGTGGCCAGCAGTGGCTTCTCCGTCGACGACTAAGAGGCCGATGTGAACGCTGGCTTTTTGAGCATCCGTCTTGTTTGGGTTTTTTGTAACCATATTTGGGAAGAACCTAGATTCCCGATGCTTTTCAGCCATCGCACTACTTTCAGTCATTCGGAGAGTGTACCCCGCTTGCCCCAGACTCGGTGGAACTCCTACAAACACCACTTAGCGATCTCAAACAACGTTTGAGTTAGTACCAATGGTACAGAATTTCCGAGTATATCCCGTGCTGGCAGGTCGAGATCCAATATCAAGTGGGCCCCGTCAATCAGGGGCAAGGAGTAGCGTAAGTAAACGGGGAGACGGGATATGTCCGAAAATCTTGCAAATTGTTCCTGCACTGTGATTAGTGAGGTCAGAAGCTTTGTGTGCGCTTGACTCTGGGTATAACTGCCAGATCAGGTTTAGAAACCTCCTCACAATTTCCGCATATTAAATGCTTTGCATATCAGTCAGAGTAACAAAACAAGCATGCAGCACGGTTTGATGACGTCGAGCACGAATAAGAAGTTGCCATCGTTTTTCTTTTTTTAACCAAATGATGCTGATGGATGGTCTTGGCATGGGCGTTGAGGCGTGTTTGCGACCGTGCTTATCTATGAATCAACGTGCCTCCTTCGTCGGCGTTGGACCTGTCAATAGGTTTATAGTTGTAGGCGTCTTGGTCTTTTCAGTTATGTCTCACGTCAAAGCTCTGCATGAAGACTTGACTGGCGTTTTCAGCGACCAAAAGTCAGTGAGTAGATCGATACATCATTGGCTCGTACCGAGTTGTACGCGATATAAGGTAATCTCCACAGAGCTGTAAAGCTCTTGATTGTACGAACATACGTCATGCGAGTATATAAGGCATAATTGTGACATTATCGCATGGATAGAACGCTGTCAAATCTACTAGCAGAGTCAGTTGTCACAGTCTACCTAGATGTTGTTCCTGAACCTGAAGATCGATTCACTCATCCAAGGTTGTCGTCGCTTCGATAGGGATGGACACCATAACATGCGACGGGAGACGTTCAGCTCCGGCCCGGCCTCGGGACGATGCGGATCCAACATCCACGTGTTGCTGTGTGTGCGGGACGGGCACTCCCGGGACTGGGCATGACCGCCATGTGGGATACCGGCGAGCAGTCGCTAGCGCGGCCCGCATGCGATGTTCCCAAACGCCCTCCGTGCTGCATCATCGCCTCTTTCTTTGTTAGTGACTCGCTGAGTTTTGGCTCGAGGGCCAGCTTAAAATTGATTCCGCGTACAATTTCTCTGCTGAACACCAAATAAATCCAGACTCGAGAATCATAGAAACTCCTCCCCGTACGTCGGACCCTATCTTTTAGATAGGTTTCCATATTGAGAAGTCAGCAAGAACAAACTCTCTCCCAGCACACATTTCTAGCCGCTAGAAGCTATTTTATCATCACCGTATTATCGCGATCACAGTCACTTCGTTATGGGGCGGTCACAAATAGCATCTCTAAGACATAATATATTGATGGTACGGACTATGAGATGCCAGTTTCACGTTTGACAAAGGTAACACAAGGGGCGGTTTGCGGGCCTTGGGAAACGGCGGTCCTGACATGCCGGTTTAGACCCTTGCCTTATCGGGCATTCTTCAATCAGCTATCCCATTCTGAATAGTGAATCAACCCCAAATTGCTTGTTCTCTCTTGGAGTCCTCAGTCTCTGGACAAGGTATCATATGGATGGTCGTAAGCTACACGAAAATTTCAAGTACACGATAGTGGCCACAACTTGTGTCCGTCATAAATATTTCATCCGTCTATCCATGTGTCATGTGCGATAACTAGAAAACTCGATCCGTTGCAGGGGAGGAAGTGACGGGGCGGGCTAGTGGCCACCTCTGGTCAACCCCGACTAGGGGAGGATCAAGTATTTGAACGGAGATTTCGTGATGGAGTTAAAGAAGCGATGATTACGGAGGACATCTTAGATCACGGGAACAACCTCGCCCGTGCTAGTCCTTCTGTTCTAAGTAGTCTTCAACGAAATCATTCCCATACAGGTAGCTCTAAATCGCAAGAGTGTTAGTCTTCAGCTTGACGCCTATCACTGACATCACTGGCTAGTCTCAAATGCCCCCAAAATGTCTCAATAAGAGGCGTAGACCCATTGACATGAGATCCATGACATTGCATACGTTGACGTCTATTCGAAAGGCAACGCCCGTTTTGAACCCACATGGCAAGAATACTTCGTGATTGTATCTGGTACCTTCATGGCGTGGAAAATATGTTGATAGATTAACAAGTATGAGACACGTGGGTGGTCTCTGCCCAATTCCAAAACATTCCCGTGAGTGTCCCCAGAAGCTTTTCCGAGACTTTTTCGTTCAAGTATCAGCGGTTGGGTCCACCATTACTTGCACGCCGGGTCGTCTTTGCAAGTGAGCTGTTAACCAGTTAGAGTTTTCTCATTACTTCATCTAAGCCGAGAGCGTGAACCTACGTAGCAGCAAAGCGCATAGTCTCGACCCTCCAGAGCGGGAGGAGGGGCCGCCGCGACCTGGGTAACGGCGACAAGGAGAAGGCTGACGACGGTGAGAAATTGCATGTTGAATCAGAGGATGAGTCGATGGGCGTGACTAGAGTAATTGAGTTTGTTGAAATGTTATGATGCGAGAAAAAATGAGACTGGGTAGCGTGAGGCTAAGGTGCCTTTTATGCTTTCTGCTAGACCTCCCACTGTCTAGAGAATAAGGGAGTTGTAAGGATCGGGATCCAAGCCAAAAATCCCTCATCGACTTGACATCATTTGATCTGCCCAAGGCCTGGCAAATCGTTGTCAAAATCTGTTCCGATAATCTTATCAGATCCATTCCCGTCGTGGCATTGGCCGATGAAAGGGCCGTTGGCCCTGGCTGTATCCATCCTTGGTACCACGATTAGAGAAACTATGGGGATAATGTGTGCCAGAGTCATTGAGCATCCGGTGGGATGAACTGGAACTAAGCTGGTGGCTGGAAGATGCTCCCACTTGCCGCCCGTGGCTGGTTGAGATTTGACTTGGGTGTAAATGTCTAGCTTAGAGGTTGACCCCACGTCCAATCTCCCTTCTAGACGCCAGACAAGTCCAGCCCAAAGGTAGCCCCGAAGATGAGTGAATTCTTCTCGTTCAGCTTGTTTCCAATACGGTAAACGTGTGGGAACTGAAGCTATCGCGATAGTTCCACGTGTACTCCGGACGCACGAAAATATCAGCACGGGCAGCATTCGCCTATGGTAGATGTTTTGGGATGTTCTCAACTCAGACGACATCAAGTTGTTCATCCCGGAAAACGTAACTTCAGGAAGTACTATTTCACACCGCTCAAATGAGTCTGAGACATCAGGCCTGAACGCCACGTTGAGAGGGAATCAGCTAAGACCATGGCTTACTAGCTGAGATTCTGGGATTCTGGGAACGACAATTGATGCAAGTGGAAACATTACAGATGATCGTAGTAGCTTTCGCTTCCTCATTTTTCTTTTCTCGCTTTTCTTCACGCGCTCTTGAGGTCCTAAGCTGAGATGGCTGTAGTACAACTTCCGCAAGGCCTTACAAAGTCGGTCGAAAGAAAGTTTCACTCATCGCCACCTCCGGTCTCAATCACATCCTCATACCCGATGTCAACTCTGCATGACATAAACTCATAATTAATTCATTTGGATCATCAGCCCAACCAGCAAGAACTAGTCATCTAGCTCAACGGGACGACTCGGGACTTTGCCAGTGTCGCGTTCAATGACCTGAAAGAACCGTCTGCGCTCATATCTAATAACACGGGCAAGGATCTAATCAAACAGCACAATCTAAGATACCGTATCCGCACCTTCGTCGCGGACGCGGCAATGAATTCCAACGACGGCAGTAGCGCGTTGATCCGGCAGATGTGAGACTGTAACTGGTGACCGCAGCCAGATGTGTGACATAATGCCCGCAACGGCCGTGTATAGCCAGTCTGCAGCCCAGAACCACCCAGATATGGATGTGGCGAAGATCACAGTGGTGTCAAGCTTGGTGGACTGACAGTAGATCAAATCATTTACCTCAGCCTCTTCATAGCAAGCAAGGGAGATTTAAGTTTGACTAAGACGAGCTCACACCACCATACGTACTTTTAGGCTGAGAAGGAAGGCGAAGGTGGGAATACTATGAAACTCTCCCAATCGATTTCTCCTGTATTTCTCACCGCCCAGTATAGTATTGCTTTCGCGGATGCCCCGTGAGGGGCCTTCAACCGTTTGCTTGAGGCTGATGATCTGCGCCTACCTTGTTCAGGAGGAGGCGGATAAGGAGGGACCAGCGATGTCACGACCCAATATTGCTACACTGTAGTAGCGCAATATGAGTCTGATTATGTACTATAACGAAGGCCATAGTGATGTGTGCTCGCCTTGAAAATTGTGAGTCGGTGCGGCGTGGGGTCTACCTCATTATCGAACAAAGTTCAACAAAGTCACCGGTCCTTCGGCAAATCCTGTCGGGGAGCCTCGAAACTTGGTGCTTTCAACACCAGGTCGATTACTCAACGATGAAAAAAGGTGTTGCAACAGGTTGCCGAGATAATTAGTCAATGTTACACTGGCAAGAAACTTTCGACCGTGACTACTATCTGTGCGCCCCTGTTTCGTGTTGACTTGGTGGATCCAGAAATCCTATTATACTATTATTGTTCCTAAGGGCAACCTGACTTTATCACGATGTTGGCACATCGAGAGAAATGGTCGAATTCTCTTGGCAAAGGCGACGACACTTTTACAATACCGTGGTCGACGTCAAGTGGACTAAGATGGTCCCAGACTAAATCCATCAATATCGACGCATATCTCGTCAGAAGTCGTCTTGTCCCCTATGCCAGGATACTTCCTGCACTTGTACCACATAGAAAGACCCCACAGCTAGGTTGCCACAAGCCAGCTAAAGCATCCTCCTAAGGCTTCGGAAAGTTTCCTGGCTAGGTGAGAAAGGACTATGTGCACGAGCCGAGAATGGCGATACTAAACTTGGATCCATGCGGCCCGCTGTCGCCCATTCCCATGGGCCAGAAACGACTGTCAGCCCATCATGAAGAGTGGCAGTGCTGGACGGGGCCACTAAATGGCTTACTGTTCGTCCAGAGGCTGAAACCCTTAACAAGGTTGTTCCTCATCGCCCCCATGTTGGTGAAACAGGAGCAGCCAATCGGTTTTCGGCCATCGAACGACATGGGGCCTCGGAATGTAAGGATGGCCTTTTCTCTTTTGCCCTCCCTCCCACATGATTGTCGTGAAGATCTCGGAGGAAAAGCACACGCTATTTGGATGTTTACAGATCAGCGTTAACGCTCATTGCTGTGGGCAGCATTTCTGTATGTGGTTTCCCCCCCAGACCGGCTCCGCGAGTATGAGACCAAAAATACGCTCCACATGTGGTGCCGATAGACAGGCAAATGCGTCAAAAGAGTTGCATTCAGTCCCAAAGGTCCAATCAATGTCAGAATTTTTCAAGACGCTATGCTATAACTTATCACGGGACTACCGAAAGGTGTTTGTCCTGTCAACATAGCCAAGTCTTCGGCCTCCAAACGAGTCGAGTCGTTGAGTTCATCCGGATCGCTGCTTGCCAAGGCGACATGTTCAGGGGGTTACAAGGACGCCGAGCTCCTTTATGCGTTGAGAAACGCCTTGAACACGACACACAGCTTTGACAAGTCGCTTAACGATGTTCACTAAGTTGAAAGCCCGCCGCCGGCGGTGAAAAACAGTCCGCATAGTGCGGGCTGTTCATGGATGCACCACCGAGTTTGAAAATTTGTGATAGGGCTTAGCATCAGCCCAGTTATCATGGAGAAATGGAGTCTAGAGCTTCTATTCCATAGCAAGCAGGGAACCGGTTACAAGACCGCTTCGAGGCCTTCCTGGTCAGAATAGGGGGCATACACTGCGTGGGCTAGAGGAACTCTATTTTTGCACTGACGCTACTCCGCATCTCCGCTTGATTCCATGGCAGCTGAGAGCGCGTACGTCCCCTCAGTCCGACTTGAAGAGCTTCAATTCGTAGAAGGCAAAGTTTCGAGCCCAGTGCACATTTCGAAAAGAAATCCTCGTGGTAGTCGGAAATTGATCGATTCAACTCGCCAGTGTCATCATCAACCAGAATGCCTTCAGAGTTGTATCGGAGAGCTTTTCCGCATGTGCATGGATCCTAGTTGTCAAGCATTGCCGGTGTCGATCCCTCGTCACGCCTGGCCGGTTTCAGAAGTAAAGAATTGGATTCTACAGTCCTCTTAGCATGCATGCTAAGAAGTCCACAATAACCTTGTTAATTCACTTCACGAAGCATCGAATACGGACTTGGCAGCTGAGAATAGCATCGGGCATTCGGCCTTTGTACTGCCAAAGTGTCCGCTCGGCGCCGACTACCATGGAAAAGGCTGGCCTTACTTGGCCAGGCGCAATATGGATTCAATCAAGAGGCTAAGCGAGGTGATGGATTGGCATCATCAAAATTGATATTGAGGAGTGATCATGATGACCGTACATAGAATAGGAATAGTTCCGTTAGTGTCATGATGTTATAAAAGTCTTTGCTTGTCCTCGAAAATATGTCGTTCTTCTCATCATCACCTCAATCAGATCAGTCTTCCATCGCAACAACGAGTTGTACTTCCTTCATTTTTTTGTGCTTTTTATTCACTCACTTAGGAACTTTCCTACCACTTTCACTTACAACCAATCTTTCGATTCAAAATGGCCGCTATCGGAGCAGTTGCAACCCTCGGCACCGCCATTGGCAATGTCGCTACCTTTTTGGGGCTCGTCTCATCGGGCATTGGCATCATGTCGGCCATCAACACGAAGCCCAAGGAGGTTGACTTCTACACCATCCGCATGGAAATCGGAGACAACCAAGATGCCGCGGGCAACCCTCCTTCCATCATCCTGTCCGACTTCTCCAACACCCAGATCTTTGGTGTTTTCGAAGGAAATAGTGACAAGCCCGAGGACCAATGCCGCAATAATGGTGACTTGGAACTATTCAAGGGCCTGAAGAACGCTGAGGCGCCTATTCAGAGCTTCAAGACCAACAATGGTTTCAACCTCAAGTCTCTCGATATCCAGCCTGGTGGCAATGCCATCTGCGTCTCCAACATCATTCTCAAGGGAAGTGACACCCAGGCAAGACGCGACGAGGTCTTTATCCCTGTTGGTGACTTGGGCTTCCAGTGCGGCCGCGAGTGGAACTGGGGCGCCGTCCTCAATGGTGTTCGCCAGCGCTGCATCTGGCTTGACGGTCAACCCGACGGCACCAACAAGCCCATCCAGTCCCTTCACCTCGACATGGAGAACCTTGCCGGTATCTTCAATAAGGGCAAGAACGACACACTAGCCAAGACCACCTTTGAGCAGGCTTGCAAGTACGTTACCGACAACGTGGGACAGGTCGCAAACCGCAACAGCTGCAAGGAGTCCTTCAGCAAGCGCTCTCTTTCCGGCAAGAACCAGACCATTGATACTGTTCCCTTCCTTGAGGAGATTTCTGGATTCTTCAATGGCAAGGACGAGTCGCTGACCAAGTTTGCCGGTGCTCCTTTCATCACCTCCGACAACAAGATCTGGGACTCCACCAAGAAGGCCTTCACTGACGTTTCTCCCAAGAGCGTTCCCGCCAAGCGCTCCCGTCACTTTGCCCGCATGGAGGAGAAGAGGGGTCTGGCTTCTACCTTGAAGGGCGAGCGCTGCGAGTATGCTGCTAATGGGGCAGCTCCAGTGTGTAAGGTTGTCAAGGAATTCGCTGTTGGCTCTGCCTGATTTCAAACGTTTGGTTCCTTGATCAATTGGATCATTTCTTTGTTTTTTTTGTTCAGCCTTGTAGATACATTGTTTAGATTTCTTGAATCGCACTTCGCTTTTTAGAAACGTCTGCTGAACCATTTACCGTGTGTTTGCTAATCATTTGTCATTTCACACTCTATCATGGGTCAACTCCTCTAGCTTATGACGAGTAGAAAGTGAAGTACAAGCAGACCAATCATCTATTGAAGCTACGGGACTTTGCAAGTGAGGTGAGATTAAGGTGACACTTCTCTCGGATCGAAAGGGCACTTAACTTTAAGGTGGCAGGGAAGGCGGCAGGGATGGTCCAGAAGAACTTTCAGTTCGGGTTGTGGGGTGCCTACGCCATCAAGGACCTACGGAGTACACAACATGGTATTAGTCGATCATTTGCTTGGGCAGAATTATTCTACCGAAAATACTATAGATCTGGCGCTTGATAACGATTTTCAGAACGAGCCACAGAACGTTTCAATTACCTTGGTGTCCTAGAGTCATTCTTCGCTGCAGTTGAACAACTTGCCTGCATAAGCATCAGGCAAGTCGCGTGTGGACCCGACTTCTGCGTTGTCATATTGTTCGAACACAATTTACACCCATTCATTAAACAGACCAGAGAATCTCACGTCAGCTGAAATCAAATAGCCGAAAGCGTGTATTTCCTCCATTCCCAGCTGATAAGACTGCCGATTGCGAGGGTTTCAGCGAAAGGATCAATGTTCATCGTCGCTTGCCGCTGCTGGGGGGCGAGTCAGTAGCTACCTGACAGACTCACTGTTGGCTTCACGAGGTAATGTTATACTCTTAGTTCAACTAACAAGACAACCAATCGGGGTAGACTTCCTCTTGAAAGGTGACCTCGAATCCTGAAAGGGGAAACGGCCCCCCTGCGACATCAGACCCCATGGGGCTTAGAGCTTGGGGGTTGTCTAACTTGGCGAGGCAGGCAGCTAGACATTTGTCTTGGCACGTAAGCCGCCAATACTTCACATCGCAGCGGTCAAGACCTCAAAATTTGCCAACGTTAGTAGGCTTATTGAGAAAGAAATTACTACGGGGCATTTCCGATCAGGCAGCCATTATTTTTCTCATTGCAGAAGTTTGCTAATAGTCTGAGCTCGATCATGTTCAGGACGGCCAAGTATAAGTATGATTGTTCTGTGCTTGCATGCAATCCTCACGATCAGAAGAATCACCTCAATCAGCTTGCATCTCCTCAGTAGTTAACTCGCCAACCCCAAGTTTTAAACGAAAATCATCCATCTAGTCAACATGGTCTCCCTCAAGAACGTCGTCCTCGCAACTTTCGCCGGCTCTGCACTAGCTTGCGTCGATTTCGTCGCAAGCATCAACAACTTCCAATATGCCACTATCACGCTCACAGACAATGGTCAAAAGGTTTGCAGCGTGAACGGATACGGCGACGTTAATGGCTGGCGTGAGTTATTATCACCGCACTCTGACATGGCAACTATGCACCAATAGCTAATTGTAATCTCAAACTTAGGTCTGAACTGCCGCTCTGGATACTCAGCATACATGCGCTTCCGTGATGATGTTGTGGAGTACTCTGCGCCGCATGGCTCGTGGACATTTGCGACAAAGTGCGAGTACATGGCTGCACCTGGCGCTGGAGCTGCTGGTATCAATGTTTGCACTGCTAGAGTATTTGGCTGTTAATTTGTCAGAAAACATTAGGGAGCGCCGAAAAGAATTAGATCAATTGGATGGAAAAGCCTGAAGCTACCATGAATGCACTAAGTGTTTATGACGAAACCAGTAGGATGATTAGTTGATGCCAAGCATCTTGAACTCTTTCTTGTTGTTAAACACCATTGATTTTCCACTGTTCCGTAGGACGCTGTGAATCAAAAAGTGCTAGCTGCCTAGCGTGGGTCTCAATTCTTACCTATAACGGCATTCGGCCTCTGGGACATGGTCAGTCTTTTCTCGACCAGAGTCAGCCGTCTGAAATTTCACAACTTTCTCCATTCTCACTTAGCTCTTGGGCTCTGACATTTGAATCCATAAGAGCCTATGTTGTCATTCAACGTTACATTCTCATGAACTGGATCAATCGTGTCTGTTAATAAGAGTTAAGTCAGCTCGGGCACTAGCAAGGCACATGGAGTTGACGACTAAATCGGGGGTTTCGTCTCCGAGATGCGGAGTCTAGTGGGCCATACCAACTCGGGGGCATTGGATGATTCATGCGTCCAGGTTCAACTCGGGTTGTCCGTTTGTCGTGCTCAAGAGAAGAGCTTGGCAAAGGTGCTGAATTTTTCAGTTTTCAGTAAAGACACTTTGTCCACTTAACTTCGTTCCATGCAGAAATTGTAGACTCAACAACCAAACTCGAGACTCATTGGAATCTTGCGCAGTAACACCGCCTCGAAGCCCCTGCGACCCAGACTTTAGCATTTTGACCCCGCGATTTGAAGTCTTCAACCGCGATTACCCCGCAGAAACCATGGCAAGCACCACCGTCGCGGGGCAGAACTATGATGTCCGCATCGAAGTCATCTCCCAGTCCGAGGACTTTACTCAAGTCACCGAGGTCGTCCGAGACGCATTCGGTCACCAAGCTCGTGATGGTGTCTACCTGTCCATGAACCCCGGCTGGGATACGCCGGAAGGCGTGGTTCGCGGCGCCGGTCGCATGGCTAACCGCTTCAAAACCATCAACCAGAACAACAAGGGCGACCCCAATGTCGTCTTCCTCAAGGCCACCCTTCCGGATCCCGAAAATGCCGGACAGCGCAGAATCGTAGGCATGGCAATCTGGGCACAGCAGTCCGCCATTGAAGGTCACGGCGAGCAGCCACCGAAAGACTTGATCAAGGAGCTCGGGCTGGAGTCCATCTTCCCCGGCAACGAAGCCGAGCAGCGATACGCCGCAGCCTGTATGGGATCGCTGCACAAGCGACGTGAGGAGGTCATCGCAGAGAAGGCGACGGCGGCTGAGCCGGCAGTGTTCGTGCTGGACATGTGCGCCGTGGATCCCAAGTTCCAGGGTAAGGGCATCGCCAAGAAGCTGGTTCAGTGGGGTCTCGATGAGGCGAAGCGACGTGGCGGGCTTGAGCTACTCTTGGAGGCGTCAAGTATGGGTAGACACGTGTATTCCAAGCTGGGTTTCAAGCAAGAAGGTCCAGAGATCGAATATGACGTTGAAGAGCAATTCGCGCACCGAGACAGACCTTCGAATATTTTCATGAGGACTGGAGACGGCCAGTGACGTTCTGAAGGGGAAAAGGGACACAGCTTGGTATTCTAAACAATAGCTCGAACAAAAGATCTGTTCATCCTCGTAATATCTCTCAAGCTTTGAAATAGAGGTCTTTCAGAAGGGGAAAGCATACGCCCATGTGCCACACGGCGAAGTTACGGCCGATTCTATGACCTTACACATGGACTATGTTCAACGGGATTATTATTAAAACTATAGACGCAAGCAACTATGAAACTATAATGGCCTAAACGGCGTTGGATGTAGTTTCTTGCTTGGTGTGATGTTCGGAGAAAGGTCTCTCATCGCTTGCCTTCTCAGTCGGGTTGCTGTTATCGGTGTGGACCGATGCTCGTTGGAACGCGGACTCGTCTTTATCCTTGCGAGTGATGTAGCCTGGAGGCACCCACTTGGTGGAAGAGTAGGGCTTGACGCTTGGATCGCTGTACATTCTGTCGACGTTCTCGAGGGACAGCATTTTCGTCTCGTAGAGGAAGAACCATACGAGGAAAGCGGCGGCTAAGTTGCAACCAGCAAAAACGAAACCGTATGCGAAAGAAATACCGTTGGTCGCGAATGGTGTCAGGAACGAGATGAGGAAGTTGCCCAACCAGTTACCGGCGGTAGCAAGAGATGCCTGCTTGGCTCTAGTTCGGAGAGGGAATGTCTCTCCAATGACGCACCACGCCATAGGTCCCCAGGTCTTTAAGATAGATAGTCAGTAAGGAGAATCGTTAAAGTTGGCAGGGGGAAGCTTACGCTAGCAAAGGAAGCAATGAACATGCAGGCCGAGACGATCATAACGATGCCACTGGTTGCGCTGGTTTCGGGAGGAAGGGCAGTGCCGACAGAGGCGAAGATTGTGAGCCAGGCAAACTGCCACAGAGCACCAATAAACATGGGCCAGCGTCTACCGTATCTCTCAACAGCATAGAGACCATAGAAAGTGCACACGACGTTGACGGCACCAAGAATAAGCTGAACCATGATCGGATCGTCAATACCAGCCGACTCGAAAATTTGTGCTCCGTAATAGAAGAAGTAGTTGATACCGGTCCTATGGTGTGTGTTAGACACTGTTCTTAGACATTGAAACTTTGGTGGACCGCAACATACCACTGCTGCAGGAAATGAATGCAGATACCCAGGATCGTTCTGTAGACGGTCTTCGGGATTCCAGAGGATCCAGTGAAGCACTCAAGCCAAGTACCGTAGCCCGTCTTGGACTCCTCCTCAATGACCTTGAACATTTCCTGGAGATCCTTCTCGACGGTCTCGTTGTGCGGATCGTCCTTAAGACCACGGAGGCGCGCCATGGACATGCGAGCGCCTTCCCAATCCTGACGACCTGCGAGCCATCGAGGAGATTCGGGAACGGCGAGGATTCCCAAGCCCAATGGCAGGGAGAAGCCAATACCAAGGCCGATAACGATGCGCCATGAAGCGTCGGACTCCTGGATGTTGCGAACGCCGAAGTTGATCAAGTTGGAAATGAGGATGCCGAAGGTGATGAGAAGCTGGTAGGATGCGACAACAGCACCACGAATCTCGCGGGGAGAGCACTCCGACTGGAACATGGGCACACCGATAGACAAGTTGCCGACTCCCAGACCAGCGATGAAGCGACCCATCATCATGTGAACCCACGAGTTCATGGCTGTGATCTGGATAATGTTTCCAACGATGAAGATACTGACACCAAAACTCAAGCTCCTTCGTCGGCCCCACCAGTCGGCTGTGTAGGCACCTGAGAGCGCACCGATGAGAGTACCGATACTCATGAGCGACACCATTAAGGACTGGGTGATGGGAACCCATTGTGGAATACCGTCAGCGTCTGGTGCACCGGTTGCGAAGCGTCTCTTGAAGTCCGTGAACAGAAGCATAGATGAAATTTGACCGGTGTCATAACCGAACAGGAAGCCTCCTATGCTGGTGATAACACCAAGCAAAAGCGACTCGATGCCGCAGTCGGCGCCATTAATGCGAATGGACCTTAACTTGGGATTAGTGACTACCAGAGTGTACAGTGCAACGGCTCTTTCTTACTTCTTGCCCAACCCCATATTTTCAGATGCTCTTGTACGGAATCGAGATCGAACTTGGGTGGAATCTGGAGCAGTGTGTGAAGGAGCAGAAGCTCTTCGCTCAAGAACTCATGCAGATGTCCTAATAGTCCAGTGAAGTAGTAGCGGAGATAGGATGAAAGGTCGGCTCAAGCCCAGTTGTGTGGGAAAGCCAGAGAGCGTGGGAAGTGATGCTCATGTCTCTCAAGTATGCACCGTGATGGCTTTATACTGCAGCCACATCCTGCCACTTCGCAGATGTGGACGAGCCTGAGTCGGCTGACCGACTATAGTGATTGGCAACGATGCTATGACGTTGCCCCAGAGGCCGACTCGGTCCTATCCTTTCTCCATACTGGGGCGCAGACCGGCAAGATTGATGAAGGCTCGATGAAAGGTGTGGGATGACCTTGGGAAGTACTTGTTGTATCCGTACATGGACACAATCCACTTTCATCCCACCCCTTCATCTGGGGGAGACAGGAAAGGCGCCACCCACGCGACTGACTGTCGGAAGCCCCATGCATCGACAATCCGGGGTTGGAAGGGCGCCGCGCATTCCACCAAGGCAGGACTTGGTGTCTGCGAGTCGTGCGAGCTAGGGAGCTCGCAGTGCCAGCGAGTTGAAAAGCTCAGGTCGGACAATAGACAAGCTGGGCAGGGCGAAAAGCACCTGTTCATGGGGCTCACTCCGTCGACAATGGTTGGGAGACTTGAGGGTGAGGCTTCAGATCGGCTGCTTGGCCCCCGTCATTGCCGACAGCGAGGCAGGGGTACGCGGACATTGGCATACGGAATCAATTTGTGAAGCCAAGACACCTGCTTATGCTGCCAAGATGAGTCCACGATGGGAGGCCAAGCTCTCAAAGCGCGACCGAGTCTCCCTGGAAACTCTGCAAGACAGCTGATTCTTCCAGCTAAACGAATTTCAAAGCCTGCAATAGGCGAAGACGGAACCGGCAACGTGGGGCCGGGTTTGCACAACGCGACGTCTTGGAATTGAACACCAGGAATAAAAAGTAATGACGATCCCCAGACCCTCACGTGCGAGTCAGACAGCGGCGCGACCGACCTGTTTCTGCTTGTTCAGAAGTCTATTGTGCTGTAAGATGCAGCCGGGTCACTGGATTACTCCGAGACAGAATGTGACGTGCCTAGACTGTGAGCGCAACGCGTCTTGTTCAACTTAACTATGGAACTTCCAAGGCTGCTGGCTGGGCGAATGTTGGCAGTTGGCAAAGTTGTGCTTTTTCAGTCTGGGCAGACTAACAAGTCAATGCCATCCCTGCGATGCCCCCGTGATTCAGCGCGCTGGACGCCTCTGGCATTACCTAAAGTGTTGCTTGTTGCTCCATCTTGAAAAGTTTACCATCGACAGTCAAACAACTGAAAGCATTTCGCTACAGGTTTCTTTGACCCTCATATGAATACTGAGATCGACTTGATGAGGGGAAAGCATAGCTGGCAACTTTGATCTGACAGTTTGCGTCTCGTCCGCTGGACAGCTCCTGTTGGCCTTCTACAATCACACAGGTTCTGGCTTCATGGTCTGATAGCTTCACAGTACAGTTCAAAACTTCCAGTATGTATGCTTCTCCGCCCATAATGCTGGAGCCCCCATGGGACATCCGTTGTGTAGCAATACTTCCGACAGCCTCCCATCGGGGCAGCCGGGGAACTTGACCGCCATGCGCGGAGCGTCGGGGCCCCAAATTGCATGCCCCATTCTCCGCAGTTTCGGGGTGGAATGTGGAGTGTAACGGTCCGATTGCGAGTGGGAACCGCCCAAGACTCTCGCTGTATTCAACGGACCGACTCGAACGTCTTTAATGGGGAAAGGAGAAATGATAAATGGAGAGCGATGTCTTGGCTTTCTTGGATTTCACACGTCTGCTACCATCTATTTCGAGTTTTCTCCATCCTTTTGCTCAATCGCTAGGACTGATTCCCCAACCACCCCCCCAGAATCATGTCCAATTCTCCATGTTTTGCACCATCTGATGACCATCCCAAACTTTTCGATGCTTGCCCCGATGCCTCCTGTTCATCCCGCACTTCAGTCTCACCGGAGAGCCTCCGAGATCCTCCGCAAGCCTGAGTTTGGGGAGAAAGGGGTAAAAGAGGGTCGTGGTACCACCGAGTCGGTGAGCTTGAGCGCGGCCTCTTCTAGAACAAGTCTCTCACAGGCTGCGGCAGCTGACCGACCATTCTCTCCACTGAATACGGACGCGAGGGTCGGGACGATTCGGAAAAGTGACCACTTTGCAGAACGGAAAACCACAATTGCGTTCCACTCGAGTCCCCTGTGAAAAATTATACTGATCAAGCGGTAGACAAATGATTTTTCATTCTCTTCTGGGCGGCTAGGGGTTGGCTACGATTGTAGGCTGCATATAGCCAACTATGGCCAACTCGAGGAGGAAACTCCTTTGGGGTTGCTATCTTCCCACAAGGCTAGGGAACCACCTTTTCTCCAGCCGAGAGCATTGAGACCAAACTCTTATGTTTGAGCCTCAATCCACATGAACCACGTTTCCTTCCCTGAAGCCTGGAGAGTGTTCCTGCCAGTAGCCCTTCTGGTTGGTGTAGAGTCGCTTCCCTGTCGCCTCATCCACAAAGTCGCAGTTGAAGTGTGTATGACCGAACGCCCAGACCTTGATATTAGGGCTTTTCCAACAATCTTCGTTTCGCAAGTCTGTTTGAAAGTCAGATTTAATGTCGCTTTGAGCATGACAAGGTTCAACAGCGCGGATATCTTCGGTCGGACTGTAGTGCGTGAAGATGACAATCTTGCGTCCAGAGTCGACGGATATGGCGTTGACTCTGCTGTTCAACCAGGCTAGGTCTTGCTTGTGCAGTTGGCAATGCTCTTCGACAGTCCAGCCATCGATTTCGCGGAAGTCGTTTAGGCTGTTGCTGACTGGCGTCTCTTCGATGATGGGACATTGGAGAATAGTGTGCATCCCAGTACCGTTATGTGGCTGTCGGGAATTCGGTATTTGATATCTATCATCAACACCGTGTTTACTCAGAATATTCCTCATCAAGCCGTCAAGCTGGCCCTCGCCATCGGCTCTGAACATTCGTGTCATCACGTTGTTCTCATCCGTCTCGCGCTGTCGGCGTAACCCATCAACGAGTTCTTCCCCGAAATAAAATCGGAAGAGAGGTAGCACATGGGTGACGCGTTCGGCTTCGTTGGACACTGGGAGGCCATCCATGCCTACAGGTGTTGCCGAGGGGGGAGGTGCGCCTGGGTTACGTCAAGTAAGGCGGGCGATGTGAGTGGAAGCTTGGCACTGTCTAAAATTTGGCGTAGAGCTTATACGAAGTTGACGATGCCAAGTAAGCCTGGGAATAAGATTCGTGGAAGTTGCTTGTATGGTCGTGGGCTTGACTCTGCATTCGGATGCCGGTGGATTGCTTCATTATCATCTCTTGCCCAGTAGCAACGATTGGTGACACACTGCCAGAGACAATAAATCTGCGAGATTTTAAAGGCCGAGGTCTTGCCCTTGTGCGATTAATCTTAATCATGCACAGATAGTACTGTCCATTGATTTTGTTGGTAGTTGAAGGCTGGATCGGTCTTTGTTGGCGAGCTGGTACCTCATGTTGAAATCACAATGCACTACAACTTCGAAAGGACGCGCTGGCTATTGCCTTGTCTCGTAATTGAGGATAGTGCTTTGTGATTTTATGATCTCGGTTAAGCCTGAGCAGTCACACAACCTGGATGTCCGACTTCTTCATCTTGGCGGACTGATGATAAGCCAACTGTCCATTTGTTTAATGTGGCTAGCGGCAACTCCGATATCCAGGTCTGTTTACATAATCGTACTTGGGGTAGCACACAATATCGAATATACGTGTCTCATCCTCACTTATTCCTATCAAGTTTGCATCCATCGATATCATATGGTATGCAGGCATTGAGCTGTAAATACCCTCAATTAGGAATCAGAATTGCCCGACACCAGAAACTAGAATACCCTTAGTAGGAACTAGCCATGGCGCTCAGCCGGCCACCATCCATGACCATGATCGAACCATTCGAATAGCTGCCGGAACGACTGGCAAGGTAGAGGATTGCTCCGGTCATCTCCTCATCCCCCCCAAACCTCCTCGCGGGAATGAATTTCGTATCATCAGGAGACTCGGTCTCTGGCTTGCGGTCACCGATAAGCCCAGAAGCAATTTCTGAGGGGAATACTGGAGTTTATTAGTTTTGCAAAATTGAGATGCAGAATCAGAACGGTAGTACTCACACCCAGGGGCGATCCCGTTCACACGAATCCCATGTCTAGCCAATTGGCTGCTGGCCTGCTTAGTGAGCTGCATTATAGCAGTCTTACTAGCCAAGTACGGGGGCGTCGAGGAGAAGTGCCGACTGAAAGCCGAAATACTGCTCGTGAAGATGACTTGGCTCTGGATGGCGATTACGTTGCTGCCTTCCTGGTCTGGCTTGCCGAAACCACCCTTGAGAGCATTCCTGTTACCGGCATCAAGGAGTTCAAGGAAGGCTGACATGGTAAAAAAGGCAGCCGTGATGTTCACATGCAAAACCTCCGTCATTTCCGTCATGGAAAAGTCATCGAAGAGAATCTTCTTCAAATCGGAAACGGAATGCGCTGGGTTAAAGCGAACAGAAGGCCCAAGAACACCTGAATTGGCGATAACGAGGTTGACATAGCCGACTTCCTTGGTGATGCGGTCAACAATGGATTGGAGGTCTTCCTTTGAGGTGACATCGCACTTGTGGGGGATCAGGTTGGGATGTTCTTTGGCTGCGTCTTCAAGCACCTCAAGACGGCGCCCAAGGATGTAGACCTTGGCGGAACCTTGAGAGACTAGGGCCCTCGCCATTGTGAGGCCGATACCTAGGTGCTGTCTTAGCACTGGGTTCATCTACGTCTTGCCGGAGGATGCATACCTGTCCCGCCGCCTGTAATCACGGCGACGATGCCGTCGACTCTGAAAATCGCGTTCGAATTCATCGTTGCTTCTTCTTCTACTGCAGTCCTTGCAAGATTGTGAAAGAGCAGTCGATTTCGTTGATGCAGGTCGGGGATTGATCCCCGCGATGTTGTCGGACTTCTCCATCATATATACTCCAGCCCCCGCGCCAATGTCCGGACAATAGAGGTGGCGCCCATAAGGTGTAAGCACCTCCTGCAGCCACATCCGTGCCTTGTACTAGGTTACGGCTTGAACTTCGAGGACAAAGAATCAACGGACCGCGTCTGGATAGACATCCTTAGCCAATTGTATTCTTCGGTGATGTAGCCCACTTTGTTTCGTTAAGTCGCTCAAAGTAAGAGCTCTGATTGTTGTCTGAAATGAGCGACTTGTAAGCGACGACTTCAATATCGGCAACAGCTGGCAGGAAGGATTATGGTGATCATTGGTGGTCAGCTGGGTTTACAAATCAAACACGTTTACAAATCGGAATGCTTTACAAATTCAATCAGTTTACAAATCGAATCTGGCTGGAGCAAGGCGGCGCTCCTCCTGCGATAAACCGACACTCGGCGGTGCTCCACCTCAACCTTTGATCGTGATTTTTATCTCATGACGACGAATCACCTGGATTTGCAGTCGCACTGAGCTCACTACATCACTCTACCCTACGTGATCAGACTGACTGCCTGTCTTCCCTTTGAGCTTCGTCATGTCGTCGGCATCCAGCAGCCCTTACAGTAGTAAGCGCGCTGCAAAGTACTAAGCCTACAAAGCCTACAAGAATCCGTAACGAAACAGACTGTTATTATAGATAAACCATAATTAATGTGATAAAACTTCAGGCTTTTTCAAGGCCGCTCGACGTGGTAGAAGTGGGCATCAAGCCGTGCTAGCCGCAGCACTGAGGCTTTATATCTCGCAGGTACATGCCGAAATGGGTGTTGAGTCAGGATCAAGGTGATTGGTGTTGTGTTTGAAAACATATTCTATTGATTCTACGCCTCCGTATATGTTTCTAACTCTATAATTCTGACAGGGGTCGTCTATACAACACATCGTGTAGGTCTAGTAGATGCTCCAGTCACCATTCATCTTCAGGTCAGGGGTGTGAACTCCCCGCTTCTCCTTCTCAATCTCCTCTTGCATGGTCCAGTTGGGTTCCCATTTGAACCCCTTGGGAAGGTTTGTATGCTCAAAGGGAGTGCCATTCTCGAGATGACTGCGGCCTTCGGCAAACTTTTCGGTGGCGTACTTCGCAGGGTCGTGAGTCCATATCCATTTGCCAAGTCCCATCGGGCCCCCTTTTGCGGCAGATTTCATGACCTCTTCAAATCCACCCTTCCGGTGCATCTCTCGTCGATTGGCGAATCCAAGACGCTGGAGGGTAGAGGCGCGTCGGATGCTATTGGTTTCAGGCACAGTCAGTTTGGCTCGAGGGATCAGAGGCCATATGCATATAGGTTTAGACGTACCGCAATAGTTCGTGAACCTTAGTTCCAATATTGGCGTCCTTCTTTCCGGCAAGCCGCAAGCATTCAGCCAGAGATTGAGCGTCCTCCAGCGCTGTAGATGCGCCAGATATCGAAGATGGAATAAAGGCGTGCGCGCTATCACCAAGCTGAAGAATCCGACCCTCGGGCGATGTCCACTTAGGCTGAGGATCGCGCCAGCAGAGCTGCCATTTGACGATGCTGTTCTCGGGGATGTTTCGAATGCCTTCCAAAATCAAAGGGTCCCATCCTTCGGTGACTGGCAGTTTACTGACAAACTCATCGCCAGTGATGGTCTCGGCCCATGACTCCGATGCAGTCCCATCGTCCTATAACGATAGTGATTAGTCGTTTCCATCTGTCAGGAGAGCAAAACTAGTTGCGAGTGTGGTCCAGGAAAAGCGGCATACCGGCATCGTGATTGCGATGACAATAGAGTCATTAGCAGTGATAAAGATGCAATGGAAGTCGCCACTACAAAAACAAAGTCAGCATACTGATGAGTTCATCAAGTGTCGGTAAGAACTCACCCAGAATGAGTGCGAAGATCAGGTCTCGTCGTCTTGATCAGTTTCTCATAGAGGTTCTTGTTTTTCACCGGGTCAAGGCGGTAGAAGATGCGGCAAATGACGAATCCTGTGGGAACGGCTCTGATTGCTTCTCCCATGACCACTTTGTGCGACTTGGTGCCTAGACCATCGGCAGCAACCACAATGTCAGCCGTGAGTCGCTGGCCATCAGCTGTGACAGCAGTGCCTGTTCCTTCGGCAGCATTCTCAATGTAGTCAACGACATTCACGCCAAACTTGACCGGGATGCCTAGACGCACGCATTGGTCGTAGAACATGATTGACATGCCTGGTCGGCTAACCATAGTCCTGATTCTCAGGGGCCAAGCAACGTGGGGCTGGACATCGTCTCTGTTGTACTCGAACTCTTGAGGTTGACAGACTTCTTGACCATCAAGTCTTCGGTATGAACAGAACGCATCCCACGATTGGCGGTGATACTCCTCGAGCATGCTCGGGTAGTCCTTGAAAGTTGCGAGAGCAGATGGTCCAATGAAAATCACATCGCCTGTGTCCGAGTGTCAATTAGTCCATTTATTTCTGATTATTCGTTATCTCTGCTTCATATATCAAAAACATGGCTCACCAATTGTAGAGTTTTTGCTGTTCTTCTCCACAACTTCGACATCGTGTCCTTTTTTCCAGCACTCGAGAGCGGTCAGTAGGCCGGCAGGCCCACCACCAACGATGAGAACCTTGAGTCCTGTAGATGGCCATCGGAGCACGCCATCTAAGAGAGTGCTTTCGTGCGTTGGTTTGGGGACACCGCCTTGTGCAGAATCGCCGTCGGTTTGTTGGGCTATGAGGGTCATAGCTGGCGCTTTTCCCACGATTGGCCTATTGGAATTAAGGGCTTGATGAAGCTATCGTTGAATCAGAAGAATTGTGTTGGTATGATCAAGACCTCTAAGACCAAGGTCTTCAGCTTATATATTTCTCCAAGCTAGCGATTGCTCGATCTTAGTCTTGACTAGAATATCCCGGCGGTTCAGTGATGGCTTACACGGTCAGAAGACGGAGCGCGTCGAGTGGGGCTCGATATTGGCGGCATTACGATTCTGGCCTGCACGGCCGACGGCTCGGGACGTTAGTCGCTCCCGATTCTCGGTAAATGCTGTATCTGTATGGAATAGGCCGCCCAGGGTTTCCCGAAGCCGTTGTGGAGCGCGTCGGGAGCAGACCATCAGCAACCAAATCCTTTCTCTGTAGGATAGTCTGGTCCAAACGATCAATGATGATTGGGCGAGCTGGATCGTGTACGCCATTGCAGTAAGTCTCGAATCCGGGATTGCCAGTCTTGCAACTGTCAACCCGACGGTTTAGCTGAACTCAAATAGCGGGACTTTGAGATGATGGATCGGGGTAGCCCCGCTGGTCTACAACTTCGTACGGGTCCTGCTGAAAGCTTGTCTTCAAACTGACACATTCGTGTGATTATCCTAGCTGATTATTGCCAACGAGCTGCTTCGAAATACTCCATGCCCCCCAGTTGCTCGTGCTGTTCCCTCTTTGTCATGCTCAAAATCCGTCTCGGGCTTCATTGCATGATGCACACCTAACGAATCAACTTGCTTGCGCTATCCAGTCGCCTTTCAAGCCCGATCGTCCGAACTCTGGGTGTACGAGTATGCATGAACTATAGAAGGGACCCCCTCCCGAACCTCCTGCAACGACACCTAATCTCAGCCTCATAAGCCACATCCAAATGAGCCGCGACGTATCATCCGTATGTGTCAAAGTTTTGGAAAGTACCACGAAGCAAACAGGCTGCTGCAGCTGGTAATTGTCGGAAATGTCCCTGTGATGTGATCCAACGACATGGCTTCCATGCACGAGCCACCATGCCAGGCATCAGACATCACAACCAACTGCATGATGTTATCGTACGAGCTCCATTCTCTCTGGGAGACTCGCTGTGTTACGCGCGATGCTTCCTTTTTCGCGAACGTTTCCTCGCCAAAAAGAGTATCCTCGCCGTGGTCCCGCATGATTGAATCCGGCCAAGCAGAGGGGCAGTGAGAAGCGTACAATTCCCTGTACTGTGGATGGCATTAAATCACTTACACTAGCTAGGAAATGCATGCCTTCAAGTGGCCTTCAACCCCCTGGCCTAAAGATCACAAATACAAGGAATTGGGAATCTGGAATAACGAGCATTTCTGCAACGGCTTCGAGGCTTTTACCATGGCCCCTCTCACTAAGGTAGGGCACATCATTGGACCTAGGAGGAGGTTCACCTGTTTCTCATTGACGTGCGAAAACATTTGAGAGGTCGGCATATTCATGCCTACTTGCCAATGTAAGTCGTTCTTGTCTCTCAGGCGTTGCTGCTATCGCGCCTCGAAGCTGACAACGTGGCCTAGCTACTCTGCGTTTGGAGGAGGGCCTGAGGAAGACAAAGTGGAACCAATCTGAGGTTACCAGTCCTAATGAGGCCTTTGATTATGGTGATAGTACTAAAGAAGATTTAAGTTTGTCTCAATCTTGGAAACAGTAAGCCTCAGAAGATGCACCCGTTCGGATACTTCGCTTTTCAGAGGCGACCCTGCCAGATTGAAATCGGCCGTGCTTGTCATCTTGAGAACCTTTAAATCCCAACGACTATGTGAGATCACCCAGCTGTTGCAGCTTGCGGTGCGTTGAAGCTCAGTCCACATACTACCATGAACGTCAAATCACAGTGCTATCTTCCAGTCTGCTCTCGTCGTGAAGAGTTATCTTCGTAATTATGAAAAGTGATGGAATTACCAACGCACTCACAAACAATTGTGCGCTGCATAATTATAGATATACGCTATACCCTGCAACATGGCACCATACAAGCTCCACGTCGTACTCTACCTAACCAATTCGTCCAGATTCGTGCGTTGGTTCCATGGTTACGAACCTTGCATACGCCGTGAATAGTATCTTTGCCGCCAACATGCATGCTTGTCTCCAGCCAAGGAGAGGGGTAAATGGAAATCAATCAAGCCTATTGTGCACACGTGCTAATCGTATCACTGTTGTGATCTCCTCCACCTTAAATCGAAAAAAAAAACTCTTAAGGAAACATTGCCATTTCGTTCAGGGTGAAAGACCTGATCTCAACCTTCGACGCCTTTGTTCTTGTTCCGTTTCCGACTATGTCCAGCAACACTATAAGCGCAGCCCCTGCGGCCACGAACCTGGCCACCGTCGAAGGCCCGGGACACATCGTTCCCCAAGATGTACAGTGAAAGACACAGGACCCCATTTCTTCTCAATCGTTGACATGAATTAGGCCCCCAATGACAACGCGTCGGAGCTTAGGGAGGTGAGTTCGAGTCTTGGTGACTGTATCCTAGACAACATGGTCGAGCTAATGATCAATAACAGAGCATCGCTTCATCAAGCACGAGTATCACCTCCTCCATTCTTGATTATCGAATCGAAAATGGTCGAACGTACCACAAGTACAAAGACGGCCGTGAGTATTGACCCAATGGAACATCGGCAATAAGAGCACACCTGACGTCGATGACGCAGAATATCATATTCCCAATGACGCATCGGAATCTGACAGACTGGGTGAGTCCTTCTGTTCAACTGGCCTCAACTAAGCTGATAAGCAAGCCAGATTTGCAACACAACCTTTTCCTTCTGACCTTGGATAACAAGCTGGGTCTCGCACCTCCGAACGCCCCCGACTCAAAGGTGAAGAGGGTCCTTGATGTCGGCACTGGCACTGGAATCTGGGCAGTTGACTTTGGAGAGGAACACCCTGAAGCTGAGGTAAGTACTGATAGATGCCTTTCATGGTGTAAAGCTAATGGCAGAGACAGGTCCTCGGCATTGATCTCTCCCCGTCTATGCCACAGTTGTAAGTACCTGGTATAAAAGTCAAGTTAAACTAGCAGCCATACTTGGGACTGCATTAGCACCTGGTTTCAAGACACTGACACCTTCAAGCATCCCTCCTAATGTCAAGTTCGAGATTGATGACCTAGAAGAGCCTTGGGTCTACTCGAAGCCGTTCGATTACATCCACACACGGGCGATGAACTCCTCAATCACTGATTGGAAAGTCTACATAAAAAAGTGCTTTGAGTAAGAAGCCCTCGTCGAAAACTCAGACGAAAGTGAAACATGCCTGTTGACTCATACTTTTGCAGCAACCTCAAATCTGGAGGTTTTCTAGAGCTACAGGAGTACGACGTGTTCGTCAAGTCCGACGATGGTACCTTGAAGCCGGAACATGCTGTCTCCAGATGTGTCGACCTGATTTATGATGCATCCATCAAGTTTGGAAGGCCCTACCAGCACATCGAACCGCTTGCAGAGATGATGAGAGAGGTCGGATTCGTTGATGTTGCAATCCAGAGCGACAAATGGCCCTCGAACGCATGGGCTAGGGACTCTAAGTATAAGGAATTGGGCATGTGGAACCACGAGAATATGTCTTCTGGTGTTGAGGGCTTCACCATGGCCGCTTTTACTCGCATACACAACTGGACGAAGGAAGAAGTGCAGGTCTTCCTGGTTGATGTCCGGAAGGACCTGAAAGACAGGTCTATTCATGGGTACTGGACAGTGTTAGTAATAAGTTGGTCCTGAAATTGGTATTAGCTGACATCTCATGACAGTTACAATATTTACGGAAGAAAGCCAGAGGCATAAAGAAAGGTGGACAACATTGAGGGAGCAGATGATCTGCCGAATGAGAGTGATGTCATTCCAACAAGGGATATCTTGCGTACATGTACCTTAGCTGAGTAAGTATGGAAGTGCTTGCTAATGGAAAGAATAGTGAAACGAATTTATTCCATTTCGTATCCTGTACAGTTGAAGATTTCGATCATTGTCCCCTCCTCGGGTCGTTCTCATTCGTCATTGAGTGATGCTGCATTTCCACCTGACCACAACGCTCTGGTTTTCCAGGTGTTCATACATGGACGAGCCGTGGGCGGGAGAGAAGCTTGTCCTACGTTGTGGTATCAAGGTGCTTCCTTGGCAGAGAGAGACGGGTCCTGAGGACATCCAGAAGCCACCTTAGTTTGGCAAAAACGGTAATCGTGAAGCTTAATTGTCTCCTTCCGGAGAAAGACCAGGAATTGTAGAATAAATCGCTTTCACGCTCCCACCCAAAGACGAGCTTTTACCTGGCTGGATGCAATCTCCTAGAGGATGCACCCACAATTCTGTTCTAACCTGCTTGAGAAAAACAACACCACGCTTTCTCCCCATACACACCAAGTCGTGTCATCAGGCATGAGCGCAACTGAAGTACAGATCAGAGCAGAATCATCACTTACACCAGACATCAAAATGTACATTCCGGAGGCACGTGTTGACTACTACTTCGCCATCCACGACTTCAGCATCTCCGACTCCATACTCAAGGCCATGGAAGACATGCACGGCGACCCTTGGGACATGTCCCTCCCTCAAGCGCTCTTCTTGATATTTCTCAGCTTCGTCTTCTTCGGAAGCATAGCGCTCGGAACCAATATGGTCGTGGCCTACCTTGATGCCCGATACAATCCACCACAATACCACTACGGAGACAACCTACGAACGGTGCCCAACCTGCGCAGCTTTGGGGATCAATCGGAGCCTCTCCCTCGATATGAGCGCGAGGACTCTACTGCGAGACCGCTTCTTGCTTTCGAAGGGAACACCCCGCCTCCCGCCTACGGTACCGTCTTCCATATTTCCGCGCCATATGAGGACAATGAAGGCGACGAGGACTATTCGGCAGAATCTTCGCCGGTTGCACCAGACAGCAGCTATATTGCTTACATGGTGTAAGGCATACTGCATCTCCTTGCTACTTACTACATGGGCCGACCAAGCGATGCAGCTAGAGCGTATTCGCTAGCAACACACGCCGCCCAGCTGCCAACCATCTGTCTTAGATTGGTTCCAATGTTGAACATCGCTTTCCTACTATGAGTCGAGACGTACTTGGGAGCTCCTAGGTCAAGGACGACAAAACGGAATACGGGGATAGGTATAGGGAGAAAGGCATGCTGGGATGATATCATAAGAAACGGCAGAGAGGTTACAACGACCAGAAGAGATCCGGCCTCGAGGTCTTGAGGATTTCGTAATTCGGCGTTCGGGCGTCTTGGCTTCCTGGTATCGGGGCGTCTTACCCTCTGGCATTCGTTTGATATGGGAAGGGGCTTTTGGGTCGTTGGCAAGCATGCCAAAGTGAGAGTCCGGCTCCAGATAGCTCGCATGGCGACAACAATACATAAGTTAGCCCGCATCCACTTCATACTGCCTGACCACCCATTGTCGCTCATCGTGTCACCCACTAATGTTTTTTCGCGAATGTTGCCGTGTCATGTCAGCCAAGCACAATCTCGACATGAGTGCCTTAACTTCGTATTAGCTTCAGTCTTTCTAGACCACAAAAGGGGTTGTCTGGCCACAACCAAGTCAAAGCGACGAAGCCGTCGCTCGCAAACATGCAGGAATGACCGACCATCAGCCAAAAACAAATCAACATTGACACGATATATCAAGAATTGGCAAAACGGAAGGGCTCAATCGGGATTCGAACCCGAGACCTCGCCCAATTTCACGCTATGCGCAAGGATTGGTAAACCCGAAGGGCGAATCATACCACTAGACCATTGAGCCAGGAGATCCCTGCGGGATCCAATGAGTGGTTTTGGCTGGCGACTTGGCCCCAGACCACGCATTATATAGTGTTGGAGTCTGGCAATGCGACAAGTTAATCGTCCATGTCCAAAGATGCGAGCGCAAATCAGTGTAAACCCTGAACATTTAGACAATCGGTATGGTGAGTCATAATTCAACTGCTAATGGAACGCAATACTACAACGAAAAAGCTACTTTACACGTCGGCACTGGGATTCATATCTCACGGGGTATCTTCACTGCAAACCAGCCAACCTTCTGAAGCCAACATTCTCCACGACCCTCAATCCGCCGTTAAGCGTAATAATCCCCTTCCCGCCCGCAGTAAGTCCGTCATCCATCTTGCCCATCGCCATTTCACTCATGAATTTGCCCAAAACTTCTGTCGGGCTGACAAAAGACGGCATAGTTGCTCGAATCACGGGACCGAGGAACATATTCATGGCGTTGTACAGCGCGCCGGCGTTGGGCGCATAGGTCTCGACGGCCTCGTGGCCGGCCTTGTCTACGAAGGCAGGGCGGACAGATTCGGCGCGCAGACGCGGGTTCGCGGCGCGCATCTCGGAGAGGAGGGTCTCGGTCTCGCCCTTGACTCGGGCGAAGATGGCGCTGAAGCGGCCCGGCGTCTGCGTCGCGCCCTCGCCTGAGACGTAGATGAAGCGGAAGGGTTCGTTGTTCGGCGGTAGGTTGGCGAAAGCCTTTGCTGCTTCCAAAGTGTAGTCCTTTGTGATTTTGACATAATCCCTTCGGCCGTGTAAGCACTTCTCGTAGGGGTGGTTGAAGGGGTTGTGCTTACTCTTTGCTGACCTTGTTCTGGCTGATGCCCAGTGCCCACACAGCGCCATTTGCGCCCTTGAGCTTATCGAGTACGTCTGCGTCGTACTTTTCAAAGTCCTTGTGGATGATGACACTGATTCGAGGATCTTTTGAGGCTTCGGCCATGGGGATCGGGCTTCTGCTGAGGACTGAGATCTTTGTGATGTCCTTCATCTTGATCATGGCATCGAGAACGCCTGAGCCTACAAGGCCAGTGGCTCCAGTGAGGATGAGATGCATCGTGTTAGTAGTGTCGGTTGAGTCGTGCTTTAGAGATGACAACAACGTCACTGTGGAAATGATCACTTCTGCTAGAGTGCCCTGGATATCAAAAGTGAATAAGATGAGAGAGCAATAATCTACATCTCAGTCAGGTCAGCAGCGATTCGGCCGTCTTTTCAATCTCAGCCGTCTAAGACGGAGCGGGCGGTGCGGCCGCGTCCTGCGGACATTGAATCCACCCTGGCGCCTTAGCAGACGAATTACAGAGTCATCTGCCAGCGGAAGGCGTCCCGGAGTTAGCGCTATCGCCATCTCACGGCGCCTGAATTACGTGCGCGGCTGCTTCTGGAACCTGCACCAAGGCAGTAAGACCTCAAAAGGACCAAGTCCGAAGCTTAGGGGTCCATGAAGGGACTTCTGTTTGTCTGACGGGATATTGTTGCACCGCATAGTTGCTAATTCCATCCAGTCATAGTCACAAATTCCTTGACCGGTGTGAGGCTTTCATCCGATTCTGACTTACGCTGGCCAGCTCGAAGCTCAAGTCTAATTTCGCCTTGGTACCTAGCTATGAGAGGAGGGCCATCAGCAAGCAGCCACTGCACCGCTAAAGCCCCAGGTTGCTACATGCTGTCGCTGTCGCACTGAACTGCAGCTAAAGTAGGTAAGCACGTAAGGTACTTCAGAGCATTAGAGTAGAATGCAACAAGATTCAGCTGTTATTCCCGCCAAACGCCGAAATTACAGAATCTCCGCAGCGGAAAATATCACTCACAGCCATGCTGAGACGGTTGTTTACTCATCTTTTGCAGTGGACTTCGGTGTTCTTCCGTCCGGTTGGGCTTTTTTCTTTTTACTCTTGAATCCTACACGTTGAGTTGTTCAAAGTCGAACACTTGTCATCAGAACTTGGCAAGTGTTCATAGTATAGCATCTTCTCGCCTAGTAGCACATGATGAAAACCTCTATTAATTCTTCTTTAGTGTATTCGCTTCTCCTATAGCTCTTCAATTCTACCCCGTTGCGCCCTCGGAGCGCCCTCGCCATCTCCCTTTTTGCCTATTCTTCTCTGCCTCAGCTTCATCGGCAATAAGCCCCCAAGCACTAACTACCTTTCATAAGGTTGTCAACGAAGAGGAGTAATTTCTCGTGAATAGATTTCGTCTCTGGCTTGGTCTAGTCTGATCAAGCACGCGGTCTAGGACTGAGCTGAGAGAATTGATCTCCGCCACTCAGTTTGTCGCAGGAAGACGCAATGTTGCAGAGTTGCGGACTGACTTTCGAACGAATACCATGACAGATGATTGTATACTAGTTCCAAAGGCAGTGTCTCCAACAGATTGAGTGCTGCATCATGAGAACATCTCAGGCATAGCGTTGAAGTTCATAATGGAACTGAACCCGAACCCATTATTGTCCTGGAATCAAGTTAGAAGGCGGAATCAAACCAGTTTGGGGCTTGTAGGAAGAATGTTTACCAAAGATGTGCCCCAATCCCAATCCCCGAGCATGTCGACGCCGGCATCAAAGTCCATATCCAAATCGTGGACATCGGGCATGCTGACCCCTTCCTCAGTTACATCGCCTCCAGCCAACTCCTTGAGCAAATCATGGCACTCCTTAACACGCTCCCTACACGCCTCTTCGAAGAAGTTCTCAATCTTTTCATCACTGACACCCTGCTCCAAGCCATGAATATGAGCAATGAGAAGTACACTCAGCGCGTGGCCCTTGATGTTCGTCTCTCCCGACCGAATCCGATTCCGCGACCAGTCGTACACAGCGTCAAGAATACCGCGCAGCTGATCTTCAGAGCCGCTGTAGAATATGGAGTGCCCATTCCTCACTTCCTCCTCCTTGATGTTGATGAGCTCCAACCCCAGTGTCATGACGCCTTGGAAGGGAACAGATCGGTAAAACCCGGCACCATTAATAGTCAACCGATGGAAATCCACCTCCGACGGGGTCGCAGGCTTCATCGTGGCGCCAGTGCCAGACTTGTCAGGTGCCAGAAAGGCAACCTCACACAGTCGCAACGCCGTGTCAACGACCATCTTACGAGAGAAGTAGTAAACGGGGTTCCGCAGCGCCAGCGGGGCAATCGGGTGGTGCAGGGCAAAGAAGAGCCGGTACGTCAGGGTCTGAACATATCGCAGCTGAAAAGAGGTGACAGACGGGTACGCCTTAAGCTGCTGCATCATCTTTTGGAGCGATCTGCTCAGTTCGTTGCTATGTCGGAGGGTCTCTTCGTAGACTGTATCTGAGCGGAACTCGTTGACGCGCTTTGCTACAGCGAGACGAGCTGCGAATGTTCCGAATAATGCCAGCGGAATCGTCATCTGTGTGTGTGTACCCGAATCCCTGGGCACAGGGAAGGCGGACTCGCCATCTTCGACGAGTTGCTCGTCATCTAGGTTTGCCGGTAATTCAGTGTCGAAGTCGTCTAATGAAATAAGAGGCGGGCCTCCAGAGTCGACGCTCGTCTGCAGCGTCATCTCTAAGATCGTGACCCAAAGCCTCCGACGAATTTCAGCGCGGTATGGAGACATTTTGATGATTGATTTGGGATCGCGATGCAGTCCCATGTACATAGCCGTTCGGAGAAGAGCACCAGCGCCGATCCAGGTGAGATCACAGCCGATATTGGCCGTGTGACGAAGATGGTGCATCAAGCATCGGATCTGCAGCCCTGGGATAGTCATCTTGGATTTTTCGCAGGGGGCAATGAGCCAGAACATGGCTTCCCAGAACCACTGAATGGCCAGATTTCTGAGGGTAAAGCGTTCGTCATGCATTGTGGCGCCGATGCCCATGCACAGCTGCATGGTGATGATGAAGGAGTCGCTCGCGTCGGAGGGGTTCAGCCAGTACTTTTCGTAGTCTGCTTTGAAGGTCGGGACGTGGACGATGCGGTGGATGCACTCAAAGGTGCGCAGGTAGTTTCCAATGAGAACATCTGCTAAGTCTCGCGAGGGCATGCTCTTGCCAGTTGAGATTGTGCTGAATGAGGGGGTCCGGCGGGCTTTGATGATGCGGCCTAGCTTTTTGCATCTTTCTAGATCAACATAGAGCTGAGATGATCGACGGTTCTCAAACTTCCTTGCAAAGTTGACGAGACGGTACAACTGTAGTAAGTGTAAGTATCTACCACGCTGATAGAATGTGACAAGGAGTGTGTCTAGATCCTCATGCTGGACCAGAGTCTATAACCATAACTGGACGATAGCAGAGCAAAAAATAAGAGACAGGCGAGCGATGAGAGGCAATTGACCCTTTAGGAAATAGGAGGGAATAATGAGCAGCGGCTTGAATCAAGATGACTTGAAATGAGATTAGTACTAACCATATCAGCAGCATTCATCCAATGACTCTGCCCAAAGTAACGAGTCTTGCTGACGCAGCCACGACTATACCTCAACCCTTCTCGGAGACCAGGCGTAGGTTGAGGTATATCTTCCTCCCTAGCACCGTACTTCACAGTGAGATCCGACAATTGCTGCTCAAGTTGCTTCACCCGATCAACCAGAGAATTTACCGTCGACGAGGAGCCGGGGCAACTTCCAGGAGTCGATGCCGTCTCCGCTCTCACGCTCACGGAAGCCGGGGGACGCGAAGGGTTTAGCGGCCGCCAGATCCCAAAGTCGGAGAGTCCGCCATGTTCACCGGGGTCAGTGGGGTTGAAGAGAGGGTTTCCGTCGAGCGTTCTTGGGTCATGCGTGGTGGGAGATGCCTCTGACAGGGGCCGAGAAGTAGGGATGATCGGTTCCGGGAACCCGAGACCCGATTCGCTGGCCTTGGTCGAACCGTGGACGGGATCTTTGAAGTTTTCTAGCCGTGTCCGAGTGGGTAGAGTGGTATCTGCACCAACGGCGGGAGAAGAAGTCACCGGTGGCCTCGCCCGCAGGGATGAGGGCGCGGGAAGGACAAGGTCCGGCAGGCGGAGAGCCGTGTGAAGAGAACCCTCGTTAACTTCAGCCCCATGTTTGGGACTGTTTCTAGTCGTTGGCTTTGCCTGCGAGGTGTATGTGCAGACGGCGTGTTTGGATCGGATGCAGGTGCTGCAGGGGAGATTCCTATCGCAGCGGACTTTCCGACGGCGGCATTGTTCGCATGCCAGAGCAGGCCTACGCCGCTTCTTCGGCGCCGAGAACTGATCTGGGCTTCTCAAAGAATCCATTGTGGGGAGTACTACAAGTTTCTGGTTGGAGAATTGGGAAACAGGGGAAGGATGCGATCATGGGACGCGGGCTGGGCGAGCTTGGTGGGATGCTCGGCTTTTTGAACTGAGTCCGAATCTCACCAAGTAGATTAGGCCCAGTTTATCGAAAGCTGTTGCCTGGGCCAGGATTCGACGGGTCCATGGTACTACTGGCAGATCTTGTAAGAGATCTTATCAGATGATCAGATAATTGTAAGTTGTGAAGAGGGAGGAGAACGATGAGTTCAATGGCGAAGGAAGTAAGACAGAGCTTATCCCCGACATGTCGTCGGGATTCTTGCGCTTTTGGGACGTTCCGCCCGCCATACACCGAGATCCTTAGCAGTTTGATTGGTTCAATGCTCGGGCTAAAAGATCACCGAATTGCAATCGGAAACGCCGACTGATGTGGAAGCTCGGCAAATTGGGGATCGGTCCAGCCAATGCTTCAACGGAGTTCCGAGGGATGCGAAGTTCTGGCAAGATGTCATGCAGTGTACTACCTTCAAGTGCCATCCACTCGAATGTTCGTACGTGACACGTCACACATGCATGTTCATTGCACTACCAGCCAGAGCCTTGCGGATATTAAAGTGAGATATCGCGAAAGTTCACTCGTTCATGTTATTTGAGTTACTACGCCTACCTTACGCTGTTGAACTGCCAAATCCCAGCCCTTAGCTACAATGACAATCAGACTTTGGCTATGCGAAGCTTCAAATGGTTTTTTTGAAGATAGCCTAGTCTTCAACAATGTTTCCGTGTAAACTTTTGAACGAAATGCGATTTCGTTGGATGTGAATCTGTGAATCTCACAGTCCTCACTCTCGGTCGCCACCTGGGCAATGGCGCTGAGCCTACAGTAACGAGCAGACAGAAGCAGAAACTTGGCTAATCATAAGGTCTCGGATGGATGCAGGCGCAACGCCATAGGTCTACCGTACATGTCGGTGACCTCCTCAAAGTCAACTCGTGGAACGTCAGTTTGATAGTCTTGATGTACATGTAAGTCTTGTTCTCCAACTTGAGCCCCTGCTAACCACCATCAGAGAGAAAAGATACATTCACTTCTTATTTGACTAATTCGCCAAGATGCACTTTCGGCCTTTATCAGTGATTAAAATCTCGCAGCCTGCTCAAGGAAATTCCAGCATTTTCCAGTTCTTCTTTCTCTTCCTCCAACTTCCATTTCGTGATCATCTCTTCAATTGCACATTGTCAGCGTTCAGGCAAGATGGATCACACTTCAAACGACCTGGTTCTTTCTCAGCCCATCTCTCAACCTGCTCTTGATCAGGATGTCCAGCTCGGTATGATGTACGATGCGCGGACGTCACAGTTCTTCAGTGGTATTTCCCTCTGGGATAACAGTACCGTCAATCCCACTGCGGAGATCGACACCAAGCAACTCCAGGGGGCTGAGTTCCACTTCTCGGAATCACTTGAGGAGTCACGCAAAAATAGCTCGTTGGGGCTTGAGGGCTCACTGGGCCTCGATCTTCAGCTGGTCACCGCAACGGGCGCAGCCAGGTACCTTGGTGACAAGAAAACAAGCACTCATGAGGCACGCATTGATGTATCGTGCTCGGTGGTGCGTCGCACGCGTCGCATCCCCCAGGAGACCTTGGCCGCTATGAAGTACGAACAATACCTCGACAGTGACCGTTTCACACACTTCGTCTCCGAGGTGGTCGAAGGTGGCAGCGCTACCCTCAGCTATGTTCAGTCCTGCTCCACTGCCGACGAGGCCAGGAAGGTCACGAGCGAGCTCAGAGCTGGCGTTGCAAATATTCCCGTCAATGGGTCTGCCACGGTGGAATTCTCAAAACAGAAGGACGAGAAGTTCGAAAACGTCAGGATCTCATACAGTGGCGCTATCGCCGAAAGTGTATCTAACCTTGACGATGCCCGGCGCGTTACAGCAGAAATGCCCGATAAACTAGCGCAACAGATGAACACTCTCTCTTACAAGCTCTTACCACTATCTACTATCAACAACAAGGTGAAGTGCCTCGTACGGGCTCTTGACTCTCAACTCGTCGATAAGACAGCAAAGACGCTCCATGCGGGATTGACAACCACCCTTAAGCTGCAAGACCTCGCTCAGCTCGAGGTATTCCAAAGACACTTCCTTGACATTGGACGCCAGATATCCAATTTCCAAGCCATGTTCGCCGAATCTCGAACCAGCTTCACGATTGATGCACGTCAATTGCTACCTGAGTTGCGGGATATTAGGAGTGATAAAAATGAGAAGATCTCTGAACTTCACTCAACCGTCACTCTCTTTGAGCAGCGTATCGCCATCGCTGAGAGATTTATCAAGCGAAAGGAGAGTGAAGCTTTTGTTCTTAATGGGACTGTCGCGGCGCTTGTTACGGACAAGTTTGTCAACCACCTCGGCGCCGCCGGCGGACTGCAACACAAGTCGATGGTCGACGTAGAGAAACCGAGGCTGTTTTTGTCCTTGAGCGATCGTTTCGTCGGAGCCTCGACCCATCCACTACAAGAGGCCCTTTTGAAGGCACCCGGTGATACAGGAGACTGCGTCGGCACATCGGACGACGACTCTGATGATGACGCAGAAGAAGAATGGTTCGAAAACGAACAAATTGTCTCCAACGTCAGGCAGTCTTGCGCAACTCTTCGTCAACAACGGCTGCTATCAGGGGATGCCGTCGAATTTGGGATCGCTTTCATACAGAAAGCTTACCGTCCCGGAGTTGGGGAAGGGAAGAGGGTTAAAACCAGCATGGGAGATATTCTCTTGGACAGCCCTCACAGCCCCACCAAGAATCTCATCGTCACAGGGCTGCTCCCCAAGGCGCCCGCCAGCCCTCAACTCACCGTGCTCGGCCAGAGCATCACCGTCTCTTGGGATCGAGAGCCAGAGGAGCGAGAAGAGCGAGAAAGATCGGCCTTCCCAATCACGGGCTTCATCTTGCAATACCGCCGTCAGAAGAACACTCAGAAAGATGGAGCTTTCCCCCGGGCAGGCGAGAACGAGAAAGTGACGGAAGTGAAGTTCTCAGCTTCCACCAGTACAGTGCTACTTGAGGACTTGCCGGACGACTGCGATCACAGTATAGCCATCAGTGTCCAAACACTCATCGGACCTTCAGAATGGAGCATACCTGCTGTAGGCCGCACAGCCAAGTTGCCGTCTGTGGCTTCGGAGATGGTTGCGTTCTTCGCCAAGAACAGGGCTTCGCTATCTAAAAGGACACCCGGCTGTATTTTGACACCATGGGGCCTTGACCAGTCTGGTCGCAAAGCAACACTATTTCTGGGTCTCAAGGAAGTGGCTTCGCGGACGACCTCAGACCGGAGATTTGGAGGCGAAGTTGTTGTCCGCATCATGGATGTCGCGCCTCAATTCAAACCCGAGATACAAGCATCCGATATCACTAATATGGATGACACTTTGGTTGTCGTCTTTGCTGGTACTAGCGGTCACGGAAAGAGCACCCAGATCAATGCATTTATCTCGTTTCTTTTCGGTGGTGAGATAGATGATGAGGCACGCATACTGGTTGTCGATGATCGCGGTGCCAATCAGGCCGAATCGGTGACACAGATTGTCAACTGTTACAGGATCCGACCACTCAATCCTCTATTCTATGGCAGAACGATTCTCGTTGTCGACACTCCTGGCTACGGTGACACCAGAGGGGTGGCACGCGACGCCTTTGTGACCGCTGCCATGTCAGAATTCTTCAAAACGGTCACACATGTCAACGCCATCATCTTCACTTGCCGCGCCAACGAGACACGCACCACAATCCTTGAGCCCGTGGCGACGTATGTGTTCTCCCTCTTCGCCAAAGACGTCAAATCGTGTCTTAGAACCATCTACACCTTTAGTGACGCCGGTGAGCCCCTGGCTCGCGCGACCTTGAGAAAGCTGGAATGGCCCATCGAGAACGGAGAGATCTCCGTCAATAACAGCGCATTCAGCATCAATCCAACAGGCGTCCAGAGTGATGTCTTCCGCGACGGCTGGATTCAGTGCGTCAGAGGACAGTTCCAGGTCATGGAAATGCTCCGTTCCATGACGCCAATTCCTACGATCAACAGCGCCCAGGTGACGAAAGATCGAATCCTACTGGAGCAAAAGTGCCAACTTGCAGAAAAGAAAATTCTTCGCACGGCAACTGAGGCCCAGAACTTGATTGCAAATATGGGGGCACTCGCCAAAGCCGTTGGTGCGGCTCCCGGCCAGAAAGTCAAGATCACACATGACGTGGCGGTGCAGAAAGACCTTCCCGCAGGCCTAGCCACCACTTTGTGCCTTGAGTGCAACTTCACCTGCCATGAAGTATGCCGCTTAAGCGATGACGTATCTAAATACTTCTGTGCTGCCATGAACTATGGCAATTGTACTGTTTGCAAGAAACATTGCAGCTGGAACAAACACAAAAATACTCGATACATGATCGTCATTGAGGAGCGCAGTCAGTGGCTTGTGCCAGAGGAACTCATCAAACGCTGGAACTCGAACAACAATTCCCTTGAGGGAGCCCTTCTCAAGGCCATAGAAACCTACCTTAAGCTCCAAACAGAGTTGCGAGATGATCTCATCGAGTTAGCCGATTTGAGTGAGCAGCTCACGAGGAGAGCAATGTTCAACAGGGGGTTAGGCCTCATCAAATACGTCGAGAGGTTAATTAGCGTTGCAGAAGCACGCGGTGCACCAAAGGAACAGCTGGAACAGCTCGCAACGGCTAAGAACACCTTGATTCTTGCGGCAGAGATTCACAGGCGGGGAGAGGGCGCGACACGGGACTCTAGCATCTTGCTCGATGTCATGGGTGCTGTTCAAAAGGAGATGAAGAGGAGGATGATGCTATCTCCGAACGATCGGGCAAGGGAGGAGGAAATGCCTTGCAACCTGTACAACGATCTCTGCGACAAACTACCAGCTGAAATCAAGAACAAAGCCCCGAAGCCTTTGAGAACGCCAGGCAACTTCACGCGAGGGGCCTTGTATCCGGCGAATCTGCAAGCGGTTGTCACTCTGGTTCAACTCGTACTCAAGGACGGCGGAGTTGTGGCTGCACTTGCCAGTCCAGACTACCGCATAACTGAGTCTGAGGGGGTCAAGCCGACATTGGAAGTGAAGGGTACAAGCAATGAGGTTGGTCATAGAATCGATAAGCGCGCTTTTCTTTCAGCCTTCCTGCCGAGATGTATGTAGGGGAAGCTTCAAAGACGAGGCTCTAGTCAATGTCGTCCTTGGCGGCTTGCTCTGGGCATGAGAAGCAATGACGTTCTTCTTTGCTACGGACAAGAAAAAGAGTAAGTCGTCAAAGTTACGGGCCATTCTCCCAAGCTCGGAAAGTGCGCAGTTTCCTTTTAGTTTCCTTTTGATTTCCTGGTTGACACAACCCTTTGTCTTTCATTTCCTATCTGGTGAAGGACGGAATAAGGACGTGCACATGTGGCAATCATGAAGTGGAAGTACCGAACAAATACTTGGGTTTTGTTTCATATCGAGCCGTACCATCTCTAGAACCTATATCAAATCCACTCGTTCTGTTCATTCCCACGTTCTTGAGCACTCCACGGGATATCACTTCAATGCCGGCTTGAAAGTCTGGCCGCATAGGTAAAGGTAAAGTAAAGGCTCCTCCCTAATAATGATTATGCTCTATGAAAGTCAACAAAGTTCCTATCTCCATAATCCTCCAAGTAAGGTCTTTGATAAGACGAGGTAGAAAAATTCCATCGTCGTGTTTTCTACAAGAGGTAGGGGCATTTTTTGCATCATTAGGACCGGAAGCTTGCTGGATAATTGAAATCACATCCAACCGAAAGGCTAGAGAAGTTTTGATTCACTTAAATGAAGAATTGACCCAAACATCTGAACAAGCATCTGAGTACGTGAACAACAGGAGAAAAACAAGTTATCGCGACTTTTAGAGAAACCTATCAGTCTTAGATCAAGATCGGGCTTCACCATCTTCTCTTTCCTTCCCCACACAGTGACTAAGCGAGCCTCTTCAAGCTGCGAAGGCTTCCATCAATGTTCGAGACCATGCCGCCATAGTAAGCGGTAAAGATTCCAGACATTTTTTGAAAGCACCTGAGTAGCATATAACGTTGTCTCGAGACATGCTTTGTAGTATCTCTGAATCTAATACGCGTTTTTGGCTGTTACCCGACACACCGGGGGGCCTTTTACGACCAGGTGTTGACGCGTTCATCCGATCTTGAACCAGTTCGAGTTAGCGCGCCAAAAGCCGCGTTCCTGGCTATTTGACTGGTTTTACACATGCGCACATGCAAATAGATAGCACAATATAGGCGATTTCAGCTTTTCAACGGTAACTGCTTGGATTTCTAGGTAAAATGGGAATAGGAGACCAAATGTACAAGACAGAAACCTCTTCCGCACCCGAGATGCAGCATTAGTTCAGGAGATCATTGTACACGGGAAGTAGGTTGTGGTAGGGGGGGTTCGTTCCTCGTTCGCCGCCGAGCAGATGGTGTATGCTTTCGGCCCATCTTCCACTGCCCTCCGCTTCCTCCCTTTGGCAAAAAAGCCACAGGTCATATCCATCGGCCTGGATTGTCTATAATTCTCTCACGCCGGATACGCCTCTTCGAAACTTTCACATCATGCCTCTTTTTTGCCTCCGCACGCGCAACGCAACGTCAACAACAACGACAGCAGATTTTGCTTACAAAAGGAGCTCGAGGGGGTTCTCAAGGACCTTCTTGAGCTCCTTGAGGAACTCGGCACCAACGGCACCGTCAACAACCTTGTGGTCGAAGCTGCCGGTGATGGTGATCTGGTCATCAAACTCGACGCCGGTGGTGCCGTCCTCGGACAGGGCGGGGACAGCGACCTTCTTGGTGGTGCCGATGGCGAGGATGGTGGACTGAGGGGGGTTGATGATGGCAGTGAAGCTGTCGACGGCGTCGTTCATACCCATGTTGGAGATGGAGATGGAGCCGCCCTGGTACTGCTCAGGCTTGAGCTTGCCGTCGCGGGCGAGCTTGGCGAGCTTCTTGACCTCGGAGGAGATACCCTCGAGACCGCGGGCCTCGACACCGGTGACGATGGGAGTGATGAGGCCAGTGGGGGTGGAAACGGCGACGGAAACGTCGACAGTGTTGTGCTGCCGGATGACATCGCCGAGCCAGCTGGAGTTGGCCTGGGGAACCTTCTTGGAAGCGACACCGATGGCCTTGATGAGGAAGTCGTTGACTGACAGCTTGTATTTGCCGTCAGAGGAGGCGTTGAGGGCCTGGCGAAGCTTGAGGAGCTTGCTGACGGAGATGCTGGAGGAGACGAAGAAGTGGGGGTTGGTCTGGGTAGACTCGACGAGGCGGGAGGCAATGGTCTTGCGCATGCCGCTGATGGGGACGTCCTCGTAGGAAGCGCCGGGAGCAGCGACAACCGGGGAAGAGACAGCCTTCTTGACATCCTCCTCGGTAATCTTACCGCCCTTGCCGGATCCCTTGACGTCGCGGATGTTGATGCCCTTCTCCTTGGCGAGGCGGACAGCGGTGAAGGAGGCGTTGGGCTCACGCTCGATAGCGTTCTCGAGCTTGCCGGCGGGCTTGTTGAAGTCGTCGGAGGAGTTCTCGGGCTCGGGGGTAGGGGCAGGCTTGGACTCGGACTCCTTCTTGGGCTGCTCCTTGGGAGCGGGCTTGGACTCACCACCGGCGTCGGCGGCGGAGAAGCCCTCGAAGGCGCTGACATCGGTACCCTCCTCGACGAGGACGGCGATGGGCTGTGAGGGGAGTGTCAGTTTGCGCATACATCATGAGGGTGTTGATAATGTTGATGGGCATAATGGCGAAATGCGCCCGACCGGACTCGACGAGGGGAATTTGGAATTGGGCATCGGGGTGGACGTACGTTACCGACGGGGATGTCCTTCTCACCGGACTCCTTCAGAAGCTTGGCGATAACACCCTCTTCCTGGAACTCAAAGTCCATCTGGGCCTTGTCGGTCTCGATCTCGACCAGGACATCACCAGGGGCGATGCTGTCACCGGCCTTCTTCTGCCAAGATCCGATATTTCCCGCCGTCATGGTGGGCGACAGAGCGGGCATCTTGATGATGGTGTGCGGGGGGTAGGAGGCGTAACATCTCAGGATCTGGGAAGAGAGGTTGGTGCGGAGGAGGGTGTTCTGACGAACAGTCCGTCTCAGGACTGAAGAGATCATGGTGAATAAATAGCTCTCGCGGGCGGCGCGAAAGCAGGGAGAAATTTGGCGATGGTTGGACGGCGGACCGGGCTCGGGGGGGAGGCGACGATTCAAGATGATGATCCTTTTTCAGAGAAAGAAAGGACCGTCGACGTCGAACAATTGAAGCCTACGGGGCAATTGAATGACGAGATTGCGCGAGACGAAGAGAAGGGGGGGGGAAGAGGGAGAGGAAGAAAGGCGACGCGGGATTATTCTGGGATGGCGAGGTTGATGCTCGAGATTGTCGGACGGGAATCTTTCCTTGGGGCTGGAGTTTTTTGCGTTGAGCTCCGTCGCTGGATGGAGCTTGGGGCGCTAGGCCGAATCGGGAGCTAGCGTGTCCCTACAAAATACGCCGCAGGGAGGGACGGCCGTTAGGCGCACGTTGGCTCACTGAAGGGCACTGGGCGAGGCCTGGACTACAGTGGTCCAGTGGACAATAGGTAGCGCTCTGTAAGTTTCGCCGATAATTGTGGCCGGTGCTTAACGCCAATGGGCCAGGGCCAACAGGGTCCGCGATCGCTCTGCTCGCTGGGCGGCCTTGATTAAGACCGAGACGCCTGAGGAACTTTTCGGACTTGAGATGGAGGAGTGGAAATAGCCCGGGAAAACAAGGGACCTGACGGAGTACGAAGTACATACTTCCATGCTGCAAGAGAGGCCGTGTGTCCAATGAGAACAGACAATGTTGAGGGCAGTGCGGGCCTACGGTGATTGTGCTCCATTCATTGGGTCATTGGCCGCAGGTAAGCGCAGCCCCACGTGACACAGCTGATAACACCGCAGATAAGACTCGCCTACCGTCGACCTTCCTTCCATTCCTTGAGACGGAAAAAAAAAAGAGAAGTCCAAAAGAACACGGATGCACTTTGCTTACCTCAGCTTCCAAGCCCCACTTCTGCCTGGTCTGAGGTGTCCGTGCCACATCTCCAATTGCTGACATAAGGCAATTAAACAATGAAGAGGTGGCCGCTCCCTGGTGCACGCACGCCCTGCTCAGTCCGCCACGTAAACCAGATGGCCCCGTCTTCTTGCTGTGCTGCTGGAGTCCTCCTGTGGAAAAAAAAAAAAAAGAACGCTCCATGCAGCAGCTACATTAAATCGACCAGGGCCATCTCGGATTACAGTGCCGGCATTCACACATTACACAGTGTTCGAACGTAACCCAGCGTTTCCTCACCTTACGAGCAGCCCTACACCAAGAGCTCACAGTGCAAGCCGTCAAGACCAGCACATGAACTCAGGTAGCTCCAAGTGCCAGGTCCCATTCCCCAAGCTAAGCGTGGGACAGAGCCAGGGGTCCCTCCATTCAAAGAAATTTGGACCGTCATTGCCATCTCCATCCTACGGCCTTTTACCTGTGCTGTCCAATTCGCGAGGACTAACAGACTACGGATACAGTACAGCATAGCGGTGTTGCTTCGTATTGCATTTCTCGAGAAGCTGGGGCGACCACTCCATCACCACCAACCTCGGAACCCATCTCCATCAACGCCATCACCACCACGGTCAGCAATACCTACTACCGACCGCACTAGTACCATCCTCTTCTGCCAGAACCCCCAAGCTTCGATGCTGCCGTCTCCGAAGACGCCGGATACACCACCAAACTAATAGACATCAACCTGGGGCCCACCCCTTGCGTTGCCGTCCTCTCCACGTCGCCCTGCATATGCGCCTGCGCCCCTCGATGCCCGGCCCAGCTTACCTACATACCTTGCCATTGCCTTTGCTACTGCAACACTTCTAGATCGGCGTCTCGACTGTCTCTCGAAACGGAAATCTCTCCTGATCACGAACCGTCCCTCGACTCGCGAATGGCACTTGGTGTCTCCAGTGCTCCCCCATGAGCTCCCTCAAATTCCTCGTCTCCTCTCTGGAGGCCATTGCCGCTTCCAAAGAGGCCCAGAGGAACAAGCAGCTCACCGAATCCCTCCAAAAGACCCTCACTGCCATCAAGGAGAGCGATCCGAATTTCCCGGACCCCGAAATAGTCTTTGCCCCGTTGCAGCTGGCAACGCGCACCGGCAATGTCCAACTAGTCACCGGCGCCCTCGATTGCATCGGAAAGCTCATATCATATTCCTACTTCAGCTTGCCGACCACAGCAGACGGCCACCAAGATGCTCCCGCCGACAGAGCCCCCCTCATCGAGCGAGCAATCGATACCATTTGCGATTGCTTCCAGGGAGAGACCACCGGCGTCGAGGTCCAGCTCCAGATTGTCAAATCGCTCTTGGCCGCTGTCTTGAACGACAAGATTGTCGTCCACGGTGCCGGTCTGCTCAAGGCCGTCCGCCAAGTCTATAATGTTTTCCTCCTGTCGAGGAGCACTGCCAACCAGCAAATGGCGCAGGGAACGCTCACGCAAATGGTTGGCACCGTCTTCGAGCGCGTAAAGACAAGATTGCACATGAAGGAGGCCCGAGTGAACCTCGAAAAGTTGAAACACAGCTCGAGCAATGTCACCTTTGAGCAGGGCGGTTCTATCAATGGCACCACCATCGCCGAAGAAAAAGATGAAGAGGCAAACGGGGAGCAAGAGGAAGATTCTACAGCGGTCCCTATTTCCGAAACCGAAAAGACCCCGGCCGAAAGCGAAGAGAATGGCAATGGGAAGCTCACACTCAAGGATTTGGAGCACCGCAAGAGCTTCGACGATTCACACTTGGGCGACGGCCCGACTATGGTGACAGAGATCAAGCCAGGAAGGAAAGCAGCCCGATCCGTATCCGAGCAGTCCACCCCCGAGTCGTCCCTTGAGGATAGCCCCGAAGCCCTGGACGCCGAAGACGAGGTGTACATCAAGGACGCCTACTTAGTCTTCCGATCCTTTTGTAACCTTTCCACCAAAGTGCTGCCCCCTGATCAGCTCTACGACTTTCGCGGCCAGCCTATGCGCTCGAAGCTCATCTCGCTTCACCTTATTCACACCCTCCTTAACAACAACATTGCCGTCTTCACTTCTCCTCTATGTACCATTACGAACTCCAAAAGCAACGAGCCCACGACCTTTCTTCAAGCAGTCAAGTTCTATTTGTGTCTTAGCATAACGCGCAACGGTGCCAGCTCCGTCGACCGCGTGTTCGATGTCTGCTGCGAGATTTTCTGGTTGATGCTCAAGTATATGAGAGAGTCCTTCAAGGTTGGTGCTCAGATTCTCTCCGTGCTCCTTGTCATGGTGCTAACATGCCTCCAAGCTGGAAATTGCAGTATTCCTCAACGAAATTTATCTCGCCCTATTGGCACGGCGGACAGCTCCCATCTCTCAAAAGGTGTACGTCGTCAACATCTTGAACAGGTTTTGCGCGGATTCGAAGGCCTTGGTGGAGACGTATCTCAACTACGACTGCGAGCGCAGTGTCGACAACATTTTCCAGACCATTATCGAGGACTTGTCCAAGTTTTCAACAGCGTCAGTTCCTGTAACGCCCGTTCAAGAGCAGCAATACGAGGAACGAAGCGCAAAGAGCACGTCAGCAGGCGAATGGCAGCTAAGAGCCATCCTACCACCGCCCCTTTCCGTCGCACAAATCACGCCTCATACCGAACCCGAAAATGAGATTCCCAAAGAGTACGTCATGAAGCGGGTGGCTCTGGACGCCTTAGTGGATTCTCTGAGGTCAATGGTGGATTGGTCCGCCGCTGTGCGGCAAGACACCAACGGCGTGAGGCCAGATGGCGAAACGAGAACTTCCGAAGATCTACGTCCTTCGATTGATCCGAGCATGTACGACAATCCGTCTCGCTTCGAAACCCCTGCGCCCTCGACGCCCGTCATGGAGGACGATCCGGCGTCGCTGGAGAAGGCCAAGGCGAGGAAGACGGCCATGAACAACGCCATTAAGCAGTTCAACTTCAAACCCAAGAGGGGCATCAAGCTGCTGATCGAAAACGGCTTCATTCCGAGCGACAGCCCACAAGATATCGCCAAGTTCCTGCTTACCGAAGAGCGTCTAGACAAGGCGCAGATTGGCGAATACCTGGGAGAAGGCGACCCTAAGAACATCGAGACCATGCATGCTTTTGTCGATGCCATGGATTTCACCAAGAAGAGATTCGTCGATGCGTTGCGGACATTCCTCCAGTCCTTCCGACTCCCCGGAGAGGCGCAAAAGATAGATCGTTACATGTTGAAGTTTGCTGAGCGCTACGTGATGGGCAACCCGAATGCATTTGCTAACGCCGACACGGCCTATGTTCTTGCTTACTCTGTCATTATGCTCAACACCGATTTACACAGCAGCAAAATCGCCAAACGCATGAGCAAGGAGGAATTCATCAAGAACAACCGCGGCATCAACGACAATGCTGACTTGCCGGACGAGTACCTGCTGGCCATTTACGATGAGATTGCGAGCAACGAGATTGTTCTCAAGAGTGAACGTGAGGCGGCGGCTGCGGCTGGCACTGTCCCACCACCATCGACTGGAATTGCTGCTGGACTGGGCCAAGCGCTGTCGAACATGGGCCGAGACCTGCAACGAGAAGCCTATCTACAACAGTCGGAAGAGATTGCGTTACGGTCAGAGCAGCTCTTCAAGACTCTCTACAAGAACCAGAGACGGAACGCCCAGCGGTCTGGTGTCAGGTTCATTCCCGCTACTTCTTTCCAACATATCGGCCCCATGTTCGATGTCACATGGATGTCGTACTTCTCAGCCTTGTCCAGCCAGATGCAGAAGACGCATAATCTTGAGATTAACAAGCTATGCCTTGAGGGAATGAAGCTTGCAACAAAAATTGCATGCGTTTTCGACCTCTCAACGCCCCGGGAGGCCTTTGTTTCCGCGCTCAAGAATACCACCAACCTGAACAACCCGCAGGAGATGATGACCAAGAATGTCGAGGCCCTTAAGGTCATCCTTGAGCTCGGACAGACTGAAGGCAACGTTCTGAGGTCATCATGGAAGGATGTCCTCATGTGCATCAGTCAACTTGATCGCCTACAGCTCATCACAGGCGGCGTGGACGAGAGCGTTGTTCCCGATGTGTCCAAAGCTCGGTTCATGCCTCCACAGCGGGAAAACACTAGCGACTCAAGATCTTCCACGCAGTCCAAGAGGCGAGGAGGCCGCCCAAGGTCTGGAACCGGCCCGCAGGGCTTCTCCAGCGAAATTGCTTTGGAGAGTCGATCCGACGAGGTGATCAAGGCAGTCGACAGAATATTTACCAACACGGGCAATCTGAACGGAGAGGCTATCGTCCACTTCGCAAAGGCCTTGACAGAAGTCAGTTGGGATGAGATCAAGGTGTCTGGTTCCAACGACTCTCCACGAACTTACAGTCTGCAGAAGATTGTTGAAATCGCCTACTACAACATGACGCGTGTGCGTTTCGAATGGAGCAACATTTGGGACGTGTTTGGAGACCACTTCAACCGGGTGGGATGCCACAACAACATTACCATTGTCTTCTTTGCCTTGGACTCGCTTCGACAGCTGTCAATGCGGTTTATGGAGCTTGAGGAATTGGCTGGTTTCAAGTTCCAAAAAGACTTCCTCAAGCCCTTTGAACACGTTCTCGCAAACTCCCAAAACATTGCTGTCAAGGACATGGTATTGCGTTGCTTGATCCAAATGATCCAAGCCAGAGGTGACAACATCCGCTCTGGATGGAGGACAATGTTTGGTGTCTTCACGGTAGCTGCCCGCGAGACAAACGAGAGCATTGTGAACCTTGCATACGAGAACGTAACACAGGTCTATAAGACCAAGTTCGGTGTCGTCATCTCACAAGGTGCTTTCACCGACTTGATTGTGTGCTTGACCGAGTTCTCCAAAAACATGAAGTTCCAGAAGAAAAGTCTGCAGGCGCTTGAGAGCTTGAAGTCAATCATTCCCCGTATGCTCAAGACGCCTGAATGCCCGCTGTCTCAAAAGGGACAAAACGCCGCTGGAGAACATACAGCATCAGCAGCGGACACACTGCAGAGATCACAGAATCGGACGTCAGTAGAGGAGGGATACTGGTTCCCGGTTTTGTTTGCCTTCCACGACGTGCTGATGACGGGCGAAGACCTCGAGGTACGGTCGAACGCGCTCGAGTATTTCTTCGAGGCCCTCCTCAAGTACGGCGGCGAGTTCCCACCAGACTTTTGGGATATCCTCTGGCGCCAGCAGCTTTACCCCATCTTCATGGTGCTGCGGTCGCGACCGGATCTCAATAATGCACTCAATCACGAGGAGCTGTCTGTCTGGCTCTCCACAACCATGATTCAGGCACTCCGGAACATGATCACACTATTCACGCACTACTTTGACGCATTGGAGTATATGCTGGACCGCTTCTTGGAACTACTAGCCCTCTGTATCTGCCAAGAAAACGACACTATTTCCAGAATCGGCAGCAACTGTTTGCAGCAGCTTATCCTGAAGAACGTCACCAAGTTCACAACAGAGCACTGGGCCAAGATCGTGGGGGCGTTCTGCGAGCTGTTTGCACGCACGACTGCTCACCAGCTGTTCTCCGCGACCACCATCAACTCGACAGCATCCATCGATATGCCGCCCAACGGATTAGAGTTCTCGGGCCCTCTGAGTCCTACCGAAGCATCAATGGAGGAGGACAATCTCAAGATCAACGGAACGGAAAAGAACGGCGAGAACTCTGACAGCAACTCAAGTGATGCAAACCTCGGAAGCATCAACGAGGATGACCTGAAGACGCCGACCGCTCCAGTCGCACCCCAATCCCAACCCCCGCTAGAGGAGTTCAAGCCAACGTCAAACCTGCAGCAGCAGCCAGTCGTGGTCACAGCGGCCCGTCGTCGCTACTTCAACAGAATCATCTCCAGATGCGTGCTACAGCTGCTCATGATTGAGACGGTGAATGAGCTCTTCAGCAACGACACCGTGTACAACCAGATCCCGACATCGGAGCTCCTTCGCCTGATGGCACTGCTCAAGAGGTCGTACCTCTTTGCGAGAAAGTTCAACGCGGACAAGGAGCTGCGCATGCGACTCTGGCGCGAGGGATTCATGAAGCAAGCGCCCAACCTGCTCAAGCAGGAGAGCGGAGCGGCTGCTACGTACGTCGCCATTCTCTTCCGCATGTACGCAGACGACAGCCACGAACGCACGGCGGCGCGCGATGCCATTGAGCAGGCGCTGGTGCCGCTGTGCAAGAGCATCATCAAGGACTTTGTCGGTCTGGAGGAGGATAGCCAGCACCGCAACATTGTCGCTTGGCGACCCGTGGTGGTCGACGTTCTTGAGGGTTATGCGGCATTCCCTGTAGACGCCTTCCAGAAGCACATTAAAGAGTTCTACGTCATGGCTGTGGAGCTTCTCGGCAAGGATCTCACATCGGACCTCAGGACGGCGCTCTTGCTCGTGTTGAGACGCGTGGGCGAGGTCGGTCTCGGTATTGAGGGGATGACCAAGGTGGAAGTGGATCGAAGGGACAGCATCATCAGCAGCGCCACGGAAAACACCGTCGACGGGCCCGAGGGTGACGCCTCGGCGAGAATGAGGCGCTAGATGTTCGTGGAACTTTTGTTTGGAAGGAAACACAAAACATACGGCAGAGAGCACGCACATGGGGATGGCGTAATGGATAGACTGTAGGAGAGGATCATTTTCCAGTGTAAAATTACTCGACCCGGCTCGGATCGTCGAGGGGGTGTTTATTCGCAATTCCGTGTCCATATTTGAGGTATTCTACTCACCGTCCCCCCATATCCTGGTGGGCCTGTGATCGACCAAAGTCGAACTATTATTAACAGAAGCTGTTTTATTCCGTGCTTGCTTGTCATTATGCCCCTTTTTTCCATGATCCCTAAACGCCTATGTTGCTTCTTACTCAAGTCTCGAGGTGTGCGACATGTGCCTTAAGCTAGAACGTCCCTAATGAATGTCCTCAGTGCCTCGGATTCCTCCGGCACAGTCCGATCCGGCAGACTACGAAGAGCGTTCTTCAACAGATTGTCATCTTTCGTCGCCTGCCTCACCAGATCCTTCAAAATACCCATCGTCCGATGCGAGTGCTCCACCACGCGCATGACGCTCAGCAACGTCTCGAAAAAGTCAATGAGGTTCAGGTGCATCAGCGTATCGCTCTTATCCACCATATGCAGCGCGGCCAGCTGAAGGAGACCCGTCTCTGAAGACCCCGTCAGGTCCGGGAACTGCGACACGCCTACTTCGACGATATTGAGGGCCGCTAGGCGGGGGAGGATGCGGAGGATGCGGCCTTGTGCTAGGGAGAGTTGGCGCTCAGTGAGTGTGACTTGCTCGCCTTCTTGTGTGGGGGACGGGTCGACGCCCTTTGCGAGGGAGAGGACGAGGCCGAAGAGTTCTTTATCGTGGAAGATGCGGCGCCACATTCGTCCTTGGCCCGGCGCTCTCCTCTTCACGATTTCACTCGCAGAGGAACTGGGGAGATGACTCGGCGGCGGGAGCTCGCAGTCGACATCGAGTAAATCGCCCAACACGCGTCCCGCGCGCTCGCCAAACTCGACTTGGGGCGCAGACAACCAGCGGCGGAGGAGCTCTTCGACGACGCGGGGCATGAGGGAGAGGATTGCTGCGTCGGAGGGAGAGGCGGATGCTTTGGAGAGGATGGCGAGGGCGAGGAGGTTCGCGTGCGGGGAGGGGGAGCGGAGGGCTGCGAGGAGGGAGGATTCGTCTGCTAGTTGGAGGGTTTTGGTGAAGGGGACGGGGGCGAGGAGCTTTATTGTGAGGGAGACGATCTGTTTTGGGTCGTGGGGGGTTGTTTTGAGGATTGTTGTTAGAGGGGGGAGGAGGCGTGGGAGGAGGGGGGGTGTGTTTGTTTCTGTGAGCGAGGTTGTTAGTTTTTGAGTTGGATGATGGTTTTAAGAGAGTGTTAGAGGCGAGGGAGAAGAAAGGTGAGGATGTGGACTGACCGTTGAGTTGAAGCTCTACATCATCGAGGAGCTTTGGTTCGAGGGGTGTGTCTGGGGAGGTGACGAGGTCGTCGAGATGCTTTTCGAGCTCGGCGAGGCCGGATATGGGGATGGAATTGGCGGACATGTTGGGGACGCTGCGTTCTGTCATCAGTAGGCGGTCGTGATTGCGTTTGTCGTCGATATTGTGTGGTGACAGAGCTGTGGTGATGTTTGCGACAGAGTTGTGAAGCTCGGGAAGCTGTCGATGATGAACGGACTGTGAGCGTTGGAGATGGCGGGGGAAAGAGAAGGAAGGAAGCTCGGTCTAAGGGTCCCCGGACGCTAAGATAAGATAAGCACGAGTGACAGGCTGCTGGGAGTTGCGTGGACCTGCGTGCGTGTAAGAGCCTCGTACCTTAGGTGCCTGTTAGGAAGCCATGAGTGACGAATCTGATGGTCTAATAATTACCCAATGAGTGTAATTATTAATCATGTCACAAGTTATGGATGATCGTATGCCTACGCCGAAGTACAGTCAGGAATTTCGAGCCTCAAGAGGTACCGGAGGGAAGTACCTTAGAGACGGAGCCGAGTTCTGGACGGCGCCGGGGTGACACCGGTGCCTGAAAGCGCCGGCAAGCGGGGCACAGCGCGTCACCCACCACGCTGCAGTGTACCTCACCTCAGGTGCGGGATGGACCCCGCTAAAAAAAAATTCCAAGGCTGCCGATGTACTGCAGCGCCGCCGTCCCAAACCGAACTGCAGCTTGGGGTTTTTTTCTCGGAGACAAAAAAGAGAGGCTGACTCCAACTATCACCAAACACCACGCACCCTCGCTCTGACGCATACTTTGCCTTTCGCATTCCCGACCCAACAACCGCCTTCACAGCTTCAATCGCCAGCTCAATTACAAACCAGAGTCTTTGGATATAACAGAGACAGGCTACAATGTCGCGCGGTGGTAGAGGTGGTGGCCGCGGCGGGCGCGGGGGTCGCCAGGGCCCCCAGCTATCGTGGGACAACGGCGAACACGCACCCGACACACGACCCTCAGAGCTCTTCCCCGTACGCACACGAAGCCAACGATAGATCCTTCAATCCCATGTTTGTAAATCACTAACTGTTGAATCACCAGGCCTACGCAATCCCCACAGCGAAACCCGTCACAGACCACGAACAAGCAAACGTAAACGCCTTCCTCCTCTTCCGCCGCCAATTCCAAGACGGACCCCTCTACACCCGCAAGCGCACCTGGGGCATGGACCCGACAAACACTCGCAAGCTCTACGGCCAAGAACAAGTCAACGCCAAATACGGCGTGCGCACCCGCGCCACGGCGGACCCGTTTAACGCCGTGCCGACCTACTCGCAGAAATTCACCCGTTCCGAGCGCGCACTCCCGGATTTCGGCGGACGGCCGTTTTGTAAAGAGTTCTTCCCGCTGGAGCTGCATGAGACGCTCGACGGGGACGACGTCGCGCCGGGGGAGAAGAGGAGGGGCGGGGAGGCGAAGAGGTTGCGGTTGAGTCGGATTACGGCGCTGCCTACGGCTGAAGAGATGTTTCATGTGAATGCGGAGGGGGATGACGACGGGGAGATCGGGCCGGATGGGGCGAAGAAGAAGTTGGAGGCGCTGGAGAGGATGGGCGAGGCTGAGGGAGAGGGTGGGGAGGAGGAGTGGGAGGAGGGCGGGGAGGAGGAGCAGGATGTTGAGTATGATGACTCTGATGCGGGTGATTACGACGCGGAGAATTACTTTGACGACGGCGAGTTTGGCGAGGATGATGGCGGCGGGGATGATGAGCATGGTGGTCGGGAGGGCTCGTACTGATCTTGGCTACCAACTGAGAGTGTACGCCTACGGCCATGACTGAGGCGACGACGAAGACGGCGAACATGGCAAAGGCGGAGGGATTTGCTTAGAGGCCTTCTTGCTACTACCTCAGACCAATTGTCACCAATGGACGAGACACGAGAGGCATCACCGGGCGTTTTGGGCGGATGAACGGCTTTGCTGAGCGGATTACAGCTCCCTGATACCCAATCAATTAAATACCTTATAACAAGGTTCAGACTATAAAATACAGACACTTTTTTGCAATTCGCAGTATCGTACATTGAAGTACCTAAAGGTGTTCACAATAATTATGTAAACAGAGACAAAAAGACAAAAGCTCAAGTGCCCAGTTCGTGAATCGAACTGGGCACCCTACGAAACCCTCCATCTGAGAAGACTTCTCGGGATTTCATCACCAAGTTCTTTACTAACGGACCAGGGCGTTATACCGCTCGACCATGGGGATCGAGTTGGCTTGGTTGACGAACGAAGCGCTGGACCTGAATGTAAGGGTACTGGACTGTTGCGTATTCGTCTCGTGTATTCCTGTGATGTACGGACCATGAGAACGAATCGCTTAGAGGCATCGGGACGACGGAGATTCATCCTCTTGGTCAAGCTTTGATATTGAATCAGCCTATGCGTCTGGACTATCGAACCGTCTCTCACCGCGCTTGCTTCCCATCAAAGTTGATGCAGACCATATCCATCACATTCTGGGATCTCAATGTCCAAGCATTACAACCTTACGACCCTCAACCGCGGCCACATCTGCCCAATGGTTTTCAATGCTTCATTTCGCCAATGCTGCCGGTATATAATTATTTTCCCCAACCTGAACGCCGTTTGCTTCCCTGGACCGTGGCCTTCCCTTGCATACTATGTATCCACAAGACACTTCCATCTTGATTCTGCTCTTATTTGGTGGGGTATTGGCGCTGGAGCTGAGTGAGCTTTTCCCGTACGTCCACAATACTACCCGCGGCCTCGTAAATCTTGTCACCCATCATCTTGATCGTCTCCAACAGGTCGAGAACCATGTTAAAGGCCGGCACCTGGGTCTGGTCCCGCAGCGATCGCACACGCTCGTAGAGACCGTGCTCAACGCCGGGCATGTGCTGCTCCATCTCCTTAATCTTCTGGACCTGGAACTGGCTGAGTTCCTTCAGCCGGTCGGCCTCGTTGGAGAAGAGGGTGAGAACGTCCTCGAGGTTGCGGTCTTGGTTGCCGTTGGTCGTATTGCCACCCGATCCGCCGCGGGTGAGCCAGGTCTGGTGGTAGTGTGCTGGAAGCTTGAGCTGATCAGCGCCCGCGAACGCCATCTTGGCAATGTCCGCGTCTGACTTGACCAAGTCCTTGAGGTGTCCCAGAGTGACGATATCCTCGTCCAGCGTTGTCTTGACTCCCTCGTACTTGCGCTGGAGCCAGTTGACGTCGTTGGTAAGTTGCGCGAGATCACCGCCGTGGGCGGCCATGAAGCCTCGGATTTCGGATGCGTGCGCCATGAAGCGCTGGATCATGAGGTCGCAGTTCTCCATTTCGGACTGGATCGATTGTTCGAGGTCGTTGAATCGCGTCGTGCCCTTGATATTTGACATGTCTACTCGCACGCCTGGGACGCTTTGTTGCGTCGTCGACTGACCCATAGTTAAGCCGGGAGCAGAGCTACCTGCGGGCTGAGTTTGGCCGCTGTATGTCTTGTTAGTCACTGGTCAGACGCCTTCTACGGGATGCCACTTACAACAGACCGCCGGGCTTCGGCTGATTCTGAGCCTGGCTCTGTCCGAAGAGACCACCACCCGTGCCTTGGTTCTGCTGGGTTTGCTGTGCATTATTGCCGCCGCCAAAGAGACCTCCTCCTGTTGACTGTTGCTGGTGCTGGGGCTGCGCTGTGCTCGCACCAAAGAGACCGCCCGTCGCCGGCTTCGCGGGGGTTGCACCAAAAAGCCCTCCACTCTGCTGCTGCTGAGGCTGTTGTTGCTGTGTCGCAGCCCCTCCAAACAATCCTCCTCCAGTCTGCTGTGCAGGCTGCTGGGTTTGGGCGCCTCCAAAGAGACCGCCGCTACTTTGCTGCTGCTGGGGTTGCTGTGCTGGTGCCGCTCCAAAAAGGCCACCGGTGGCTGGTTGTTGTGGTGTTGAAGGCTTGTTGCCAAAGAGTCCTCCTCCTGCCGTCGAAGTGCCGCCGAAAAGACCGCCCGTAGCAGGCTGTGTCGTCGTCGCCGTCGTCGAGGCTCCAAAGAGTCCTCCGCCACCGCTAGGTGCGGAAGTTGTGGCATTACTGGTGGTGCTAGAAGAATTCGCATCGTTATTAGCTTCCACGGGTCTACAATGAGCAGAACATAGCAAGACTCTTTCAACTCACCCTGCATTGGCGGCACCAGTGTTGATGCTCAAGCCACCAGCCGATCGTCCAAACATCTTGAATTTTTGTTCAAGTGCGCCGATATTGGGTTGTCCAAGTGTGTCCTTGCGAGCCGCGGGCGCGTCGGTCCTCGAAGTCGGAGAGTTGGGTGAAAAAGGTAGCAGTTGGTGATGGCCTTCTCTGGTTGAATTATTTGTTGCTGCTGGTTTCTGCTTCGCGATATTCGACAGGGAAGAATTGGCTGCTGTTTTGGCGCTCGGGCCATGGGCAGCTTCGATAGCTCCAACAGCGAGTGTTGCCTCGTTCGCTTTGGTGGTAAAATGCGACGGTCTTTCATTGGCTAATCGGCGTCGTTTTTGACCGACTACCGGATCCAACTGTGGCTCGTCGAGGTCCATTGCTTGTGGCTGGCGGTTTACCAAAGCATTCCGGTGTGGCACTCGCTGTGGCGCGTGCTGTGGCGTTTGCTGCGGGTGGCGGCCTGGGCGGCCCTTGCTGTGTGGTGCCGCCGTGGCCCTCTCGGTGGTGGTCCCCTCGGCGCGCCAGAGCTTAGAGCTCCAGGCGCCAAACCATTGAATGCAAAGCAACCCGCAAAAGCTGCATCACCAACACCTGCACCTCCATTCCCACCTCTACCCGTACCACCGCCACTCCCTCTCCCTTCTTGAGACATTGCCGACAACATCGTAAGACGTAAATACAGCTAAAATGGACATCGATGAAGACGACGATTTCTACGCGGATGAGCCGTCCACCGAGCAGCCCACTACAAGCACCACAACAGCCGAAAATGCTGCTGCTCCTCCGCAGGAGGCGTCGCCAAAAGTAGAGGCACCAGAGAGCAAATCAGAAGAGCTAGAGGAGGGCGAAGAGGAGGACGAGGGTGGTGCCATGGATGAAGACGAGGATGATTCTGTACATACCCTCCCTACCTTGCACCATCGTTTTGTACTTGTGAATTGGCGACTGACTGTTCTGGCGCTTTCTCCAGGATATCGACATCATCACCGAGCGCAAAGATGGCACAAAGGCTGCACCCCCGACGTACGTCCCAACTTCTGTCCACCTACAAAGACATGAAGCTTTTTTGAGCCTTTGCTCACACAAATAACAGACAATCCCGCTACAGCGACATCAGAAACATCCCACAAAGGTCAGCCTCCAACGACATGGCTATCAAAGCAGCCCCAGTCAGGGAGGAGGATTCCGCGAGAGCCTCACCCTCTGACCTCCCTCTCGGTGTCCCCAGCGCCGACAAGGCTGCTGCCGCGGCTTCCAAATCTACGATTGACGTCAACGCGAATCCCGATTACCCTCCCGTCGGGAAGCCCATCACCGCGGTCAATATTGACGAGGGTAAGAACGGCCACTCGCACCTGCTGCGGTGTCGTGTCGCTAACATTGTCTGCAGACTTGACCGAGAACGAGAAGCCCTGGCGCAAACCCGGTACCGACATCAGTGACTACTTCAACTACGGCTTCGACGAGTTCACATGGGCGCTCTACGCCGCAAAGCAGGAAGCCGTTCGCGGAGAGTTCAGCGGCGACGCCATTGCCGCCGGCCAGAAGAAGATGATGGAGGACTTTGGCATGATGATGATGGGCGGAATGAACATGCCCGGCGGAGGTGCCGCGCCTGGCGCCAACGCGCAGGCTGGAGGCATGCCCGGAATGGGTGGCATGGAAGGTATGCCGCCCGAGATGCAGGCCATGATGCAGCAGATGATGGGTCAGGGCATGGATCCCAGCCAGATGGACCCCTCGCAAATGTCGGCCATGTTCAATGGCATGCAGGGCCAGGCTGGCAACGCTGGTCAAGGCGGGCAGGGACAGAACTTCAACCAGGGCTTTGGCGGAAACCAAGGACAGTACGGAGGCTACGACCAGCAGGGCATGGGAGGCGGCAGCCGCGGCGGATTCGGCCGAGGCCGTGGCGGACGCCGCCAGTGGTAGTCACCCCCTGCGTTCCGTGTATGTTTACAAAGATGTGCTGGTTATGTATGTCCAGCCCGGCCGGCGTTTTGGGAATTCGGTGGTGAGGTCACACATGGTTTGCTAAGGAAAGTTCCGAGAACGGGTCGCGGAACGGCAAAAGCAGGCATAGATACCCTGACAAGTCATCTGGCATTTCTCTCGAGATTCTTGCTTCTATCTGTGTACACAAAGTGATTTGTCCCCATCCGTACAACAGAGCTTGTTTTGCCCTGTCCCTAAATCTGCTTCGATTTGCTTCTAGGAAAGCTTGAGCAGTTTTGTAAGGAATGATTCTCATGAAGGCTTTCTCAATCGACCTCTCTGACCGACACCTCAAAATACATCGGCAGTGATCTCTTTGCCGGTAGCGATGGCCAGCTCAGACCTGTTGACGTAGTGCCGGTTCGCGTAGTCGTCCGCGGCATCCAAGTTGATGCACGTGTGCGATGACACGATGTCCACGTCGGCGCCGCCCCGGGTCTCGTTGAAGGAGTACGTGTTGAACGCGAGGTTGGCGTTGCAGAGAATGTACTGCTTCAGGAAGTCCGCGCAGTGATCTATCAGACTTTGTTAGCTACGTGTCTCTTATCACAGAAGTGGGAATTTCGACATACTAATGTGTGCGTGCTGCCACTTTGGGTCGTTCTTCATCTTCATGTGGTCTTCTTTGTAGTACTCGGGATAGGTTTGCTTCCACATGAGGTGCTTGAGCTCCCGTCAGTCATGTTCACCGAGCGCTTGAGAGGGATGGAGCTCAGAACACTTACCACGCAGTGCAGGGCGTGAACATACTCAAACACGGCCAGAGTACCGTTTTGAGCAGAGGTCGAAGCCCGGAGGGGCTCTCTAGTTCTGAACTCGTTTCTGGGAAAGTCCTCGTCGGGGATGAGCATGAAATGACCTAAAAGGTTGAGTCAGTCTTGCCGTAGTGAGAAAGGAAAGCGGCCACTTACGCTCGTCGATGAGCTTGTCCCAAGCAGCATCCAGCTCCGGAGACGGACCTGAGGTATCGGCCTCCTTGAACATCGTCGGACCTCTGATCTCTTCGAGACTTCCCACATCTGGAGCTTGCATGTTAGCACCGCACTCATGACTTTGCTGAAATATTTCGTACTTGTTCGTTGGTTATGCGAGTGTTTGCTCTGGCGGAAGTGATGAACGCCGGTAGCGGAGAGAAGAGCCACGGAGATCAAGAAAAGAAGCACCTGAGATACGCTGGGTGACCAGGACCGACGACGCGGACTCGGTTCCCGACTCTGTTCCAACTCTTCATCTTGCAGATGAGCATACGCGGATTTCTCGACAGGGCGGACGAGGCCGGCCAGACGGTCAAGACCATTCGGTTGCATTGCGGAAAGCTAGATCTCTGGATTGAATTGAGACGCTCTAATGAGGGAAGTCAGTGTATGGCTTCGCAGAGGAAAGTTTGTACAACAAGAGAATCTGAATTCGTTAAAGAAACCGGGCACTCGGAGACCGTTGGTACGATGACATCCACTTTCATACATGCATCTGTGAGAGCCCCTTTTAAACGAAGGGGCAAGGTCCGGCGCGGGTCGAATTGACTCTGCCGATTCTTGATAACGGTCTTGTTTGCTCATTCTCGTCGATCACGACGACGACGGAAGCTCCTGAAACCTACATCGCTATCATGTTTGCTCCCCGCCTTGGAACTCCTTGGAAGCTATTCGTAAGCGATTATCACGACTTTTGCCCCTTGGCAGATCCCGCCATCGTCACCACCACAGCAAAATCAGGCGGTAAACGCGGGAATCCTTCTTAATCCGACGATAACTCTGACCTCGTCAAAGACTTTTACGGTATGGTTCTGTTCAGGGTGTGATTCCTTCAGCAAATGTTTGTGAGCTGTGATTGGCTTGTTGGAAGTGTTCGTCTGTTGGTTGTTGATTGATGATGACACGTTTTGGTCTTGGACCCTTGCCCCGGTGTTCCGGTGCCGGGACTTGGATGGGGTAGTAGGAGATAAGTATGTGGGTTTCGTGATGTCTGCGCCGCTGGCCATGGAGGGGTTGAGCAAACATCACGACGACAATGCGGTCTATTGACGTGTCCGGGGTTAAGGTGTGAGGGGTGTCTGTCACGATTTGACCCGGACGAGACGGGGACTCGGGGAAGAGTCCGCAGGCTTCGGAGGATTCGGTGACACATCCTCAAGTATCGGCTTGGAGGCAGTTTGCTTTTCAGATGCCAATGGCGTGAATGCAGTTGGATGCATGTGGTGCTGTAGATGGTGTTAGAGATGGTTTTTCCTACCTTGCATTATATCACCTATTTTGATATGCAGGTTTGCCGTTGATAGCTGGTCGCAAGTGACAAGTGATGAAAGAATCTGGCAGACTCATCGTCTAGCACGATGAGGAGGACCTCACGTCGCCCGCGGCCATCGTCCAAGTCATTTGAGCCTAGATCAACTCTCGTGTCGTCACTCTTCCCGAGTCTCTCTCCTTCGCAAGAGCTTCGCCAACATACTAATGACAGCACGCAAAACTTCAATCCCAAGACACCTTCAAAGTTGTTTTACTCTCACCTTCTGGTTTTCTCACAGTTGCGGAAAGAGCCATTACAATGGATCGACACTCATCTGATACTGACGCCAAGCTGCTGGTCGCAGAGGTGAACGAGTTTGAGCATGATACACTCTGCAGCCGCTGTCAGAAGTCCATCACGGGAGAAATCTGTTCGGGTTCCTGGTACCTGAAGCTGCTCTTAGTCTTTCTCCTATGCCAGGTCCCCATCCTGGGGCTGAGCTTCCTTGCATTCCATGCCTTCCAGAGAAATACTAATGTCACGATCCAAGGCATCGACCAGCAGGACTGTAAGAAGCTTCTTATGGATGCATCTGGTTCAATCATCACAAGTTAACTCATGCACCTAAAGACTTTACTCTCGAGAGCTACAACTCCACCGAGAAGCTCTACGACATTGTAGATGCTGCTGATAGATCACCGGAAGCAGACGCATTCTGGCATGAGCTTCAGAAGAGTAAGCATCCTATTGTCCTCGACGTAGTTGACATGCTCATAGCTAACAATCAACAGCCGACGGCATAGTCGCGGTCCGTAGCGAATGGGCGAAGGAAAAGGCCCTGCCCGACACAGTCTCTCACCCTGACGACCCGGCTTCCAAGATCTACCAAATCAACGTCTTTCACGCACTGCACTGCCTGGTACGTTCAGAGACCTAGAACTCTCGGTCGCTTGTTACTAACGTAAGCAGTACCGTATCAGGAACAGACTAACATCGAACATACCACTCGAAAAGTGGCCGCGCAACGATATCCACACCATGCACTGCGTAGACCATATCCGGGACGACTTGATGTGCCACGCCGACATCTCGCTCTCGGGATCAGACGAGTACGTCTCTTTCAACTCCCATGGCTACAATCAGAAGTGCAGAGACTTGGGTGCTCCGCAAAGGTGGGCGAAACGACACAGCTGGGCCGGGTATAAGGATTACCTGGAAGGCGTTATTGGATATGATTTCAATGAGGCGGAGCGGGTGAATATGGCTACGGCTGGAAAAGGGCACTGGAATAAGGCACAGAGCACGCTAGATAAGGATACTGGGAAGATTGAGCTTTGGTTTGAAGAGGACTGAGTCAATAGAAGTTCCACAAGTACTATCCCCGCAGCACGTACTCTAGCTATGTAATGTTTGCATCCAAGCAGGCATCGGATTATCAAATTCTTGTATGCTCGGAAGCTTTCTGGGTCCTTGAGCTCTAGGAGATTCCTTTGGCGAAGGTCTTCATGGTAACTTTGGGTGATTTTACAGTTTAACGTGAACCAATGTCGGTTAACTGACCTATATTCCTCAAGGCCTTGGAACAGTATCGATTCGGAAGGTTGCAGGTAGCAGACCTGAACCGCGTCTTTCAGCCAGGTCCATGAGCCCGCGAGGACTGTACTACCCCCATCTTCTTTGTAACGAGGAAACGCCAAGTCTCGGCCTGAACATGCAAAGAGAGAGCAAAGAACACCCTAGCTAGCAACCTTATCGAGTACCCGAGGCTCGTGTGGGGATACTATCCTCTTGGTGAAGGTACATGGACAATTGGACACGGCAGTTGTGCGGAAGAAACACATCACATTTTGAGACCCTTGAAAGACAACGCAGGACCCGAAAGACTTCAAAGATTGATTTGCTTGATTTGTGCTACGAAAACAGTGCTATTGTCGTTCGTTGTTCCTGCCTTGTGCATTGGCAAATTCCTTGCCCTTGACTAGTCGGCATCTAATGCTATACGTTCTGGAAGTGAGCAAGTAACCCGTCAAATGCTTGTCACAGACTAACTCATATAGCTTCATGAACTAAGATAATGGCTAGTCAGATGCCGCTGAAACCGTTAAAGACAGGATAACCGAAACGCAGCCATACTTTCAAGCTTTTTGTGAATCAGAAGCATTCAACACAAGCAGTCGAGGCATCTGTCGTAGCATCTTCAACCGGGCCCTCGTCGCCGAATGAGGCAATGGAAGGGCTCGCGTAGATGAACCTGGGTTCGAGGTCTGCCTTGGGCTGGACTGGAGCAGCGAGAATAGATGCCATGATGGCGGCGATAGGAAGGAAGACTCTAGCAAAGAACATTTTGAGGCTGCTGATTGAGAATATGGGCCTTGATGTTGATGGTGCGCAGATGAAGAAGTCGCTGAGTGTATCCCTGGACGAGGGAGAGTCATGCCTCTTTTAAGCTTTGAACCGATAGGTTTGAACAATGTTCTCAAATATCATTGAAAAGTCATGGAGTCTTTCGATGAGCACAGTGCGGCACGAGTCTCATCCTTTCCTCGGGGGGGAAACACCAACAGCACCGTCGGTCTTTGGGAGTTGGGGTCTAAGGAGATAAGCGCCAATGTGATATGTGTGATGTCTGTGGTTTCCAAAGCAAACCGCATGGTGTTGACTGGACGGGCTTTGTTCTGCAAGATCCATGTGCAGTCACATGGTGTTGGATCGGACTAGTATGTATTGACACGTTCAGTGCCCGTCCTTCTCCGCCTGACGCCGGGACCACAAGCTCATCCAACGGCCTTACCCACCAACTGGTAAAGGAAAAGGATAAGCTAGATAAACAATCAGATATAACAGGACACGTTCACGCGTTGGTTCGGTAGTTCCAATCTGTGTGCGTGCGTTTCCTCTAAGGGGGCTGGGCGGGTGGCCCTGTTCACATTGGGGGCGACGAGGAGGGACGCCATCAGCTGCGTCAACCAACATGCATACCAGAAACGCCATCAACAGTTGCCAAGTTCAGGATAACTTTGAATACGGAAAGTACTCCTAGTATTAGCAATGACTAGGGTAGACTGTTCGGTACGCTCAATTAGGAACATTCACCTGCCGACACTGCGGCTGTCTTTTACTACCTAGTCAGTTACAGTATGTTTGCCTGCGCCGAGAAGGTGGGCTCTCACTCGAACAAAGCGCAATCCGACGCTGTTAAGTCTCAAGACAAACATGATATTTGATAGTTGATATCTTGGAGAATTATGAAGACAGGCGGCGATACGGGAAAGGAAGGTGGCAGAATGCTCCGATCTCGACTTCCCCATGCCTGCCTCGAGACCTTGACCTTACCCTCTCGTTCGAGATCTTTCTTCCTGTTACCTCGCTTTACCATCTACATCTCAGTTTTCGAAGGCTTCTGAGTAATTTAGCTCTCCGGTGCATCAAAGAAAAGTCCTTTTGACGCCAAGAATCTCAGTCGCCAACGCACCACTCATCGATTTAAGGGATTCCTCATGACGAACTTCCAAGGTGACCCCGAGGCTGACGTTCTTCTCAGTAAGGAGCACAGTCGGGACAAAATCGAATCTTCTGTGGACCGACGTCAATGGCACCTTTCAAGATTTCTTTGCTGGTCCGCTTTGATCACCCTGCTGCTGTTCGCACTCAGCGCTTTCAGCCATGAATACTCTTTGTTGAGCATCGAACCCTCTCCACACACAGTTCCAATACACACCTGCGGCTCTACGGTCCCCGAAGCAAAGGCGAATGGCTGCGTTTTTGATGTCATGGCATATGGCTGGGTCCCATCTCAGTGCTATAACGGCGACCTCGTCAGCACGTACAACGCATATAGTATGAGCCCTTGGGCATTCGACAAGAACCTCACCAAGCCAGCGTCCGAACAAGTGCTTATGGCTGGAGAGAGGAGAATTCTCTACACGAACTTACGATTCCACCAAGAGCACTGTTTCTACACATGGCATAACCTGCTCCACAGCGTCGAGCATCAACGGCCACTGATTCATAACCTGTCGGCGTCTACCGAACACCGGCACCACTGCAAGGAGCTATTTTTGCAAGGGGAAGCGCCAACGGGCCCTGTTGTGCCAGCATTCTTTCATTGTGTAGACATGGAAGAGCCGTTCGTGCTTCGAGAACACATGTATGAGGATGAGTGAAGTTCCTGGTCGAAGATTGTGTTCCAAGACAACGGTTCCTCGTATAAACCAGGATTTCGGATGGCTAAGGATTATATTAAAATGAACAACAGTCGCCTATGCGTCTTCTTATTGTTAAGTACATGAAATTCTACAGGTTCTCCGTCTTGCGGCTATCTAGGAGACGCGCTACAAAGCTTGGACGGACGATACTCTTCCTTTGTCATAGCTGGATGTCAACATCAATTCACTCTGTATCTTGAGGGAATTTCAGGTCTTCAACCGTGATTGAGGATCTGCATTTAACAACTGAATTGTCTAAACAAAGAACCTTGTTGTGACAAGCTCCTCACAAAGCAACTCTTTTGGCAAGCTGTCTATTGATTTGTTTGCTAAGGTTTTCCATCTTCCGATCCTTGCCTGACTTCATACCGCTTTTGTCACGAACCAAAATCTTCGACTGGCAAAAGATCTATCGCCGAACGCAAAGAAAGATTCTCCAGAAAATACATGCAACATGTTTGAGATTGCTCACACTGATCCGGAATCGTCAGCGGATCACTCGAGGAGAATCGGTCACTCGAAACATGTACTTCTAAACCTTTCGCCAATTTAGCAAGGTGCTCTAAGCCTTACCGAGATTGGCCCAGATGAGAGTGAAATTTTGCAATGGAATCCTCTAGTCATTGTATCGAACTTTGAACATGGCATGTATTGGCTAAATGCTATGCGCTGAATGATCTTTGGTGCTGTATGTTTACTTCACCACCCGCCATATCTACATGTAGTGGCTGCTTTTCCGATTCTGGGCCGCCATCCGCGATATCTGCCTCACAATCGATTCCGCAGAGTAATATCTCTTTCCAACATGACGGGTTTCTTGCCACGGGAAGGAATTCTACTCGAACACGAGGCGAGATTAGAGTAATCAGGTGTGTTTGGTGGGCGAGTTTCCCGGATAGAAGAATAGTTGTTTGTTGACAACAGCGAATGTGCCCGAACTTATTACAAACAGCTCTAATCTTCCGAAAAGGAAACTGCTTTCGATAAGCACAGACTACTTATGGAAAGCAACTGAACTCTATGACACCACTTGACACGAGATATCGATGATACCTCATGTCTGGGGCGAAGAAACCTATATGAGGTCCCCTTTCCCTTTAAACTCACTTGCTTCTCCAACCCGGCGTGGAACAAGAAGCCAGCTGTCTTATAGAGAGATTATTTAGCACAAAGCTAGATGCTGTCAGATCTCGTGCCCCCCAGCGAAGCCTTTCTCTGAATGCCCTCTTTTTGTACTTTGAGTTGAAAAACGCGCAAGATGGCGATCCACGTGAGGGGCAAGTGTGTCTCTTATCCGGGCAGCTGGCCTCTCGTGGAGGGTGAGGGTCTTTCTTATAGCTTTTAGGCCAAAGCAGTTCTCATCGGCAGAATTCGACCGCCTGAAATGACCACAACCATCTTCAACTTCTTTTTATCCCCTCCAAACTCGCCGGCGAGGGTGGGGCAACGCTTCTCGACTTCCTATCTTAGTCTAGTTGAGGTTTATATTTCTTCATCTTATATCTTAAGAAAGTTATTCGCGGTATTTGACCACCTGACTGAGCCCGGGCCAAGGCGGAGGGAGTGTAGACCCATAATTGCCGGGCCCTAGTAGAGTGCCAGACGAAGGTGAAGCTATTCCCAGCGATTCACTACAACCGCCCTGGGGCGGACTTTTTCTTCTCCCAGACCTTAAATAGAGGACTTCACTGCGATGATTATCTACTTCTCCATCTCTCTTCATTCTCGCACCGAAGACTTTCGCGATAGCAATAATTTCGCGACTCCAGCAGCCCCACTCAACACCGAACACCCTTCTCCCTCTTCCTGAACTCCATCCTCCTTCTACCTAGCTGCCACAACAGACTTCGGTATGGAGTCGGTAAATTTCGGCATGACGGATTCTGGCGTTGCAGGTTTCGGCATGGTAGACTTTGACATGTCAAGCATTCCTATGTTCGCTGATAAAAACGCGCCGGACGCGTTTCAGTGGTTTGATGAGAGCCTGACGAATGATGTCTTGCCATCGATTTCCCAACCGGAACCCGCCGCTTCGCCTTTCCAAGCCGATCTCGATATCATGGACAATCTGTCAGTACCTTCGGATCAGAAGAAATGGATGTTCGATGTCATCTTCAGTACGTCGGCCCAAACAGCTTATCCGCATTCTGACTGAATCCAAAACTGACCTGGCCATCACAGACGATGTCATACCGTACCGATATCATGACCATTTCCGACTCTTTCCGAGTATCGATTTCTATCACACCCTCTTCTACAACCGAAGCAATCGCGATGAAATCTGGGGTTTTGTTGCACGATTTCACGATTGGATCTCTAGCGTCGCTGCGTCTTCCTCCGATGACGCTGATAAGGCGATCGAGTCACTTGAGCTTCGCGCACTCTTTCACGGATGGCCGGGAGAGTCAGAGCATAACACTAGTTCTGCAATAAGGCTCCTGGATGAGGCTTCCATGGAGAAGCAGCAGGCAACCCAGGCTTCCCAAATGCCCTCAGCGGTTTCAACGCCAAGCGACATGCTGCTGAACAGAAAGAGATCTGTATCCCAGATGTCGGACTGGACAGAAAACCAGCATCCCATACTGAAGACCCAACTCGAGGTCGCACCGACATTTCAATACCGCGGAATCATTCAAAATATGGAGCGTTTCAAAGAGCTCGATGATGCATATGATAGGCATCTGAGGCGTGCGGCTGGCGCAGCTCCAGAGGACGACCCTTCATGGCCAGCTTCTCCAGCAAAGCAACAGGCGTACGTCCGGAAGCTGTTTGAGAGCGCAACCGACTTGAGCGACTTCTTCGAACTGAGGAAAGCTCGTGAGCGATTGAACAACATTCGGAACATTCAACAAGGCGATTCAGTACAAGAGGCCGAAGCAAACCCAAGAAAGAGACGCCGGGCTCTCAATGGTCAACCCGCTGGTCAAGGCCTTGCAGCTAGACCCAAGGGAATGAGCAAATCGGACTGGGCACTTCTAGATGCCAAAAATACTCCTGTGGATCTTTTGGAGGCTGTGGTTCATCACCGCATCTCCAGTATTGAAGTTGAAATACTGTGCTGGAAGTTGTTGGTAAGTCAAAGCCTTCTCAACATTGTGCCTTTCGCGCTCTTAGCTAACGAGCATAAACAGTGCTGCGCCATGGAGCAGCAACAAGGCTTCACAATGCGTCCTCTGTGGTCTGGAACCAGAACTGTGTCAACGTGGGAACATTTTGACACCTTTTCTGAGAGGTGGCAGGCTATATGCGACAACATTCAAGTATTTGCCCCAATATTCCGTGGTAAAGAATTACAGCTTCTGATGGTTTAGTAGGACTGCAAGATGATCATTCACTCGCTCACCCGCGCAGACTGGTTCTGCAAGTATGCGGGTGCACCATCCAAAGAACGAGGGGTGGGTTCTTTGATGTCAACTCGAAGTGAGACAAACTAATGTTAGGACAGGCAAAACTGAGCAATGACTTGCTCAACGGCCGTCGGGACATACAGAACCAGGTCGGCCGTGATATTATCAAAGAGAGAACTTCTCAACAGGAGTGGGTAGCCTCTGAAAGCTTCGAGATCCGTGACAGACATGGCGACTTGATATCCAAGGGAGGGCATTTGGGAGACATAAAGAGGCGACAACTCGCTGTCCGAGACAAGGGGAAATGTAACAGAAGCAGTTGATTCTCCAAGGTCAATTCCAATGCTGTTCACATGCATTGAGATTTGTCCGTTGCACAAGATCGGATGGTCGTGAATGGTTAGAGATGGCACAATGACGATAGATCAACTGGGAAACTCGAGTTTAGGAGCTAATTACTGAATGTGGGCACGAAGGATAAGGGTGTCCTGTCCGTTGTCCCAGCTGGGCTTTCAAACTAGATATCATATGAAGAAGTGCTTATCCGACAGACAAGGCCTTAGCCAAGTTCGATGTCTCTCTTGATCTCGTAACATGTTTTGTGTCTTGGCGAAAATAGACCCAAGGATGCCTTGCTTGGTCATGGTGTCTAGGAAGGTCATAATGAGTAACTTTCCACTTGATCAGCAACATGACGACGGCTGGTTCAAGACTGCCTGGGTTAGGGCCATGGATCAAGGCCATATTCCGATTTCTACCGAAGGAGTCTCATAGTTCATAGCGATAATTGGGCAATGGTTCATGGGCGATAAGTAATCAACGCTGCCATAAGTCCTTGAACCCGGTCGCTCAAGAATTGCTTCTGAAAAAAGCTAGTAAGACTGGAGCAAACTCCCAGCTCTTTGGCAGACTCTTTATTTCCATACCTATGAAAAGAATCAAACAGTCATGAGAGATTTGGCAAAACTGCAGCTTCTGTACTTCTTTCTGCTAGAAGATAGAAAGTACCACCATAGTAGAAGTGTGGAAACAGTAAAGACGCCGGTCACTAGAAAGTAGATCCAGATATAGCTTGACACTACCGAGTGTTTAGCGTCATCTGGAGACCAGTTGAAAAATGTCATCGAGAACAACGTCTGCTTCGCCTTAGCTAGACTTCCAAGACTGGCCAGAGCAAAAGACGGACTTACTGCGAAGAAAGTTCCTGGAAGGAAAACCATTGTTACTAAAGCAATCGAGCGCATTTGCCTAGAGTCCCGACCGGTAGCTGTCGCAATGTCCACATTTGTGTCGCCTTGAGCCTAAGAGAACATTTATCTATCAATTCCAAAGCAAAGCAGAAACCAATTGGGTGTTTCGGCCAAACGCGAGAGCCCGACTTACCCATTGCGTGGCAATTGTCATTCCCTCAACGCTCATCGTACACTCCTGAATCCTGTCTTCCAAGTCTTCGATGAGAATGTGGAGTCGATCGTGGATCATTAATCCAGTCCTATCCATTGCCAATTTACCTGCTTCGTGTTGTATCTCATGTTTAGGCTGCTCACAACCCCTATCAATCAGCTGAACCCTGTGTAGACTAGACAATTCAGCGATATGATCTACCATCTTTCGAAGCTGCCCTTTCCATGCCCTTAGACTGTTCCGAAGAAATGTTGTGTTCAGCCATGCTGACCTTCTAGAATGTCTCATGTCAATTTTATCCTCTTCTTGAATCTCCTCGCCCTCAACCGGGTTTCCAGTACCAAGCTCGAAGATTGCTCCTTCGATGGCATCAACCGTATCTGCAACAACTTTTGCCATTCGATCTCTTTCCAACTCTGCAAAAATACCTGGCAGAATGAGAGGGAATAACGTGTGGTCTTTTGCTCGACTCAGTCGGCTGACCACGTTCCGTTCCACCTCCGCTGTGCATCCAAACAGCACCGCAAATGTTAACTGGCTCTGAGGAAAGTACGTGGCTGTCAAAGCCATGTCGTCTGCCCATGAGTTTGATGACCTACATTGATACACTATAATCAAAGTCAAAATCTCGAAGTATCTGGTATGGGGATCAATGGGGCCATACCTATCGCAGGGTGACCTATCGAATCCGACTCCCCAACATTCATGGTGACGAAAGACCTGGAAAAGACAGGAACGTCTGCCCGGCTGATCACACGCGCTATGGAAGAGTGCACGAAGAATTTGTCGCAAATGCTTCTGAATGTAACCTGGTCAAAAGGTAATTGGCGCACCTCCCTCTTTCCCCCTTTCGCATTATTACTCAAGTCGGCCTGGTGCCCACCATCGGAAACGCTGTGGCTCGGCAACCCTTGTCTGTCAAGAGAGCTGAAGGGCGAAGTTTTCTCATTGAAGGTTTCATGATTGGAACTTATGGGATGTACAGCAGGGAGGCTTTCGCTTCCAACAAGCTTCGTGGATGTTTCCGACTTTCTGGCAATTCTTTGGTGGCAAAGTAAGTCAGTCTAGGAGGGCTTTTCTATTTCTCTTTTTTTCTTTCTGGAATTGAGAGAAGTTTTCGTACATGAGAACTAGGCCCGAGTCCTTATGAATTGACGGGATGCACTACAATCAGTTAACCGCCATGCAGTATCAGGTCAGACATGAAGCTGAAGCTGACATTATCAAGCCAAGACTGCCACTCTGTGGAGGTCTCATTGGACCAAAGTACAGGACCCTATCTCGAGGGTTAGCTTCCTTCTCATCTAAGTGATAAGGGCTAGGACAAACGCATTGATTGGTTAAGATCTTGATCACTGTCGTCGGTTGTGGCCTGTAACGAAAAACTCTTTGCAGGTCGGTCTCATTCAAGCTACTGTCGTCCAATGCCCAGTCCATGACCGAATGAATGTGAGATGTAGGAGCTTCGGTTTCCGTCACAACTTCATCTTGCTGTAAAGGTTTAGGGGAAGAGAATTCTGCACCATAATAGCAGCTTATCACTCATCTGGGGGCCCTCTGCACGTGGGATCATTTGCAGCCATGTGTGACGCAGCCTACTTCAGGGTGGCACTCGCAAGGGGGGAAAACCGCATTCCTGCAGCTGCTGCAGGCTGCGCCACCCATTATTACTGCAAACCGTCATGTATTACAATCTTCTCATGATTCGTGTCAGGCTGACCAATAGTCTTTCAACTGTTCGCCCTACTTTCACGGGAAACGCAGCGCCGTTCCGTCGGTGAGTCTGGACCGTGTGACTGTCTAGTACAAATGATATGTGACTTAGGGTTCGCCACAGCTCCCCTCTGGCTGTGCCTGCTTGTTCTCTCTGCGGAAAGCTCTGCCAAATTGTAAAACCTCAGTACCAATACTTGCAGCGCCTCGTGAAAACCTGTCCAAGCCTGCTATGCCACCTGGCATAATTCCTCCTCCAATCACCCAATTATGACTCGACGGTTGCGAAAGCAGTCCATCTGCAAGGGAGCGGGCGCTACCGTCAGCAATCCACCAGCCCAAGAATAAATGGCACACCAAGGTCTCTTTGCTTGTTTCTTTGCTGTTTTACGGCATGGAGTTGTACATCCTGGAAATAGTGGAGGTGGATGTTATCTGGTTGTTGAAAGGGCTTGCTTGTCAGTTCATGTTCACACAGCCGATGCAACTTAAAGAGAGGCGTTCGAAGACGTGGCCATTTTGTGGCGGCTCACCATGGTTGGGTCGCAGCGGTCTCGATACCCTGTAATCGCATTCCCAGGACAAGTTCTTGCTCAGGCTCTCTGCAAGGCTCTTATCAGAATGGGATGAGTTCTTCGGTCGTCCTTCTAAAGTGTAGCCGAATTCCACTCCTGGTCAGGGTTTGATGTATAATACGAGGCGCGTCACGCAGATTGCACGTAGAGGCCAAACAATTTCGACTTGCATTCTTGTAGCTAAGTTCACAGCAAGAAGGGAAACCGCCTACACACTCTGAAACTGTGCAGGCCAGATACAATGGCGACTGAAGTCTTCCAGGGCAGGTACACCGACGAAGCGGTGATCACCCAGCACCTACGGCTCATATTTCCACGCCAGAAGTTCCAGATATCTGTGAGAACGTCCCTCAGCGACGTTGATATTATATGAATGGGGCGTATATGCTGACAAGTCGGTCTAAATTTCTAGTCGGAGCGCGGAAGGTTTTTCTGCACTATCCCGAGAAAATTGAGACCGGTGAGGATGTGAAAGCTTAGTGTCTGTATATCGAAATCTAATTCGATGCAGGTCGAGCGTGAGAGAGTCCTGAGAGCAATTCAAGCAGATCATTACGACCAAGAGAGTTGAATGTACTCCGTTAATTCCTTTCATAGTCATGGTCACGAAATTCGAGACGGCGCAAGGCGATTGGTTATGTAAATACGTCATAGAACTTTGAGTCATGAAGGAAACACTTTTGGGAGCAGCTTTTGTGATTCTTCTACCTGATTTGAGATCTATCTATCGGCAGCTGAACGTGTCGGTCCATCATAGTCCATTATGATTGCTTCAAAATCACTATCGTCAATATTCGCAATGTGCCTCTTCGCCACCTTGTTGAGATGTGCTTGAACCGGTACATGAGGCTGTATGATGGCCGATGATGAAGTTGGTGACATGCAGTATCCCCTTCGGCTGCTTTGGTCTTGCATGAGACTCAACTCTCGACATAGATCAGGTGACGCGATACGCTTTCGGTCAACTGATTGGACTATCAACATTCTGTTTTGGACCAGAGCTAGCAGATCGCTGATAAGTTGAGAGCATCTTCTGTGCCCCCTCAACCGGTCGAACTCCTAGCTGTCTTGTTAGCGAATAAGCTTTCAAGCTACAGTTTACCAACCGAACCTCAGTAACGCTTTGCTTGATGTTGAAAGCATAGTTATCTTCGGATACCCGAACAATTTCAAAATAGATAGGCGTGTCGTGGCTATTGATATATGGAGACATGCGCTTCTGCTTGAACTCCTGATAGCCTTTCCATCCATCTAGAGTCCATACTATGAACTCAAGTATGAGACATCCGAGGGTCCATATGTCGAAAGACCTAGATATGCGACCCTCATTCCCTTCAATATCACACTCAGGAGGCCTGTAGTTGGGAGAAACTGGGATTTCTGCTCCTGGTCGGTTGGACCGACTCTCCTGGCCGTGTGTTCGGGTGAGACCAAGATCAGAAAGAACTAGGTTGCCTCTACCATTCGATTTGAACCACAAGACATTCTCTGGCTTGATATCACCATGTCTTCCATAGAGACGTTTTCCATTGATGTCCAGGTGGTCCGTGTCGTTAGGGTCGTGGATGTAGCTCAAAGCATCAGCAATGCCGCAGATCTGGCGCATCATCCACAGAAAGAATTCATGATTTCTTTCAAGAAATGATTTACGCTCCCAGAATTTAAGAAGATCACATTCGGCCCAGGGAAACAACAGAAGGTACTCAGTGGTACCATTAGTACTACGCGTGAAAGTTGCAAGAAGGGTGACGATGTGGGGGTGTCTTCCGCCGAATCGTTTCAAGTGCTTAACTTCCTGGTCGAATTCCTGTCTATTGGGAATGTAGAGCTTCTTCAGAGCAAAACATCCTGGGTCGGCAGATATCTAAGGTTATTAGTTCTGCGATCAAGCTGAGGAAGTGAATGTATGATGGTAACATAAACCGTACCTCTTTGAGCGTCTTGTGGAAACCATGCTGCCAAGCATGTATTACGATTTGCTTCACTTCCCCGAAACCTCCACTCAAGCTCATTGATGTCGCACCGTCAGGTGTAACGACTGAAATAGGATTGGATATTGTGACCCATGGGAGTATGTGAGTCTCGCCGAAGCTATAATGGGAAACTTCTCCCTTTTGTGAGGATTTGGCAATGTAATGAACGAATAGGCGACATTGCAGTTTGTAGAAAGTCTCCCCATCCAGAGGATCCCATTCGCCAAAAGGGCGATGCGACTGGTAGTATCTCTGGTCTTGATATTCTGTAATTTGGTCGCGTTTTAGGGGAAGATTTTCATCGGTGAATCTCTCGTCGACAAAGCTCTGAATACACTGGCCTTGCTGCATGAGGACCAGAATCGCAAAGATGAGATGATAGCTTGCAGAAGTATCATTTCTCCCCAGAATCGTGTCTGTCCACCGTTGACAGGTGTTGGTTGAATTCTCGCCGTGTTCCGCAGTAAGTGAACCTTGTTTGACGAGATGTCGAACAATGTGAGAGACGGTCTCCCTGCCGAACAGGTGTTCAAAGAGCTTCGATGGCCAGAAATCTTGGTCACGGCCCAATGGTGATTTGACGGCGTTGTCCCAGACCCTGCATTTGATCTGTCGCTTCATGTGAGCATCACTGGTGATTTCTTCTAGATTCTCTAAGTTAGGTAGGGTAGGGGTTAACCAGGCGGCAACAGCTGGAATTCCAGTGGAAGAACGGAGGTTTTCGACGCGGATCGGAGGCCCGTCATTGATCTGGATAGCCGGTGTATTCCCGTCAACAGGTCCTTTCTGATGAGCCATGGCGACTAAGACTGGGGTGTACTCCCCTCGAGGAGTTTTGAGACCTGGATTTTCTTACGAAGAAAGAAGAATGACGAAGACTGAGGACATTCTCAAGCCCCTGCCTCAGGTGAAGCTGTCGGGTCGAGGCTCATATCACGTCAAGTATGAACACCATGCTTGCCTCAAGGCTGCCCGCAGCCTGGTTGTTGGGCGCATGAACATTCGACCACACCCTCTTGTATGCTTCTCACTTAAATTCACTTTTGAACAAGGCTTTCATCAAATAAGCCACCGTCAGCAACAAAAAGTCGGTGTTGATTTGAGTGACTTACCTTGCCCAGAACTATGATCGAAGCAGGCTACAGCCAGGCTGCGGCTGATTGTGACTCCCTGTCACCCAGCCACACCCGCCTCTTCTCCATGCAGATGGCTGGCAATGTAGTTCGGAAAAGACATTGAGGCACCGTCATGCATATGGAGCCTGCCTTGATCTCGATCAGGCGGGCAATCAGGACATGGCCATTCATACCACCCATACAAAGAGGCGCACACCGAGTCATATCAATAGACGAATGATATTTCCAGCAACCCTCACGGATTCTTTCTTCATCCTATTCTAGGGACTAGCTTGTTTTCAGTTTTTTTGCTCCAAATTATCCAACCAAACCTTGCCAAAATGAAAGCTCGTTGGGAACGCAGTCAGACATTTGCTGACAACCAAAAATCAGTCGATTCCTTCTCCTTACCGCGTATTCAAACTGCACGCTATCTGTGTTCGCTTGCACGAATACATAACCTTGTAGTACTAGAACCTCCCGTTCAACGAGGCTCGTACGTCAGGACGAGCCTGTGTCTTTATGTTACTACTTGCGACTACTTGGACTTTTCTTTTTTTTTGGGGGGGGGGGGGGGTTAGACTGCACTTACAAAGTCTAGAGGGAGCGACGAAGCATCTGCTCTGATGCAATACACATTTTGCCTAGTCTTCAGGTAATTCTTAGTTGCGTGTTCTGTGAAATCTGACCAGAGTTGGGGGACAGGAAATGGCTCGATTCTTTGCTGAAAAGGGGTTGTTACTTCGACTGAGAACTTTCCAGGGCCGTACAATCTGGTGAGAAGGTTCGATAAGCCGTGAGGGCTCTTGACGGTCTTGCAGTGGACGAATTGCCATTGGCCGCTACTACTTGAAGAGCTAGAGACTGAGGGCATTGCCGTACAAAAACGAGATGATCGTTCGCAGTCCAAGATTATCTTATGTTGATTGACCGTTCTATAAAATTGAACAAAGAGGGAAGGAAGCGGAATAAGAATATGCTTTCTAATACAGCTTGAGAATTAGAGTCGTTATCCGGTCCAAACAATTACTAGGCCTGGGCATCGATATCAAGGGCTCATGAGCCCTTTTCTAGGTGATCGACCTGCATTATGAATCAAGCGCGTGTCCGCCTGGTAACGGCACAGTGAAACAATAGGTTGCCTGTTTATTAACTCTTGGTATGGTCATGCATTAGCGACCAGCGGGCTGAAAAGACGACTATCCAACCACGGCTGCCGCTGCCACACACCCCATTCCTTTCGGCGCCACGCCTCTTTGATAGTTTTTCTACTTCGCTCCCTACTCAGCCGCAGTCAGGTCTGAATCAGGCCGATAACTGGTTGTGTGCCGCCTGATGGACTTGGCGTGTGTGAAAAGATGATCAATATTAGGTAGCATGCAGCAGTTGCATATGCTGATGACTGAAGTAGTGATTTGGAATGACGGGCTGCACCATCGTGGGGGTAACGCCATAGTCCTGGCGGAAGATGGCCCATGTCTCTTCCCCCCATCATTTCTTGGTCTATGAGGTAGGCTTCGGTGGGAATGTTCCAAATAAGGGGACGATGTGTGGGAACGAAGGAGGTGAGGGGGCGGGAATAAGCAAAATCATTTCAATGCTCAGCATTCGAGAGCCTTATCATCTCCTCTCCGGGGCTGTGCCATAATTATCACCCGCTAGACAAGACCAGTAACACCTGGCTTGCCCTGATTTAACCAGCAAGAGGGATGCGGAGATCTTTTGGGCAGCTTCTGCCGAATAATATATTGGTGTGTTTCCGCTGTTTCAGGATTCGTGCGTGGCTATTTGAAGGCTACTTCGTCAGAGCTAACAGGATACTCGTCCACAGCAAATCATTGCGTTGATCAAAACACTGCACCATATATAACCGATATGAGCAATCCCAGGGAAGAAGATGATAATCTTACACTGGGTGATGTACAACCAGGGCTCGATTTCTGTAGCACAGTGAGTCACGTCCTTCTTAGTACAATCGCCCCTACAGATACGACTCTTTGCATGTCCAACTACCTAGCTGTCACTCTACTCAATCATCCTTATAATTGCCTTGATTTTCCTTGGACTGACTCGCTCGTCTTTGCAGCAGCCTCGCGTCATACTTTCTCGATTCAATGAAGATGTCGATTCCTCATCAATAAATCCGACCAATCCGAGAGACAGGAAAAGTCTGTCCCCTGAAGCTTCTCGAGCGCCCCCAGACCACCGAAGATTGCGTGTTGAAGACGACGAGATCAGCATCCATACCCAAAATGACCGAGGCTACGCAGCTGCTGGGCGGGCGTTCGATAAAAGCAAATTTGCGGCTTACCAAGATACTGAGCCTATCATAGCAGAGTCGGACTTTGGACAAATGGGCACGCACTTGCAAGGCATACAGCCAGACCACGCTACGAAGACAACATATGTCAAGTCCATGGCTTTGGAAGTCCTCAAATCTCTCGAAAAGTACGACGGACGATCTCAGGGGCCAAGGTGGTTGCCAGTCAATCACCTTTTCAGAATTATTACAAGAGATTCCGTTCTTCGAGCGTTAAAGGAATCTCTTCAAAAATTGGAGCTTTCCCAAGGAACCTTAGAGAGATATGCGGAAGCTGTGTGTCCCTCAATAGGTTCAGAAAGCAGCATCGGATCACGAAGCATGTTTGCGATCCTTACGATTCTGAACAGAGCTGAAGAAATCCTTGAGTACGTTGATCTCGAATTATCGGACGACAACTTGCCTTTTGTTGCTGGCCCAGACCAATTGAGTCAGTATGGCAAGCTATTCCCAAAGGGTGTCCAGTTTCAACATCCGTACCAGTCATTCGGACGCCATTGGACATTTGAAACCTGGGGTGCGTTGAAGGAGTGGCAAAAGATAATGCGGTCACCATTTTTTGCAATTGACCCGGGCGACAGAGAAAGAGATATTCCTCACTACGAATTGGAGCCTGATACAGTTCTACCATTCATCAAAGAGTTCCCGGCCACATCTTCGACAATGACGTCTTACAGCAAAGTGCAGCGAGTGCAAATCCACATGCACCACCACACGATGTACAAGGTATTGATGGACCCGCATTCTTCGAGGATAAAATCACAGGCTGAAACATTTCCAGGGGTTTAATGACGAGAATCCATGCTTCGCTGTCAAAGAACTGCTCCCTGAGCTTGGCAACCAAGACACGAGTCGCGAACTCAACTTTAAAGAAGAGGTACGAGCTTTGGCCAAGACTGTCGGCTTATCGAGTCATGATCATGTTATCAAGCTACTTGCAACTTGGAGGAGAGGGGACAGTTGGAGTATGCTGTTTCCATGGGCTAGGAGCAACCTCAAAGACTACTGGCTGCAAGAGTCTCCCGATCCCAAAAGATCGCCAGAATTCGTACAGTGGATGTCTACGCAATGCCGGGGCCTTGCAGAAGGCCTCAAGAAGATTCACAAAAGTCCTTCAAACCACCTCACAGAAGAGTTCGGTATTCACGGAGACATAAAGCCCGAGAATATCCTCCTCTTTGACAGCAAATCGAACGAATTTGGGACGATGGTCATTAGTGACTTCGGCTATACTCGCTTTCATGGAAGAAATACTCGGTCAAACACCCCTGTAGTAGGCTTTAGTCCAACTCACAGAGCCCCGGAACTTGACCTTGAACAGACCATCTCTAGATCTTACGACATGTGGACGTTTGGTTGCGTGTTTCTCGAGTTCATTACCTGGTATCTGAAAGGTCCAGACGGGATCGAGCAATTCGTGAATCAGCGAATTCATGACGACAAAGGGGCACCTCCAGGCTTTTCTGAGGATAAGTTCTTCAACATCAACAACACAATCGGCAAACAGAGAAGACCGATAGTGAAGCGTTCTGTGGAAGACGTAAGTCGAAATTTTTGAGAAGACAGAGGGAAACGATATGCTGACTATAATCTCTTTCGTCCGCACCCTAGTGGATAGCGCATTTGAGAAAACAACCTCACTGTGGTGGCTATTTCAATGACTTCTTGAATCTGATAGTCAATGAGCTTTTGCAACCCGAACCTAGAAAACGAGAAAAGTGCGACAAAGTTGCTGAGCATCTCAGGAAGTTAGAACAGAAGTGCGAGCGTATGTGCGAAAGCGGAACGGTGGAGTACCTCATGGGCAGGATCTCTGAGCCCTCGATGCCTACAACCTCATCTGTCACAACATTGCCTTCACATCAATCAAAGAACTGCCGTTCCCAGTCAAGCTATCCTTCAGTCATAAGCTCCCTCTGCGATATTACCTGGGGCTCTTGGAGCGACCGTGGGTCATCGAAGTGGCCACATCGATTGATGAACAACATCGATGCGATGCTCTTCAGCGGAGTTTCCTCACGAGAAGGTGGTGAACAACATCACCGACAGCCTATGGGAAGTCCTCAAATGGAGCCTTTAGTCCAGCCAACTGAACAAACACCATTGTTTCCATCTACTACTGTGGAAACCCCCACCATTTCTTACACAGCTACTTCCCATCAGGGATCAAGGCCTCGAGGTAGGCAAGGTGAGAATCAAGATGTGGTCGCTCCGAGATATCCCGACGAACCCTTTCAACAGCAACGAATGAATACAAACCTCCGCATGCGGGACGGTCAGTGCCGAGAGTTGACGAACGGCAGGTTGGGTGACCATATCAGTGACACTAGAAGTATCGAGCAAAAGAGACCGGGCTCTTTCCTGTCTGTTTACAGCGATGGAGCTTTATGTGGACTGAGAGACATATTCCAGTATTGTTTCGCGTCTTCAGAGGACTCTCAGAGTTCTAGAGATGGCTGAATTTCCGCCGAGATTGGGGAGTCACCATATGCACTAAATCAAAATTTGGGGAGTTCTGCTTGGTGTTTTGGTCGGTGGACATTGGCTTTGAATAGCCTTTGCCGGAAAGGACCGCAAACTTTGATCTCCAAGAATCGATGAGGGATAGAACTAAGAGGCGCAAGTCTGCATTTGATACCATATGATTTCAAGCGCTATCATTAGGATATTTCAGCCAGATATCTACAAGGGTCTCGTATTGGCTACATTAAACACTGATCCACCTTGCCATCCACGTTCTGGTGATCTGCTTGGCTTCATCAACGAGACCAAGATCCAATAACATTTGAACAGTGCCACGAGTGGAACTTTCAAGAGCACTGAAGACCCACGAATGGGTGAAACTGGTGTGCTCACCGATAAAGACCGTGTTGAACTCAGTCTGCCAGAAGGCCGGCAGGTAAAGCTGTTGTTGGGGAACAATGGGAACGGCAAAAGCTCCCGCATGATGCTCATCCTGCTCCCAGCAGTGACGCTCATAGTTGCCGGTCCACATCTCATCAGCAATGGGGCCGTGAATCTCGACCATAGCGCGCTGGATGTAGGCAATGTGCTCCTCAACAGGCATGGAGCAAGCGACAACAGCATCGGCGTCAGGCGCATAACTCGTAAGCATGACACCGGGACCGGTTCCATTGATGTTGTAGGAAGGGTAGCAGATCTGACCGATGCCGTAAATATCAGTGCGTCCACATCCACCGATGATGGGGTGCTCGAGGTGCTCCCAGAAGCGAGTCTTGTACTGCATGGCGACCTTTACGGCACCCAGGAAGACTGTGCGCTCAATGGCGCGGCGCATCAAGCTCGAGTGAGGCGGCAGCTCCCAGTACTTGAGTACGTTGAACGGTACGCTGTTGAAGACATAATCAAACTGTTCGGTCGTAGTGTTCTTGGACCAGGGGTTGCCTCCAGTCTCACGCCATGTCACATTGAGGTTGTTGGAATCCTCGTTGTACTTGACGCTGAAGACCTTGGTCTTGTAGGCAATGCGATCTTTGATAATGTTCTCGAAGGCAGCGGGGAGACGGCTGATACCACCATCAACGGTGCGCCACTCATTGGCTAGGAAGTAGACAGTCTCAAACTCCCACATAGGCCAGACAACGTGAGATGGGGTGACCTCATCAGTCACGTTCAGATCGGTGTTCATAACGTGGAGCAGGTACTCGACCTCAGAGAAATCGAACATACCAGTTTCAACAGCCTCCTTGTGGGCCTTGAAGACATTGGTAGCGTAAAACTTCCGTCTCTCAGGCGTCAAAGCCTTGAAGTCATCAAGAGCCTGGATGGCTTCCTTGGCTGCGGTAGCGTTGGAGTAGGTCGTGTTGGTCATGAGGGAGGGGTCGGCGGCGATCTCCTTGCGACCGGGGACAGTGCCATCGGGACGACGCTCTTTGGTTGCAACAGGGGCATTGTCGGAAACCTGGATCCACGGGATGAACTTGACTTGGAGAGCAGGATCCGCGTCAGCGTTAATCTCGTTGAGGACATCCGCCAGCTGATAGATCATCTTCTGATCGTTGATGGGATAGGTCTCGTTGGTTTCAGCATCGTAAATGCTGTGCGGAAACCGCATAGGTCCCAGCTCGTGGTGCTGATGCTCGTCCGGAGTTGATCCGTTCAGATAGGTGGTGCGAATACGTCCTCCGATTCTTTCTGAAGACTCCAGAATCTTCCAGTTGTGAATTCCGACTGAGTCGAGTAGCAACTGTGGCTATTGTCAGCTTCTTCTCCCGAATGAAAGGTCTATGAAAACTTACGCCAGTGTGCAGACCGGAGATGCCGGCGCCCAAGATACCAAACGTTTTGTTCTTTACCGATGCAACAAACACATCGTCGGGTTGCTTCTGCTTGAGGTATTCAACGCCATCAAACCAGGGGCCCATTGGGTCCGTGGCCTCGGCGAAAGTCGCACGCTTTCTCATCTTGCGGCTCTTAACAGAATGTTCTGAAGAGCGACCGACAAGCTGGCTGTCAACAAAGGCGTGCAAGCATCCCGAAGACACATCCTCAGGAACCATCCAGACAAACTTTGTAGGCCTTTGGTCTGTCCATTCCAGATGACGCTTTGCAGCAGGGTGAGAGCCAATGTGTGTCCGCCCAATCTTGTGATGGGCTTCGAAGGGGGATCTCATGCCACAATCACCATAGACAAGGGATAGCTCTCCATCGAGAGGGCCATTGTACTCGATGTTGATGTTGCGAACTCCGTTTCTCTCGACTTCAAACGGACCCTGAAAAGAGACCGTCTCGCGGAATACGGGTTCCGCAACAGCCGTCTGGCAAAGACTGGCTGCGGCAGTGAGGAGCGTTGACCAACGGGCAGCCATGTTGACTATGGCAGATTTTGAGGGCAAGGTTGACAAACGGTGAGAAGTTCAAGAGGCTCAAGGCTGATGCCCGTGATTATAACCTGCTCTTTATATGGCTGTCTGCCGAACGCTCCCCTACCTTGACTATGCATGAGGCTCAACCAAGTGAGGTTTTGATAAGCACCCGGATGGACATATTGGAGGCTTAGAAGATCTCTAAAGGCTGGGCATCATCTAATTAGATTGACTCAAGTCCCGTCACTGAGGTTTTCGGGGTGCGGAGGTTGCGTTTAGTCGAGTTTTCGTGTCATGTTGCGCAGGACCGGTTACCGACTATCAGGGCACAACTCCGCAATCACTGTAACAACGTGGGAGACATGCCCGAAGACGGCGCAAGCGACCACAGAGAACGTGGAAATTCTAATCGCGCATAGGTCATGACGGGGGTCAGAGTTCTCGCTTCTTTGGAGTTCATATCGTTGGTGTCTTGGCGGGAGGGACGCTGCATGGGCCCGGCCTTGTTTACTATCCCGGCATCGGAACCGCGGGGAACCCTAGCTTGCTTGCGGGTTGCGAAAACCGACCATCGGCTCTTATTTGTTCTTGCACCTTATCTTGGTTGAATCTCGACCGTATCCTCTCGCGGCTTGACCTGCATGGGAATGGCACCAGAGTTGCGTGGCGGTAATGACGAGCGAGAGCAGACGATGGGAACAGGAAGTTGGATAATGTAGAGAAGCATTCGCTTGAGTGGTATTAGGTAATGGGTTGCGCGCAATTCTAGAAAATGGGGCCCCCGTGGTGGATATCCGGAGGCCCGATACCCCATCAGGCAAGTCAAATACTTGAACCCTCTTGGGATTGAGTCGTAGCCAACTACCAATGTCTAGGACTCTAGGAAGTTGCGGATTGCCCTCAGTCTTTCGTTGCTAGGATGCTGTGCTTGCTTACTAGAGCTGTCAATCTTTGAAAGTTTGGCAGCTCCGGCCGAATGTCAATGCCGATGTTGCCAATACATAGCGGTGTATGTGTGGGTCGCCGGTTAAATGTGTTAATTCTCATTGCCATCGCCAAGACAGCAAAATCGGGGTCAACAAGGCCGAATCTCTTGGCTAGAGATAACTTATCTTCATGTCAGCAATTGCCGACCGGATGCTAAGGAATGCGTTATCATGCGAAATCTCGCTGTAAGAGACTGCATGCATCTTGACACCGGCACGGTCCGTCCTTCCTATACCGGCCCGGATGACATGGAGATACTCTTCACGGTACCGACTTGACTTGCTTGGAGGTAACCTCACTACAGTCGCATTTTGAACGCCCAGCACCTGAAACTTCCTGTCCTTAGGCTTGCTTGGGCGGTGATTTGTTAGCGACGGTGTCATGGGTCGAACGGCTTTCACAAAACCATCAATTGCTTTTCGGCCCGCAAAGCTGGTGTGACGGTTCGTCTCCTTCCTTTAGCAAGCAATCAATTGAAGAGATAAGTAAGGAAGAATCAGCTATTAAGAAGAATGAGGGTCTTCCATCAGGGACTCAACATCCATGCAGAAATCGAATCAGCTACTCGGCATCCTAATCCTACTCATGTTGTTACTTAGATCATACCTTCGCACGCATTTCAGCATGCACCTCCTCCGTAGTGCGAGGAAGTGAGAAACATCGTGAAAATTATGGCGCACACCTCATACAGTTCTAAAGCAAGCTTTTAAAATCCTCAACTCGTCAATGAACAGCAATTGCCAAATTTATGGCACTTATACCACGATTGGCGGTCAACGTTACACCTAGCTCGTAGAAATGGAGTATCATCAAGTATACGAAGCGAATCCGAAGGACTTTATGTCATATTACACTCTCGAACTCTTGTTATTAGACAGCCTCGTAATTCAAAAGCTTGTAGAGTCCTTCTCACCTTCAGGATGTGCGGATATCCTTGTAAACCCATTTGGCGGAGGAAACTCAGGAGCAAATCCGCGGCCTATGCTGCAGGTTCTGATCTAGTCCACAGATAAATCCCTCCAGCCCACATGATAGGCTCAGTATTCTTGAGGTACCTTATTCGAGTGAACTCTTGTCTTTACTTCCGTGCCTTCCGTAAGGTACCTTAGCTTTACTGATGTAAGAGAGAGTCAGTTGTCACCAGTCCAGAAGCGGGGTCAGTATCACGTCTACACTTTTTGCGACATACGAGAGGATAGCATCGAGAATGATGAAAAATCGAATACAGCATTAGTGTGGCCGATCTAAAGCAGCAGCGTATATACGTGACGGTCACTACTTGGAAAGCAATACATTGAGGCAGCCACTGGCGTGCGCCATGACCTCTTCTAGGTTGGACGCCACCTGAGATATGTGACTGCTAACTTTGCGCCTGTCATATTTGTAGTCACAGGCTCTAAGTCTAGTCGTAGTTGATCATTAAAAGCTCTTTTTTCCTATCTTTTGCACGTAGGTAAATACATTTTTAGGCAAAGGCTGAATGGGCCCAGACGGCGAGAGCGCACCATTGCCATCACTCGCCCTCTACCTCACGTCCATCGAGTCACGCTGCAGAATTTTTCAGTTCGCCTTGATGACTGACGAGAAGTCAGCATACCGGTACAATGAGGTCGTTAGACTTTACCGTTGAACTGTCTTCCCATTGCCATGGGATGCATGCCTGGCTGCGGAACATCTGGGACAGAAGATCTGCAAGTCCGCATTCTAAAGAACAGCTGATGAGCACTTACCTTTGCGCTTATATGACAGACCAGTAAAAGTCGGATATAGATGCCGATATGACGAGATGGCCCCCAGGTTGTGGGTTGCTTCTCCAGGAACCACAAACCTTAAGCCTGGTGCCTGGGTGAGTCTTCGTCTGAAGAAGCAAGAGGCCGTTTCAACCCACCCATTTTTCTTTTCTTTCTTAAAGACGCTTTGAGTTTTTGAAGTGGTGTGTGGCCCGTGAACCAGCTTTACCATTGTTTCGTTTCACGTTCCAAGATTTTGGAATTCGTCAAGTGCTGCCGGTCTTTCGTCCGGCGCAGGCAGCGCTCGCGCACTAGAAGAGTTATCAGAGTTTGGAAGTCGTCTTATTGCAAAGTTGACGAATGTCTTACTTTCAGGGGTAGGTTTTGCGCGCGACGATTTTGAGACAGAATGTTAGGATGCTGTTTCCCTGTATAATCCTCATCCGACCACAGCTGTAGTTTCGACATTTTCCACCTATTCCTTACATCTTCACTACAAGAGAAGGGACAGGAGTCAGTTTGATCGCTGAGGCATTTTCAATCACAGGGAAAAGTCACGATGAGGGCGAAAAGGCGCAAAAAAGTAGAAGGACCATACTCCAGCTAGAGCAGGCAGTCGTGTCTCATTATCAGTAATCCAGTACTGTTACATGTAATCCCTCAAAGACCACTCCACCCTTTCAATCTTAGAATATGTGCAAAAGGAATGACTAAATTACTCCTCGTCCTCGAAGTCGGTGGCCTCAATGGCCATGGCGCGCTTCATCATGCGCTTGAACTGGCGGTCAGACTCAGCAACAGCGCGAGCGAGGTTGCGGCGAGCGGCGGCGGGAGTGTTGCCAGCCTGAGCCATCTGGACGGGGACGACACCACCGAAGGGACCGGCGCGAGCAGCGTTCTGGCAACGGACCAAGCAGACGTTGCTCTGGCCGGCGACGGTACCAGTGCAAGTCTGGCCAGCGGGGATCTCGGCCTTGATGGGGAAGTCGGTCATGGCACCAGCCTGTGGTTGTTAGTATCGAGTGCTTGAAGTGAGAAGAAGATGTGACTTACGCGGTTGCGGGAGTTCTGGCCGGGAACGGTGACGGGGACGTTGATGTTGGTCCAGGTGGCGCCAGTGGCATCACCGTTGATCATGCAGTCGTAGGGGCCACCGCCGTCACCGTTGACCTGGTGGACGGTCATGTCGATGGTGCCACCGGCACGGATCTGGGGAAGCTGGTCGCCAGTGGCGGCCATGATGGCCTTGGTGCCAGTCTCCAGGTCGTTGGTGCCAGCACCGACGGTCTCGCCGAAGGTGTCGGCGGCCTCACCCTTGAAGCGGGTGGAATCGGCCTGGAAGGGGTCGCGACGGGTTCCGTCACGAGGAGTGCTGAGATCAACACCGAGGGCCATACCAGTGCCACCGAGCTCGCCGGTAGCGCCGATGATAGCACCGTGGCCAGCCACCAAGTTGGCGGCGGCAAGGATAGCAGTAGCAGCGACGGTCTTGAGAGACATTTTGACTAATAGTTAAGAGATGAATGAGATGGTGCTCCTTGCCAGAGGAGTGTAAACGAGTAGTATCCTGCCGGAGGAGGTATTAGAACCGAAAGAGAGAAGAGACTGCTGAAAAGCTGAAGATGTTGATGCTGATGATGAGAAGAGATGAGAAAAGGTTGGGAGGAAATCAGTTGCTTTTGTACTCGACATTCCACGATGTTGAGTCGACACTCTACAGTATGCCCCCCCAGCACATGAAAGGCAAACTTAGCAGAATATCTCCTACGTCGCCTGCACGATGCACATACCGTCTGGTGCCTTGCAACCCTTGGAACCGACACCAGCCCCAACATCAAGCATATTGTTTAGACTGTAGAGTGGGAGAGAAAAGATGAGGCCAAACACCGGCGAGAACGACCGCATCTCGTGATGGAGACAAGTTCGAAACTGGGCCCTTTCCGATTCGGATCGTCGAAGGGAGGCTCTGTGTGGGAGCCGACAAGGGTTCGAACCTTGTTGAAGAGCCAATCGCATCGCGATCGCGTTGTCCTCCCCCCTCCTTGAAGAGGGCAGGGAGGGGAAGAAACACTGTCGCAGATCAGAAAACGTTTGTCGCACATCCCTGGTGTGCCTGGGAGGGAAGATGATGTTCCAGGATCTGCGCCACGCCCGTATTATTCCAGGGCACGGGAGAGAATAGCCCAGATCAAACACACCAGACCCGTCTCTGTCTCCCCCGTTTTGGTTGGACTAGTTTGGTTTGGTTGGTACCGCACGTTGGCGAGACAAGAGAGGCCGTGCTGAGAGTCTGTGGAAAGGCGACTCGACAGAGGTGATGCTTGCCCTGCGGCGCGATTTCAAGTCTCGAACCTGCGCTCGGCCATTGGGTACGTTCGTCCATAGTGGAAGCGTAATCGTGAGCGACTGGGAACCAAAGAATGGAGAGAGACGCAGAGATCTCTGACGGCTATCATCTCAATCTTCTGGAACAAAGGCCCCTAAAGCCCACCCCGTTGCAACTTGCTGTGTGAACTTGGACAGCGGACGATAGTGGATACGCCAACGATGAGAAGTTGAGATGTCATGTTGGGCTTAGCCATGCCCGCAGTGTCGTGCCTGACACCGGTGCTCAATGCCACTCTCTGCATATTGGTGTTTTACGGATGGAATACCGAAATGGGACAAAGGCGTATAGAAAATCACCAACGGGCTGAGAGAGGCGAAGTCCCTGCAGAACGCAGCGATGCTATGCATTACTACGTACTCTCAGCTGGGCACCGCGGGAGCTAGCGCTTAGTGCCAGGTACGCCAGGGCAAGCTTCACCACTCCCGTTTGCTTGTCTCTGCCCTTTGGCGTGCTGCCCAGTCTCATTGGTCTTCTGGGATTTAGACTTGACTCGGCTGCCCGAAGTATCCACACAAAGTAGCATTCGCACCACTCCGAATAGGTTGAAGTGGTGGGAAGGGGAAACAAGGAGGTGGCCCGCCAGGAGTACGGAGTCACGGAGGCACGAAGGCCTCCAGCTCCGGGAGGAGGCTGGGGGATTTGATCGCCGTTGACATGGCAAAGGATGCAGGAGGGGCGCATCGTTTCGCTGATCATTGTGAATCAATACTGCCAGCCGGGCACGATTCCTAGGAGACCATCGCATGAGCCGCCGGTGGTTTCCAGGACTGTCGTTGCACTGCCAGGCGTTTCTCGTTTCTGTGGATCACCCATCGACCCTGGGGGAAATCAGTTCCAGGGCCAGGCGAGGCGAATGTGGCCATGTTCACATGAACACCTTAAAGATCCGGGGGTGGCCAGGGACAATAGGTGGGCTTCATTATTGGGGAGACCTGGGCAGGGAGTATCGGTTGCCTTTTGCTCCGATGCAAGCATGGCAGTTCTAGACGTCCTGACAGGGAACGGAGGGGCAAGTTGATACAGGGGGGCCGTTGCGCTTGGATCTTGCAGACACTGCAGACACAACCATTGCCAGTACCACACACGCAGCTCACGCAGCTAGGACTCGAGAGCCTCAGCCAATCCATGGAGACCCATGGAGAAGGGGGCGCGGCTGGCTGAGTCGCCAGCTGTGATTCGTGTTGTCCGTGCTACACCGCAGCATACCTGGAACAGGAACTGGTCCACCCCGCTCGAATAGAAGCGCGGAGAAAAAATAAGCTTGGCAAAAAGAGTTGTGTCAGAAACACGATGGCGAAATCGGGTCTCTACTGGGGGGCTTGTATCCCAGGATATGATCGCATTGGAAAGCATGGGACACACAGAAGACGCCCGTTTGCTATTCTGGTTTGTGGGCAAGAGTCGCCTCTATGCCATGAGGCGCACATTCTACTGCGTAAGGTCCCACGGTCCGATCCCAGTCATTCATACTTGGACGAGCACTCGGGAGGTCCGGCTGATGCAGAAACCGAGAAGGGTCATGTCAAGATTTGATAGGTAGGAACATCGACACACTTTCAGGCAGCCTCACGGGCAATTGAGCCTTCCAAGACTTATCTTTAGTTGTGTTTAGTCGTGTGCTGTAAAGCTTGTCTACACGGAGCTTTTTTGCCGCCTTGCGTAGCACTGGCATTTGCTCAGGCCTGTTCTTGAACACTTGGATTCTTCGCCTTCTCCCGGGTCGGAGCCGAGAACCGGCTGGGCGGTCCCACTCTCTCGGCCGATTCCGTCTTCCGTGGTGGGTCTCATGTCCCGTGAGGCCCCCCCCCCCCCTAGCTAAGCCTTCACCGCAATGATTTCCCTCTTTCATAGAACCACAATGATTTGCATTCCCGCGCCCGCGATGCTTGCGTAGATCAATCATCATCTGGCAAACCAATCGCAATACAGCGCATAGTGTAAAAGGGGGGAAATCCTCAGCCACAGTAAGGCCTGGTGCGAGTCGCCAGGCCCGCTGTGCGCACGAGACCTGACGCGCCCCTGACGCCGCACGCGGGTTTGATCTTCGCTGCCAAGCTGCCAAGACACCTCAAAACTCGCCCTACCCCGAGCCATGCCTGCAGTACTCGGGTGCCAGGCGGTACATGTAGTCATGAGAATCCTATGGCCCGGTGGGATGGATGGCAAGAAGATGCGTAAAGATGCAAGGCTACTACATACGTCAGGTACAGCCAGGACTACCTACGCGAGGTTGCATCACATGCCAAGAACATACTTTACGTAGGGCAGAGAGGCATAGCAGGGGGCTAGTCATGACCACCACAGCACGGAAGAAAGCCTGTGAGGGCAACTCTCTCCGATCCTCTCGGATGGCTCCAGCTGTGAAAGCTTGTGTTTGGCGAAGTCTTCACCCAAAGTCGTTAGTCGAGAGTTCATGCATCGCCCAAGGGACGAATCGTACTCATCGTATGTTCCTCGTCATGAGTGGTTTAGCATTCTCTACAAGTGGCGGAAATGCAGGTCCACGGTTTCTATTCGTGAGGCACGTTTCTGACATTTGGAAAATTGAGATTCTTCAGCCTGTAGTCTTTGAGGTGCTCCTGAGTCAAACCTTTTCGGGAATAGACTCTCATCGATTACCTTCATCCTAATATCTGATGCTCGGCATGAGACGCCCTACTCCATCGACCGAAGTTTTTTTCAGAAGCAGGCACCAATCCTTTGACTGCGCCCATCTTAACTACGCTCGTGCCGCGAGCAGTTCGCTCACCACCGCTGAGATCTCGCCGTCTATACTTGTCGCCAACCCATCTGCCTCCAAATCCCATGGGACGGCCGTCTCAGGTCCTTTGCCCACCCTCACAAGCTTCACTCTTCCCCCGCCTCTCATGACGAGATCCTCGTTAGGCCATCTCAAGACCCCCGGCGTCGACATCCCTACGCCAAGCTCTAGGATCACTGTCGTCCTTTCCTCACGATGCACCACGTCCCGGCGGAACTGCTTCCATCTCTTCTCCCCATCTTCAAAGGGTTTCTCGTTGAACCAGTGCCCTGCCCTCACGCAGATGTTCATTTTGCTGTTGCAGAACTTGCAAAGGGGCACCTTGCTAGGTTCTGTCAATATTTGAGATACTGGGTCCAAGAACGCCTGCGCATCTGCAACTAAAGGTGCCGATGGCACTGTTGCCTCAGGTCGGCAATTTGCCAGGCATTGGAAAACCGAATACGATCCTTGAGGGGTAGAAAGTCTCTCTGGCGATAACCCGTTGGCGACAAAGAGACCATCGGCGTTAGACGTCCTCACATGCGCGTTTTCCCCAAACCTCTCAAGCCATGAAATGAGCGTTCGGTACATTCCGGATTTTGGCCAAGACGTGACCATCGCCAAGTGGGTGAAGTAGTATCCCCAGCGAACCTGCTCCGTTGGCCAGGAGTTGAAGCCAAAGACGCTGTACAGAGTTCGCAGCCCATACTTCAAGAAACCGGGAAAGTTCTTGGCAAACAGGGCCGACGAAGTGTAATCCAGCCCATCGGAAGCAGAGAGACCGGCACCGGCACTCACAATGACTGCGTCAGCCGCGTCCAACCACTGCCTTGCCCGGTCCAGCGAGTCGCACTGGATCAGCGGCGGATGATTCGCACTTGCCGGCGGAGTAAAAGTCGGCGCTGCCCGCCCCATCCATGAAGTATGCGGGGGAGAAGCCAGGATTTCCTGGTACACAGCATGATCTGCGTCCGTGAAGGTGTTGAAGATGATATCGGTGATGGACGTATCCTCGTGGTGCTCAAGCCAATCTGCGACCGCGCTGACCGCCACGGCTGCTGCATCTCGCGCCGGATAGGCAAACAAGCCGGTCGAGATGCCGCATAACGCGACAATCTTCCTGCCATCCGGCGTCGCGGGCAGCGATTCGACTGCGGCAAGAACGCTGCGATAGCATTGGGCGAGCTGCAGAGTCTCGTTTGTCGTTGGTTTTGAGCCGCGTTGCAGTTGCGGCCCGACTGTATGCACCACATGGTTCGCTGGTAGGCAGTATGCGCCTGTGACTATCGCTTCGCCCGGTCCGAGTTCACGGCCTCTTTCGTTCATGACCCGGTAGCACTCTTCCCGTAGCCGGGGGCCGGCAGCAGCGTGAATGACATTGTCTATGCAGCGGTGTGGTGGCTGGAAGCACCCGAGGCCCTGGCTGTTTGCGGCATTGGTGATTGCAGTGATGCCGGTGAGAGTCGTGATGTCACCTTGCCAGAGCGTAACTCTAACGCTCTTATGGTTCGCTCGTTTGAGTATTATTGTCGGTTGAATAGAACCGGCTAATGTCAGGACACGATGGGATGCCTGCTGCTGTAGGACCGAGTCTATCCCGATCAAAATGTCTTCCGGGAGCGGTGGGTCCGGTGTACGGACACAGAGTAATTGGTGAAGCAACTGTAGATGTGTAGGGGGGTCCAAATCGTCGAGCTGATCCTTGATATGGCGGAGATGGTGGTGATGATGGCCGTGATCGCAGTCGTCATGATCTGAGTCAACGCTCGAGTCTGCTTCGTCCAGTAGGTGGACAAGAATTTGCTGTAGACTGTCCATGCTTTGGTGTTTGTTGCAAAAGTTCTTCGATTGCTAGCAGCACCTCTTTTGAAGCAACTCCAACCACACCCGGACAAGGGGACACTAAACTCTTGTACAATTTATCTTATTCATAAGGCGACATCGATTTCAAACATGGCAAGAATCCGTTTGTGAGACTGTTCATTTTGGTTCCGATTTTGCTTGGCTTTGGTGAGCTGCCGGAAGCAATTTGCATCCGGCCCTCCACATCAAATGAGATCTATCATCGGCTTCTAGAATACTTTATGAAGTAATATACTAATCAATTTCACAACCGTGCTGACCATGGCAACGAGCCCGAAATACAGGAGATATGGGTAGACTGGAGAAAAGGCCATGTTCTTGTCAAACACACTTGCATTTGCAAGCTGCATCCGTTGACCTAATATCCGGCAAGTACATCTAAAAACCCGCATTCGTCCTCTCTCATTATTAGCAATTCTCACCGCGCACGATAACGCTCCACTTCATCTTGTCAAATGCCTGTCCTGAGGATCGCAATACGTTAGGTGAGTTCCTCTTCGCGCAGGATTGCAAGACCTTCTCAGCCCCTTGTGCAATGCCGTCGAATGTTCTCATGGTCTTTGGATTGTCGTCCTGTAAAACCTCGACTCAGCTTTGTACGTAGAGTGTCGTCTTTAATTTTGAACTCACGTCATTACACCACCAGATGGCAGTTTTGAATTCGCAAGTCATAAGAGCGCACTTCCCCCGGCCAACCTCGAGTTTAGCCCTCCTGTGCCGGATGCGTTTGAGTTCGTTGATACCATCTTTTGCGACGGCGACTGAGCCCAAGGGGTATTTATGACAGACGACATGCGAAAGATCGAACCTGTCCGGCTCCTCTAGGGCTGAGGAGGTGGTAGTAGAACCCGATTCAGGGCCCAAGACCTGCGCGTACAGAGAGCCGTAGGAGCGAAGATCCGCCAATACCTCCTGAACTGTTCCATTCAGAACGACTTTCTCGGCTCTCGGGCTGATATCATCTTGAAACTCCCATTCTGGGATGATAATCTCATACCCTTCAATAGGGGCCAGGTTGGTAGTTGCTGATCCATAAGCCTAATGTCATGTTAGTAATAAATCATGGAGTAGTCCTGGAATATTGGGCATACCAAAACGGCCAAGGAAGCAACGATGAGGGCTTGTACTTGATGGAAGCGCATTTTGATGGATTCAAACGATCGGGTGTCGAATGCAAATATCTGAAGTTGAGTCCGAAGGCTGTCTGTCAGTGTGTGAATCGTTGTAGACGGAGAGCCTAAGGTAAGCGGGATCGAGTTAAAGTGATCCATTAGAGAACCTTGAGGTCTCAATAGATATGAATGACCGCTTTTATCTGTGGAGCTGAACTTTAACATGAAGATGTGGTTGAAAATACTGAACAGACATCTTCGCATCCTTCATTGACGCTACCTCAGTGGCTGCTTGAAGCCATAGAGGTGCCGTCTTCTCGAGTGTCGGACTACCGACAGGAAAAGCTTCAAGGACACCTTGCACGCTTAAACTAGTACTTTCCTATCTTCACCCCATACCTCAAATATCTCTGTCTCATATGTATCTAGGTAAATCCGATTGCTTTAAAGGTGAACAGGTTCATATGCTCGAGCGCTGAGTGGATGTGTACTCTTCTTGTTATCTCATGATGCTATATGCGCTACAATAATACTACTATTCTCCAAGGACTATGAGGAATGTGCACTTCTCTATCCGCTACGCGATAGGCATGAAATAAGAGTTACGTGACTAAAGTCTAGAAAATCTCTTTCTCATTCTTTCTGTTCCTAAAAAAGAAAAAAGAAACCTGTTTGTTTATAAATATCATAAAAACCAAAAGATTCAAGAGCATCTTTTCGAGTATCATGAAAACTCCGCTAATGAACAAGAAAGTGCTGCATACTTCAATTCAAGAATAATAACATTCAGTCTAGTTGGGTTCGTTTTGCAATCTTATCATTGAAGTACTCAACCTAGCGATGTCCGAGGCTTCGGACCTTGACATGCCCTTGCTGCTCCCATAGCTAATGACACCATAGGTCATGAGAGTATTGCCTCGTTTACGACCAGCTCACCCAGCAAAGTGCCGCCTTCAAGTCACCCTCTGAGAAGCAGGATGCTAATTCTAAATAGAAACGAGCTCATACCCAAGACTGTGAGACATGACTTGGCACCTCCACCATCTCAGTGCCAACAGGTTCATGCCATGGCGGCTTGCCTGCGTAGTCATGGGTCTGTGGGCATTTCACCTTATGCAGTCACAGATTGATAGGCTACTGCGTGACCGTAGACGCTATTATGAATAATAGGAGGTTTTGATCAGCAATTGAAGATGTACTGAGACCAAATTTGAAACATGCACTTGCGATCAGGGCGGAGGCTAGGGCATGTTTCATTGCTCTTGTCACCTTGCTTCAGTAAAAGCTTTCCAGACTTGCATCCAATGTCCTTCAGAAATAGAAAGAATGCGTGATTGTTCTGACGGTAAAGTACCTCAGTCCTCACCTCAATAGCTGCCTCAGTCATCATTCTATTGTTTGGTCGGAATGCCGCTATCGTGTTTCTGCTTGTGCACTTGGGGTATCCCTTTCTACGAAACTTGAAAGCGATACCTCGCAATTCAATGAGATAATAGGCGCCAATCCGACTTTGAGAGAAAAATAATGATGGGATTCAGCTATCTAGCTCGGCGCCATCGTAAGGTGATATCATGCATCCGAATTCGTTTCTGGCATGGTCATTCGCTCAGCCGCACAAGTCATTAAAAGTCTCAGCTGAGTTGAACCCGCATTAGCACTTGATCTAAAGAGAGGCCATAGATGCATTTAGTTAGCTATTTCACGAGCGAAAACCCCTGTGCGGCATTCTTCGTCCACCGATCTGCTAGGACGTACTTACTATCTAGTTACATAATTACGGACGTTCCTGCCACGAGCTCAGTTTAACCAAGGATGATGAATCCAACTGCTCAGCATTATTAGACAATTCTATATTGAATTGGGAAGGACTTTTGGTATCTTATAATATGGAGGTAGAGCTCCCTCGTCCGTGAGCTATATCCCCTCTCGCATGCAATGGGCGCGTTTCCTCCCTTTTGAATCTCAACTGACAGCAATCAGCACCGCAATTGACAACATTTTCGTATACCTCCAAAGACACTACAAGTACCTACGTGGTTGCCAAGTACAATCAAGACGGTGGGTGGGAGCCCTGGCTACAAAGTGAGCTCGTCGACTATATCAAGGCGAATGGTATTGGAACGCAGCGTTATGCCGAGAGAGAAGAGTATATATGGGGCGCCCCCTACGCTGCCGATAAGGTAGACATTCTGACGAGCTATCAAATTGAAGACCAAAGTCGTATTGAGGTCATCGAGCTCAAATGCGCGTCAACCCGCCAGGATTAAAAGCCAGGAAACTTGGCGCAGCGGATGCAGGCAGACATCACGTGAAAAGGTTGGTGAAGGCGGATCAGCAGCTCATGTATGGCGTGTCCATCGGGATTACGCTAGACAAATCGTCTGCTCAGGCTACTGAGGAGGCCCTGCTGAATTTCCCTGGTGAGGGCCTTATTTCGTGATGGTGTTGGGGTCCCAAAGGGGGCAGTGCCGTGGGCAAAACAATTACCGTTTGGTCGTATTGGCTCTATCAATGGAGATGAATGAGAGAATACCTGTCTCAATTTGGTAGGACGGGTAATTACTAGTAGTCAACAACGCTGGCAGATGACTTGAGAACACTAATGATATCGAGCATGTGGTGTGACGTTTAGCAATAATGTATATCGGACATTTCTCCAATGGAAAATAGAAAAACGGCCTTCAATTGCAATTATCAACTTGTCCACAATTTGTGCGTTTGCTGATCTTTCCAATAAACAGAAGCAGTACACCGAAGAAACTCACGAGGAGTTAGGTCTCGATCAGTACTAAGGACTCGACAATGCCTTCCACTAACACCCCAATCCTAATACTAAGGTGTCTATCAGCTAGGGCCTGGGTAAGAATAGCGGGAGCGCGAACTAGCGCAAGTTTGAGCATTGTGGGCTCCTATGGTACCCGTAATTTGAGTTGCTTCGGTAAGCGAGAAGCAGACTCTAGTGCCAAGTTTGCACCTTCGGCAACGCAGAAAGCACCCGCTTCCGTGCAATTCCCATCCCACATAAATCGTTCAGCTGGCCACAATTGCAGTGGATCCAGACTCTGGGCTATGTTGCTTCTGGACCTACTTAGCGCAGCTTGCCTAGCTTGTCTTGATAATCACACAGTCTGAGACAATGGCAGTTCAGCTTTGCAGCGCAGCCACCGGGTTGGACAAACAAATCCATATGACAGCAATCAAATTTCTGGATTAGGCACAATGGCCGACCACTATAACCACTTCACACTGCCACGCCGCCGAGCCTATGCTCATTTGCATCGCCTGAGGAGACTCAGACGGACATACCCATCTATTCTATTGAGACGAGGATGTATGCCATCAGAACGCCAGGTGGAACCACCGCGAGCTATTATTTCCTTGGTTTCTAGCTGAGAATGCCGCCACATTCGCTGAATTCGCCTTATGCGGTGATAATGAATGCTCATTTCTGATAGGATTTTAGTAATGTGTCAAGCTAATGGCGTTGGGAGACTTTCAATCACACCTGAGGTGGCGTTGGTTCCTTGCTCCTTGCATTATAAGCAGCAGGTGGCACGGAGTCCTGTATCCAGGTAGCATACAGCTACGGGACAATAGTCCAGACTCTTCTGAAAACGGCATCAATATCTCGTTTACAGTCAAACCGTTCACAGTCAAATAGTTCGATTGCTTCGAAACACCTGATTCGTCTGAAACCGAGAATGCGTGCCCACCGCACACTATGAGTTCTAGACATTTTTGAAGACCGGTGTTTATGCGTTTATGACTACCTAGTAGGGTTCTCTTAGCTCGCCACAGGATGTTCAGAGACTTTAACCAGATCTATATAATCTTTTCTATCCGCCCTGATAGTCATTGCAATATCACCAAGCAGTCAGTTTACTTCAAAGGCCATTACAAGTTGTAGATTCAAGCACCTCACAAGTACTTGTTACTCTCTACAGCCATTGAAACTCGAACAACCCTCTGCACCATTCACACTTTCATACTAAACAACACTTCGACTTCGAATCATTCAATATGGGTGCCGGCGCGTATCTTCAAATTCTCAATGGTACACCGTACACTTTTACTAATACTGCTCCTGGTCATGATGGATACCAGATGAACAAATGGGACCCAGGTGCTTCAATCTCTCCAGGTACGTAACGTCGCTTCTTGGTTGTTTAGAATCCAAATATGCGGCGAACATCCCAACTGATTAATGACAGGGACTACCGATTTTTCTTACTTTGAGTTTAAAGAAACTATTGGCGTTACAGAAAGCGACACACAAGTCACTAGCACTTATACAGTCGGTGATACGGGGTACTCTTTCAGCATTCGAGCAAATGATGACCCTCCGAGATTGCTTGCCAGGATCGATGGGTTTTCGACTCCCACGATGCTAGAAGGTGAATGGCTCACACTCGGCTTTGTGCATAACGGTAGCAACCCTTTCGTGCTTATCGGCACTATCAACAACATGTTATCCTCATTTTCACAGCCCGACTGGATGCATCAAAACTTGGCTACATTGGGTACCTTACGCTTGAAGCAAATCTGTATGCCAGGAAGTCATGATGCTGGCATGGGTGTTCTTAACCCAGTTGGTGTTGTTCAAGAGGGCAGTGCCACCGTGGCTGGTGGTCTCATTAAGGCCCAATCAACCACTATTTACCAACAGCTCGTGAACGGGTCCAGGTATCTTGACGTCAGGCCGGTTATGGCTGGGGAAGGTGACTTCAGAGCCGGTCACTTCACTTCGATTTCGACTTTTGGTGAGCTCGGATGTTTAGGTCAAAGCATGAGCGATATTATTGCCGACATCAACAAATTCACTGACGAGTATGCCGAGCTGATTATTTTGGACCTTTCGCATGGTTACGATTCAACGAACGATTTTGCCGACCTGTCAGTCGGCCAGTGGTCCACACTGTTCACTCAGCTGACCAAGGATTTGCTTAATCTCGCGTTGATCAACGCAGACTACAAAACAGGAGTGGTATTCAACAATACTTTGAACTCGTTCATTGGAAATGGAACGGCCTCTGTGTTAGTCTGCCTTGATGTGGACAACATCTTACCTGACTCCTCATTCCAGGGGAAGGGCATCTTTTCCCAAGCAAACTTACTCACGTACAACGTGTATTCCGACACTACGGATGTGGATAAGATGAATCAAGATCAGCTTTCAAAGCTTGAGAACTATCAGAAAGACACGACTGGCCAAGTCATCGATCAGCTTCATCTTGTGTCATGGACCTTGACGCCATCAAGCCTCACCGATCCTACCATACAGGAACTTGCTGGCAAAGCAAGTATACCCTTGTCCCAAAACCTCCTCTGGGCTTGCACGCAGTCGGCTTTTCCTAACGTCATCCTGGTGGATTGGGTTGAGAATACCAACACGACCGCGCTAGCTATGGCTATCAACAAAAAGGTTTACGGGAACGTCTCTCCGAATCCTCCCGCTCCCACCCAGCGATATGTCTCAGCTCTCACAGTCCAGGCGTCCAACGACTCGAGTTTCTTCCCGCCTGGCACTTGCGTGGACGAGAGTGGAGATCTGGGTAGCCCAGATTGTAACAATAGTTTCGGTGGAGAGTATACTTACGTCGTAAAATCATCTACAACGGACCCATCCCAAGCCATCACTGGATTAAGCATTGAGATCACTGGCGATAGCGATCCGGCACTCGGAGGGGACTTGGCTAAAGGAGCTGGCGGCGACTTCCGGTATGTGGTCACTTCGCAAGATTTGACCTTACCTACCAGGATCAGTGAAGTACAGCTATGGAGATCTCCCGACGACTCTGTTTCTCTCGCTGATGCGATCAATGCTGGATGGGACGGAATAAGTACAGATATCAATCATGGAAGAAGTGGCGCGTACCTGTATCTTGTTTGGAAAGATGTTCAGGCCTGAATGCGACTCATGTCGAAGAGTACTATAGCTAGGGGTTTTTCATCGGTTAGCCCGATTTTCCCCTGGTCAGTTTTCATGTAATGTTTTACTTTTCGTGCTTAAAACAGTAGGAGTCAAATCAACTTATCTGAATTTGCTACGAAGAGGACTATTACAATCCATATACGTATATGTGTACATTCTCATTGTCCGACCGATTGTCAGTCAAAGAGGGAATTCGCTACCATTCATTGGCTCATACCCCTACTCATGCCTCCTTTAATGAATGAGATCAGTAATATAAATACATGTAGGGACCGGGTTGACCATAAACGTCTTGTTCGAATTTTAGTCGTAGGCCAAAGCTATAATCTTTTTCTAAAAACACCTTTTATCCGGTAGGCTTAGGCTTAGAACTTAATTTTCTTTAGGTGTCGTCTACTATAAGATACTAGTACAGCCGCCACCCATCCAAGCCATTCGTATCGTTATAAACAGTCAAGTCGAAGTAGTGTACTTGTCGTTGTCCACCTCGGCCAAAGTTCTCCGACGTGATGTTGAGCAAAGTAGCCGAAGTAGTCGAAGACGTCAAATTTGTCAAGCCAGGGAAGGCAGCCTCTATCATGCTCGAAATTTCCCGCGGGGTGTAAAAGTCGGGACCCTTGGCTTCGATGTTCTTCTGGAAGAAAGAAACATAATCTCTTGTATGATCGACATCGGCGAGCGCGCTGAAGGTATCGGACGATAGCGCGTGCCCAGGTATGACAAGACTAGGTCTGAGGCCCGTGATGAAGTCGAGAGTCGTGAGCCAAGACTCTGTGAGGGCGGGCGTAAGGAGGTCGGCGAGCCAGGCATGCATCTGGTGGCCGTAGACGACGTCACCTGCGATGAGTGTCTTGATAGACGGAATCCAGAACGAAGATAGATCAATAGTATCGCCGCCAATGTTCTTGAGTATTTCGATCGGGCACTTTTCGTCGCCTGGAAGGGTGAAGAAGGAGAAGTTGTAGGCAGTCGGAATCGCGGGGACGGGAGCAATAATGCCGGGGCCATAAGCGGCAGACCAGAATTCAGTCTAGAACTCTGTTATGAGCATTGCTTGCCGAAATTCAAACAGGAATGCTTACTTTGTTGATAGCCTCTTTCTGGATCCCATGCACCGTCTCTGGCGTGGCGTAGTGCTTGGCCTCGGGAAAGTGCTGAAGGAATGCTTTCCCGCTCAGATAGTGATCGGGGTGATTATGCGTTGTGAAAGCCGCCAAGAGAGGCTTGTCAGTTGTGTTCTTGACCCATTGAGCCAGGGCTTCCGCGTCGGCAACGGCAAGAGGCAAGTCGATGATCGCAGCGGCTTGAGAGCCAATGATCAGAGACGACACAACATCCAACGAGAACCCTGGGCTGATGTAGCTTTCGACCTTGAGGTCGCAAGTGCATGACGCAAAAGCCTTTTTAAACACTCCTGATAGAGCGACGGCGGTGATGATCTTGCTGAACATGGCGGTGTCGGTACGTCTGGTGATGGTAAAAGAGCAAAATGTTTTGGTGAACTTTCTTTCGATGCATCAAATGCTCCAATTTTGAAGATCCGGCGCTCCTGATTTTATAAAACATCAAATTACGTTTGCAGAAAATTCAGTCTTTCAATCTACTTCCGAGTCTTGGCCAAACATCGAGTGTCCTTAAGCCGACTCGGATGTATTTTTGCAGTGGAAGAGTCGGAGTTATTTTGTTTCCGTTGCCAATTTTCTCAACACCTTCACTTAGAAGCACCAAATATATGGGCGGTGAACAATGCCCTTTTAAATTAAATTGATTATTGCGCCAGAGAACCCTCAAATCCTCTACAGTTTAATTGAAGATTAGTGATATTTCTCCAAGCGGATTCCAGTTGTCTGCTTATAATCTCTCGATTTATAATATCCGGGACTTCCGATCCATCAGAGAGTGCATACCCTTCTCCTCAGAATAGCCTGCGCTTCCATGAGAGGAATTCAGGCTTCTCAAAATAGTCACCAAACATTTCCATTTAATTCTGAGGTCGAGACGATGTGGCGATTCCACCTGGACATATATCTCAATCGCGGATGCTGCAATTCACTGTCCAGTGTTGTGACCTCAAAATGACTCCAAGATGTTCAAAAAACAAAGAGTGATCTGTGTGAGAGAAAACAACCAATGTTTTGATATGACACTGGTACAAAGAGAGGGGAATGGAAGAAAGGGAGGCCCCCGAAAGTAGAATATGATGATGGTGATAGGAGGACAGACACGTCTCACGTGTCTAGAAAGCAGCGCGACTCGAGCCTTCAGAACGCGTCTTAGAAAAATCTCTAGTCAAGTTTGCGATTAGACTGTTCATTTCCGATGGCCTTTGTGTCTTGTCCCGAAGAGATGGTAGCCGCAAAACTTTGACCCTCTAAGTGCGTTCTGGCCTAGTCCTCGCCGCTGTTCGAGTCAAAGCATTTGGTCATGACACGCCATCATCGACAAAGAACCACAGACCCAAATGTTCCAGAAGTCGGCTCCTTCAACGGCCGTGCCTGGAGGCTCATAACGGCCATCCCCACGACCTCGTATTCCGGCACGAGCAAGGGTGACCACTCCTCATCGTGACCTTTTCAGCAGCCCGCACAGGTGTCATCACGATGTCGGACATCACGCCAATAGAAACGCTCTCAGGCATGAAGAAAGTGTGCTTGGCAGATCTACCGATTCTTCTTCGTCAAATACCCGACATCATGTTCGAAATAGCCTCCCACCTCCCCACGGAGTCCGCCATGTGTCTGGCCCTTACCTGCAAATCTCTTTACGGTCTCCTGTCTCAGACGACCCTTCCAAAACTAAGGACAAGCGACAAGAGACTCAACAACTTCCTCTTCCTCATTCTCAAGGACATCAGCAATCAAGAGCTGTACCTCTGTCATCACTGTACGCAACTCCGACACTGGATCTGCCCCACGGGGATGGGCTGCTTAGATTGCCCCTCCATCGGCAAAGGGCAATTACTTTGGAACACGCCCCATGGGAGACTAAACGAAAAGATCCATTCGTGTATCGGCGCATCAGCATATTTCACGTACACCGTCAACGGTTCAGAAGACAGGAACGACAACTCGAGAGTGGTCATGCACCGGGATCGGGGAGGATGGCGATTATGCTGCAGCAAAAAGTTAGATGATGTGCTTACGACTGATTGATTCAACATCACGATTGATGACAAGGGCGACCAGATGCGACAGGAGGAATTCTGAGGTTATACCAAATTTATTTCTCAAACGCATAAAGATTTATCATGATTACATGCACCCTAGCATCCATTATCCTTAACGCCAATAATATGCCCTTGTAATGCTTTATCTAGCAACAATTCAGTTCAATCCAATCTGTTCGAGCAGCCACATGGCCTCTTCAAAAACCTGTTCCAATGTACCCTCAGCTTCAACGGGGAGGACATCCAACTCCGCGACACCGGCAGCCTCATATACCTCAACCTGTCCCTCGACCATGCTCGCCAGCATGTAGTGACCCTTGCGCTCGTTCATCCTGCTAACAAGCGTCTCAGGACTGGCCTGGAGGTCGAGGAAGACAACCTTGACGCCCTCCTGCTCTGCAAAGACGCTTCGCAGGGTATCGCGATACGACTTCCTCAGAGCCGAGCAGCTGACGACGACAGAGTCGTAGCCCAGATCTCCGAGGGCTTCAGACGCTCTCTTACCAATGCGGCTAAGCCATAGAGACCGATCCTCGTCAGTCAAGGCGACGTTGCTGCCCATCTTCTCGATGGATGCCTTGGAATGCAGAGAGTCGCCCTCGATGAAGGGTGCCTTAAGAGAAGAGGCCAGAGAGGTAGCCAGCGTAGACTTTCCGCTGCCGCAAGGGCCCGCAATCATGACGACCGTCTTGGCTGAGACTTCGTTCTTCTTGACCCAGTGGTTGGCCTTGAAGTATCGGACAAAGTTGTCGACAAGCTTCTGATCCAACACGGGCGCTTGGGCCAGCGCCCGTGAGAGAGAGCAGGCATTGTCGGTGACATACGTCTTGGACGGCGAGAACTCGTCCTTGTCATACTTTGACGCGAAGAAGTCGACGAGCTTGATGGGCGGGTTGGCGGCGGGATCCGGGTTCGAGGCGCGCAGGCGACGGATCCACTCCTTGGGCTCGACCTCTTCGAACTCGAGGCCAGCGGCCTTGAGGGCAGGGAGGAGATCGTTGGTCCAGCTGAACATTTTGGGGTTCGCGACGTTGGTGAAGACGCCGTCTGCGTCGGAGAGGGAGATATCGATGACGCCTTGCGCGACGGTGTCTACAGGCAGCCAGGAGGGTGTCTCTTGGAGTTTGGGGAGGGCGCCGACGGTGATTGCCGTTTGGAGCATGAGGGGAATGGCTTCCGTTGCGTTCCAGACGCCGTGTTGGGTGTCTGCGACGATCTGGCCGATGCGCAGGACGCGGGACTTGATTCCGGCCTTGGTTGCCTTGGCGCAGAGGTGCTCGGCGACGACCTTGGACTGGGCGTATCCCATACCCTGAGCCCATTCGAGATCGGGGACGGATTCGGGGACGGGGATCGTCGTCGCGCGCGCGACGGTGCTGACGGAAGAGCAGAAGTTGAACGAGGCAGGGGAAGATGCTCCGGTCTCGACGTCGCCGGCGGCCTTGCACAGGGCGATGAGGTGGTTGACGCCAGCAATGTTGCCCTTTGCGAAACTTGAGAGGCGCATGTTGAAGTTGACTGACCAGGCGGCGTGGATGACGAGGCGGAGATCCTGCTTGACCTGGCGGTATAGTTCGTCGGAGAGACCGAGCTTGGCATCGGCGAGGTCAGTGGACAGTGCGACGAGCTTTCTGCGGGAGGAGGCGGGCAGCGCGTGGTAGAGCCTGCGCTGGATGAGGGAGCTCTTCACACGGCGGGCTGCGTCGGCGTCGGAGCTGGCGCGGGTGAAGCAGTAGATAGTCTTGATGGTCGGGTCGGCGGCAAGCTTGGCGACGATGTGAGCTCCGAGAGAACCAGTAGCGCCGGTGACGGCCTATGGGATGTTAGTACAGAGGTGCGATAGGGATGTTGCTTGGGATATCAACTTACGACTGAGGATCGGTGAGCCGACTCGATAGGACCAAAGTCGCCGTACTTGTCAATAAGCTCTTGCATCTCGCTCTCGATGGGAACTTCGGCCTGAACACCCTCTCCAGTACCAAGACTGTAGAGGTAAGCGCTCAACTTGTTGATCGACGGGTGATCAAATACGACAGTCTGGCCAAGCTTGTTGTCGCCAATGTCAACCGTCCTCAGGATATCGGAACGCATTTGGATAGCCTGCAGGGAGTCGAGACCAAGTGAGAAGAAGTCGGTATCGTCGTCCAGCTGGACCTTCTTTGAAAGAGTCTGGACGAGGCCCTGGCGGATGAAATCTTGCAACTCAGGAACGCTAAACTTCTTCAAGTCGCCGCTGGCCGCGTCTGCATTGTCGTAGACCTCGTCAATATCCTTAGCGTACCGCTTGTAGAAGGCCTGGCGAATGACGCTGCCCTTGTCGGTTCTGGGATACTCGCAGTCGTAAGGGAGAAGCTTGATCATGTTCTTGGAGACACGGGCATAGGCTTCAACGGACTTGCTCGCGCTCTCTACTACGGGCCAAATAATCTCAAGAATCTCATCATTGCTCTTGCCAGCCAGCGCCGCAGCTGGAACGACGAGGGCACCGAGAGATGGGCGACCGACGCCGAAGATGACGCACTCTGTGATGTTCTTGTTGGAGCGGATCGTGCCCTCCATGTGGACGGGGTTGAACTTCTCGCCGTTGACGAGTGCAATGGTGTCGTCAAGTCTGGCAATGTACTTCCACGCCTTGGGGATCGTCGGGTGAGGCTCAAACAGATCCTTTGTGCAGTACGATCCATCCTCCTGATTCGTGGCTACCTTGGCAGGCCAGCCGGGCAGGACGCAGCACTCAAACAGGTTCGGACCGCGAGGAATCCACTTGAGGTACGGCGCGAGCTTCTCGTGCTCGCGAACATAGTTCCAGACCTTGTCGTTGGGAGGGCGGAAAGACGTCATGAGCTGACCGACCTCAGTTGCGCCGTAGTGGCCGACGAGGTTGACGCCGTTGTTGACGAGGGTGTCGCCGAGGTCGTCGGGGCAAGCGGAGCCGCCGTACATGACGATCTTGAGCTGGCGGAGCAGGTCCATGCCCTCGTCTGTCTCTGCGAGGAGCTTGAGCGCGTAGGGCACGCCGTAGAAGATTTCGAAGTTGTGCTTGCGCATGATGCTTGTGAGGTGCTCTCTGGTCAATGGGAGATCCGCGTTGTACAGGTGTATGGGCTTTCCGCAGTAGATGGCGCGGTACAGATTGCAGATACCGTGGTTGTGGTACAGGGGTAGTGTGATGAAGGCCTTCATGTTCATGCTGCTGGAGTAGTTGTGGATGGCCGACTTTTGAGTCTGGTAAATGGGCTTGGGCAAGCCAGTCGAGCCTATGAAGGTCAGTGCTGCTCAATAGGCAATACATGGAATGCAACTCACCACTAGAGTGAATGATGTAGATCAGGTTGCTGGTCTCAACTGAGAGATCACGACCATAATCCAGACGGGTATCAGCATGGACTTCGATGGGGAAGTCAAACGTTGACTGGCCGGCAATCTCAAAGACATCAAGATGAGGCAAAGTCTGCTTGGCTCCCTCAGCCGTCTCGAGGTACCTCTTGTCAGCCAACAGGAACTTGGCACCTGTAACGCTGATGAGAGACTCGATGGCCTCCTGTGAGATTCTTGTTGACAAGAAGAGCGTCGTGTGTCCAAGCTTGGTCAAGGCCAGCATGGTGACGAGGTAGTCAAAGTTGGAGGGGCCAAGAACAGCCACTGTCGTGGGTTTCTCATCTGAGTTGGGACGGCTAGGGATGCGCTGCTCATAGAACTTTGCAACACGGTAGGCAAAAACGTCGAGCTGCCTCATCGTGTAGTCGACATATGTGATACCCGACGAAGGGTAAGACACAATGACTTGGTCAGGTTTCGACCGGGCGCGCCGGCGGACCAGCTCGTCCACAGTCTTGAGAGTTGAATCGTCATTGTCCAAATCCTGCACGGTAGCAGCGTCAATGATGGGATTCGCGTCCAAGCTGGAGCTCGGGAGCGCCGCGCTCGTGGGACCGTATACTGAGGGGGGACTCATGGTGGACGATGTTGCAGGTGGTTCATCCAAAGTCGACGATGAGTGTTCTTCGGATTCTTGATGATTATGAGTCGATGACCACCCTGCTTTTGAGGTTGCGGATGGCTTGATGAGTGGTTCATGTGCCACCCTTTTGAGAGATGGAGAACGGCTCCGCGGCCCAGGCAAGACCGTCATTGTTCCGACGCCGATGAAGTGAATTCCTCAACATCCGCCATGCTGATACCCTGCCTGACGCTCTTCCGAGTGGGCCACGCTTGTGGCGATCGAGGCGGGACAGAAACCTGGAGGAGGGTCTCCGTTGGTGGGGGAGGCATGAATCCGTTTCCCCGCTCATTGCTGGGGTTAGGTGACGGATTTTGAGGGCTCCGCCGACGGGTTTGGACGGATTCGACAAGGGTGTGACTAGCTCCAAGGAAAAGAATCCGTCAGTCTGAATCACGACTGCGGACTCGGTGGTGATGGAGTCGTTGGGAGCCACATGTCTTGATCGCAGTGTCGATGGCAGAGTGGTTGGAAGCGATTTATTATCTGCTTGATCTTTTCCATCAAGCGACCTGTTTTGGGCACATCATTATATAATTACAGCTTGATTTGTGTAGAGTTCAGCAATTGCGTCCATAACAGCCACGGATAAACGCCATTGATCCTTGCACATACACCAAAACACTTTCTCAAGATGCCTCTCGCAACACACTTCACACTCAACACTGGTGCAAAGATCCCAGCAGTGGGATTCGGCACCTGGCAAGCTGGACCTCACGAGGTCGAGCGTGCTGTTGAGACTGCCCTGCGCTCCGGCTACCGCCACATCGACTGCGCCGCCATCTACCGCAATGAGGCGGAAGTTGGTGAGGGCATTCGCAAGAGCGGCGTGCCTCGTTCAGAGATCTTCGTTACAGGGAAGCTGTGGAACACCAAGCACGCACCCGAAGATGTTGAGTCCGGTGTTGACAAGACGCTCAAGGACTTGGGGACGGATTACCTCGATTTGTTCCTGATGCACTGGCCAGTGTAAGTCTCATTCTTTATTCATTTGTGCCTGTTGTTATGCAAGAGATACACAATAATGCATGTACTGACCTCATTTGTAGAGCATTCAAGCCGTCGGATAAATGGTTTCCCATTGACTCCAACGGCGTCTTCGAGCTGGCCGACATTGACCCCGCGGAAACGTGGGCAGCCATGGAGAAGCTGGTCCAGAGCGGCAAAGTCCGCGCCATCGGTGTCTCCAACTTCACTAAGCAGCGCATCGAGGATCTTCTGACAAAGACCAAGACGGTTCCCGCCGTCAACCAGATTGAGGCGCATCCGTACCTCCAACAGCCCGATCTGCTCGAGTTCTGCAAGTCAAAGGGCATCCAGCTGGCCGCCTACTCGCCCCTGGGCAACAACCAGACGGGTGAGCCGAGAACGGTGGACGACCCTCTTGTGGGTGAGCTGGGCAAGAAGCTCGGCATTGACGGCGGCCAGTTGCTTGCTTCGTGGGGTGTGCAGCGCGGCACTGTTGTTCTGCCCAAGAGTGTTACCCCTAGCCGGATAGAGTCCAACTTCAAGGTGCAGGAGTTGCCGGCGGATGCCTTTGCGCAGTTGAACGGGCTCGAGAGGAACAAGAGATTCAATTGGCAGACGAGATGGGGTTTCGATATCTTCCAAGAGCTGGGGGAGGAGGAAGTCAAGAGAGTAGCCCAGGAAACGGGTCCTGAGAACTTGACAAAGTTCACCATTTAGAAGACATAGATCAATGCAAATATTATAGACTGTATTTAAGTCCTGACCCCTAACCTCCTATATCCGGCATCCAAGCCAACGGATTTGAGTCAATGTCCAGGTATGGGCCGAAAGCAGAAGAGTCGAGGTCTAGCCAATCGGTCGTCTGCCACTCATCGAGTAAGTTAGATCCAAGGAACCCTGCGTCGCCCTGGTCCATCAGATCAACGGGGCCAGATTCGGTGCCATACCCATGGTTGAAGTCGAATCCGTCGGTCGTGATCGACGCTCCTCCGTTCCCCCCATTCGCCTGCAGAGGCGGCACATGCATATCTGCAGACAGCGCAGCCACTCGAGGAGCAGAAGTCCGGGGTGCCTGTGAAGCCACCTGAGTTTGCCGTGACATCTGGCCGAGACCCTCTGTCCTGAACTCTTCCAGGATGATGGCGTACCGGCGGCTGGGTGAATTGGACGCCGTGGCGTGCGCAAGATGCGTCTGGCATCGCTCAGCCAGATCCATGAGCTTCGTATGCTTTGCCTTTCCCTCACTCTCAAGCGTGATGCCTCGCCTCTTCTGCTGGATATCCCATACATACGTAACCAGCAGGGCGCAAAACGTGACGTACTGCGTCCACCAAAAGGCGTGGAAGATGGGCCCCTCGGCGGCCATGCCGTCTACTGTCTCGAGCACCGTCCTCGCGGCGCCAATACACTCTAGGATCTGTGTCTCGCTGCCGGAACTCAAGTTACCCAGGAGAAAGAGGCGGTTCGCGTGCATGATGGCGTGGGAGTAGGCCAGTTTGAGTACCGTTGCTTGGCGACGGAAGCTTGGGATCAGCATGGAGGGGCGGATCGACCCGAGATGAGGCGGGAGACTGGCGCGCCATTCGTGAATCTTCTTGCTGAGGCGGTGTGCGGCGGCGACGCGTTCTTGTTCGGAGATTGCTTTTATGGAGTAGACTTCTCTTGATGTGTTTCCGATGATTTGCGCTATCCTGTCAAATGTCAGTACTTGTACGCAGAGAGTGTGATCAGACATGGGGCTGACTTACTTGGCATGGAATATCAGCGCGTCAATGTGACAGTCTGAATGTTCCTCCGATCTCTCAATGGGTCCCTGTGCAGTCATATCCTCGTCGTCGATCCTATCCGGGTAGTCTTGGTCAATGTCATCATCATGGAAGTGACGTGGACGGCCGAATATGACGCCCAGGTACTTGTCTAAAACGTAGCTGGTCCAGAACGTCCGCATACGACATTGTGCCTGGATGTAATCCGAGTTGCCCGGTGTCAAGTGCCGCTTCTTGGCCGCTTTTCTGTGCATACCCAGCGCAGATATGATCTGAAGCGCGTTTCCAAAGGTGTACCAGGCGCGGTTCATACGCGACGTGGTCAGGAGGTAGAGAACCTGGATCAATCGCGACTGAGCTGACTCTAGCCGAGGGAGCCCCGTCTCTCGCTCTGTAAGCTGCAGTGCGACGCAAAAGAGTTGGTCACTACGAGCCAAGGATAGAGCCTCGCCTTCTGGTGAGTGAAATCCCTTGGACTTTTCGTTGTGAGCGGTGGCAATGGCAAGTGCCGTAAGGACGATGGACGCTTTACCCCGGCCAATATCCTGCCAGACGGCTTTTCCGTGGCGGAGGTTATTGATCATGGTCTTTAGCCATGCCTCGACGGAAGGGCGGTGCAGCACACGGTAGGTCGCGATGGAAACATCAAAGTACAGTGCCAGCAGATCCTGAATCTCTCTGGAATCCGGAAGCGACAAGTTGGCCACATCCTCGTCAGTAACAGGGGGCAGCGGCTTATCACCAGCCAGCATGAGTGGCTGGCTGTCGGTCGAGGCGTTGAGCTCGTCCGGGACGATGTTACTCTCGTGTTTCGAGAGCCGCTTCCACGCCCTGTGCAAGAAAGTCACACCCGACGTCGGGTCGAAGATCTGGCCCTGGATCTCAGCCATACCAAGCTCGGGCGAGGCTCGCGACGCCGGGCCCTGGCTCTCGCGTACATGTCCCCTCAGCGAGCGCGACGGCGCGGCCGGTGCAGCGACGTGTTCTCCGCCTCCCTCTTCAGTAGTCCGGTACATAACAGGCGGCTCCTCGGATCCGGATACGGCATTCGAACCTGTAGACCACACAGCTGAGGGCGGAGGTGTCGGGGGTCGACCGCGGGAATACTTTGCATCGTAGACGCACGTGAGGCCCTTTCTGGTACACTTGTCGCAGGGGATAGTCCCGCTGCACCGCGCCTTGCGCTGCTTACAAAAGTCGCACGCGCGGCTGACTTTCTGCAATTTGCGGCGATTCGCTGGGGCCGCGGCGGCAGCGGAGGAGGACCCAGTGCCAGCCAGCTCATCGGATAGAGGCGAGTGCTGATCGGCGGCGGAGCTGAAGCTTCGTTTCCGTGAATCTCCACGGGGACTGCTAGCTGCGGCGGCTGAAGCGGCCGATGAGGAGTGACGGCCATCGAGAGCCGGACTTCCCGGGCCGGGGAGAGGACGGCGGTACTCCGGGGCGTCCATAACCGGTAGGCAAACGTAACGGGATGGAGTCGACGGACTTTTGCAAGGGTCCACTCCCTCTGCTCTCCTTTTCCTGTTATCTTGGCCGTTTGGCTTTTCTGATTTGTCTGCTTATGCGCAGTGTCCCAGTGGAGCGACGAAAACGCACGCACGCGGTTACGCCCGCGCGTTGCGCACAGTGAATGGGCGGGTTACCTTGGGGCAGAGGCGGGAAAGGGTTCGAGACTCGAGGAGGGAGGGACTGGATGGAAAGTCGGAAAAGAAGGAAGAGAGATGGGACAGGAAACTTGAGCGCAAATCGACGGAAAACGGAGGGGATTTGTCTGGGGAAAGACAAGAGTTTCTGACTTGGGGGAGGCGGGGGCCGCTACGACGACCAGGGACAAGGGTGTCTTTTCCCCCGCTTCCTCCTCATCTTTGCTGCGGGGGAAGCACTAGGGGCACATAGTCTTCCTCGTTTATTGACTTGATAGTTGCGGCGTGTTCGGTTCGTGGGTATGCGATAGATCCGGGGTTGTCCGGGGTACTGCTAGATCCGACACCGAGGCGGATTCTTAGGATTTATGGGGAGAGGAACCAGAGGATGAAGGAGAGCCCGAGTTTCCCCGTTAACAGAAGACGCCATGCAGCAATGATCAATGTGATGTAACAGTTAACAGAGCAGATGAGTAAGTGGCATTCTCGAACGGCCAGTATCCCCTGTCGAGTTACCGCATCTGACTTGTTCGGCACATCTTCCGACTTCCAAGATAACATCTGCATGAGGGTTGTAGCCCATCTTGATACCTCCTTACAACCGATCATTGCCGGCAAGAGGCTGACAGCTCCTAAGAGCCAGGGATTCTATCGGGATGTCTCGGCGTGCGCCAAGAGCGAGTCAGTCGTTGGACATCAGAGTGTTCAGGCTGAAGAGGCGTAGCAGCTGGAGATTGCTCATGTAGCTTGGCAGGCACATGCTTGGCACGTGGACACGGCACACGGTTTAGTTCAGAGTTGATGCGTGGAGCGTACGCAACCACCAAGGGAGATGAATACGCCTGATAACTATTTCACTTTGTAATCAATAGTATCAGAGTTTTTGATCGACCTTGACGGCATTGATTTCCCATAGGTAGAATTAAGGAAGTCTCGAAATGAAAGCCATTGATTTCAATTCACAGGCTTTGACACGAAATAAATCAAGTTAGCGGACAAAATTTTGGCACGTATTGCAAGGATTTAAAATACCTATGGTCGATGAGCTGTAAATATTATTTAAGTATTACACAATGACTCGAAAAGTAAGCCACTTATTCTGCTCAGACTTATCATAGGCTCAGGGTTATAGTCGATGAAGATGTCTAGGTAATTCCAAACTCTCACCCAAGCCTCTGCAGAATTGAAGCACGTTACTACTCAAAGGTCACAGTCAGGTAATGGAGCAAAGCTGAGATATTTGGGCCAGAAAGGATTGCTGTTCATTATCGGCATCAACAATCGCTATTTACTCGGGAAAAATAGTAAGTGTCAAAACATCCTCGCGCCTCACCCTACATTTTCTCCACAGCCATCAACCGGACATCGAGACTCAGTCTCCGCCATCCATAGTCCGCCTGCCCTACGACATCCTCGCATAGCTCCTATAGAGTGTACTTGAAGTGAGGGCTCTTGTCACCCATATCCATAAGCTGCTGCTCCGTGTACTTTGCCCGAATCTCCTCCTCGGACATCTTGGCTTTCCGATCATTCCCCCACTTGTAGCTCCATTCCAGCAGCAGCGCAACGATCAACCCGCTGCCGCCAAACGCCAGCGACAGCCCGAAACCGGTGTAGTACTTTGGCTTTTCGTTGTCGAGATACATGTAACTACCAATGATACCACCGATATTGCCCACGCAAATGTTGAAAGCCACACCGATGGCGCGGCGCGAGGCCGGGGCGAGGTTGTTCGCCGCCCAGGAGGAACCCGCGGGCTGAATGGGGTAGATACCCATGCAGGTGATAATGACGCCGACCATAGCTCCCGCAATGTTACCGGACAGATCACCCTTGAAGGAGATGATGACGCCGTAGCCGATGGTGATGAGGCCCATGGGGATCGCGACGAAGGGCATGCGCCAGTAGAACCTATCTGACAAGCGCGCGAAGAAGATGGCTGAGGCAGCGCCGCAAAAGTACGGCGGGACCGTCATGAGCTGCGCGGCGGTATTGTTGAAACCCATGGCCTTCGTGATAGTCGGCAGCGTGAATTTAGTGCCATAAGAACACGCCGAAGTGGCGAGTAGCGCCCACGCCTGCATGTACAGCCGCCAATTCGTGACAACGGCCTTGAGGTCGTGCCACTTGAACTTGTCCTCCTGCTTCTCGTCCTGGAAGCGCCCACCCTGCTTAATGAAGTGCTGGATCTCGAGGAAACGGATTTCTTCGGGGGTAAGCCATTTCCCGCTGAGTGAGGGGCGGTCGATAAGGAGGAAGAAGGTGGCGATGCCGAGGCCGACGGTGAAGATGCCCTCAAGAATGAAAATCCAGCGCCAGCCTTCGTAGCCGCCTACGCCGTCCATCTTTGCGATTGCGGCGGCGAGGAGGCCGGAGAAGGCGCCGGAGAGGGCGGATGTGCAGTAGAACCAGGCGATGCGAGCTGCTAGGTCGCGACTTTTTGAGTTGTCAGTTGAGTGTTTCTGGAAGAGAGAGGTAATGGAGAACTCACGGTAGGTACCAGAATGTGCAGAGATAAACAGCACCAGGGTAGAAGCCGGCCTCAAAGACACCAAGGAGGAGACGGACGCTGAGAAGACCGGCAAAGTTCTTCACGACGCCGTGACAGGTCATGATGACACCCCATATGGTTACGAGGGTACCAAGGTATACGGATGGACGGTTGAACTTTTTGAGGATGATGTTGCTAGGGACCTCTACAAAGAAGTTAGTAAATTGGCCTGGTATGAAGACCGATACAGTCTGATTAGAAGGGGCAGAACGTACCAAGCAGGACATAGGGGACGAAGAAGAGACTGAGCGCAATGTTCCACTGCACACCGCTAAGCTTCAGGTCTTCAGCCAGACCTTCAATCTTGGCATTGCCAATGTTGGCGCGGTCGAGATGGGAGATGAGATAGAGAACCGCAAGCATCGGCACCAAGCGGATGTCGATCTTTTCTCTCAGTGTTAGCAATCAATCCCACTTCGTTTCGAAGCCATCCCCATGCTGTTCCCAGACGATGCTGCGGTATGGAAAAACCAAACATACCTTGCGAATGGTCTTCTTGCGCTGCTCCGGCGTGAAATTGGCATAAAACTCGGCATCGTCCTCGCTGAGCCCCAGCACGCGCACATCGTCGATTATGCGCACCACAGGCGCCTTCTCCGAGTCGGACTGGGCATCGTCTTCTCTGTCGTCGACGAAGGAGATCTCCGGCTTGTCCGTCGTCGACATTTTGCACGGCCTCTATGTTTGAAGTCTTTTTTCGGCTACGTTGTTCCGGTTGTGACCGTTGCCGTTGGCGGGTTGCGATATGATACACTTGACACTGTAAAGAAGAGAAATGAAGTTGGAGGGATGTAGAGGAGGAGGGGGAGAGGGAAGAAAAAGGGGATGCTTCTGGCCTGAAGAAGAGAGAAAAGGAGAAGCAGCAAAAGGTGAAGCAACGATCTCGAGATGTACGCTCATATGTATGCGTCGGACGACTACGAGGTAGGAGTAAGGTAAGGTAGTCAAGGCTAGGTGGCTAAAGGTAAATGGAGGCTCCAAGAAACACATAAGCGTAACAACCCGAACGAGACAACCAGGTACAGACTTGGCACAACCACGGTGTTGGATCCTCCCAGGAAAGCCGCACTACTCCATGCCACTACTACCACCTCTGGGCTCTTGGCCCGGCCTATTCTCTCCCCCTCGGTCTCTGCCTCTGTCCATCTCGCCCATGGTACCCTGCTCGGTTGCTCTAACCTCCCCCCTCGAGCCGCGATGGCTGTGTGGGGTCCCCGCAATCGCGGAGGCCCGGCCGCTGTGGATTTGTTAACCCAATGGACTACGTAGATTAAGTGTAGTGGATAGCATTCTGAAGCCGTGAGGGAAGGTTTGCATATGCTCGCTGGTGGATTTGTTTATCCGTCGAAATTTTGACGGATTTCCAAACACGCACCAAAGACCAAAGGGGATGGAACCACTTTTAGTCGAATGTTGCTGGCATTTGTCATGTAAGAATATGGACATGACGGATTTGTACCCACTTTGCGTTGAGCTTTCCTCGTGGCTGTTCTCTAGCCCGACGGACTTGTCTCAAGTTCTCGTAGCTTGTCGTTCTAAACCCTAGTCATCTTGAGAAACACAATGATGAATGATTTCAACATGACCTAGGTTATCGGTTATTGTCATGTCACACGGTGACATGATGGCATCCGTGCGGTTCCGACAGAGAGGAACAAGCTAACGGACTTGTCAACCATCGGTCCACGTCAATCTCGAGCTGATGTGTCTCTCGAAAAGCTTCGCCCAGTCTAACAAAGACATAGATCCAAGTCAGAACTGACGACTATCCGGCAGTTGGAGGCTGCGGAGAATAAACCCAGCCAACCAGCCACCGCGACGGGCATGCTTAATCCCCAAATCCCAGGAAGTCGATCCCTCTGGGCGCAACCCCCTCCTCTCCCCTCCCCGACTCAAATCCTCCCGTCTTCTCCCGCGATAAACACACCCTCGTGCGGGGAAAGTGTGATGCGGGGGATGACGGACTTTGGAGATAGGCGATCGGGCGCTGATAGTCGCGTTGTCTTCGTGGGTTCACGTTATGTGGATTTGTACAGTCAAGATAATGCTCGCGAAGGAAAAGAGCGAGTCGTAGCGGATTAACAATTTCGTTAGAGATTCATATACTTCGTCGGAATTAAATACATGCATTACAGCATTACGTTCTTTCGTCCATCATTTTCATAGCCAATGTGTCTCTTCTCGCTAGGCACTCGGTGCGTCATCACACAGCACCACGCCAGCAAGAGACAATAGCAATACCCTCCACAATCAGCACTCTACACCTGCACATCCTTCTCAGAGTGCGAGACGCGAATCTGCTGGTGATAGTTATTCATCGCCTTCTCGTCAACGGCGCCCTCCTCAAACACGTCAACAGTGGTACCCTCGAACTTGCGCGCGGCAACCTTGTGCTCAAACAGCTTGTCCAGCTCGGCGTAGGTGCGGCCGCGGGGCTCGGGGACGCGGAAGTAGGTGTACACGCAGCAGAGGAAGCAGATGCCGCCCCAGAAGAAGCCAGTGTAGTTTTGCCAGTTCCAGGCGCTGGGGTTGAGCATGTACGGCGTGAGGACGTTGTTGATGATTCCGACAATGTTGCTGTAGGGACAGTGTGGTTAGCATGCGTTCGATTTTCAGACCGGAAAGTGCATCGGGAACTTACTAGAGGTTACGGCCAAGGACGACAGTCTTGATCTGCAGACGACGCGACGGCAATTCACTGACGAGCGAGTAGCACACGGTGCCGACGGTGAGCTGGTAGAAGAGAGCCCAGACCATCATGATGGAGCCCGTCGCGAGCGCGCCCTGGTCGCGGTGTTCGGCCGGCACGAGGCCCAGGAAGCCGAGGATCATGAGCATGCTGCAAAGACCGCAGAGACCGTAGAGGTACAGCGTGCGACGGCCGATACCCCACGACATGAGGAACCACGCGCCAAAGACACCGACCATGTTGATGGCGTACTGGCCGAGCGCAAAGTTGTACGAGTTTCTGGTGGAGAGACCGGCCTGCTTGAGGAAGTATCTGCGTGCATCGTAATATTAGTCTGGTGCAACTAGAACTCAAGCAACAAGAGTGCACAAAGGCAGAGACTTACGTAGAGTAGTTGGAGAACGAGTTGCCGCTGAGGTTCTGAATGGCCCAAACCATGCACACAATCTCGGTGCGGCGCAGGTCGACGCCCTTGAAGCAGTCCAGGTAGGACGCGCCCTCGGTAATCTTCTCCTCAATCGAGTTGGTGTGCACCATCATGGCGACCGTCTCGTCGGCGTCGAAATCAGTCTCCTTGTCTCTGCTCGTCAGGCGCAGCAGCGACTTCTTGGCCTCGTCAATCTTGCCCTTGCGCACCAGCCACCAGGGCGACTCGGGCGCAAAGTAGATACCAATGGCCAAAGGCACCGGCCACATCCACTGCAGCGCATAGGGAATGCGGTATGCCCACTCGTCCTGGCGGTCGAGCATGGAGACGATGACGCCAATACCAATCTCCTGGCCCATACCCCAGCAAAAGTTGACATAGGTCGTCAGGTAGCCGCGCAGGGCGACGGGGCAGACTTCGGAGGCATAGGTGATGCACAGCGTCTGGAAGACACCCCATGGGATACCGCAGAGGATCTCGGCGGCGAGCAGAGTCTGAACGTTTTGCGCGGTGAAGAAGATTGTGGTGAAGGCGGCGACTAGCAAAAGACATGTGATGACGGTCCACCTGTAGCCGAAGCGTTCCGAGACCCATCCGTTGATGAAGAGGCCGATGATCTCGCCGACGGTGGCACCGTTACTGAGGCCGGCTTGCCACGGCGCAGGGACCTGGTAGGATCCGTCGGCGGTGAGGACGCCGTACTTTTGGTTAAATTGCGGGAATGCGTAAAAGTTGCTGACGAGACTGATGTCGTAGCCCTCCATGGCGATGCAGGTGGAAATGAGCACACTCCATGCAATGGCCTTGGGGTAGAGCTTAATGCCCTGCATCAGAGTCATCTTGTGCTCCTTGTCCGTGGCCGCTTTGGCGTTCTGGACAAAGTTGCTGGCGAGTTTGGCCGAGTGGTGATCGCCGATCTCGGCCGAGACGCGGTCTGGGGCGGCGACCACATCATCGTGCGCCGATTTGGACTCCATCGTGGACGGGCTTTGGAGGAAGGGTTGCGTTGCGTGGCGTGGTGGAGTTGTTGTTGTTGATAAACTGTTCTCAAGGAGAAACTGAATTCTCCTGAGGTTCTACGGCGATGCACACACTATCGCGTGCTGCAATGGGGAGATTGCGCGCACAACGTGGAGATCGTTGAAGCGTTGCCAAGGCTGGCGTTGAGCAGATGTGGTGAGAAAAAGAGCTCTGAGAAAGCGGCTGCGCTGGGAGATGCTGCTTGCTGAAGAGGAGATCGTCAAGAGGTGGAGATTGGGGGGGAATCGCCGGATGTTATATAACAACAAAATATTCGCGCGCGACGGGAACGAACGGTCCTGGATTGTGTGGGACGATGGCTACGGGCCTACGGCTTCGATGGGAAAACCCACAAAAGAAAGGGCTCGAATTTTTTGACGAAGTGCGAAAGACTGGGGCCGGGACATTGAACTCGTCTGGTTGTTTGATTTGATTTGTTCCGTTCGGTATCGCGCATCCTCTTTTTTTGTGGTCAAATAAACAAGGGCAATCTTCCGATAGACCAGTCGTCAGCTAATGGAAGGATGAGGAGAATCCTGTGCCGAGAAGACCAGGGGACTGGTCAAAGTTACCGAAGCCGTCGCAATTCGCAAGGGGCCTTTGGGCTCTTTGGCTTCTTGGAGACATGGAAGAGCAGAAAAGGGAGCTAGCCATTGGGCAGATTGGTTCTCGTCGGCGAGGGGTACCCGTTCATCTTTTGATAGCAGATGCTGGGGTAATTTGGGACTTGAGCAAGATAAGGTAAAGCGACGTGACATTTCTGTCGTCGGAGTGCCGCTCAAGGGGGGTTGGCGTGTTTCTCTGTGTCATGACAGGGTGCGTTCGACATCTGCCAGGCCGTCAGGTTGGGACGGAGATGGGAACCCTTTGCTGCCATTGAGTTTGTCTGGGCCAACTCTAGCGTGCGGGGGAAGTTTGAGCGTCGCCATGTTGGTGGTGTCGAAATGGTCAGCTGAGCGGCCGTTGAATCGTTGATTGCGTGCAGACCCAAGCCATCGGGAAGAAGTCCATAGCTGCTGCAGCAAGGGAGGGCGGGGAAGAAAAGTCCAGGTTCAGCTTTCGGGTCAGTGAGTACGGCGTAGTGAGGGTGAGAAACAAAGATAGAGTTGGCGCCGGTAATGTGGGAGGGAAGGGCGAACGAATGAAAAGAAAACTATTGAGAACCTCGTTCGACTTTGCTGAAGAACCAGAGGCCCGGGAACAATTGAATCCAAGAGCCCAGAAGAGCCAACAAGAGTCTTCAAGTATCTGCGCCAACTTTGCTTGTTGGCATGACACAGTTTGTTGGCAGTTGGGTACCGATAGCGAAAAAGAGAGAGCGCTGGGGAACCGTCGGAGTGGCTCGGCCATCGGCGTCTGGCTGGCCTTTTGAGACTGGCCTGAAGTGCCCAGAAACTGGCAGAGTCTGCTCTGGTTAAAAAAGGGGTCCCTGACTCTCTGTGTCTGTGGTGTGTGTGTGTGTGTGTGCTATGTGTGTGTCGTGAGTGGAGAGGTGTCGTCGGATGTGCTGCTGACCAACTCGCATCCCCACACACGTCACTGGTCGTCGCCCCGGACTCAAGCTTCAATTCAATTTCAGATCTGCTCAAAAATCGAGGGGCTCCCCCAGATCTTCTCCATCTTCCCCGGGTTTCAATCATTTCATTGCAGCCTCAACTGGGGGCTCGGAAAGAATTGCAAGTGGCACAAGTGCCATGCCGTCTCCCGAAGCGCCTGATTCGCTAAGTGCCACGACCTGGTGAGTGAGACTCTGCTGATCCACCCGAGGAGGGGCGGGCCTCTCGGGGAAAAACACCTGTTTTGGAGGCGTCAATTTGGAGGCCATTCGCACCGACGGCGACACGGACAGCGGCGCCGCTCACCTTGAGACGCGGGGTGCCGAGCAGACTTCGGCGAGAGATGAAGGCAATGAAGCTCTCGCCGGTGATGGCAAGGTGAAGGAAGCTCAAGGGTCTTCGTCGACGTCGTTGCCATCTGCTGCTCCAGCTGAGAAAGAGTGAGGAAGTCGGTTGCGATGGCTCTGAACTCGGTCTGTGAGAAAAGAGGCGGCTGTAGAGAGAGAGCCGGTGGGAGAGAACCGCAGAGTTTGACAGAGATGTCATGATCGAGGAAGAGATTGCTGACTGTGTTTGATCCGTGCAGCGAGCAGTGTCGCGAGCAGCACCTGCGATGTGATCGAGTGCTGCCCATCTGCGGGCGGTGCCTGATGACAGGGCGAGAGTGCAAAAAGGGCTACAAGTTTCGCGCCCCCAAGCACGCCGTATTCAGAGAGAGCCACAAGTGGCCTGCGCCGCCAAAGAAGCTCAAGTTCATCGACGAGACTCGCGGTGTCGAGCTCGGCGAGGACCTCGACAGCAACGAGTCCGTTCACGACTCGGCGCCAGACGTTGACGAAGTTGGGACAGAAGCCACAACAGAAGTCGCGTCCACTTCGCCAGGCACGGCTACGGCCGTAGACTCGACAGTCTCTGATGATCAGCGTCGGCCGTCAATATACGCAGCAAAGGCGGCGAGCTGGCCTTTGCCTGGCGACGAGAGCCGGCCCGGCGCCAAAAGCGTCGTTGATGGCGGCGACGTGGTGGACGAGCCTGTCCAACCTCCGCATCGAATATCGTTGAGTACGCCCGGCGCCGACAATCACAGCCAGCACGGCAGCCATCGCGAACATTCTGGCTCCGTCGTGAGTCTGCCGCCGGTGCAGTCCATGTTGCCGCCGTTGGAGGGCATATACACCGATCGACCGATATGGCCTATCCAAGGGCGAAAAGAAGCCACGCTGTTCCGTCATTACGTGGACAAACTTGGATTCTGGGTATGTTGATATAGCTTCGGGATGGCTTGCTTTTTTGAAGCAACGAAGAAACGACACTGACTGGACCACTAGCTCGATGCGTGTGATCCCTCCAGACATTTCGAGGTCGAAGTACCGCAGCGTGCCGGCTCATGTCCTATCTTGCTCAACGCCATCTTCGCCCTTGCCTCGAGGCATCTGAGCCTGACGAGCGCATACGACTCGCTGGCATCGAACAGGTACCACGAGCAGTGCCTCAACTACTTGATCCCACTGCTGGACCACGCAGGAACGGTGTCGGACGAGAACTTGTTTGCTGCAACAATCATACTTCGCGTGCTGGAAGAAATCGATGTAAACACCCTAGGCCAGGACACGCACGGCCACCTGCTCGGAATTCACGCCTTTGTCAACGCCGGAGACCGATTCCTTATGCCGGGAACTTTGACGGCGGCATGCTTTTGGGCAGGACTGAGGCAGGAGATCTACAGCGCCGTCATCAACCAACAGGTGGTCCGAATGAACCTCGGTCATGCCATTGTCGACCGATCCACCACCCCGGCCGACGACTTTGTCTGGGCAAATCGTGCCATTGTCCACTGCGCCGATGTCCTCAACTTCTGCTTCGGGTCCGAGGCGGGGTCGGTGCTGCAATGGGGCCAGCTCGAAATGGCAAACAGAGAATGGAAGAACGCGCTACCGCCTTCGTATACTCCCATCTTCTTCCGAGAGAGGACAGATGAGGAGGCTTTCCCCGAAGTATGGTACCAGAAGGCTTGTCATAGTGAGTATACCCCTGGTCTGGTCCCGGTCTGGTCTGGCCTGATCTCGGAACTGCTCCCGGACACGGAAAGTATCTCAGATATCCGACGATCCGGAAGGCTGGCTCATGGCCAACCCTCCTCTTCAGGAACCGCTTACTAACAACTCCTTGGTAGTCATCGCTGTCCAACACCACATTCTCGCCGAAATGTACCTCGTGCTGTTCAATCCGAGCATACCACGAGTCGGCGGCGGCCGCAAAGCTGCTGAGAAAAGGCTGACCCAGCAGATTCAGGATCTCCTGCGGAGTCTCTGTGGAATTGGCATGTGCAACCAATGGTCACCGCCGGCCATGTTCACGGCGTGTATGGGTATAGCCATCGGTACGTTTTGCTTTCTTGTTCCTTTCCGGTTCTTCTTTCGTTGCTTTTTTCCTATTTCTGTAGCCTTTAAATTCGAACTTCCTGAACAGTAGACTAATTTGGGCCTCCTCCAGCCGGTGATCGATTCGACACCAAGCATGACCAGGAAGCTCTGCTGAAGATGCTCAGCATCACCGAAAAGGCCCACGCAAGGCCCACGACAGCGGTGCGGGATCAGCTGATGCACGCATGGGGCTGGTTGGACGGGGAAGCAATGAACGAGGATTGAGGAGGAGCACAGGGTGACCGCCCACTCCGCCTACCCCAGACCGCAGAGGTTGGGAGAAGCGGGGTTCAGAGACATGCGTAGGCGAACTGGACTGGCAGGCCAGTCGCCGAGAAGATGTTTGATGAAAGCCTCTTCCATTGGATCACGATAACGACTGCTGGCGAGACACGAGAGAGATCGTCTCTCACTAGGATTGGATGTGGATCACAATAGACTTGGTGCATGGGGCTGGACTGGACTGAACTGAACCGGACAGGACTGGATACGTCCCCCGGACTTGGATTTCGCTTGGTTTGCAATCTGTGGATACCCGACTTGATAGTGTAGAAGCGTCATGATGCTGTGTTTGTAGCGGCAGGATCTGGCTGGCCTGGCTTGGCTGGCACAGTAGTATAGCGTACGATGCAGGTTGAAAGCAATCGGACATATTTCGCGATTCCATCTGCTTGGTTCTTCATTATCCGCGGGTTATCGCTGGCCAACCTGATCTCGAGAGTGTCTGATTTCAAAGATAGTGATGCTCACGGCCTCCCCGCACACGGCGCACACGGCGTTCCATCCACATGGCGCCCATATACGAATAGATGAGCATCGTCGTGTAATGCCGGCTGGTCTGAGCTTGAAACTGACAGCTGCCGTGGCACATTGGAACACGTAGGGACCATCCAGATCCCGCGGGGTTGTTTGGGAAGCGTGGGGAAGCCAGCAGGTCTTGGCCAAGCTCGCCCTGGATTACCGTCAGGGACGACATTGGGAAGGAGGCCCCGAAGCTGTGACGAAAATTGATGTCAGACATGTTCGTTTTGGGCGAATCGGAGGTTCCAAAGTCAAGAATCTCGGGAGAAGGCCGGGACGGACACCGGGTGACGGTGAGGGGAGAGGTCTGGCAAGGCCTGGGCAAGGGACCACTGGGATGTCCCCTCCGGCAAGTGTTCTATATCCAATCAGTAGGAAGCCATTACTGAAAAGAGGAGAGGAATCCGCGGGGATGGAGATGTCCTGCATTGAGCGGGAATGGCGTTGGTTGGCGTTGGCAGGGGGGCGTCGAGGTCTGCGTGGCAGCCAAGTGCCAAAAGAGGGAATAATCAAAAATAGTCTGCAAATCCCATGATGAAGGCGGCGGGGCCAGAAGGCCTCGTAGGGTCGTGGAGGGGTGGACCGGGGGAAAAGCGATTAAGCTTTGCCGCAGAAAAAGAATCCAAGATTGGCAGAGACGCAAGGGCGCCGTCACATTGCATCGTTTCTGGCCATCCCGGAATGCGGTTGGCGTGGAGTCGTGGAGGTCTGGAGAATAGGCGAAGCGGGATTGAAGGTGTGGAAGAAGCGTTCGAGCGTTTGCGACTAACAAGGATGGCAGTCGTGGGTCTCGGAATTCTTTACCATTGTCGTCGGGAGTTGACGAGAGGTCAGAAGTTTTGGAAATTCCAGCAACTTGCACGAGTCTCCAGATTGTCCCAATTGGGACTAGTATCAAAAACTCCAGAGTCAGGCGAGATCATGTGACCGGAGATTCTGGCTACTTCTGTTCCGGCGAGCGAAGAGTGGGTCCATCTCTGGATTTGGGTGGGGTCCTCTTCCAGCAGGAATTCGGCGATTTTCTCCTCTTCCAACTACGCAAAACTTGGAATCCCCTCGCCGGCCTCGCCTTTCTTCGTCGCAACGTCGCAACTCTCCAGGGCCTCTCCACAGATCTGAAATCTCGCCCCGTCTTTCCTGCTCCATCTGGATCATAACCACTCTCCGCGGGGCATAGTTCTGCATGGGCAAGACAAGGGCCATGCAGATGACGACCCTTCACGGCAAAAACGTCAACTCGGGCTGCTTGTCCAAGTTAGCCTTTTGCCCACACCAGTACGGATACCCGGTGCTGCCATGACGAGGTACTTGGCCCGAATACTGCGTCTGGCGGGCGATACTAGGTACCTCGCCATGTCCGAGTTTTTTCCCGTCCTACTCCTTCGTTACTCTACTTGCCCTTCGTAATCTTCATCTTCCGTGATCTTGTCTTCAACAACATATTTAAAGACTATCTCCAGATACCTATTTCTCCCTCTTTTTGCTCATCATCAAACCAGTCTTCAGCATTCGAGTGATACCCCCCTTGGAAAGATCATCATATATCGACTCTTTCTTCATATCGAGCTGTAATCTTTCTTAGACTTTCTGTACCAAACTCTTCTTTTCGACTTTGCAAACTACCGTCACAATGGCTGCTGCTGTCGCCACCCCTTACGTCCGCACCGACGGACACGCCCTCGAGGAGACCACCGACTTTGTCGAGGAGGTCAACATTCTCAAGGACCAGTACAATAAGGCACAGAACGACTTCGAGGGCGAGTCCAAGTTCGACTCAGAGAAGGACAAGACCGCTTTCCGCCAGTACGAGGATGCTTGCGACCGCGTCAAGAACTTTTACAAGGAGCAGCATGAGAAGCAGACCGTCGGGTACAACCTCGCTGCCCGCCAGAAGTTCGCCATCGACCTTACTGGCAAGATCCCCTGCCGCGATGAGATGACCATCTGGGAGGCCATGGAGAAGCTCAACACCCTCATCGACAACTCGGACCCCGACACCGAGCTCTCTCAGATCCAGCACTTGCTCCAGACCGCCGAGGCCATGCGCCGTGACGGCAAGCCCCGCTGGATGCAGCTTACCGGCCTGATCCACGATCTCGGCAAGCTTCTCTTCTTCTACGGAGCCGAGGGCCAGTGGGATGTCGTCGGTGACACCTTCCCCGTCGGATGTGCCTTTGACAACCGCATCGTCCTCCCCACCACCTTTGAGGGCAACCCCGACAACACCCACCCCGTCTACAGCACCAAGAACGGCATCTACGAGCCCGGCTGCGGTATTGAGAACCTCATGATCTCTTGGGGCCACGACGAGTACATGTACACTGTCTGCAAGGAGCAGTCCAAGCTTCCCCGTGAGGCTCTCGCCATGATCCGCTACCACTCCTTCTACCCCTGGCACCGCGAGGGCGCCTACCGCGAGTTCATGAAGGAGGGTGATGAGGACCTCCTCAAGGCCGTGCTTGCCTTCAACCCCTACGACTTGTACAGCAAGTCTGATGATGCCCCCACCGTTGAGGAGCTCAAGGTATGTCTTACTCAATCCTACCCGGATCTAAATTTCATCATGAGACTAACAATTTGATAGCCTTACTACATGGAGCTCATCGATGAGTACTTCCCCACCAAGGTCATCAAGTGGTAGACATGCCCTTTCAGATTGTCATGTTACGACGGGTACGAAATGAGATGGGACCTTTGGCATACACGCCCTGGGACATATGTTCATGTCGCAAGAGGCACGGCGTTTTAATTGGGATACTTGATGATACATTTGAGCGGTCTTTGTGTGTGCGTATGAGATAAAAACATGGCCAGAAGAAGCCTTGACGAGTCAACTGAAAGTACTCGAGTTCAGGAAGTCTAGAATTTCTTTTAATAGACTAGCGCTCTGAAGAAATCGTTGCAGCGCAAAAAGATCCGGACCATGTGATGTTGCCTTCACCTGTCGATTCACTTGATATAGCCAGGTATCGCGAGCAGCTAATCTTGTCGTGATGCAGGAACTCACAGTTTGTTTGTGATTCATCACACCCACCCACACCTAGACACAGTCAGCTGCTTCACTCATCTCATGACTCTTATTCTTGGCAGCGTAGATGACAAACGCAACTCATCGTGTCTTTCAACCCCAGAACTTCATCCGACTATTTATCAACGCAAGTGAGATAAAGTTGCTCGAACATTCACCTGATTCTCATCACCCTCTTTTCAATCCGAAATCGAGCTTAATGCCGGTGGAGTTAGTGTAGTGATCTCCCTCATTAACGGCAATTCAATAGATCGTACTGTTCTACATATTATGTATCAACACGCTGGTTGTTTGTCAACCCCAACCTTGGCTTGGATTCCTCATCGAACACCTCGGACCGTGGTATTTCTCTCAACGCCAACCCATAGGCGCACCAATTGAATGACTGCTTACGAATCGCCACATCAAGATAACGAGGGACTTCTGATTCGGCCCCCGACTTAAAGCAGTTATCCAATGGCATGATTCCATTGCCCCACCCTCTCAGCGACCGGAGGCCCCAATCATTATCCGTGTCGGTAAGGTCCACATCACCGAGAGCAGGGCCCGCTTACGGAGCCGGTCGGGGCATTTGTCTTTACCCTTACCCCAGATCGTCACATTGAGCAAAACATGCTGTGCGACTTTTCTTTCTTAGGCATAGAAAAGAATTCAGACTTTGCAACTCAGGCAAACTTGAGGCAACTCATCCAGGGAGTGGCAGGTGTTTCTCCCCACATATGCCACATGTCTCGAACTCCTAAATTCACATGATGTGAGGCCAATTTCACTCCAGCCCTGAGGCCAAGTCGTGCACTTACCAACGACCCACAAACGCACCCACAAGCACACAAAACTGTAGACATCGTGACTCAACAGAGAACGATCCACAAATCCAAAGCCCTAATAAACACCTTGTGCTCTCGCCCTCGTCATCAACGAGTACCCATCATCAAGCACAATAGCTCAGGGGTAGAGCGCTGGGCTCATAACCCAGAGGTCCCTGGATCGAAACCAGGTTGTGCTATCATCACTTTTGACTTTTTGGTTTCCTAGTTCTCCAGAATCAGAGTGCACTTGCGCTCTCTTTATATCAAGCACTAGTGGTCCATTTCCACGGATCAGACCGACTTCTTTCTCGATTCTTCCAAGATTCAAAGCATAAGGCCATCACTGACTGTGTTTGGACAAACTAGACAATGTGTAAAACTGCCGGCCTGAGAGCCCTCAGAGCACGAGTGAACCATGTTTCTTCAAAAAGTTTTGCCTGGTGGTGTTTGCGCCACCACTGACCGTTCTCTAGCCCTTAAGAATTGGTTCATCCCATGTTTCCCAACCCACTTGACCAGGTTTGTCGGACTCAAAAGACAGCCGTCCGCCGCCCTCATAAAAGCGCAAGCGCGTATTATTCTCTATCGCAATGTCATTGGGTCAAACTTGAGCCTCATCTTCGCCGACTTGGCAATAAGCGGTCCCGCAGGCGCGTAAATCTTGGCTGCAGCTTTTACTTAGCCTAAACATCTCAAATACGCACTTCCGCCCGCCACAAATAAATGCCACACCAAAGAAGGCGAACGGGAATTTCCGGAATGCTTTACAACGCTCATCCAACGTATACCAGCACCGCGGTTCACGTCAGATTTGACACCCGCACGTCTCCTTTGCTGAGTCCTCGGGTAAGAGAGCAATGTGGCGAGGGAAGAGAAGAAATCGGTTACCCGCCCATCGAACAAAGTCGTTTTAGACGTTTTGGTTCGATCCTCGGGCAGAAGATGAAATCCTTCAAAGTTTTCGATGCTCTAACCCTCAGCAGTCCTTCTCATACATCCGCACGGCCAATTTTTCAAGACCGTCGACCGCGCCACATGCGCCGGCCGAGGGTTGGAGGGGCACTGTGCCTAGCTTCGAGCTTCAGCTTTTCTTCTCAGAGGTGAAATGTTCGTGGGGGAAATGGACTGTGAAGCTGAGTAGAGAGAGGACATAGCGAGGCGACAGATGCACGTTGCCGCTTGCCGGTGGCCGAGCGCTCGACATTTTGAGAGGTGACGGCGGTTTTGATACATGATATAGCCACACTGCTCAGACCTTTTTGCTGCCAAACGCAAGATACGCTTTGCTTGCGCAGGGCCAAGACACGGCCGAAGACGACCGCTGCGTTCGACGAATCGACACTATGAGCTGGAGAAAGCACATGAAGGAGCTTGAACAGCGACATGATTGCCACACGGGAAGACGGGGTCTAGGCCGTGGCGACTTTCTCATATTTGGTAAATCCCGGGGTAGGAGCCGTAGGATCTCCCGGCTAGGGAATACCATACAGGATCCTCAACCTGGAGCCGCATGATTTGACAATAAGAGAGACGCCGCGAAACATCCAGCGGCGCTTAGAGACGCGCAGCTGACGAAGAGATTGTGGCTTTTCGAGTTTCCTGATGAATCATCATGCAACCGCCAAAGGAGACTCCTCCGTCTCAGCAGACGCGCCTGTCTCTTTCTCTGATGCCGATATACCCTTAGTTACAACGGGAAGTCATACGAACCCGAAGGCCGCCCGAGGGCTGCATGGTGGCGGCCGTCTAACCTGAACCCCCATACCTCTCCTCAGATTGCTTCTCGCCTTGCAGCCTGCCTTCAGTCTGAACTGGTCCCCCTCGCATGCCTGTACTCAGCAACCAGGAGAGCGGACCTTGGTTCCGGCTGCCGGGTAGAAGCGAACATGCATTCAGAGCCACCCACCTCGGGCTTGTCTGACACTCGTGATAACCGCCCACTAAGGCGGCCATGGACCCAAAGACCGCTTGGTACCCGGGACCGACTGTCAGGAACTACACAGAAGACAATCCAATCCAACCGCAGTAAACTACACACACGCTCACTCCCACTCAGACAGTTCCAAACATCATCCCATCTTACCTTTGCCTTCCCTCCCCAGCCCGAAGATATTGAAACTAACCCGCCGTCTTGGTGCCGCCCGCCTTGGTATAAAGCTCTCTGGTTGGTACGTGGGTGTGTCTAGGAACGAGCTCCTTCCCTTCCGCGGCGCAAAATCTAACAGTTTCCTACGTTTCGCGACGCTCGACCTAAAAGGCTAGATCACGGTTCGTCCCCGAACGACAGCACCGTGCCCTCTTTCTTAAGGTTAATCAGGCGGTGGCCAATATCACAGCGCAGGTTTTCTACCTTATCTAAAGGTTGCGTCGACCGTTGAAGAGTTGGAATTTCTGGAAGCTCTTCTCTTCTTTTGTTACGTCGAACGAACAAGGTTGTGGTAGAGATTAATACTGGGTGGACTAGGTAAGTCGCCTCCTCTTAGAGTGCCACTTCATGAAACGGGATCCTCGTTGACTGACTCCTATGTAGGGCAACTCGAGCAGACATTCATAGCCCTCGGCATACGCATCAGCCAAAGACAGTCAAGATGAAGTCAACACTCTCCAAGAGCGCGCTCTTCTTCCTCTATGGCCTAGCAGCAGCCGTCCCCTCACCGTCGTCCAACACTGGTGTCTCGAGGAGGCAGGATAACGCACAGCCTGGCTCATCAACCCCTGCGGACTCTAACCAAGGGCCTAAGTCTTGCAACACTGCCGACAACAGACAGTGTTGGGTTGAAGGGTTTGATATCAAGACTGCTTACGAGGAGTCCATCCCAGATACTGGTGTGACGAGAGAGGTTGGTTGACGCGTGTACTCTGAGGGTTACGCCGTGCTAACGAGTTGGACAGTATGACTTGGTTCTCACCGAGCACACCTCTTTCCAAGGTCAAGATGGCATGACCAAGAACACGGCGATGTTAATCAATGGTAGGCTACAATCTCTCCTTTCTTCCACATCGTTGTGTGCTCATTCAAGCCCTTATAGGTGGCTTCCCTGGCCCGAACATCAAGGCAAATTGGGGTGACAAGATCAAGGTCAGGGTCGTGAACAACTTGAGGACGAATGGGTAAGTAACAGCAGCTATAATGCGCACCCACCTCTAGGATACCGAATCGCTGACAACCCCACAGAACCTCAATGCATTGGCACGGCCTGCGACTTCTGAACAACAACCAGAACGATGGTGTCAACGGTATCACCGAGTGCCCCATCCCGCCAGGAGCCACCAAGACCTACGAGTGGCGTGCCGAGCAGTACGGTTCATCATGGTACCACTCGCATTTCTCCGACCAGTATGCCAACGGTATCGCCGGTACCATTCAGATCGATGGACCTACCTCCAAGAACTACGACGAGGACCTCGGCACCTACTCCATCACGGATTGGTATTACAAGTCTGCCGACGAGATCCGCTCCACCTTTACTGCCCCCGCTGCCGTTCCCGCCAGTGACAATATCCTCTTCAACGGCACCAACATCAACAAGAACGGCGGTGGCAACTACTCCCGCGTGACGCTCAAAAAGGGCAAGTCTCACAAGATCCGCCTCGTCAACATGTCCGTCGACAATACCTTCACGGTGAACCTCGTCGGTCACAAGATGACGGTGACGGGAACCGACTTTGTCCCTGTCAAGCCCTTCGAGACAGACTCACTCTACCTGACCGTCGGCCAGCGCTACGATGTCATCATTGACGCTGACCAGGACGCCAGCAAGGCGTACTGGTTCAACGTTACGTTCCCGTCCAACAGACTGTGCGGCACGTCCAACATGAACAAGCCTGCTGCCATCTTCCAGTATGAGGGTGCGGCAAACGGCCTCATGCCCAAGGATGCCGGTAAGGCGCCCACCGATTCCCAGTGCCAAGACAAGACGGACTTCGAGCCCATCTACAGCGTCGACGTCAACTCTACATCGTTCGCCAAGACCCAAGATGATACTCTTGACATTACCGTAGACACGAGCAGGACCACCGGCACTCAGCAGGTCTTCTGGAAGGTCAATGGCCAGAACATGGACATCAACTGGGACCAGCCGACGCTTTCTTACCTCGCCAAGAACAGCACCGACTACCCCGACAACTACAACGTCTTCGAGGTTCCCGCCGACAATGCTGTAAGTTTCCCCGTATCGTCCATCCCGGCACCACCAGCTAACATTATCACAGTGGGCATTCTGGGTCGTCGAGAACCTGTTCCCCGCCCCTCACCCCATGCATCTTCACGGCCACGACTTCTACATCCTAGGCCACTCCGAGCCGGCCTCCAGCGGCCGCGGCGACGGCGTCCGCTTCAACGCGCAGACCGACGTCTCCAAGCTAAACTTCAAGAACCCGACCAGGCGCGACGTGACCACCCTCCCCGGCCGAGGCTGGCTCGTCGTCGCCTTCAAGACGGACAACCCCGGCGCGTGGCTGTTCCATTGCCACATTGCGTGGCACGTCAGCCAGGGCCTGTCGGTGCAGTTCTTGGAGCAGACTGACAAGATTATGGATACTGTCCGGGCTCAGGATATGGACGATATGTGCAACCAGTGGCAGACATACTCGAAGAAGGCTCCTTACCCCCAGACCGACTCTGGTCTGCGTAAGCTCAAGATGTAAAAAGGCCCTGGATGTTATCACTCATGGGAATTTTGCAAAAGATTGTAAAGGACTGTTTGCTTGATTGTCTACTTGTTGGATCATTTGTGGGAAATCGAGTGGCGTAGCGGTCGGAGCATGGTCATTACTGTGGGAAAGAAGGAGCATCATAGATAGAAATAACATTCATGCTAATCATCGTTACCATTACTTCGCAGTCCTGTGTGCTAAAGATAGTACATGTTCAACCTTCTCTCCCTCAGGATGGCATGATACCTCGATTCGATCTTGAGAGATACTAACCCCGTCTTGTTAGGCACAGATGCTTGCTATTGCATTTGTACGCCTCGTAGCGCTGTACGTTGCGATAACTTGACCAAAGGTCTGGCACATGTTTTGAACGAAATTTTGATCTTGATAACTTGTATTCAATTTGTACAATACATTTCTAACCCGAGATCTAGGCCTCTACAAACGACCGACACGAGCCGAAGGGCTCTCAAATTTCCACTGTCTACACCAATGAGCCATCAACTCCGGCGTCACAGGTCCAACCGAGCGGAGCGCAGGACTGCAAGTTACAGTTCTCGTAGTATCGTGTGTCCTCGTGTTCGGTATATTTTCTCCCGCAGAAGCAGCGCCTCGATAGAAGTCGACCAGCTTTAAGCCTGGGTTTCGATCAGCGCCAAGCGCTCCGGGTGCAGTACGACTTGCTTCTAATCTCTCTACCCATTCCTTGAAGGGGATGAGGTCAGGAAGTTGATTCCTTCCGTAATATTGCTGGATAGCCGGGACCAGCTTATCAAATGTTGTGATGGAGGGGTTGCTGCCGTGGAAGTACCCCTCGTGGTAGTCTTTCGACTCCTCAGTCAGGCCGCCGATATCCAGGATCATTTTCGACATTGTCTCAACCGGGACCCAGGCGGTTGTGTTCATACCGGATAGGTGTCTCGGCAACGCCTTGAGAACAAGACTGCTCGCGATAATGGAGGGCAGCCACTCTTGGCGGCTCCAAGCGCCGCCATCAGCAAGGGGCCCAGCAATCTGACCAACGCGAACGATAGCCAGAGGGAAGTCTCCGACTTGGGCGGCGTCCTCGAGGACCATGCTAGAGATCAGCTTACTCTGGCCATATCCAAGACCTGAGATACCATATTCCCGCAGGGACTTCTCCGGGACCGGGCCACGGCTTGCATCCCATTTGCTAGTGGTACCAATGGTCGACACGAACACCAGCACGACACGCTTCTCCGCCGTGGCAGCAAAGTCAGCCAAGTTGCGACATCCCTTGATGTGCGGCTCAAACGCATCGAGGGGCATGTTGAAGTTGACAGCCCAAGCGTTGTGAACGATGCGGTCCGCCTCTTTAAGGAGGCGAGAGTAGACCTCTTGCGACAACCCCATGTTGGGTTGCGACAAGTTGGTGTGGAAGAATTCGACCTTGCCGCTCTCTCCTGGGCTGGCTAGGCCACGCTCTTTCATGGCGTTGGCCTGCTTTCCGGCACCACCGTCGATTGACCTGTTGAAGCAAATGACCTTCTTGACGTGTGGGTTGCGAATCAACTCATCGAGCAGGTAGCATCCCATGTTTCCGGTGGATCCGGTGAGAATGACAGTCTGCTGCTCCTTTGCTGGCTCAGGGCGTCCAGTTTTGGCGTGAATCAGGTTCTGCCGAATCTTCTGGTATAGCCTGTCCATTGCTTGGTGATTCTCGCTTTCACTCGCAGTACTACCATTGGCCTTGCCCTGTCCAGATCGCAAAATGTGACCAGCTAGCTGGTGAGGACTAACGTGAGTATACATATCGCGAGCCTCAATAGTCGTATCACTGTAATGCTTATTCGTAGCGCGCAGACTGGCAGTAATGAAACGTGCAGCAGCAATGATTTGCAACGAGTCCATGCCCGCAGCGAAGAAATCAGTGTCAGACTCCAAGTGGGGGACGCCGAGGTGCTCGCGGAGGAGCTTCTCGATGGACTTGCTAAGCGCGGCCTGGGAGCTCAGATCGAGGCGCGGCACCTTCGAGAGGGGAACCTCTCTCGGATTAGCGTAGAGCTCTTCGATCTCATCGGCGTAAAGCTTGATTGTCGCCGATCTCTTGAGGGTGCCCTTGTCCGCCATCAGGAACGGCTTCTCGGGATTGGACACAGTGATCAAGTGCCGAACGATCCGACCGTGCGTAGCTTTTTATTCCCGTGTCAGCGCTACGTTTTCTCCAAGGATGGATGGGTGTAAGTGACGTTAGTTTGGGCGTAGTGGAGAGACTTACCAATTGTCTCATTAGCCTCGGCAACTTGCGGCATGATGCGGTCAATCAAGTCGTCAATCTCTTCGTCCGTCTTTGGCTGCACAAAGGGCTCTACGATTAAAGCTGGCTGGAACTTCTGTGCTCCTACTATGAGGGCAGCTTTCACCGCGGGGTTTCCGGCAATGATGTCTTCCATTCTCACGGGGTTGAGCTTCTCCCCGTTGGAAAGATTGATGATGTTGTCTGCACGGCCGTGAAACTTCCAATGGTGCGGCAGTGTCGGGTGAGGCTTGTATAAGTCGCTCGTGGCATACTCCTCTCTGTCGGGGAACGTGTAGAAGATGCCCTGGATCGGGATCTGCTTCGACTTTCTGGTGATCACCATCTCGTAAACGTCCTCGTCAGATGTGGCCTTTCGGAACTCGACGCCGGAAAGCTCCTCATTGTAAATGAAGTACTGCCACAGTGCCGAGTTCTTTTGATAATAGATGCAGAATGGCAGAGTCCTGAAATTCTCAGCGTGATGCTTCTTGGGATTCAAAGATTCGAAGACACATACTCAGTAGCACCAATAATGTTGAGCAACTTGACACCGTTCCTATATAGAGTGTCACCGGCCTCCTTGTTGAGGGGACCTAGCACGTTGTAAGTACTCAACCTCTAGTTTCTGTCCTTCACGGGGACGTACCTCCACCGAAGCCAACAAAGTTAAGCTTCTTCAGTACCTCAATTTGGTCTGGACGATGGACCATCTCCTCGAGTAGAGATGGAGGTAGCGCCGCGCTCTTCGCACCCGTCGCTTTGAGAATCTCTATGGTAAGATCAGGTGTAAGTGGGCGGTCAGGGAACGGGAAGATGATGGGCTTGTTGCTGAGAACTGCAGTCCCAATGAACCCATAGACGCCTCCGGCGTGGAATAATGGCACTGAACGTGTAAGCTTCTGTGAATGGTAATCGATGGTGCACTCATGGTACTCACTGGGACTGAAGTGTACGTCCGCCAGCGACTCCATTGCCCGCGCGATGGGGATCGTGCCATTCCATTCCGGGAACTGGTGCTGCGCATCCGTCAAGGCGATGGAGCCATGCTTGGTGACAATAGGCTTTGGGAGACCTGTGCTACCGCTGGTGTGGAGGACAAGGAAAGGATCCCACTCTGCCTCTGCAGCGGTTTTTGTGTATGGTATGTTTGGTACTTGGGGCTTGGAGAGAATATCGTGCAGAGGCTCGATCTCGATCTGCTTCATGTCCCAGTGTTTTACCCAGAATTCGACAACAGACTGGTGTGATGGCGGACGCACCACCAGTCGGCAGTCAGATAGCTTGAACAGATTCAACTGTGCCTCGAGAGGGTTTCTAGGAGACACGAATAGGGCCTGCTCGGTATCGTGTCAGCAAACTGTGCACATATCAAACTAGTCCAAGGAGAAGCTGACCTTGTATCCTGCCTTGATGCAGGCAACGGTCATGATCTATCATCGCGTCAGCTAGGGGTCCAGCAGATCAGACAGAAGATTTTAGCCGTCCACGCACGCAGTATCTTGCATCATTTGGGCCAATGTAGGCAATTGTCGGAAACGTGTTTGGCGCAGGAACTCCGCAGTTGTCTAGAAGGAAGTGCGCGATGTAGTTGATAGCATTCGCAAAATCTCTGTAGGTGACAACTCTCCACCCATCCCGGGGCTCCGACGTGTATGGCGTTGAGAAACACGTCAGGTTAGGCTCGTAAGCAGCCCTCTCGTCAATAATGGACGGGAAAGTCCGCTGTCCACAGACGGAGAGAGTTCTCGGCTCCGTGACTTGAACGGTAGTTGTGGCCATTGTGATTTTCGTCGATGATGATAAATAAGGGTAGAGCATGGCTTCATAGACGCACCATACCAACTCCCGAACTCCAGAAATCGACGAGACCAAATTGCACTCATATACTGTTTCCAATCCCTCGGTTGCAGTCTGAAAGTTAAGACGACACGTGACGAATCGTGGTATTTCTAAGCATTTTGAGGGGGAGATAACAAAGAGACTTTAAACCCGCAAGAGTCTATCTGTTGGGATGACCTCTCCGGCGTTCTGGACACAACGTAGTTGCGGTTGTTACAGAGTTCCACCAGCGGCAGCCTCGGTCGGAGGGTAGGTCTAACTTTCCGTTTCGGCCGCTTATCAGCGTGGATGGCAGGATAAAGCAGCCGATAGGAATGATATTTTCGGGACCGTCTTCGCATAAAGCCTCGATCAATCGGCGCCGAATTGTGACGTACTCAAGTTTTTGGACGAGTGAACGAGGAGATGGCAGCCCACGGCTCTTCTCAAGTGCATGGCTGTCCGGATATGAGACGATGAACAACAACATCGACATTATTCCCGATAGATCATATGACTGAGAAGTATCTATACTTCAAATGAGCGCGATGGAAGCCATCTTCCTTGTCTAGGCTTTGTCCTGGGCCAGCTTTGGGCCGATCCTGGACGCCATAGCTGACGGTAGGATGATTCCTCGAAAAGGCCAGCCTTGAGATTGAACCACTCGCCATCTAAAAACCCGTTCGACACAGAATGGCCGCTTCTCGAGCTCGGGGAAGACGTCGAAACTCTCGGATGCGATCAAGTCAAGGCTCGTTTCTAGTTTCCTGAGAGAAATCAACGATGTAGCTCTACCTTGCAATATGCTTGCAATATGAGAGACAACAACGTTTCGTCTGAGCTACTGACTCGCTCAAGATCTCCCCGACGCCTCGGCAATTTAATCTTTCTCGTGCGGGGAAGCTCTACATATTGGCCATAGCTTCACGCCAGACAGTAGAGTGAAGCTTTCGATCGACGTGTGAGGCCATAGAGGTTGGCCAGAAAATATTGCCGGTGAAGTAAGTAATTTCAGCAGCTCGCAAAGTAGATAAACGAGAAAACAAACCTTCATGGAAGCTTGTGAAGCTTCCAAAGCACTAGTTTCTGCAATGCAACATGCAAAGATCTCACTCATTTGTTACAAACTCGAAGGACGTCAAAAGTAGCGCCGGAACCAGATACCAAACGCGGCCCAGGCTCCCGAAGGAGCAACAAATCTAACGCCAAGGCACCGTTTATGACACACAGAAAATGGGACCTCCAAGTCTAGGAACCCGGGGACACCTGCAGGACGGCATCGGCACTTGTTAAGGCCCCCCACGGTCCACATGTTAACGTTCTTCAGTCGCGCCGAATCGCATCGGCAATGCTTGTCCTTCTCCCGCGTCCGGACTTCCGGCATCTGGTTTGAGTTTCAGTGGCCGAAGTCAAATTGGTTCCATTGGACTGTCCGTCGGAGGAAGTGGAGCGCGAGCTCCGTCTCGCCGTGAACGGGGAGGCGCCGGTCCCCAATTACTTGATGAGACTGTCAGCTTTCGCTTTTAATGAATGGGCCGATCGTGTTTGTGCGTTCATCTATCACGTTCAGCAAGCGGTGGATCACTGAAAACTTACGTACCTTGATATCTCGGTCTCGGATCTTGTTGATGCAGTGGAGGCTCATGTTGGTCAAGGGAATGCTGAACCTCGAATTCAAGGTAATCAATTTGCTTGTTCCACCTGGTATTACATGCTTGTAACCAATGCCCCCCAACTCCTATCCCCTTCTATAGTATGACGATGTAATGAAATCCCATAAGCCGTCGACTTTTCCACCGTCTAATCAAACACATCCGTCACGTAGCGGATATTCCTCAGCGCCTCGAACCATTCCTTGATGCTCTCCTCGTCCGTCTCCACACCCCTGGCCTTCTCCATCTCAACCTTGATCTTGAGCATTGTCTCCTTAGCAGACTCAGCCACACCACGCGAGCCACAAACGTACGCCTTGGAACCCTTCTTCCACAAGTCGACGAGCTCCTCACGATCCTGCCACATGCGATCCTGCACGTGCTTGCATCCCTCGCTCTTATCGCAATCGCGACTGAACGCGCGCCGGACAGAGACGGCACCCATCTCTTCCCACTTGTCAAACTCATCACGGTACAGATCGTCCTCCTCGGGCGAACGGCATCCGAAGAAGAGCAGCGCGGGCGCGAGGGTGCGGCCCGCTGCGAGCATGGTGGCGCGCTCCTGGATGAAGCCGCGGAAGGGAGCGAGACCGGTGCCGGCGGCGACGCAGACCATGGGCGTGTTCTCGGCATCGGTGGGGAGGCTGAAGGCGGCGTGGGATGGGCGGATGGAGACGTGGAGGCTGTCGCCCTCGGCGAGGGAGTCGAGGTAGGAGGAGGCGACGCCGATGTAGGGGCCCTGGCCTGAGAGAGAGGGCTCGTTGAGGACGGAGAAGGTCAGGGTGACGTTGTTTGGGTGCGCCATCGGTGAAGAGGAGATGGAGTACTGTCTGACGCGCATCGGGGGCATCATGGACAAGAAGACGCCGATCGGCAGGTCGATGGAGGGGTGGCGCTCGAGGAGGTCAAGGACGGAGACACGCTTGCCGCTGACCTCGTCTGCGTAGGCATCGCCTGAGAGGCGGTTCAGCTCGGTCTTGGTGGCCTCGTCCTTTGCGTGCTCTGCGAGAACAAGGATGTTCTGCAATATCGTTAGTATCGATGGTCACGGTACGTAAGAAGGATGGTTCTTACTCTTCTAGTAGCAGGCTGCGAAAGCTCAACGTAAGAGCTCAAGAGGTCGTTGGCGGGCACGGAAGTATCGACAGGGAGAGAGGTAGGTCCGTCAGTCTTGATGCTCAGGTGGGCATCACGGGCGATGTGGAAACGACGCATGGCACGGTAGACGGTCTCCTTGGGGTTGATGGGCAGAACGGCAAGGTAGTCGCCAGCAGTGTAGGTCATGTCCTCGGGGAGCTTGATCTCAACATGCTTCTTGATGCTCTTGGGGTCGCTACCCTTGGTGAGCGTCGCGGTCTTGGTGACGGTGGCCTCCTTGACGTCCTGGCGCAGGGTCGAGGTTCTAGGGTTGCTGATGACAACACCCAGTCCCTTGGTCTTGCTGTCCTCGGCAGAGGAAGTTGTCTTGTACTTGTTGGTCAATGAGGGCCAGAGAGTCTCATCCTCCCATGACTCAAAGTTGGTGAAGACCTCGCCGCTCGATACATCTGTCAGACCAACTTCGGCCAGGCGAGTCGCACCGAGCTGCTCGAGGGTAGTGTCGACCAACTTGGGAACACGGTGGAAAGTCTGAACCCAATCCTTGTGGCCGCAGCCAAAAACGGCGTAGGAGACGTCCTTGAGAGGGGACTTGGCCTTGTCCTGTCCCTCGATCCAGGCCACGAAGTGGCCAGCATTATCGGGAGGCTGGCCCTCGTACGACGCTGTGATGATAACAACGGGTTGGTCAGTAGGAAGGCTGCCGTTGGCGCTGTCCAGGCAGTCGATCTTGGTGGCGCGGAAGCCGTGGGATGCTGCATCGGAGGCAACGCGCTGCGCCAAAGCCTCGCAGGTTCCGCTGTTGGATCCGTAGAGGATCGTCAAAGGCATTCCCGTCTCGGCGCCGGCGGCAGCTCCGTTGGCCTTGGCCTGCTCGGCGGGCTTCTCGGGCTCGGCGAGACCGGCCAGGCGGCGCTCCAGAGTCGTCGGGGTGAGGTTGTCGCGAAGGATGGCGCGCATGTGCATGTCCTTGGGCTTGATGGTAAGGGTCTGCTTAACGCCAAAGTGGTAGTTGGGGTCCAGCACAAAGTTGAAGTTCTGGAGAAGCATGACCATGACCAAAAGGGCCTCTTGCCAGGCAAAGGGGCGACCGATGCATCCTCTCATGCCGTTGCCGAACGGCTTCCAGCAGTTGGGGAACTCCTTGGTGATGCGGTTGAAGTTCTCGTCCATCATGCGCTCGGGCTTGAACTCGTTGGCGTCCTCGCCGAAGACTAGGGGATCGAGCTGGGATTTGGCAAGGAGGTTGACAATGGTCTCGCCTGCGGCCACGGGGTACTTGCCACCAAGCACGGTATCTTCAAAGGCCTCAACTGAGAAGACGGGGATCGTGGCGTTGACACGCAGGGTCTCGCGGAGCACACCGTTGATGTAGGGCAGCTTAGACATGTGGTCGACCTTGATCTGTCCCTTGCCAACAACTTCGTCGACCTCCTGCTGGGCCTTGCGGTACGCCTCGGGGTGCTTCAGCAGCTGGTAGAAAGCGAATGACAAGAGTCCTGACGTCGTTTCGTGACCGGCGATGAGGAATGTGATCAAGTTATCCATGATACTCTCGTCCGTCATCTTCTTCCCGGTCTTCGGGTCAACTCCCTCGAGCATGGCCGTAAGCAAATCCCGGCGATCGCTCTTCCCTTCCTTCCTTGACTCGAGAACTTCTCTGGCCGTGGTTCTGAGGGTGTCAATGTCCTGCTGGAACTTCTGGTCCTTTGCGCTGTAGAACATGGCAGGGAGCGGGAGACGACGCGACTTGTTACCGGCTTCGGTCAAAAAGTCGCCCATGGCCTCAATGAAGGGATGAAGAACGGGTGAGTAGTAGCTGTTGAATCGGTATCCCATTGAGCATAGGGCCAATGTGTCGAGCGTCAATCGCGTGAAATCGTCCGTCACCATGATTGCCGATTCGGGGCCGTATCGCGCCCATTTTAATGCCAGCTGGGTAGCGATGTCGTGCATCTCATCGAACATGCCGCGAATCGAAAGAGGGCCGAAGGCGGGCATGAGCACGCGGTGAGCGATGCCCCAGTTCTCCTCGCCCATTTTCGCTGTGAAGAGTCCATCGTGGACACCTGCTCTGACTTGCTATTCGGGAATGAGTATGACCACCGTGTACATGTACAGACTGATGATATGAGTCTAGCTTGGCAAACTCACATTTAATGCCGAGTTCACGGACTTCTTGAACCGCTTCTCATCGCAAGTTTCATTCACGAGCTGCTGTGTCGAGACCAGGACAATTGAACGTCCTGGGAATCTCAATCGGTAAACCTCGCCTTCAGGGGCGCATGTCACTGTCAGCTGCACGCCATGGATAAGATAAGAGGGTCTGGCTCGCATGAGTCAGGGGGTTCATCACTCACCATACTGGTCCGCAAGAGACATCATAGATCCCAGGGGAAATTCAGAGTCGATCTCGTTGAGGTTGCCGAGGAATGGCAGTCCGCCGGGCTCTGGGATCGGTACTGTTTCCGACATGTTGTGTATGTATGTGTTTATCTATTCGTATGCGTATATTGTGAATGTCGAGGGTGTGGTCTTGGTCCTCGAGCGTTGTTGGTCAGTCAGCTAACTGAGAGATTTGAATGCTTCTATGTGGTGAGACAAAATCCAGCAACTGGAGGGGATATCGGCCTGATAATATTCAAATTCGAGAATCGCCTGAGCCCCTCCAATTCATGTATGTGGCTAATCTCTCGAGCTTGTCAAGCGTTATGCCTCGGTCCCATTCTCATGCGTGGAGCACGAGGATGAACGCTGATATCATGGCCGAAAAAAGATTTCCCATTTTCCCACTTTTTTCCCTCACGGCAAGTTGAGCGACAGGTGGGCCAATCCCGGTCATCTCAATGGTCGAGATGAACGCAATCGTGCGGATTCGAGCCAGCTTCGTAGCCCAGCTCGGCCATCCCGTCCGTCCCCGTCTCTAGTGAAACATGGCATTCGGCGCCAGTCCAATTCCGCGCCGACTTGCTTCAAGCGTTCTCTGCCCTATGGAATGCCAGCAAAGTAAGCAGTGACACTTGGCCACTGAGTCGGGGGGCTCTATAGACTCTTGGAGTGTTGCATTTGTTGGTGGGCGGTGAAGCCAGGGGTTCTTTTCACTCCCGTCCCCCCCATGCAACGAGACGGATTTGGCATCCTCGTCCCGCGATCTTGGTCCATAATACTCTATAGACTGTCTGATAACGTGAAGGTACTTCGTTTAATGATTAGACGGATCTCATAGAATCAGTGCCGAAGAGACCGACTGATGAGACCATTCCCAGTGCGAATCTAACCAGAAACCAACGTGCCCGCCCACCGGCACCCACCCGTGTGCTACCACGGCGCCACCCACCTCCCAACCCATTGGATCCTAAGACTAAGGCCGCCAGGGTGGTTTAGTCCCGAGATCCGTCACCTGCGTGCATCTACGGCGCAGCAATGGACAGCTGCCGCCGTTATTACAGCGAATTCTCACAGCCCATTTGCCGGCCGTCGAGTTGCCCCATCCCGCTCCGTCGGCCAAACCGATGCTTTTTGCCCTCCCGCCCCGGGTCAAGGCAGTCAACGGGTTCGTTCGGCGGACATGACGCCGTGCGCCCGCCATTGATGATGGAGTCCTCTCGGAGTCCAGTGAGGTTTCCGTTGAAAGCGGCTGCCCGTTGTACGGAACACTAGAAAAGTACTCGTCCGTCAACGACTCATCGTCAATTCCACCACTGCCAACGCCAACGTAACCCCACGCGACCTTGCATTCCCTCTCGTACGTTCGTTCTCGCTTGCCTGTTTGCGGGGAACAGAGACACCATGACGCAGGGAGACGCCTTCTTGGCGCGTCAGTGTTCGAAATTGGAGCATGAGAGTTTAGGACTGCAGCGGCGCAGATCAGGAAAGGATCCGGTGCGCTGACACGTACACGAAGCTAGTTCCATGCAGGCCAGGAAGTGGGATGTAAGCACGAATTCACCGCCGGCCTTTGGACCCAAGCTCCCAACTCCTGCGGGACTAGGATGGAGTTTTGGATGTCGGGTTTCCTGGAGAATTGGTTGAATCACGATAGAGCCAATCGAGGTTTTTGTATTTCAAGTGCTGGTGCCAATATGTCTCAAAATGTGATTTACGCCATATGAGCTGAAGCTTTCGGGCTCTTTTGAGGGATTATGCATGATCCAGAGAGTGGTTCGATAACAGGGCAAACTCTGCATGAATTAACCTCCTCGATCGACATTTAGCCACAACCCAAACTATGGATGTCTCCGCGAGAGTTCACAATCGCAGCGCTACAGCTGCCTTTCGCAGGGAATTGTCTTCCCGCTCTAAATGCAACTAAGGCTTTCTCGAAGTCTAAAGCTATTGGATTGAGTGCGAAGCTGAGAAAATCTGCTTCATCGCCACCAGAGGTCGGTGTATCTGCCGAGAGCGAGCTCACCAGGCTCGAAAAGACCATGCACGGAATCCCAGCCGGATTTGAGCTGGGCTACGGGCAGCCATTTCAATCTAAGCCGTTCCACTTCGGCCGACTTGGCTTCGTCGGCCGGCAGCAAGCCACATCTAGACAAGGCCCGCTCCGGAGGCACCGTTCTTCGGCCGTTCTTGAAAACATATCTAGCAATTGACGATGCAAAGACAGCCTTCTGAGGATCTTTAGTCTCAATTCCTCCGTGTTTGTTCTTCTTTTCCCTCGGGCCTGGTTGCATCGCGTACTCCCCCGGCACGAATACATCTGCTTCGACAAAGTGTGACACGAGATATATCCACTTCTCGTCCCACGACAACACCCGCGTCCACAGCTCGTACTTTTCGTAAGGCGCAATCTCCCTACGCCAGACGCACTGTGCGCCGCCGAGGATCATGATGAAGTGTCTAGGTCCCGGGAACGGGTTGAAAGGTTCCCGGAAGAGCACCAGACTGATGTTGCCGCGAGACATGTCGAGGTCTGTGAAGTAAGTCGAGTTGGACTTGTGCATGTTGTAATCACATTCCAACAGCGGCGATCGCGTCGCGGAAATGGCTGGGAGGAAGAGGCATCGTGAGCTTAGGTGCTTCGGCGGCGCGGAGTCTGTCAGACGTCGGATAAAGGCGCGTAGGAATCGGATCTGCGAGATGTGACTTAGCTACGAGAACTCTTCGTGGAAGCTTGGTCAGAGGTGTCCGTTGTTCCCACTTACGGTCCAGACAAAGTGCCAGTTCTTGATGTTGGCGAGGGCCAATCCTATCAAGAATGATCTGACGCTTAGAAGCGACAAGGCCATCTGTCCGCAAGAGACCAAATCGTTCCAAAGACCCGCCATAGTCTACAACTCGTAGCGACTAGGGATATAGGCACTTCGACAGATTCTTGCTTGAATAGACCCCGTTGCTTCAGTGGGTTTGGAATGTTGCCGATCTCGATTTCCAGCGAGATTGTTCGTTCGCCCCTTTCGGCGTTGGACTCGATTAAATACCTTTGAAGTGAAGCTCCATCTTGGGCATTTCCATCTCTTCATTATTCTCAAGTATGAAAAACGACCCACGTTTGTTGGGATATCCTCTAGCTAGTTGTTGAGAGCTTCATCCATCGACAACTAAACTGAGTGCTCGGCGAGACCAAGTACATGCACCCCGCCTGGGAGCCTCAAGGAACGGCAACGGGTCATTGCCCAAAGTAGATGCCAAAGCCGCGTTGAAAATTGATGATTCTTGGTTTATACAGAAAGTTCTTCTGACGGAAAGATGGCCCCTTCGAGTCGAGAGACAAACGGCCCTCGGCTGGATGTGGGCCCTTGAGCTCAGGGTTGACTTGCATCAGATGGAGTAGCCCGTTCTGTGAGTTCAACATGGCTCAGCTAGACTCTTAGTAGAGTAACATTTATCGTTCGGCGGTGATTGCATCAAATTGAGGGCGTATTGCGAATGAGTATGGTTTAGAACGATTCACGAGCCTGCGGAGTTACCCAGATGAAACACAGTTGATGATTGCTAAATCTTCCTTAGGGGATGGCAACACTCTCATTGCCCGCATGTACCGAGGCCTTGTCGGGCTACGGCCTGAGTTTGAATAGACCAGGCTGGCTACACAAACCTTCCGGATTTGTTATATCAACCGCCATATTTCTGCGGTGCTGGAGTATCCAGACACAAAGTCATTGTTGATAACTATCAGAAACAGACCCTACATATAGCAACGTCAAATTGTGAGCCATTTGAATCAGAAGCAGTAACGACGGGTCATCTCACAATGTCTCATGCAACAGTTCCTCAGGTCCCGGACTCGTACTCGTCACTGAACTACAAAGACATCGTCGTCAGCCACGTACCCCACGATGCTCCGGCCGTTACCAAGGTCATAGTCGTGACTCTGAACCGCCCGGAGAGACACAATGCCGTCAACGGAAACATCCTAGAAGAGTTGGTCTCCGTGTTCAACATCATAGACGGGGACGACCGCGTCAGAGTTGTCGTCCTGACCGGCGCCGGCAAATCCTTCTGCGCAGGAATGGACCTTTCAGAGGGCCCAGGGGGGCTAATGAAGATCAAACAGAATCAAGATGCGATGAATCAGTGGAAAGATCCGTGAGTCGCGCCGCGTACCCTCGGCCCAAGATGCCAATTAACAATATCACCGCAGTGGTGGACGTGTAGCTCTGGCCATCTCAGAATGTTCGAAGCCAACCATCGTCGCCGTAAATGGAGGCGCTGCAGGGTTCGGAGCTACGTCAATCTTATCAGCCGCGATCCGAGTTGCCTGGCAGGATGCCAAAATCAACATGCCTTTTGCACGACGCGGATTGACGATGGAGTCCGTCAGCGCCTTTTACCTCCCCAAACTCATCGGCCTCTCAAAGGCAAACCACATTGTCACAACAGGAAGCACTTACACGGCCTCCGACCCCCTCGTTAGCGGACTATTTTCCAAGCTGCTTCCTACTCCCGACGAAACTGTAAGGTATGCCATCGAGCTTGCTACCGATGTTGCTGAGAATACTTCCATCATGAGTACCAAGCTGATGAGGGACATGATGCTGTATTGTCCTGATACACCGGAGGAGACCCATGACTTGGACTCCAAGGTGTTTATCACGTCCTTTGGGTCCAAGGACAACGTGGAAGGTCTGACAAGCTTCATGGAAAAAAGACAGGCAGAGTTTTCTGGGGAATTTGATAGGAGTGATTTCTCATTCTATCCTTGGTGGAAACCGGAGATACTTAGGTCGAAGATCTGAAGGCATGTCACGCGCTGGCTTAGTTTCAACTTTCTACGAACGCAAAATTGAAGATTATAACTTCCATTTCGTTCGTATCACAATGGATCTCATTTGTAATATCGTCTAAATCACTACTCTGATTTCACACTTTGCCTTGCCATGGGAGAGTCTCGGATACATGTGATGATTCTATGAATTTGGTAGCCATGACAAGCAACGGCCCACCACCCAATGGGCGCTTAACCATTAATCCTGCTCTCATAGTCAAGTTCTTCACTTAATTAAGGGCCGATTTACTCCGTAATTATTGTACTATCGCTTCATACTCTACTCGCTCATTTCGGCATGTTTCCGAACGTCGAGCTCATATTATAACACAGGATTCGTTATCTCTCATATCCGTACGGATACTTGAGATTGTCGAGAGCCGTCTTGACTCTTGCATGTGCTTCTACCAAAGCGGCCCAAGTGCCGAGGGACCTCGGCTCGGCAAGATGTGGGGCACATTTCATCGCGACTCGCCGCTTGGGGGGCGGACGCGTTGCCCGGGGACTCGGATTTCCTACGGACACCTCAACATTTCTAGTCCCACAGCCCGGGAGCTTATCGGTCTTTCGATAAGAGTAGTCCATTGAATCTGGCCGAAAGCCGGTCGTGCGTTTTGAGTGCCTTGGGTGACGTTGGCCGGCGGGATGAGAGGGCCAGACAAGGGCATTCGAAGCTGCTTGAAACTAGGTTTCGGTCTGTTCGAGAAGTTCTTGGCCCGAGAGGCTGAGCTGATGCTGGACGTGTCATTTATCGTGGGTATGGTGCAACTTCGGCTCGTGTTCACGGTTGACATTGTAAAAATTTCGCCTGTAATGAGATAATGAACTGAATCATGGCAGACTGAAATCATCGAGCGTCCATAGCCTGTCCATAGTCTGGATATCCAGCCAAGAATCGGTACTGCCAAAGAATCAGAACATGTACAGTTTTCAACCCGAGATAAAAAAGACTCACTGGGTCCCCGATATAGAGGCATTATCAGCGTATGCATTCGGTAGTGGACTCCACATGTCCGATATGATGCCCGCGGTGCCCAGTCCATAACCATCAGGCCAGCTCGCGAACGCGCTCGTATCCGGCGTCAAGGCAGCAGCAGCCGGAGATGGCTGATGCTGCTCGTGAGGCGGCGCGTTATCTACCTTGTTGATGGCCGTTTCGAAGAGCTTATATGATGCATCGGCCGAGATGTAGGACTTGCGCATCTCGTCCATGGCGACCATACAGAGGGCGAGGTTATGTCTTCCCATTTGGCGCGCCATTTGTTTTGACGAAGTTGATTCGAAGAGGTGGATTTGCATTGGCGGGACGAGGGCAATGACTCTGGAAAGCTGGTTAGTGAACCTGGGACCAGGATATCATTGCAGAGGTCGGGGTTCGTACGTGATGGTGTGGCAGAGTCGGATCAGGTCTTCTGCCATCATGGAGTTCATCGCTGCGCTTGCGTTGGACGCAGCAGTCCTCGTCTTTTGGCATGCAAAAGTCCTCCAACTTCCTTGGTCTGCTGCCAGGATCTCTCTCGGGGTATCGAGTATGAAAGGCCGATAGAGTACGATAATGGATGTTCTAACTTGTGTTAGATGCTCGCCCTCGTTCAATCTCGCGGATTGATTCGGTGGGCACTTACTCAAAGTATAGCTTGAACTGGTAGATATGAGATGCGACAACTCGACTGTGACTTCCTGCTTCAGGCACCCGATACTGAAAACCACGAATCTGATTTTCGCTTTGCTCAATCTCCAACCTTGACGGCTTCATCCCTTTGGCCCTATAATTCGTCGCGAGAACATTACTAAGGGTGACACTCAAGCCAATGAAAGCCAGCCAGGTATCGAACAGAAACTGCATCTCTTCAGGAAGATACTTCTGACCAAGTTGGCCCTTGACCTCGGGCGTCAGGACGTCAGCGTCGCTCGCAGCCGGCATAGACGTGTCAAAGTCATCAAGGGCTATCCGCATAGGTCTGCCGAGTCCCAGAGAAAGCCATACCTCTCGCGAGTAGAGAGACCACCAGAGACGTTTCCAGAACGGCTTCGTACCTTGAGACGCTTGTTGGTTCGCGGGCATGTGCAGGCGGTGAAGACCGATCGTGTGAGAGAGGCTGATGGCGATGCCGTTCCAGTGCCAGGGCCCGGCTCTGTCGTCTGTGCTGGTGTACCAGTGGCCCATTAGGAAGACGGACTGGATGAGTGTCACCTTGTCTTTTTCGTAATCTGCATCGTACATAGCCTGCAACATGATTAGCTCCTGTTTGCGGTGACGGAACACCGGAAGGGGAGCCGACTTTCGCTCTTTGGTACATGGCTCGTTTCAGAGCCTTTCGCGAGGGAAAGAAATCTTCCGTCAGGAAACTTTCGTCAACAAACTGTGGTAAATGTCAGCTATGCCTAGTAATGAATGATAGCTCATTTGTGTCGTTGACCTACACTCGCGGCCGCGATGAACATGCTCCAGAGCAGCAACAGGCTTTTTCTTCCCTTTTCATACTCGGTGATAAACTCGCTCGCATCCAGGATCGGTGCAAATGGGTGCACATAGTGAAAGTAGCACCGGATCATCGCCTCGCGGATATGGGGCGGAGGTAGCGTGAAGGCGCCCTTCATCCTGAGATAATTGACATCTTCTGGCGAGAGGGCCTTGATGGATGGCATCGGCACTAGGAAATGGTTGTCTTTGGATGACCTGTTGGGTTCACAGATATCGATCAAGAAGGCCGGGCCACGTTGATCTCCTGAATGAATGAATGTCAAGAGAAACCCATCTCGAAGCTATGCTTGATGCATCAAGGTACCAAGACAGAGGACAGCTTACCTGGGTAGAACGGGACGCAGCCATCCTCGCGATTCTTACCACCTTCCAGTGTCTCTGCATACGCGGAGCTGTCCTCAGTGGCATCGGATGGATCCGGTGGCCGGTGACCTTTGGCTGGAAGCAGAGCACGCACGGCATCGTAAGGCCGAGTGGTTGGAGCGGATCGCCCACTGCCAACCGATCGTGTCTCGGCTGCGCGTGGGGACGTCGACGACCTCGGGCCACCGTTGACTTGGGGTGTGGTGCGCCGGTGATCTTCGGGCGGCGCGGATGTGACCCGGTCGTCCCTCGACTCGACGGCCTCCTCATTCTCTAGGGTACCCGACAATGGCCCCGGGGTCTGGGGTTCCACGAGCCGTCTTCTGGGTTGTGCTCTTTGTGAGATGAGGATTAACGTGTTCTCCCCACCTCCTCCGGGGGATGGGTTCATGGGGAGTTGATCCGAGTTGCTGTTTCGTTAGGACAACTCACCAACATGGCCCCGTACGGCAGCAAATTATAGAGACCGGTGACCAGAAGACTCACCGACGTCGTTTACGACTAAGGACCTCGCATGTAATCCCGTCCACAGAGCAGTTGGCGCAGGGAGGGCCAGATAAGGTGACTGTGCATCTCACCTTGCGCAGGTTGCAAGCCTTGCACGCTACAGCGGCACGCTTGAAAGTTCGGACTGCCGCTGCAGAGGGAGGGGAGGAACCCGTAGTGGTGGCCATGACAGAAGAGTCATTGTGCTGTAGAGACATGTTGTGTACCTTGCTTGCAGCCTTCGCTGGAGTTAAAGGTGTAGAGTGAGAAACGTTATCGTTATCATCAGGTGAGAATCCCCTTTGCTCTTTGGCCTTCATGCATGCTAATTCATCAAGGTTAGGTTTTCCCCATTCTCAATGGAACCAGTCACTTGTCTAAGGCAAGCTTATGTGGGGGACGAATGCTCTTGATGGGTGGGAGGTCAACAGCAGCTCAACATCTGTAAGTGAAGTGAATGAACGTGCTTGTGCTAGTCAGTCGACCGAGGATGTGGATTAGGTAATATTGCAGGTGGCATGTGAGAAGAATCGGGGTCAACGGAGCTGTCCACTTGTTGTTTGTTTAGTTACACACACAGTGTTCATGCGCTCCCTCATTGTTGATTTTGTTCTGCAGAATGCGGGGGTTTAAGATTGTCCGAGGACAACTTTGAACTGCCGGTTGCGACCTTGGCAAAGACTTTTACGGGAACGGTTAGGGCGTTTGTTCATCCTGGTCGCGTCCTTGAACCTAGTGCAATCGCGTTTCGTACTCACTTTAGAGAAGCTAAGTTGTGTTGTAGAGTTAGCAAGAGAGCATAAGCCGCACGACAGTGTCATTTTCTTTAGCAGGCTAGTGATGAATGGTCCAGAACGTCATATCATTATTCAATTATCCTCTATACCCGTAAGCCATGTCCATAACCATATCCGTAACCCATTAGTCGTAATATCGTGTTCCCATCGTGTGTGTATCCTACGCCCAATGCACCGACTTTCTCTGCTTCTTCTTCATGCCCAACTCCTCCGGCACGCGCAAACGAGCGTCCGCAATCACCATACCAAACGTCAAGCTCGACGCGCGACTATGCGTACAGACAGTAGCAGTCCCGTCAAGCTCCCACTCCCACCGCGTCTTCTCAACCATGTCCCCGGCCTTCCGGAGCTTCTGCCTCCACCCCTCTACAAACAACCACGCCAGACGAAAAACGCTCTCGCCAGAGGGCTCCACGGGGACGCCGCCTCTTTCCTTCTCTTCGGGGTTCCAAGGGACCGGGACTCGCAAGCCGCTCGGGTCTCTGCGGTACTTGCGTCGCTTCGGACGATGCCGGTCGCCCGGCTCCTCCATGTTCACGTCCTCTTCCCACTCATTGTACTCGGCGTCCCGCTTCACCCTCACGACTCTGAGCCCCGCTCCGCCCGAGCGTGGTCAATTTGCCTCCAACCCGCCAGCAGAGCTTCGTAGGAGTGCGCTCTGCTCGTCAGCCTCGTCTTCGGCTTCGTTGAGAAACCCTGCTTTGCGGTCGTATCCACGGTCCTCGACGTCATCGCCCCCGGGCTTGCTGCGCCGGACGGGGTGAAAAACACCCGACACCGGCCGTGATCGGACTGGACTGGCCGGCTCTTGCTTGGTTTGGTTGTTCTCAAAGATGCCGCGCATTCTGCTGATCAGACTTCCAGGTGAGTTGTTGTTCGTAGCAGCCGCGTTCCGCGGAGGGCTGTCTGAACTGGAGCCTACGGAGCCGGATGGTGCACGGGCTGCCTTCGCCGCCTCCTCACTATCTCTGAACGGATCATATTCCTCGCGGTCGGTGAGAGAAGAGTCGTTGCGCGGCCTCGTCAAGTGATGAACAGAAGCCGGCCACGAGTCCCGAATGACCGGCTCGTGCTTGTCAGCGTGCAACGCCGAATGAATCGGTGACGACGCCACGGAGTCGAGGGTACTCTGGCTTCGCATCGAGTGAGGAACCGAGTCGTTGCGAGCGTGCCAGGGGACGTTGGTCACATCGCGCGGGACCATGAGCTCGGGATCAAAATCTGCTTCGGCTTGCATAGTGGGCGGTGTCTGTGGCCGGTCAGGATTATGCCTGCTGAACGCAAGTCCACGAGAGGGTGTAGACTGCGACGACGCCGAGGGTGTCGCCGGTGACTCCTCCTGACGCAACGCTAAGGGGCTGATGTCCGGTGCTTGCTCACTTTGCTGTGGTGCCAACTGCGGAGTTGTCTGCTCATGTTCCTCTTCCGCCTGTACCTCGGAGACTTGCACTTCGGGCTGCCACGAAGTTGTTTGTCCGTACTGTGGCTGAAGTTGTGCTTGTCCATAGGATTGGGCGTCGAATTGGTCTTGATCAAACTGACCTTGACCGTATTGCTGCTGGGCAAGGGCGTCTTGCGCGTGATACTCGGCTGACTGTTGTCCATAAACGTCCTGGCCATGCATTTGAGCTTGCTGTCCGCCATATGATTCTTCAACCTGGGTATTAGGCTCGTAAGCGGACCGCAGAGGAGAAGAAAGACCAGCAGAGGCTTCTCGGTGAAGTGATTTCTGCACCTCCTCCCTCAACAGAGACCCAGAGCGGCTGTGCCTTGTAGCACCGAACATGGTGGGCGAGCGAAGCTCATCCCGCCAAGTTGAAGCTCCAAAACGGGAAGAGGCATATTGTGTGGGGTGCTCAGCCGGCTGCATGACCGCAGTCTTTGGGCCATCATCTTCATCGCTGCCGAACGAGTCGATAAGTTGCGTTAACACAGGCTCGTCTGATGACTGTTGCTGCTGCTGCTGCTGCTGCTGCTGCAGTTGCTGCGCAGTGCCGATCTGGGTGAGGAATGCTGGGGCTTCCGAGTGGTCATACTCGCTATCATCGTCGGAGTCGTCATCCTGAGCAAGCTCGTCGGCGAGTGAAGTCTCATGAGCTTGAGCATACGGAGACATTGCTCCTCCTCGGTTGTAAGTCTGGTCGTAGATGTCCTTGTTGCCGATGGAATCCGGGTGACGGGGCGAGCCCATGGCCCCTTGCGTATACTGCGAAGACGCGCTGAACCCGGCCGATGCCAACGGAGTGGCGTACTCTTGTGAGTCAGAATCCGTAAAGTCACCTGGTCCTGCTGGCTGGAGGTATGTCGATGCCGTGGAAATCTGGTCGTTGCTCGCGTTCGGCCACTGCTGCTCGTAGCTATCGACGCGCAGCTGTGGTGTCGGCATGGCGGTGCTGAACCTCTCGTCGACTGGGCTGATCTCATCACCGCCGCGCTTCCCAATGTTCTCCCATGAATCATCGCTTTCTTCCCCTCCTTCTTCTCTTTGATGACTTTGTAGGCCCTGACTGCTTGTTGCCGGCACCGAGTCCCTGAAAGCTGACTCCATCGGGTTGCTCTGCGTCATCGGGCTGGCTGACCTCAACGGACTTGTCGAGGCCAAGGGACTGGAAGCCCTCATCGGGTTGGTCGCCGCCAACGGGCTCGTCGCTTGCAGTGGGCTGACGGCTCTCATCGGACTCGCGCCCAGCGGGCTTGCTGATCTCGTCGGGTCGACTCCCATCTGGTTGGTCCCCATCAGGTTGCTTTCTCCCATCATGCTCGTTGTCTGGCCATATCGATTAGCTTCCCATGCCTCCTCATTCTCCTCGCTGTCGGAATCTTCGAGTTCATGACGGTAACGACCCAGTGCGCTGGATGTGCGCGGAGGCGGAGGCGGAGGCGGGGTCGCCCTGAACTGCGACGTCGATAGATTTGGCATCTGACCGGGCCGAGCGGCATTCGAATCCCAAGCATCCTCGTTCTGTTTGTCACTGGAATCCTCAATCTCCTGGCGGTATTGACCCCGAGAGCTTGATACCCGCGGAGGCGGGGGCGGGGGCGGTGTAGCCCTAAATTGAGATGATGATGAAATGGGGAACTGACCAGGTCGAGCAATGTCGTGGCTAAAGGGGTGTTCGTCCTCACTTGAGTCCGCTTGCTCTTGATGATAGAAGCCTTGAGAGCTGGGGACACGCGGCGGTGGTGGTGGCGGCGGAGTCGCCCGATAACCAGATGGTGAGAGCGCACTGGGCAGAAGATTGGACTGGACAGCGGCAGGGGGCAAGACACCTTGATCTTCCTCGTCTGAGTCTTCAATGTTGTAGCGGCTCTGTGACAGGGAACTGGGGGCACGGGGTGGTGGAATCGGAGGTGGACGCGGGGGAGTAGATCCGAACTGCGAGGTCGGGAATGTGCTGGGCTGCATGGGCTCGAAGGCGTCATCCCAGTCGGCTTGCTCCTCTTCCGAGGAGTCTTCTAGTTGATGCTGACCATAGTAACCCTGTGAACTTGGCGCGCGCGGTGGTGGAGGAGCTGGCGGGGTTGCCCTGTACTGCGATGATGAGAGGGGATTCAGCCGTGCTGGAGATTGCGCGTGGAAGATGTCGCCGTCGTCCTCAGATGAGTCTTCAACTTCTTGCGCATAGTGACCCTGTGAGCTAGAGACACGCGGAGGGGGAGGGGGGCTTGATCTGTACGGGGAAGATGTCAACAAAGTATTGATCTGGCTGGGCTGAGGAGCGCGAGCATCCCAGTCCTCCTCTTCTTCAGAAGAGCCGTCGAGCCCTTGACGGGAACGCTCTGCGATGCTTGGCAGAGGAGGAGGAGCTCGCTGTTGCGAAGCTGGCAACTGCTGGGAGGTGGTCAGACTTTCTGGCTCCTCAGAGTCGGAATCCATATCCTCTAGTTCACTGTTGTATCGCTCTTGGATGCTATCCAGAGTGGCTGGAGCAAGGTGCTTGGCCGACAAAGGGCTGTTCTCTTGAACAAACTGCTGGGAAGGATCCATCATCCCTTGACCCACGACGTCGTGCCCTCCAACGACGGAAGGATAGCCTTGGTCGAACATGGACTCATCAACGTCACCACCGACAGTGCTACTCCTGGCGCCGAATGGGTTGTAAGCGGCATCAGGCTGAGCTTGTCCCAAAGTGCTCGCGGTGGGCAGGAAGCTCTGGTCAGACGCAGTGCTTCGGGCGAAGGGATTGTTGTACATTGACTCGGGGACCTGCGGCGTGGGCTGCCGGCGCTCGATTGACTGGGCTGCGGAGGCGAAGCCGTCATTGGCAACTTCGGGTGATTGATTGACAGGGAAAAGGTTCTTGTACGTGGACTCTGCCGCCATCATGGCCTCCTCATCCTCGGAGTCGCTCTCTTCTGCCAGTGGGTAGCTCTGCTGCGGTGTCGTGCTCCGAGCGAACGGGTTGCTTGGTGCGCGTTGTCGCCCGGGAGTGCTCAGGGCTGGTGAAAAGCTTCGATCGATTGGAGTCGTACTTCTAGCAAAGGGATTACTGGAGCTCACGCTATCACGGCGGAGTCCTTGAGCACTAGGAGATCGAGCGAATGTCTCTTCGGGAGAAGAAGGCTGATGGTTACTTAAAGCGCTCGCGGACCGCAGGAAATCTGCACCAGTGGGCGTGCTGCGTGCAAACGGGTTGGTCGAGTCCTCCTGAGGCTCTCTGCTTGGGCTCCTTGCGAACGGGTTGGTAGTCTCCCGGGGAGGCTCTTCCTCGACCACCGTCTGCAATGCAAAAGGATTGTACGGTATGTCTTGCGAATGAAACGTCGGCTGCGCGTGGGCTGTGGAACCAGCTCTGGCCCTGGTGAACGGGTTGTAAGAGGTCTCTGCAGGCTCATCGGCATCGCTGTCCTCGTCTCTAACACTGAGAACTGGAGAAGAATCGCCGTCATCTTCCTCTTCGTTGAAGTGAACCTGTCTGACTCCAAAGTGGCCGTCATAGAACGTAGCACCAGGCGTAGAGCTCTCTTGTTGTTGATCTTGAACGTGGCTATCGTCCGTAACCATGCCCTTGGGCTCAGTCATATAAGAACTCTCGATAGCTGCGTCCGGGGCTTCAGAGACATTCCGGCTGAGAGACTCGGGATGGACATCTTCGTCGGTCTTTGCAGCTAAACCAGAGGTGTCGCCGGCTGCGGATGCAGCAGGCTCAGTGTGTTCAGTGATCACGGAAAGATCGGGCCCACGAGACTGATCAGCCTCATTGGCGCCAGCCTCATCGTGAGGCGTCTCGACAATTTCGAATTCGCCATGATCGGAGTCATGCTGAGTGATATCATTTTCCACGTCGAATCCATGACCAGGTGAAGCCTTCATTGCCGCATCAGCGTCGTGGTCGTCGTCGTTGTGCTCATGGTGGTCTCCGGATTGACTGACATCATGGACTTCGGCAGGCGGTGATTCGGGCTCCCCAGGAGAGACGCTACGCTCGTGAACGTCTACTTCACCTTCATCTCCGTGGACTGTCTCTGGGGCGACATCTGTTTGGCTATCGACGACTTGCGAGTCCTCGAGATCCTTGTCTTGCTCATCTGGTTTGGGGTCGCCCGAAATGGCTGGGTCCTCTTTCACAGAGCCATGCTCGTTCGATACACCTGTAGTGGGTGCTTCGTCGCTTGCCGTCGCCGCTGCCTCTTCTTCAATAGGTGCGGGGCTATCCGCTTGAGGAGCTGCCTCCTCCGCCGACCGCAGAGTAACCTCGGCGTGTTCGAACTCCTCCTTGTCATCATCAACAGCAGAAGACTGGGGTTCTTCGGCATCGGCATGGACATCGCCAGCAACAGAGTCATGTGCCTCGATAGCGACAGACTCATTTGGAGAGGCATCAGGGGCTGCAGGAGTATTTTCCTTTGAACCATGCTCAGCTGGAATTGAGTGAACCTCAACCTTCTCATCCTCGACGTGACCCTCTGAGTCAGCAGCTTGCGCCGCAACTTCATCAGCAGCAACAGCCTCCGTCAAGTCAGAGTCGGCAGGGGCGTCGGCGGTGGCGTCAGAAGGTCCAGCAGTGGAATCGTCCGCAGCTGCGTCAACGATACCACCAGCGAGTTGTTCTTCTGGCGGATCTGAAGCGTCCCGGTGTTCGGAATTTCCATCGTCAAGATCTTTGCTGGCAGTGGTTGGCTCAGGCTCTTCCTCCTCTTGGGTTGTCGGGGGTGCTTCACTGACTTCGGCTTGTGTCTCTTCAGGGTCGGGCTGAGCTTCAACAGCGTCAACTGTGGGGGACACCGCAGGCTCGTCGATTTCCTTGGCTGCCACTGTATCTGCATCCGTGACTGGGGCGGTTTCTTCGGCTTGATCCTCGTTGGCATCATGGACCTCGACGTCCGCAGTGGCCGGTGCTTCGGTGCTTGGCTCTTCAGCAGGTGCATCCTCCTCGGCTGTGAGATTGTCCTTGATAGGCTCGCCTTCCGGAGAGGCGCGGGCAATTTCTTTGTCTTCTTCAACTGTAGCTTCATCGTGAACAGTTGTGGTATCTTGAGCTGCAGGTTCCTCAGACTCGGCGACTGGCTGATCTTCAGCGGTAGCTACCTCGGGCACGGCATGACCTGAATCGGTAGGCTCATCCGCTGCCTCAGTGGGAGTCACATCCTGGGCGACCTCGGGGTCATCCACGGCAGCTGCCTCAACAGGGTTCTCCTCGGCAACCTGCTCGTCAACTACCGGTTGGACAGTCGCTGCATTGGTCGTCACCTCGTCGGCAGCTTGCTCCGGAGCAGGTGCGTCAGCTTCTGGCTCGGGCTTGTCTTCTGCTGAATCCACTTTTTCGACGGGCATTGCTTCAGTTGAAGCCTCATCGACAGGAGTCTCTTCGAGAGTTGGTTTCTGCTCAGGCCCAATCTCCTCTGAACCAGGAACCTCATCATGGCTGGGAGTAGCATCCGCCGCCTCTTCTTCAAGGGTAGCCTTCTCACTGGTGGAAGTCTCGTCTTCAGCAGAGCTACCGTCTGTTGCTCCGATGTCTGCAGCAGCTGCCCCATCCTGAGCATGAGCTTCTTCTTGTTCTTCAGGTGCTGCATCAACAGGAGTTTCCATTTCCTTCGCGTCCTCGGTCACAGGTGCAACCTCGGGTGGTTCCTCACTCGGCTCTGCAGTTTCGGCCGCTCCATCTTCTGCTGATGTGGTCGCAGCCTCCACAGAACCAGCGTCCTCTGGTGAGACGGCTTCACCTTGAGCTGGCTCCTCGGTGGCTGAATCTTCATCAGGAGTCGTCTTCTCAGCTTGAGGCGGCGCATCCTCCTCCTGAGACGTGGGCTCTTCTTGACTTGGCTCTACTTCAACAGCCTTAGAATCGACCTCCGGAGACGCATCTTCCTCGGCCTGGTCCGCCTCGGGTGCAGCTTCCTCTTCGACGGGGTCGCTGCTATCTGGAGCCTGAGCTTCCTCTGCGACCGAGTCATCCTCGACAGCCTTCATCGAGAACTCGGGCAATGATCTCTCCCCTGGAACCTCGTCGGCACCCGTATCTTCAGCCTCTTCGCCTGCTTGCTTTGGGGTATCATCTTCCGCACTATCGGGGCTCGTTTCAGGCGTGGCTTCGTTAACTAGGGCATCCTTTGCCACGACTTCTTCTGGCTCAGCCGCATCTTCACTTGCGTCAGGTGCTGACTCGTGAGAAGCAGCTTCAACAGGTGTCGTCTCCTCCTCAGGATTCTTGATCGCTTCGTCAGCGGGTTCAACGGGCTCGGCAGACGCGTCGTTGTGGCTGGGAACATCGGCCTCAGTTGCCGCAGGTTCCTTCGCAGAGATACTGTCTTCGGATGCCTTGGGTTCCTCCGCCGGTGCAGAGTCCTCAAGTTCGGCACCTGGCGCAGCTTCTTCAGCGATTGGCTCTTCAGCGGATGCATCCTCGGCGATAGGCACCTCCTTGGAGGCATCATCTTCCGGGGCGTCCGGCGCTGCTTGGACTACATCGGAGGCTTCCTCATTAAGAGATTCTTCGGAGGGGGCCTCGTCAGCGGCGACATCTTCCTTTGGAGGTTCCTCGGCTGAAGCCTCTACGGCCGGGGCCTCCTCGTCGGCAGCTGGTTCCTGTGAGGTTGCTTCTGCAGCTAGGGTTTCCTCTGTCGAAGCCTTCTCGACAGCGGGTGCATCATCTTGAGGTAGTTCATCCACAGGAGGCTCCTCAGCTGCCAGATCCCTAATAGCTGCAGCCTCTTCCACTGTGGGTTCTTCTGCCGGTTCCTCTGCCTGGGTTTCTTCCACCGGAATTGCTTCTGTCGGGGCTTCATCTATCGGAGCCTCCTCAGTTGAAGCAGCTTCTGCTGCTGACTCTTCGGCGGCGGGAGCCTCATCTGCAACAGTGTCTTCCTCACCAGCCGCCTCTTCGGAAGCTTTCTTGTCCTCAGCCGGACTGTCTTCGGCGGGGGTCTCTTCCACTGCAGGGTCCTCTGTGGTTGGCTCTTCGGTAGATGGCTCTTCGGCGGGCTCTTCTGACGTGGCGGGAGTGTCTTCTGCGGGAGCGTTGACGATAGCGGGGGCGTCTTCAGCAGCAGGTGTCTCTTCAACAGCAGGCGCCTCATCCGCAACAGTGCCTTCCTTCACAGCCGCATCGTCGGGAATCTCCTTGTCCTCCGCTGGAGTATCTTCAACAGGAGTCTCGTCCACAGCAAGCTGCTCTGTTCCTGGCTCATCAGCGGCGGGAGCATCCTCGGCGATGAGAGCTTCTTCTGGGGCAGGACTTTCTCCAGCAGACGGAGCTTCTTCGGTCAAAGGCTCATCCGCAGGCTCTTCTGGTGGAGGGGTATCATCGGCTTGATCTGCTGTCGCAGGCTCCTCGGTTGCCGCAGGCTCTTCTGTTGCTGGCTCTTCGGTAGTAGGCTCCTCAGCAGCAGAAGCCTCCTCGACAGGCGCTGTTTCCGGGGTCTCTACAGCCAAGCCCCTGACCTCGACCGTATCATGCTTCTCGTCGTCGGCAGCGGCATCTTGGGCTTCAGCAGGAGCCTCTGCAGAAGCTTCCCCGCTATTAGCCGGGGCGCTCACTTGGCTGTCCTCGGGAACAGCTGCGCTCGCGGCGGCCTCCTCCTTCTCATTTTCCGTGGGCGCGGGCTCGGAAGCCTCTTCTGGTGCGGCCGCCTCTGCGACAGGCTCGTCCTCAGGAGCCTTCTCGGCCTCGGCCTCAGCTTCAGCTTCAGCTCCGGGGGCCGGTGCCGTCTCCTCCTCGGCAGGCTGTGCCTCCTCGGTGCTAGTGGCATCCTCCAAGCTCTTTTCAGCCACAGGTTCTTCGGGTTGTGGCTGGGAGTTATCACCTTCGGGAGTCTTATCTTCCTCGACCGGCGCATCGGCCGGCGGCTCGGGAGCGGTATCCTCGGCCTTCTCTTCGGGCGCCGCACCGTTCTCGGCGGGCTTCTCCTCGTCTACGCTCTTGTCCCCTGCAGCCGGTTGGGCTGGGGTTTCGGGCGGAGGTAACGGAGACGGTTCCGCGGATAGTGCGGCACCGGATCGCCGCCCTGTTCTCGCGCGTTTTCGCGTCGGGACGGGAGGCACCGCGGCCTTCATCTGCTCCTCGATCATGCGGTTGAGTTCCTGGAACGCAAGTAATGTCAGATGCTGCCAGGGTTCGGGAAGATTCACCAGTCCTGCTTACCGTTCTCTTCGCCTCGAGTTCTGCCAACTTTGCTTCGCCCTCAGAAATCGTCTTGGCCGTCTCTTCCTCAATGCTGTCCATGAGGTCGTCCATTTCGTCTTCGACATTACGGGTAGTGGTATCAAAAGTGCCTTGCTTCTCTTCGTCCTCCTTGGCCTTGCGGGCCGCGAGCTCCTCATCTTCCCGCCGGCGACGGGCCTCCCGCTCTTCGTCTTCTTTTCGCCTTTGCTCGGCAATGTCTTCGAGCTCCTTCTGGTGCGCGGCCGCGAGCTCTTCTCGCTCTTTTTCGTAGGCTGCTTTCAGCTCCGCGAGCGTCATGTCACGCTTCTGCTCGAGCTCGTCGAGCTTTGTGTCGCTCTCCGCTGCAAATGTTGACAGACCCTCAATCGTCGAGTGGATCGACGCGAGGGCCTCGTTCATCTGCGCCACGAGCGTGGCAACGTCCATCTTGGCTGTCATCGAATCGGGGGTTCGAAAGAGAGTCGGCGCCCTCTGCGACAGGATGATGAGTAAAGGTGTTGTGATCAATTGTTTGTGCGTGGGATTTGGACAATGCCGGGAATCTTGCGTGGGAAAGCAAGTATCGTGAGGTTTTGTGAATTTGACTTTACTCTGACGTTGAACTGAACGTTCGAAACATCCTCGGCTCTTGCGGGGTGGCCAGCCAGTTTACGATATATACCACCCACCCTTCAACTCGACCACCAAAGAACAACAAGCAGACGATACAGTTCCAGCCAAGCGACAAGGCAGGAAAACCCGGCCCTGTGTGATGTTCCTACCAGCGATCATGCAAGTGCTTTCGTCCAGGGCCTGGCCTTGTCCCCCCTTAGTCGGCCGAACCCCCGACCCGATATTGAGAGGGAATGCTCTGTGCTTCCGCGTCCCTCCGTTCCGTGATTGGTGAGACATCGCGGCGGACTCCCATCCGATGTACCTGGACTTGCTGAGGTGGACCCCGTCCGCCTCACAACGCATGACATCGATATACTGTGGTGCAGATGGCGATGTCAACTAGGGGCGATGCGAGGGTGCCATGGCCGAGTCAAGACTTCTCGACGGGGCCGCAGCCCAGCAACCGGTCATCGCGAAATGGCACCGCCATCGAAGAGGGGATTGGGGAACAGAACTAGACAACTCTGTCTTGTGGGCAGTTTTCGCCTTGTCGCCGGGCAACCTGGTGACAGCTGTCAAATATCGACAGCATCCTCCTTGCCTCGGGCGAGAGTTTTCGGGGGGCTTCATCCAAGGGTTTCCGTGTTCCTGCGTCTGATGTTGTGCCACGACAACTTGGTCATTGGGGACATGGAAATAAAGGACCCATCTTGGGCTCCGGTGCTTTGGTCGTCGAGAGAAATCGACGTGGTGTGCGTTGGCGACGGAGTCGGTTTTGGTGGACAGGCGTTCCCTGTTAGAAACGAGCATCATTCATGCGCCCGGCAGCGAAGGGGTATTGAGAGTTCTGAGCGTCGCTCCATCACTACCACTGGCGTGGAGCCCGGCGTCTAGCAAACCGCTTGGCCGCATGAATACGCTGGAAATGGCCGGTATTGTGATGCATTTGGGCAGTTTCAGGACTCGCACCGGATTCGGAACGGGAGGACAAGTTGCCAAATTGAAGGATGATGTCGGATACTGCCGGCCACAAGAGTCCATTTGAGTAGTATTGGCCTCCGTGGTTGAAGCGTGGTTGAAGCGTGGAATTCAACGAGGGATACGAGGACTCAAGCCACATTGTGGCTTCAACAGCCAAGCATCGAAATAGACACAAAGGCACGAAATAGCATGACGTCATGTCTTGATGGCTAGGATGGGTCAAACATGTGAGTGAGTCTGCGTATGTTTTTCTCCGTGTTGTTTTTGTTTTCCTTAATTTGATATATCGCAAACCTTCTCTGCCCAACGTGCCCCCATCAACCCAGACCACGAGGCTAGCTAGCACGTAACTGAGCTCCATTTCTGCGTTGTCCTCAACGTGATTCAGCAATCGAGATCAGAGCTGGCGTGGCATCGCACTGGCCCTCCTGTGTCTTGAGCCGAACTGGGAGCCGACGCTTCACGACCAAATGTATCTCTCAACTAAATAGAAAGGGACGCAACATCATTTGACTTCAGCTCTCATCAAATTGTGACGATATTGAGGCCTCCTGGGTATATAAGAGCTACACTTATGGCAATAATCCCATTGCATGCGAAAGCCAATTCATCAATGAAATGACTTTTTATGGTCCATCACCTGCACACCACCACACACATTGACCAATTACAGGTGCAGTAGGTCTCTCTTATGTGTTATGGTATGATGCGCCTCCAAAGTCCTGCAGGGTAGCTGCTGGCAGACATAGAGTGGGTGATATGGGGATCAATTGGGCCTATCGCATTCCAGTGTCTTTGTCCTGGAGTCTGAAGAGGGGGCAGATATCCTCACTGGTCAAGTCACATGTCTGTTGATCACTGGGTCGGGACTTTCGAAGGCGGTTGATTGAATGTGCTCAGTCATATATCCCCAAAGATGGTCGTCGTCTGCTCTCAGAACCAACCGAGTATTACTACTTCAATCTCACTTGTGACTGTAAGGAAAGGCAAAGAATCTAGATCGGGAAGGGTTTCAGTGGAACTTCGTCCTTGTCAAAGTGTACTTGTATATCCCATGTCTATAAACATCAAAGTGGATATCATATTGATGCTTGAATTGTGAATGTCAAGTCTTAATAATCTTCAATGAATGGTATGGGATCAACTCTATTGAACATGGAATTCTCTCTTTTTGAAAATCCTTATTGCTCTTTCAGAAAGTGTATCGTACCTACGTCCGATAATCGGCGTCTTTCTGCATCCAAGGCATTGACTTCTGTGCATGATGGCTCTGATTGACCGAGCCCTCACACTGCCAGAGACGCTGTGAGACTAGACAAGGAATCAGGGGGACATCAAATTATCAAACTGGATTTGCATGTAAATCAACAAATGCCAGCTAAGCCAAACAATGATGAAAAGTAGATGCCTTGGAAGGCGCAAAGTGCAGCTCATGCAAAGACAATTGCTACATAGAGATGGCCATTGGCCGCGAGATCTCACATAATGACGAGATACTGGACCGTCTATGCTGGGTAGCTGATTCGAGCTGGCTCAGTAAGTACTAGGTCGCTCGTAAAATGTGAACTCGGTAAGATTTGATTAAATTCTACTTCAGAAGATGTTTACACCTAGAAACATCCCTCCGGTTTCCTTCAGGGACACGGGTCTGGCTGACCACGGACTACATAACGTAGCTTTCCCAGTGGAGCTCGATGACCTCAAATCCAATCTTACTCATACTTATAGACGTGATGTGCACCCTGACGTATTAAGGGAGTGATGATGAAGAAGAACACTCTACAGACTTGGAAATTTCCACTCAGTTGACTTCAACTACCATACGTGGGAGAGATTAAGAATTGGGGGAATAATAGGCAACTAGACTCACCCTAACTCAGATACATGGGTTGATACTAAACGGCCGTCAGGTATCACGAGGCAGTCGATGCTCCAAATGGCCGTACACGTAAGTACTACGTATGAAACGGGCAATGATGATACGCCGCAGAATTGGAACTTAGAACCTCGCAAGTGGAATGAGGATGCATTTAAGTACGCAGTTGGGGCACTTGACTATCAGAAGAATGATGCAGCTCCTTCTCCAGCTCGGGTTCCCATCTTTCAAGGTCTAGATCTGTCGTCATGGGTGTTCCCACATTTGAGGCCATCTAAGCTAGACCGATGGCCATGGCAGTGGACCTTCTGGGCTAAGAGACTTGAGGGAAACATTGATTATAGTTAATCTGAATCTTCACATCTCCCCGTGTAGAAAGACAGATACGTAAACGCCTAAGAACAATGCCTGACTGCTCACAAGATATGCGTCCGAGAACGCAAAAGTCTCAATGGTCAGTGACTATTTCTACAACTCTGAACGTGGAGTTTTCAGTAGAGAGACAACTTTACTCGAGGTGATCACGGAAGTATTTTAACTCTATGTTGAGCATTTTAGACGCATGCATTAGATCATACCAGTAAGATTCAATTGTCTATGGAGAGAATCAGTAGGTCAAGGTAACTAATGCTGGCAATTGCCCTGAAGAGGTGAAGGTAGTGTTAGGCACGACAACAATGGTACAATAGAAGTATGGGTAAGCACAACCTCTATGAGGTTGATACATGGAAGGTGGTTGAACGGAAGTAATTGTAAAAGTTTGTAAATAAAGCCCTCTCTGCGAATGAGTGTCTTGCTCTGGACACCTCAATGCCAATTCACGTAGAAGGTTCGGGGCCGGAGCAACTAGAGGAATTCCACAGAGTTCAACTGTGTCCAACACCGTTAGTAAATGAACATAATGGGCTGTGAATAAAGCCTTGAATAAAGCCTTAAACACAGTCCAGAAGAAGAAGACACTAGAGCTAAGCAATAAAAGCTTTACAGTGAGATCGAGGAAGCAGCCAGGTAGTGAATTGCCCTAAGCCCTTCAATGGCTTAAAGGTTGGAGCTGTAGACAAACACAGCTCTTCACGACTATTCTCAGCTACTCCATCAACAGATCTCTCTACAAAGACTCATTGTTGACGTTGGGCCCATGTCACATGACCCTCCAAGTGACCCTCACCATGCAATCCAGCAAGGCTGTCGCCCAGTCGCCCACAGCCCGCCGCGAGGCTCCAGAAGAACAACCGGAATTGTCCCGTGATTTCTCCGACAGGAACCCCCTAATGATCTTTGACTTCCTCCAGAGGTAACATGTCTCTTCGTTCACACAGGGATTGGAAAGATGGGAGACTAAACGGGTCACGTCTTCGGGTGTTTAGATTAGTACATGACTGATATAAACATCCCCCGTAAATCACGAAGGCAACTATCTGCTTACATCAGCTTATATAGCCCCGCCGACGGTCAACGGCATCATACATGTGTCTCAGTTGTGTGAAGGAGCGGCTTTGGCACGTAGGCGCAATCTCGGGAAGTTCTAGTCGAAAAGAATGGCAATATACCATCTCCTACTTCTCCTAGCAGCTATCTTTTATGGATGCATATCACATCAACTCGAATGCCCCAAAGCTTCTATCACAGAAGCGCGACTAAAAGACATAGAAGTTGAGGATACCAGTGTACCTTGTTGCAAAGCCAACAAGAACGTGTGTACAAAACCCAAAAAAAAAGTCCAAACCGGCAGATTTCCGTCGGACAGGATAACCCTCATAAACACCCCGACAGCAAACCTTCTCCCCACTTGACTATTGGAGTACTTCAGAAACCTTGAAAGCTTACCTTCACATCGAAATAGCAAAAGGAGCCAACCTTGATGTAGGTGGGAAGTCTGTTATCCCATCTGAGGTGGGTAAGTGCATCTTAAGCTTCAACACCTATCAAGCAGTAGTTCAGGTAGCTCTAGCAGCACGCCCACTTGCTGATGATTGTTTCGCCACAGTCATGAGCTTTTCGATAAACTAATCGATCAAGTATATTCCACACGTTGGACGAAGAGAGGAGTCAGCATGGAGATGCAACCAGACTTCGTACCTGATGTGTACTCTGTACCTAGCGCAAATTCAAAGGCCAAGTATCCCAAAAGGCACCAGATACAACCCTTGTACTAGGACTTTGCAATGTGCAGCCAACCAAGTTCCTCCGTCGAAGCCGAATACTCCAACCGTCTCGACCTCAAAATGGACTTTCTCCGTCTCCGAATCTCCCGTGTCTCCCGCCAGCCTTGACGCACCGCTGCATCGAGTTTACCGCCGTCTACTTTTCTCGTCTGCGCCGTCAGGTACCTTATCGCAGGCGACTCGAGGAGTGAAATTCAACTAGCCCGACGGCTCCTAATGACGTATCATCATTTTTGATCTCCGATCTACTGTCTTTGACGGCATGCAGGTTGCAGCATCATCATACCAAGCATAAGAGGCAGATCACTAAGTGGCCCTTATCAGCCACGTGTGGCTGAAATCATCCCAAGAAACCCCCTCGCATCCACCCACACCGTCGGATCGCCGTGACGTCGCATTTCCTCGACACATCCAAGCTGAAACGGACCCTAAACTGTGACATGTCGCACAACAGCCGCAGGTTCGAACCACACCCCTCCAGCAAAAAGTATCAGTGTTCCTTTCTCGAACTAACAGCGGTCCAACACCGAGTTATCGCGAAATTGAAGGCCAGAGAAGGGACTGGGCTGGGAACAAGCGAAATCAGCCTTCACGATTGTGTTGTGGATATTCTTTTCTATGGAAGAGAGAGCAAAACTGACATCCAACTATTTACGACAGATAGGGGACTCCTCAGAGGCGTGGAGGATGAAGAGAAGTGAGCCAAAATAAAAAAAAAAGATGTAGATGTCACGCTGCTGCTTGATGCTGATGATTCCGCCACCACGGGCAGAATAAGTAGTCCACTCCTAGAACCTTCTCGGCTCGTGAGGGAGCTCCTCGTTCTTCAAAAAAAGATTGCCCCCGAACAAATTGTCTCGTATCCGGTCGCGTGATGTCATTGATTTATATACGCTTGGCTGTGTCGCCTGCGATAGCCCGTCTTCTCCTGTAGCTCTCCGCGTAGCCGATGCGCTCATAGGTGCCGAATCCGTAGAAAGCCAGTCCGATGAGGAGCCAAGTGCTGGTGACAACCAGACCGACGGGGAAGATCATCAGCTGAACACCGGGGAGAACGAAAGCGACAGTGCCGTTCTTCAGTTGAGCCACAACTTCGTCGACGGCAGCTTGGGCAACGGCGAGGTCGGACTTGATGATTTCTTTGGAGAAGACACCAGTGAGGAAAGCAGCCTCGTTCGAGGAGACGTTCGTGCTGACGGTCTGGCCGGCGGCGTTGACGCCGGTAAGCGTGAGGGTCGGCATGACGAGTGCTTCAAATTGTGACCTTGGAAAACATTAGCTTCGGTACTTCAATTACGCAAGTGAAAATGGGGTTCGTACATGGACATTGGTGCCACCATTCTGCTCTGGTCAATCTGTCCGACGAACAGGTATGTTTGCAGGGCCTGTGGCGTGACGACTCGTTTTTGCAGGCCGGTCCACGGAACCTCAAAGCTAAGATCCCGTTTAGCAGTGGAGCTGCCGATTTTGCTGGCGCTGACTGGCGAGACGGAAGCTCCGTTGAATGAAAGCCCGACCTGGATGTTCTGTGGCGGGATACCAGCAAAGGCATTGTTTGGCTCAGAGACCTTGAACAACCGCAGGTCGGCTTCAAAGACACCGGTTTGGGCGTTCAGACTCGGCAAGTTGTAGCAGATGCAGGTTCCGGACGGGTTCGAGGCCTGGTCGAGGTGTGAAAGGGCGTCGGTGCACTTTGCCGACGTCTCTTGCTCCCAAGCTGTCATGTTGATGGTGCCGTCGTTGTTCAGCGTAACTTCAGTCGCCCTCGAAACCCACTCTGCGTCCACCATGGAGCTTTGTCGCTTCTCGATGTATCGGTTTGCGACATCCTCGTAGCTTCGTTCCAACACGTCGACCGCGCGAACCTCGATTGCGGAATCCATCGATAGCGGGCGAATCTCGGCGCAAGCGCGCGAGGCCAGCGCCGCCGTGGTGACAACCACCTTCCAATACATTGTCGTCGATAAAGTTGAGAGAAAGCGGAGAGTAGCGTTGTAGCCGGGAAGATCGGGCGGCTATCGTATTAATGGGCTCGGGGCCGAGAGAAAAGGTGGAGCGAATTGCTGATGATGGTTTGGCGTCGCCAAGGTCTAATTACAAAAGTCGGGTCCCGGCCGGCGGCGAAGCGAAGCGAATTGAATTAAGACGAAGCCAAAGAAAGAGCGTTAGTCGTGTCCACCTCGTCGATTGCCCGGGATGGCTTGGTGATTGCTTGACGTGTCGTCGAAGATTCGTTAGCGACGGGATCGAAGAGAGAAAAATCGATTCGAGCCGCTATTCAGAGGCGGAGAAAGAGAGTAGCGTCGATGTGAAGAGAGAAAGGATGAGGTAAAAAAAAGGGACCTGCCCGTCAGAGGGAAGGATATTGGTTAATGCTGGCTTGACTGTACTCGGGTCGAGTTGGTCGCGAGATGTCTTGTCGACTCGACTCGGAATGGCGCAGAACGAACGAGAGAAGGCCAGGAAGGAAGAGTGCGAGAGTTGGATGGGGTGGCGAGGAATCAATAAGGACGGAGATTAAACGTCGACAAACGGGCAGGGCACAGCAGGGCTAGGCCTTTGACAACAGGAGACGTGTGGGAGGAATTGTGTCATGCAGCGACCATCGTGGTGCCTGGCAAGACGAGCAATGGCCTGACACGTTGCGATCCACAGCAGGGCTGAGGGGTGGTTTGAGCCGTTCTTGGGTGCGGTCCGTACGGAGTGGGTGTATGGTACGGTAGGATGGAGATGGGATTGATGGTCTGGCGGGCGCGAAGACGAGGGTTGGCTCACTGATTCTGGGGTGTGGAAACGACGAGTTTGGTGGTGTTGGTGGGAAGCAGTAGGGAGCCACACAATGTGAATGTGGTCGTCGGGTGTGAGTGTCAAGGGATGGTCTGGCGTATCGTGGAAGAGACGGAGACGAGTATCGGGAGGGGTGGTGGCCAGACAGGGATGATGATAGACCTAGGAGGATCTGAGGCCAGAGGCGTGCTTCAGCCGAAGAAGACGTTGGTACAACTAGATTGTAGAGTCGACAAGCACTGTGTATACTGCGCAGGTATGGACTGGAAAGGGCGAGTTGTGGTTGCGAATGTGGACGATGGAAAAGACTATGTGTGGTCTGTGACTTTGCGAGACGATAAATGCAACGAGAGGCGCGCAGGGACCTGGGTTGTTGTATGGTAACAGGCCTGGAAACGTGGAAACGGGACACACTCAAAGAGAGGAGTGGAAAGGGGAGGTTGAAGTGAATAACGGAGGTGGGCTGGGGGGGAATGGAGGGATGTATTGTGGTAGAGAGAAGATGCAGAGAGGATGGGAATGTGGGCGAACTGTGCAGCACTGCAGAGGCTGAGAGGGTCCGAGGCTGTAGCGCGATGGTGCCAATTTTGGATCTGGGGCCTGTGATTGGCTGCTGGGGTGGTGGAGGGACGGGAAGACTGGAGGCGGCTGCGAGGTAAGTTGAGGTAAGGTTAGCCGGGGGTGCCTTCCTTTAGTCCTCTTTGGGCGTAGCGTACCGGTTTGTAGGGAAAGATTAAGCAAAATCGGTGCACGTGATGCACGTGATGGGGCCCTCTGAGGATACGTATCTGTGTACCTAAGGAGTATCCGTTTAGATACGTATCCCTCGGTCGCATTCCATTGGCAGCCGCCGTTTCTCTCCCTTTTCGCCACTCCCCGCCAGTCTTACGAACTTACGGAGTACCTACACCATTTCCACTGCACATTTCTTTCGCTTTACCGCCTCGGCTTCTTTTCTTCTTCTTCTACCCCTTGCCAGTCATCCGGTCTGCACTTCGCTCAGCCCAAGAAATACGGGACTCGGCAAGATCAACTGTGGACCAGCCAGTTGTCACACTGACGGAGTGAGTGGCCCTGGCTCAAACCGCAAACGCCGTCGCTAAAACGGTACTCCGTACACTACGGATACCACGAAAACATATTCCAGACCGTCTTGTTCTTCCAACTTTTTGTCTGCAAGGTTTGACCATCCCCTTGAAGGGGAAGCTCAGATGTGCCACTTGTGCCTGAATCTGCTGAGCATATCCCTACCTCGCGCCAGCACCCAGCCCATGGCATTGTCGGATCGACTGGAGATGGAACAAGCGTCGTTCGAGGACTGGTCGGGGGCTGAAGCAGTTCTGGGCCACAGCCCGCCTTTGATTGGTGCAACTTCGCCCAGGGCGGGAGGTGCCAGGGGTCTTACGTGAAGATTGTTTGGTCAGGGGCACACAGTACGATGCTCCATCATCCATCAGCCACTGGACCAATCCACCACCCGAATTGCTAGTGAAGATTCGAGAGGCACAGTCAGCAGACAAAGTCCACTCACTAGGGGCTTGGATCCCATCGGCGACAGCAACCACCGGTTTTAGACTTAGAAGCCGCACGATGCACAATCCGATGTAGGAATATACCACTGGAGACGGGTACCACAGCACGTATCCCTCTATTCCAACGCAAACAATAAGGTGCTAGAGTCTAGAGAAGCAAGGGATGGGACGTGTCGTGATCGAATGGTCTTTGCGCCTTTTCCCTCGGATGCGATGACCATGGTAGGCATCGCAAGGATGAGCCGCGACAATTAGCAAAAGACGGGCGGACACTGATACCATCAAGAGACTCGATATTCGGCCATCAAGCCATTCATTCCAGGAATGGCCGCAGCATCACGCTGTTATCGGACACCAAGAGCCCAAGAAGGCCAAGCCTGGCTCTGACATTAGAGAATCACCACAGAGTTCAACTCTCTCAGCACCCATCAACAGTCAAAATTCGCCCTCACACCGAGCGAGCAGGCCTGCATTACCGCGCGCGGCGTCTGCAGAGTGCAGACTGCAGGCAACGGCCCTTGTCTCAGGTGAAACGCGTGGGGCCCAGCACGACCAGGTCGAGCGCTGAGCATTTCCATAGCATCCATGCAGACACCGCTGCGCACCTTGCCCAATCCGATAGACACCGCCCTGAAAGGGAATGGAGAATGGGCAGGACGGCTAAGCGGCATGCGCTGGGAGCCCATGTTGCAGCTTGTTCTCAGCACCAGTTCATTGAATTGAATTGCAATGAATTGGGGAAGATATCTGGCATTCTCGAATTGGGCTGCTCGGAAGGTCTTTTGGGCTCGAAGTACCTACTGCGCCACAGCCGGAAACAATGCACAAGCCACATTTCTCCTTAGCCACAAGCGACAAGCCACGATAGGAGAAGTGGCTGTCACCAGCCACACCTCGCAAGTTTAGTCTTCCGACGAAGTATTACATCGACCCTCATCCTCTCAAGTCTCCTCACAACGACGTTTCAACCTCTTGTGGCTGGCCCCCTGCGACTTTTAACCTCCTGTCACCAAAAAGCTTGGCTTTCTTCTCGTCTGAACCCTGCCCTACCATTGCTCATCAAATTGATCGCCCCTGAGGCGTATCCTATTCGCTCGATGCCCTGCCCAGCCCAATGGCCCATCTACCGGGAGAAGCTGGCTCGCCCTCAATCTCAGGACACGGAGATCTGGTGCGGTGAGCTTGTGGGAGAGCAATAAATGTCAGCCACTGAATAAGATTGATCGCCGCCGCTATCATAAATATCCCCGCGATCTGTCAACATCTCTATCCGTACAATACGCCCAGACCACACACTACGCAAACCCGCATCATTACCTACAAATACCTACAGGCTACCACAGCACGGAGTAGGGGCTTGGTCACTTCAAGATTCGGCTCTTGGCCGCCGAGGAAAAGCAACGACGTTCCATCGCGACCGCGAGAACCACACCGTGGCCGAAGCCCGAAACGCCTCCTCCATCTCCTGGTCGCTCCTGGTGCGACCGGTTTCGGGACCCAGCTGGCCCAGGCACGGTTTATCGCGCCCGCCCACCTTCCGGCCCCCTTGACGATAACTCACAGTCGTTGTAATAAGGTGAGAGCGGCAGTGGGAACAGGGGCCATCTCTTCGATATCGGTAGGAGTATTCTACGGACCACCGGCGGTAGACTCGTCAACCCGGTGCCTCACGGGCCTTCAATGACGCGGCCACGGTGGAATACTCGGCTACCGCGGCAAGCATTAACGGTTCATCTCAAAATCGACGGTCCATTACTGGATTGTCACGATAACGCTTACAGTTCAAAGATCATCATTGACGACTAAGGAGGTATTTGCTACTAGTGCCCCCACGTCGCAAATACTACCAAATTACCAAGACATCGCCAAACGCCAATATCAAGCCACAAAACACCAATGAACCTGTCTCGCTCCTGGAAGTATCGCATCGGCGCCCTGGAATGAAAATCAAACCAACCATTCCGTGCCATTACTCCGTCACTCGCTGGCCCCAGTATCGTGGCAACTTGCCCTTGGTCCAAAGAGCCGCCTCAGTAAACGCCAGATACATGCCCGTAAAGAACCAGAAAGTCATGACGACGCCGAACCCGCCCACAAGCTTGGCATCTACTATTTTGCCCACCACAACGTCACGCATAGCGTTGTTTATGAGCAGCCAGCTGTATACTGGTACAAGCTGGCTGGCTTGCATGGCGATGGACGAACGCTGATGGGTGATCTGGGCCTTTTCTCGCTCTCGCTCTTCAATGGTGTCAACCATCCTCCAGGCGACTTGATTGTTGATCTTCTCCCAAGTAGCCTCACACGCCATCGCTCGAGCCTGCGCGGCCATAGCCTCCCGACAGTCTCTGTCTTTGGAGAGGTACATGACCTTGTCGACAAACGTGTCCAGGTCGTTGGGTGATACAAGGTATCCCGAGCGGCCATTGTCGATGATATCGCTTGGCCCGCCCTCATCGCGAGCGACCACCGGAACGCCGCTTGCCATGGACTCCAGGACGACCAAGCCAAAGGTTTCGGTGACGGAGCAGTGGAGGAAAATGTCGCCTGATGCGTACGCCGTCGCCAGGTCGTCTCCGGTCTTGAACCCGGCGAATATGACTTTGCCTTGGTCCCTCAGAGGGTCAAACATCTCGTGAACCTCTCTTTCGACTTCTGCATTACGGTTCCCGCCCACGACATAGAGCTTGAAACGGAGGCCCCTTGCATCGAGTTCCTTTACTGCCTTGGCGAGAAAGTCGAACCCCTTCTCACCCGCCACCCTGGATACACATATCAGAATGATCTCTCCATTCGGTGCGATCTGCTTCCTCAACGCCTCGTTTCGCATCTCTGGTCGGAACACCTCTGTTTTGACGCCTCGTCGTAGCACCTCAAGCTTGGAGCTCTGGACCCCCTGGGCCTCGAGATACTTGCGCACGAAGCGTGAGGGGTAGAAAATGGTCTTGATTGACTCGTGCTGGAACAGAAAGCTCTGGACCATGGCGAAAGCGAAGACAGCCATGGTGCTGAAGGGGTGAGGGAAGAGGATGGCGCAGTATCCGGCCAGGTCGGTCTGAAAGTTGCAGATCACCGGCACCCGTCTCTCTTTTGGCTGTTGTTGGAGCTGCAGCATCACTTGGAAGCCCAGTGATGCCGGCGAGGCGAGGTAGATCAGGTCGGGCGGGCTGTCCGACCCAAAGGTCCTCGCGAAGAGGGCAGATACTCGTACTGGATAAACGACAGAGAGCTCAGGGTTGAAGGGCAGTGGGTATCCCTGAAGGCGCACTTCGACCTGACCGTCATCTTCTGTTGCCGGAGAGAAGGTGTTGTGTAGGGTATGGTTGTGTGGCGCCACCACGGCGACGAGTGCGCCGTGGGATCGCAGGTGTTCGACAAGCATCAATGTCGTCCGGCTAACGCCATTGACGGGGCCGAAAGATTCTGTGCAGAGCAGAATGCGCTTGCCTCGTAATGAAGATGGGAATATAGAGTTGTCGTGAGCTGGGTACCGCGGCATGGTGCCGTAGCTCTTGGGTAGAAGAGGTTCTGCCATTGCCGGTGGCTACAATGCCTAGGCCAGTTACCATGTTAGCTGGATTTACACTTCCATCACAGGGCCTGCATCTTACCGAAGAATCACTCGAAAGTCTCGCAGCGACGGTCAGTATGGCCTGCTAGCGATTATTGCGGAGCTGAAAAACCGCAGGTCTTGCGTGCAGTATAAGGAAAATGATGGCGTTCGCCGAGTATGAGGGGAATGCGCCGTAGGCGGCGCTTGGCCTTCTGATATCTCCTTCGCCCATGGCTGCGATGTTCGGACTGCAGAAGATGCGTACAGGTCAAGCGACCTAGATGTCTCACCGTGCTAGGTGTACTATCACGCAGGTACCTGTGATGATGTGCGGCGGGGGAGGGGCAGACGAGACTCGAATGAAAGAGCCTGTCGATGTGTCGCGCTGGACCACATGGCAAGCTTCTCTGGCCGACCGCAAACGCAGTGGGGGCGGGGCAACTCATTAAAGATTGTCGGGTGCATCGCTGCAGGGTCCAGAAGCCGATCCCGGTTGCTTGTGGAATTGTTCCCGAATCATTCTTCTTTGATGGTTGGCGCCTGTGGTTGAGACTGGTGAGACCATATCACGGGAACTATGAAGTGACCACCCTTTCCTTGACCCCGCCAGATATTTGGAGATTGTGTATATGATCTCTTCATGTCTATGAATATCTGGTCGATATTCCAAGTCTGATATGCACATCTAAAGCCGCATAGCTGAGGGGCAAGGATTGATATCGAGTCCTTGATGACGATCAACGATGGGATCAAGCAAAACTGCATATGCATATATGCTTAATTGGGCCAGAGAACCCACGCGCCAAGCCTTCGACCTTCTCGTTCTTATCTTGGAGGGGAGACCTGTTTTCGTACACAGCTGAGGCGATACAAAATCACAAATCGCGAGACATTAGGTCAACAGCCAATCAGATGCCTGGAACGCGGCACATTTCCGCTTCGGTGGATGAGAACCAATCAGCGAAACGGCGACATCTTTCTTGAGTTACAAACACGATCGAAAGGTCACATTTCTCAGTTGTCTGTGAAAGATTGCCCACATGACAAGTTCCTGATTCATACACATGGGAAAAGGTCGTCGAGAAGGCGAATCGCGGGCTGTATCTAGATGCCCGTGGTCCCTCCGGTTGGGTGAGGTTTATCGGCAACCTCTTTTCCACGATTTATACATTCTGGTGTAGATTCCACGGCTACCTCGCCCAAGCCTGACGAATCGTGGTCTGTCGCCCGCATGATTGGATCTTTGCGAGGATGCAATTCGCTGAATTCCCATCAGCCGTGCCGGCTCGAAGTGCTATCAGTTGGAGGGGTCATCGTAGCGGGGCGGGGGCCATCGTGATGTTCTCGACGGAGATCTCATGGCCAACTGCCTTGATACTCGACGATAAGCCGTGCTGTTGTCAACTCGTAGCTATGCATTCATCGGCAACTCGCCATACGCTCGGCCGTTATCGGGATCAAAGTACAAACTAGCATTTTCGTCGACCCGACCCTACAAAGGTCATGTCGACGCTGCCATTTTTCATGTTCAGACGTCGCATGAACTCTTTGCCTGAAGCTCTTTATGCCATATTACACCTCCAATCTACATAGGATCCATCCCACATCTAGCTATAACCTCCATCTCCCCCCCAGCTTACATCACATTCTCGGAAACCGGCAACTTTGACCGCCGCGCCGCGTCTCCTCAATCACCATCACCCTACATTGACGCGCGTCAAGCTCTTGAAGCTGATAAAGGGCTCATTGTTCATCGTTCATCACTGGCTTTAGGTCAGTAAAAAGCTCGATCATCAGACGGACGGTTGCTAAATCGAGCACCAGCGCGCCTTGAAAAGCCACGTCAGATCTACAGCCAGACCGGGTTCGTTCCCGCACGGCCGCCACCGTTTGGGGGACCATTCCTAATTGATGATAGTGAAACGAACGCCCTTTTTTACCATCGGACGAAATCACTAGCCAGCTAGCCGGGCGAGTTTGGTTATCGTGCTTTTCGGATTGAAGCGATTTGGGGGTATATTCAGATCGGGTTCTGGAGACCAGAGAGAGCGATAGCTGGGACAAGGTCTGCTCAAATTGCTTGATTACGGCTGTGACAATGGCGGGTATTTACGATATCAACGTTGTTCTTGGGAATGAAGATGTGTATGAGCGAGCGGCGTCTACGGTTCCAACGACACCTGAGGGAAGTTGCACTTTCAGTCCTGTCGTCAGAGCGGCGAGCCAGCTGGTCATTGAAGGCGAAGAAGCTGGCGAGGATGTATATCCTCAGCTCGATACGAAGGCCGAGGAGGTGAGCTCCGCTGGAAACAGTGGCAACGGTCCGGTTCGCAACATCTGTTGTGTAGGCGCTGGCTACGTGGGTAAGTCGCAATTATAAGATGCGCAGTCCCATGAACTCAGGAAATTGACCTTTAGTGCAGGGGGACCTACGGCGGCGGTTATCGCGTTCAAGAATCCTAACATCCGCGTCACGATCGTGGATAGAGATGAGCGCCGGATCAGGAGGTGGAACTCGAAGCATCCTCCCATCTACGAGCCTGGGCTACGAGATATTGTCCGAGTCGCCAGGGACGGTACCAAGGAAGACTCAGCATCTATCTCCAGCCATCACGCCAGGCCGGGACACTGTGAGACTTTTTCGCCATCGTCATCAGTCACATCTGAGTGCGGAAGTCAATGTGGTGAAAATATCATCAGCAACATCTCGGTCCCTCCTAGGCAGCCGAATCTCTTCTTTTCGACAGACGTCTCGAAATGCATCTCAGAAGCGGACGTGGTCCTCATCGCGGTCAACACCCCGACAAAAACGAGGGGTCACGGCGCCGGCAGCGCAACGGACATGGCGGCCTTTGAAGCCGTCACCGCCGAGGTGGCCAGACATGCACAACCGGGCGCCATTATCGTAGAAAAGTCTACCGTGCCATGCCGGACCGCGGAGCTTGTACGAGAGACAGTGAGTCCACATCATCGACGAGTGAGCTCACAAAGTACGTCAACAGGTTAGCTAACGCAGCATCTGAACAGCTCGCCGCCCATCGACCTGGCGTACACTTTGAAATCCTCTCCAACCCAGAGTTCCTCGCCGCAGGCACAGCCATAAACGACCTCCTGCACCCAGACCGCGTCCTCATCGGCGCAGACACGACGTCCTCGGGCCATCGCGCAGCCGAGGCGCTGGCGAGTGTATACGCTGCCTGGGTCCCCCGCGCACGCATCCTCACGACAAACGTCTGGTCATCTGAGCTCGCGAAGCTAGTCGCCAACGCGATGCTCGCGCAGCGGATAAGCAGTATCAACTCCATCAGCGCAATCTGCGAGCGGACGGGCGCGGATGTAGATGAAGTTGCTGCTTCCGTGGGCCGGGACCCACGTATCGGGGACAGGTTCCTGAAAGCGGGCATCGGGTTCGGGGGCAGTTGTTTCAAGAAAGATATTTTGAGCCTGGTGTACCTTGCCGAGTCGCTTGATCTCGACGAGGTGGGGGAGTATTGGCGGCAGGTGGTCAAGATGAACGAGTACGCCCGCGAGAGGTTCACGAGGCGCGTGGTCAAGTGTCTGAATAATACCCTGGCTGGGAAGAAGATTACTGTCCTCGGGTATGCTTTCAAGAAGGATACGTCGGATACGAGGGAGTCGCCTGCGCTGGAGATTATTCGGGCGTTGTCGGAGGAGGGACCACGGGAGATTGCGGTGTTTGATCCGTGCTGTAATCCTCTCGTGATTCAAGCGGAGATCCAGCAGTTCTGTGGCCCACAGACGACAAGGTCAAAGGACGACGGCGGTGGCACTGGACCCTTGGTTGTGTACGGGAACGCGTACGACGCTTGTCGTGGTAGTAACGCGGTTCTCATCACCACCGAGTTTGACGAGTTTCGGAACACGGGTGAGCTCGGCGTCAGGGATACGCCGGGTTCTGCACCTTCTGGTCCTTCTTCTCCCCGCGGAAGCACGACATCGCGGGCGGCGGAGGGGGCGGGTCAAGAGCTTCGGCAGTCGGATGTGAGACCAACGCTGGGCAAGGGGGAGATGGGCGCGGCGACTTTGGATGATCCACTCGGGCGATACGTTGCTGAGCCTGCTTGTTCGGGAGATTGCCCGGATTGTCGGGCGGAGGAGGAGGACTGCAAGGTCTCGGGACTTGCCAGTCATGGACCAGGGGCGGAAGAGGGGCAGATGGCCAAGGAGAGGGTTGACTGGGAGAGGGTGGCGGGCGATATGCAGGTTCCGAGGTGGGTGTTTGATGGGAGAGGGGTGATTGATGCTGATGAGATGGCCAAGCTGGGGGTTCGAGTTGAGAGTGTTGGGAGACGGGGGAGGAGTTGAGCTTTGCTCTTCTTATGGGGACTTGTGGAAGAAGTATAGACTATATCTTACCTAATATTCTACGAGACAGTTTAGGGTTGTAAAGAAAGCCACCATCAACAGAAGCTATCGTAATAGACCATGAGCCTCGCACGAGTATTAACAGCTCGATCATCACGATTTAGGAACCCATCCTCTAAGCTAGCGATAGCTATTTAGAGACTGACTCAGATGAAAAAGGCAGAACTAGTGCCGACATGAACGGAATAAAGTCAGCAAGCACCAGCAGCTGTGTCCTAGAAGCTTACTTCGCTTTCCTCAATGCGCATCCGATACGTGTGCTCTTCTTTTCGTCCCATTCTCAAGTTGCCGTTTCATGTTGAAAACTTGAGATATTTCTTTCTTAGCATCCAAAAGGAACTCCTCACATCCGGCTCGCGAGTTCGTCTGAGGAGCGTGCAGGAGGGAGATTGCGGGTTCTAGACTCGGAATGCTCACCATGAGCTGCGCTACATGCCAGCTTCACTGCTTTCTTATCTTCTCACTGACTGCTTTCTCTCACTGCTCATCATCTACCTTTACGATTATCGGCTACATCATTTTGACCACAAGTTCAAGCAAGCAAGGACTGTTTCAAAACCTCGCGGGGCACTAGTAAAATAAACATCAATAGGCTCGTCATCAACGCAGAGCCTCAGATACCAGTTGCTACGTGCATCAATCGACTCTCCTGATTCTACCATAGTGGACTGTTTCTGATCGTCAGCGTCCCCATTCCATGGGAAGCATTGAGAGGATGGACCATGTCCGCGGCCATCGTGATGCATTGCGATTGGCGAGTCGGCGCGGTCTGTTCGCGTTTCACGTTGCACTCTTCCCACCCAGCGCGCACGAGTCTCGAGTCTCAGTCAGGAGTCCAGGACTTGGGCACTGGGGTTAGTGAAGATCCGTGGATAGAGGGAGAGAGGATGTGGGTAGGGATTGTGCTTCCCCTTGTTCCCCTCCTCCTAGCCTCTCCCCATGCGATGGTTTTGTTTCCGAGACATGTAAGACGAGTCGTTCGAACCCAGATTTTGCCAGTTTGGGTATGAAGCCGTCTTGCGTTCCTCACCAGCTCACAATCTCCCACGCACACTACCCCTTGTGCCCCTTGTGCCTCATCTTGCCCCCCCTCCTGGTCCACAACTTTCTTTTAGAGTATTCTGCACCGTCTTGAAGCTTGATAGGCGCGCCGGGTGGCCAATTTCGTTAGGTCCGGGGTAGTAAGCACTGGGAGTGTTTGGTTTTCCTTCCGTCCAACCTTTTTTCCCTTTCCCCTCTGAAGCTTGAGCTGCCGTTTCATCCATGTCTGCTGTGTGCGGGAAGCGGCTGCGTCCTGAGACTGAGGATCTGGTGTGTGAGAGACGGCGTGTAGGGAGAGATGTGACTGTCTGATATAGGTGTTGGGGCTTGGAGTATCTATTTCTCCTTTGGATGATGTGCGGATGATCTTCTTTCTATTGATTTGCGTGGGCTTGTATTGTGACTTTGCCATAATTTTGCGACCAGCGAGCGAAAGGAGTTGACTCTCCTATGCGTCCTTCGATACCTTCTCATCGACCTTGAGAGTTTTCAATTCGTGCTTTGCCGAGATTATTCAGAACCGGACAGGATGAGAGGAAAAGAGGCATCAGTTCTGGTCTTCTCGGGCCTCGCGGTGCTAGCGGGCGCCAGAGAAGTCCAGGTCGACGACGTCCCCGTCGAATGCGCAACAATATGCGGGCCCATCGTCGAGCTTACTTTCAAATGCGACGTTGACAATACCTTCGACGAGCTCAAGAGACTGAAGAGGAGGAAAGTCGACGCACCGCAATACAAACCGCCGCCAGAAAGACGACAGGCGAAGAGACCATCACCAGCAGGCGCACACGGAGTCGTTCGCCGCCACCACCACCGCAGACCAAACCAAAACGACGCGGTCGAGGCATCGACACCCGGCCTAGACGAGCCTCAAGCTACAAATGTTGCACAACAGCCTCCTCAAGATGCGCAACAACCTGCCCAAGACGCGCAGCAGCCGGCCGTGGATGCTACACTCGGCTTCATTGCCACGCTGCCCTTTTCTGCCCCCGCACCGGAGATTCCGTTGAGCACGAGTACGCCGGATGCCCAGAACACACCTACACCCTCGGCACCGCCTCCTCCTCCACCACAGGCGACGCCATCAATAGATCCTCCGCCACAGGTACCGCCGCCTGTGCCTGTCTTGATCACATCCACTGTGTTCCTGACTGTGTCGGCGCCGACGATACCCACTCCGGCGCCGCCACCGCCGCCTCCACCGGTACAGGCTCCCCCGCCCGTCCAGGCCCCACCTCCGGTGCAAGCTCCGGCCCCGATCCAAGCACCGCCTCCGGTTCAGCCGCCTCCGGTGATCACAGCCCCGAGACCTCAACAACCGCCACCACCTCCTCCACCATCATCGACGTCAAGGCCCGCGCCTCAGCAACCTCCAGCCCAACAGCCGCCGCCACAGCAGCAGCCTCAACGTCCGCCACCGCCACCGCAAGAGCAACCCGCTCCTTCATCATCTCAGCAAACCACACCCCCGATGCTCCAGCCGACACCACCACAGCAGCTTCAACCTCCTCAGGCGTCTATGAGCAACCCGGCTGCGATACCCATCATGGGACCGGGCTCGGAGAAGCAACCGGATAACAAGTCGCCTAACGACCGTGAAGAAGCCGAGAAGCAGTGTACTTGTTCGAACAAGAGCTTCGACGTGCAGTTGCTGGCTGGGCTTTGTCAGAGTTGTATCCGGAAGACTGGAAACCGGGCAAACAGTGAGTGCAATATTCTTCTACTACTCCTTACCATTAAAAGAGATGCTTGGTTGGTTTTGAAACGCGGACTAACGGGAAATAGACCTGGACTTCATCATGAAGGAGTGCAACTTTGTGGAATCGACATACACGCCTGATAAAGATCGGCTCGTCGATAATATCCGCGTCGTCGCAGAGAAGCCGTTTTTGACGTCCAGCGGAAACGTCATGGCTGACGCTGGTAGAATAGGGGCTGGATGCGCTGCTGCTATGGCAGTGGCTGTTAGTCTTGTGGCTGGGATGGCGATGCTTCTCTAAAGCATCGTCGCGTAACTTCTCTGGAGTGGGAATGGAGTAAAAATAATGATATCCTGGGTGGATCTAAATGATGGCCTGGAGTACGGTCTCGCTGATTGTGGTTTGTCCAGTTTGGAAAAGAAGAAGAGAAGACTTAGACTTCTCTAGTCGTCACGACCGACTTCAGTAGGCTAATAATGAAAAAGGAACCTCGCGCTATGTCGCAGGCCTATGAATTGAGGTTAATGTTCGCGTAAGCTCGCACTGCTAAGTTGTCATTAAGACATAAAAGCAATGGTAGTGTCGCACAGCAACAGCCGCCAACTCGCGTCAACCTGTGTGCTAATCTGTCCTTTGTCACCTTCATATCTGGATCGCAGTTGAGATAGTCAAACCGCTGGCATTTTGATGAATGATCCGTCTAACCTCCATGTTATTTTACTCAGCCTGGACGGATTGCTAGAGACGAGCGACGAAGACTCGACGCTGGTCCGCAGAAGTAAACGAGAAGGCTAATTGGCTCAGCTGAGTACTTGACCCAGAGATGCTACACCCGAAGCATGTGCCCAAAGACGCCGACAAACTGGGGTTTTTCATGAACGAGAAGGTCAAAAAGTTGTATCACTAGGGTAGACTGGTCAGTCACCATCCTTGTTTTAAACATGGCAGCCTGTTTCTACCGTATTGAATGCACCTTCATCATGTGTAGCGACTCATTTTTTCCCTGAGGGCATTTCGTCAATCGGGAAACACATCCCTATCACAGGCATCAAAGTTCCTGAGTCTTTCAAACTTCGATCCAGATCGAAATGGTTATGTAGACGTATTAAATCAATTTCCGGCACTTATTGGCTCCCTAGTTCTCGGATGAAAGTTTGAGCGGGGGAGACGATGGAATTCCGCAGCAGTTGTCTAGCTCATCAGGCAACAGGATGCGGCCACCCTATTCTTGGCCGCTGGTTTGCATTGCCTCGTTTCCGCCTCCCACCACAACTATAAGTATCATACGAATGCCCTCCGAAATTCTGTCCTGCTAACTGGCATCAATTCAACTCAATTTCTTCTCATCTACTCTCTTCTCATTTTTTCCCCTCTTCTCGTTGAATCTCACCAATTGTTACACTCGTTCAGGTCTCGTAGTTTCCCCACTACAGCCAAGTTGCCAACACACTCATATCAGCGAGACCACGAAAGTCATCCAAAATGTCAGACATTACTCACAACAAGGAGTACCATGTGCGAGATTTGGCCGCCCGATCCGTCACACTCTATCCCAGCAGTGCCCAAGTCGTGAGGGACTTGCGCAACCTACAACTGAAGGTGAGGATACCTGTGTCCCCTGCGGTGTCTCGTCCCACAACTAACGAAGAACTAGCCCGGCGCTAACGAAATCACCATATTCGGTCTTACACCCACAATTGATGAGTCTACAATCAAGGTAGACGGGGCCGGCTCAGCCATCATCACCGACATCGCCATTGAGCTTATCCCCAACCGCGAGAGCTTCCAAGATGTCTATCCTGACTCTGATGACGAAATGTCGGATGCCGATGTCCCTCACGAAGAAGACGGAGAAGATGAAGAAGAATCGGAGGAGACAGAACCGTCGCCCCTCGACAAAGTGCGAGCCCGGATAAGACAGCTGAGAGACGAGGAACGCAGCGCTAAAGAAGTGGTCGAAAGCGCAGCCAATCGTCTCAAGATCCTCGATGCTCACGGAGCTTCACTCGAGAGCAAAGAAGGCGTCAATATCGCTGACAGCATCGAAACTTACCGAGCTGAGCGAGAACGAATCTTCCAAGACCACGTGGCCGGAGTCACCCGCGGACAGGACAACATGAAGCGCCTCAGCATCGCTCTCAAGCAAGAAACTCGGCTTGTGAAGAGAGAAAAGAGAGAGGCGGCAGACGCGACTCGTGCAATGAAGAAAGCCCGGAAGGAGCGGGACAGACAGGCGCAAAAGGATGCTAGGGAGAGAACGAAGTTGAAGAAGGAGAAAGCTCGGATTCGGGCGGAGCGGGAGCGCTTTTGGCCCAAGTTGTGTTACTCTGTCCGGGTGTCTCTCGAGGTAATGGCTTTCACCCCATCATCCTCTCGTCGTACATCGGTGTCGAGTGAGACAGCCCAGGCCTGGACGCCAGCTCCTGAGAAGACCGACGAGGGAAGAGACATCAAGTGCGACTTATCACTGTCATATGTGACATCTTCCGCATTCTGGGCTCCAAGCTATGACTTGCAATTGTTCACCACGAACAACACGGGCACACTGTGCTACGACGCCCGCATCACCAACAAAACTTCCGAGACGTGGAGCAACTGCAAAGTTATCCTTTCGACTTCTCAAGCCACATTTGCCGGGCTCGAGAACGCCATACCCACGCTCAAGCCTTGGAACATCAAGTTAGCACCAAAAGAAGGCAACGCAAACGAGACGGACATCCTTTCCAGTAGGGAGGAACGCCAGCAACGAAGTGAATGGTGGCGGGCTCAACAGACGAAAGCACAGCCCCAAAAACCTCGCAATGATTTGTTCGGCGTGGACTGCAATAATGTCAGCAACAGCGCCACGAATCTCGCGGATTACCAGAAAGGCCTGATGGTACTTAATCAAGATTCAAAGCACCGACGAATGATGTATCCAGCACAAGGGCAAGGACAGTCACAGCACCAGGATCAGATACAGGCGCAAATGCAGGCGCAACAGATGCAGGTGCAACAGATGCAGCAGATGCAGCAAATGCCACAAATGCAGCGAATGCACCAAAGTGGATCAGCTCCTTCGCCTCATCAATGGAGACCTCAGAGGACAACTCAAGAGTTCATGGGATCCGAAGTATCCGAGGAAGACGAAGACCTCGATTTCCAAGAATCTACTATCGAAGAGACGGGATTCACTACAACCTACGACCTTCCAGGTACAAAGACGTTGCCGCCTCGTCCTACGGCATCCAAGCAGCGAGTCGCTCGTATCAGCTTCTCCAACATCGCCTTCAGCCATACCATCATTGCGAAGTACAAACCCGTCGCCTACCTCAAATCGCGAATTCGCAATAGCAGCCGCCTGACATTGCTCCGGGCCGAAGCAGGTCTCACTCTCGACGGTACCTTCATGGGCCGCACCCACTTGCCGCGCTGTAGCGCCGGTGACGTCTTTTCCCTGGGTCTCGGCATCGACCCGGCGATCAAGGTCAACTACCCCAAGGTTGACGTCCGACGAACGACGACAGGGCTCTTTTCCAAGGAGAACAGCTCCGTGTACAGTCGCAGCATCACTATTTTCAACTCCCGTGCTTCGGCGGGTAAACCCGTCTCGCTTCTTGTGCTGGACCAGGTTCCCGTGTCGGAAGACGAGCGTCTCAGGGTGGATGTCTTGGCACCCAAGGGGCTTGTTGTCGACGGTTCAGGAGCCTCCACCGGGCAGCCCGCTCGTGAGGGTAAGCAGGATATTGACTGGGGCCAGGCGGCGGCAACGTTGAAGGGGCGTCAAGGCCAAGTGGAGTGGCAGGTGAAGCTCAATGCTGGCAAGGCTGTGAAGCTTGGCTTGGAGTATGTCGTCGCTCTCCCCACAGGAGATTCGGCAATGGAATGTTCATAGCCGTCACTTGGCGATAGTTTCAGAAGATTGATCGACGAGGTTTGTAGGATGGAAATGTCAACTTCTTGGGTCAATGTGTGTAATGTGGAAGTCTTTTGGGCCGAGAGTTAGAGTCTTTTCTGGGCAGCGTATGTGCTTTACTTTCAGTGGAAGACAACTCTCCATAAAGAATTATATGAACTGTTTAGAATTACCTTCGGCATTGTAAGATCATCGTCACGGCGAGGTCGACGCGGCGGATACGATTGCCTACAAAGAAGCACCCCCAATACAGTTCCAGCATACGACAAAGCTTCATCGGCACGTCGCCGAATCGAGCCGCCGGAAACTTAAGCCGGAGAAAGGGTCTAGAAGCCTTTTTGGAAGAAAACAAAAAGCTCTATTCGGATTAGACGTTACCCGGCGGATTATTACCCTTTGCCTCCCCAGCCACCTTGCTAACAATGCTAGCGTAATTATCGCCGACAATGTCAAACAAGTCGGAGATTTCGAGCGGAACCAAAAGAAGGGTGGGCATTTGATACGGACCAGAAATCGACTTCGGACGGAATTGAGACCAATAGAAAGTTAATCAGCTCTTACCTAATGTTTCGACATTTCCGATTCTGGCATTTCGTGGTAAACAAGTTGCTGCCAATCATCAGACCAGGCCTTCCAGGCCCAGAAGGTCCGAGTCCTGGAGCGCGCAACCTATGCCTCGCATAGTTGACGATTCTGGTATTTTGCGATTCTTGGGCATAAACTAGGCGAGGGGTTATCAAAAAGACATGATCGCAAGTTGAGTCTACGGGATGAGGTGATGGCCTCCTCTACCTTGGGTTGTACTAAAACAGAGGGGGACGGATAGGGGGCGAGGGCTGACGCCTTGGCGCAAGGACTTTCCCGCAGGGCTGTACGGTACAATCTCAATGGTCGCATGAATCTGTCAATCAAACGCTTTTATTTTAGATCTTTCTATTCATATGATTTGTTTCCGCAACTCTGTGCTCAGCCCCCAAGATGGACCACGAAACCGACTTAGCAACTAGCTATACCCTTATTCTCCAAACACCATGCGGCCTGCTGGTAATTAAGTTCCAAGTGTCTCATACAATGGTAATTCTCGACGCCACCTGAATGAAATCCAAAGCTACTCAGTCTCGACTTTCAGGACAGGGGATTTTGAACGTTCACCACGACGAGGCCGGCGGCAAGGTCGAGGAAACAAATTGTTTCGCAGCCGCAAGTGAATTTTCTTGAAGTGTTCTCTCTGTAAGTCGTGTTAGCCCATGTTTTTAAAGAAAGTTTACTTTCGTGAACTGAATATGTAACGCGAAGTAAATGCGTGCGCAACGTACCATATTGTCTTTCCGACTAAAAATTCTCCCACAATCTTGATGGGGACACTTGATCGTCGGCCTGTGGGAGCCCATATGTCGCTGATAGTCTTTTCGAGTCGCAAATCCCACACCGGCATTCGCACAAGGCTTCTCCGTGCAGAAGAAGTACTTATCGTGTCCACGAAAGTGTTTCCTTAGGTCGCACGCACGCATGAATACGCGTGAGGATCGACACCCCTCAAACTTGCAGCGCCAGTTGCCGCTGGCGTCGAGATAACCCATCCGACGAAGGTCTTCCGGCTCCCAGACCTCCTCCTCGCGTTCCTCTCCCGGGCTCTGAGAGCCCTCGCTGGAGCTCAAAAGCTCCCAGCTGGGCGACGCCACCGCTGCTTGCATCATTGGTGGTGTTGAGTGCGCGAGAATATGCGTATTGCTGGCCTCGACCAGATGGTTGGGATCGTAGTGTGACATGGCGCCGGAGGTCGTGCCTAGATATGGCAAAGGCTGATAGATGGAGGCGACGGAATCTGGATGCAACGTGGGCTGAAACCATTCTCCGGTGTAGGTAGAAGAAGGCCCCATAGTGTATGAGCAGTCCATGCTTCGCGGCTCAGCTTCGGGGTAGGTGCTCAGTTCGTTGTGGCTGTTATGGCTGGGACCGTACTGCAAATATGGTTGCACCATGGTGCTTGATATTTTGTCGTGTGTTGCAGAAAAGGTTGCCATCCAGTGGACAATCTCGAGACTAACGGTGAGGAGACTAACGGTGATGAATGATTTGCACAACGTATGGCCGCAACGGATGAATGTCGAAAAGAGGCCGATAGCTCCGAGTTAAAGAAATCTGTCTACCGGACGAAAGCGACGGAATTGTCAGCCGTGATATATATCTGGTGGTGATAAACTCTATTGTAGAGCCCTTGTCAATAATATCGCGCCGGTATAGTCTTTTGGGGGTGCTGTTTCAGCAGTACGTACTGGATCTACCCAACTCCCACAACTCTCGGCACCCTGCTTTTGGCCGCCGAGATGTTCGGCCCCGGTGACGCCTGGGCAAAATTGTCGGCAGCAAAGCGTGGGTGCAACCACACGGCAATTATTCCTTTGGCCTCGTTGTAATATCACTAAGTGGTGTGGCCCATGAATGGGCTAGCCCGGTTCCCCCGGTCCGGGATCTCCCCCGTGAAATGACGCTTGGATTCCCCAGTACCACGGCTTGACAGACTATGTAGGCTAAATCCCCTGTCAATGTCAGTGTGTTCACATAGGGCTCGAATCCATCTCCCTCGAGTGGATGGGTTTGAGTCCGAGGGCAGTATCACCGTAGCATCAAAGTGACACACTAAACCTCGTAAACGACTTGAAGAATGAGAGATATCCATGTTCTGCAAAATTTGAACCACGTCGCACCATATATCGTAATACTAAGCATCTTCCTTTGAACTCATTGGTGATGTTAGCCCTTGTCTACTACTGGACGTAATTGGATCAACAGGCTTTTGCTGCGTCATCATGCTCATATACAAGAAGCACAAGCCGTTGAATCTTGTTAACCGATTTCTTGACTTCGATCCATCTCTGTCAATCAAGTGGGCCATTTAATCGACATTCATTGAGATACCGGAATCTGCGTCCGGTGCAAAGGAGCCGTCTTTACACTAACCCAATTTGATGAAGATCAAGCGAGAAAATTCCACTTTCAGATGGGCCTTCTTACCAAGTTTACTCTTTCTCAAGATATTCTTGGCATGAAATTGGAATCCAGGAGAAGACTAACTAGAAGCAAGCAAAGCAGCTCAAAGATGCCCTGCCGACGTCCAACACAAATAAATTAAGGTAGACAGCGGGTACATTGACTACATCGAGACTCCTCAAGCAAGGGTTCCTTACATTAAACGCTATAATTAAGTAAATATGGATGAGTCGAAGCAATAATGTTGCGGATTAGAGGCAGTATCTTGGGGGGCTGAATACCATTTTGATCAGAAACTCGGTTTCGCATTCTATCTCGCTGAGCATTGCGTGCAATCGTCACACAAGTCCGTTGTAATTCTTCAGTGATCCCAGGACCACATACATGTGATGACATAACATGAGGTATACCTGGAACTCTTGAGCAACACATGTGTCGTACTCTAACATCAAGACCGCGAGATTTCATCGAACACTTAGTCCTTCGTAAGCAGGGCTTCTTCAACCAGACCGACGTATGATTTTAGGCCAGTGCAATTATTACAGCCTGCAACGTCCCCCTGGTATCCATGAGTATGATCGGCGGAGTGCCATCCCCCCTCCTCTCTCTTGATCCACGGGACCGACAATGACCTATACGGGCCCCATAATTGCCCAAGAAATGCCGACGCACTAATCTTAATTTCTAGCCTTCACTTAATTTGAGAGGAATTCTATGCGAGCATAACCCAGTAAGAAGACTTGTGCGGAAATTCGTCTAAAAGAAAATGAATTCCTATGATGCGGGAGCGAACTACAGGCCGGCCTCAAGTTCCCGGAACCCGTGGAAGCCTACAAAATGTTGAGACGGACCTGATAAGCAGCTCTCGAACGTGAGCGCTGTTTGGCGAAAAAATCTCGATGTCTCTTGCGAACGGTGGTTCCGCCTGCTTCCCTCCGTAGACATCGGCAGTTGCAGATTCTCGTCCGAAGTTCGGCCACGGCCTCGCAGATCCGGTCTCCCGGGGGGCCTGGAAGCCCCGGACGTTGCACTTAACGGCTGCTCCGTTATTGGATCATGCGGGTGGTTTGCATTGCGACTGGCTCCTGAAAGCTGTCATTAGTCCCACTGATGGGCTGGGGGACCTTGTTCAAGTCGCTTTTCTAAGTCGGGTAGAGTTTCGAGTTGCATCTGGCAAGTTTCCCAGAATTATCTACAACCTGTTTTTGGAGAGCGGCCGCATCAGCTTGAAATCATCAATTGCCTCTCTTGGATGTTTGCAACGTGCCCTGGCCTCGATGAATGTCTGCGGTACGTTGTCGCTACTTCTAGAAATGGTCTAGGTGGTTGAGACCCTTGTGGCAATGCCTTTGCCATGACTCAGGAAGATCATTGTCCAACGAGACTTCAACTCGCGCGATTGACATGATATTGTCATCATCTCCGCAGATATCTCACGGGGTGCACAAATCATCCAAATCTATAAAAGCTTGAAATAGGTTTCTCACTCATTTGCTTCCATGATAGTCAACGGTAACGGTTTTACTTCAGGAATTCCAGGGAAGAGAGCTATTGTACTTGTATGGTCGCCACGCAAGGGCTGTTGGATAAATGATTCCGGATTATAAGCATTCAGGACTCGACTAAAATGGAAAACCCGATGGGGGTTTTCTTCACGAGCCCTGAATTTTCCGTTCCATCTGTTACTCCGAGTTTCTTGCTATTTCTCAAAGAGTAGCGGATGTTGGCCACTTCTCTGTTCGATAAGCGGAACGTTTATGACTATATTGAACAAACCTTCATCAGGTGACCCAACTAACAGCACGAAAAGGATCACGTCATCCTCACAGTACCAGTTTGAATCAAGTTCCCTTCGTTGCCAAGAGGCCAAAGAACACGGCAGATACCAACTTGCACTTTGAGCTGGTTCCGTTGGCCTTGACACCCCCCGGTGCGCCGACGATCAGACGATAGTCCAGTCACCAAGTGACAAGTTGTCAAAGGCTTCGGGGTCTCCCTAGACTGCTATTGGCTGGACTTACGCTAAAGGTACAGTTGGCCTTGCCATGCAGTGATGTTCTGGTGGCTCAGGCAGATGCTGCCCAGAGACTGACGGCATCTTCTCCCCGCAAGCCGTCTTGGCGACCACGACTGGTTGGGGGGTTGATACAGCCTTCGGCTCCCTAGAAAGACCCTGTAAACTATCCCAAATCCTGACGTGATGTTGCATGAATCATAAGTTGGCTACTAATCAGGTCACAGCGTGGGGATGGATGATGACATCTCGTCTCGGTAAGGCTGTTGACAGGGTCAAATCACAAGTGAGGAGGCGTCTGTTCTGGGATGGCGGTGTCAAATTGAGTGATGAATGACTATTTACTTTCAATTAAGGTTTTTTAAATGACAAAACTGGTGGAAGATTTGCCAGATATAGAATTACCCAGAATTGTTGGAGGGCCAGAGGAAATGAGAATTCCGGGGCGTCTGCCCTGGATAAGATCTGATTAACACAGGAGTGATATTGTTCTGGAAGTAAGCATATATGAGTGAAAGACTTTGACACAACCCCGCAGATTTCAAGCAGTCTAGGGGAAATGAGAGCGTATCCTAAGCGGAATCTTGGTAATATTACGCTGTGTTGTTAGGCTACGTAGGCAAGTTTAAACATCATAGGTACCTAGACACCTAAGACCGAATGCGACCAAGTCTAATATGTCTAGCATAGAGCGACTCCTGAGTGCTCTCTTCGTAAAGCAACCAGAGCTTCGAATTCATCAATATGAGAAATTGGTATTGAGCCTTGTTGAGAGGCACAGCGCTTTTCCCGCATCAGCTTCAAGGCGGCCTGGTGCTCCCTCTGGAAGCCGCTTGAAAGGCATTGGCATAGTATCCACTCTGATAGACATCCGCACCAGAGTCCAGGAGTACTTCAACGACATCAATGTCGCCATGTTGCGCAGCGGCTTATAGAGCTGAGCTGATCCGTAAAATCCGGTTTGTTGATTCTTCAAGGCACCCTCTTGGACCAGAAGTCTGACGATCGATACATGCCCATTGATAGCAGCAGCCTGTAGAGAATCGCCGAAGTGTCCGCAGGTATTGATCAGTGCGCCTCTTTGGAGTAATTACCGGACGTTCGACTGATAATTGAGCAACGAGGCTGTTCTCAAGGGAGGACCGAAAGCGCCGCTGGCCTCAATATCCATTCCCATGTCTAGGGGTAGTTCCAATATCGATCTATCATTGAATTAAACCGCAAGCGCAACAGCATCCGAAGTGAGAAGACTTTGGTTGCTGAGAGTTTGACTCAGAAACTACTGCAAGACGCCGCTTTGTCCGCTTTGTATCGCCCTCCTGATCTTGATTTTCGTTCGTACTCTGGCAGCTATTGTCGATGTTCAAGCAGCAAATGCAGAATCATGTGGTTTCTGGACTGCGTTGACAAACCCGACCAAGGCTGCACTCCCAATGACCTTTTCATACTCTCCTCTATCCCTGACAACGACTCCCACTTGTAGAAGATGCATCGCTACGTCTTCTTGTCTACCTCGGTAAGCAGCTTCAAATGCTGTTCCAAATCTAGAGCCACACGAAACTTTGGCGCCATGGAGGAGGCAATCTTTGACTACTTGCAAATGGGCAGAAAAGCAAGCTGCATATAAAGGACTCCCATGTCTTCCACACTTAAAGGTTGACGGGGGCGCCGCGATCAGCAAGTAAAGACAATGTCGCTGAATGCCCACATGCCGCGGCTAAGTAAGCGGAGATCTGACCCAGATGGTTTTGTAGGTTGACGTCCACGTTGCTGATGTTCGCTAACGCTTGGTGTTGAATGCAGTCGAGTCCAAATGTGCTCAGTGTAAATAGGAATCCAGAGTTTGATGAGTCAATCGCACTCATTTCGCCTTTCAGGGCATAATCTCCCGGTAGAAGTAGATCGATCTTATGGGCGTTCATCGCCCAGCTCTCGTAAGAAAGTGTGGTATCCCAATTCTCATCAAAGATGAATGTTGTTACATCCTTTTCAACACGTTTCATGGTAAGTGTGTCTGTGCCAAAGTAGAATGCCAATTTGGAGTGGACCGGCCAGTACAGCGCTGCGTAGATATGAGAGTCATCGCTTGGAATCTGCATTCCGTTGATGGATACAAGATCTAGTCCTCGCGAGCAAACTCCGATGCAGAGAGACGCGAGAGTGTCGTGAGCTGTGGCAGGTAAAAGGCCTGATGGCGCCTTAAGAAGTCGCGAACTGACTAGTGAGAAAACCGCAGTACATCGCACATGATGTCTAGGAAGACAAGTTTGGGGCAAATCACCAACACCTGTGTCAAGTCTAAGGTCAAGGCTTGTTCAGCAGATATGGCCTTTAGAAGGGTCCGAGGTCTCGGCGGTTCTACCATGTGTAGAACACAAGACAGAACTATTGTAGCAATGTCTTGGGCCACCTCCCCAGAGTGGGAAATGTAATCGAGAGATACTTGGTAAAGAAGGTCAAGGCCGTGGGGGAGGTTGTCTCGAAAGACTGTCACGATATCCTCCTCGACAGTCTCGCGACAAATCCGCTCAATTTGTAATCTCGCCCACTGGAACCTAATTATTGTCAGAAAGACATCACTGCTTAAATAAGGCTCCGCCATTTGATTTCTCTCTTGGGTGGCAGACAGCGACTCCCATGCTTTGGTTATTGAAGCCCATAGGGATCGTCGCCTAGTGCCTCCTGTTTTGGAGCCCAGATGCCCAGACGCAACTCTGTGATCGAGCTACCTTTATCAAGCTTCTTGACACGAATGCTCTTCACCAATTGAGACCTACCATTGCTCGGTCAAGACAACTCCCACCCATGCTGTGAAGAGATTGAGGCGTCTGGGGAAAATCACATAGGTGGCAATATTGCATTGAGCGATCATAATCACTTCTTCAAGTCGTCCCTGATAACAGAGTACAAAAGTTCATCCATCACAACCCCATCTCTAACAACAGCTCTCCTCGCCCTCCCCTCAAACACAAACCCACTCTTCTCAAGAACCTTCTGACTCCCCTTATTCGCCTCAAAAACACCCGCCCAAACTCTCTCAACCTTCCTCTTCCCCTCCCCATCAACCTCTCCACCACCCATCCCCTCAAAAACCCACCTCACAAAAGCGGGCACAACACACCCCATAACCCCCTTCCCCCAATCCTCCTCTCCAAGCCAGTACCCAAGCTCATATCCCCTCGCATATACATCCTTCCCCGGCACGAGCCCGATACTCCCCATAGGCCTCCCCGTTTCCGGACAGGCGATGACCCAGTTGTACACCGGCGCGCCGCCGTCGCTGGAATTCATCGCGATCCAGGACTCTGCGTCGGCGAGGGTGTAGGGGCGGGGGAAGGAGTCGCGGAGGTAGCGGGATACGGAGGGGGAGTTTGCTGCGGTGGAGAGTGCGGGTGCGTCTGTTTTGTGGTAGGGTCGAATTGTTGCTTTTGGGAGGTTGAGGATTGCGGGTGGGAGATCTTGCGTAGGGGACATATTTGTCGGTTCCCAGGTTTAGAATCTCTGCAGACTCTGAGGGTTTTAGGTTGGTGAGTATGTATTGAGTTGTGAGCTGTTTACTGGAAGATGGTTGAGAACTCGAGGTGTTGTTGTATGTTGTGAGAGTGTGACTAATACTACTCAATTGCGAAGCTGCCATTTACGGAATAGTTTCGGGGACACGGACATGGGTCTAATGACTCTTCTGCTCTCTGCAACGATAAGCTCTGCTGACGGCGAGACGAGTTTTCGCGTCTGCCTAGCAGCATTACTCAGGTCCTTCCCGCTATGATACATCTCAAAAAGGCACTCTGAAGGTTCCTGGCGGGAACATAGGATCTAGAGATCTGGACGAAGATTAGCGGCCGTTACGGACAAGACAACAAACGGCAACATCCGCCAAGATCCGGTTTCGAGACCCTTCTCCAGACTGTTGAAGAACGGGTTAACCCACCCTGGCTTCGTGAACCAAAATGCCAAGCCTTTCGGGACGAAGTTGGACATCGTGCACGCCTCTGAACGAATTCAAACAATAGAGAGACGATATACACGCAATAAATATAGAGATTGAAGTTCAAGCTTAGGTCCAACCAAGCTTGCGAGATGGGCGTAAAAAGTCTGTCGCCGTGGTTCCCCATGTCATTATTCCGTCAGTACCCCAACTTCATTCAGTTCAAGCCTGACTGACCCCAACGCAGGGCAAACAAGCTTTAACAAAAAGCAATAAGCTTAAACCGCAACCTCTATTGGCACATGGGACGATGAAATGTCCAGAGAAGCATCAAAAAACACCAAAAAAAGATTTGCACACAATCGCTGCGAGGATTTGAGCCTCACGCGGGGGTCGAACCCGCAACCTTGAGATTAAGAGTCTCACGCTCTACCGATTGAGCTAGCAAGGCGGCTGGGGGCCGTGTTTGATTGGTGAGAGCTTTCGGCCGGGTCTGCGCCTGAGTTTCGTCTGCGGTCTGCGAGCCGGCCAGTTTCCAACCCCCCGGCTGGTAAGGACCTGACCCGCCATCCCGGCGAGCCGTGAAGGCTGCCTGTCGCTCCCCGGCCTTTGGAGACGATGGATCGCGATGCATGCAATCCTGCAGGAGTCAGAAGGAAGAAACCTCTCGCCATTTTGGAACACGTCTCTTATTAACGGGGTGACAACTGGGTATCCGCAGCACACACCAAGAACTCCGAAGCCAAGTTTTTGAACGCGCTTCCACGTTGAAGAATCCTCCAAGAAATCCTCATAAAATCCAAGCCGACTCGGTGTAGTCCTTGGCCCCGTTCTGCACCATGTTCTTGGTGTACTTCATCCAGCACCAATTGCTATCCTCCCCCTGCTCGCCCTCGTAAATGTACACAACACCCTTGCATGGGCCTTTTCTTGACTGCTGCTGCAGGTTAAACGCCGCGCAGTACCGTACGCACTCTTCGAAATTCTTGGCCGGCACCTGCGCGATGTCGTTGTAGAGATAATCGGTCCCGCAATCCTTACTAAACGTCAGGTTCGTCCCGGGCACCTGGTATGTCAACACGGAGCTGGAACCGGGACACTTGTTGAGCGCGATGGGCGTGTCCGTGGCGGCGGGCTTGCTTAGGTCGAAGGCAGCTGACGATGACGCCGAGGTGGGTGTGGCGGTTGATGAAGAGGAGGATGGCGATTGGAGGCTGTGGAGATGTATTAGTTTTGCTGTGAGAATGCGGCTGCTCGTGTGTTGTAGGCGAGGAACTTACTTTGCGATTTCGTTGTTTTTGCTTGCCACCAAAGCACCTAATCCGCCCGCCACACCGACCAAGGCGCAGAACAGCAGACTGGAGAGAATCAACAACCAAAATGTGGCCTTGCGCAGCCCGCATATTGTGCCGTCGTCCTTGCTTCCCTTCCTTTCCGCCAGCTGCTTTTCCGGCATCGGCGAGTGCTGATTTTGAGCGTACGTCGTCTCGGTGTAGTTCGTCTGTGGCGTGTGAGGTTGGTGTTGATGCTGATGCTGTAGCTGGTCATAGTACGGTTGCGCCTGTGCCGGCTCATATGATTGCGGCGCCGTGCTGTAGTTTGCTCCGGTGTTCACCTCCAATCCATCCGGGATGGCACCGGCTTCGGGTCCGGGCCCACCGTTTGGTTGCTTGAGCATCTTTTCGGCTTCAGGGGATGGGGAGTGACTGCTATAGTTGCTATGCCTGTTGGAATAGAAGTGGTCGTGCGGATGTAGCGATGCCATCGCGCGGAGGGGAAACCAAGACAAGCCACGCTTAGGGACGACAGAGTAAAGGAGGAGGGGGAGGACTTTAAATGAGGCTGCCAAGCATCAGGTAGGGGTAATCTGACCGAAGGTAAAAAATGCGAGACAAAATGGGCAGCGAAGACTGGTCGAGGACTCTCTCGATACTGTTGTTGACGGGGAGCGACATGCAGGATTGACCGTCTTGTGCCACACCACGCGCGCGCAACAAGGGGCGGGGCGTCATCAGCACTTGTACCGGCTGGCTCGCTGGTCCAAGACAATTCAGGACGCTATCCGTTCCACGGCCGTCACAGCGGTAGGGCTGGCGCGAGAATAGTACCTGTCTGTACGGGGTACTGGCCCGCCGTTACAATAAGCTTGCTCCTGTAGCCTGAATCTAGACGTGGGTAGTCAAGGCAGAAGAGTCTCAAGGGAGCATCGCCCCCTGACTTTACCCAAGGAGACTCAGCCCAGAGGCTGAGGGAGGGTGGTGGCCGTCACGGTAGTATTCTCAGCTTTGTCCAATGAGAAATCAGGCGCGGCAGCGATCAGCGCCAAATGGGTTCACACTCGGGATCTTTGGCGCGCGAAGGATTCGACCCCCCGACCAACTCTGATGCATCGTCGGGTCATCGAACCCTTTTTCAGAGTACCTTTGTGCCAAGGCAGCGCGCCAAAACAGCGACCAGCTGTTCGAGTAGGCTCTGGGACTCGGAAGTAAGCCCAAAAGATGAAGACGCCTTCCGAAAGCCACCCAATTTCCAAGTGGTCACCACAGGATTCGCAATTGAGACATCCCTGGTTTCTCCGGCCTTGCCAATGTCAGCCATTGGGAGCGTTGAGAAAGGCGTTTCGTCTTCTGTCTTCCTCGGGGTTTTGCTTGGAGCCCGCCCCTTTTCAGCCCCCACGGGAGTATGACGCTGGGATGAGGTGCAGCCGCGCTTCGCTCTTGGGATGAGGTGCAGCCGCGCTTCGCTCTTGGGATGTCTTCCGCGACAGAAGCTTGAGTCCGTCCAGCACACTGGGCAACGCTTCACACTGACAGCTTCGCGAGCTTCGCGGTCCTAATATGGCCAAGTGCTGACGGTCAAAGTATGAGTGGGGAATCCGGTGTCGCCCCCGAGTGATGGCCGGGCGGGCGGGTCTGTCCGGCATCTTGGCTTTTCCATTTCTCGTTCGGTCGGGAACCACTCCCGCCGGATATTGCCTCGAATGCTGCTTGCCGCACATGCCACCATCATCTCTGTTCGATGCCTGCTATGCCTGCCAATGCGTGGTAGCCAAAGAGGGGGCGAAAGGCATGAACTGGGGACGCTGGCAGGTAGGTCTCAGGCCGGAATCAAGCTCATAGCCAAGCTTCGTTCGAGCCAAAATCTCATCAGAACGTGGCGCACCTAGCGGCTCCTCCCGCCAAACACGCCGCGCTGAACGTCTTTGGCCAAAGGGTCCTTCGATGGGGCTCAAGACGGACCGGCTCTTAGGCGGTAATTAAGGCATATTCAATCTTCGCCTTTTTGTTCACTCTTTCGCCTGCGTGGTTGCATTCCTTGCGAGTGACAAGCCGGAAGGGACTATAATTATGGTCCGTCGGCGATTCTATGTTTCTTTTCCCAACGCCGAAGGCGAGCCTTGGGGCGCACTGGCAGAAGCTGTCGTGCTTTCAAGAAGCGCTTCCCGACACGGCACGCTATATCCGTACAAGCGCCAATTCGAGGTCTGTTCAAGCGCAAGAGAACTCTAAAGGCCGTGACGTCAGTTATGCCTCTGGTCAATGTCGGGGCTTTTTGCTTCAGATCAGACGTCCGCTATGACCGAGCGTGAGGAATGAAGGCAATCCCGACGGGCTGCCAACTACCTTCTTGCCATCTCAACGTCAACCGCTCATCTCCACGAAAGAACGAACAATCGAGAAAGTCTCTTGGGGTCAATTGACACGAATAAAAATTCGCCCTTGGTCATGTGTCGCTGGTTTGCTTACCTGGGCGATGAAGCCCAGCTTCTTGAAGATTTGGTCATTCGGCCGCGCCATGCCATTGTGAAGCAAGGTGAGTGTTCTGTCATGACGTTTCAGCGGGGCTTTTCATGATGATATCGGTAGTGGACGAACACTTCCTACCGGCTGGCCATTCAACGGTTGAACCATTTCTTGGAGAGCTTCAGGTCGCCCCTTTGGCTGCCAATGACGCAGGCTCACCGAATCCATTGACCAACATGGACGGATTCGGCCTCGGGTGGTATACGTCGACAGAGTGCGAGTTCAACCCTTATATCGATCCAAAGTGGCCCGAGTCCCTTCGTCCAGTCGTGTACAAAAACACTCGACCTCCGCTCAACGATCTGGTCCTCAAGAGCATCGTTCGAGGCACCAGCAGCAATGCCGTCCTTGCCCACATCCGCGCAGCCCCAGGCCTGACGCCAGTCGTAGAGACCAACTGCCATCCCTTTGCGTTTGGTCGTCATTTGTTCGCCCACAACGGCATCCTCGGGTCTTTTCCTCGTATCCGTACGGCAATTCTGCAATATCTTCCGTTGAGATACCAACATGCCGTTGTCGGGACAACAGATGCTGAGCACATTGCGGCCGTGTACTTTTTCATATTATGCGGTAAGGATGGCGACTGGGAGTCTGTCTATGATGCTGGAGAGATGGCGACAGCGATGCGGGAGACTATCATCATACTCGAGAAATTGCAGACCGAGTTTGGGCCGCCGAGCCGAGAGGCCAACACACTCAACCTTGTTGTCATGTCTGGCAGCTCGCTCGTCGCTGTGCGATATGCCAGCCCGGAAGGACTGGAACCCCCGAGTTTGTACTACTCGACGACAGCTGGAGCGACGCTCAACCGCAAGTACAAAGGATTTCCAAGCGACGTGAGTGACTCGGCCGATGGTGGTGACGGGGATGCCGAGGACGACGGGCGGCTAGAGAAGAAGAAGCATGGAGAGCACGTCGTGGTAGCCAGCGAGCCCAGCACCTTTAACCAGGGCGAATGGGAGCTTATCAAGCCATCACAGATGGTAGTTTCTGAACTGGGTACTGGTGCCTATCTCGAGCACTTGTGAGTAGTCACTTATGAGGGTCATGTTTTCGACGGGGGATGCAAGGCAGCCTTTGGGTTGGCGTTTGGACGTTTGATAATGGGCTGCGATTTCCAAACGAGTTATACGTGTATCGCCACCTTTGGATCGTCTGTACGTTGCTTGGAGTTAAAATCGTGCCCACAAGGTGTCAGCATCTTTCATTATTGCAACTCCCACGGGTGTGCTCAGCTCCTTCTCCTGACCGTTTCTTTTCTCGACCGCTGTTTCTAGTCGTGCTTCCATCATCCTGGTGTCTTCATGTGCGCATCCGCGTGGCGAAGGGTGAGAGAAAGGAACCCTGTCTGGTATCAGTCCCACATCATGGCAGATCAGTTGATCTTCAGACGTGGCTCCCGCGGGTTGATTGGCGGCATTGGCGTGGAACACCGGCAGGTAGCCTACCAGGAGCAAACAACACCACCGCCTCGCCATTGTGTAACATTGCAACCTGTGAGAAGGACAAAAACAAAATTTCGGCGAAAAAGCAGGAAGTTCGCATCAGACCAGCTTTGGAGCTACCTGTCGAGAGCGCGGCCAAAAGAGACAGAAGGTTGAACATGTTGGCTGGTAACACCTAGGTGACAGATGGAAGGAGGTGAGGACGGCAAGAAAGGTCCGAGGTTCCGTAGAATCCATCCATGTCCCGATCGGGGTGAATTAAAAGAGAAGGAGGAGGGCAGCTGCTCCTTCTGTGTCAATAAGTCAGGTATCCAAGGCAGGAGCTCTTTCTTTTAGCACACTTCACCTTCCTTTCTGACCTGACATCGTCCACCCAAGTACTCACCTCTTGGTCTCCTTTTTCCTTGTTTCTTTTGTCACCGATGTTCTACACTGTTCTACACTGTTTTTCTCTTCCTTCTTCCATCGAGACTCAACCATCAAGCCGATTTGTTTCTTCCATTTGGCCGCCATTTCAACCGCAGCCTGTGCGTCTACTTCATACTCGACAGCGATTTCGCACTGACTCTGGGCACCTTCGAGACGACCATCGCTTCGAGGGTGTATTAGAATTCGCCCAGTACGCGTACAACTTGCGACTGCCGGGAATCATGGGGGATCGAACGCTATTTATCGTTCTTCTCTATCTGGCCTTCGGTCTCCTAGTCAACGCTACGGAAAGCGAAAACGACGACTATGACCAGTGCTACTTTGATGCAGGTTATGTCGGTCCACCTAACCTTCTCCCTTGCTTACCGGCGAATGAAACAAAAGGTGGCTTCAGTTGGTGCTGTCTGGCAGGGGACGCCTGCGTCAATGAAGCCTGTTGGAATCATGATTCGGGCGTGACTTATCAGTATGGCTGTAACGACCCGAATTACGCAGACAAAATCTGTCCCCTCAAGGGCGATCTCGACCCAGGTCCGTTCCTCCTCTGCCATGACCCATTGGATTCCCTTAGGGCACTCACAATTAATCAATCTGACAGCCAAGTCCCCCTGGATAGGGCTTGTCCGATGCGATACTGAGAACGAAGGTATTCTGAAATACTGGGCTTGCAACCATCCAGATACCTGCGGCGAAAATTGCCCGACTGAACCCGAGCGACCGCAGGTCACTCAATCTGTCTGGCCCTGGAAACCTCAGGCTTTGCCACCAAACAAAGACTGCAAAGATCTAGGAAGGCGAGTTTTGGCAATGTATGCTCCAGCAACCATTCCTTCAACTGGCGGTGTCCCATTGGCGTATACGGCCCCCTCAAACAAACCGTCTCTATCAATGCCGCCATTGCAAAGCAGCGGCACCACGACATCTCTGGCTTCTTCAACCACAACTACCTCTATTTCCGATACTGGGACTTCTGTCGTAAATATCACATCACCCACAGCTGCCACCACTACATCCGTGGACTCCGAGACGAGCAGCTCAACCCTAGGCACCGGGGCTATTGCTGGCATTGCCGTTTCCTCCGCCTTCCTCATAGGATCGGCCTTATTCGTCGCCTTCATGCTACTCCGACGTCGTCGCTACCGACATGGTCCGGTACTCAACAACCATGAGACTGAGACTTATGACCACGAACAGACTGTTCCTGCAGAATTGCCTGACGAGAAACACAACCTTATAAATCCCCACACCCCGTCCACAGCCTCGGACGCAGGACAGGGCCGGCCAGTCTCGGACACGACTCTGAGCATATTTTCACCCAGTCCGCTCAGTACGCCGAGAACTCCAGGCTCGCCGTATTACTACCACGGCGTCGGCCAAGCCCCTTCTGAGTTGGCGGATCAGCCAAGGGCTATACACGAGATGCCGGCAATCAATGAACGGGTCGAGATGCCTTGATTAGTGGGATAGTGGTGCCACTATATCCAGGTCGCGGTAGGGGGAAGGCTTTGGTATCGCTGTTATGCTTTAGGACTCGGACATATGCACATGTTTAGAGAATACTTCACAATGGCAGACTGATATGATTGCCCCTCTGCGTACCCCTTTGCTCAGTCACCTTTGGGCTATCGGCCCATAATTGGATATAAATGCTACGTCTTTGCCAATAAGTGCTCGACAAGCTGACCTCACGAGAACGAGGCGCTGTGCATTACTGCAGACGAAGACCACATCGAGGTGACGACGTTACACGGAATCCACCTCCCCTGTATTCAAAGGGAAAGTGCTTTTGAGCAGTACTGAAAACTTGATAATATTGAGATTCACTCATACTAAAGTACACTTTTTCGAATAGGTGTTGCGTCAAACACCGTCTTGTCAGGCGATTGACCGGTAGGTCCTGATACAGTCCTCGGCGTCCTTCCCATCGTTCTTACACTCGGGCTTGCAGAAATCATGCCAGTCGTAGCCATACTGTCCCCAACAAATGGGAGCACCCCAAAACTTGGCGGGATTCAGCATGCGACACTGCGGATCGACATAGATCAGCAGCCATTACGGCTTCACATGAAGGGGTTTGGAGGGGATGGGAAGATGTTTCATACCGTAAGGGCACCCGCCCAAGGGCCGCTTTCACCCACCAGACTTATGGTGACTTGGTCTTTGGGGAGGGATTCGTTCTTCATCCAGATACAGGCCTCTTTGGATCGGATAGTGTGGAATGACCATGACTGGCAGATACAGTGGAAGAAGTCTGCGTTGACGGAGGCGATCCAGGTGCTTGTAGAAAGTAAGCATCGACATTTGTGAGCTATGTAAGAGAGGTTGGAGGCTTACTTGAGGAGAACTAGATAGAGAATCTGGAGCTTCATTGTGGTTTAGAAACGTCTGTGTCAGTGAAAGCTCTGGTGTGCTCGTGGTCTAAGGTATTGAAAGAGTACCACTTAGTGACAGAATGAGGAACTAAATTGGAGGATGGGCAGGAGTCACATTTTTGTACCAATGTCACGCTAGCCTTACTTGAATCATCAACACCGTTGTGGCTGCAGTCTCGCCATCACGGTTCCAGCCATCCATTTTACGAACCTCGACAGCCACATCGCACCAGCATGCCAGTCAACTCTCCCTCACGGGACACCTCTATGGACATATACCGGTTCAACTACTAGGTGCGCACTACCACCAGCACGTTGCTTGACTAAATTTCCGCACTCGGGACTCTCGAAACCCTCTTCTAGATTTCGTGGATTGGAAGGCACCTACTTATCTACCCACATCTTGACTCGTTACACGGCTTGAAGGCCGGCCGTGCGGGTGTGGGGAACGTGGTTCCGGCCCCGCAGTGCCGATCGGCCGGAACTAAGGCACGCACGGCAAGGTAATCTGGAGAGTGGGCCATTGATTGGATTAGTGGCTAAAGTCTTTCACGAAGCCCCTCGGATAATGGGAGATCTGGGACTGCTTTTACCTGGTGAAAAGGGATTGATTTGCCATATATCAATCTGTAACATTGGCCATGCAGCTCTTGTACGTTTTCCGGATATGGCAGTGTCGACATTTACTGACCTCGCCCCTCGTCACGCAATCTTGGTCAAACATTGCCCAGATCTAAGCGCATACTCGCTCACGAAGATCAGCACGATCTTGAGTCTCATTTCACTAATTCAACATGCTACCGACCGCTGCAGTGCATTCCCACATCGTGCCAAATCGTAGACATATGACAGGACAGACAGTGTGTAGTTTCAGCTGCTTTCCTTGACTTGACCCCTGCCAGAAGCGTGCTAGGAAGAAGAAAGGCAGGCCAGAGGAAGTGTATTCTCAGATCGCCTGTGGAGCCGTAAGTCGGGTGATCGGCCAGGCACCTTTCAGTTGAAGTTGTACTCTATGGCCTGGGTGGGAAGGTACCTAGGTCTGCCCATACCCCCGCTAACCGTGCCTGTGCGGGGCAGTTTTTTTTTTTAGCTATGTCTACAGCAGAGCAGTGGGCTATCCGGGTACAGTACCTTAATCGCTGTGCACTTTATAGTGGAAACTTTGGACAAGGAAGCACTGCTCTGCGGCGATTTCAACCTCACTCACCCACGCTAGAGCGGTATCCGATGTCTAAGTCCCAATGCAAAGGCAAGACGGTTGTGCGACGGCACCGAGGCGGCGGGAATGAGGTGCGTGCTCCGGCTTGCCGCCTCTCCACTCGCCCGTAGCGATTCATCGACGCCGTTACGGAAGCGATGCAGGCGAGGATAGCGAAATTCGTCCCGATCGTTACGCCGCCAAGTATCACCGGTCCTGTCCGCAAGTTCGAGGAAAGTATCCACGCCAGCCTTGAATTTGAAGAAGCAGCTCGGCGCAACTGCACCCTACAGAACAACGACGACAAGCTCTACAGCAAGTGGCAATTTCTTCGGCGACAAACGGACAAACTCGTCAAGCAAATCTCGACAATGTCTTACCGCGATTTCGTTGAATCCAGCACAAAGATCATGGCAGGAACCTACGGCTTGGCTCGAGTGGGCGCCCATTGGGACTTGGCACAACCACGAGTTCACATGCCTGATCTCAAGGGCCCAGTGACCCACGAAATCGCAGCACCCTCCCAGACAAGGTCCGTTGTCTCATCAATTCGATCTGGCCCAAGACCAGTACCGGACCAACGGCACCGGTACAAAACTGTCCACCACTCGATCCCGCTCGAACGCAATACTTCTCTCCACAGCAACTCGATTGCGAGGAGATTCACGAGCTAATCTCCGGTATCCCTCGCGGAAAGGCCGAAGGACCGGACGGGATTGCTGGTGAGGCTCTCAAGATGCTGCATGTTTCAAGAGATGAGCAAGAACCCGAAAGTGAGAAGGAAAGCATCATCGCCCCGATTCTTGAACACATCATCAACGCATGTTTTCCCTTATCGCATCATCCAGCGCAGTTCAAACGATCCAGGACTGTCATAGTCGAAAAGGCGGACAAGCCAACGTACGAAACACCGAAGAGCTGGCGTCCTCTCGCCTTGTTATCCTGCATGGGCAAGGTTGTAGAGAAGGCCATGTCGAATCGCTTGACAATACTCTCCCTTGAGCACCGCCTTGTCCCTTACAATCAGTTCGGATTCGCACGACGGTCTACAACAAAAGCGCTCGAGTTGATTCTGAATCGCGTCTACCGATGCTGGAACGCCAGCCCGCGCATGTTTGCAACGCTCATGACCATTGACATGACTGGCGCCTTCGATCATGTCGATCGAGAGGTTCTCCTGAACATCTTGGTTCGGAAAGGTGTCCCTGACTGGATGGTTCTGTACATCTCTTCATTTCTTTCTGATCGACGCGTTGCCTTGTCTATTCCAGGATACACATCAGAGGAGTTCTGGGTCAACATTGGCATTCCCCAGGGCAGCCCTCTTTCGCCTGTTCTCTTCGCCTTGTTCTCCTCTCTTATACTGGACGAACTCAACAAGATCTGGCCGTCGAGTCCATTCTTCCAAGCCATGTCGTACGTTGACGACACTTGCATGGTGGTCACCTCACCCTCCTACGAGGAAAACTGCAAGATCTTGACAACGGCCTTTACCGACCTGATTGCCGCTACCGCGCCGCATGGCATTGCCTTTGGCCCCTCCAAGACACATATCATGCATTTTCAGAATCGCACAGGGAGACTCGGGGGGCCAACTCGAGAACTGCCGACGAACCTGAGCCACCCAGAATCATACCATTGGCAGATCTACCAGACGTTGGTGTGGAAGGGGCAAAGAAGGAGGAGGTGATCAAGCTTCTTGGGGTTTACTTGGACCAATCTTTGACATGGGCCACACACGTAAAGGAGGTGTGTACATCCTGACAAGCTTAATGCAGCTGAGTACGCCGCTGACAATGTGGGAGACAGGTTACCGAGAAGATGGAAGCCAAGATGCGCACCATCTATCGTATTTCCGGCTCGACATGGGGGCCCTCTCTCGCCAGCATCAGACGCCTGTACATCACAAGTGTCCGCCCGATCGCCGCATACGCCGCTCCCGTGTGGTTCCTCTATCGAGACAACGAACGCAGGGTCCGCTGGCAGATCAGCGCCAATTTGGTCACGAAGCTTGACAAGGCACAGGCGGCGTGTCTCCGACAGGTCGCCGGCGCTTACCAGACCACAGCGACCCAGGTCGTCCACCAGGAGCTTGATGTGCCGCCGCTTTCTCTATTCCTTGAGAAGCTCGGCCAAAAACATCGCACTCGCAATCTTGACACCCCGGAATACGGTTCTCTCGATACCGTGTGGGCAACCGGTACCATGCCGAAGACCCTAAGCGCAGCGAACAACGTAGCACACCCATACCGCATCCTCTACAAAGTCACGGCCGCTTCTATTGATTTCGCGGCCCGGAAGCAACTCATCGAACTCAACGAGGAGCGAGCTACGAAAACAGACCGGCGCGGTTTTCCGCTACCGAAGTTAACGTGGCGGAACTTCCTTGACCGACAGCAAGTGCGGGGCAAAGTCATCAACAACAAACTTCAGGAGGCATGCGCGCGGTACTGGCAGAACTACCTCGACGCTCGCCAAGACCGGAGGGAGGATCAGACCGAGCCAAACTTTCGCATCGCCAACCACCGTCCTCTGTCCCTCTCGGAAAAATGGGGCCCAGCCAGCTTGAAATACTATGCCAAGCTCACGCGTGCTGAGAGCACCATGTTGTTCCACTGTAGGACTGGTGTCGTGGGACTCAAGTCCTACCTCTTCTCCATCCATGTTCGTTGCATTCCCTTCTTCTTTGCCGGTCTCTGCCCTTGGCTGACCCTTGTGTCTTCACCAGGTTCGCGACATCGTCGACGACCTCTGCCCGTGCAAGCAGGGCAAGCACACCGTCGAGCATGTCTTCATCCACTGTCCAGATTTGTTAGCTGAGCGGACACGGCTCTATCAGCAAGTCGATCATCATGATTTGAAGAAGTTGCTGACGTGTGATTCCAAGGCTGCTGCCGCGTGGGCTATCCGCTACCTATCCATTGAACAATTCGGCTGGTCTGGGCGGCAAACACCCGACAAAATCTTCCAAAAGAGAGATGGGGCGTGATGGGGTGTCTAGTGCCTCTGCCTCGGAGACTGGAACGAGGGAGACCGGGGGAAGACAGCCTTTGGTGGAACTGCAGGTCATTACTGGTTTGCTTAGTACTCGGGCACTACAATGCATAGTTTGCCCATCCATCATGGGAGAAGTTCTAGTTATGCCTCGACAGTGATAAATACACACACTATCACTTATCCTTTGGGGTCCGGTCCGCCTCATTGGGGGCCATCTTCGCCTTCACGGGCAAGCTGGTCTATCAGGGTCAATATCGAGTTTCTATTGCGTACTTAACAAGACTTCACAACTGACTACAGCCGGCCGCAGCCGTCACCGAGTAGGTCAGTTCACCGCCGGGAACCACAGGGTTATACTAATGCGGCAAGCAGATGCTGTATGCAATCTTATAATTTACTCTCGTTACACGTTACAGGACAGGGAGCTGACAAGTTCATCAGAAGGATCCCGCCGCAACACATTAATCGCCCTTCTAACAGCCGAATACCACCCCTTACTTTCTCTCTTTATCTTATCTAACAACAACCTCTCCCTAATATTCCCATTTAACACGCTCGCCTGGGCTCTTTCTAAGCTCCCCATCATACCATCAAGTCTAGGCTTGTCCACACCACTCTGTTGCATCAGAAGGGCGGCGATGAAGGCGACGCGTATGTAAATTTCTGCTCAAGGTGCTGCAGGATCTTACCTAATGTCAAATCACCAGCTATAATGATGTATCTGTCCGTCTTCCGCAAGTCGACATTGCGGATGTGGTATCTGTTGAGGCGGTCTCTCCACAGCTCGGGGTCGTCTAGTATGATGCTCGTGGGATCGAACAACTTCTGGGTGCGTGTTCTGATGAAAACGCACATGCATCCTCTGACCGTATTTCTTTAGCCATCGAGGAAGCCCCAAGGGTCGACGAGTTGTTGGTGGCGTCTCGGCATTTCGACAAAGTGTGCTTGAGGTAGGAACACAACTGACATGCCGCTTTCTTATGTTTTGTGCTCTTTATCAATGACTCTGGCTCCAAGCTTGATCAGAGGGCGATACATTGGATGCTATGCGAGCGAGTCTTCAGGACTAGAAACCGGTGAATAGGTTGAGTTGAAAATTTGATCGTGAGCTGATCACCTCAGAGTAGGTAGACGGTTGGACAGTGACAGCGACAGCGACAGCGCGACAGCGACAGACGGCGAGGGAAGGTGTGTTACACACATACATGAGCGTGTGCCATGGCAAATCGATAACTGATTCATTCCAGCAGCGTTTTCGACTTCGACAAAGGAAACGAGGTAACGAATGTGTGTGTGTGTGTGTAAGTTTGTCGTCAAAGCCATCCAAACAATCTTTAACCATTACTTGTGCTAACGGGCTCCGTTATTAGGGCAGACATCAGTGGTAAGAGTAAGATCACGACCCGACAGCGTCATTAACGGCTCGCAGCTAACACCGCCATGGCTTGCAGAGGTCGGCATCATTCTTAACGACGGCGACGAGGGCATCTCCGATGCCACACCATTGTGAGCTGCTGTCACCTGGAGTACGTTAATCCCCACAGACCGTGGCGACCAGAAAGATCTATTCTATATAGAGAAAGCTAACATCTTCTGATAGGGGGGCGCAAACTCAGCCAGGTGCGCGGGTATGTTGACGTCTGGACATCAGGAGCCTCGGCAGCACGAAACACTAACAGACAACAAGCAGGCTCACAGGGTGGTGGCGTCGGGCGCCCAACATCGCCGTCAATGATGTAAGTGTCCTGGACATTCATCTCAATTCACCATGAGTCCCTGAAACGGATCTCTTATAATCATTTATGAAACGTATTGCTAATGCCCACTCGACATTCAGCCGTGGTTGTGAACTTTGCAGGAGGGAAAGATAAAAAGGAGGAAGGAAATTAAAAAGAAAATAGTCTACTGAGACAGTGTGAGTATCTAATGATACCGTGTATTAATACCGTGGAAACGATATCGAGAACCGCCCGAGCAGCCAGCAAAGGCAGAATATAAAATCAAATAAAATTGGGCGATACTCCGTCCTTAAAAAAAAAAGATGTTGTTCTACCTCAGCCGTCTGTGATTCGTGATGTACTATAACTATACCGCTTTTCCAGGCCTCCCTGACATATGAAATGGTGAGTTTGCTTTTCCTGTCCATACATCCGTTCTTGACTTTCAGCCACGCTTGCTGTGCCACCTCGTCGGTCTGGGAAGCCCTTGGTTCACGTTAGGTAGTTCAGTTCAGCCACATTACGTACCGGAGAAAGCTGCACATGCGGACACCTTGATCAACCTGCTCACTCAGTCATATATCTAGCCCGCCTGCACATCGAAGACTCAAATCAAAACCGAATTGCCTTCAACCTCTTTTCTTCTACATACCTCGTTGTTTCCGCACAGTCATTTCGACACACTCATTCACTCGCACACGCTCGTTCACTCTCACACACAATGGCTCAAATCGCCAGTTCACGCGTTTGCGACACGCAGGGCGGCTTGGTTTTCTTCAAATTTCCGAATGAGTTGCGCAACTTGATCTACAAATACTATCTTCAGCTTGACGAAGGATACAAGCTTAATCCGCACACCAACAAGCTGCGAACCGGCAACGACAAGCCTATCTCTCTCGACTTGTTGTACACCTGCAAGCGCGCTGCCTTGGAGATGCGAGGGTTACCCTTTCCAGCATAATATCATCACCTTCTCCGCGTTCTGCCCTCAGTCGCAACAAGGCCGCTTCAACGCTGGTCACTTCAGCAACATGACGCGCATGATGGAATGCGAACTACGGGCACTCTTCCACTACAGTCTTGATCCCAGCTTCTTCCCCCGTCAAGTGGTTAAAGAAGTTTTAGACGCGTATCCAGCTTTCGCCCCCATTTTAGACGCGATGAAGGGAGAAGAGTGGCACAGTTTGGATATTCATCCTCCTTACGGCAAGACTCCGTCGACTTTTCGCAACTTTGTCCGTTTCACTCTAAATACGATCAAATCCCACCGATGCCTCTTTGAGAATCGCAAATATGAACAGATCATCGATCGGCGTCGGCAGTGTCTTGAGAATGGACGTTATCTCGAGCGGGGAAATATTCCGCTGAGCCAACTGTTTGGGCTCAGACCCCAGAACTGGACAATTCCCACCCAAAAAGATGTCAATGACATGACTATCCTCTCTGACGGGCTCGAGACTTGCACCGTATTTTGCGACGATCTTTACGATAAGCGCGAGCCGCCCGTGGATCTGACCAGATTTTGTTACTCAGCAGTTGTCGGCGCTATTCAGTTTCTAGATTCGATGCTCCCATCGTCTCGCGCCGATGTTCGCCGCATCAACCTCATAGAAGATCGACCGTCACTATCTTACCCGGAAAGCCACGGTTTGGGGTTGATACGGTTCTGCCAAGAGAATCCGCTATTACGCATCGAGCGTCACGTCGGCTTATGGGATACTATATTCCAGGGCGATCCCATGAGTATGGAACCTGGAGAGGAGGAGCTGCCCCGGAGGGAGAAGATGACAGACGAGATATCTTATTCTATAGCCACCTGGATGGTAGAGGCCTTGGCTTTACCTGCAGCTGGGATGCCTCAGGATGCGTTCAAGTTGATGTTCGTTGGAGATTCAGAGGGAGACTGGGAGTGTGAGCAAATCTTCCGCAAGATCGTCCTACGAGACGCCGCGTGGCAGGAGGCAAGGGACGAATGTTTCAAACGAGGTATTCTACCACCGCTCTCTTGGGCGGAGAGGAGGGCTGGAGCCTGGGGAGGGTCTTACGATGATGATGCATTCACAGGCTCGAACCCCCTTTGTCGTTGCTTTCTCTTCGAAGACTTTCCGCGGGCGGTGCATGAACTTCTCAATGGAAGTTCGCTCATCACCTGCAACTTCAATCCAGGCGAAGCTTGGAATCTCGAGAAGATCATTGAAAAACGGCGATCGTGGTCTTTACGCAAGTGGAACCGCAAATGGTCGCGTGGGAACCAGTCGTACAGAAGAGGCCTCGGCCCTCACGACGCCTCAAATTGAGCGCCTTCTCCATAACGCGCGCGGTGAAAGCACCTACACCAACCGCTTAGGCATGAGTCGGGGAAGGAGACGCGCTAGATTAGATGGAGACGATCGACGGGGGGAATGCGCCTTGTCAAGATCTGACGGCAAATGTCGACGATTCTCATCGTACAAGAGATAGGAGTCGAGAAGTGGAACTCCAGGATGAATTGGAGTTATTGCAAGACCTGTCTCCGTCGCACGATGCGCAATGCTCTATTATATACCTAGGTCTGATTAGAGATCAGTCCTCGTTCAATCAAATATGCATAGACTTGCGGTTGTTCCTCTAGACATTCTCCCAGAAGATCCTCATCGCTCATATCAAGTTTGGCACCGTGATCAATGAGTATTCGGACCGTTCCAACGCTCCCGTGAACCAAGGCGATTGACAAAGGTCCCTGTCCCCCATTTTCCAAGGCAGACACGTCACTTCCGTGTTGTAAAAGGGCTCGGATCGTTTCTTCAAATTCTGCTCCGAAGGCTGCAACATGCAAGGGCGTTTGCATCATCCTGTCTAGCCCCTCCACATCCGCACCGAGCCGAACAAGTTCACCTACAATAGTCTTCCCTGCTCCCAAATGGGCGGCGAGATGAAGCGCCGAATATCCCTTTGGGTAGACATTCCAGCGCTCTTCAACAGCCTCAAGCTCTTCGTAGCTTGATTCCTCGTTAAACTCCCAGGCTTCGGCTGCTTGCAAATAGGAATCGATTGAAGCGGCTTTGGAAGAGAATTGTAAGAAAGCCGCAGAAATGCTTTCCACGTCAACATAAGCCATCCATAGGCTCAAGTTTCGTGCGGTAAACGATAGTAGTGGATGTTCTTTGAAGCGGCGTTTGAGCGCTGTAGATGATCCACATGCGCCGGCTGTGAACTCTTGTTTCGACAAATATCGCAGGATTATGCCGGCAATTGTGTCCGTTGGGCAGTGTGTCGCACGTCTTTCATCGAGATGCTCTGCCAGAAGAGGAGACCTGATGCCCCATACCTGTATTTGCTCATTGATAAAGACAAAGTCCGAGCACATGCGGGCAAGATCCTCCGTCGTTGCTAACAAGGCACCTGCAAGCCACTGATCGCTCATACGCAATGCATCCAAGATAGCCTCGCCATTAAGATGGTGTCTAGTCTTCTTGGCCGCAATGAGAAGATAGAGAATCGTCATGATTAGGTCCCCGTGTGCAGACTGAGTGATGCTAGCCACGGCGAGCTCGCAAAACGTGGCGCCCTTCTGCAAAGCATTCGCCTGAGAGAGTTCCCGCGAAACAGCCTCCAAAACATCGAAACCCGTTGGAGATGCTGAATGGAGTAAGTCTTGACTAGATATGGGCATGAAACTTGATAGCGTTGATCATCAGCGAATGCCAGACAGGTTGTGGTCATGAATATGTGCGCGCACTTACCGGTGGTCGAATAGCCCGGCCCATCGCGTCAACGTTTGTGCCAGCTCGGATTTGGCTAGCTCTCCAGCCTGTACATCGTGGTTGCTTTGAAAAGACTGCTGGAGGTATTGAATCATATCCTCCTGGCTTGCCCGCACCTCTAAGCTCGCTCCTTGGAATCTTCGTAGGACCTCGTCAAAGGGCTTTGAGCGGCTCAACAGAACAATCTTGATGGGCGACTCTTTGTCCGAGAGACGAAGCTTGGCCATGAAGTCGATAAACGCTGCGGGATTTGGATCGTCTAGACCGTCCAAGACGATGTATATCTTTTCAAAGTATGCTTCGAGTTCGGCCCAGATTACCCGGAAGTTGTCTAACCACCACGTCCACACAGTTACTGGTGTAGAGATGAGCCTTCTGAGGGTCTCGGACGACTCGGGCAGTTGGGATACAATCTGTCTGGCAATGGAAGTAATCGCATCACCAAAGTCTGCCAATGAGTGATAAAGTCCTGTGTTTTCAAACTGTACACAAGCGACTGCAGACTTTATGCTGGAATCGAGCTGGGTTGCTGAAAGGTGTTCGACAAGGAGTGAACTGTGGGAAGTGAACCGTCAGGGCCATTTGAGGCAAGAAACTAAGCGCCATACCTTATGCAACTCTTTCCGGACGATGCTGGAGTGCAATTAGCGACTGAAGAGCAGCGCATATTGCGCAAATTCATCAATTTGATGGAATCGAGCTGTGCGTACCATGACCACGAACCCAGAGAAACTGCGGTCCCTGAGACTTGGCCCAATGCTGTACTTGTGGGCTTTGTAAAAACCATTCACCAATGGTCCCTACACGTCGACCAGCAGTTTCCTGAAACTTCCTTGAGGAACGATCACCTGGGCTGAGTCTCTCCAGGAGAAGGCGTCTTTGGCGGGTGATATCCATTCTGGGTGGTTCCAGGAAACAATTTCAATACTGTATCGTAACGATGCCAGCTACGGGCACCAGTGTGAGGTTTTATAGTTTAGCTACTTGAAGAACAGAATGAATCAGGCTTGCATGCGGAAATATCAATTACCGGTCATCCATCTGGGCAATACGTGAATATGTACGTGCTCTAGGTAAGGATACTAGATACGCTAAGATGCTGCTGCCTACCCTAGGCTAGGCACATTGGCATGGACTAGCCTGGACGTGGGCCAATTCACAGTTGTGAGATTTCCGCCTGGTTGTTTCCATTCTCCGCGTCACATCGACGTTCATCTGACATAGCCTTCAAGACTTGGCTTCTCATCAATCAACCTCTCTGTTCATTTGTTGTATGACTGGCGCACATTCCACCGGTTAACCATTTTGTGTACTTTGACGGATACCCATCACAAGAGATAACGGTCAAAGTCGAATGCCGATTCTGCTTGGCCTGCGGCGAGACCAGCCGCCTTGAGCGCGTTCCAATTCACATCGTTGATTCCCACCTCATAGTCCCATCCGTGGTGGGGGTCAGGGTTGGGCAAGATCTGCCAGTAAAACCACGGAATCCCGGCAGCGTCGATACTCGCAGCCCAAGTACGAATGTTGGAGTCTCTGGTTCCAGTACCAATGGGATTGCCGCCGTTGCAGTTGTGGTTCGGGGCATCCGTGTAACAGGCGCCCCATTCTTGCATGATGAGCTTCTTTCCAGCATTCTTGGCTTTGGTGACGTAGGGCTGAAGCTTTGACGTAGCGAAATCGTCAACTCCGTAGGCGTGGATGGCAAGAACGTCCAGGGCGCTGCAGCTGAAGTATGGGTCTAGTAGAGAGTTGTCGACGTAGGCACCGCCTCCGGTAGTGACTACAATATCGGTACTGCCGTTGAGGCCTTGCTTAATTGCCTGTGCCATCGTGCACTGCCATGACGCTAGGGCTGATGGGTTCCCCTGGAGACGTCGTCAGTCTAGTCATATCGCCCGTCGGCGGAATGTCGTCTTACCTGTGGATGCATAGCTTCGTTTTGCGCCTCAAAGGCAAAGATGTACTCAGAGCTTTGAGCCCAGGTCTTGCCATTCTTGGGGTTCACATGTCCAAGAACATGCGCAATGCGCGTCTTGAAGTACCCCATCGCTTCATTGTTCGTGTAAAAGTCGCCGGTGCCGTACCACTTACCGTAAAAGTCAGAGTTTGCTTCGAGAGCGTTGTAACTGTGGATGGAAACGAGCAGTTTGATGCCGTAGTCGTGGGCATGAACCATGAAGTTGTCGAGGCGGTTGAGTACGGTGTCGTCCCACGCATCGGGACCGTCACCCTGGAGGCTGTTGAAGTTGTCCAAAGTTGTGCCCTTTTCGCTTCCCGATTGGCCTATGACAAGAAATGAATCAGTATGCACACATCATCTTTGTCGTTAGGCCAAAGGTTTCTTACCATCAAGCCATACTCGTAGAACCTTGACACCAGCGCTCTGAAGGCCTTGGAGAAGTGTGGTCTGTTGCTGATCATTTAGGCCAGCAGCATAGTAAAGATTCGAGGCGGAGAATGACTTGGCTGCATAGCAAGTGGCGGAGAGAGACAAATGCAACAAAGCCGCTATGACTGTGGAAAGCTTCATTTCGAATCTCGGACCCAGCTGCAAAGGTTACGCTAAAACTAAGGGTTGAGTAGTTAACTTGAGATAGAAGAAAGTTTTGTAGCTTGAAGCCTTTTAAAGTTCCAGGGCCGTGTGCAATGAGTTCGCTAAGAAGCAGGGAGTGGATGCGGTTGATAAGAGTTCGCGCCTGGTTCATCATTTGTTCGAGCTACTACCTCGGTTTCATTGTCTACTAAGTCCGGAGTCAGGTCAACTCGCGTGACACGGGCGTATATCGGGAGTATCAAAGCCCGCTTGTCTTCGACGTCTGGATACGCCATGTCTTGTTCAATGATTCAATGAGGGGCTCACTGCAGGCTTCTACCAAGGGGCTAGGATCTGCGTAGTGCCAGCTGGATAGGCACCCATGTAAACACCTTCCCAACTCTTCCTGCGGTGTTGTATACTTCCGAACATGGTGCGCAAGCCACAACTTCTAGGTTTTGTAGGAAATTATATTGAGTTACATGCCGTGCGGGACGTATTCACAGCTGGTTCGTCGCATATCCTAGCGAGGGTTTGCAACTCGTATAGGGATGTCTATTCGATGCAACCATCTATCCTCATTACGTCTTTCATCGCTTAGCACCACTTCTTCGGTGAGTCGGGTTTTTTGTACAGCCGAAGCGCTTGAAGCTTGCTGTGTCAGGGCAATCTTTGATGACCTCGACGTCTCTATTTTTAAGCAAGGGCTCGGTAGGCAGTAGGGTTGGCTGTGAGAAATAACTCATCTCTCCATCACTTCACCTATGTCAACTGCTTCGAAACTGGTAGGCCTTAGCATCACCCATCCCTCTGTGTCCAGATTGGATCCATTCCTAGATAGACTGTTGCCGCAGAGACCTTGGGTTTGGTGATCACTAGGGGTGCCTCGCCACAGAAATAGCTACATCTGAAGCTGTGTAACGAGTACGTTATCAAGGAGGGAATGAAGCAAAAGAAATTTCGACAGATTTCACGATGCAAATAAACGATCAGTTCAATGTAGATCAGTGATTGAATTGCTTTGAAAGAAGAACATGCAGTGGTTTAGCCTGGAACATGCATTCGTCTTGCTAATCTTCAGTCCGCAGCTGAGTTCTTTCCGCCAGTCTACCGTGAGCATCCCCATTGTATTGGTGTGTCTTTCAACTATCTACATACTGGATAAGATACGTCCTACTCAGTTAGTTTGAAGTCTGCGGTAGCTTCCAGGTCATTTTACAAACTGAGGAAGGCGGCAAAGTTGAGTTTCTGACGAAGGGCCATCTGTAAACCCTCACCCTAAACCGTTCTCCTGTAACTTCGACCACCCAACTTTTACATAGATCAAATCCGCACTGTGGCGAACGGAAACGATGCATACTTTCATACTCTGCTTATGTACCACCGCCTCATGAGGTTTGAACGCACTGATTTCGGTACCCTGCGGCATCCTTGACCGCTATGCGTGCATCCGTCACACAGCTGATTATCACCGAATCGACAGTAATTCGGCTGCATACAGGTCCTCACCGCCGGAAAGAACTCGGGACATACAGGCTCTATGTCAGAGCAACAAACACCGGACCCCGCCCTTGCTTGCTGTATCGGTTGTGCATGTGTAGCCAAGAGCGATAAGGCTAAAACATTGAGACCGGTGAAGATTTCTCCAATATAACCCAAATTTATATCCCTTCTTTCGTAGCGTTCCTAACTATTGATGGGATTACGCGAATCTCACACACCCGGTTGTGCTCCTGATTCGAAATGTTTCGCCCGTGGCCTACTCAGCCCCAACCAGACTTCAACTGGTTTCGATTCAATAACGCAACTGGCACCAGACTTGGCGTCAACTTCAACAACTTCGGGCCCAACCCGCGCGGCCCTTCCACTTCAGCCTTTGCGAATCCAGGACCCCGCCTCTTCGACTTTTCGCAACTCTTCAACATCACTAACAACAACTTCGGCCCCACGCCCCTGCGCCCCAACCAGCCAGGCCGGATCCGCAACCGAGTCACAGTCCTCCTCCCCGATGGCACGCAGGTTCTGCTCGAGCGCGATCTACTCCACGAACACCTCCCCCGAACCCGAAACTTCATGGAGCAGGGCCTCTTCCCCGTCCCTGAGTTCCTCCAAGGCTACGAAGACGGCTTCATGGGAACCCTGATGGATCCCCAAAATTTTGACCAGGCCTTCGCCCGCGGCGCGACGTTCATCTTCAGACACCTCGAGGCACTAAGCCAGGCATACGCGCCGCCGTACGGGGCCATGGGCGCGGGTATGGGCGTGGGCACTGGCAGTCGCGGCGCCGCCGCCTTTGACTTGTTCGCCCGGCCGCGCTACCTCCTCGCGAATGCCCGCGATCGATTCGTGACGGTACGGGAGATATTCTGGCACATCTTCATTCTCTGTTGCGTGCTGGACCAGGACCGGGCCTTTGGCTGCTCCGATTTGCTGGCAAGACCGATTGCAGAGTTCCTCCTCGACTTTTTGCCGAGCGTGGAGGCATTTCTGCCTCCCACGGCGATGCAGATTCTGTTTGTGGGATATGCTCGCATCTTTCGCGAATCGATATTTGAAATGGAGTTGTTAAGGCAGCTGTGGGAGTCGATGGATGTCATTGGCCAGACACACATTAGGGGAATGATGGGACCGCAGTTGGCGGCGAATGGAATGGGAAATAATGTGCACAGAGTTTGGACTGCTCTCAGACATCTTGGTCTGGTCTGACCTTCTTTTCCGATGTTCTTTCCTTGCCAGACATCTTGTTCTTTTTCGCTGTTCTGATGGTTTCTTGACCAACTCAGGTGTATGAGTATCTCTTCCCGATTCATTTGCTTTCTGAACTTTGATCAGCCCAAAAAGCTGCTTTTCCTCCTGTTCTTAATAGCGATCTCACAAACTACGCCTGCTAAGCAATCTCGGTGCCCGTACCCAAGCTACCCCCCATGTAGTTGTCCAAGAACGTGAAATCCAAATTATTCAGTGCCCAACTTTCCTCACATGGGTACTGTACCAGATCCTGCAGTTCCTTATCTCCAGGAAGCGGAACGACGGCGTCTTGACTTCCGGTTGAGCATGGGCGCTCATCTTGGAGACGACTATGGTACAGAGGTTGCGAATTCGATCCGGTCGGTATCAACGTCCCATTAGACAACCGTTCAATCCTGATGACCCAAAAGTGCGGTAGACAGATGTTGAGGACAGTGTCTTGATCCGTCAGCTTCACTCGGTACCCAAGATCGTCATCCAGGAATGTTTCTGGCGAAAACGCGACCTTGTATCTCACTCCCAATGTTATGTCGTTTTGGATGCGCAAGAGATGTTTGAGAAGTGTAGCGACTCTCGTAGCGATCTCATCGTTATACTGATCCACAAGTTTCTGCATCACGACCAGAGCCTGCTCCACCATGCCCCGATCGCTGAGGCGTTGATGTGCAGAGAAGTAGGAACTCCTTCCGTCCGTCGTATCTTGAGGGGCGTTGCAAATGTGCGCTAGACACAATGAGGTACACGATAGAAATGCTATGAGGTCAACACCTCGGCAATAGAATCGCGCCGGTCTAGTCGCGCGAAAGGACAAGAATCTAGAAAGGATCTCTCGGCTTGCCGTCACGGCTGTCGCTCTGTCGTGCTCTGATATTGGGTGTAAGATGTTGGGGAAATGGAGCTGGAGAAGGAGATGATAGTACATAAAGTGGTCGTTGAACCGTAACGTTTCCCGAATCTTCTCCAGATGGCCCTTCTCCGAGCCGAGGGTCGGAGCGACCCACCACTGTGCTGGCATTACGGTTGAGGCTTCTTGCAGTAACTTGTCAATAGTTTGGGCCTTTTCGTAGTCAAATACCTCCGAAGGATCCCGTTGCAGTAAGCGTCCGCAAGCGACAGTGCAGAGGCGAAGAAACCGATCTAGTGGAAGACATCCTTCCAATGTATCTGGGCGAGCGTAGACGTCCTCGAGTGCGCTCTGCGGCAAGCCCAACATGAGGGAGAGGTAGCGATCGAACTGTACGAGACGGAACCAGAGATCATTCGGTTCAATGATCGAGCCGACGAGGGAGCGCGGCTTGATGCCCCGACTGAGGCCGAGCATCTGCGCAATTGCGACTCCCCGGCGTGCGGCGAGCCATGAAACACGCAGATTGCCAGCGTAGTTCTCATAGAGGCCCTCCAGCATGATGCATTCAAGGCCTTCCAGAGAATCAACTAGATCATCCTTGCATGTGACCAAGTCGTGGGCCGTCTTTACCGCTCGTGACATCATGTTGTGCCAGCTGGTGCTGAGCTTCTCTAGGTGATGGGCCGCGGAATATGGCATACCCTGGAGGAACGAGGCTAATATCAATAGACTCCTCGCGATGAGCACCGGATGTGACCCAGTGGGCGGTAGTTGTAGTAAAGCCGCGGAGAGCGGAAGGGTGGATGGGTTTGGGCTTGTCCTAGTGCATATGACAGCTCGAATGATTTGCGAAGTTTCCACCGGAATCGCCAAGATGATGGCCATGTCTTCCGGACTTGGCCATGCAGCGAAAAGCTGCGTGGAGATGATTTCGTCTGCTTGTGTGGACGATGCAGCGAGAGTTGGATGTGCTAGTCGCTCCGCTACGAGGCGCACAGGCGAGACGCTCCTTTGAGTTTGTGTTTCCTAGACGATCAGCTTTAGTGTCGTGCGATGTGCAAATACAAACACGTACCACCGTTTTTTCAGCTCGAGCATCATGATTTCGAGATTCTGAGCAATGGGGTTGAGAGGTTGCGGTTGAGAGAACGGCGGGGGAAGCGGATCGCCTAGGCGCGATCCTTTCATCCCAGATCCGGCTATGAGATCCAGCTGGAGAGACCGGTCGATCTTGAATGCGGTGCTCGCTTTCGGTCCCTGATTTTATCAACTGCCTCACCAGCGCCTCAACTTGGCCAAGTCTGTCTACGATGTGCTTGTTGCTGCCAGGAGGTGGAGGCAGATCAGCGACATCTTGACTGACACAATCACTTCCGCGACGCTTACAGCCATCACAGATGTTCTGCGTGGAGGGCGAGAATGTACAGCGGGCTTTGCGTCGTTTGCATTCCCAACAGCTCTGCGTCCCCTTGCGCAGCTTTCGCCGTTTCGGCGCCGGGGCGGAGTCGGCAACTGGAGGCTCCTCGGCCGGGATTCTTCCAGTTGCGGCCATCATGATGCTTGATTCGACATACTCAGCATATAGCCTGGGATCATTGTTGTCAAGTGTGACTCGTAAGAAAGTCCAACAGGCGTATCTTTGTTCGACCGCCGGTTTGGCGGCGGAGTGTAGCGGCGATCAGCTGACAAAGGAGAGAACGTTGTCCATTAGTAATCCCCCGCCATTCTCCGCCGCAGCACCGGTGAATCGGGCGGAGGGTGGGGCTAATAGACTGTCGAAGGCTGGAGATACGATTTGATACCTAGCGGTCTTACACATCCTACCTGTAGTCCTCACAAGTGTTGAGGCCGGACGGGAAGACCGCATGAGCGGCGGAGCCTAGGAAGACATCTGGGATGGAGATATGAATCGTCTGTAACGATATGTAATGAGTTATGTATATATATATATATTCCGCGCCGTTCGCCCTGTGATGCTGCCTTCAATCTACCTTCAATCTTGCAAAGTCCCAATAAGCGTAGGATCGACTATCCAAAGAAGGACAACAATCTAGAGTCAAGAGTTGAGAAAACCAACCCCCACGAGTAGACCAAGGCATGAAAATGGTCCGAATCGCGATTGCTGGCGGCTCTGGCAGTAGGTTCCGACAACTTTTCAGTCTTTCTAGCCGCCGACTAATGAAGGCCTTGGTTAGATGTTGGACGAGAGATCCTAGATGCTCTGGTAGCTAGAGGCAAGCACGAAATCTTGATTTTATCTAGAAAAGTTGCTTCAATCCTGTCCCCCACGCCATATTTTATCAACAATTAGCTGACGTTTGCAGGATGTCCCTGCCACCGATTTTGGCCCAGGAGTTAAATGGATCAAGACAAATTACAACGATGTTGCCCACTTGTCTCAAGTGCTAGAAGGGGTTCACACTGTTCTCTCTTTTGTCGCCGGACCCGTCGATCCAACGAACGTCGCACAGAGAGATACGCAAAAGAATTTGATCGATGCATCCATCAAAGCTGGCGTTAGACGATTTGCCCCAAGCGAGTGGGCTTCGTGAGTCTTCTACATCATGCCTCATGCATCTACTTCGTGTCTGATTGATCTAGTTCCAAACTGGAGTACATGTTCTGGTACGGCTTCAAGGAAGAGACTCGAAAGTACCTCGCAACCGTCAACAAAGACAAGAAGGTATTCGCATTCTCCAGTCAACTACCCCAACCCTGACCCGGTACACGTGACTCATCGAAGTTGGATACGCTAGGTCCTCGAATACTGTCTGTTCCAACCGGGATTGTTCACCAACTATATGACATATCCGTTCAGCTCCTCCAAGCATGTTCAGCTCTTCGAGACACCCTTTAACTTCTATCAACGTCGCGCTCTTGTCGTTGATGGAGGTGAAAACGCCATTATTACCTTTACGACCGCACAGGATCTCGCTAGAGTTGTCGCTTTAGCTGTGGAGTATGAAGGCGAATGGCCTGTCATCGGCGGCGTCCAAGGAGCGCAGGTATCAGTCGCGCAGCTCATTGCGCTAGGCGAGAAGATACGTGGTACGTGACTGAACCGTTACCCACGATCCATCTTTCTCTCGGACATTTTGTTTTTTTCTGTGGACAAGTCACTGATATGCCAACAAAGGCGAGCCTTTCGACGTGACCAAGCTCAAGTCAGACGACCTCAAAGCAGGGGTAGTCAAGGCTCCTTGGTTCCCCAAGGTTGAGCACCCATCGATACCCCCCGAGACCTTAGATGCCGTCGCTCCTAGCCTGCTTTCTGGCATGCTGCGGGGTATTGTGGCTGGAAACCTAGAGTGCTCTGACGAGTGGAACCGGCTCTTGCCTGAGTACGAGTTTACTCAACCGGAAGACTTTCTGGCCACCGCGTGGGCGGAGATTGATGCGGGAGCCACGACCGTGTTCATGTCCTACTAGTGACTTTGAGATTTTCAGAGAGCCATGATCTTTAGCCAGCACTACATGTACTCGCGACCTTCTGGGCATAAGGTACAGCAATCGGGTCTTTGCGGCTAGCCCTCCAAGGCTCTAGAAGTCCCCAAAGACATTGGTAGGGCGGATTGAAAGGTCAAAAAATCGCCCTGGATAGCACATGAAATGCAAATAAACTTAAGGGTCACGTTGAGGGCATAACTATGAGACAAAGGGCTCATAGAAAACTACATGGAAAAGCACAGGTGAAAAAGAATTAGGTTATCTCATTACTAATGTACTGGATGGACCTATGAAACCGGTTCGCTACATTCGACTGCGCCACTCGAGATGCGGTAGTATACATAGACTATTAAGGTAGAACCTGTCGTGGTGTATATAGGAAGGTTTCGACCTTGAGTCCCCAAACTTTTGGCGTGTTCCATTTTCAAAGCCTCAAGGCAGGAGCACAGTCGGGGCAGCTATTCCTGGAAATCCCGTGGCGGCAGGTCTTTGACCTTATTGGTATGCACATTCTGGTAAGTGTTGGGATGTAAATGTGGCTGGCCTTTGGCGTTTTAAGAAGCTCGATGAGGTTGCTTTAGTAAGGCTAAATGATTGGGTAGATGAGAGCTTCTTGAGAGATACTTGTTCAAGTGTGATAATGAAGAGACGTACCTCCATGTTTCCTCCTTGATAGATAGGGTGTATTTATATGTGTTCCTAACGCTCATAGTGTTGAAGTGAATGTGATAGATGCAATACCGCCGCGGTTCACCGACCAGCTGATGTTCGCCGCCAGCTAAGGTACCCATACTGGATATGGCAATCAATTGAGATTGTGATTCACACTCATGAGCCATTCTATCTGCCCTTATGAGGAAAGAGTTTTGTTCCCGTTTAAATTCCCATTTATAGGTGAGTCGGAGCTGAAGGCATCTGCACGACATAAGCACTAGGCAAAGAAGGAGCTATTCCCGGCGATGATGTAGCCATCGATCACAATTAAGGGCAAGGCTTTTGCCACAGTCTTTAGCAGCCCGAAAGCTTCAACGGAATCTTGGTTGTGCAGACACTGACTCACGAACTTATCTATAATATATAGATGTTGTTTTGGAAGAGAAAACAACTTGTCGCTCGCAAATTTTGGTTCGGGTAGTGATGAGACTGATCAATCACAAGGCCACACGAGTCTTGAGAAAACCACCGAAGCTGTCAAAGAGTGCCTGATCATGCCCCTCCCTCCACCGGCACCTCAGGATAGTTCTCTCTCGTCCAACATCCAGCGCAATCTCGAAACCAAGCTTGCATACCTCAGAGTTCGACAACCCCTCGATGGCAGCCTTGCCCTCTCGTTCCTCCCGCATCTTCTTCCGTCTCCAGGCGCGACTCCACACGTTCTCTCGCGCCCTGCCGATACCGAGAAGCTTCTGACGGTCCCATTCCCAGGAGACCAGTTCCAATGAAGACATGAGCTCTTGGATCTTGTCTTGCAGCTTCCCTATCTCTGTGCCAAGCGGAAAGGTAGTGACCTCAGATTCCACACTCGGAGGGAGCAGCTTCTTCCAAATTGCAGCCTTCATGCCCCTCGCGGCCTTCTCCGACGGCCTCATCGTACCGAAGCTCCACGCAACGGCCCACCGTCTCGTTTTGTTACCTTGAACGAATTCCGTCACTGCGTAGTTGTCGATGCTCTTGTCTTTCAAAATTGCGATAAACTCCTCGAGGCTCGATTGTTTCCCAAACATGGACGTGTACCATTGGACCCTCTCGCGCAGGATGAGTGATTCCTCGAGGATCTTGGACACGAACTTGACTTCGCCGCCGTCTGTCACCATCTCCACTGGGGCGCCGGTGCATGCCGTCAGAGGAGGGCGCGACTTTTGCTTCGCCGAGTTGAGGAGGTCGTCTTCGGATGTGTAGAATGGGGGATTCGTCATGACGAAGGTGAGCGACTCTGTGCCCAAAGCGGCCAAAGGGATCATGGGATCTTGAGGTGCACGAGCAATGATGGAGATGCGACTTTGAAGGTTATTCAACTCTACGTTCTTTTCGGCGAATTCCAGACTCTTTGAGTCAATGTCTGCTGATAATCAGTATCTCAACAAAAACATCCGAGAGACAGTAATATACCCGTCGCGAAGAAGGACCATTTCCGCTGGGTACATCCCAGAAGCGGGTAGATACAGCTTGCTCCGGTGCCGATATCGAGCCCGAGGATTTTCTGATCCGGATCACCGTAGGTAGTGCTATCTAGTAGGGTCTTGAGCCAAAGAAGGTAATTGTGGCGGTTTGGTACCTTTTGCTGTCAGCAGTGTGATCAAGAGATGTCCCAGACGTTTAGAGGAGTGGACCCACTGGTGGACACAAACGATCGTCGGGTAGCTCAATATTCAGCCCAAAGTCAGCTTTCAGTAGCGTCTTTGTGAGCTGCATCACGGCACATGGATCATTGAAATCAAGATTTCCACGTTTGAGCCTGAGTGAAAGTCGGTCAGTTGAGGTAAAGAAGAGTCTCCTGATCTTGTCACGCACAGAGTGCCAAATTTTGGGTCTTGGCGGCCTAGCTTCCCAAAGTCAGGTTCCGTCGAGTAGAGGTTACGGAAGTAGACGTCTGCATGAGGACCGGGCTCCGGTAGTCGACCCGCGAGTCCGCGATCAGCTCTTCGAATCAAATTTTGCAAGCTGAAATCGTTGGCTGCGGAGGGAGTGGTCTCCGAGCTTCTTCGTCTTTTGCCTGTCATGGCTCTCTGGGGTGGTTGGTGTCTTTACTCGATCCACCGTCACCAAGCGAATTTTGGATCGAGACCGGTAGCAAACGACAACACACAAGATGTTCGAGAGAGTATCAAACACTCTTGTAAAAGTGATCAACGAGAGGGTCAATATTAAATTCGGCTCAGCTGATGGTATCACAGTTGCTTTGGCTTCGACATTCGCGACATGTTAGTGAAGAGAAATTATTACTGGTGGTAAGTTCGTGAGAAGTGGAGCAAGTCGGAGGGAAGATTGGATAGACGAATATGCGCTAGTGATTGGCGAGTCATCGCTATAAGCAGTACCAGCGTTCATCCTGAATAACACGTCTCCTAAAATTCGCCGTCTACTACGTGTATTATAGAACGTCTTCTCGCAGTCACTCAAATGCAAGGGTTGCCGAGTTAGAAGTTTCAGTCATTGCCTTGGTCGAATTTTCTCTGCTTCTAGTCACAGTAGAACCTTTCATGTATCGACTCGGGCCTGGGGTGGCCGACCGAAACAGAGGTAACACAGGAAGGTGGTTCAACTTGTCGAAATATTCAGAGACCAGCCTTGATGGCTTGGTGTTTCGAGCTGGTGATAGACCGGAAGTGCTATCTTGTGTCGTAAAGTACTGATGACCACAAACATGTCTGTATTTGATTCTTCAAATGTATAAAGCTCCGAAAACAAATCGAAACTTGCACGCTTTCATGCTATGCAACGCTGTCCTTTTCTCATATCCGTCATACATGCTCACATATGCATCATGCCTTGCGTAAATCACTGACCCCACATGAGAACTCTCCACCGCCAGCCTTCGAGAAGCTTCATGTCCTGGTCTACAACCTCAACATCGCCTCTCTCGATCTTGGCACTTAGTCGCTTTAATCGCTTGGACACGGTCTTGGCCACCTGCAAAGAAACCTCATTGGTGAAGACGTAGAGTACGGCAAAGACAAAGAAGGCGATGCTGGCGAAGCTGTTGCGGCCCAGGAGACTATCCTTGATGCGGGCTACCAGTGCTTTGCTGCGCCAGAATGCGTACTCGGTGCTGTTAGACGCTTGGACGTCGGTTTCCGTCTTATCAGAAGGGCGGCGGAAGATGCGCTTCACGGCTGGGATGAAGGTTGCTCTATAGGCAGTTGTCAGCGAGGTCCCACGATCTGCCGTGTCATGAGATCTTACACAGCCCCACCGATGAGCCAGTTTCTCCAGCGGTGATTTTCGCCATCTTTGATTAGGGTTCCAACCTCCTTTCGCAAGACCTTAAGATCACCTAGCAGGACACGACCTTGGGCCCTGATCTGATCCTCCAACTCTAACGACATGGCACCATCCAGTCGGCCCCTCTTTCTTTGCAGAGACAAATACTCCCGAAGAGCAAATTGGGTCCCGGTCTTGACCGTTTTCAGGTCCTGCGTCGTCGTAGTAAGAGGGTTCAGGGCAGCTGAAGGGCGCGGACCCTCCACCATGCTAGCCTTTTGAGGGTAAGGATTTGGATAGGCTGCAGGGCCAGACATGTGCTCAACTGGAGCTATACTCGTCGGTCCAGGAGGCGGTCCTCCATAGACTGTCCCAGGATACGGAGCCGTGGGTGTGGTAGACTGAGGCGGCCGAGAGTACGGGTCGACTGAGACCCCCGGCGGCGCTCCAGACGGTGGTGGAGGGTAGGAACCGGGTCCAGTGTACGGACCAGGCGCCGTTGCAACCGGCCGGCCGTCCATGGTCTCGGGAAGCAGGACACCCTAGGGTTACTTAGCGGCGGTGAGAGATAGTGTCTTTCGGGTTGCGACTAGAGCAGAGCGGATCAGGCGGGAGTGGAGGCGTGTCTCTCAGATCAGAGCACAACCGCAACGAAAGAACAACAGGACAAAAGCAAGGAACAAAGAATGGAAAGTCTATGGACAAGGTATGGGGATAATATGAGCAACGAGAAATTAATGAGGTGGCGGGGGAGTGAACTTGGAGAAGAGCTGGAAACAACTCAGCTCACTGCAGGGCGAAGGCGGAGGGAAGGTGACGGGAAGGTGAAGGCGGCATAAAGGTGGGGGCTTGCCAGCGAACGGGACCCACTGCGGGATGTGGGTCCATCACACCGTTCCAAGTGTGGCGCTAACTCGAGGCCTCAGCCACACATTGGCAGCTTCGCTTTTTCCCGCGGCGTCACTTTCTGCCAGAGCTCAACCAGGTGTGAAGCCTTTCCAGTCTTTCGCAAAGCCAACACCACCGCGCCGTTGCCAATTCCCTCTACAGATACACAATGCCCGACCCAGCGAGCTCACGGTTTACGCCGTCCAACAAGACAACAACTGAGCGCATCTCAGACAGCACCGTAGGCCTCGTCGCGCTCTCCGACTTTCGCAAGCGACGCGCCGAGGTCCTCGACCAGCAAGACCGCGAACGAGAAGCCGCCCTGTCCGGCACATCCACACCAGACCGATCCAATTCCGCGACCCCAGACCCCGGGAGCGACTCGGCCAGCGGCGCGACCAAATCCAAAAAGAAGAAGAAGAAGCTCGGCGGCAGCAAGCTATCTTTTGGCGACGATGAAGAGGAAGAGGAGGGTTCGCTGCCAGTAAAGAAAGGCATGAAAGCAGATGAAGACGAGGATGAGAAAAGTAAAACCATAAAGAAGTCCAAAGTCGTTGCCAACTCGTCCGTCGCGTTTGTGCCCAAGGTCATGTCGAAAGCAGCCTTGCGACGCGAGGCGGCCGAGAGAGAGGCGTTGCGCAAGGAGTTCCTCGCGATACAGGAGGCCGTCAAGGCGACGGAAATTGCGATACCATTTGTGTTTTACGATGGATCGAATATACCTGGTGGCACTGTCCGTGTCAAGAAGGGCGACTACATCTGGGTTTTCTTGGACAAGAGTCGAAAAGTTGGCGCCGAGTTAGGCGTGGGAGAGAAGGCCAATGCACGAAGAGAATGGGCGAGAGTTGGTGTGGACGACCTGATGCTCGTCCGGGGGTCCATCATCATTCCACATGTGAGTCAAATGCGCTTCTATATTTTCGAGTCTTTCACTAACCCTCTATAGCACTATGAGTTCTATTTCTTCATCATCAACAAGAATGCTGGCCCAGGTGGCCAACAACTGTTCAACTACAAAGCCGACGCGCCGCCCAAGAAAGACGAACCGGAACCAGACGAAGCCCCAGCTGCCCCATCTGGCGGCCTGACCACCGCAGCTGCTCTCAAGGCGGCTGCAGTCAAGGCCCTGCCTGACATCAACACCCTTGAAGGTGCCACAGACGACCCTACCCTGACGAAAGTGGTGGATCGGCGCTGGTATGAGCGCAATAAGCACATCTATCCAGCGAGCATGTGGCAAGAGTTTGACCCCGAGAAGGACTATGACACGGAGGTGCGGAAGGATGCCGGCGGCAACACGTTCTTCTTTTCGAGGTGAAGCCTGTATCGTCGGCAACATTTGGCGAGCCTGAATCAAAGGACCGCTGAGGGAGAAAGAGTTACGCCACGAGCGGCGTCCTTGCGGGTTCATCCCGACAGCGTGCGAAGAGTCAAGGCGATACCCAGGATAAACAGCCATCCCGGCCAGAAGACCATGACGATCAGCATGTTACCTCCCGGGCCCAGTATTGTTGTTGCAAACTCCATGAAGACCTTCTTCCTCAACTTCTGGATTCGTCTGGATTCCCATACATGTCTCATGGACGTGCGGAATGCTGTCGTCGTCTTCTTGATGGCAAATAGCGAATGGACGGCGAAGAGTCGGGTTGCTATGACTGCCGATGTGAGGGTTGAGGTGGCAAGAAGGTGTGCGTAGAGGAAAAGCAGCGACGACGCCACGGCCACTACTCTTTGGAAGCGGAGCGCGATGTCAAAGGTAGGTCCGAGTGCGGCAACGAGATCCGACCGTTGGCGGATGGTCACGCCAGGCTCGTGTTTGGACGAGGTCAAAAGGGCGACTTTGTTCATGATGGCGACGGCAGAAGAGGTCTCGGCGAAGACGTGATCACGACCTACGGCGGTGCCTTGTTTGTTTTGACGTGCTCCAATGCCATCCGAAGCGTGGCGAGCACGTTGCAACTCACGATATATATCAAGGGGCATCTGAAAAGCAGCGGCAACTGCATGCGATTCATTCCACCCTATGGACTTTTGGACTCGCGGTAAAAGCGCCTCTGAGGTTCTCGATAACACATAAAGTTTGGATGAGCATGAACATCAGATGTGATAGAGCTCGCAGCTGCCGCGGCGCTATATGCCTAACATGAGCGATGTCTAGAATTTTCTACCCCTCCATTGTGTCGAGATTGATGCTGTGACAGCCCCACCACCGCATCCTTTCCCTGGCGACAAACCATGTCGACACGTGGGGCTGACTGCTTGCCGGATCGGTTCTTGAAGCTCACATCGGGCCTCGAGGCTGGAGTGGAAAATTAGCAACGTGGATTCTTATCGACTCTTATTCGTGGAATCCTTTAGCCCCCCGTGGGATCTTGCAGGCTAGAATCTCCATCTTTCAACTTTGGAACGGTTGCGTTACCCCTCGATGAACCCTGATCTTTAACGCTTTAGCTTCCATTGGCTGTGCACATCAGTTTGATCTTATCGCTTTTATCGCGCTCGTGATTGAAGAGATACCACCTTGGGTAAGGTAGCTCCGGATTTCCTGACCTCTCGGAGTTGGATATGGAGGCATGTGGCGGACCCGTGTTTCGGCCGCCGACCGTGGAGCAAAGAGGCATTCTGACGGGTTGGCTCATCTGTCGTTTCCGGGATGCGTCCGACTCAAGCGGATTGTTTACTCCGGCATTTTCGGGTCATATCGGCCACAGTTAGGAGATGGGTGGCTGATACCGCCACACCTGTGTGCCACACTTAGTCATCACACCTGGTCATCCACACCCAGCTCCTAGCTATGGCTGGTGCTTCAGCCACCTGCACAACCAAGGGGCCACCAACTCTAAAATGTGAATCTCGTCACGATCATTGCAGCACAAACAAGAATCGTAGTTTCTTCGCCGTCTAGGTATGGATAGTGACAGACCGCCATCTTCAGCCGCTTTCTCTTTTCTCGGGTGTGCACTGAGCGGTCAGATCCTGGCGGCGATGTGTTCTTGCATTTACCCAAAACACAAAACATCCATCTCGAGAGAGGGTTCATTTACGGGAGAGTCACAAGTCGGAAAGGGACCAAAGATTGTTCGGCGGCCCTGGGGTCCCAGACCCATGAAGTCTGTGAAGACTGAACACAACCGCAGCGAGGTGTAACGTTCCCACGAGGGTTTGAGGCGAAATAAAAACGTTTGAGCGACGATCGGATTCACTGCTTTCCGTCCAGTCCGACAGAGCCACCCGCCAAGATCCTTCGTCTGGGCGGCAGTGGCTGGTTGACAGGCACTTTGACAACAGGCACGACCGGCTTTGTCCGCTCGTCAATGAGTTGAGCGCACCGCCTGCCCACCGGAGCCGAGGATGGCATGACGAGCATGACAAGCGCCGATCCGACAAGTGGTTCTTCAGTGGAGATGCGGCTGGAAACGAAGTCACTTTGACTATTGCGACTTGACTGCACCGCATGACGGATGGGACCAGAAAAACAAACGCAGCGATATGCATATCTTGCAGCCTGGCTCCATGCAGGTTCCAGGTCATCGATCTTCCTGGTCGTATCTGCCAGCGTTTGCATCACAAGGAGCCACCGAGGAGGGCGCGGTTCATCTATTCTTCCCTCGTAATCCAGAATCTGACCGAGGAAATCCCATCCGGTCTTTGACAACTGATTGGGATCAGACGAAGAGGAACAACGAGACCCTGTAATCGTCCCATCCGCTACTCAAAACGTCCAAGGTGTACCCGTGACTCTCAGCAAGGTCGTCGCTACAAGCAAGAGGGACTGTCATTAAGACCATTCATGCATATCCATCCCATCCCACTAGCATCCTCCTTTGCTGTGTTCAACACGAGCCAGCGATCGGCAGTCCGCTCCAGGGCACACGCTGTTCGAAAAAGCTGCTAGCTTGCTAGCTGTCAGCTGCCGAGCCGAGCACTAGGCAGGCCCCAGCTGAGTTTACGTGAAAATATAGTGAAATCATGAGGACGAGAGACAATTCTTCTAATAATACACATTTCGCCCCAACCCGAACCAGAATGGTGCCTGCAGCGACAAGCCGGAATCGGGCAATTTTGATCGCTCTTCCAACCCCCATGCTCCGCTCAGCGCCGTCTTCACCCATTCTACCTACCGTACGAGTGAGCGATGCGACCCCCCCTCACCCCTCTTTTTGTTTCTCCCGCTTGTCTGCCAACGGGCACGATCTACGCCGCGTTTGTGGGGGAAGAAGGGATGGGATGGGATAGGTGAGAAAGGATGTCGCTTGACGGCGACACGGTCCATCCAGTTGACTGCGGTCGCAAGAAATACGAGAATGGTACCCTTTGTGCTACGTCATGGTTCAACGGTGCCACCTCTCCGGCCTTACCGACTTTCATGCAATGGATGGCTGGGACTCCCGGGTTTAGGCTCTTTGATGGCATGCTGTGTGGAAAGTCAACTGGCGATCTTTTGTCAATGTCGAGAGGATTGGTAAAAAGTTTGACGATGCGATGTGTACTTATACCTGCGTGATGTTCCTCGTCTTAACTCTTGAGATTTGGCATCACAGCATCACGCTTCTTCCGTCTCATCTCATTTCATCCCACCTAATCCCACTTCATAGTAAACATAAACTCACCCTCTTAAATTAAAGACCCCTCAACCCATCACAACCCTCACCAACCCTCAAAATGCACTTCCTTGCCAGCCTCCTTCTCCTCGCCCCAGCCCTCGCCTCCCCTATCGCCCAGCGCGAGGAGACGTGCGGCCAGAAATCAGGCAAGCTCTCCGAGTGGACGCTCACGGGTCTCGACTACCACGCCAGCTACATCTTCAGCACGCCTTCCCACCAGAACTCGTGGGGCTACATCAGCTTCAACGTCTCCAATCCGGTCCTCGACTACACCGTCGCCTGCTCCGCCGCCAGCAGCCGTCTCAACGACTTCTTCTATGGCGAGCAGGTCTATCAGTGCACGCCGCCCGAGGGCGGGGAGAGCACGGCCACGTCCTTCACGTGGAGCACGCCTGAGAAGGCTGTTGCGTTGAACCAGTCGTGGACTTGTAATGATGATCCCAAATACCCGTAAGTCACATCCTCTCAACTCCCTACCGGTTTGCCTTCTACCTCGTGGGGTTTCCCCTGGCGATGAAACATTTGCGCCGAAAGCGTCACGGAGTACGGTTTGCCATAAGAAATGCCGAGGCTAATTGGAATGTGAACAACCAGAGCCCGCTACACCGCAAAGGGCGGCGCCGTTGCCGATCTCCAGTGCGAGGAGACGTTCTGGCAAAACGACAACTGGACCATTGGCCAGATTTACTCGACGCGCAACATCAACTGCGGCATCATCACGCTGCCTACCCCGATCAAGGAGATCTCCGCGGTCGCTTAGACGGGACCATTGTAAATCACGGTTCATGGGTAACCAGAGTTCCATCGCGGGGCTCAATTCCATCCGCACATAATTGACGACGCTTTACACGACTTTTACGATGATTTGGCTGTTTTGCTTTCACGACACTCCTTTGATGGATGCTTCGCACTTTCGCATAGTTCCGGCGCCTAGAAAACCCTTCCCGGTCATTGTACATGATGATGGGGATTGGGATGCTATTTCGGGATCAAAATGGGACACGGAGCATATAGAAGCATGTTTGGAATAATTCTAATGATCTAATTCTTCTTCATAACTGAGCAGACTCACTGAATGCCCCGTTCGGATGACCGTGGCTTCATTGTTACGTTCAAGGATGTCCATATGTAGTGCCTATGGCTCACCAGACGCCTCTCATCATTCATGATAGACCTCCTGATGAGACACTTGACCAAGCAATTTGAAAGAACGCCTTTGGACCACAACTTCTCAAGAAGCTTGGATCATCGAAACATCAAAGCAATGGGGTATCTTCTTCTCCTTCCTATCAACCGTGTTCCTTTTTCTGTTCACGCCTCTGGGTCTTCATCCTCATCTAATTAAGTCTACCTTCAGTCATCAGCCGTCTGCCGACACAGCCACGGGTCCTCCATCAGTTCTCGGGCGGATAACCTATCCTCTGGTTTCCACTGCAGCATCTTCCTCAGAAACACCAAAAACTCGGCTTGCTCCGCTCCCTCGAGATTACACTCTTCCTCCTCGAACGAGGACTCTGGTATCTCGCCATCGACAACTAGTTTTCCTGTCTCTCGCGCGTCAGTCTCACCCGGCCTACATTGCAAACCACTCGCACGGTCATCAACAAACCTTCATCGTCAAAAAAGTCTTTCCATGCCGACCCTCTATCCAGAAGATCATCGGGCGGTGGTCCGAGCAAAGACACCGTCCTCGCAAAGTGGGCTGCCCGGGATGCATTCCGATCGCGGTGTCGTGTGTTGTAGAGTAGCTTCCCCTCGAACAAATCCCAAACCTGGCAACGGTGGAAAATCAGCGTCAGCATTTGGTAGGCCCCTCGCCGCAGGCGAATCTCTCACCATCAATCCCAAAGCCCATATATCAATCTTTTCGTCCCAGGGAATTCCGAGGATGATTTCGGGCGCGCGGTACAGATCTGGCATCACCTCGCCGTCGAAGTCGCCTTCTCCGTATTGCGCATCGCCGAAATCTGAAATGACAGGGTCGCCTGGATCATCTGGGATCTCGAGCCCCGTTGATGCGTAGGTGGTACGATCACTCATGACTTTTCTCGCGCTTGGAAGCCTCCATTCTCCGTTCACTAGGACATCCAAGATTGTCGTGTCTGAAATTGAGAGCATAATGTTTCCATCTTGAATATCTGACGTGTGTGTTAGTGAAGCAGATCTATGCCCCGATGCAGAGAACACCTCAGCTTCTGAGGCGCATGATGGTGAAGTGTTGCAAAAGCATAATCATCCTCACCTGTATGGACGACATGTGCAACTGAATGCATATAGTCAATGCCCAGTAACAAGCCGTATATCAACCCTTTTAATAGATTCTCTGGCAGCTTGCCGCCTGCCAACTCTCGAATGTCGGCTAGGGATAAGCCTAGAGTCTCGAAGACCAGACAAACATGCGGGCCGATTTTCCCTTGCAGCTCAAAACTGTCCTTGATTGAGCGAAGGAGTTTCTGTCCTGGGTGCTCAGACTCGAGGCGTTCCAAGTGGCGAAGGACCACTTCCTCGTTACGAGCCTGCCGATGACCAGTCTCATAGACTTTCAAAGTTACATAGCAATGCTTCCTAAAACACCAGTTAGCTAAGTAGCCCTCGAAACGACAACAAGTATGTAAATAAATCGCGCACATACTCAAGATCACGACACAACCACACCGTTGACGCAGAGCCAAACCCCAATTTCAGCAGCACCTGATATCGTGACTCATAGACCTGGCCAATCTGGATCGGGTACCACTTGTCGGGATTATACCAAGCAAAAGCCTCCTCTTCCAGGCGTACCTCTTGGCCGTACAGCTCTTCCGGTTCGGCGTCCGGCAGCTGCCGTGGGGGCGAGCCGTCTCTCTCCGCGGCCATTGGCGTCAAGGAGCCGCGGCGACAATGCGGTTGAAGTAGGCGGTGAGATGTGGACTCGGAGACATGGCGTTGTTGCGCGCAGGGTTTGCTCAAGGCTCTGGCTATTTTTTGTGGGGTGGAGATGTTAAGTGCCCGTTGTGCTGCGGGCTTCCCCACTAACCAAAGTCTCGTGTGACCAGTTGCAACTTGATTTGGTTCCAGCCACCTCCATTTCTCGTTTGCCTTGGAGCTGAGTAAGTGAGCTGATTAAGTAGAAACTATGAGATGATGTATGAATACGAAAAGACCAAACTTTCAGAACCCTTTTGTGGGCGACTTTTGTCACGGCTTCAGTCAGGGTTCTTCGTCATTGTAAAGCTCGCTGACATAGTGACTTGACTAACTCAACCAGGTAAAACTTAATGCGACACTAGAAGAAGGTAACCGTCACTGATAAACCTCTAATCAAATCTATAATTGTGTGACGAAGCAACAAGTGTCCAGCTACGAACATATCCTACCCTTTTCTAACCATATTCTTTAATTGAACGTACTAAAGTCTGTCACCCGGCTGCGTACAAGCTGTGAAAAAGTAAAAGACAGGCGCTGAACTTGGAAAATAGACTATCTATCCCATTTGAAATCTTCATGCATATCGTCATTTCAGTTCCGCGAGTGCGAATGTCACTTCAAAGCCTGGACACTATGCTTATGTAGTGCGGAGTATATGCAGAAGAGGAAAACAAAGAAATAAATTGATGTAACCTAATTTGAACTTTCGGCCCATGTAGAAATGCTAGAATGGATTCGCATTTTTGCTTCCATCAAATAATAATGCCGGCAACTCGCACTCGTAGCTGGAATCATCACCGTATAAACACTAATCAGAATCTTTCTCAAGTGTCACATGCATGCACTTGTGACTCAGTTGAGTCCAGTCCCACGGCTTTCTCGCCTTGTCTTTGTCGTGTTCGTCCTTGCTCGCAACCCACCAGGCTTCAATAGGCTCGTAGTAATCTCCGCTCCTAGCTTGACCTAAGATGGATGCCCAACGTCGGTCTCTGCGCTTTTTTCGATCTTTTCGACGGAAATGACGGGACGACGATTCGCGAACCATGTCAAGTATTGCATAGCTTTAAATGAGCGGCAAGCCCATCATGCCAGTCGCCGAAATGGTGCTGGATGAACAGACACAACCATGAACTCCGGGTACTCTTTTGTTATCTGTCTCGTCCGCAACACATTTGTCAACTTTGTTTGAGAGTAGGGACGTCTCACCTCACAGCTCAATCTCGTCTTAAGGCTTTCGCCGTGGCGCGAGTCTACGCCCACTAACAGACCTTCATCGTCCCAGCTCTGCCAGAACTGGCAGAACCTTTATATGGCATTACGCCTTAGAGTCGACTGGAGCTATGTCTCTGGGCCAATAATAACGCTTAGTCTGTGGGTTAAGCGTGGCACATCAGACGCGCGTTGTCTGTCAGACGATGTAGGTGGGCCTGCGACGGAGACAATGACACTTCAAAGCTCGACTATTGGGTAAGAATGCAGACGACCAAGTGTTTTCATATGCTTGCTTGTTCTTGAAAAACTTGGAAGAGCGGAAAACGGATCCTGTTGATTGCTGCATTCCAAAGCTTGACTTCGAAGATGCAATATTGGACATAAATAAAATGGGAGACCAATCAATGCCTAAGGGAATTGTTCGAGTGCGGAATAAATGCGAGACCAATGTCAATGGGCATAGCCGAGTGCGAGCATTGTTTTCTGCGGTATGTTGCCAGATGCGAATGCGAATACCGTTGCATTGCAGTCTGACCGATACCGCTTGAGTCACCCGACCGGCACGGTGAGAAGAATCGGGTTTGGGCTGTCAGCACCTTGAATCCTATCTGCGCCACAATTTGGAGCCGAAAAATCAATTGGACCTCAAGTCAACATCGAAATGTGTGAGCCCACGAGTCAGGACTATAAAGTCCAAGAGATCAGATCCGCGACGATGAAGTCGAATCTGGGACAGAGACGTTGAGATAGAAAAGGATAGCCTCAGCCTGCATACTCTCTCACATCTACCTTTTCTTTACCAGACTCGATCGTCAATAGCATCTCGAAAATTTCAATTTCCAACGTCAATATGAACCCGGTTAACACCAAACCGTACACTCTTCCCCCGGACGCAATCTGGTTGAGTAAGTTGCTATGGTGAGAATCGCTTAGGTTCACACAACTGACACACTACCAGTCACCGGATGTTCGTCGGGTATCGGCCAAGCACTGGCAGCTCTAGTCGCAAGCAAACCGAACCATCGCTTGGTCGCAACAGCTCGGAATCCTAAGGACCTGGATTACCTGCCCGATGACAATGTCAACCTCCTCAAACTTGCCCTTGACGTGACATCACCAACCTCGGTGAAAGAGGCATTCAAAGCCGCAACCGAACACTTCGGCAAAGATTTTCATCTCGATGTCTTGGTGAATAATGCCGGGTATTCGTTGTCCGGCGATAGTGAGTCTGCGACCGAGGAACAAGCTCACCAGGAAATTGAAACCCTCTTCTTCGGTACGGCTCGGATGACTACTTGTGCCATCGAGAACATGCGACAGTCTGAAACCCGACGAGGCGGTATTATCTTCAACATTTCCTCTCTTGCTGGACAATGCGCCTTTCCGGGTCACGCGTACTACCACGCGGGGAAGTGGGCCGTCGAAGGGTGGACTGAGTCTGTGGCAAAGGAGATGCATCCTGATTGGAACAGTAAGCTGGCATCATATCTCGCATAAAAGATTGCAGGAGTCGCTGACGTATTTCAGTAAACTTTTGTATTGTAGAGCCGAGTGGTGTCCAGACAAATTTCGAGGGGCATAGCAAGGCGCGGACTGAGCCTCATCCAGCTTATGCCGAGAAAGATATGCCGGCACGTGTTCTCGAGAAATACGTGGAGATGGGTATCAAGTCGGGAACTCTTACCAAGCCGTCTGCGATTGCAGACGCTATCTTCAGTATTGCGTCTAGCAAGAAACGCATTCCTTTGCGTGTTCCACTCGGTGGACCGGCTTGGGGCTTTATCAAGCAGAAGCATGAGACCTGCTTGAAAGACCTTGAAGACGTCAAGGACCTCAGTCTGTTGGTATCTAAGACGTAGTGGGGACTGAGATGCAGCGGCGGACGCAAGGCTTGAAACGATTGCTCGGGGCTCCAAAATGGAATATTCTTGCATCCATATATTGAGACAGTCTGGCGAGGTTTGTAATGACTCGAGAGAGGAGCGCTAGCCGTCCATACACAATGCGTGTTTCCTGATCAAGAGGCTGTTGTTACCGGAGCACCCTGCCCGTGATGTCAAGATTTGCTAAGGAGTTATGCCGTTTCTTAGCTCTACTCCCTGTCCATACCAACTGCTTGCCCCCACACAAAGTGACGATGGCAGATGGATGTCAAATTCTCAAGTAGCGTTTGATGACCATGAGCTTTCCCAGTCACTCGAGTCTTTCGTTACCAGAACGTCATTAATTCGTACCCAACCGGCCAGCCGTAGGAGGACGGCTCGCAATATGTACATGTATTATACATCTTGACTCTTTTCCACCAGCAGGCACCAAATGGATGGAGTTTAACCGCCGGAGCAGCTCTGTAATCCTGCGTAGAGCTTGCCTCGGAATTCACACATTAGTAGCTCCTGCCATCTCATTATCGGCCAACCTCAACGTGGTAATCCTTAGTGACCTGAATACCCGAGTTATAGTTTCCTCCGTCATCGGAACTTCGGTCGTCCGCAAACGCCGTGGTCTGGCTCCTGGCGCCCTTCGGGTTGACAATATGTTCTTGACTGCCAACGGATGTGTCGTCGAGCTTCTGATGGCCATTTCTGACGCGTGACATCTTGTGTGAGCTGCCGGTGCCGCCGAATGTGACCAGGCCGGAGTGGGGAGTACTCGGATTCGTGGAGCCAGTGCGTCGATGGGGAAAAAGCGGCTTGATTGACGGAGCGTTCGTGCAGATAATCGCTACAACCTGATCGGAAATTGATTAGCCAAAATGACGATCAAGACCTAAGAAGCGATGAATTTTGAGCTTACCGTCTCACGGATGGACCAGTTCAATCCCAAGTCAAGTCGTTCGGGGGTGCTCAAGCAGATGATGCACCGCAATAGCGTGCAAATTACGATAAAGAAACCGGCACAGAACATTAGGCCGAATGCAAGTTTTCTATGGCTTGTTAGAATCACAGACCCTTTGGCGTTCAGTTGCAACTTACTTTTGAAGAGTGGTCTGCAACCTCCACAACAACGGGATGGGAATGTACATGATCATGATGTCGGTTCTAGGCACACGCGTCAGCTAAGGAATACGATGAATGTTCCAGATCCATCAGTACTTACACGACGTTTGTAGTCACCAACGCGTAATATTTGGAGGTGTTTTGCGTGCAGTCATCTACAGGACATTAGATTCTCGCCGTCCAACGCGTTTCGAAACATCACAGTATCTTCCTTACCTCCGGCATAGGGATACACTTGCCAAAGCTTGTGCATAGGACGGCAATGTCCTGTAACAACTGCAAGTGTGGCCAAGTAGGCAAAGACGGTAATGACGGACACCACCTTGACCAGGCGTTCCTCTGGCAGAGTTTTTCTGCCCAATCGTTGTTTAGCGTCTGTTCCGCAGGAAAACGATGAACAGCAACTTACGTGACTCTGGAGAAGAAGAAGAGCATGATGCCCTTTAGACTCCAAATCATGCTGACGTAGACATACCACGCAGCGAAAAGCCATTTCGCTCCCGTTTCGTGGCTCTTGTATTGTTCTGGCGTAAGGCTCAAGGCGATCTCGTCGGTCATACCCGTGATGCTTCCCTTCTCAACTAGAAAGTGGTCGTTAGAACAAAAGTAAAGTTTTCTTGGCATACAAGAGTCTGTTCTTACCGATGATTTGACACATCATAACCTCCAACTAAGGTTCATGGTGTTGTCAGCGGAGCCCGCTCCGTGGTGTGGTTGGGAATAGGGGTTCCCGATTGAGACAACAAACTAACCGTGAAGAATATAATGGCCGCCACGGCCAAATAGTCGTCGCCTTGCCATTTGAAACCCACCACCTTCTTACATCTCGTGAAGATTCGTAGAAAAAGAACCAAAATTCCAATGGCATATTCCACCCACATCTCAATCACCGCCGGCATCAACGCTTCAGCGACCGCCATTGTTGCGGGTTGTCGGAGTTGACCGCAAATGCACGCACACACACACACTCGTTCTTAATCGGGGATAGGCAAAAACAAAGCGCTTCCAAAAAGTTGAAGGAGTAGACCTGCGGGTAATGCTGAACCGGCTAGACAGACGCCAGTTTTGGGCAGCTCGTGCTTAAGAATCGGGTCGCGAAAAGGTTGCAGAGTCTGCCGCCTGCAGGACCCATCTGCAGGTTACTTCCAACCTGCAATCGGCAGTTAGGATCGACCAAACCCTCGTTCATTAGGTCCAGGGGAACGACTGGAAGACATAAAGATAGTGAACCGTGATTGTGGACTCAGGTAGTAATTCTACGTTACAGGAAAGCGTTCTCAGGGTTGGAGGAGACAACATAGGTCCACAGTGCTGAATCGGTAATGACGAGAGAACCCCCTTTTCTCTCTTCCTCTCTGAACGTATCTGGCCGAAGTAGATTGTTTGAGAGGTCAGGGTGTGGAGATCGGCAAGCACATTTCCACATTAGAAAGTTCTGCTCATGGGACATGACTTAGCAAGCTGGCAGACAAGGACTGCATTGGCCCGCGGAAGGGAACGTCAAACTGACTTGGCAGCAGAAAGCAAGGGCTCCTGAGGCATTTGCGTGGCATCGGAGAAAACGACATAACATGACTTTCGTCCCATGCGGGATTCGTAATAATGGAGAGTTTGGCCAGTAGCTGGTTATGTGAACTATGAAGTTGTAATGATGGGTCATAAGATGCTTGTTAAAACCGTTGGATCATCAGAAACGGGAACCACTAGGGACCAAATTCTCAACCACAATCAGCGGATGGGCAGGTTAGATCTCGGTCGACGGTCGCACATCCCCCAAAACCAGGCCATTTCTGGTAAGACAATAGATCCCTCCCGTGGTCTCGCCTTCTGGCCCGTTGGGCCGCGACGAGGTTGCCGGCCGGCGGACCCCATGCACGTTGCATTTCTATTAGTCGTTGCTGAAGAACGGTCCCGTCCGGGGAACTGGGCCGACTTGGAACAGGGGCCCCTGTGAACTCTATTCTCAACCACTGACTCAATCCCGGCCCGCCCCCACTCGGAAACACTTGCTGATTGTGAATGTGCAGTTCCTGATTGAGCGAAATTTTGGCCTCGTAATATACCGGATGAACGTGGAGCACGGAGCAGCGAGCACCCAAGACGGAATGCTTCTCTGCTATCTGTGCCCACCGGCTGCTAGAGGAGGCTCTTCGTCTGTTTATCGTGAAAGGTCACCTACAAAGGAGGGTTACGTGGACGATTTTGACACAAACATGAGATGACACATTATTACTATTACGCTTTACCACTCAATGGGCTGGGACTTGATCGGCGCGTCGAAAAACGCTGGCAGCTTGGCGATGTCCACCTTTTCGCTCGCGAACGCGGGGTGGTCGTCGTATGCAAGAAATCCTGTTCCATCATAGCACCCAACATACTCCGCGTCCATCTCTTCACCCTTCAGAACTGCCACATCAACCCAAAGCAGCAAATCACCACCCTCCATAACTCCGCCAGGCCCGTATGCAGCGAAAAAGTCGCGTCTGAGCTTGACGTGAACCTTATCCGTTCTGCCGATGTGTTCCATTTTGGAAAGGTCAAGCCAAAAGAGGATCTGGGCCTGACGAATGTAGTCCAAGCCGGGGAAGATTCCGTTGCCGTGTCCATTTGTCAAAGTTCCGTTGGTACCATTTGTACCATTAGTGCCGTTGGTTGAGGCGCCGTTGACAGCGCTTTTCGTGGCACCAGGTTGCTTATCACCCGCGAAGGCGTGGCAGGCCCTTGAAGAAACCATCCCACCGGCGGGACCAGCGTTCATGACATTGGTGACCCATTGCTTGGTCAGACCGTCGAAGTTCTCGTTCCAGTGTTCGCGCTCGTTATCATTCATGGCACTGTAGTCTTGGCCCTCGACAACAAAGGAGATGTTGTCAGGGAACTTGGACACTCTGACCCTTCCGGGGCGGATCTTGTCCGTCAAAGGACGAGCCTCGGGTACGGCAGGCAGAGGAGACTCGAACTTGTCTTCCGGACCATCAGGGGTCATACGCGAGCGGTAGGCGCCCCAGTATCCCGTTTTCGAAGTGAGGGGGATCAGCTCTCCGCAGTGGCCGAAACCAGAAGGTTGCTCCTTGTTGGATTCGTACATTGATCTCGTGGCGGGCAAGCTCACGGTCTCTCTCCAGAAACCAGCGTTCTCAGGCAGAGCGGCCCAGAAGGCAGAAGTTTCCGGGCTCTCCCACCATGCCTTGAAAACCTGGGGAGACTTCCAGTAGCTCATCCAGACCTTGGAGGGGAGGTCATTTTGCTCGAGCTCTTCGACATGAATCGCGGCGGCCTTGATGAGTCCGTCAAACTTGTTGATGAGAGATAGTTTCTCAGGTGAGGGTGAGTCGGCATGATACTGGCATCCGAAGATTGACACAGTGAAGTGATGAGCTGATGGGAAACGAGATCGAAGCATTTTGAAATTCTGCACAACGATATGCTAATGACTGGGGAGAAAATGAGGCGGCAATGAAGCCGAATGAAGGACCCTCGAGACTTTATAGCGTAGCATAGCAATCCTACTCTCCCCCACCACAACAAGGACGGACAATTCGTAATGCAGATGTTCTCTCTGGGCAGCCTCTGGCTCTACCAGCTCTGACGAGCTCCAGCCAACCATGCTTCGAACACCCCCCTTCTCATTCCTAATACGCGCAGCCCAAATGCATGGCCATGCTCAAGATGGACCAAGATGGGGGTATTCGTCTTGACATATGCAGGGTCGCAGTGTGGGCGGAGAGCGGAGGCCAATGGCAAGGGCAGAGGGAGGGGAGACGGAAGAGCTAGCCAAGGTCCTGGAACATCTTCACCGCCGATCAATAGCGGTGCAACATCTTCAAAATGAGAAGCGGAGATGCGGGGCCCAGCCAGACTCTGATAGCTGGGGTGTCCCGAGTTCTGCATTTTTCTCCATCTCAAAGAAATTCCATCATCGAGAGTCCTAGTTGCCGACCATTCAACCCCAGGGCAGGGTTATATTAGGCGACGCTCGGATCTCACTTCCTATAGGGGATTCCCCTGCAACGTTTTCTGTCAAGTTACGACATTTCATCAAAACAGCCTCACTTGACCGGGAAACAGAACCCGCCTAATCATTCGGTCTCCGACAAGATGATAAGCTTGTCAACCTTACGAAATGCGAGAAAGCGGTTCTGCGGAGACGATCTATCCAACAAACTACGCATATCTTAATTGCAATTCCAAATCTCTCCTTCGGCTAAGCAGTCGAGCGCTTACCGCGTTATCTCACCATCTCGACGCCCCACTTCCCAGGACATGACAAGGATTTCGAATCCGAAACCGCATCAACTTGGAGTCTTGAACAAGTGAACCCCTTGTCAACGCTTCGTATGAGCAACATAATAGCAATAGATGCTCTCCTATACTGGCGTTGATCCGAGATGTGACGAGTATTGAACATCGTGAGTGTCTTTGCAGGTTGTTCGTCAGCTCGGGTACTCTAGACAATTAAGTAATCTGACGACTCCAGCCGGGACAAGGAATTAGGTGATGCTGTTCGATGCTTGTGATCTACGTTGCTAGTCCGTACTGCTTTGTCAAGTGTGATCTCGGGGAGGGTGTAAGCCCGGTTCGCAGCATATCTAGAAACAGTGACTCGACAGGGCCGGGTCGCAGAAGAAACGGGGAAGCCCTATTGACTCAAAGTATTCAATTCGTTGATCATTCTGGGTTCCATGAGGTTGTATAAGAGGCTGGCGGTGCTCGGGTCTTAGTTTTCACCTCTTCCTTTTCCTGCTGGATAGAACTTTGTGGTACTCTTCTATTGGGGAATCAGATAGATAAACATCTTCAGTAGCATTGGAGTGTCTTCCCTGGGCTATATACTCATAAGAATTGTTGTTACGTTGCGAGGTCTTTAAGCTCGTAGCTCGTAGATGTGGTACATACCACACTGATTCTCGACAACAGGACGACAACTAATGTTTCCTGGTGTTGCCTTTTCTTCATGCTCTTGTTTGGCTTGAGATATGATGCTGTAATTAAGTACCGTCCTACGTGTAAGTGTCTCTCTTCCAGTGCAAAATGGGCAGAGATCACTTGCCACTGCCAACCGATTGTACTAATCTTGGACTATCGAATGATCACGAATTAAGATAGTTGAACTCACTAAGGAGGAAGAAACTACAGAGAAAGCCCTAATAAACAGCCAATAATATATTTGGGCCCTTCAAAAGGCAGGATTAAGTTCGAATAAAATCTTCCCAGCACTTTTCGCTGAAATAAAAGAAAAAACAGGTCAAAAAAAAGAAAAAAAAAAAAAAAAAAAAAAAAAAAAAAAAAAAAAAAAAAAAAAAAAAAAAAAAAAAAAAAAAAAAAAAAAAAAAAAAAAAAAAAAAAAAAAAAAAAAAGCGACGGACCGAAGATAACGTTCGGTAGACATACTTCTTATGGAATCACAAATCTTGGGTCAATGACGACGAACTCTTGATCCTGACAGCCAAATGACAGTACCTGGAAAGATGGTTTGCGCTCAGCTCTACGTTTCTGGAAGTTCAAACGACTGCTCTCTATCTCAAACTCTACAGGTTGAGGTTCTATAGCCGTAATTAGAATCTTATCACAGCATACATTTTTGAGCATGGACAATGATTTAGACAATAAGTTGGAAGATTTAGCCAGAGGATGGATTCTACAACAGTCATATAAGTGAGAACTAGACAAGACATAGCAAGCAATTGGAGATGACATAGACGTCAGTAGTGGAGTTTTTCCTCGAGCAGTGCTCCAAGAGGCTCCAGCGGACCCAAACGTCACAAGTAGATAAGTTATGTTTTAGAAACTTCATTTCTTTCTAGAAGTCTATTCGCTGTAGCCCAGAAGTCGAGAACTGTCCAGGAAATCAGGAAATTTAGGTCAATGGCTAGTGAGAATCTGTTCAGAAATTTCTTCACGGGAGTTCCTACGTAGAAACCAAAGAGTAAGGTAAGTGATGGAGTCGAAGGGCAGTGATGCTTGGGTCAACCACTGTCAATCGGGAGCCATTGCTTCATAAGGAAGCCTATAGGAACTACCTGAGGGCCTTTCCATACATTTTCTGGTTCTTTTTCCCATGGGAAAGTAGCTTACAAGGATCGAAGAAATCTATAGATGTCTGCAAGTGTCTCGGTTCGCTCAATTAGATCAAACAGTTTGTGGAATGCTGCGTATCAATTAGCCTGGGCAGCAGCCAAACTAAAAGATGACTGGTCCAGAAGAATACCGCAGGCATCTCAGCAAAGTTCACAGATATTGGTGCCATTTGTATGGTATTGGTTGCTCGAACAGAATTGCCACCAGTTGCCCTTTTGATAAGAGCTCATAGCCCTGAGAGACAACAGATAAACCGCAGCATGAAGTGCGGGCAGAACTCTTGAGGCATCCTTCAATTCTTTCGTGTTTTGCCTCTCAGAGCCTTTGCGTCTGGAGCAGTGTTCACTTGCTGGGCTCGTAAAGGTACAGAAGAGCTCTTAGGGGATTTAAGTGACGTATTTCGGAAGGAACGCATGTGAAACGCGATGTTGGAGGCCTTCGTAAATACCCCCCATGATGGCGTAGCATTCAACCGCACCGCCTCTACTAATACAATTGCCGTCGGTATGCCCGGATGCCTCATTTGCCGGCCATTCACGTGGTTTCAGCCCGCCAAGGATGAGTGAGAATGGCAGTGGTCTTCCATCTTCGCCCGCGGTAAATATGTGAGCACACGGCGAATCAACTTCCAAACCTCACCTCCAGAATGCCTTCTAAGAATAGCTGCCGACAAATCTGGTTTTCTCCTTCATTGTACTTGATATTTAGTGCTGTACTTGCAGTTATATTGAAATGCCGATACAGTATCTTCATCCGAAGAGGGCTGTGAAGCTTGAGGAGTGCAATATTTCAGGCTTGGCAAGGGAAGCCCGATGGACAACAAGACCAATTTTAGCTTGCTTGTCGTTTCAATAGAATAAAGTGGCATCGTTCTAGCGATGAGAACGCTCAAGGAGTTGTGTCTCTGACGACATTCTGCAAGTTGGATAAGCTTAAAATCAACCACATAGCAGCCTTGATGACAATCTTTTTGGCAAGCAGCGAAACTCAATCAGCGTACTTCAGCCCAGCGCACCACTCTGGAGCGAGCAGGCCATCATGTTCATCAGCCTACGAATCTGCCTGATGGCGGTTCTCGCCCTGTGCGCCACGACGACACACTGCCTACCCTTCCAGTTTAGCCTCACCCCAATCACCAAACACCTACCCACTATATCGCCGCGTCAAGTAGGCAATGGCGTGAACGGCAATCAGACTGGCAACTCGGGGTCAATCAGCTCTGGAGGAATCGGCGACGGAAACGGCGTTGGGTTCGCCGGCACAGGGAATGACATAGACACAGGTACGAAGTCGGGTGACGATGGTATCTCAAGTACCCTGTGAAAGCTTTTGCTAACGCTTCCCGTCTGTGCAGGCGACGACTTTGATATCGGAGACGGTAACAACACCATCGGCGATGGAAACACGATTGAGATCGGCGACCGCATTACAGAAGTAACAAACATCAATGTGGGATCTGGCAACCTCTCTGACATCGGCATAGGCTCCGGGAAAGGCGCCAGGAACTCTACGGGGAACGCGACGGAGATGAGTATCAACATCAACTTGCGTGTCATGGTTGAAGACGGTCGTGTGAGTGTAGGAGTTGTGTAATGTGATCAATGAGAAACTCGGGCGGATGACTTCCATTCAAACAAACTCCGAACCACTCTGTAAAAACAAACGATACTCCATGTCACATATGACATTGCATTGATACCAGCAGCTATATAGTCGCAGTCAACCTATCCGGGAACTCTCCTGCCATCTTCTCCAATCTCTAGCATGTAATCGGTCTCGGTCCAGGAGCGGAGTACGCCTTGCCCCCATTGTTTGGAAGACCACCAGTACCATAGATGTTGATGTAGATCGAAGGGTCGCTCTGCTGGTACGCGCCCGGAAAGCTCACAGTCGAGCTAGGTGAAAAGCTTCCAGAGCCCGTAACCTTAATATTCGCACACGAAATATAGAACTGCGCACCCTTCACCTGATGAGCAGAATGGAGAGCTAGCAACTCAACACGCAGCAGATACTCCCCTGGGGCAATGCACTGCGGCAAGTTGAAGTAGCTCCAGCCACTGTTGTTGATCATCTTATCGACGCCCCATAACCCAGAGCTCGTGTCCAGATTATCCTCGGCGACCTTGAACCATTGCAGCCCTGTGATCCCGGTGCTGGAAGCGCTGGGGACTTTGGCGAGCCAGGCGGTGATGGGGCCCTTGTGAGACTTTGCGATTGGGTTGTCTGGGTCGCCGGGGTACTGGGCGCCCCCGATGACGTGTTGCCACCAGGAGCCGATCTTGTCTCCGGGGGCGACGGTGATGACTTCCTGGGAGGATGTTGCGACTTTTCCGCAAATGATGTCCTGGGAGGTCACGTCTTCAGTTGGGTTGTTTTGGTTGGGTGCTCGGAGACCTGCGAGGGAGCCGTACTCTTTGCCATTCACGGAGACTTTCTGCAAGGAAGTTAACGGTCAGCTGGGGATCTGATGAAGGTACGAAGGAGGCTTACCTGGAAGATGCAATGTCCTTGAACAAGAGCAGCGCAGGCCGCTAGCAAGACCACTGATACCTTCATGGCGACAGTCTGTGCGCAGAAGACGGGAGATATCGAACAAGATGTGTATGAGATTAGCACAATATGGAATAGAGCCGGTGCTTGAAAGAAGCTATAACACTAGCAGCACATTCTGGAAGTCGTGCAGATGTCGCTTGTTTTTGTATAGGACCATTCGCAGGTATTAGCTCATCTTCCCTATCCACGGAGACACTTCCGAAGCTAAGAAGGCGACACGGCCCGATACCATCACCACGGTAATTCAAACTCGGAGAAGCAGAAATGGGTTCCGGAGACTAGTTAGTCATTGATCTGCCAGCCGTGTTGCGCAGGTGGATAGATCACACTCTGTGTTGTTCGCTTACCTGTCGCAACGGAGGGCTCGTTCCGCTTAAGAGTAACATCAATTTAGGCAGAAAGTGTCCCGGCCGTGGCTTAATCAGGGATAGATGACTTGTAGGCCGAGTCAACGATATGTAATTATCAGATTGACAAGCGCGGCCGACCTTCACAAACGGATTTGCCCAGGGACCGATAGTCCAGATCTTTGTTGGGCCCTTGACCACAAACTGAGAGAATCTTGCTTGGGTAGTCTGAGGTGGCGGTCTTATTAATTGCCCCTAACACCCAGCCCTTTGATAAATGGAATACCATTTCTTCCGAAGTCATACTGTCCCGTCTTCCATTTTCGTAACCTGGTCAATGAGGTCAACGACCGTTTGATCAAAAGTTCGGTACTCGAAGCCAAGCTCTCTCGCGACCGTCTCCCCATCCAGCCCATGCGAAGTGTCGATCGCTTGTTCTTCCCGCGCGACCTTGCCCTTGGCCCAATCAAAGTTGCCTTCCATGATCTTGGCAGCCAGACCATACGAAAAGCGATCCTTAGCGGCCGGAACAAACCTCCTGTTACCCACCTCCGGTCTAAAGAGCGCTTCCACGTGCGCCACCGCAAGATCTCTGACATCAATCCAGAATGGGACCCGAGCAACAGGAAGGGGCTTCTGTCCGCTTGCAATCTTCCACAGCATTGCGTTCGATTCGTTCAGTTTGTCGGCGCTGCTTACGGGGTGAACCACGGGACCAAACGTCATTGGCGGACACAGCGTCACGATGTCAAAGCGGGGGTTGTGCTCCTGTATGAAATTCCACGCTGCTTTTTCTGCGAATTTCTTGGAACCTCGGTATGCAACTACGGCGCTTGTTTCCGGAGATGCGGCTTCTTCGTAGGTCAGGGGGTTCCAATCTTCCCCCGTGTATGTAAAGTATGGTGGTGCCTTGCGGTTGACGTCGAGGACTGAGGCGAAGGAGGAAGTAATGACCACTCGAGTGATCTTGGGATTGGTGACGGCTGCTTCAAGGATAGAGCGGACACCGTTGATGGCTGGTATAATCAATTCCTTCTCGTTATCTTTGGTATCGTAGGTAAATGGCTGCACGAAACAATTAACAAAATTTCAAGCGATGTTGGCCTCTATGGCGCCAGGAGAATCCTCACACTGGCGACGTGAACCACGGTGTCGACATCTTTGATGGCTTCGGAGAAGACACCAAGTTTCTCAAAATCACCAATCTGGACAAACTCGAGCTTGCCGGCGTACTCGGGCCGATCCTTGATCACGGCATTCCCTTTGGCGAGAGATCGGGTGGCTCCGCGGACCCTGAGCCCTCGGGACAAGAGAACATCTACGACGTGCGCGCCAATGAATCCTGTAGCGCCAGTGACCAAGACATGGCTCCTGAGAGCGTGATGCGGTGAGCTTGGGCGCTTCATACTCTTGGCGGGATCTAGAGCAAGTACATGCACTCACGGTGTGCGCGACATGTTGGATGTCAAGAAGTTCGCAGCTGAGGGCTAGGGGCCCATCGAGGGAAGAAAAAGGCCGGCGATTTGGTTTCAGGTCTTGGATTAGTTGTAAACCGTAACCTTAAGGCAAACCTGGCAAGGCGGTTGATGGAAATCGAGCACCTAGGTAAGAGTTGGTGAGATGAGTGGTCGCCTAATTTCCACAGCGCAAGGCAAAATGCCCCTCACTCTTCGGCCAGCTTTACCCCGACTTGGCGTCGGCCTTTGCAGTGGGCCTGGGGTGCCTGGAATCATTTGTCGCACCGGATTTCGCACGCTCCTCTTATTGAAGCCAGAATGTGTAAGCTGAACGATCATGGAAGTGAAGGTAAAATGTTGTCGCTTTGGATTGGAAGAGAAATGGTTGGAATTTTCCCTTCCTTCCTTTCCGATGACCAGCGTCACCATGGGAAGGACAGGGCACTCGCCGTGGGCCCACAGTACCTGCCGGCTGCCAGTCTTGTCCTCAACTGCCTACGTAACGTCACCAAGTCTCCGTAACATAGCTTCAGACGCAAATTATTAAACACCACAGAATGGCGAGAGAAAAACTTCGAGCAAAGGGTCTTCTGAATCTGGGAAGGGTTCCCTGGGCCAGAAACTCCAGGTCGTTGGAATTACCTTTAGGCGGCCGGAGGCATCTGAAGATGGGAAGGTACGATCGATCCTCTACCTTAGAAGCACGAAGTACGTAGTACAAAGTGCAGGTACAACGTGGGGTGCCCCACCACACGCAGCTCTGACCAACCAGAATCGACGAGTGACAGTCAACCCAACGTCTGGCGAACATTAAAATGCACTTGGGCGAATATCTCGAGAGCGGTACGCGATTCACCTGTAGAATATTAACAGCGGAATGTCACTCAGGGTTTGTGTGATACGTTTCTTTTTTGATGTTTGCCTGTTCTCCTGAAGAAGAATACAGTAGCTGTTTAGAAGGGTGAAATAGGATACCTCAAGTAAATTTCTTGTCGTAAAGAAGATCCACTTGATTCCGGGCCAAATAAAAAGAAGAAGAAAAATCACAAGGGTGGCCTTGGTAGAGAATTTGTCTCCTATTCGTATCAGAGTCCGTATGTAGAATTCTATCGTCAAAGTCACCATCGCACCTTACATTATTCTCTTCAGTAGAAGCGAGGAGGTTACTGAGGACCACGCCGGCGCCGAGATATGTTTCCGTGGGGTCAGTAAGGTGTTTACGGTCGAGGCTTCAAGAGTGCCATGGTGGGATCAAGGCTTTCTGGCAAGTTTAATGAGAAGAAGAAGTACGGCCTTCAACTTCCACGGCAAGATACATTGAGCACTAGAGGTACGGCGTGTGAGGTGGTCGTTTAGGTGGGTCCATCCGAGAAAATGTTTTGCGGGAAGGAGGCACCTCAATGGCTCCGTGTCAGCGCCTTCCCACCCTCGCACCTGGGGATCCATGGATACGTACCAGCAGACTCTCATCCGATGGATTGAGACCTTCATATACACCCTCAACTCTGTTTCTGTCACCAGCGCAGCAGGCGACCCCTAGGCCGGGGTTCAGGTCAAACTGTGGCGTGGTGGTGGAACGGTTCATGGTCAACAATCAATTCGCCAACCAGCCTACTCGACGACAGGCTTAGCGCATACGAGAGCACCCGAGTTCGAGTCCCAGCATGAGCACTAGAGATGTAGCCCCCAGTTCAGCACCGGGGGGGTGAACTCTTTTGTTGTTTAGACCTTTGGCCCTTGATTATTTGTATATATTTTGCTTCATAATTGATTAAGGTACCTACCTTAGACTAGTGGATAATAGCAGGCTGCGGATAGTCCTGGTCAGCATTTTACCTTAGGTTCAATCGTGTAAGCTATGCCCACTGAAATGAGATAGCTTTGTGGACAAGTTGTAGGTAGGTAGGGCATGCTTATACTCTCCTCCTCTTGCTTCCTTCCCTTTCCCGACAGCTACTTCCCTAGGCAGCTCCTTCCCACCTTTTCATTTAAATCTTGCGTCACGTGCAGCAGTCCAGCATACCTCTAACCTTTTCTTGGGAGCCGGCAAAGTGATGCCCCACATCTCTTCCACCGAAGATGGAATGATCACAACCTTCACCTCATCCATATCCCACCAATGCACTCATCGCGCACACTTTCCACTCCAACACAGCAGCATTTCCTCACTTTCATCCCAATTACGATTACAACTCCCCTGCATTTCAACTCGAGCAAGCAACGCATTTCCTTCGCATCAACTGCGCAAAATGGCATCAAAGAACAAGACCATGTCCGACATACACGATGATCTCGCCCCTCAGCCTTGCAAGAAAAAGGCCCGAGTCCACAGCCCCGAGAAGACCTCAAACGGCCATACTGGAAATTCGAATGACCCAGACTCTCTAGCCAAGACCACTAAGAATACTTTGCCCCGTCAGACCAGGGACCACCCCAAGCAGGGCTGCAAGAGAGATGACTCCAAGATCCCAGAGAACCAAGTATGATGATATTCCCATTCTTTTCTCACTAAAGTGATCAGATATTCAAAGAACTACACTGTGACTTGAGCTGACCGGCTGGAAACTCACCAGGGCCAGCTGAAATTCACCACATGGGGTTCATTCACGCCCAACAATGAGATTTTGCCAAGCATCGTCGACGATATTGCCTACGACGCAGATGATGAGAGTGACATCAAGTTCATGGATGCCGAGACTTACTACCAGACCGAGAGGGCTCAGCGTATGATGATATACCGCTGCAACCAGGTCGAGATCGATGCTAGTCACGAGTCTCCTTCGACAGATACCTCTGGCTCGTCTATGGAGTGGGAGCCTCTCTGCAGCCATCTGGAGACCATTCCAGAAGAAGACTCGGAGCTTTCTGAATCTTCTGTGGCCGACGACTGGGTCTGGCCCGAACGCGTGGACACATCCGAGGGTCTCGATTTTCACTTCAACTAACTGGGCCTTCCATTCGCCAACCGTGAGCCCTATTAACGTCACTGTGCGCTAAGCCCAGATGCACTCAACGGGCAATGCTGCAGGATGGTGCCTTCACTTTAGGAATGTAAGATAAGGGTTCACATACGGCAGGCCTTTGGGATGGGGAAACGAGATACTCTGGTTTCCGGCCATTGTGCCAGAAGAGTCATTGTTCTGATTGGAGATATTCACGAGCACTTGTGTATGCCTTCTTGGCACTGAGACTGTGTACAAATGCAGCGTTGCATTCATTGTCTTCTCAAAGGAGAGGTAAAAAGCTTGTATCTACTAGAGAACTGGTCGCTTTGGCCCTTGGTCTTGCCAATAGAACATGAAGAGTTACTTTGCTAGCCAGATCATCGAGGTAATTCAGGCACTGTGGTCAATAGGTGAGTGCTGAACCATGGAAGGCAAACTACTAACTGAAGCTAGACAATCCCTCCAAGCTCTCTCATGTCCCCTGATCCAACCACACCCCAACACCACTGACTTGCCTTCTCTGCCTTTTCCGCGCCAACCTGAAGCGCCGCCTGCGTGATAAACTTCTCCGTCAGCTGGTCATCAGACATGGGCACTTCGACGCTTCCAAGTGCATGGTCGACGTGCCTCTCAATCGGTTCATGAACACCGCGCAGCTTGACCACCAAATGACACTCATCAGCCCTTATAGACTCGTCAACTGTCGCCTTGAAACGGTCTCTTAAGCTAACAACAGCCGCGCTGGTGACCAGTGCGTCCTCGTACTCAACGACAGTCGCCCTCCCATATAACAAGCCCACCGCGCCGCCGTGGTAAACGCTGAACTTGGCTTCAAGACCATCCTTTGGTGTCTTCTTACCAGTGAGCTCGAGCACAAGATGATGAACCGTCACGTCGACACTCACGACCTCCTCCGTTGAGATGCCTCGTCTCTTCAGTTCGTGATGCAGCCATACAGCGCCCGTAATAACCGGATGGATAACGATACCACACGGAAAAGGCTTGAACGAATTCTTCTCAATCTCCCACTTCCCCGGTCCTCCCTGTCCAAGACTCTGAACAAGCTCATTCAAGTTTTCCTTCGTACTGACGACCTTGGCCCAGCCCCGCCCAGCTTCCAGCGCCTTGGGTGAACTCGTGAATCCTTCTGCAGCTAAGACGGCAGCAAGAAGCCCATTCTGAGCGGCGCGTCCGACGTGAAAGGATTTCGTGTCAGAGCCAAACATCTCGCGTAGGCCAGTGACTTGCGTTGCGGCGATGCCGATGGCGTGGGCTGTCTTGTCTGCCGGGAGGGCGAGGAGTTTTGCGATGGCGGCGGCGGCGCCGATGGAGCCTGTTGTGCTTGTGATGTGCCTTGAAAGAAGTGTTAGCCTCCGCAATTATGTGAACGTGGGAAGGGTGACAGGAGGGTACCATCCGATATCATATTGCTCTGGGTATACGGCCAAGGCTATCTTGCACTCAACCTCGATGCCGGCGACCAATGCCGTGATGAATTCCTCTCCCGTGACCGGGCGCTGCAGCGTCTCTGCGTAACTCAGCAGCGCGGACGCGACGCATCCAGTCGGATGAACAATCGTCTCGAGATGCGTGTCATCGTAATCGTGGACATGCGACGCGATGCCGTTGATGAGAGCAGCGTGTTGCGCATCGATGCGACGATCGAATCCAAGTACTGAAGAACTTTCCTTTCCGAAAAAGGGCGAGAGGGCTTTGGTTGCCGTCAGGGTTGTCGGATGGGAGCTTCCGCCGATGGCGCAACCGACCCAGTTGTAGAAGGAGCGTACGGCTGCTCCTTTAACGCCCTGAGGGAGGTCGTTGTAGGTGAGTGAGGCTATCCACGTTGCGGTGCTGAGGGTTGCCATGATGACGTCATTTGGCTTGGGAGGAGTCTATGTTGCAGCTTGATGTGCTCTGGTTGATGTTTGATGTTTTTTATGATTTTATACATGGTAATTGAAGGGTCGTTCGTCGGAGCGAGGTCGGCGATGCTGGAGAGCCGGTAATCATGGCGCCGATGTGTATGCCGCGTTATTGCCGGCTACGACACCGCAACATTACATGGTCGGACGATGGAGAATTGCGACGTGAGCTGAAGTATTGACACACACGAACCGCAAAAGTAGTCGATGTTTTTGCAACACATTGGTACTGTTGCGGATAGGACTCTACCTACCTCATCATCGATTGGAACCCATCGTTATACTCGTTGCTCAGTTGTGCTACAGGATAGTGTCTTGACGGTGTCGCCATAAGCGATGAAGTCGTGCAACCCTCGCTTGTTGGCGGGTATCGCTCCAATGAGGATGAAGCTGCCGCCTCGCAGCCATCTCGAATACGATTCGAAGACCTCATGGTCGGAACTTGGTCCTTAAAGAAAAGTATGACATGCTTCCCCCTTGATCATGGAAAGTCTGGTGGGCACTCAAAGCAGGACTTTCTGTTTGTCGGTACACTGTGTTTGTTCTTTTGGGCTTGATGTACTTCACCGCCCACCACACTGTGATCAGTTTCGCTTTCTTATTAGCCAAAGAAATCGGAAAGTTGAATAGTCATCTCACAGGTGTGAAAAACGAGCTGACGGCAGAACTGATCAAATGCTCTGCCTCGCGAGTCCAGCGCTTGGCCGGGCGGTAAGATCGTGAAAGGACTCATTTTTGAAAGAAGACTGTTTGTACGTAGCTGAGAGTCCAAAAGTCGAGTATCGCAGTAGGATTCCAAGCATAGAGTAGTGCAGGTGTTTATGGCAATATATATAAGAACTCGCTGTGAGTGATGGCTTCGTATCAGTCCAGTATCGGATGGGAGTGACTCGTAGGTATACTGAGGCAGGAAACCAAACATCCGGAACGTCGACTTCACTATCGAGAAGCGGTAATTGGACCATAAATATGAGTGGCAATCACGGTGCTCCGGGATCTGCAGGGACCTCCGACCCCACAAGGGTGTTCGTGGACCGTTCGATGTTGAGACTCCTCAATTATCTCCAGGGCAGAGAGCTCGGCTTCGGAGGGAGTCTGACGCTTTGAGGAACACGGTCACCTTGGTTGTGAGTTGTTCTATCCTCCCATTCCCGTCGCAGCGATCCCATCCCAGACATGAAGTCTTTTGGAGGGCATCCTGTCTCCAGTATGTGTTCGAGAGTGTGTTGCCCTGAATGATGGCTACTGACTGTCTAGCAGGCCGGCGAGAGTGCGATGCAGGCAAGGTTGATGAGCCAGATCTCTCCGCATGCGATAAGAGATGAGAGCGGGTCGGAAGGGGAGTCGACGGCCAAAGCCATGGTGAAGACACGTGTCGAGCAAGAGGTAAAGGAAGCACAGCAGCAGCAGAAGCAGAGTCAAGAGCCTCAACAAGATCAAACATCTGAAGAGGTTTTAGTTACATCCGACTCGGAGGATTACGAGTCCTTCAGCAATGAGGAGAAGGGCAAAGGATCCGGGTCTGGGTCTGGATCCGGTGGCGAAGAGACTGGTGGCCAGGAGAGCAGCAATAAAAGAGCAGCCGGGTCCGATGTCGATGATTCGGATGACCATAAGCGGCAAAGAGCTTCGTCACAATGATCATATGCCGTAAGGCAGGGTGCAAGACCTTGGCAAGCAACGCGAAAGTGGAATCAAGAAGATCTCCTACCTTAGATAGTCAGCGAAAGACTCTGGGACTTCGTGTTAGATATCAATTGTGCATAGTCGGGTTTTAGTGACCGGTCAAATATCAACCACTATTTTGCTATTAAAGATTACATCTCTGAATAGTTCTACAGCAGCGTTCCAATTACTTGAATATTATCGGTATCCGAGACTCCTTAACGCTAGTCTGACCGACATGTACCTAATAAGCTGCTCTTCTCTGGGATAACAGCTCACGGACCTTCTCAAGAGTAGTCCTCTGGTCGTCGGCCGTTGACAAACTTCCAAAGCCGGCTGACCTCATACACCTTGGGTCCTTCAACCACACCGTTGAGGTGATGGTGAGCAGTACCATCAACCCCGTTCGTGAGATTGCGCTGCTCATCAATCTTCCAAGGATCATTGTGAACCTTGGTGCGGGACGCCATGAAGGTGCCCGGGAGGGGCGAACCATCTCCATTTGTTTGAACCTTGCTCAAATTAGTGTCAAGAGGAAAGATGTTGTCAAGATAGTGCTGGTTGAACTGATGACCCGAACCAGGTCGCTCAATAAGCGCACCCTCAAACTCGTTCCAGTCAGGACTCAGGTGGTTCGCCTGCTTCGGCTCAGTCTTGCCCACGGCCTTGATGACTTCTGTCTTCTTATTGATGGAGATGAGACCGGCAATCTCACCAAGCCCGAGGAAGCGTCCATCTCGTTTGGCAGTCTGCTTCTTGAAATGCAGGACACCCCACCGAGAGACGAAGTCTTTCGAGTTGGCGTAGTGCTCGATGTGGCGGATGGCACGACCCTTGGGTCTGGGAATGCCGTGGTCCCTCTTGGTGCGGGGGTTGTTGAAGTGGTTCGCGGCGTTGCCGAAGGTGTAGATCTCAAGCTTTTGCAGGACTTCACGGGGGTGTTGGTTGATGAGCCAGTCCAGGATGATGCTTCCTTCCAGTCCACCTTGAGAGTGGAGAATGAGGATGACTTTCTTCTTGTCTTGGTTGAGCAGGGCGGTGGAAATGTGCGAGAAACAGACTCGGGTATCGGTGGTACCGAAATAGAGGCAGCGCTCTAGGAGGCATTGGATCACATCAAAGATGATGCCAGCACTGGTAAACAATGTCAGTGTGGGTCCCGATAGCATAGAATCTTCTGACTTACGTCTTGTTGTGAACACCTTTCACTCTTCGATGGAAAGTAACGGAAATTCGGTCAATGTTGCTCTGGAGCCAGTTCTTGCTGTAGATGTATGCTTAGTTCATGCAATGTGTGTTTTGAGGCCAAAAGTCCTTACCCGACAGCAACACCGTTGAGGAAAATCCACTCTTCCTCGGGGTGATTCAGTTCCCACTCTCGCGCTGCCGGGGTGTCGGCCGACCAGATAAATCCTTCAGGCATCCAGCCATTGAGCCCGATGCACGCCAAATAGTTGATGCCGATGAAAAGACCCACATAGGCAACAAAGATGTTAAAGGAGAAGAAGGAGAGGAAAGGAAGGGAGATCAAGAAGGCTGATTGAGTGACGATGAGAATGGAGTGGAAAATGACGTCACGAATGTTGTTCCAAGAGGGGTACAGCTCGTCCATGGGTCCAGAGTGGAAGTAGCGTTGAGCCCATGCTTCGAAGCGTCGGTGGAGCTGGCTCACGAGAAATCGAGGCTGCTCTTTGAATCGGTTGTCGACTCCGAGGTTGAAGGAGCGAGCCGGGGGCTGCGACCAGAGTGGTAGGACAATGCATGGTAGGAAAGCAACGTTCTTGCAGAACAGGAGCAAGTCGCTTGCGAGAAGGGTCCAGGGAGCACCTGTGTAGTAGTAAGGCTGCTTAAGGAAGGGGTCGGTGCCGTTCCATGATGCATCTGCTCCGCGGTTCTCTTTACGGAGGCGAATGTCCGAGCCGGTCCGGACCTCTAGCTTCTTCTCGTTGACATCCTTCGGAAGGGAGTAGGTGACTTCGACTGCCGCCATCTCTAGAGGCACGTGCGGCTAATAGTCTCGATGGAATAAGTTGTCAATATAAATGACATCGAGTAGCCGCGATGCTGCCGGATAGCTGGATCAAATACTACTCCTAATTTCCTTGAAATGTGATCTGAAGTCTGGAGAGGCTTCAACGTTTAGGACTGTTGAGGCTTTCCTAATGCCCTAAAATGCCAGATGTGATGGCCACCAGGGAGGAACTTCAGGCAATCCTTGGTGTCTTACTATCACATGCTGATAGTAACAAGTGTTTTCACATGCCGCGCCGTAACCTGAATGCTTTCTATAGTGATCGAATGATTGAGGCTTGAAAGTGAAGTTTCCGTGGTCCCAGTGGTTTTGCTTTTATGATTGCAGGGCTGGATCAGAGTTTCCACTACATTTCTCCCCGCGACGATTCCCAACAACTGGAGCAGTGTTAGACTGAAGACGGCACAGATGGCTTTCTGACCCTGAACTCGCTACAGATCCGAACGCCTCAGGGATGAGTGTGAGATTTGGTATGTCAGACATCCCTTGACATGGCCCCTCAAGACAATTGCAAAGCTACACTGACAAGCTGAAAGCTAGTCGGACGATCACCAATGTCTTGTCTGAGACATTATCGGAGCTGTGAAGCTCGGAGCTATCCCCACCTGCATGCTGTCCTGTTTACGCACGCTTTACGCATGCTTTCTGAAGAATGGCTACCCCAAATCCGCTTTCGACCCGGTTGCGGGCCGCTAGACTTTCCGTCCGTCTGCATGCGTTCTCACATTCTGGATTGTCTACTAAGATGATAAGCATCCCGAGCCAATTGGGTGAAGGCAAGAGCATGCAATATTTCGCCGGTTTATCGCGACCTTCTACCCTCCAGATGGAAAAGAAGCAGCTGGTTCGTCTCAGTTGCCCGTTGAGCACTCCGGCATCTAGTGAGACTCCTGGCGGGAAGCCGACCAATCATCAGACCTTTTGGGCTACAGTCACATCACACTGGGGACTAGCTTGACTAGCTTGACTAGCTTGACTAGCATGAACCGAAAAGCAGAACCCTCGTTGAAATGCGATCTTCTGCCGGTATGCCCTATCACGGCTGCGCCCTCCCAGTGGAGATTGCCCTGCATGTGGTATTGAACTAGTGTGCAAATAGTCTCAGCGCCCGTTAGGAAATGCAAGTCCGCAGAACTCTCCCAAAAAGCCAGCGACAAACACCCAATCATTCTGAATTCAACGTCGTCTTTCAGATTTAGTGAACATGAGTGCCCAACCTCCAATCGCCACGACTCAATTCAAAGAGCTACCAGTCCTCAACTTTTGGGACTTTCACCGATAGAATTGGGGTTCTCGACTGTTTTACATGCTCGATGAAGTTGTCGCTCGGCTTACTTTTGCCTTCAGCAAGCACATGCCACCTCTGATGAGTGTCTTGCAAAAACATATTCAAGCAAGCCACATTGAGAGACGTTGTGTAATTGGTTACACCCTCAACGACAATTCCTACTCCAACCACATGGAGGCATAAGGCTAGTTACCCCATCAACAACCACAACGAAGTGTCTCTCGGATGATTGCGAACATTCTTCCGTCACAGCCGAGTGAGACTATCCGGATCCGGTCATATCATGGGAAGATGAAGCAGTCAACATTTTGAATGTCAGGAAAGCATGTGAAAGTCGCGAGGACCCTGTCTACCGTTGAGAGGAAGTTTTGCACACAGGCTGTCGTCGATAGGAATGCGTTGACTGACCTTGCACGTCTGGGGGAGCCGCTGCGGGCCGTAGATACTTGCCGGCGCTTGACCTTATAAGACTAAGCCATCATCCACCAGACGGCCAGGAAGATCGAGTGTATACGTAAGGTATCCGACTCTTCCTTCTCTCATTTAGAAGAGCGGCACTTGGAAGTCCTTAGCGCTCTTTGACGACAAGAGGCTACTATTAAAAACAAAATCGTGATGGAGGGCACAGCGGAGCCCAACGGTTACGACCATCAACAGACTAACGGTCTCAATGGCGAGTCCAACGGTCGAATCGAGCCTGACTACACAGAGTCCTTCGACACCCCCTATCCGGCCACGGAGCCCCGCGAGGGATACCGTCAGGCCGGCGACACATTCGACCCTGTGACTGGCGCATACCCGCGTATCTCCCGCCCCGTTGAGCTGATCCGCCCGTCTTATGACGTTGTTGTCATCGGCTCCGGATATGGTGGCGCCGTCGCCGCCAGCCGCATGGCGCGTGGCAACAAGAAGGTTTGCTTGCTCGAGCGCGGTAAGGAGAAGTGGCCCGGAGAGTTCCCTTCCGAGATCATGCCAGCCGTGAAGGAGCTTCACACTACGAACGCGGCGACGGATGGTCTTCTCGGTGCTCTTGGAAAGTTGGGCACTGGCGGTGATCCGACTGGCCTTTACCATCTCATTGTTGGAGATGGTCAAAACGCCTTCGTCGGCAATGGCTTGGGCGGCACAAGTTTGCTCAACGCCAACGTCTTCCTCGAAGCAGACGAAGGGGTTCTCAACCTGCCTATTTGGCCCAAGGAGATAGATGCAGGAGAATTGAAGAAATGTGACTTTTAGCCTCCCTGTCATACAGAAACTTCGTAAAGACGCTAACTTTCTGCAACACAGATTACAAGCGCGCCGCCGGTGTCTTGGAGCCTAAGAAGTACCCAAAGGATTTCCCCAAGCTACACAAGCTGGAGACACTCGAGAAGCAGGCCAAGCTCATGGGTTGGAGCGAGAAGTTCGACCGTGTACCCCAGACCACCCGCTTCGAGGATGGCGAGAACAGCACCGGTGTCTACATGCGAGCCTCTACGCTCAGTGGGCAAGACACTACCGGTCTCAACGACGGCAGCAAGTCTACAACGCTGGTAAACTATCTCAGTGACGCCTGGAACTGGGGTACCGAAATGTTCTGCCAGTGCGAGGTCCGTTATGTCACCAAGGCGAAGGACCGTGAGGGCTACATCGTGCACTTTGCATGGCACGGTGGGAAGCGCGCCAATTTCAAGGACCTCTTTTACGAGGATCTGATGTGGGTTCATGCCAAGGAGCTGGTTTTCTTCGGCGCTGGTAGTATCGGAACTACCGAGATCCTGCTCCGCAGCAAGCAGTTTGGCTTGGACATGAGCCCGGATGTTGGACACGGCATGAGCGGCAATGGTGATATCCTTGCATTCGGGTAGGTGGAAGATGCCTTCTTCGAGAGTGCAGTCTACTAATTCCATCGTAAAGCTACAACACTAGCGAGTATGTCAATGGCATGGGACGCGAAGACCCTCCCCCAAATCGTCCCGTCGGACCGTGTATCACCGGTATTATCGACTGCCGGAAGGGCCTGGACAACCCACTTGACGGCTTCGTCGTTGAGGAGGGTGCTATTCCTGCCGCCCTCGCGCCCTTCTACCAGGCAATGCTCACATATTTGCCCGGCAGAGTGTTCCCTGATAACATCTCCATTAAGGGTGCAGTCGGTCATGTAACTGCAGCCGTTGGCAGCCGCTTCTTCGGTCCCTATTTCCCCGATGGAAGCACCGAGAAGACGCAGTGCTATCTCATCATGTCCCACGACAGTAAGTCTTTCTGACCGCATTTCGCAGTAACCGGTCTAATTAGGTCATTTCAGGTAGTCAAGCAACCATGCAGCTTGACAAGGACAGACCCCTCATCAACTTCTCTGGTGTTGGCAAGTCGCACAGAGCCAAGAAGCTGGCGGGCTACTTGGCCAAGCTGACCAACCTGATCGGCGGAATCTACGTCGACAGTCCATTCTATGCCGCATTTGGCGAGAAGGAGATCACTGTCCATGCCATGTAAGATGAAGCCGTTCCATACAAAGTTGGAGTTCTTGCTAATATCTGGCTAGTGGTGGTGCTCGTATCAGCAGCGACGGAACTGGCGCCAGCGGTGGTGTGAACCACAAAGGCCAACTGTTCAAGGGCACTGGAGGTGAGGTCCATGAGGGCTTGGTCATTTGCGATGGAACCATTGTTCCTGCAGCGCTTGGTGTCAATCCTTTCGCGACAATTACGGCCCTCGCAGAGAGATCTGCTGAGAAGATCGCGGATGACTTCCATATTGAAGTCGACCTTAAGACGAAGAACGGTAAGTATCTTTGGTTCCTCGATCCAAAAGTTCAATCTGTCTGACTTGTTCTGAACAACCCCAGGCTCCCTAAACCTGTTTGGGAAGCCGGCACATGACCCCTTCGAGGGCGAACACCCGCCTGTGGCCAGAGTGCAAGAAATCATCAACACAGCCAGAGATGACATGACTCCTGGTATCGCCTTCACCGAGACCATGGACGGATGGATCCACTTTGGAGAGGATTCCAAGACATTAGATTTCCAAAGGGCTACCTTGACTGCTAAAAGCCGAGGCGAATATGCCCGTTTCTTCCTCAGCGCCAGGTCATGGAACACTCACAACCGTAAGTCTTCATCTATACTTGCGAGGACTTTCCGGCGCTTACAGAAGTACATTTAGTCGTCCACGACAAGGAGCACGAGGCCAACCTAACCGGTACTTTTACGTGCCCCGCTCTTGGTGGTACGTCTATGGTTCAGGGTGGCAAGTTCAACTTGTTTAATGACGACCCGAGATCGCCTGATACCACCAACCTGACTTACAACTTCCTGATCTCACAAAAGGATGGCAAGAAGTTGCATTTCAACGGCTACAAGGTTGTCAACTCGGACGTCGTTTTCAACCCCCTCAACCTCTGGAAGGCCACGACCACTCTCTACTGCACTATTACTGAGGTTGACGAGCATGACCAACCCATTCACGAAGAGGTTCGCGGTAAGGGCGTCATCCATATCCGCCCCACGGCCTTCCTTCAAGAATGCACAACCATGGAAGCAACCGGATCTAGCCTCTACGCCAAGGTTTCTTCGACCGCCAACTTCCTCGGATACTTCACTGCCAAGGCAGCAGGAGCCTTCCTCACACCTTTCATCCCTCAGATCTGGCCCAGCCTACCTTTCAACAGCTACCAGAACCCCACACCCTGGTCAGAAGAGATCACAGTTGAGGCCAACGACCGCGTTAAGACGAAGCTCTACATGTGGGAGCCGCAGACTATTGGTGGCGACGCAAGCAGGGCGCCGATTCTTTTGTTCATCCCTGGTGCTGCTGTCGACCACCAGATCTTTGCTTTGCCCACCATTGAGAAGAATGCGGTGAACTACTTCCGGGCTAAGGGGTACCGCGTGTACTCCATGGTACACCGCGTCGGCAAGACTATTGTTGCTCAACAGAACTGGACCACGTACGACGCGCGCCGTGATATCCAGGCGGCTCTCAGGAAGATTCGCAAGAGGCATGCGATCATTGATAGGCTGGACGGTAGCGGCCCCTCGTCACCGACATACGTCGTAGCACACTGCGCTGGATCTATTGCTCTTGCTTCAGGTCTGCTTGACGGAAGCATCCCTAGGCAATGGCTTAGCGGTGTCACCGCGTCCCAGGTGTTCATGAACCCCAAGTTCCCCAAGGTCAACAACCTAAAGGCTAGCCTCCCCATCTCCATGGCCAACATCTACAACCTCATCCAGGGCAAGTGGTTTGACTGCACCAGCACACCTCGCGATGGATACATCCAGCAGGCTATCAACCAGTTGCTTCGCTTCTACCCCGTTGGTCACCGCAATGAGATCTGTAACTCCGTTGTCTGCCATCGCAGCTCTCTTGCTTTCGGCCGGTTAGTATATTCCAGCCCTTTTCTGCCTCCTCTATGATTAACATTCTCCAGGCTCTGGTCACACAAGGGACTCAACGAGGCCACTCACTCACAATTAGAGAACTTTGTTGGTGGTGCCTCAATGGCGAACTTGAACCATTTGATGTACCAAGGCACCCACGAAGTAGTGACCGACTCGCAGAACGAGAGCCTCGTCACACCGCAAAACATCGCCCGCCTCAAGGGTCTGCCCATTTTCCTCTTCTCTGGATCCGAGGACGAGGTGTACGCGCCCGAGAACACCGACACATCCTTCACTACCCTCACAGAGGCCAACGGCGGCGTCTGCTATGAGAGGCAGGTGTTCCAGAACCGCGGCCACTTGGACGCCTGGATGAGCCCTACCGCCCATAAGGATATCTTCCCGCGGGTTGAGCAGCACATCCAGAATGTCCTGAACGACAAGTATTCGCGACTTGAACAATTTGCATCAGGCAATCCGTTGGGGTTGAAGAAGTGATGCACAATAAGTTGATACATGTAGTTTTCGAAGCCATCAAGCTGGCATTGAGGGGCATATTTGTGGTTTTTTTTCTTGGAGGGGTTCGCAAGTTCGCCAAATGTTTCAAAATTTATCTCCCAAAGCCGGGCAATTTTCTTTGTCAACCCAGATAGCCACATGTACCATACTTCAGGTACAAGATGTAATCCACGCTAATACCATAGTGCCTTGTGCACCATAAGCAGGACTCAAGATACTCCGGCCCCGTCACTGTCTCTGTTGCTGCCCCGCGGAGCAGTTGAACACGACCTTTTAGATGTGCGACTATCAGCTGTCAAATCAAGCATCCTCGGGTTTCCGAGCCGTAGTTTGGAAATCCCGGAACCGGAATTGAAGAACGAAGTAAGCCTTTGAGATGCCGGGGCAAGTCATCTCCAGCCTGCAGCAGATTGCGAAAGTCAAACATACACCAGACAAGATTGGTCATCCCACACAGCCGTTTGCTCGTCCGTAGTCCCGATGAACGTTCCATGTGAGAATGAGCGTTATGTCTTACCCTTTTCGGTGTCACCTTGGCACCGAAACTTCTCAGCTCTCATCGTATTGTCAAACATGAACTGCTGTTTCTTGTTTGTGGGGAAATGCAGCCAAGAAGTCAATGGTGCGGGCTTTGCTTGACTTCTGCGAGTCGGCATCGAATTGTGAGTTGAGATTAGGCCTGTAAACAGAAGCTTCAGAGATATGTATACGTATCCAATGTTTATTTTGTTACAATATCTTCGGAATCCGGTAACAATACTCGCCTAGAACCCGGCCGGAGGTGATCCGGGAAGCATTAGCCTAGAGACAGCGGAGCAGCGGAGTGGGGCCGTGCGTGGTCGGAGGCGGGCAGAAATCAGGCCGATGGATGGAGACCCATGAACCCCGAGAGCCCGATGGCCTTGAGGATGAAAGCGGTTTCATAGGTGGGATGAATGACGCATTGGATGTAGCTGAGAGCTGTGGTGGTTGTGTGGCTTTCTGGTAGCTTTGTCCATAGCTCAAGCTCGTACACACCGACTTAGCTCGATTTTAGTTTTGCATAACTCTGCATAGCTTGCGAGCTCCCACACCCAAATCACCTCATTCATTATGCGACAAGTCGATGATGAGGTGAAGTTCTAGAAGAGAACTGATGGTGCTTGAGGCCGCGGCGACAGCTTGAGCTGCTATTTGTTCCCGCATGGAACGAGTTCCCACCGTCTGGTCGTCCCTTCGGCTCGTTCGGGGATTCGAGTTCCATTGGGTGGGATGGGCGGGGGAGAGTTTCACTTTGCTGCTGTTGTCCGATCCCGTTGACGTCAGCTTACCATTGGACCTCTAGCTGTTGGCGTCGTCCCTAGTGTCTCTACCTACAGCAATTCCGCGTACGCAAAGTGCGTGGTGTTCGCCTCCCGGTGCCGAAGAGTCGAACAAAAGGTTCCTTATCTGCATTTCCCCCAAAGTCGCTTTCTGACATTCCCTTCTCCCTTGTCAACCTTTTTCCAGAACTAAGGTAGCATTCTTATCTGGAAAATCAATCCAAAATGAAAGCTGTTGCAGCCCTCTCATGCGTGGCCGTTGCCAACGCATTTATCCTTCCCGATCCTAAGATCTTCGAGCAAGCGGCCATCAAGAACGATGACCACGCTAATCGAGGTTCCTGGTGGGACCGCGTCCCCTCCAAGGACTCCATCGTGAGCACTGTGGAAGATAGCATCGATTCCTTATCCGCACACATTGAGGGTGCACTACACTCACTCGAAGAGACAGTCGAGAACAAATTTGACCACCTTTTCGAGGAGGAGATTTTTAACGAACCCAAGGTTTCCGATAAGACTATTTACGAGCTCATTTCGAAGAGCGAGCACACGACCGAGTTTGCCAAGCTTGTCAACGAATATGAGGACATTGTCAATGTTTTGAAGAGCACAGAGGCGAATCACACACTTTTCGTGCCGACGAACCGCGCCTTCGAGCATCTGCCCAAGCACAAGAAGCCGAGCAAGGAGGTTATTGAAGCCATCTTGAAGTACCACGTTGGTATTGGTGACTACGATGCGAAGAGGGTCCTTCGCACCCACACTCTCCCCACGCTGCTCAATGAGAAGTTCCTCGGCGACAAGCCCCAGCGTCTTCGCACCAGTGTCGGCCTCGGCGGCGTGCGCATCAACTTTTACGCCAAGGTCGTTGCCGTCAACATTGTGAGCACTCAAAGTCCCCATGGTTCATTAATCCTACAAATCTGACTTGCCATCTACAGCGCGCCAAGAATGGAATTATTCACGCTGTCAATAGCCTGATCATCCCGCCACCCATGGTCGGCCGAGAACTCACCCTTCTCCCCAGTCAATTCTCCACGCTGTTGCTCGCATACGAGAAGACCGACTTCGTCAAGTATATTCACGGCGTCAAGTCCACCGGCACCACCGTTTTCGCCCCTTCCAACAACGCTTTCGCTCGCCTTGGACCCAAGGCGAATGCCTTCCTGTTCAACACCGACCTCGGTCTCAAGTACCTTAGAGCATTGCTCAAGTACCAGATCGTCGGCAATGCGACTCTATATAGCGACGCGCTGTACCGCCCCGATGAGAAGAAGGATGTCAACACCATGGAGCACTACCACGTTGATCTTCCCACTTTGCTGGGCAAGAACATCGCCGTCGATGTCGCCACCTGGGGCGGCTGGACCAAGGTCAAGCTCAACGGCTACATCCCCATTGTCGTCGCCGATGGAATTGCCAAGAACGGTGTCATTCACGTCCCCGGCCGCGTCCCCATTCCTCCCCACAAGCACAAGGTCGATTACGTCGACGGCGAAATTGAAGTCGAGGACTTGAAGGAGAGACTCTCCGAGTACGTCGATGAGAAGGAGAATGATACTAATTGGCTTAGCGAGGAATTGTAAAGGCTTGTGTACATGTACCATTCAGATCAGCAAATAGCAGCCTGCCATCAGTAATTTCAATAACAAAAGCTACATTGTAGGATGTTAGCAATACAAATGTGCCTTGGCGAACTCCATCTAGTATGCTCCGACCGATTATCGCCATGCCTCTTCGACCTTCATGCTAGGGGTACCATGGAGATATTGTGGTACTATGTCGCCGTAATTAGTCCAAGATACATTACTTAGGAACAACATGATCTACCTCTGGGAGGTACTTCTCAGTGAAATAGCCTTGGTCTCGGCCACGGGCCGGTCTCAAAGAGTATGCCAGCCATTCGGTAGAGATGTCTCGCCTTCCGAAGCATCGTCTTCACAGCCTCAACTACCGGAAATGCGAGGCTAGATTAGAAGTCCTAACTCGTTGTAGCACAATCCCGACTTCTGCGGCATTCAGCCCTACGTACGTGGAGCCCCGGCAATATGGCCTAGTGTCCCTAGCCACCTCACTGCTTTGGCGTGTCTGAGCGAATCTGGATAGTTCCATGCTGCCGACCCACCGAGTCAATGTTGCGCCCAACGTGCTTCGAAATCGTCTCTCGACAAGTTGTTTTCTATGGCTGTCAGACCTGCAAGTTAGACCATGGAAATCGTCGATTGAGCCTACATTAAGTACCTACTTCATCGATTGTTATCAAACGCATCAAAGCATTCTCGGCATTAGTACATGAGAAATGGCAAAATACCACAGAAAGAAAGGCCATGTTTTCGGTCCTTCGTGCTCCCTGACCTTGGAGCGAATCAGCCTTCTTAACCAAAAATGCCATGGCTGAGCCCGCATATACCTACCGGTACTCACCAGTCCGGAATGTGACTAGCACCGGACTTCAGCTCAGGGTAGCGGGCGCCTTCCAGGACAACCACACATGATCATTGGCTTCAACCTTCGACTATGAAATGCTGTTGATGCAGACTGCAAGCGGTCAAGCGGCCTCCCTGGCACTCGATGAGGCTGGTACAGTAGTGCACCAGAAAGACGATGGACCACTCGCGGAGCTGAGCTGCTACAGCTACCTGGTTGTCTCAAAGCCACCACAACAAGATGGTGGCTTTGCTTTGGTGTGCGCGACCCAAGGACTCAGGGCTTTCTTCATGTTGTACATTGGCGAATTCCTGGCTCGGCGAACTCTGTTTTCATTCCCAGGCCTATTCTGAATTATTCGAAAGCTGCATGTGGACAATCGTTGACGTCTCCTTCTGGTCTGAATATGAATATCAACCAGCGGGAAACAAGACCTCGACTTAACAGGTGTTCAACGATTAATCATGCCGTGATACAGGCTAGTAGTAAACATGCATCAACACCAACCAGCGATACAGCCCACCTTTGACTCGCAAACGCAGTATAATCTGCAAGCTACTGAGGACATCGACGAGTACCACGATGAGCTAGGCAAGAAGAATCGTCCACCTCCAATACCGACGCGTCCAGACTATCGACCTAAACCACTGCAATGGCCTTTCATCGTATGCATGATTCTCGTCCTCTCCATCTTGGTGGGGTTGGTGATATATGCTCAGAATACGATGCCAAATTCAGACAGCACAGCAGTTATTGAGCCGCGCAATTACCTGGATTCACGGCAGGAGTCCAGTTCTATCAGCGAGAAGTCCTCAAGTCCAAGTGGTTCAGCACAGGACCTATCGTCTTCAGACTCTGGTCCGTCTTCTGGTATACAGCTGTCGAAGATCATCCAAACTAGTAATGCCGATCTCCCGACGACTCCTGGGCCTGGGAGATCTCCTGCTTCGAAGTCAACTTCAGCGGCTCCTGTTACCAGATCATCGTCAGAAAAAGCATCTAGTGTAGCTTTTGTGGTATCAACGCAGCAAGAACAATCTCCCACTGGTCGACAAGAGAGGGCACAAGTCACAACCACCACCTCGGCATCAGGAAGTGAGGCACAGAGCCCGACCGTCTCCGGTCCGCCCTCATCTGCGCCATCTGACGAACTTCCTACCGGGACTACTACGGCTACAGATGATCCAAATTCAGTGGCAACATCATCATCATCACCAGGCACTTTGAGATCTAATGATATCCAGAGTAAAGAACATAATCCAACTTCAGGGCCAACATCGTCATCATCACCAGGCACTACGAGATTCAATGATCTTCAGAGTAAAGAAGTTGACTCTATTCTGTCTTCACCGTTAACAACCAGAAGACCGGAAAGTTCAGACAAGATTAAAGACATAACGGATTCGACAGTAAGCGGCAAAGAAGCCAGCTTGATTTCCTCCTCTGGCGGTTCGAACCATCCCAAAGCTCCTGTCACTAGTGTCGCATCATCTTCCAGCTCATCATCGTTGGAGCCCATCGGAAACGACAAGGTGTTTTCCATCATCAAGTCCGAGTTCACTTCTACAGTCACAAGACCTGGATCCACTTTCCAGTACACAACATCCATCGTAGGCAGTACTCTGTGGAGCTATTCGACGACTGTTGAAACAACAATTCCCGGAAGTACTGGCGAGAAAACGTATACACGAGTGATCACAACTGCGACGCAGAGGTCGGTCACGAGAACCTTGGCAAGTAGCAACGTGGTTATGACCACGACAATACCTGTGCAAACCACCCAAACAGATGTTATCAGCGACGAAAAAACAACCTACTACCAGACGACAACCAAGACAATTGGTCGTGTGACAACCTCAACCTCGGCTGCACCAGCCTCGACAATCGTCGAAGTCACAAATGAAGTGGGAGAGGCGACCATAACCTCAACGGCCCAGTTCACATCGCCGGCAAGGGTCAGCACCTACAGCTCTGTTGTTGTTTCTGCCGTGCCGACGACTATTGCAAGTGTAGCTACCTCGACTGCGGCGGGGGTAGTGTACGTATCCGTAGGAACAACCGAAATTACCAAAGTTGTTACCATTCCTGGAGGGTCGCGAGGCCAGCAGAGCGAGCAGCCTAACCCAGTCACACAACTCATCACCAGTGTGTTTGACGGGAAGGTTGTGACAATTGTGGAAACGGGGAAACCTAAGGTTTTGGTGACCAATGCTGGAGGTGTTTTTACTGGCGTTTATATGCCACCTGCGGAGACGGTCGAGACGAGGATAGGGGGCGAAGAGACGCAGATGGTAATCACAGTCACTCCGTCTCTGGATGTAGGCCTGTTTGCCGTCCAGACGACCATTGCTGGAAAGCCTACGGTGTTGCTGATTCAGTCTACAAACGCCGCAGGCTTCAAGCCGGTGTCTTTGACTCTTGTGTCCCAAGTCGGCGGCAGTACTGCCGTCTTCACAACCACCGACGCCCCAGAGATCATCAGGACAACCATTGATGGCAAGGAGACTTTGACAACTAGAACACCGGCTCCGAGGGAGTTTACTTCTGTAATTGGAGGGACGCCAACCACAATCGCGATGGTGACGACGCCGACTGGGAGCACGCCTTTGTCGTTTACAGTGATCACGACGATCGGAGGCTCTTTGAGCACGGTCATATCAACTCCGAGCCCCACCACATTCGTCACTTCAATATCGGGCAAGCTCAGTACGATCACATCCACTCCGAAGCCTAGTACACGAGTGTCCACTATTGGCCCCTCCACGGCGGTATTCACCTCGGTTTCCCATCCAGGGTCGACGAGCAAACCCGATACCGTCATAACCGAAGTCGAGAAGTTCGCCTTCACCGATGGCGATTACTTCCTCGGCAAGTTCCTTCCGGTGATTCTGGCCGTCATGATTGCAATTCCTCTCCGAATTATTGATCTCAACGCGAAGTTATATCAGCCTTTCCACGCATTATCTCAAGAAGGAGGTGCACTCGGGAAGAATAGCATGACCATTCAGTTCGAAGGCTGGAATGGGTTTTTGGCTCCTTTTAAGGTTCTCAGGCAAGGTCATCCGGTCCCTTTCATCACCACACTGATGGTATGGTCATCGTCTCTCCTGGCACCCTTAGCAACTGAGGCGATTGGGATGAAACTACATGGCAAATGCAAAATCACCGCCATCGACGGCTGCGGCATTCAGCTAGGCGTCTCCCCAAAATTAGCCTATATCTTGATCGCGTTGCTCGTTCTCATCGTCGCTCTCCTGCTGGTTCTCCTGTACCTCCTTCGCAGCTAGAAGACTGAACTTCACGCAAATCCTTGGAGCATCGGGAGGATATCATCACTTTCTCTGAACGCAGAAATTCGGCCACATCATGTCAAATTCAAAGCTAACGAAAGAACAATGGCAGACAAGAACTACATGCTGGGTTTCTTTGAGAATAGACACGGTCGAAACGAATATGGCTTCATCTACTATGACGAATCGGCCGACAACTTGCAATCGGCAGGGTCAGGAGCGCTATCGACCGATGATGAGTCGCATATTATCAAACATCCACACGGCAATGCGACCAATGACCGGAAACCAAACCCTTTCATCGCGCTTACGAACTGGTGGCGTATTGTGTTCGTATGCTTTTTGCTTGCCTTGTTCATCATCATACTTTACTATCATGTTACGCTTGGTCTTCGTACTTCTTTCAAAGACTTCATGGACAGTCAAACATTCGGACTCCGTTTCTTCCTTGCTGCGTTGGGTGTCACCATTATTTTCTGCTGGGAATCAATTTTCATGAGTGAGTAGCCTCGATCCCAGCATCAGCCAGGATCGAGGAGCCTGACTAATACGGATTGCAGGTATTGCTATTGTCAGTCCGTATTATCACTTGGGCCGGCGTTCGCAACGACCAGAATCATCCATCCTTTTTACACGCCCCACGAATGGATTTTACGGCATTTACACCGCGATTATCAACGGCGACATAGCGCTGATGCTGGCAGCTTTCATGTCCATAACAGCCGAGTTTCTTCCGATGCTGTTGGCCAATGTACCGTACAACCTAACTCAGACGCTCAACTCCCACAACATCTGCTCGATTATTAGTCTGACGATCTTGGCGCTGATGATCGTGGCTGTGGGGGGAAGTTTATTCATCAAGTGGCCCGAGATGCCAGTTGATCCCCGGAGCATTGCTGGCGCAATGTATTACATCAACGAAAGCCAAATGTTGGATGACTTTGAAGGTCTATCGCAGCTGTCTTCGGTGGATAGGAAGAAGAAAGTTGGGGAATTGGGGCGGAGATACTTTTACGGCGCTTTGACCGGAAAACATGGGCGGCGTATGGGCGTCGACTCGGTGGAGAGCGTCGAAGACACTGTGCATACCGGGGCGAACTGGCTTCCACCGCATGATGATAGCGGTGACCTTGATCAAGGGACATCACCATATCGGGCTCCAGCTGCGGTCAGTTTGGGAAGAGGTCCTGGCTCAAGACACAATATTCCATATCACGAAGAAGGGGATTGGGTGTGACGATACTGGCGTCAAGACGTGATGCTAGAACCTTACTTTATCATAATTAATCGATTTGCTAATTTTTAATGACCAAGCTTCGACTTGGTATAACTCCATCGCTGTCATTTGTTCTAGCAGTGGATTGCCGGACTACCGCCAGCAAGTCCGCCGAGCAGGAATGTTCCGAGCCAAACACCACTGAGCACGGAGAGAAAGTAGCCAACGTTCATCGTCATGACCGCAAGCATCCTATGAAAATTGTTAGCCAGATTGACATCATGCAAGTACGAAGGTGTGGCTCACAGGAGATATCCGATCCCTCCCACAATGACCTCGTAAGTTGCCCTTGCAGCAGCAGCACCAGCCCGCCACCCTTTCCACCGTCCCACAATATCTTTTCGGATCACCGAGCCGGCCTGTCCTGGCTCAACACTCTCTGCATGGTGACTTGTCAAGGCTTGCTTGTCCGATTCGTAGACGGGGTAGTTTCTCCAGAATCGGTCTTCGAGTACGGGCTTCAGAGCGAGTAGGAGGCGTAAGATCGAGCCCAGCACGATAAGAAAGATGCAGGTGCCCGCATATTGACCGGGACTTGTCGGTGTCCATGCGTCCGAGTATAGCGGTGTTTGGAAGGCTTCAAAGAATGTCATAGCCATTTCAGACATTGACATCGACATGCTCGACATGTCGCCGGAGGCAGCACTAGTCGATGTTGCTATCGCCATGGCTGTGCTAGTTGCCATGTTCATATCCATTTCGGTCGACTATGGAGTGATACTCTAATCGGTGGATATTTGCTCTGGAATGATTGAGCTTTCAATCCGGCTGTAAATTGATACAGTCGATTCTTGTCGATGGAATTTCGCAGAGACGATGTAGTAGGGTGTATTGTACTTAGTGCTTAGTCGTTGATAGACAAATCTGGTCCCATCATTGATATCGATGGCGGCATCATATGATTTATCAAAGTTTAGAAGACTCTTCCTCTCATCCACTCAAGGTAGATGATACCGTAAAGTGGAAGATCGGCACGAGCGTTACTATGAGCAAGTTTCTCCCTCCATCCCGGGTGGCACGGCATCTGACGTCCGTGTCGTCGGAAACAATGTGGGAAAAGAGGGTCCCGAAACGCGCAAGTTGACTCCATTCTCCACGTGGAAATCTGCCAAACCACAAGCCTTAGCCAATTGCAACCCCTAGGTCAAGTTGCCGACGCATCTGTTGGTCGTCTAGTGTGACATTAGAACTGCAGTGGCATGGGTGGTGCTTATATTCCGGATAGGGAGAGTTAACGAGCTCAAATGTGCTCAAAACCCTGGGAATTGCAGCGCAGGATTCCCGACTTCGCGAATCGAAAAAACGCGCTCAAATGTACGTGGCAATCGGTTTGATACCCTGATAGTCCTCAATATCACGGCAGGACTGTCGGCGATGGCCAATTAGTAATCCTCTACTGGCGTATATGCCAAATTACGCAAAATCTACTTCAGCGTCATCTGATCCACAAGCGAAGTAATTGTCAGCGTTTTGCCAAGCACGATGCTTATGACATTTCTATCGTAAACCCTTCCTCGCACTCGTCTTTGAGCAGAATTTCATTCCCAGAATCCTACTTGGTTAATCGAAGCCTAACGCCATAATGTCTCTTCCCTGGCTGAGCCAACCGGTCATGTTACACTCCAGCCGCGATGCTGGAACTTGCTCTATGACACCTGAGCAATGTGCTTTCAAGACGGGTTACTGGGTGTTTTGGTACGAGGCTGATCATCGATACGGACTACCTACTGTTGCGTTCTTCGTAACGGTTATATTGTTTGCGGCTATTGCCAGCTTTGCCTCGACATACGCCCCGACATCGTGGAGAAGAAACACATTATGGCTAAGGACTTTGTCATCAGGCCGTCTCTTATCCTACAAGAGTTGGCGGCTTGGTTCCTGGAACACACAGTCCCTAGGCACATATCTCCTCGGCGCTTTAGGTGCTGTGTTCTTCTTAGGTACTACTACCTCCTCGCGTGAGGCCCTGTGAGATCGAAGACTGACAATCTTCTAGCAATGACCCTCGGTCCTCAGCCATACTACTGGCCTAACACCAAACAACTGAGCTTTGGAAACTCGCCGCCAATTGCCACTCGTGCCGGTTACATGGCATTGGCATGTATGCCATTTCTTTTGTGAGTAACTCGAGAAGTCCCCAAAGATCTTGTTCTTGGCTTTTCTAACCCTGTGTCCGTAGCATTCTAGGCGCGAAGGCAAACCCGATCTCAGCCCTGACCGGTATATCCCACGAGAAACTCAATATCTGGCATAACTGGGTGGCATGGGCTATGTTTGTACTTGCGCTGGTCCATACGTTTCCTTTTATCGTATTTCACATCTGGAAAGGCGACATAGTCAAGCAGTGGAATGATGGAGGTATGTGGGTTACAGGCGTCATTGCTATCCTAGCTCAAGCATGGTTGACCTTCATGTCTATTCGTTGGGTCCGGTATGTTAACATGTTCATCGTTGTCCCCCCGGTTTCTGGACGCAGACATGAAGACATTACTGACAGTCAACTTGCTTTGCCAGGGACCGATATTACGAGCTGTTCAAGGCAACTCACCTCTTTGCAGCCGCTGTCTTCTTCATTTTCTTCTTCATCCACTGCGACTTCCGTCTCACCTCATGGGACTACTTCATCGTCACAGCTGTGTTGTACGCTCTATGCTTCTTCTACTCACAATTCAAAACCTTCATGGAGCACGGTGTCGATCACGCCCGAGTATCACTGGTCACACCACATTGTCTGAAGGTCGTCATTGAAACCAATGCCCGGTGGACACCGGGACAGCACGTGTATCTGAGGTTTCTCACTAGCGGCATGCACTCACTGACTGCCCACCCGTTTACGATCTGCTCGATCCCACGACACGGCCAGCGAAACGAAATGGTCTTCTATATCCAACCGAGAGGAGGGATAACTGCTAGGCTTGCTGCGATTGCTCGGAAATCTCCGGAGGCACCTATTCGAGTACTGCTCGACGGTCCGTACGGTGGCGTTACTGATCGATGGTTCGCTGGCTTCGACCGAACGCTCGTTGTTGCCGGGGGTGCAGGGGCAGGATTCTCTTTACCAATGATCGAGCACATTTTACAACGACAATATAGAGGGACCGCAAACACAGAGATGGAAGTTATTGTGGCAACCCGTGATCTGGAGTTCCGGGAATGGTACTGCAGAGCATTGGACGACATTATTGCTCGACGTCCCCATGCCGAGAACACAAAGGCGCCATGTATTTCAATTTCTTTCCATGAGACCGGAACACCAGTGCAAAACAAGTCGACCTCGTCAAATCCAGAATCTCCGGCATATGATGCAGACAAGGAGGTGATTGAAACACCCGGGAAGTCTTCCGACACTGATTGGCAATCACCTTATGGGCAGGTCAGTCTACGCACCTTCAACGGACGACCAGATGTATCCGCAATTTCCAGGCGAGCCATTGAGCAACCAGGGAGCGTTGGCTTAATAGCCTGTGGTCCGGCATCATTGGTCTTCGACTTGTCTCAAGTTGCGGCTGAAGCTCAGAAACGCATTCTGCAAGGCGGAGGTGGTGCCATGGAGGTCTGGTTCTACAAGGAGAACTTTTCGTAAGTCTCCAGTGCCTTTCTCCCATCCAAGTCCATGAATGCTAATTCGGCTTTTCAGATATTGAACGCAACTAGCATGCCGCAAAGACAACTTCCAGTTGCCAGCGTTGCACTGAGTAGTAAAATACACGCTTTTGTCGCCCAATATATTACCGTAAATTGTACTGAACTTTGATATCATCCGGATTTAGGCTTGATCCCATTCCAACCACTTCCTGTGATCTTGAAGGTACTCGTGCCGTGATCATCCCTGGTGGGACGCGATCTTACTATCTAGCGCTTTGAAATCAATTGAACAATCTATCTCGTTTTATCTAGACACATCCGTGGTCTTAACTTCATCTAAGACCAGGCGTTCCCCGACGCTCATCGGATGCATTAATATTGGGCGCAATCACCATCGATTTGGCAGAACTCGGAGGCCAGTGGGCAATCCGTGGCTTGTTGCTCACTGCGGGTATGAAGCAAGGGACGGAGGGCAACCAACCCCCGGTTGAGATTTCGGTTACGTTACCATAGCACAGCATGCGTTGTTACATCAGACTGTTAATTTGCGGGGCAGCTCTGCTGATCTATCTCTGAAAGTTAGATGAAGTGAGGGGTGATAACACTGAAGCCGAGATACGGACCAAAACATATATAGCTTTCCTGGATAAATGGTCAATCATCCTAATGGCAATGTAATGGAGGTGTATTGGAAGTGTTCGAAGAGGCCAGGCTATATCATCAACTTGCGCCGAAACAAGTTCAAGTCATGGCGCTCTTGCAGCTCATCACGGCATTCTTCTGCACTCCAGTGTTAGCAGGGGGTCTCCAACTTCTCCCTCCCACCCTCCGAACTTCGGAATCCTCTCCAGGCACTGTGTGGCACGTCAATAAAAGCCCAAAGACCATCTACATCGAGGAAAGTTTAGCCTCCAAAGCCGATACAGATGGCTTGACTCTAATTCCACCAAGCGGCCACGACTTTGCGAAGCTCTTCCAACAAGACATTAGCGAGCTTACAGGCGTCAACTGGACATTACAGCGCGTCGATCGTCTCCCCAGCCCCGCCAACGCCAGCGGCATTCTTCTCGGCTCTTTCACCAGCAACACCTCGTCGCTCACCTACGAAAATGGCAATCCTACGTCGGAAGGTTATGAGCTCGTCATCTCCCCGTCTGGCGCCTTCATTGGCGGCACCGGCGCGCGGGGGATGTGGTGGGGGACAAGAACCTTGCTCCAGCTCCTGCTCATAGGGAACGGAACTGTGCCCACGGGGCGATCGGTTGACGCGCCCGCATATGCTACGCGAGGCTTCATGCTTGACGCCGGACGCAAGTGGTACGCGCCAACGTTCCTCAAGGAACTGTGCAGCTTCGCTTCCTTCTTCAAGATGAGCGAGTTTCACTATCACCTCAGCGACAACTACCCGCTCAACCGCGGGCAGAACGCGTCATGGCAAGATGTCTACTCCCACTTTTCGCTGCTGCCGGAAGATGAGAATTTGTTGCCGATCCTTCACGGTCGGGAGAACGAGACCTTGTCCCGAGAAGACTTTGCCGATTTTCAGAGTCATTGCGCGTCAAGAGGTGTAACTGTTATCCCGGAGATCGAAGCACCAGGGCATTGCCTCTACCTCACCAAGTGGAAGCCTGAGCTCTCATTGACGAAGCGCGACTTGCTCAACTTGTCTCATCCGGATACCATCCCAACCGTCAAGCGTATCTGGTCGGAGTTTCTTCCCTGGTTCGAGACGAAGGAAGTTCATGTTGGCGCAGACGAATACGATGCGACGCTGGCTGACGACTACATTGGTTTTGTGAACGAGATGTCTTCTTTCATCAACTCCACTACCGGTAAGAGAATTCGGATCTGGGGAACAAACGAGCCATCCGAAAACCAGACTATCTCCAAAGACGTAGTCATTCAGCACTGGCAGTACGGCGAATCGGACCCGGTTCTGCTATCAAACAATGACTACGATTTAATCAACTCTGAGGACTGGTGGGCATACATGTCTCTTAAGAACGACCACATGCCAATTCTGCCTGCTCGCTACCCCCAATTTTACAACGAAACTCGAGTGCTAAACTTCGCCAACGAGCCTAAGTGGCAGTGGACACCGGCGGATTTTAACCCGTTCAACAAGACCATGCAGTTATCAGATAGTTCACCGGCAAACAGAGGTGCCATTCTTGCGGCTTGGAACGACAATGGCCCGGATGCCTCTACCCAGCTGGAGGCGTACTATGCCATGCGCCGAGGCATAGCGCTGGTCGGAGCACGCGCGTGGAGTGGCAGCCGTGGCGCACAGCTCGTAGACGAAGGGGTTGCGCCTAGCACTGACTTCTTCACGCCTCTCGCACCGGGGCAGAATCTTGAGCGTATAGTGACGAAGTCCAAGCCTACATGCAAAGGGCCATTAGTCTCATGGTCTCGTTCTACCAATGAATCTGAGGCAGTACACCTTGGCTATGGAAGTAAGGGCATGAACTATACCCTGACGCTGGCTGTCACTGGACCTTTCACACTGTCCGGTCCTGATACCGCTCTCGCATTAGATGAAGGTGGCAGCCTCTCATTCACTGCGGACGGATGGCCTTATCCTCTTCGATCCGTGAGCGAACAAGATGCTATGCAGCTTGACCCTGGGCACCCAGGCCGGATTTGGTTGAACGTGTCTACTTCGACACACGAGGCAGTTACGATATCGAAGCTCCCTGCGAACGTCACCATCGTCACAGACGTGCTCCATGGAAGCATGGCGTGGATCAATGGACAGTTCGCAGGGCGTTTCGAAGTGTTTGTGTATGGGGGTCGTAACACACTTTTCAGCTGGAGCCAAATGGCATTCGTTGCGCCGTTGGAAGATGTACGTGGCCCTGGGATACAGAGTCTTGTGGTCGACAACGTTGCCCATTTTACGAATTAGGAAGACCTCCTAGACGGATTCCAAGATAGTACCTATACAGGTCGCGGATACTTCCATTCAATCGCGTCTCTTGTCGAACACTATGTCTAGTCAATTCTTCTGTGTTCTGCCCGATAGTGACCCCTTCCTAGATGAAAACTAATAGGCCCGGTCCTCCGTCACCAACAGCCCGCACCCTAGATTCAATCTCAAGGGGACTCCCTTCGTGTATCACAAAGTGCTCATCCTCAAGTTCATCCTCCAGACCGAGGATCCTGTATACATTCCTTCCGACCAAGTCCAACGCACTTTTCTCATTCAGCCGCCCTTCGCCATTTTTGAACGCCGCGCCCGCGAGCAAGCCAAGGTCTCGCACGATCCAGTCCTCCTCCAAGCCAATAGCCACATCAACTCGAGCCTGAACCAAGACATCTACATTTGTGCCGTTTGTCAAAGGCGCGCCCGTAAGCGCTCGTCGCTGATCCCAAGAAACCGCAAAAGACTGCATTGGTGCCAAAACAACTCCCACTTTGGCTGCAGATAAGGCGTCAGCAACCAGGTGAGCTTCGGCGCCACCGTATACGACGGAACGAAGCGTCTTCGGGCTGTCTACGAGCTCTGAAAGAACCTCCTCAACACTGCTTTTCACGTCTAAGAAAGCAGCGACGGTGTCTGCGCTATGCACAGTCACGACGAGTGCCATCTGCCCTTCGACAACTTCTCGAAGGAACGCAAACTCCGTGTATCGGTCTTCCACAAGGATAGTTTCATTCGCAGCGAGCGATGAGACTGCCTTGAGAAGCTTCCGTCGCAGCTCGCCAACACCTCCTGAGATGGATGAAATTCCATCAACTCCGCTTTTCGCGGAAAGATCGAGAGTATAGTGCACAGCAGCGTCGCGAGCAAACACGGCACCACGGTCGAGAGTAGTCCCAGCCCCGGTGAGAAACCCAGTGCTTGTGCCGTGATGCGTGCCGAGAGCTGTGAATTTGGGGGCCGAGATAGCTCGGGTCACACCATAGCGGTGGGCAACTTGCAGTTTATCCGTATCGAGGGCGAGCCCGTCAACACCGCGACTGAACTTTCCCCCGTCCGCACCGTTGTCGGTATTTCGCTCCGAGTCTATGGCGTTTAGACCGATCGTTGAGCCAAAGGCGATGAAGGACGGAGTAAGATGGCCGTTCTTGAGGTGAATTAGAGTACCTTCATGGCTAGACGCAACTTTGAGCTCGGCTTCGCAGCCTCCAATACAAGTAATCTTGCCGTTAGAGACGGCTACGTTGTAGGTTTTCCCATCGGCTGCTAAGCCACTCACTGTTACGGGGTGTAGTACTTTTGAAATTCCTGTAAAGACAACGTCGCCCTGCATGATCTGAGGCTTCACGATAACCTCGCTGAGACTCTGATCGGGGACTATGGTACCCTCATAGGTCTTGTTAAGTCTGACTGGTTCGTCATACTGAGCAGTACCGTCAATCCAGACCTGGACTGGCGTAGCCCCAACGCTCAATGGGTCACTATCCCAGACGACGATATCGGCATCAAAGCCAGGCTTGACTTTACCGAGGCGATGCTCCATTCCCAGCCTCTCAGCTGGGGCAGTGGTGACGGATGCCAGTGCAGCGTGGTAAGGCAGACCATACTTGTACGCTTTCGCAGCTTCAAACACGACGTGCTGTGCATTGAGCACCGGATTATCGCTCACGTAGATGGGCGTCAGTCCAGCATCATAGAGATGTTTTCCCGCGTATTCTGAGCCCATAGCAGCTTCGGCTTTGTACCACATGTTGTCGGCGAAGAGGGCGGACGCTGGTGGATTATTTCCCCATGCCCGCTTGAGAATCTTGGGAATGACGAGTAAGTAAAAGACGCAGCAATGGGAGATACCATCAAGGGCTTTGCGAATACTTACCTCGGGCACGAGATGCGTCTGGTGGGCATGATGAAATGCGCGGATGGGAAACTTGAACTCATTCGTGTGATCCACGAAAGCTTCGAGATCATTAATGGTGTAGCAATGAGCATGAACATGGACCTGGCCCCTGAGCACAGCAATCAGTGCCTCCCATTCTAGATCGTGGCTGAGATAAGTCTGGACATTGTCAAGACCTTGAGCAGCGGCGTGGCACCAGTCATCTTGCTCGCGGATCAACTTGGCAGCATGCTCGAAAGCCTGACGGAATTCCCAGCTTTCACCGAGGCGGCTGTACGGGCCACGTTCACCTGCCTTCCCATGGACCTGCTTCGAATTCTCACCACATGCCATCTTCATATGCCGCCAGGTATGATCCGGGTCAGCTAGCATATCAATTACGCTTGTTTCATTGCGTCCGTCAGCAGCTCCGACGGCGTGCTTGATCACAAAGGCTTCGCCGCCAATATTGTTACTTGATCCAGGAAGAATCAACGACGTGGTAACGCCGCCAGACTTGATCACCTGGAGTTGATGATCCGTCGGCTGAATACCGTCAATGGATCGGACATAGGGAGTAATATCTTTCGACAGCTCGCTGACATCCTCATTGCCGTGTAGTGTTGGCAGTGAGTGCACTGCAGCATGGCTGTGCATGTCGATGATGCCGCTGGTGAGCGGCCGCCCACCCGCATCGTAGACGAGAACATCTTCGGGCAGGGAGGCTATCGCTATACCCTCAGCGACCTGTTTGATGAGGCCGTGCTCAATGAACACGTCGGCAGAAATCCATGAATAGTCGGCAGACCCTTCAACCGGCTCCCCGACCCAGATTGTTGCGTTCCTGATGACTGTGGGTTTCTTGCCGTCCACGTAGCGGGCGTTCCGTGTCCTCCCGTAACCAGGCGGGTCAATCGGTCGACTGTGCAGTTTTCCGCAAGTCGACAGTTCCTCTCGCAGCTGGCGAGTTGAGAGCCCATGAATCGTAAATTCCGGCCCGGAGACGCCGCCCACGGGGTAAATCTGTCTCCATTGCGCGTAGACGATGAACGCGAGGCATGCTAAACCAAGAACGCGCAATGTTCGCGACCTGCGGGGTAAAAGTTGGAGAGCCGGATGATGCCGCCGCCGCACTGACGAAGAGAGGACACGGCGACTTTCAGCCGCTGTCGCCGCTGGCGGGCTGTAGGGCGGCAGCTCATCCATCTTTTCGGCGCCCGTAAGTGGTGCCATTGTTTGAGTCGTCGGTGTCGGTGGCTGAGGAAGAAAACAGAGCCACAGGGTGGGTTTGAAGTCGGACAACAGGACACATACTGGTAACAATGGACAACAATAACGGCTCCAGGTCTGTTTGGGTGAGGGCGTCCTTGTCCCCAGCCTCCAAGGGGCTTTGATGATCGCAACAAGGATCCAGGACAGGGCTTAACTCGCCTAAATCAAGTCCGGGCAGCCCAAACTAAAACTAAACTCCCTCCCAGAGCTCTGTTTCCGCAGCTGATGATATGGTGCTTATGGGTCTGTCAGAACATGGAGCGACTGGGGCGTACATGCATGTAGCCGTAGAGGTAGATCTGTTTGAAGACGTGGCATAGACTTTAACATTACTGGATACTCAATACCCAGCCCGTTTTCGTCTGTCATACGTTGCTCGTCCGGCGGGATGCATCGATTGACTCTGGCCACTGACGCCATCTAGATTTAGACCCCGCTCTGATCACCGTGCACCTAGATGGTACAGAAGAGGAAAAAGAAATACCGCATGATGAATACGAGAGTGTTTGCCAGACTATCTCGGGAAGAGATGCCGGCATCTCGAACCAAGCGGCAAAAGTTCGGATACGGGATCTATGTTGTACTACAAGAGCAAGAGCGCTTTTCTGTCTACAATTTTGATGAAGGGTACATTGTCATTTTCATCACATAGACCGTTTCATTCAACTGTGAATCCCTCAAGGGAAATCCCCACTTAGTAATAAGTCAAGCTAACGTAGGTACATGTATTTGGTCTCATTTATCTACACTAGTGCTGCCGCTTAATGGGCCTCAACCAAAGTCTCCTTCACTGCCGGAGCTTGCTTAAGCTCCTCAGACACTTCAGGCGCGTGCGCCTTGGCGGTCGGCTGCGCGTACGGAGTCCACTCCTCATCGGCAGTCATGCCGCCGTACAACATGGAGGGGGGGGCAAGAGCCTGGATATCGGGGGTGGCCTTGAAGAGGTAGAACTTCTCATCATGCCACTGGCCAGCAGTGACGTATCTGCCCTCGCTGTCCTTGAACATGGTGTCGTTCTCGGCGCGGAGGAAGTAAGCGATGGAGTAGCGGTGCTGCTCAGAGTTGTACGGGACGACACGGTGGATGCACGACATCATGGTGTGGCCACTGGCAAAGCGGAGGGAGTCGCCAACGTTGATGATGGCGCACCCCTTCTTGGGAGCGACGAAGCCGAACTCCTTGGTGCCGGGGGGGCGGATCTGAAGTCCCCACTCCTCGGCGAAGAGGAGGGTGAGGGAGCTGATGTCGGTGTGCTTCTGGTGGCCGATTTGGGTGTCCTTGATGGGGTCGGCGGGGACGTAGTGCATCATTGCCAGTGTGGAGGTAGAAGGGCGGTCGTTGCGGTGGGCGTTCTCGTAACGGGCGGCACCGACGAGGCCCATGGCGGTGGAGAGACCGGAGAGGACGGTCTTGGTAACCAGGTTGGATCCGGAGATGGCGTTCTTCAGAATTGCCTTCTCCTTATCGTTCTGGAGGATCTTGGGGAACTTGGGGTCGGATCTTTGGATCTCATCACGGGAGACCTGGAGTAGAAAAGGTTAGCTGGAGCTCATGTTCAACAATCATGGGAGTCTCAGGATAAAAGCTCACCTTGAACATCTCATATCCGTCTCTGGTGTTGGGAAGACCACCCGTTCGTGAGCCGACGGGCTCATATCTAGAATTGAGCCATGAGCATTTTCTGAGTGTTCCAGTCTCATTGATACGGCCGACACTTACCCGAGATGTGCGGTGATGAGACCGAGCTCGTTCTTATCCTCGATAGGGGCCTCAAAGTAGCGGTGCATGAGCTCCAGAGTCCTTTGCTGGTCGTCGAGGAATCTGCTGCCATCGAGGCCATTCAAGTCCAGGTAGAAGAAACCCTGTTGCTGGCAAATGCGGAGCATATTCTCAAGCTCAGCTGGCTCTTGGGAGAGGACGCGTCCGAAGTCCACAGTCTCCATGGGGTAGACGGGGACCCTCTTCCCGGACCACTCGACGGTCTGCGGGACTTCAGTGGAGATACCCATTATGAAGCTGTGTATAGGGAAGCGGAAGCTGGAATTCTGGGTAGTGAAGACGGTCTTGGAGGATCGAGTTCACAAATCGTAGGCCGAGACTTGATTTTGACAAGATGAGCTGCTCTCCCAAGCTTCAACCCCGCCGGCGAGCTCTCCTACTTATACAATTCGAGACGACCAAGGCCCAGAACCCTGAAGACCTGAACAGCTCTGCCTGAGCTACACCTGAAGCTTCGAGTCTGATCAGCGTAGGCGCACCAACAAGACCCTTTGCCCCTCATTGTCAGCAACGCGACGAGATCCACCCACATCATCATTTCTTATCCTCCTTCCAGATTGCTGTGATTAACAATGTCCCATTCAATGAGACCTAAAGTTTCATGCAATGGTGCGGGGTCTCGGGCCAATCGGCACATTTCTCCATATCACATGCGTCCCACGCCAACGAGACTATCACTGACAGCTCGAGGAGCTCGATGCCTCTTTCGTATCAAAAGTGGATTTCGTGCTCTAGCGCTGCTTGATCTGGTTCGTGATGGCGGCACTCTGGTAGGACCCCGCTGTCTCAAACTACTCAATCGGATACGGTCCGTCTCATGCAGGGCGTAGAAATTGCACCATTTCTTGGCCATCTTATCATTTCTGGAAGAAGAAACAACCCAGTCCAGCCGAGAAGGACAGCGCCTCTTTTCAATCTCCAAGTTTAGCCAGATGCGTTTTGTTAGTACGTGGACGAGGACTGTTGGCCTAGGCAACACCACATAAACAACAAACACCCCGCTCTCGGTAGATTTCCTTATATGCTTGGAGGGGCATAACTTTCTTCGGAATTGCATCCTCTCGGTCTTTTACCCGACACTAAGATTGCCAAGCCCGGCAGATGGCCCATCGTGCAATGTAATTGCTTATTCATTGGCTCATGTCGGACAGAAGGGATTCACCACAGCTCACCAATGTCTCTCCGGTCACACGAAACTGTGCTAAATTTCTGCAGCTAGGCTGACAGCTTAGTCGCAGACAACGTGTCGTCCGCGTGGCAGAAACTTGGGCCATTGTCGAGACAATGCAATCGTCTTCTTGGTGACAGTCGAAGAACCACAAGGGTTCCTCTGAGAGGCCGCCACCATCCGGGAGTATCCGCAAGAAGACCCCTGGCTAGGATCTGACACTAGGCGACCAACCACACATTCCATCCATCTCGAATTGGCGATGCGGGGTAATCTCAGTGCGGTATCCGCGGGAGACGCGAAACATCTGCAAGCGAGCAGCGTTGCACACATGTAGTTGGGATTCGGAGGAAAGACCCCGACTACAACCCCCACGGCGACGGCTGACCGAGATGACGGAGTTAAGATGGATAAAAGTTGAGATGACATTTGACGTCGCAACACACAATTGGCGATCAGTTCTGTATGAACACGTCGAAACTTGGCATTCTATGGTGGCCAATGAGGTACCGGGAGTCGCAACCGAGGTTGCACTTTTCTCAACGATAGTTGCATTGGCCAAGGACGCACAATTAATGAAACAGGTTGAGAGACTCTTGGCTTGTATTCGGAATTTCATAGTTCAACTGTAAGTCCGTCTAGTTTGGCGATAGCTATCCATACTAACTACTTTGCTTAAGGAATTGTAGTCCTTTCGTCGCAAACAACCAACTCAACACCTGTTAGGTACTTTTGTTCACGAACATTATGACGGAACGTAATCGCATCGTAGGAATGTTTTTTTTTCACAAAGGACGTACAATTTAGTGAAATTCAGGTAAGGAATTGCATACATGAATCTATTCTTCATATCTAACGGAGTCTGCTCTGCTCCAGGTGCCAGACAGGAATCGGTGATGTAAGATACCCACCAACAAACTTGGCTCTATCGAGCTGGGCTTTCTGAAACAGAAGAATCATTCCATTTCTCCCCTTCAACTCTCCTGATTGAGTCTATTTGGGGCATCCAATACCCCAGCCAGTGACAGTGTCGCAGCAGTCGGCATCCTATTCAGCAATCAGTAACAAGCTCAACCTCGGGAAAGTTGCAGTGGCTTACACAGGTGGCGGACACAGGAGTGTTGGTGCCCTGCTTCATGACGTTGTAGCAGAAGTTGGCCGAGTTGGACGCGCACCAGACTGAATCGCCGTTCTGGTTCATGCAAGACTTCTGGCCCTTGCCCCAGCAGCAGTCTGTCTGGGGGTAATTGCGTCCGACTTTGCACTATTTCATTGTCAGTTGCTTTGTGACTGAGAATGGTTGGAAAGATAGAAAGCTTACCTCAGCGGCAAGAACGGCAGGAACAGCGACAGCTGAGAGGATGGCGGTGATGACGACTGAGAACTGCATTTTGAATGAAGGTTGATGATCGAAATCTGATCTTGAAATGAGAGTTGATATAGAAAAGAGTGGAAGACTGGTAGTGAATTGGATGTGTAAGTGCGAGGATGATGAGAGACAAAAGATATTGAGAAGGAACTTCAACGCTTCTTATATCCTCCAAGCCTCGTAAATGGGTTTCCTCATTCTCCTATGAACCCGACACGGCCATATTCTCGGTGATCCCGATTCCAGAATAGACGCACAAATACTCAATTCTTGACAGGATAATCTAAAGGAGTTTTGCCAACGCAATGAGACTGAACTAAGTTGGCAGAAGGCGGTGCATTCTCTAACAGTCTAGTGCACCTACGGGTGATCCGAGATAGATTCCCATCAAATCCCGGTATCCACAACACCTCGTAGGGCTGTGAAGGTGCCTTGCCTGACTGCGGTACCACTCAGCGGTCCAAAACTACAATCCGAGGCCGCGCTATAGTTGCGAGTGCAGCGCATGGATAGTCTTGATTCAAGCATTTTTTTCGGCTCAAGAGGGCGCGATACCGAGGACTTGGGTTGATTAAGATCTATCTGTACCTGACTTGCATGCACCATCACGGGCCATCTTCTGCTCCAGGCCGTTGGCACGAACTTGGCTTACGACGCAAGAGATTTAGCTTTGCAGGGAACAGTAGCTTAATGTGAGACTACGAGCACGGAAGCACGGCTGTCAGTTGATAGCTGCTCCATATTGCAGAGTCTATTTTATGGGGTAGGTCACGTAGGGACAGCGATGAAATCTAAGTGAACCCCGCATACCAAGCCCGAGTTGTTAAATGGTAGAGCCTCATTGGGTAGGCGAAAGAAGGCCTTCAAGAGTAATTGAACCTTCTTGTAGTCTTAGCTCCTGCCAAGAGGCGATGTTCTGTAAGGGGTGGTGATGATAGACAAAGAATGAAGCGAAATTCGGACATGGTGGAAAACTATTGCACAGACTCGTCCGGATAATTTGGTGACAACTCAAGTCAAAGTCTGATATTTGTTGTCTTAACTACTGTCGGAAATCATTTGTGCAAAATGCTACTTTACTAGAGGTTTCATTGAAGCAATTTGTTTGCTATGCATCTGTTGTGTACTGAGTTTCCTATTAGAGAAATGAGAGCTTGATGGTGTACGGAAGTCTGTCACTCGATCCCGCCGGGGTACTTGAAGGTGAAGTTTCTATAGAGCGAGGAATGTCATTGTTTTGTAGTCTGCTAGATATATCATGACCATCTCCTTCTATCTAATTTGAACCAATCTCAATCCGCTAGATCATCTCTCCTCATAGTCTATCTATTTGGGGCAGCCGGTTCCCCAGCCGTTGAGAGTGTTGCAGCAGTCAGCATCCTGGTATTGTGTCAGTAAGAACTAGCTCATCTCGAATCAGTGTTGCACCTTACGCAAGTAGTAGACACCATAGCCCCATTGGGTCCCTTAACATTGGTGCAGTAATTGGCGGTATCGGCCTCGCAGAAGTACTATTCTGTCCGTTAGTACTGTTTTCCATCATTGACCGAAAGAGGTGTACACACCCGGTTGCTGTTCTGTCGCAGGCAGGACTTGTATCCGTCATTGCCTCCCCAGCAGCAGTCAGTACGAACAGAGTTTCCGATCGCGCACTGCAGCTTGTTAGTGTGCCCATATCATCTTATTGAGGCATGTTGCCAAGCACATACGTGAGCAGCCATGACGGTGGAGCTAGCGGTGGCAAGAGCGGCCAAGAGAATGTTGGAGAACTGCATTTTGAAAAATGGGTGAAAAAGTGAAGATATAAGAAATCTTGTAGTAGTGAGAGACTGTGAGTGAGATGTGTCGAGTTTGACTGTGTTGTAATGATTGTGAGTGATGAGTTAGGAAAGTAGATGGTGAAAGGAGAGTCAAGTCGATGACTTATATACACGAGGGTATCTCTTCATCGTAAAGCACTAAGGTACGCAGTTTACAAGTTCATCTCCAAAATCTGGAAAAGACACTCAGATCGTGACGCTATGGCTCAGTCGGGATTCTCTTAGGCCAACACAACCACGGTAAAGACGATGGATGCTTAGCCTCGTTCCATCACAAAAGCTTGATAAGTTGGTATCCCAAATTCGTCTGAAGATGCGATCTGAAGTCAAGAGACAATTGTCAGGGATATCTAGTCAAGCTACGGTGATGTGCCGAAGCTCTGGCCAGATGGTGGGGCATTTGCGAGCCCTGCGACGACTTGTCGAGCCACCAGAAGGCCCGAGTATGAGCTATTAATGAATACGTTTGTTCTTTCTACCTTGGTCTGCCGTCTAAAGTGCAGATCCCGTGAGGCAAATTCAACTCGCATCTACATAGAATGCCGTGTCATGGTCGGTTTCGGATGCCCAAGCAGTAGTCGAGTCATGGCTCCGTGATAACTAAGCGGGGGTCCAATCGTTCGATTTACGTGTCCTAAATAGGCAATTTCAACATTTCTATCATCTCAGCCACGTTACTAGACGAACAAAGTTTGGACTGACTTGAAGATCCAGTTCGTCTTTACTTGTGAGGATACGGCTAGGCATCCCACCTCCTGCTCGGCATCCCCGCATAGCCGCCTTGGTATGCGCTGTCAATCAACTCAAGACGGACATGATCGGCTTCCGAGTTCATCTAATGAGACTGACTCGGCTTGAGTACTTGCCTAGACGCTCACTTGTAAATGGTTTTTTGCGAATATATTGTGACTTGTTGTCATCCGTGCAGCCTGTGGGGCGCTTTTACCCTTTGATACAGCTCAGCCGCCTTACACTAGCGGCTTTGAATCTTTGGCCTACAGACTCTACTTGCCTACCCCATTATGTTAGGTTTGTAGGCTTACTTTGAGACGCGCCGTATTGATTGCATTTTGCGCTTCTTTGATTATTCCGTAGAGTCTGTAGCGTTCTTTTAGAGACCATCATGAATGGTCTGTTCTCGAATCCGAAACCGAATCATACACATACTCATTCCATGAGCCGGCGATGCCGTCTTCGAGTATCAACTGTGGCATTTCACTTGGTATAAAGTAAGTGACAAACTCCCATACAATCCAACTATTCTCATCACCACACTCACACAGTCAACTCACAGTCTCTCACTATCAACACACTCTCTCAACAATCTTACTCTCACTTACTTCGTTTTCAACTTCGCAACTTTCAACCTTTTCAAATCTTCCATCATGCAGTTCTCCAAGATCGCTCTCATCGGCCTTGCCTACACCTCCGGCACTCTCGCCGCCTCTGTGAGTCTTTCACTTCAGTGAAACCATGTCTTGTCCCAGCTACTAATAGCCAATACAGTGCCGCATCTACAGCTGGTTGAACGGCGAAGCCGTCCTCGACAACTGCTGCTGGGGCAAGGGCCAGAAGGCTTGCACCAACCAGAACAAGGGCGGCACTGCCCGTGGCACCAGCGCCGCTTACTGCGCTGAGCAGAGTGCCAGCTTCTGCGAGAATGTCATGCTCGGAGGCAACCCGATTACCAAGACTTGCGTAAGTTTTTCTCCTCAAAGGAGGCGGGTTCTATATGGATAAGTACTCACACTTAATATCACAGGATGCCGACTGCTGCTCCACTACCACCGGCTGGGGTATTGGCTGCCCCAAATAAGGGCATTCGGATTGGATTCACTGGAGGATGCTAGCATGCTTTCTTTGTCCTTAAATACATCAGTGAATAAGACAAGTTGACTCTGACTCAGTCTCAAAATTATGATTCTGATGACCTCCTGCCTCAACCTCGACTTTTCCGAAATCATCTTATACTACCTGAATGGCAGAGAACCCAAAGTGCTGCATAATAGAGAAAGCTACTCATGCCTCGTGGCTGAGCAAGGCAGGTTACGAAGGGGAGCTGAGGCACCGTTGGTCACACTGAACACGCACGAATATACACCTGCCGCCCAATTACCTGGCCAAGGCCGTAGGACGAAAATTGTGAGAAGAAGGCATGAGCGGCGTCTGAAGTGTACATGATCTAGTGGAGGAAGTATTAACGCATAATTGGGTCCTGCAAAGGTTGCGAGCTCGAAATTGGTGGTCCTACATAATGCCATAAATAGCTCATTTCTTTTGGCTTTCGATCTTGGTCAGACCGTTTCAGTCACGACCTGTGATGGTGAACTTCATGATTTCGAGTCCCATCATCAGAAAATTTGCCTTTGCGAATTGATCGAGTCTGTGACTAAATTGCACTTATCAGTATTGATTTCTCTGCCCTACATGCGTCATCACCTAGGCAAAATCTTCATCATGCCTCAACGTCCTAAGAAGATCCGACGCCTTCGAGGCATTCGTTCGATGGTTGCCCAACTTGAACATTATGCAAAGGGCCAGTACGCCAGCTCGTACACATATCCGGTCGCCATCCTCGCGTGCTGCACGACGTGATCGAACGAGACATGCTCCATCGTGTCGTTTGGACTGTGAATGTACGGGTTATGGTTGCCAAAAGGTGTCTCAAAGATGAATGACGACGGATAGCCATTGCGGTTGGCAGACGCGTGGTCGGAGCAGGCATATCCACAGACGGTCTCCTCGTAAGGGATATCGGTGTACTGAAAAAGACGTGGATCAGCGCTTGCACATCTTTGAATTCTTATCATGGAGACAGGTTATAAGAGTATAAAAGACAAAAAGTGACTCACAGTGTCAATGACGCGCTTCATGAACGCAACCTGGTCGAGGTCTACCCAGTCCGTAACCACTCCGAACCTCTCGACGCCATCGCGACCGACATAGCCAACCATGTCTTGCTGCAGCATTGACACGACCTGACGGTTAGAGGCACGGTACTGGGTGAAGATATCCTGGCTTCCAAGAAGGCCGGCCTCTTCGGCGCCGTACCAGTGGAACTCTAGGGTGTTCAGGATGTCACCAGACGCGATCTTCGGATCGGAGAGGAGGACACGAAGAACCTCGAGAATCATCACGGATCCGGAGCCGTTGTCATCTGGTACAGTGGCATTAGTAGTCTCTTCTCCGCCATCGATTGTGAAGCATTGGCATCGAGAGTTTGGAACTTACCAGCACCAGGCGCACGGCCCGCGCCACGATCTCCAGAAATGACAGAATCAAGATGTCCACCCAAGACAACAGTCCGCTGGTTGCGCCCGGGAATCGTAACAATAATACTGGGCTGCGACCACGCGGTATGACGCACGTAGCGGATATTGGCCGTAGGGTGTCCCGCAACATCCAAGACGGCACTAATCTGGCCATACAGCCACTCTGCAGACTCAACGCCCGTCTTGGAGAGGTAGTATCGGTTGTGGAAGGACGAGAAGCGCTCGAGATGCGCGCGCATGTTGTCCTTGTTCAGCTTCGGAATCAGGGCGTTGACGTGGCATGTCTGATTCATCTGCGTTGGGAAGGGAAGGGCGGCGAGAAGCTTGAAGTCTGCGGAGGAGGCGACGGCGGGGACATCTGACCATTCTGTGATGTCGAAGAAGTGGACGCGTTTCTAGAAGTGTTAGCTGCGCTTGCGGGAATGAAGAATGGTGGTCACCCACATCCATCATCTCCCATTTCTCCTCTTCTGTGACGGTGACTGTCTGGCCTGGAGCAATTTCCAGAGTGAACAACTTGTTCGGGTCACGAGGCTCGACAAACGAGCCGGCGGCCGAGGAGGCGGCAAGGGCCGCGAGGAGAGGAGTCAGGCGCATGATGACAGCAAGGCTCCGCAGCTGATGACGATGAACACTTAAATAAAGTCCTCCTGTAATGGGTCAAACTAGGTTGTCTAGGCCCTTATATACTTGCCCAGTCTTCCGAGGCGGTGGGTCGATGCATCAATGAGATGCTGTAGCTCATCTCCTCACCAAGCGGCATGTTACAAGGATGTCACGACTGCTGACATCCGTACGGAACAACACTTGGAGCTCGGCAGAGAAGTGACTCCAGTTGAGGGGTAATTGAATTCAAGCGCAACTGGGGCAATGGTCCCAAGAGCGGCGCAACTCAATCTCATGTATGCCGAGAACTATAACGGGAAGCTGGAAATTATGGAAAGCTTAGCTCGCTCGTTGGCGGTGAGTTGAGCGCCATAAAAGCTGAAGGGAAGCCAACAAAAGGACTTTTGAGTTAGTAGGGCGTAAAAAGTTCCTCGGACCATCCGTGAAGGTAGATCTGCAGCTCTGTAGAGCCATTGACCAATCACCGCGGCGGTATCTATCCAAGACCAACGTCTGTGCTGACAAGGCGAGGGACTGTTCACTTGGCTGTCAGCTCGTCCAAACTTCCAGGACGGTATCGGTTTTTCTCTATCATCTCTGTCGCGGCTTGTGCAGCTCGAGGCCTACTTCGTTGTTTCCTCATTAGGCATGGTGAATGTAAAGCCGAGAGTTCCGACGGAGAGAGATAATGTCTTGAAAGATGTGAAAACATTATTTGAATGTCATCTCAAATGCGCCGAGTCGATGATGCGCCAAGAGCATCTCTATTCGGAAGGTGACTTTTAGCCAAGACGTTGCGCGGGGACTTGCAACTGAGGGGTTGGAAACAAAAGTCAGCCAGGCTTTGTTTAACTTGCGGAAACAAACACCCTAGCACGCCAAGAGTCGCGTAGGATGACCATGGAAAATCAAAGCTCTGTGCAGGATCCGCGGGGATGGAGAACTTTTGAGATTTTGATGATGTTTGAGGATCATGAGGATGAGTATGTGAGGGCTGGACCTCAATGACCATGTCAACTCGTCTTCTCGAACCCCAAGACGGTTGATAATATGAGAGTACCGATTCGCGACGGGATTTTCACGACAAACCCAAGAAAGGCTGTCTCTCAAATGACCCCCATCCTTCATCCATGCCTTCGCGCAGGGCTATCACCAGCAGGAAACCTCGCACACATCCAATAAGACTATCATTCACTACAGTCCATCCAATCAACCGATACCACTCGACCCAAGACGGCGAGTACGGCGGGTACTTGACGCGAAAAACCCAGGATATCGCCACGAGAGTAAAGGTGATGCATTGGAAAGTGAGACCAGGAAGACTAAGGGCGCCTGCGTCGCCACCTCGAGAGCGTATCTCGCGTGCTTGTGCAATGGCGGCGACGATGATGAATGCGGTGGACAGTGGGATGAGGAGGACGTAATGGAGTAAAGCGAAGATATCCTGGGTCCATCGACGTGGTTCGGATCGGGATGATGGCAGACTGGCGTCTATGAGGACTGGAATGATGCTGAAGGAAAGAAAGATGACGAAGATTGTGATGGCGGCTCCTCTTTGGATTCTTCTTTCGTGGCTTTGAGACGCATGCCGAATAGACAGAGCGAACCTAGGGGGACAGGGGTAAGCCCAAGCTCATAGACAGGTTTGCAATCGCTTTTCAATCTTCAGGATCCTCACAAGTAGATAGAACAAAGCCAGACAATCATCAACTGGCTGAGATTGAGCCAGTCTCCCGCTGTAGCTGGGGTATTAACAAAGGCGTCGGGCCGCAGAGATGCGCTATTGTTGATGTTGAGAAAGAGACCAATGGTGAGCTGTTCTGTGGCGCTCAGGAGGTTGAAGAGCACGTAGTAGAGCGAAAGGCCGTTACAGTGGCCTTGTTCACGGAGTCGGTGGTATTGCGGTGTAAATGAGATGAGGCTTAGGATACTAAGGGCTCTGAATGACTTTAGTTAGTAAATTGTAGAGAAGGGGATGTCATTTTCTGAGTAGTCATCTGTAGGTAGTCCCCTTTTCATATCCCGGTAGCTTGTCGTTGTCATCATCCACAAGATTACAATCATCCGGGCGACGACGGATGGGGAGTTTGGGAAAGACGGTAGCAGTAGCATATGGATGAAACTCAGTGGAAGGTCACTCACACTCTAGCAAAGTTGGGCAAGATATCAGGAGCCATCGTGAACCTAGCGACAGCGGAATCGCGACGCCGAATTTTTGGCAATGACTCAAGAATGGTCGCTAACTTGAGAAAAATTATTATCAAAGTTCTTTCTTCACCAAATCTAGACGGGCTGCGGTCAGTTGGCTGTTGTATGTTGCCATCGAGTGATCCTGTAGGATTCAGGCATCCCATCACGTGGGCCGTCGAGCCACGATAATTTGATTGAGCGAGAAAGTTCCGAAGGGTCCACACCCACAACATCTCAAGCAAACCAGTCATCGTGGACGATATCTGAATGTACTCGCGGGAAGTCAATGGATTATTAGGGCTATCTCCTATCTCATCTATCGGAACTCCATGTATTATGGCATAGAGCCGCATGTCCTGATTCGTCAATCCATTTGATCATCTTACGCAAATCCTATGGCCAACCAAGAGCAAACAGAGCCAGGCTAACTTTCGACCGTATGCAATTCTGATTCATTACTGTCGACCTACAGCTTTCAGAAGATGTAGAACTTTTGGGCATACTTCTCACCAAACTGCCAAGAGAAGTCGCAGTGCTCTCCGCCCCAGAGACGCATTCGGGTCTGGCTGGGGTCGTACAGCTTGAAGGCCTTGGTGAAGAGGATGTCGAGGTCCATGTTGCCGACGGTGGTATCCTGGCCCCAAGGCAACCAAGCGATACGGCAGGTTCCAACTTGGGCAAGGAGGGTGGCATTGGTGCTTCGGAACTCGTCTCTGCTGAATTGGAAGCGGAAGCGGCGGATAGACATGAAGTTGCGGAGCTTCACACAGTCGGCGATGAGGGGCGAGTCGGGCTTGGCGCCGCCCCAGAACGTGATCCGGCCGGTGCACCGCTTGGAAGGGCCAAGGGGCGTGTCGTGTCTCTCCAGTCTGGTGCCAAGTGCCTTGCTGTCAGCGAGATGAGTGCTGAGGAAGTTGTCGTTGAGCTGGGCTGTGATGTTGACGCCGTTGCTGTCGGTGACGGTATAATCGACCCAGTTCAGTGAGTCATCCGTGTTGCTAAGGATCATGGCCATTTCTGCTGTAGCAGCCATGTCTTCGGGAGATCCAGACTTGACCATCATCGCACCTTTCTCGGCGATCTCTGGGACGGTAACGGCAGAAATGAGATCCCGCTTGCCTTCCTCGTAGTCTCTGGGGATGTGGCCCTTCGGCGCATTGCTGTCTCTGTAGATGAGATGGAACTCGCCCATGTGCTTCAAGTGAGTCTCCTTCGCAAAGCCACACATAGCGCCCATCTTACCAAGGATGTAGTCAGATCCGGATTGAGCTCCGTCCCAAAGAAGCATACGCTCAAGGAAGCTAGCGATATCGAAGCCGGTGAACGTGACGTTGTCGGTGGTCAGGGGACGGAAGCCGATGGCACAAGTGTCGTGGGCGGCGATCGGAACCAGTTCGTAGTATTGGTCGCCAAACACTGCGACCTTGGCTGTGTTGGACTTGAGGAAGTCGAGAAGCTTCCCACAGTCCCTTCTGAGGGGACGACCAGACTCTTGCCAATCCGCGGAAAGCCACATGGCATCGCAGTAGGGACCTTCCTTTGGACCACCGATTGTCAAGTCGAATTGGGGTTCGTCGTCCTTCTTGGAGGGGATACCGATGTCGGTGTCAGTGACAGTGTGGGCATTCCCACGACCGGAACTAAAGGCGGAGGTGTTTCTGGGGATGTCGTCGAAGGACTGGACAATGAGAGGCGCCTCATGCTCGGTGTCGCGAATCTTAAGGGCGGTGCTGTTGTTGTTCGGAATGAAGGTATCGTTGCCCAGATTGAAGGTTGGTTCATCGAGAGGGCCGCGCTGTTGAAGTCTCCAGTACACAGGAGCAATGCCCAAATCGCCTTCATAGACAGTGCATTCAGCCTCACCAGAAGCAGACATGCGTCCCTTGTCGGTCCAGGCCTTGCGGCTCAGAGATATGTCGAGGAAGTTGGCCATGTCGCCACTTGAAAAGACGACGTTGTGGTGGACGGTGCGAGTGCGGTAGGCGCAGGAACCTACAAAGGCGACCTCGGCCCAGCGGTTGAGGTCGATCTTGTTGTCGAAGTAGAAGAAGACGGGGTGGCTGTGACAGAAATCGTAGAGGGCCTGGCAATCATCGCGACGAGGAGTGCCTTTGTTGTCATTATCCTTCTGACTGGCACGGACGGTGCAAAGCTCCATAAGCTTAGGCGCCGTCTTGATCTTGAAGTGCTTGCCAATATCGTCGGGGAGCTTCGAGACGTCGTCAGCCATGAACACGCCAGGAGCGACGTGGATCACGACATCAGAGCCGTTAGCTGCCTTGTAAGCGATAGTGCTGTACTCCGCGACAGGAGCAGGAACCTCAGCGCGGATCTGCTCGAGACCAATGTGCTCAGAAGCAGTATGCTCGGGGACGGCGCGCGAGAGAGCCATCGCCGCAAGGGCAAGGACTGGCGCGAGAATTATTCGCATCGTGAGACTTGGGACGCGAGACGGTGTCTCCAGTCTAGAGGTTGTACTTTTGCTTTGCGTAAGGAGATTTGAAGGAAGCCAAGTCGCACAATGATTAATGATTGGGATGTTAGGGAATGGAGAGAAAAGAGAGGGCCAGATGAGGAGTCGATGAGGGAGGAAGAGTGAGGGAGTGAGGAGGGAATCTTCGTCCAAGGAGGCACTGACGGTGAAGTGGTTCTTTCTTCTGGTTTGTGGAGGGAGAAAACATAAATCAGGGCTGCGTGGTTGGAGGCTGAGGAAAGATACTCGCGTAGCCCGGCGGCGGAGAGGGAGATCACGGGACTTGCTTGCTTCTATTTCCTTTTTGGGTAACTAAAGCGGTGAGAGAGCGGTGAACGTAAAGATTTTCAGATGAATATACGTCTACATCGAGGGAGGAAGGAGCTGGCCCTGGACGGTAGGTGAGTCGTGCCTTTCCGAAGTTGATATTGCGACTCACCTAGATAGCCCAACGAGGAGTCGTAGGTGAAGTGAGGTATAGAGAGGTGAGATCACGGTGTACAAATTAGGTTAGTAAACCACTTCACGCTTGATATGCCGCATATGAGATTGGAAGCTAGAATGCAAACACACGAATCTTGAGTTTTGAGTTTTGATTTATCCACCTGAGAAGATCGTGCCTCGAGAAGCCCGATACGGACCACATGACGAGAAGGTCATGGTCAGAATTTGTTGGACTTCGCAATGTCGTGGCGGGTGGAAGGAAACATCTGAGCGGAAAAATCCCTTGCAGGCACTGAGAGACGGCGTGGTCACACAGGCTAGGGTGCCCCAAGGTTGAGTACTCTACAGCTTTGATTGTTGATGCGTCAGAATGAGTGACTTGACTTCCTCACTGCCAGAGAGCTGCACAAGTAGCTTTGAGAACAATGATCTTGCCCGTAGCGCCTTTCTTACTTGAACAGCGGTTTGGTCGTACAAGCTAAAGCATCATTCATGCAAGGACAAGTAGCAAACCCCTCTGACGTCTACAAACTCATTGAACGCGATTTCCAAATTGCGGGGTGACATTGTTGCTGCAATGGTATGTTTGGTCTTATCTATCTGAGTTCTCTAATGAAATGATGATTGCCTATTGCAAGACCGGGAGTGTCAATTAGAGTTGACGAGAACCGAAGCTTCAATGCTATAGGAGAAGATACCGCGCAAAGGGCAGATCATTCCAGGGATATTGAAACGAACGAGGTCACAATTGACCAGCAGTTCGCAAGTTCCGATTTAGTCAGTAGTAAAAACCAGCTTCTTTAATTTGTTCTGAGATTGCCTCACGCTCGCTCTCACTGCTCGGCGCCTTTTCAATTTTCGTATAACATCAAAACTCACAGTCTGGGAATCGCGTATCCCCAAGTTCACTCTGTCAAACTTTTGCGGACGAGCACGCCCGCCTTGAGTGATGGAAGCGTGCCTTGGGGTATAATAGTAAAGCGTTTCTGGCATGAGGCAAGTAACGGTGTTGATGCGAATAAATCGGAGAAGGAGAAGATATAAACTGCAACAAAGAATTCCTCTGATAAAACCTTAGACAACAATCAAGCTACAGCCTAGATGAGGCAAGTGAAATAATACGTTCCCGATCGTCTGCTCTACAATTATGGAGTTTTAAGGCTTATCAATAGATAAGAAACCCTCTTGAGAAAATTGTGATTGCATGCATTGCTGAAGTTACTACGAGCTGTTCAATTTCGAGTCCGGATGCAGTCTGCATATGCTCACGATGGTCCACTTCTCCTGCTTATGTGCACCAGCAATATTCAAGCTGGAGTATGTCCGAAAAGCCCCTCAGTGATATCGATCCAAGAGACCATGGTCATCAATATGACAAACAAATGACATCTTAACTGCAGAATTTTGTGACTTTTTTGTAGATGCTTTGTGTAGATGCGGCTAATATGTAGTGCGCGTTTAGCTGCCGCTGGCTCCTTGGACCTTCCCTCATATGAGCACAGCCACACAAAGGCTCAACTACAGTCTAGCAGTGGGATGCCGTAAACACAAATGATAGTTGTCATTGGAATTGAGAGTCTTAGTCAATCGTGCCAGATCGGGACATTCCAAGCAAAGCACCCAAGCCCCAAAGAAATCGGCTACCTATCCGAAAGAGGCACACCTTGGCTCCCATTGAATCATACCGTAGCTCATGTTCCCGCTGTATGATTGCCAACGTACTATGTACGTCTGTTATGCATGTCAAACCTTTGAGTAAATTGGTTCGATATCGTTGTTAATGGAGCGGATCGCCGGAACCGGAATCTTGGGCCGGGTGGCTGGGAATGTTTCCCGTCCGTTATCAAACGAATCCGAGGAACCCCCAGCCAGCCGACGAGTCATTTTTACGCCTTTGGGCCCCGTCTGGCCCCGCAGAAACATGTCAACCCCATAGAATGATCCGGGGCCGCCATGCAATGCTGCAATAAACCGCAGCAATAAGCATGAACTAGCCAAATCCCCGGGTTGGGGTCTGTTGCTATGCCGTAATCTTATTCTGCCCAGACCAGTTGATCTCCTCCGGCTATCAAGATAAGTATCAGATAAGGCCTTTCCTCGTCCATTCACATCCCAACACTGGCTGACAAACATTGAATACGGGGGAGACTCGAGAGCCCACACACCGAAGCGGCCCAAGATGGAGACCATCCCAGGACTTAACCACTAGGTCGGTATGGCTCCGCCGACGACGGCACTGGTCACTTTTTTGCCGAGCTGATAAGAGAAAACCCGAGAGCACGGAACCAGCGTTCGCCTGCCTTAGCCTCGAGCGCATTCGGAGCCCAAACCCACGTGTGATAGGACCCAAGCCGTCGAGATAAGGTCGATGATGATTCTCCAGAGTATTGGTCAATTGGGACATCTTCCATGGTTTCTAGCGTGGGCATGGAAGGGCCGGGCGAGTGATTTTTCCCACAAGCCGGATATTGACACCGGAATCCATGGGAATTCGAATTGTTCCTTATCGCCTTGGCTACAGTCATGTATTCTCGCGATAAGTCGTCTTCACTGCAAGGACCGCTATATAAGACGAAGTGAACATGCCGCCAAGTTTCGTTACTTGACCAGCCAGCAGAGCAGTTCAGAGCATCTCCCTCTCCTCATAGCCCCCATTGTCCTCTAGGAAACCACTCGCAGCTTTGGTGACTTTCCATCAGCACGACAATCAGCTAAGATGCAGACTCGCAGCCTCCTCCTCGCAGCCTCTCAGCTGGCTCTCGGCCTCGCGGCCCCGGCCCCGCTCCCGGCATACAACCTTCTCTCTACCCGCGAGACGCACTACAACGCCAGCCTGCCCAACATCACAATTTTCGCCACGGGCGGCACCATCGCAGGTTCAGCCTCCTCAAATGCCCAGACCACAGGCTACCAAGCCGGCGCTCTCGGCGTCGATATCCTCATCGCCGCCGTCCCGGAGCTGTGGAACGTTTCCAACGTCAAGGGCGTGCAGGTCGCCAACGTAGACTCGGGCAGCATCACCCCCGGCATCCTCCTCAACCTCACCCGCCTCGTGCAAGAGGCCCTCGATGACCCCTACTGCCAGGGCGCCGTCATCACCCACGGCACCGATACCATGGAGGAGTCCGCCTTCTTCCTTGACGCTACCATCAAGAGCGAGAAGCCCGTCGTCGTCGTGGGCGCAATGAGACCCGCCACCGCCATCAGCGCCGACGGCCCCATCAACCTCCTGGAGGCCGTCACCCTCGCCGGCAGCCCCGCCGCCGCAGGCCGCGGTACCATGATCGTCCTTAACGACCGCATCGGCAGCGCCTACTACACCACAAAAACCCACTCCAACTCCCTCGACACCTTCAAGGCCGTCGAGCAGGGCTACCTTGGCTTCTTCCTCGACATCAAGCCCGTCTTCTACTACCCTCCGGTCCTGCCCCTCGGCCGCGCCTACTTCAACGTCACCGAGGCCTCCGCGCTTCCCGAGGTTGACATCCTCTTCGGCCACCAGGCTCTTAACCCTGCCCTCGCTACCGCCGCCGTAGCCAGCGGCGCCAAGGGTCTCGTTCTTGCTGGTATGGGTGCCGGTGGGTGGACTACGCCCGGCCGTAACGCGCTTAAGACCCTGGCGCAGGAGAATGGCACGCAGATTGTTGTCTCTAGCAGAACCATGGGTGGATTTGTGGAGGATGACGATGCCCTTAACACGTATGGTGGCTGGAACTTGAACCCCCAGAAGTCGCGCATCCTGTTGCAGCTTGCGCTTTACTCTGGCTACAGCTCCTCGCAGCTCGAGACGCTATTCAAGTTCGCGCCTTAGATGGAAAGAGACATGACACTGAATTATGAGATCATGAGTACATAGATATAATCATAGAAAAATAGTAATTTTTTATCATTAGAACTAGGCAATTCCCGTGATGTCTGAATTCTTAGCTCGACCTGCTAGGTGTATTGGCATAACCTTTCTAATAACGGCAGGCGGCTTTCCGATGCCAACAACCGTGTTCTCCTTCTCTACTTTCTCATGTAATCTCAGCTTCCGGTGCTGTTGCAAAACTGCCAAGGCAGTTCCCGCCGGACAGGGATCACATGTCCTTCTTCAAAGAGCTCTTCTGCAACTCAGCAACCTTTGCAAAGACCCGCTTTGTCTCGGCGCAGCTCTTGATAATGAGATAGAAGGGAATAATGATCCAAAAGGCATTGAAGAAGACGTAATAACACCAAAAGTAAAAGTCTTCAGGTCGACAGTATATCATTTTGGCAACGAGCTTGTCAAACGAGCACGTCGCAAAGTACAAGACATCGCCGTAGAGCTGCCCAAGACTTATGATGATCTGCAGTGGGTGGCGGAGGGGATGCCCGGTGACGATGAAGTATGTGCACACGAAGGACAGCGGACCCCAGCAGAATGCGGTAATGGTCTCCATGCAGACGATGAAGGAGTCCTGGGTCAGGTAGCGGGAGTCGGAGAGGGAGTATTCTTTCCAGAGCTGGCCGAATATGTGTAGGGATGCTGGCATGCTTGATTGATTGTATGAGAAGTAGCCTGATCGGGTGTTAGTCGAGGTGGTCCACACGACGGTCTAGGTTACAGGTAGGGGGTCGAGCATGGATGACTGACCTTCGAAGAAGAGATGGATAAAGGCGCTTAGAGTGAACCACAGTGCCGTGGCGACCTCGCCATTAGGAAGATTCGGGCTCGTTCTTTTGATGATGCGGTATGTCGGTATGAGGATGGCGGTTGCCCCTGCGGCAAACATACCACGCAAAGCATGCGCGCCAAACGTGTTGGTAACGTAGCCTGGGAGTACAGCCTCCGCAGGGAAGTAGGGGTGGGCCGGGATAGTGGCGTTCATCACGATTTCTGCAGGCATAGTGGGAATCTTCCTGTTTCGTTCTTTGCCCTTAGTTCTGTTTTCTGGTCAAATTCACCTACACTGAAGGGAAGTTCGTGAGCTTTATGGATGTCAGGTGAAGGATTCATGATGCAAAATTCCTACGCCTCGCGATCCACTCTGCCACAGCCGGGAGAGCTGCCATCCGCGTCGTGCGATTTTCAGCTCTTGTTCGTACAGAGACATCCGCCAAGTACTAAGCAAACTTACATTCTATTGGCCACAGGATTAGCATAAGCAGCCAAGCGAGATTGCACCGGCATCGTATTCGGGTTCAAGCATTTTTGTCAGACATAACCACGGACGAGAGAGTAGAGCATACTCAGGAGAGGACTTTAGTGCTATTCCCCGGGGCCGCCAGGTGCAAAAGCCCGATCCGGGATCCACACCTGGAGGCCGAGTCTGCCGTCGCCCGAGGGTCCAACACCGGGCTATTCCACCGAGTGAAACATGACGCGGAAGAGGATGCACGACGTTTTGAACATTGAACCTCTAAAATCGTTGTCTAGATATCTATGGACTGATACTTATCACCTGTGAGTTGGGTATACCATTACAATCATTACATCTCGTCACCCCATATAGTGTCGAGTCTCGTTTCCATTGCCAAGGCCCTTCAGACGTCGCCCTTCTTTTCCCCCTTCTTCTTACGGATATCGACCCAGCCCATACCCCACGAGAGCACAAACGCGAGACCACCAATTCCGATCATGAGGTAAAACACCTCACCGATACTCTTCGAATATGCCACCAACACCCCAGGCAAATCGCTCTCCGGTACAACGGTCCTAAACCCTGTGCCGCCCGCAGCCAGAACTGTCTTCACATCTACTGCCGGAGCGTACTTTGCCAAGTTCTTGCCCAGACCTTCGCTGAAAATGACTTCGCCTGCTGTCAGGAAAATGGCACCGCCAAACGTTTGCATGAAGACAAGCATTGCCATTGATACAGAAAGGGTCGCTGGCGGTATATTGGCTTGGACGGCGATGATGTGCTGGAGAAGCGTGAATATTAGCTTAGCCTTTCCAAGTCGCATGACAGCATATCTCACCATTTGCATACAGGCACCACGGCCGGCGCCGAGGAGGACTTGATAGCCAATCCACTTGGCAGAATCTGTAGATGGATCCCAGGTAGAAATGAGGCCGTTACCGATCGCCGATAAGACGGAACCAAATACAGCCCAGGGAAGGTAGTATCCCATCCTACCGACTATGAAGGATTAGTATCTCCATTATTCCATAGTCGGATTCCAAGGACGCAACAGCCGTCAACTTACCTAAAGCCCCTGAGGCGACAGCAAAGACCAACTGGGCAATGATAGTCGGCAAGAAGTGAACACCACCCCGGAACGGCGTCTCACCCTTGACGCTCTGGAAATACATGGGGATGTAGTAGCTTGACACCTGTGTAATGCTCATGTTCAGGGCTCCAACCAGACTGCTCGTCAAGACGATCCTATTCTTGAACAGCCCCATTGGGACCATGGCTTTTTCGTCGCCTTCCCTGTGCTCCCAGAAGATGAATAGCCCAGCGGTCACGGCAGCGCCGACGAACAAGCCGATAACTACCGATGAGTCCCAGCTATAGTCATTACCACCGAACTGTAGAGCGAGAAGGAACATGATAGCCGCGGGAGCGAAGAGGGCGAAACCAGGAAGATCGAGATATCGGGGTATTTGGACGAGGGAGACTGGCTTGGTGATCTTCGACGGGATGTGGATAAGGAAAAGCATAGCTGCGGTGACTGCACCAATTGGAAGGTTGATGTAGAAACCTGTATGAAAAGTTAGTATTGTTCCCATCCACAAATTGTAGCCCAACTACCGGGCAAAGATAACTAAGCTGAGAAATGAGTCAACTTACACCAACGCCAGGTCGTATACTGGGTCAAGGCTCCTCCCACAAGAGGTCCAGCGACAATGCCAATGTTCGAAATACCGATCATGATCCCAATTATCAACGGTCTCTTTTCCAATGGGACGGTGGCGCCGATGATAGTCAATGAACCATTGAAAAGTCCCCCAGATCCCATGCCTGAGACAGCCCGTCCGATGATGAACAGTGTTGATGAATTAGAGAGGGCACAGATAAGAGATCCGGCCTCGAAGACGAAGAGGAAGGCAAGGAATATTTCTTTCGAATGACGGTGCGTGTAAAGCTTGCCGGCCAAGGGCTGTAGGGCGGCACTGTTATGAAATGCATGTCAGCTTTGGTGATTCGATGAGCACTTGGCTCGGAGATTTTGCCGTGTAAGAGGCATAGAGTTGACATACCCACAGAGACTGTATGCTGCACCATACCATCCCACGTCAGAAAGAGAGTTGAACGCTGTTGTGATCTCCGGAACGGCCTAGACCCAGTGTCAGACTTGCCATGAGCACCTCGTCACATGCACCACTTGACAACCGTACCGTAGTGATGATAGACATGTCCAGCATCATGAGAAACACAGTGAGCGTCAGTGCCGCCAGGACAAGGATGAGCTTGAGGCCCTCGATGTACTCCTCCTCGGCTTCCTCTTGGTCCGCCGCCGTGCTTCCCTCATCTTCGGTACCGCTTTCCTTCTTATCGGTCTGCTCAACATCCGAGTCATTTGATGGTGACAGTGGCTTTTCCGACATATTGAGAACGATAGGAGTCGTCGATGGTTGTGTCATGGCCGATGCCGGCGATGTGAAGCGGGTCTTGGTAAGCTCCCTGGAGCTTCGTGAAGTAGGCCGGTCCATGTTTAAGATCTGGAAAAGATCTGGTGAAATGTCTGGGCATCAAGGAAATAGTATGGATGAACCTTGGCGCATCTTATGTAGCAGGTAACACTGACTTCGAAAACAACAAGACACGGTGATGCGCACGCATGTAAGAAACCCTTAGCCCGCATCTGAACTCCGTCTCGTAACTCCCTGGACCCATCCTTAACCCCGTCGTGTCAACAACAAGCAAACGCCAGCCGGCATTTTCTGGTGCTAACCCGCTCTCGGGTGTCCAGACTCGCTTAACCCGGGTCACGGTGTAAGGCTGACAATAGCGCAATCGCTGCACATCCGGGGTTCACACTAACCCCGAGGAGACTTTGGTAATACCTAACCCTTCACACCACATCAAATTTCCGTTCACACGCCAACGATTGGTCCCAACAGAGTGGAACTTACGACTCGGGCATACTTGCCCTGTTCTCTACTAAGCTATCTGGTCATTCAGCTTACTTTGGCATGCTTACCTAGTGCGCTGGCTGTTTTATTAGCCGTTTGTTGGTTTTGAATTCGGGAGGATTCGACTAGCTGCATACTGCGAGAGATTGATTACGAGTCAAAACCCCCCAGCCGGGATTTGGTGCCACGAGGATCTTGAACTCCGTCCGGTCAGCCATCCCGTTTCGATTTACGGCCGCTGCAGCAATAGTCCGAGCCCACTCCGCCTGGCAGTTGGTGTTTCCTAGCAAAGGATCCGGATCCGGGCTTGGCCGGTGCAGGTAGCCAGAACTCGGAGACTTTGCTTAATGGTGAGGGCTCAATTGGCCCGATGATCAAACCGACGTATCGGCATATACACATAGGCTGAATACGGATTCTTATTTGTAAGCCGCTTTGGCTCGTCGATCCGTCCCCAACGGCCGCACGTATTGTCGCTATGAAGGTCCTACCACCAACCGGTAACCGTTAAGCTCCTACAGAGAGTATGACTCTCGCCAAACAACCGTGATGACCAAGACTATATACCTGATAACCACGCATGCAAGGAATCCGCTGCCAGTGTTCACGCCATTTCTATCGCAACAGCCAGTGTACAGCTTTCATATGGTCAGTCATGCGCACTAGACATTTTTATACTGAAGAAGTATCATCGTATAGGAGGGTTGGGTCCAAAGTTGTTGCAGCAAAGAGCGTACCCGCTCCAGTTCGCTTCGATAGGGAAAGGAGACTCGCGCCCGTTGTTGCATGTCGCGCAGGCGGGGTAGATTTGTCGCTGGGCGAGGAGGGCGTCGTCAGCCGCGGAGTCGGCGGTGACGCCGGTCATGAAGGGGAGGACAGGAGCTGCTATGGAGAACTTCATTTTGTCCGGTTGGAGGAGCCGATTGAGGTACTTAACTGAGGAACTAAAGTATGTACTTGCTGCAGATAATGCGAATAGGCAGTTTTGGAATGGTCTTGTTCTCCTAGGTACAAAATGAAGATGTTGTCACTACACCTCTATCCCGTCATCCGTAGACAGTCGAAGAGACATTATTTCTGCCTGTACAACGACTCTCCCGCCCGTCTCAGTGCGCTCATAATCCGTTGGATTCATCCTTTCTCCAGAAATCAAAGAAAAGCAGAAATATCAGGAACCGATGAATCGCCCAAGTTTAATGCTACCTAAAGGTAATCAAGTCAGCCCGCGCCCTTCCCCCAAGAACTACCAGCGAGGACATAGGCTCAGAAAACTCACCTTCTTGCTCCTTCCACTCTCCATCTCCTCGAAAGCCTTGAGAATCACGCGCTTCCTCTCCTCACTCCGGCATTGGAATCTCACAGGCATATTCTTTCCCGGGTTCCCAGGCAATGAATCAGCGTAATCAGCAAATTCTAACGGCGTCTTGGCTCCCTCGGCAGGCAAGATTTTGAATGCCCAGAGGATACGCATCATTGTTACGACGGCGGAACGTTCTGCAACGGTGTATCCGGGACCTTTTCACACGCAATAGATGTTAGCGATGAATCTTTTTGTGGTCAGGTAGGATAGGTACATGGCGGAGTTGCCAAGATATTGTGACGTACAAACGCGACGACCGGCGCCGAAGGCAAAGTGGTCTCTCTTTGTCGGGTCCTGCGCGTTGATGCTTTCCATCGTCTAGAACGTCGTATCAGTTCTGGCTTGACCTCGAGATTCGCATTGAGGTACTCACAGTGGTCCCGTCATTCTCAAACCTCTCTGGCCAAAACCGATCAGGATCTTCGTGTCTCGCGGGATCTCGACTAATCGCACTTTACCCATAGTCAGCGACAAGATTCCAATTTCACGACAAGGAAACTCGGCCTTACTATGCGTTAAGGTGAATTCGTGCCCCCTTGGGAAGCCTGTACCCCCCAACCTCCACCTCGCGCGAGGTGATGTGAGGATGTCCCAGCGCCACCGGCGGCCTCCACCGCCATACTTCCTTGAGGAGCATGCGGATGTATGGAATTCGCGCGTAGTCTTCGTATGTTGGTGGTCTATCACCAACGACCTTATCTAGAAAACATCAGCTGGTCAGCGGTCGTGGTTGCTTAGAGGGCGACCAGGTTGGGGTTAAGACTGCTAGGATCGATGTTCTTAACATACCGATTTCAGCTTGTGCTCGGGCTTGAGCTTCGGGAAACTGCAACATGGCCTCGACGAACGACCATGTCGTCATTCGGCTCTAGCAATTTGCGTCAGCTGTCAAACGCATTCGGCAGTGAAGTAAAGGGAAGTTACTCACAGTATCCGCAGAAGCAACAATCAAAGCAGAGCTCAAAATCGCAAGCTCCTCCTTACAAGACATACCCTTGAGATTCTCATCGGCCAAAGCAGAACCCAAGAAAGTCTCTTCGAATGAGGAATCTCCTCTTGCTATTGCCTCTTCGACAATCTGCAACCGAACCAGTGGTCAATAGTGTTCTCAGAGCATGCTTTCATAGGTAAGATGTGCTTAGTTTCACCTTGACTCGTTTCATCCCCCATGAGAGGTCGCGTCTGTATCTTGCGCGTCCATGTCTCTCCCAGGGCTTGAGGAAGAGGGGCAACTTCCCCAAAGAAGGGGCGAGATCGATAATGTTGGTGCCAGGGAAGGTATCTGCCGCTCATTGTCAGTTTATCCGAACCCATGGCATTCGCCGCGGTCCTCAGAGATGATGGTTGTACTTATGATCTGGTATTCCGATTCTGTAGTCAATATCGTCAGCAAACCTTTTGAGCACCAAAGAAGGCCCGACAGGGATCTTCACACACCTTGAAGAAAGTCGATGACCGAGTCATCTGCGTCAGGCACCTAAACCATGCTCCAGTCATCACCTACCCCGTCACAACACAAGGTTGGGGCGATATCTCACATCCATGCCCATAATAACCATCGCGAATGCGCTATACGTATACCGCTCAATACCTCTCAAGAGCTGAAGCCCCGAAAGTCCGCCTGATGGTTCAAGGACATTATCGCGAAGGAACCGCATTGTCTCGTATTCTAGAAACCTAGCATGACATCAGATTGTTAGATCCATAGACGATTCAAGAAGCATATGAAAGGGGGCAAGGATAGCTTACGGCACAATCTTCCCCGCTTGCTGGGGACTCGTGAGAAGCTGCTGAATGACCTTCCTCTGATTCTGTAGGTATCAGGCGTTTCAGTCAGCATCGTTCAACCAGAGATTGCAACGTACTGTACCTTCCATGTTGGATCACTCGCGTCCAAGAACAAAGTATTAAACCCATTGTTCAAAATTTCATTCGACATGATCCACACGGGTCGATCCGCCGTCACCGCAGATTTTTTATCAAAAAGCTCCTGTCTCCAACGTCAGAACTCCGGGACTTCTTATACCTCCATCACTAAAATCGAGACCCCCACTACTCTCGCATTTCCACGGCCAGCCCACAAGTGCGACAAGCTTACCTTGACCAAAACATCAGAGTTGATGTAGTAATCAACAATATACCCAGTCCTTACTCCGAATATAGCACCATACTCTCTTGCCCAACCTTCCAACTTCAAATGCCATCGCCGCGCTTGATTTTCCCTGATTAAATCCGTCAAGTGGCCCAGAATAGGCTTCGAGGGCGGTTGAGGCGGCAGAGGTAGGCCGTTTGTCCGTCTCCTTGTTTTCGTCCAGAGAAATAGGGTCAATGTCGTCGTGAGAATGGCGTAGATGAGGTAAACTGTCGGGTTGGACGTTACAGCGTTCACGATGCGGGATGAGATGGCCTGTATGGCGTTGATAGCGAAGTAGTCCATGTTCACGGTCATGGTGCGAATGCTCTAAACTTGTCTAGTCTCGAGACAAGTCACCGACATAAACTTACAGATCAACGGGGAAGAATACGTCCAAATTTGTATTTATTGCGATGTTTCCCGTCATCTTCAAGATACCCCGACTCCGTGATGGGCACTCAAAAGAACGTCGGATTTCCCGCCATTCGGCGTCAAGGTCGGTGTCGCTGATTTACAGTTTACCGTCCTAGCAACTTCGCGTTGCCCCAGGTTTTGGGATGAAAAGGCTAAACCCCACCGGCATTGCCGCCCGACCTCCGGGAGTGCGGGGGTGCTAGCTGCACAAGCGTCCGCCCTCCCGTGGGTAGTAATTGCACATTCACGATTGGTGGTTGGACTGGTATCAACAGCGCCATATTCCATGTGCCGTTAGGCGTTCGTTCGCTTCTGATCCTGGTGGAGCATGTTTGTACTAAGAAGGTGTTCAGACCACTCCGTATCGGCAAGACAATTGAACCGACTGGAAGTCACATAGAAACCATGCTGTAGATGTACGGGGTGTCGGCGCTGATATAGCCGTCTCAACTCGGATATCCCGAAGCTCTGTCCCTCGTCCTCTCAAATTGCAGTGTACTAGGTGTTCGGAATGGAATTGTTGAGAGCCTCTTCCTTCCGTGTCGTCGACCCGCTCGTATCCCTCGAAGTATCGTTTGAGGAGCATCAGAGCCAAGTCGAACTCGGAGAATCTCTCCGTCAAGCTCCCCACAGAGCCCCCGCGTGCTTTACCAATGACTCTGGCTCTGATTATGAACTCTGATTCTGAGTTCAGTCCCCCCAGGACTTTGCTCGAGGACCACCTGCCTTTATCTTTCTTTTAACCCACCTGCGACGATGTCTTTCTTTTGTTAACGTGGCCTTCCCTAGTCCAAGGCTTGCACAGGAGGAATTCAGTCGTAACAAGCATAGGCTCCCCAAAGACATTATAGACTAAAAGAGGCGAACGTGTGTATGCCTGCACACGGTGTGTTTGAGTCCAACTAGCCGCGGGCGTCTTGATACTGACATGTGCTGTCTCAAAGCGTGCCACCTTTGCGGACTTGTGGGCCGTGTACAGGCCATGTCATACAAGCAAGTCAGATGGGCAAAAGTGTAGAGAGAAGCCTAGCTCTTTATAATTAAGCTTGAGGACTCTTCTAGCGAACTTGCACTGATAGAGCGTACTTTGTATACCTTAAAATGCATTTGGTGGTGTATTTGAATCTTGAAGGTTTTCCGCCTCTCGGGGTATGGCACCTTGCACGCACTACAACATGGGCTATCTAGAAAGTCCCTAGCTGTCTGTTAGGGAACATTTAAGGGAATCTCCGCATGAATCTGCCACTATTGTCAAGTTTTTTTTCTTCAAAATTGTTTTGGTCATACAGAATTCTTGGTCCGGTTAGGCATCTTGGCACAGAAAGTAGTCATGAGGATCGTCGCCCGCCAAAGCCATCATTGCAAGTTCTTCAAGGTATGCCCGAAACCCTGAATGCAACTTGACCTTGGGCGACCAATGATAGAATTGCATGACAGAGAATCGGAGCTCCCTCATCGCCTCCATGCTCCCATGCGTTTCCAAGACGCATTGATCGACCTGTTTCTTCTCATCCTGTGTGAGCGTAGGATAGGTATCATCGAACTGCCGAAGAAGAAGCGCCAGCTCCGCCGGACCAAACATCCATAGACTCCCTTCGTCGCCAGCTGGGCCAAGGTCGACACCTACCCCGCTGTCCCAGTCGAACTTCTTCCAAATGTCTTTGGATGGCGCATGCAGAAGGGGATTCGCTCCGAATAGGTCAAAGTCCACGTGTTCCTCCTTCACAACTCGAGCCGCATTGTAAAGAATGCCACTCAGGTCACCTGCCGAGTCTTCCTCCTCCGGTCCTTGAAGCTTGAATCCGTCGCTGACTGCAAGGAACGTCAGGTAGTCTGGGTCCAGGGCGCAGTGACCATTTTCGCCCATTACTCGTTTTTTGAGCGCTTCGATATCCTCTGGAGATGCGGGAGGACAGATGTAGGTTGCTCCAGTCGGGCTTTCCGCCGAAGAGAGCAGAGCCTCATTCAGAAGTTCGGCGAGCTCCGCTATAGTCTTGGTCGCTAGATTTTGAGCATGACCTCGTGGATGAGAGCCGGGGGTGGCCATGATCAGGAATAGTACAGGTGATGAAGATGAAGACCCGGAAGATGTTGCCGTGTTCCCTTCCGGTTTGTGCTCTCAGCCTCTTAACGGCAATGGACCTAGCTTAGGTTGGTAAGCAAGACACTCATTGGGTTTGGTGGGTCTTGAACTGTTGAGTACTATTATAAGCCAGCTGCACTAGTTTCCGTTATCAGCCGATTGGCGCGGCCCGGCGCTGAATATCCTGAAGCGGGCAAGAAGGCGAACGCTCTCTTTTGTATAGCGCGTGGCGCACAGTAAAGGGAGATGACGCACATAGAGAAGAAACCGTTGATAGGTGTAAGGCATGTAATAACAGGAGCTAGGTCAGACGAAGAACGATCAAGGAGGGAAGAAGGAAAACAGGCTAGGTATTCGCGATGGGGTAGAGGAGAACCGTACCTAAACCTGTTGGATACTTCAAGGCTCTACGACACTGCTGCTAGAAATTTCAGTGCGAATGTTTCTTACTAATTGGTCGTTCTGGGCATTTCTAGTAAGGTGAATTAGAAGGCATGTAAACAGTATTGATGAGTGCGCTGGCGTCCATTTCGGTCATCTTATACTATTCATCTAAGTGGCGACCAGCTACTGCCCTTGTTGGTTACTGAGAGTTTAGGGTCAAGTTACTGAGCTGTGTCTGATAGTCTTGGAGCTTTATCGCCTCACAACTCAGTTACTGCAAATGCACCTCCCCTATCGAGTCCTGCGCCGCCGCTTCTCTGCATGTACGGGCCTGAGCCCGGACGGGGCATGTTTTCTTCTATTCTTTTTTCTTCCTTTAAACTCTGTCTGTATCGACATTACTTTGAACAGGGATCTAGACTCAACTGTTGTTGGATTTGGGTCATGCGCTTAATTAAGTTCAATATTAACATGATCCTACTAAGTCAAATAAGTATTGAAAGTGTACCATTATATTTTATAGTTAAAACCATACTTTATCAGACAGTCTTTCTTTTCAGAAACATTCATTCTTTTCAAGTCGAATCTCTTCCTCTCTTCAAACTCACAAACGTACTTAAGAACCCCTCAATATAATACGAGGATATGGGAGAGATTCTCGTAGATAGACGGAAAGTCGGTATCAACGTCGCCGGCTCAACCCGGATATCCCGTAGTGCTGTTCCTCATCTGATGTTTAATGGTATTGGGTACATCTCAAGTAGAAAGTTTGCAGCTCCTACTTTCTATCTCTGGGCATGGCACGTGTCTGGTGGTGATAGTCCTGGTGCTTCTGCCCCGGCTTTTACAGGTAATTCGACGGAACGCATTGCGAGTCAGTCTATACCATGATTAGGGTGTAGGAAGTCTTCCAGTTGAGGATGTGAGGTAAGCTTGGGAGATGGGAAGCCCTTTGCCGGCCGAAAGATGTGGTGTACGGAGTTTGTTCGACCGAATCGGATGATCATTGCTGACATTCTCCGTGGAGATAGGTTGGGAGGCGGAGACCAGCCGCCGATTCAATGGTGTTTACTCAACTGTTTGTGTAGTATGCTACGGTTACGATTGCTGATAGTGCCGGTATTGTCGGAGAACGGAGGTCAGCAGGATCCCGCTGACATATCCGGGCGGGTGCCGGAGGGGCCGAGAAATCTTAACCTCTGGATGGCCCCACATAGTCCACTATCGGCTTTGGTATTTATCGCCGATCAGCTAGTCAGGCCAGAGAGTTTGGGACTATGGTCTGGTGCAATGCTCTCACACGCAGCTTCTCGGTTTATGACCTTAACATCCTCTGATACGCTGCACCTAGATTTCATCGCAGCACTCTTGATGCCGCTGCAGCAGTCAAAGTTGCAGCCGGAACAGCCAAAAGCGACGAGAGTTTCCAGTAATCAAAGTTGCGGGGGACAGAACCACTCTATACGTCACAGATCAGCCGAGTACGACATCCGCTTCAGAGTGCGATTGGCAGGGGTGGCGAAAGACAAGAATGCCGTTCAAACTCCGAGATTCTCTTGGCCGCCGTTGGTTGTTGGCTGTTGCTTACAAGGTCCTAGGAGGGCGGCAGCGGATGGCCACACACGGGAACGGGAGTTTCTTCGGCCGTACATTGTGGGACCAATCTTGAGATCGCGAGGTAAGGTGATGTGAGGTCTTGCCATGCCGCGCCGTGGCCTTGGTTGCCCTGTTACCGATACTCAGCTGAGTCCATCACCAAAGATTTACCGAAAAATACAGGAGACAAATCGAACCACAGCGCCGCTCATTGCCGTCACGCGCTGTGGTCCCGCGGACTTGAGCGACTTTGATTGCTCGGCTGCGGGGGGTCGGTGTAGCCTCTCAGGCTCCTCAGCTTCACCGAGTGGATCTCGCCAGGCGCCGGTGGTCCGGAAACCGGCGGAAGTGATTCCGGAAGAAGGACCCACTCTTCCAATGTGCCGCAAGGCCCCAAGGCCAAAACGCCACCAACCCTGGTCGGTGCACTGATCGCCGGTTGTGCGAGAGACTGAGAAATGCCATTGTTTCGTCTGGTTTGATTCACCAGCTTTGGTAATGGTAATCAGCCCAGTACATCTGACCGCGGCGGACCGTCGATTGTCTTCCGGAGTGTGTGTATCGTATGCGCTTCCCTCGGCTCCAATTCCACTAAGCGACCCGGTTCAACGGTTGATCCGTTCTTTCCAACTTTTGTTCTGATGCCCACAAGACAGAGATGACGGCGTTTACAGGAGGCTGGTTTCCATCGTGTCGATCCTGTGAAAGACCTACCGGTACCACACCCAGTTGCCCATGGCCGTTGCGAGACTCGGGGGACAGAAGAGACAAGGGAGCAGAAGCGCCGGACCAACGTGCATCTCCTCAAGACAATACGGGGCAGAAGAGCGACACCAAGGCGGAGGTGTGGTGCGAAATGACATCAACTCCGGGCATGGTAGCGCTGGGCAGAGGTTCCGGTAGGAGACGACAAGGGCAGGAAAAGTGGACGCAACCTCCGGATTTCACGGAGAAAACAGCCTGGCGTCGTCAGCGACATCAGCTTACACTGTACGGAGTACAGTTTGTTTGATTCTCGAAGCCATGACCCGTTTGCCTGGCAGCGCTTCAGCCGGTGGAAAATAGCGCACTGTAGCGAGCTGCGCGCTCTCTTTTTCTCTCTCTCTTTCTTTCCCTCTCTTTCCCTCTCTGGAATTGGGCTTTAGGGCCTAGCCGTGGCATGACGATAAAATCAGCAGACCGTCAATAAGACAGTGCTAGCGCTGCAGCAAACGTTCGTCTGTTTCTGAAGAGAGAATTTGAGGTCACACAATTGCGTGCAGTGTGTCGGATGTTGGGTTTCAGACCAGGCTGCTTCGGTAACAGATCGTATGGTGCAAGTGTTCAAAATTCGATTTGTTTGTGCCGCGGACCAGCACGCTGGGCTGAAATGTACTGGCACGCGCCGGGTCGGGGGTGCGTAGAGAGGGAACCACCCGCACTGGGCAGGTTTGCCGGCAACACTACGACGAGTCGGGCGCCAGACAGGAAGACCATCCCCAGAAGTTCGGCCGCGAGCTCACAGAACCATGTCCGAGGTCGCACGAATGAAGCATCTCGCCAAGGAACGGGGGGGTACAGATGCTCCAGAGAATGCAATCAAGAACCGGTATCCAATGTCGCGATTCTCGTCAACCGAGGAATAAGTCGGAACAAGACGAGCGAAAGTGTGGATATCGACGGCAGCCGCCAGCCCCGTCTGGATATCTGCCGAGAAGTCTGGATTAGGCTTTTCTTCGGTCACCGGGAGAGAGTGTTCAGACGCTCCGCAGAACAAATGCGACATAACGCGCTTCCCCGGACGAAAAGGATGAACGTAGCGAACGTAGCGAAATCCGATGCAGCGTTCTAGAGACATCAGGATGTTTCCTTTTGCGCGTAGAGTGCTGCAGAGCCTGACCAGCCCTGAAGAGAGGCCCCCATAAACGAGAGCGTGCACTGGGAAAGGTTTCTCGGCCCGCCCACCGGCTATGCCATATTGTGTTCTTTGATTTTTGCGCCCCCTACAACAGCGAGGAAGCAGATGTCGCGTGTTTGTACGACGTATACCTAAAGTATGTGAAAAAGGCATCAGAGATCCGGCTTGGCCGCGTAGTCGGCATGGTGACAGTGCACAAGGGCATTGTATCCCTACCTGATGTCACAGGAAGAGGTATTGCCAACTTAATGACACTCTGTGCCTGGCTCGGTGGCTCCCAGACGTACGGTAGCCAACGTCGGTTTTGTGCCGAGCACATCTTGATATCCATTCCTTGACGCAGTGGAAACCTGATGTAAGACACAGTGGCATGCCGCAGTATGCCTTTGCTGCAGAAAATGTTTGGTGATACGGACAGAAACGAAGAAACGGCCGGGTGGGGTGGGGCGTCGACTGTGCAAGTTCGCTTCAGCACGGGGAACGAGCGAGGGAAAGGGCCCAGGTTCAGGCCCGGGCAGGTCGAGTTTGATTAAACAGAGATTTGGCGCGTCGCCGGAACGAGATGGCGCTGGACTTTCTCGGGATTGCTGCTCCATGGTGAAAACTGGGGCGAGGGCGTGCTGGGTGGGATGCCACCGGAGCGAAGACGGAACAGCTTGCAAACGTAGCAGACCCGGACGAGGCGGCAGCTTTTGCCGGCACTGTCTTTCGTGCACATTGCACAGAAGCAACAGCCGTGTCGACCCTCGGCCAGCGTGCCAGTCGTGTGTTCCAGACCAGCCCGATGGCCGGGACGAGCCGTGGACTGGCTATCCCACATACCAGAGACATCCAGCAGCATTATCTTGATGATGTGCAGAGGTATGGTGTCCGGACTTGCAAATCGGCAGAGTGTCGACGACGACGCGGTCGAGTTGGCATGGGAGAGACTCAACCGGAAAATGTGCCCCTGGAGAACTTCTATAGTTGGGGGGACCACGCCTATGTGCCCCCTAAATCATAATGAGAAGCGCATCGGCTCCGCGTAGCAGAGCGTATAGCGTCGGCACAGTCAGAAGCCCATTGAGCAAATTACAGTTTTGCTGCTGCATTTCCGGCCCCTCTTCATCTCGATCGCTAGAGGCCGTGCCGTCAAAGAAGTGTCCAAAGGCACGAGCGCAGCGTCCAACGAAAGCGCCCTGCCGCGCCGTCACGCCGTGTCTGCGAAGATCAAATTCGGGATGGGGTCAATCTTCCGTTGGAAGTTGGCGGCGCGATGATCATGGTCAGGGACGGACAAGCTGGCGTGGCTCTGTAGCCGCCGGTTGGTTTTTGGCGCTCCGTGGAATTTGGGGACAAGCACCAAGGAGAGGAAGAAAGGTACGGAGTACTTGGAAGAGGGTGCGATACCGACTCTAGGACCAGGGGGGCGCGGCGATTCCAGGCCCGCCCGGCGGTGTTTGTCGTCCACACCCCCGTGGGCCATGGACCATGGCATTCTGTGCCTCGCCGTCGGTCTCGTCCGCGGTCCTCTCTTGCCCTGTGGCCTGTACTCCGTACCTTAGGCTATGGCTCTCTCTGTCGCTGAAAGGTGCAAGTCAGGCCAGGTGGACATGGCCCGATTGCGCTGGCCGTCCCTTCTCATTGCGGTGTGGGCCAATGCCCGGCGTGCCGCGGGTCTGGCAGGGTTTGTGACTCTGTGCTGCCGAGGCGAAAGCGCTGTAGCAATCGGCGGGCCCGGCTTTATCGCAGGGCAGGGTGATGAAGGCTCGTTGGGACTGGTCGGGTCCGAAAGGCAAGCTCGGAGGAGGGGTTGCAGTGTCAGCCAAGACTATTCTCGCGTTGATAGTGGTATCAGTACAGGAGTAGAGTCGTCTTTTGAGGGTATTCGACTAAGCTTGCGGGAGATGGGCGCATTGCCTGTTGTAGAATTGGCGGCGCAGGTCGCAGGGGAACATGGTGAGACGGAGGAACGGTCTGCCCACAAGACGGACGGTGAAATTCGCTAGGCTTGCAAACAAACGGGATTGCGACCGGTCGGCGGCGGAGGCAGAGGACGGATGGATGCGAGACGCGAAATGTGTCGGGGAAGTATGCCGCAGGCACTGTGTCGAGACTGTACGAAGTATGCGCATCGTTTTGGCTTTCGGGCGGCATCCGGGCTGGGGTTGGGGGGGACTTCATTTGCGCCTCTGTGGATTGGGCAGAAGTATTGGAAATGTCATGACCTTTGAGTGAAGCTTTTCAGAAGTTTGAGAAGAGACAGAAAACAGAGGCAAACAATGGATATCAAAGAAGGGAGGATCACAATTACACATTCATTGTCGCTCCTTCTCATCAAGATCGAATGGAAGAATGGAAGCACAGGGGAGGCTCGAGGTAGGTGCCTGCCGCGGGAGTGCAGGTGTCGGCAGGGCAGCGATGCGTGTCAGGCAACGCAAGCGCGCAGACGCTGAGGCAGGTACCGATTCGACGGAAGTTGGAGGGAAGGCAGACACGGGCAACCTGGAACCTGGAAGGAGAGACCCGAAGAGAGGGCAGAGGGTGGTACTTGAGTTTTGGGGAGTGAGTGTCTAGGCTGGTGAGTACCGGACATGTACCTCCCTGAGGTGATGTGCGACGGACATTGACGCGGAAGGCAGAATGGGCAGAGTGGGTCCCCTCGCTCCTGGTTTCCTTCCGTCTCTCCTCATTCAGCTCCGGCACCACCAGCCGATCCGCCCGTAAAACCTCAGCAAAGGAGGGACCTCAGGCCCGCCCGTGTGTGGGCGAGGCAGGTGGCCCAGGCAGCTCCTGCTTTTTCGTTTTCTGTCCTGTCCTGTCCTCCCCTCCCTTCTTGCCTGTTCATTGTGCGGTGTCTTTGTCACTCTGCCTCTGCCTCTGCCTCTGCCTCTTTTCCGAATGCTATTTTTTCGCGCCTGTCACCGAGGGTTGTGGAAATGCCAGGTACCTGTGTCCCCGTACTGTTCCATTTCCCCTCGGATTGTTCTATACGCACACACCCCCCTATTCTCAGCCCTCCTCACTCTTTACCTTAGTCTTTCACTTTTTTTCATTTTGGCACTTTCCACCACCCTGTCCCTCCCCCCCAAAAAAGTCCGCCGACTGCTCCCGCTTCCGCAGGCCGTGACTTCCTAACCCGCACCGAGCTTGGCCAACCCTCAGTGGGGACGACCATCTGGCGACATCCGTCCGTTTCGTTCGGGGGCAAGACCTCTGTCTTCCTTCAGTTTCTGTGCCGTCTCCTCCCTCCACTTTCGTTCGGATTGCAGTCGATAGAAGGAGCCGTTGCGACGGGATGATATAATGATCAAAGGTGCGGCCAGAGTAAGGAGGTAGGGAGAGAGAGAGAGAGAGGAAGGATGGAAGTTAGGGACTTGAGTGCGCTGTTGCAATGAATGCGAGGCCGAGGCCCGCCCGCCTACCTTACCTTGGGCACGCCGTGTGTGCCTCCTTCCCCCGTGTCCACGTCCCGTAACCCGTGTGCCGGTTCCCTCTTGCTCTTTCCCCAGGTCGTCCACCTCCGCCTGCCTTTTCACGTCCACCACTTTGTGCTTTTCGCCTGAGGTGATCTCTTTCTGACATTGCTCCTGCTGTCTCAAGTGAATGTCCAGTGTACATAATATTCCCTCTTTCCCACTCTGATTTATCCTCTACTCTTCACGTGAGGCGACTGAAAGGTAAGGTACGGACGCTTCCTTCCCCCGCTTGCCCTCCGTGCGGCGTGCCCTCCTCCCGTCCTCGTAGTGTCTACGGAGTAGGTACCTGCCTTGAGGTAGGTAAGGTAGACTACAGAAATACATACTGTACAGGTCGCACCCCCTCCCCCCATCCTCTCCACACCCCTCCCCTCCCTCGTACTCCACTCCTTCCTTCCTCCTCTTCCAACCACCGAAACCTGAGGACCACCGCCCGGATTTTTCGCCCACCACCGAGAAATCGCGGCCGACCCGTGCCCTCCGATTCTGCTCTTTTTTCGTCTTCCACTGTCCACCGCGTACAGCACAACTTCCAACGCTCAACATCACCGCATCTCTCACAACTTTCAACACAAAAGAAAAAAACATCGCCAACCGCCTCCGACACCGTCCCGGCATCAAATCCAACCAAGTCCGACCCCTTTTATCCCGTCGCCTCTTCGGCCGCTGTGGGCATCGTTCCGCAAACTCCCCCCGTCGCGTTCTGCCCCCCTTCCTGGGCCTTGACGCCGCCGCCCGCCCTCGCCCGCTACCTCCTGCCTGGGGGTCTCGCCTTTCTGGAGCCACCCTTCTCCATAATCTCGGCGCGACGGGTCGTCTTTTCTCTGCGTCACCCGGCCCCAAAACTCTCTTCTCTTCCGGAGCCCCCCTCAACAAAACACTCCTCCTCCCGCGACCTTGACACCCCCGAACTCTCCCTTCTTTTTCCTCCTTTCTTCAACTTCACCTCGTCGACTCTCCGGCTTCCTGACGCCGATCATCGCCGTGTGACTTTTGCGGACGTCACAAGTCGCTTCACTGGGATCACGACATCATCCCACAAACCAAGCAAGATTCTTCTACTTCTACCTACCTTGGGTGGATCAAGAAGCTCATCGCGTCGCGTCTTTTCATCCACCTCCGGCTGAACACACGCGCATCCGGGTTTCACCACACAAACCCTACCTACCGCCCTCATCTTCTCGTCGGCGCACTCTCTGCTCTGCAGAAGGGAAAAAAGAGAAAAGTTCCATCATCCAGCGACACGCCGCTACTGACCAACACTGGTTCGCATCTCATCCACTTCACACCAAAACCCAACCTCACACACACAACCGCACCATGTCGGCCAGCGTTGTGCGGTCTACCGCCCTCCGAGCTGGCGGCGCCTGCGTGCGCTGTCGCAAGGGCAAAACCAAGTGCGTCTACGAAAACGGCCGCGCTCCTTGCAAGAACTGTGCCAAGGGCATGCACGAGTGCTATCTGCCCTCCGAGTCCATGGCCCATCACCATGGCCAGTCGCCTGCCCGTCATACCGCCGCTCATCGCCCTGCGCGTGAGAGTCTTCCTGCCTCGGTCCCGGCCGGCGATGTGCGCGCCGCCAACCCGGCTTCTACCACGTCTCGTCACGTTCAGACTCCCGAGAAGTAAGTTTCACAGTTTGTTATTCATATTCCAAGCATTTTCATCTTCTTCCCTTTCACTGCCTCCGCCGGCTTGCCCCGAACCTTGCGCGACGCACACCTTTTTGCGCTTGGCACTCAGTTGCCTTTTGCGCGCGCGCGCCGTGTGCCGGGTGTGCTATTCTCGTCTTTCGGCTGTGTCGCCGCCCACCGCCGCCGACCAGGGAGGGGAGCTCGGCCCCCTACTGCATGCGGCCTGGGCGCGGTGGCTTGTTCCCCTTCTCATCACACGCGCGGTCATCTCTTGTTCTTCGTCCCCCCCCCCCCCCCTTCTGTTCCGTCTGCCCAAGTGCCCTCCCCCTTGTTTCTTTTTTCCCCAAGATTTGGCTGCCATTGCTTCGATCTCCCGAAGACGGCGTTTCGTCTCCAACCGACGGCATCTCCCACCGCCGCTAGCCTAACCCTCGGAGCCGCCATCTGACGGCGGGCTTTCCCTTGGATCCCACAAGCTTTCCAATATCCATTTTGGTGTACCCGTACTCGCTCTGCCCCCCTCCCCATACTCATTTCCCGAGTCACATCCCCGTCTCCGCCACTTTTCACTCCACTTCTTCCCACCCGGGCCAGTCGCCGGGATGGATATGTCTTTCCACGCCCCCCGAACGCCAACACGGGCGCAAAAAGAAACACGAATGCTGACCTCATCCCCGCCAGACTCACACCGGAGCTGATCCAAGAATGCGAACGCGTCATTTCCAAGACGTACCCGGCCTGTGTTGCTTTCCACAAGCCTTCGTTCATCCAGCAGCTCAAGAACGCCTCGCTGGACCCGGCCCTCATCTACGCGCTGCTCACCTGCGCCGCTCGGTACGTACCTCTGCCTTTCGGGTCTTCCGATCCCCGATCCCCCCAATTTCCCTCCTGATTTTGTGTTTCACTACGTCCCCCCCGCAATGTCCGGCTTTTTTTTGTGGGTGGCGCGGCCTTCCGTTCGGAAGTCTCGTGTCGGCTCGCTTAGCCACAAATGTCCGGACTTGGGCCGAAAAAGTGTCACCACTTTGTCTTTATTGTGGTTATTGTCTCTGAGGCCCGGTTCAGTCGCCGCCTTGCAGGCTAGCTCTGCACAATGGTAAACTTAAGCGGACGAACACACTCAGCTAACTTCATTGTCCTTCCGCAGAAGCTCCCCCACCTTGATTAGACGCTATGGCGGGCAGTCCGGTGCGACTGGTGCTGCTGAGCACTTTGCAGCCAAGGCCATGGGCATCATTAATCAGAACCTCGACACTCCCAGCCTCGCTGAGATTCAGGCCATCTGCCTGATCATCATCCACGAGTGGGGTTCCCGCAATGCTGTTCGCGCCTACATCTACCTGGGCCAGGCCAGTCGCATGGTCCAGATGTACCGCATTCTCCACAGCCACCATGCGGCCGTCAGTGATGCCGATAGGTTCCTTCAGGACGAGTCGTTCCGCCGTGTGCTGTGGCTGTTGTACATCCTCGACTGCCTGCTGACCAGCACGCCCGGCCGTCAGCCGGCTTTGTCTGCCAACGACACGGCCGACGTCTCTCTGCCCTGCTCCGACATGAACTTTGCCTTCGGCAATGCTGTCTACGTTCAGACCATCAACCTCAGCGATCCCTCTCGGATGCCTTCTGGCTCCCGTACCGACGAGGTTGGTGAGTTTGGCCAAATTGTCATGGCCACTCGCATCTGGCGCGACGTTGTCCAAATGTTGATGACCACGACCACTGAGACCTTCAACGATAATGTCTGCACTGGTCTCATGGGCGAAATCGAGCGCCTCCGTGCTTCCCTGTCGATGCAGTACGTCGACAAGCCGGGCCAGATTAATCTTCACATCACCATGGGCTCTGGCTTCACATATGCCATGCTGCACTGCATGCTCCATTGCGCATCCATCTTCATCAACCGCCGCCGCCTGCTGCAGTATGTCACTGCACCTGGCTTCAACCTGGAGAGCTGGCGCCTGACCCCCCAGTGCCACGATATTATCGATAGGCTCTTTACGTCGTGCCACAGCACCATCGCCATGCTCACTGCTCTCGAGACTGGCTTTGACAAGGAGGGCATCATCTGCTTCCCCATCTTCATGCTGTTCTCGTCCTTCACTGCCAGTGCCACCGTTGCGTACCTGTCTCTCAAAGGCCTGACTCCTCCTAACGCGGTCGAGACTGCCGGGCATATTGTGCGCGACGGTCTCCACTTCATGCAGGATGGCGTTGACACCTGGCCTCTGATCAGCTCCTGGCTGCGTCACCTTGCCGTTATGCATAGAGTGCTCGGCAACGATGCTGTCGCTGGTAGCCCCAGTGTTGCAGGCACCTCTGTCCCTCCTACCAGCGCCCCGCCCGCCGACCAGGCCTCTGTTAAGGACGAAGCCGCCTCGAACCCAGACACCAACCCCGACGCAATGGACTACGACCAGACCTCCAACTCCAACGCCGGCACTGGTGCCCCCGTCCCCCCGGCTCCTGCCAATAACCACACTGCCTCTGTGAGCGAGAGTGGCCGAGAGAGCGGCCGCGACAGTGAGCCTCCTGCGCCTCTGCCGCGTCGCCCCGGTGTCACTACTATCAACGGTGGTTCCGGCGGTGTTGGTACCCCGGCTTCCGTCAGCCCTCCTCCTCCCCAGCCGGCCGAGATCAAGCAGTCTACCGAGATGCTTCCTCAACCTCCCATTGGCAACGGCGTGGCGTCTGCCGAACCTGCTGCTCCTGTGCCCCAGGACATGACGGCTAGCGAACTCTGCTCCGCATTCGAGCGCCAGCTACTCGAGCTTGACGACCTCGCTGCCTTCATGGGTGGCGGAGTTTGACTCACCTCTTGATCAAACTTGACCTTCATGGAGAGACTTCCAGTTCTTTTAACGAAACACTGCAACGCCTCGGCACAGTTTCAGACCGACATATTGTACAGTACGACAAAAATACCCTGCGGATGCTTTTTTTTTGATCTTGCGTCGGCCAGTCTCTCGAACCGGTTCCAGTATGGGATAATTGTGCTTTGACATCTAGGCGGAGTGGGTGTTGCGCAGGCTGTCGTAAGTACGCGACGTCATGGGCACTATGGTATTCAGGAGGACCACTTTCACGAGCACCCTTACATAGGGAGCAAATGGATGTGCTTCTCCTGTGGGAAGGAAAGTAATGAGTTCTTATTTCGGCGTTGGAGGTGGTTCGTCAACGGTAGGCTGCGGCCAGCTCTACGGAGTCGTTGATCTTTATGTGCTTGTCCTGCGATAAGGCAACATTCGAGGACTTCTTGATTGCCTCATTTGAGGCCATGCTGCGTTAGCAAAAAGCAGCCATTAAGGCGTTAGGTCCCAAGTTGCATGGTAACTTTTAATCGAATACCCATGGCACACTTCATCACTTTGTCTTTCAACTCATGTGAACATGTGCTCCTTCCTCTACTACTGGCCATCTGACGTCTGCAGCGTGCATTGTAGCTGTCGCTGTGAACCTTCTTTTCTTTGTGACATTTGTCTTGCATGGTTTGGAAGAAGGCCAGAGAATTGGGTCAGGTAAGCGGACTGCCTAATCTCGACACCAGCCGGGCCGAGGATAATACTCTTCCCGGATGTACCTCATGATCAATATATTTGTCTCGGGTTGTTGACACCTATAATGTCTCCAGAGTTCGTGCTCCCTGCCCAATGAGGCAGAGATCAAAACTTACAATCCTCCATCATGTCAGAGGATCCAGGCTGATGTCAGATGTTCTACGCAGTATGCGAACGGTTAAAGTATTCCTAGTGGGCGGCCCTGCGTTTGTTAGTGGATGAGACCAGGGGCGGGGCCGGGGGTGGGAGCGGATTTCGGCATTCGGCGCAACATACATCCCTGGCCCCGCCCACGCGCCACACGCAAGCCACATGTAAGCCTCAGGCTCACCTCCATCAGCCATGACCACATCTGAGGCTGTTGCCAGCAGGACCGGCCGGATTTCAACATTTTCAACTTCAACTCCGCCTCTCGACATACATATGCCGCAAGGACCTCAACATCGCCCACACCACCCACGACCCAAACCCGGCGGGTTTCGAAGCCAATCCTCCTCCTGCTCACTCCATCGCCCATTGTTCCCCCTTCCCACTTCCTAAGTTCCCTTTTTCGTTGGTCTCACACTTCCTGCACTCCATCCAAACGGCATTTGCGAGACCAAACGGACATCTGAAGCCCGTTCAAAGCTGGCGGGTGTTTCGTTGGCTGCGAATATCGTGAGACAGAAAGTACAGACAGAGAGATACCTACACACAAGAGACGGAGGAAGAGAGAGGGAGATTGATCGCCTGCAGCCAAAAAGCTTAGCAGGGCGATTTTTGGCCCGCCACCAACTCCGTGACCTGGCACCACCGTAACCATCACGCAACACACACGCCGCTGCTCAACCAAGTCCGCTCGCCGCCCACAACCCCGGGGGAAGGTGGACTTCCGGATTCTCGGCCCGCTTACCAAAGAAAGCAAAGCCTTGCCCACTGACGGATTGTACCTTTTTACCACCTTTTTCTTCCTGTTCTTCAAACTTAAACGACAGGGGCATTCGCTTCCAAGTTTAAATCCCGGATGCCGACGGGGATCGAAACCCGCGACTCGGGGGCCGCCGAGTCGGTCAACGGCGGCATCGCCGCACCCTACGGCCGGGCCTGCACCAACTGCTCCCGCGCAAAGTGCAAATGCATCCTCCGCCCCGTCGGTGGGGCCTGCGAGCGGTGTCACCGGCTCGGCAAGTCGTGCCAGCCGAGCAACCCCATCCGGAAACGCTCCAAGAAGCCGCCGTCCAGCCGGACCGCGCAGCTGGAGGAGAAGCTTGATGGACTTGTTACGCTGCTGAGGCAGTCGGGAAGGCCGAACTTGTCGGCTGATTTGGGTGTTGATATTCACTTGTCTGGGGGGTCTGTTTCCTCTTCGTCGACGACGGCTGCTGCTGCTGCTGCTGCGGAGGCGGCGAGGAGGCAGTCATCTGAGATGGGAGATGTGCATGGCGCTGGCGGCGAGGGTGGTGGAGGATTTGACTCGGCGCAGCATTTCGGCAAAGGTGATCGCAGAGACCGTGGGGCGTCGTTGCCGACGCCGACGCAGACGGCTAGCCCCGAAGAACCCGGGTACGGCGACGAGTTACCATCGCCAGACGAGGCGGAGGCACTCTTTGAGGCGTTTCGTGGTCAGAATCTCAAATACTTCCCGTTTCTCAACTTCAAGGCTACGATGACGGCCGAGGAGCTGCGCGGCGAGAGGCCGTTTTTGTGGATCTGCATCATGACAGTCGCGTCGAGGGTATCAAGTCAACAGCTTGCGCTGGGGCAGCGTGTGCGGCAGATTGTGAGCCACAAGCTGCTTGTCGAGAATGAGAGGAGTATCGATTACCTTCTCGGGTTGTTGGTGATTTTGGGATGGTCAGTACAAGTCACGTTCGTGTTTCTGCTCTTTCTTCTCTTAGTAAAATCGTTTGCGCGTTTGGCCAGTGTCGCTGACATTCTAGGTGTCTTTTTAGGGCAAACCACCAGCTTGGTAACAAGCCGTTCATGTGCTTGTTCTGTCAGATTGCTATCGGTCTCATCTTTGACCTGGGAATGTCCCGCGACCCCTTGGACAGCCTGAACCCTTTCCTCTGCTGGAAGGCTGCTCAGGAGAGGGCTGACCGGGAGAAGACTGGGACTGTGGGGCAGACTCTGTATGTCAAGTCGCAGATGCCGCGGACGATGGAGCAGAGGAGAGCTGTGGTTGCGTGCTACCTCATCTCGTCGGCGTGAGTACCCTCGATCTACTCAACCAACTTGCCAATTCCAGGCAGTGGCACTGGCTGAGATAACAATGTTAATACCTGTGTAGCGTCGCGAGTTTCTTGGGCAAGATGGACCCCTTGCGTTGGACACCACACATGGATGAATGTCTGCAAGTTCTCGACGAGCAGCCCGAGTCGCCCTCAGACCGCACCCTCGTAGCACTAGTCAGGATGCAGCTACTCAAGGAGGAGGCCGGGAAGATGTCCGCGGCATGGCGTCCCGAAACCACGTTCGACATCGTCGATTCGCACAAGACGCCGCCTGCCATGTATGTCAAGCTGCTACAGAGGCAGCTTCAGCAGCATATCCAGAGCTTGCCGTCAGAGCTCCAGAGTACAGGTGAGTCTCCTCCTTCTTTCTCCTACCGCACTTCTGCCTGTCATTCTCGGCAACTCGTCTCTAACCTTTAAACAGACACAATCATCGCCCAACTCCACTGCACAGAACTCTCCATCCAAGAAATCGCCCTCTCCAACAAGACAGGCACCTGCGTGCCCGCCAACCTCCCCGACGTAGCCCGCCTCGACATCTACTACGCCTGCCTGCACGCCGTGAAAGCCTGGTTCGACCACTTCCTGACCCTCCCGCCCGCAGCCTACTACACGACCCCCTTCCTCACCTTCTCGCAGCTCTCCCACTGCATAATCGCCCTCTATCGCCTCTCGGTGCTCGAGGACCCCGTCTGGGACCGGGCCAGCGTGCGGTCAACGATTGATCTCATTGCTACGCTCGACGAGATCGGCGATCGGTTTATGAGAGTTTGCAGCGAGGCTGGATTGAATGTTGACGTTGAGGAGGGGAATGCGTTTGCGAAAGCTGTTAAGACTATCAAGGGGCTCAAGGGAACGTGGGAGGCTTCTATGGCGCCGTTGGCCAAGGTTGATGCGCCTGCTGCAACGGGAGTTGACGGGACTGGTGTCCTTGGAGCTGGGATGGGTGGCGGTGCTGGGGTTGGGGAGGTTGAGTTGGGGCAGTTTGGATTGGATTTGATGGATAATCGGTGGTTTACGGATATCTTTACGCCGTTCGACTTTTAGGGGGTTGTTGATTGGTGTGTTTAGGGTGCACCGGATAGGTTATGGATGGGACGTATCATGGGTATATATCACGGGCTGGGCTGGGCTGGGCTGGGTAAGGTTGGGTTTGGATTGTCGAGTCCGGCGTTGGTAGTGGGATGCTGTTGGGTCTGGGTTTGCATCACCGCTCCTCGATTAGTTGGGACGAGTACTTGATGTACTCTTTTGGGATATAAGTAGGAGACTGGGTGTACGAGTTTGTGTACGTCTGCTGCGTAACGTAATGAGACTGGATACCTTGAAGGAGTTGGCTCCGAAGTCTAGTGACTGTGTTTGAGTGTTGAAGAGAACACCGCAATGTCTTGAGTGAATGAGGGTCAAGGCGGGAGAAGGAGAACTTGTCGGCTTGCCAACATCCGCCGAAATCTGGCACTCGTCTATTGTGCCGTACGCTTCCTCATGCGTAATTGCCGCTGACTCTCCCACATTCGAAGAAGATCTTGACTCGGTATCGGTGGTAGTCGGCTCGATTAGTACGGTGTCTATGAGCTTCATAACCATGGGGCAGCGCCATAACGCGGGCATGCCGGACATATAGTCAACTGCTTGATGGGTTTCAAGCCCCTCCCCAGTCGCAGTCTCACTGCAAGAATCTCCCTCAAACTGTATAAATGTCTCTGTTTCTTTACGTGGTCTAGGCCGATTAGATGATCTTCAAAGTTTTGATTGAATGCTTGGCGGGGCGTTGGCCAAGGCGTGTTTTGCCCAGGATTGTTCGATGGCGCTATCGAGCGGCCCGATGTCGACATGAAATCCCACCCCCAAGTCGGCAGGGAGACCGAACAATCCCACGCGTCTTTTTCTCTCTCGCGGTTAACATCTGGAATATTTGCCCCAATTAGTGCCCTTGGATTTAATGGCGTTCAAGCTCAACGGTAACGGACTCTTTCGTTGCCCTTGCCAAGCTTTTCCTTGACGCGATGAAATGACAGCGTTCTGCTCGTGGCAGGTGCCATGGGATGGGATGATTGAATGGATAGCGCCATGGATTACGTGATTTCTTGGTAAGGCCGTTTAGAGGTGCTATATCAAGGGGATATTCAGCCAAGTCTTGTTTCCCGCAACGGTCTTCCCGTGTTCGTGTCTTGGCTATCCTATATTGGGACCATGATCCGATGGAAGGGACACCGAGAGACGAATGTAGTGACACGTTCGTACCAGACCAGATTGAAAACATTTTATCAATTAGGGCATGTTTGAGATCGAAAGCAGAGTCGTCAGGTTACGCCGGCAGGACCGACATCTCCTTGAATATCGCGAGAACCTCGCACGAAACAATCGTGGACCAATCTCTCACCTGGAGAATCCTATCTTCCTACTATAATATCCGTAGTTTCGCATGCTTCAGCTGAGTTACGACTCACTAAATACTGTAGAGGACTTCAAGGCGCGGACATCCAGCTCTCCTCAATTGCCGTTCTAGAACGTTTGGTACCGGCTACCGGATGTCGTCATTTACCCTCGGTGTTACTCCATCGCCAGCCTATCAACAACATCCACAAAATCAGTGGGACTACGCCCGCGCGGGGGTGGATTCGGCGCGGGCGATACCACGTCCCTCGCACATCCGATTTGAGCGAATCCACGGACGTTCGAGTACACTATGTACAAGTAAGAGAAGGGAGAGAAAGAGACTAGGGACAAGCCGCGGTGGAAACGCACTCTCCGCGGTGGTCCCTGGAACCCGTCCGTTCCTCTTTCCGTCCCAAGTCTTTTCTCCATTGCTGCTGGGACGTTACAATCGCGCGTCTCGGCATGTAGTGTAGGACGGGGGTGGCGACGGTTGTAAACTCGTGCTAACTTCAGCTGATGGTCCAATTGTGTGTCCAGGTCGGCCTAGCCGGCTGGATGTCGTTCAATTGGGTTCAAGGGAGCTGAGCTGACCCTCCATTGCGTGCTTCTGTGCCTCTTACTGTGGAAAGGTTGTCGAGTGCCAAGATGGTTGGTGTTGACTTGTCAAGCAACTCGAGCTAGCTTGAAGGCATGGGTAAGGGATATTGAGCCAAGAGATAATCGATTGTGTGATTTGGTACCCCCCGTTATAGTGCCTGTCGCCTGCGAACATGAGTCGGGGACGGATGGTGGGAGAGTTTCAATTGCAGTCTTGAAGAACGACGTGGGAGCGCGTATCTGTATATATGTATCCTCACGCGACCATGGCGTTCATCTAGAACTCTCCTCAAGATCGTGCCGTCACCGCTTTGGCCTCTTCGAACTCACCCGGGTCCTCATCCACGTGCCATCTGTGGCCACTCAAACCTGACCGGCCGGTCAAACCTACTATCCGCAGAACATAAGGAACGACCACCTCGACAATGGTCTTTTCGAGGCTCTTCCCGAGCGAGAAGTCGGGCGGCGCGGATTCGACTGTCCGCGCTGACCCCGAGGCCAGCGACTCTGAGCCGTCCATCATCCACGATGGTGATCTCGCGTACACCAGGGTCAAGGGAGGCAACGGCTCCAAGCCGTCGTACCAGGAGGCTGTCGGTGCTCCTGTCGAAGCTGATTCCCCGTTGGGGTACCATGTCAATTGGGTGGCCATTATTTTCCTGAATATCAATATGATGGTTGGGACTGGTGTCTTTTCTACTCGTAAGTTGGCCCAAACTCTCCATTGCTTGTGTGGCAAGGTGGTCAAGGCCAGACTATGGCTTCTCAAGAAGTACTAGATACTAATATAATCCCGGTGTAGCTGCGAGTATCCTCAACAGAACGGGCTCAATTGGGCTCGCCTTGATGTACTGGGTGATTGGCTTCCTCATGGCCTCGGCCGGTTTCAGTGTCTATCTTGAGTTGGCCAGTTACTTCCCCAACCGCAGCGGTTCGGAAGTCGTCTACTTGGAGCAGCAGTACCCCCGCCCGAAGCACTTCTTCCCCGTTGCTTTCGCGGTCCAGTCGGTGATTCTGTCGTTCAGCAGCAGTAATGCAGTCGGTTAGTGAAAGAGAGCATCCACGTCAGAGCTGGAGGAAATCGCTAACACGTGTGGCAGTTCTGTCTCGATACCTGTGGAGAATGGCTGATATTACGCCATCGGAATGGCAGATGCGAGGCGTCGCTATCGCAGCTTACACCCTGGCCGTCATCTGCGTCCTCGCACACAACAGATATTCCCTCTGGCTTGTGAACTTCATCGGCGTTCTGAAGCTTCTCACCCTTGTCTTGTTAGTTACCTACCCAACCTATAACAAACACTCCATCACAACTAACGCTCATCCTCTAGCATCTCCATAGCAGGCCTGGTAGTCCTAGGCGGCAACGTCAAACACATACCCGACCCAAAAGCAAACTTCCGCAACGCCTTCGAAGGCACAACCAGCAACGGAAACGACCTCTCCAACGCCCTCGTCAGCATCATCTTCTCGTACGCTGGCTACTACAACGCCTTCAACATGACCAACGAGATCAAGAACCCGATCCCCACGCTCAAGAAGAACGGCATCATTTCGTTGCTGACGGTCGCCATCCTCTACATGCTCTGCAACATTGCCTATTTCGCGGCCGTGCCGAAGGCCGAGTTCAAGGGCGCGAGCGAGATTGCGGCCGCGGTGTTCTTTTCAAAGTTGTTTGGCGGGAGCAAGGCTGCTGCGAATGTGTTGAATTTCTTGGTCCTGTTGAGTGCTTTTGGGAATTTGTTGGCTGTGTTGATTGGATCTTCGCGTATGATTCGTGAGATTGGCCGGTTAGTAGATACTCGTTTCGATTTGATGGAACTTTTGCTGACTTCAGGACGTAGACAAGGTGTTCTTCCATTCACCAACTTTTGGGTCTCGACTAAGCCCTTTGGAACTCCATTGGGTCCGTACATGTTGAAGTGGACAATGACCTTCATCATGATCGTCGCGCCCCCTGCTGGCGATGCCTTCTCTTTCGGTATGACCTCATCCCCAGGGATCTGCTGATCCATGCTGTGAACCCACCACTAACATCAGATGCAGTCGTCGATCTGGCTAGCTACCCCAGCGCAATCTTCAACTTCGCCATGACCTTCGGCGTCTTCGTCCTCAGACGACGTCGTCAGCGCTCCGGCATCAGTCGCTCCGAGTTCCGCGCCTGGGACTTTGTCGTCCTCTTCTTCCTCGCCATCCAAGTCTTTGTCTTGGCGATGCCGTGGTGGCCGCCAAAAGGTGGCCCGTACGCGGGAAGCGTCAGCTTTTGGTACGCCACGTACTGTGTCGTGGGTATTGGAATGTGAGTAAACCCTTATTCAAATGTGAAACCAAAGTACACGGAAACCCGCTGACTTGTTCTGCGTTCTGCTAGCATTCTCCTCTGCATTCTGTACTACGTCTTCTGGATGTATGTCCTCCCTCGCTGGTTGGGATACGAGATCCGCACGGAGATTGTCGAGGTCGATTCCAACGGCGCCAACACGCATCGCCTGGTCAGAGTTCCCAAGGCCGAAGTTGCTGCGTGGGATGAGGTGCATGACGAGGCTGGCAATTTGAGGCGGCGACACGTTAGTACCGAGCTTGATTCGGGCAACTCCAACGAGAAGGGGCTTTGAGTCTGGTTTTGGGACACAAGGACGTTTGGCTAGCCTGAGGGTAGAAAATCATGCTACCCAGGTTTGCTTAGGGTCTACCCAATCAGGGCTCCAGGGGACGGGGATGATATTGGTGTAGTTATGTAACTTGGTAGTGGAGAGGTAACTCTATATATCAATGTCACTCATTGGAGTGCCACCTAGCACACGAACTAGTTTAGAGTCCGAATAAAATTGCTCTTATTGTGCATCAAGAGGGTCACTATACTTACAAAAATGACCTCACTCTTCACGTCAATGATACCACCTGTTGGACCACGAGTAGGCCCATGTTTGAAGCGAAAGTATTGGAGGATGTCAGCAAAAAGATATCCTCAAGGCTGAGCATACCTTCCTTTAGTCAAGAAAGGGGCCAAACGCAGTCGCTCCAAATGGAGTCAATCGTATATTCTCATCCCACCTTTGCTGGGAATATGAACGAATTAGCACCGGCCGTGCTGCCCTGTCCGCATGTTCTCAACGTTGGATATGCACTTCCGTCGTCCTCATGATACCCTTATTATCTCCAAAACCATGCCCAGTCTCCAGGATCAACTCTTCACTCCCCGACCTGTCGCCAAAGCTGTTCTTCTTCTGGTACACAGCCACTGCCGCCGGGGTATTATTTCCACCTTCGATGGTCGTACGGTAGAACTCTGGGCTTGGTGAAAACGGCCCGTCCTCGAGTTCATAGTCTGGTGCCCCCTGGCTTCCCTGTTCCCTGTAGCCCTGCCTTCGAGCGGTGCCCGTGGTGATGTTCCCCGTTCTACCGGATCTTCCAGTCGGGTATCGGTTTTCGTAGAGGTTGTCGCTGTTGTAGTGACGGCTCGATGAGATCTTGAGGGCGCGGCCGACGAGGGGTTTTAATGCTGGTGCGCAGGCGGCGATGATGCCGAGGTTGAGTTGCAGGCTATAGGAAAGACCGTTAGGTTAACATTGTTTCAGTTCGTGAAACATTCGGACAACTTACAAGCCCCAGAATTGGATACTTTGGAGACTAGAATCACTCTTCAGTAATGTTTCTTGTCAGCAATACCTTTGAGGACTTACAAGGTTCCGTCTTTGCTGCTCGGTTGCGCAATCTGATAGATGGCCTTGATGATACCCATGATAACAGCTCTGGAATGAGTTAGCCCCGATACGCACCCCTTGTGTCGAATGGAGCAAAACTTACAAGTATCCTAGACTAAGTACGACAATTAGATACACCCGTGTGCGCAACTTCATCTGCAAGATCCAAATGATGGGAATAGGCAGAGATGCGAAACAGACATCGGTAAAGATGTTGAACGCTGGGCTGAATTAGCTTCTAAAGCAATGCGAAAGGATGAGTATGTCGGCTCACCAGTATTGACCAGCGCGAAATTGACGAACAACTTGATGTTGTAACACTTTGGCTTGAGGCTCTTGTCCCAATATCCCTCCATCGGGCTGCAATACAAGAAGAAGCTAAGCCATGCCATGATTGTATAAAGCACGACGAACACTAATGATATGTTAGAAAGATTCAGGCAGTCCACACTGAGTAGGTATGGATAGACATTGTACCAATCAAAGCCCATAGTGATCTCGAGTACCACTTATTCTTGCTTAGACGTAGCAGCGATAGTGCGATTGAGATCTTCAGAAACGCCAGGGCAGCGATGGCGGATATGATTGATTGAAAGAAGCCAACCTTGGAAAAGAAGACTTGATCTGGCTTGCTGATTGTGTCTTTGTGTCTGCCGAGTCCGTAAAACGCTTGAATAATGAAGATCACCATACCTCCACCCAGCGCACAGAGCTGGTCAAAGTCAGCATGGCCACCCTTGTCATAGTACTATGGCAACCTAGTATCCTGGATCGTACCGCAGACATGATCATCATGTAATCATCGATACCTATCGTCTTCACAATAGCGGCGCGGGTATACGTTCGGAGGACGACGAAGACGAGAGCGAGCGCGTGGAAAGCCCCCGTCACGGCCAGGATCATGGCCGTATTGCTTTCCTTGGCACGCTCCGGGTCGACGGCCGTTGTGCTGGACGTCGAAGACATTGCGGCAGATGACGCGGCTGCGCGGCGTCAAGCAGACGCACAGATGGTCAGAGGAGAGTCGAAGAAAGTCACAAAGTTTCGAGAAAGTGGACACTGAGTAGCGAGGGGATCAGCGGGTTCTTTTAAGCATCTTGCTTTTCCAATTTAGTACTCCATATTGGGGACTCATAATCTATTCTGTAGGAAGAAAGGAACTGGATAGATGAAACCCGATCCACGGGGGCCACACTGCAGTAACCACGCACGCGGTACGGACGGGGCTTTCGGGAGGGATATGGATACAAGGACCTCAATCATCACGCAACGGGGAGCTGGTAACTGTAAAAGCAATCATCATTGGATGATGGAATCGGACTTTGTCAAAAGGGGCAATCTTCGTGCTGCCACTCCTGTCTGCCTCGGGAAGGTGATGTGCTTTGCCTTTCTAGACTGCGTTCCAGAGCAGGGAGGCTGATCCGTCCCTATCAGCCCATTCGGCCTAGAATTTGGCACCGAGGTAGCGAAGTGACCGCACCATTGACTCTTTTCTTCGAGAATTCTGTACCGGAGTTTTCCTTGTAGAGAAGTGGGTCGACGGATTTAATGTGCTGCACAGTTTGCACCTGCAGGATCGCCTAAGCAGGTGGTGGGCAGGATGTAGAATGAAAAGAGTGTTCAGGATCTCCCGGGGGCCACATGGATGCCTCCCACATTACGTGCCACCTTGTTGCAGTGCCGCGAGCGTCACTAGGTGCTTCAACGCAGCAGCAAGCAAGAAAACGCCGCGAACTTGCCCCTAAGTTGTCAATACGGACAACGATTAACACAACGAAGCTTCCGAGCACAGATATCTTCAGCAATTTGCCTGAAATTGTTTGTTGGTGAGGAGCGGCATCAAGGAGCGATATTGATCCTGCCACCCCAATCGGGCAGCAGCAATTCGTAAGTCCTCCAAGCCACCCTGGAAAAGTGTATCGCGCTGTCGGCGCGGGAAAAAAAGAGGAGAAAATACTGGGTTTCGGTGTCGGCCATCGAACCGAAGAGGGAATCTCTGCATGATACCCGGTTGAAGAACCTAGCGGCACAGGAAAAAGGGAAGAAATAAACCACCGGGGCATTGTTGTTAGCGGCATCGGGTGGGAGACGCGGAGGGTGTCACCGACCCGTGGAAGGATCTAGTGGCCTGCCAGTCGGAAGACATGGCATGCATGCCAAGATTATAATGGGACAGTGGAAATCACATAGAGATGTTGAACAAACCACCATACGATCTATCCGGATCGGTTGGTCACCCTCGAGATGGCGAGCGGAACTCTGTGGAGTCGGACGGTGGTCGACCAGCTGGACACTGTCTGTTACAATTTACTGTTGCATGCGGGCAGTTGGGACGAACATATTGTTTTCCGAACCTTTTTTTTGACTTTTAAGCTTATGGAGCTCTAAGAGCGTGTATGATGCCGCACAGATTCGGCCCACGGAACAAGGTGATTCCAGTTTGTCTTAGTCCTAGTACTAAGTCTTTGGCTCATTATCATCGTAAACCCATTCTGAGTTAACAAATCTTATCTTCAACTTGCCGTCTTCCCGAAGCCAGTTGCCGTTTAATATCCGCCACTTTGAACTTGTGGCGAGTTGGCGACCGACGGCAACGCATCTCCCCTGTCACCCGTCCACCGGCCGGCTCCGCGCTTGGCCTAAAGAAGGTTACATTCTTCATCCCAGCATCGTGGGCCCCGGATCTGGGCAATCGAGTATTGGACTTTTCCAGTTTCTGGCTGCCCTATCCACAGTGTCACAGCATAAAAACCGTTCGATTAGTGACCCCTCTTCATAATTCTCTTCAATGATTCTTTGCCCCTGGCAATGGATACTAGGACCATGCTTCCCGCCAACAGCGGCGGCGTTGTTGGAGCATTCCCGCTGCCCAGTGCGGTTACCATCTCCGTCCCGCGGATCCGAAGCCCTGCAGGCCACCACGGTTGGGGGCACTAGTGCAGACAACGGGATTTTTAATTTATTCCCAACGTCGAACAGGCATCTATCTATATAGCTAACGAGATCTGTCTGGTGGTTGATTCTCTTGTGACTGTTCCGGACCGTCCTGTCCGCTCCCACTTCCCACTTGACCTTGCGCACCTCTAGTGGAAATCCTATCCAGTTCTCTCTGAGTGTTGACGTGCCTCGGACCACAGCTCTCTCTCTCTCTCTCTCTCTCTCTCTCTCTCTCTCAGTTCCTTGCTTGCGCACGCGGCTACCCTGCATTCTAATTATTCCATCTTGAACAAACAAGAACTTTCAGCAATGCTTCCCCTCACTGTTGCGGCTGCGGCCGTGGGCTTGCTGATGGCGCCGGTCATGGCCTCGCCCATCGAGACTGGCGATGTTCTCGCCGAACTCCAGGATAAGGCTATGAGTACTCTGACCGCATCGAGCGCGGGTAACAAGCGCAGTAGCTGCAACATTTTCAATGCTCGTTACCGTCGGGACTGGTTCGTCACTCCCCCACCATTACAGTGTCGATCTCGAATTGAAAGCTGACCCGTCTTCAAGGGAGGCGTTTTCTTCCCAAGAGAGGAAAGACTACATCAGTGCCGTCCAGTGCCTATTAACATCGCCTTCCAAGTCGGACCCCGAATTCGCTCCCGGTGCTCGCAACCGTTACGATGACTTCGTTGCCGTGCACATCAACCAGACAACTAAGATCCACGGAACTGTGAGTAATACCCACACTCATGACAAATCGTGTCGCGATCTAACATGGCAATTCAGGGCAACTTCTTGACATGGCACCGCTACTTTGTCTGGGCGTACGAAGAGGCTCTGCGGAACGAATGCGGCTACAAGGGCTCCCAGCCAGTAAGTGGATTCTATTACCATGAACGGGAGATCTTCCAATGGGTCTGACAATTACATTACAGTACTGGAACTGGTTAAAGTACCAGGACGATCTCCGAAAATCCCCTGTCTTTGATGGCAGCGATACCAGCTTGAGCGGCGACGGCGCCTTTCTCCAGCACAACGGCAGCGTCAGCGGTGCAGGTGCCATTGTCCTGCCTTCTGGCGATGGGGGTGGCTGTGTCACGAGCGGTCCTTTTAAGAAGTAAGCTTCCCTCGTACATATTCGCACCGCTGCATTGATGATTAACATCCACCTAGCATGACCGTCAACCTTGGTCCGGTTAACCCCGGCATGGACGGCCTTGAGGCCAGCCCGACCGGCAAGCTTGGCTACAACCCTCGCTGCCTTAGTCGCGATATGAGCAACTACACGGCCTCAACCTGGTTCACGAACGAGAACATGCTCAACATCACGGTAGGCGCGGCCTCCAAGAGCATAGAGCTTTTCCAGAACGAGCTTCAGGGCCGTTTCTCTGACGGCTTCCTCGGCATGCACGCGTCCGGCCACTTCTCCGTCAACGGCGAAGCTAGCGATCTGTACTCCTCACCCGTCGACCCCAGCTTTTTTCTGCACCATGCCATGGTTGACCGCGTATATTGGCTGTGGCAGGCCCTCCACCTGTGGGACGCTTTCAACATTGCTGGTACAATTACCATCAACAACAGGCCGGCTAGCAGGGACGCACTGAAGACTGATATCCTTGACCTTGGCGTCAATGCTGAGAACCGCACTATCGACGAGGTCTTGAACACTATCGGCGGTTCTCCTCTTTGCTACGTCTACGTATGAGTCTAGGGATGATTCTCGTTTGGAGTTTGGACTGCATGTGGTCAAGAGATGCCCACAAGTACCACGATAATAGCTAGAGTAGGTCCAGTGCATTGCCAACCAGGACCATTGTACATACAAGGCTCTTCTATGTAATAATTGCACCATCGATTCAAAAGCAAATTTAGGGATTGGCCGCCGTAACGTCGTCATCCTCAAAAGAGCTTTTGCCGAGACTCATAAGAGACGTCTCTCTTAAGCACGTCTCAACTCAATACATGGGTGAAACCACATGATGATTATTGCCTATCTGTCGATGAGTCGAGTTGATGTCATGGTTCTTCGGTATGAACTCTGATACTCAGTTGAAGTGTGGAAGCCGCTAGTGATATTATGGGTGGAGTCTTGACATGGCTTAGCCCTCAATGATCCACGCACAACTCACGATGCGGCATCTTGGACCTCCAGCCGCTGGTAACGATCACACACCTTCAATAGCCTGCCCGGCTAGCTCAATCGGTAGAGCGTGAGACTCTTAATCTCAAGGTTGTGGGTTCGACCCGTAAGTCCATCTCGACACCCAGGAACTAATCTAAGTTCAATGTCTAACATCTCATAGCCACGTCGGGCTCAATTCCCGTCAGCGATTGACTGAAATACTTCTTTTTTGATTATATTCTATTTCAGGTTTCATCTCTTTCTGTGCTGACGCTAATTTACCGTTGCGATTGGCTCTCCAGCTTACCTACTCGTATTGACGCAGCGAACTGTCCTTCAACAGCCGGTCCATGGCACTTCGCTGCATACATACACTCACATCAAAGTCACCAGTGTAGGCAACATCCATGATCTGAACCAAGCCATCAATCTTTGGCATGACGCCCTGGACATACCGAGCTAACTCCCCCGTGCCCAGGAAGTCAAGCTCGTAGGTTTTGGCTCTCACCCAGGATGTCACGAGGGTGTGATGAGTTCCCAAGAAACCTTGCCACAACCGCTGAGGGCTGACCTCGTGTGCGGCGTCATGGATGTAAGCTGCAACCGCATCTGGCGTGAAGCGAGACATCATCTGCCTGATAGCGCCGGCGATAGGCCCAAGATGGATTGAGCTCGCTTCGTTGGCGGTTTTCTCAACATACCCTAGAAGGAGAGGAGATCCAACAAAAGTGTCTGGTAAGGGTGGATCGACGCGATTTCGAAGACCCAAGGTGATGTTCAGATATGCTTGTTCAGGTTTTCCTTCATGGCCGCGCGCACGGTTCATCAAAGTCCAGATGTGGGCCAGAACTGCATCGAGCCGGGAGACTCGGAGTGATTGCAGGTCGTCCGGCAGGCTTGCTTGTGCAGCTTCCTTCAGCCGGGTCAACTCGGCTGCCGCGAAACGTATTTGAACATGCTCAACTGGAGCACTCATATCCCAAGTCGGCCATGGAGGATATGTTGACGGACTGAGTTTGGTTGTTCCTAATTCGTCCGGTGGTGGCATGGTGGCTAGTGAAGCTAGTCTGACACCTGGAGGATATCCTGGTGCATCTTCTGCCCACCAGTCAAACCGGTGCATCGGCAATGCTCGAGCCTTTGCAACTATTGATGCGTCCGGGAGACCTTCTGGTGTGAGCTCTGCAGCTTGGTCAAGCTGTGCCGGATCAAAGACAGGTTTGGATATGATCAGACCATCGATTGCAGTAACGTTGCCCAGTAGAGCCCTCGACCTTGTTGCCCAAGAGTACATGAAGTTCATCAAGCATACAGCATCTGCGAGAGGATGCGAGACCATTGCGCTGATCCCAAAGCCTCCACACTTGAACGACGTCAGCTGAACGGCCATAGCAGGCAGCCCGTCGATAGCATTCAAAGACATGAGCGCAATCTTGGTTTTTGGCAAGAACTCGCTTTGCTGGAAGTTCGAGGCGTTCCACTCTTTCAAATTCGTCGCCCTCTCAGCCCGGCTAGGGACTATATCGCTGAGCTTTGAGTCATGAGTGGCGATGGATAACTCAACCCCGGGATCTTCGGTCGAGCCATACGCAACTACTAGCCGGCCAAGGTGTCGCGACGCTGCGTCGTCTTTGACTTGCTCGGGTGTAGCCCATTGGAGTTGCCCTGCAAAGTGCGGATAATCGTTTAGTGTTTGACTGAGTGAGTGGCTGAGGTTCCCAAAGAATTCAGTGCGTGACAACTGTGACGTTTCTGGCTTGTCGTAAAGCCATATCGCAGCCGTAGGCGTGAAACGGGCGACTGTTGAATCAAGTATTGAGAGTTTGGAGACGACGGGCCCGGTGGAAGGTGAGTTGGGTAATATTCTCCGAGTTGCGTCGATGTTGCAACGTTGCGCAGCGCTTGTGGTTGCTGACATTCTTATTGACTCTCGTTAGGAATGGCTGTGAGAGGTTTCGAATGTTGCAGTGTCTCGCTGTGACATAAAGTGAGCTCTAACATGAACCAAGGTGCCAAGTAAGCCTACGGGCAAGATGCTGCGTGTTTAATAGGTCCAAGTCTTCAACGCGCACAGACAAGACGCTAGAGGCGAGAGACGACATGGGTGCCCGTTCGTGGTTCGGCGAGCAGTCGATGTGGCTCCGGTATGATTCATTCTGCATCATGCCTGAAGTCGACTAGCTCATCACTTGTTGATTGGGCGTTGAGTCTGATATGGCGCGCGGGAGGGTCCTGACCCCTGTTGATCTCGCTGCGATATGACCAACGAAGTGTTCTAGCGTCTAAGCGAGCTTCTGGCTGATGCATGTCAGATCACGAGTTCCCGTTCAAGCTGCTGTGCCTCACGTAGTTTGTTGATGACGAGCTGGATGAGAGTGGAACGCTTGTTCTTACCTGTGCTACTCCTAGAATATGCTCGCTTCTATATGCTCGCTAATTCATGAAGGTGAGGTTTGAGAATAACTTGGGCATGACATGGCCGAATTGCGAGCGCCTCGATGTTGTACCAGCCCAGCTGGGCTTGATAGTGATGTGACTATGTACTCGACTGTGGTTTGGAGCAGGATTAGGGCCTCTAATGATGGATTAAAATGTGTGAGAACAGTGCTGGAGGATCGTCTAAAACTCGAGAGCTATGCCCAGTCCCCAAATGCTATTCCGAATATCACTAGAGTGATGTGGAAGCTAGCTGGATCGTTAGTTCCCCAATACTTCTAAAATGATCTCCTAGTATAGAATTCACGTCTGTGAAATAGAACAGCTGAGGTCTGTTCAGAAATAAGCAACATAGATACTTCCTCGGAATCCTTCGCCCGAGGCATGGTCAGATGGTCGGGCTTAATGTGCCGCGAATTGAAGTCAGCTTTCTCACACCGGTCTTAGCTGGCAGAAGCTCGCATCTCGACTTTTGCCTATTAACTTGTCCAAACTATTTACACGTATATTATCATAATCGAAAGCTCATTGAAAACCTAGACGCACCCTCAGCCGCAGAGAGTGTTCCAGCGGCTGCGCCAAAGAAACCAGTAAGATGTCTTGTACCTTGAGGGAAGAAGGCGGACCAGCAACCGCGGATATAATCATTGGAGCGAGCGGCTGGATAATGCCGAGATCGTGTGGGCTGTGTTCCCGGGACTTGTTAGTGGTGGCTGAGTACAGCAAAGAGACTAGAGCTCATGGATATCGAGGTTGCTGAGGCATCAGCTCTCATATCTCGTGCCCAACTCGAACAAAGGAAAGTACTGAATGGCCGTGGGGAGGACATGTACGCAGTGAGAATGACACACGTAGCTTCTCGATGCAACCCCATGCCAAGTTAATTATATGCGATGTGATGTGTTCATCAGGCGTCTTGGCCTATCGGATCGATCACCCTATGCAACGAATCCTATTATCACCCTTACTTAGATACATCAAAGGTGGCTGCTCCAAGCTTGACGGCTATCTGGCCGGCGGCACAGTAATGGAAGTAAGCACAAGACTGCAGTCTGGTATGAAGCACTCATTGAGGTGGTATAGCCGAGGGTGGTCAGATATTAGTGGCTCTCAACGATACTACCACCTTGACCTGCAGCAGTTCTTCCCGATCAGGAAAATTGCTTTGCCCATCTATTTAGGGCCGAGCCGACTGGAGTCAACCGTAAATGCTTGCTCTGTTCGTCCCCGCACTCCAAGCCATAATCGCGGTACCGAGAATCATTCTGAGTGGATGTCACGGTTTGTGCGAATAAATGCACACGTGCGGCGGGAAGGCTGGGGGCCCTTCCATCCATGCTACCTAAGATCCTTCAAGTGCTAGCTCGCTTTTCTTGGACCAGAATGATGTGCCCGCACTCCTCAGCTTCCACACTGAGACGACACGCAGTAGATGCAGACACCTGTCGCCCAGCCACAACCTACAATATGCACGCACCTTTTCTCCGGCAGAACCTCGTGGGGAAGCCTAAGTTTCGCGCCTTCATAGGGCTGATGTTTTGGGACAGACATGATGCAAGGCCGGTGGGCAGTGCTGGTAAGGTGGCACTGCCCCTACGTCGGGCGCGATGCAGCTTAGGGCTCGTCTGGAGATCGTGACTATCTGTCTGTTCTCAAAGCATCGGAATTCGGTCTCAGTCAGTATATATTAAGACTAGTTGCTTCTCGACACCAAAGATGAATTCGCAATACTAATCATCATATACCACATCTCAAATATTTCTTTTATTCTGTTCTCTGGTTTTATCATATTCCTTTCCCTTTTCTCCTTGCAGTCCCCAAAGTCATTTCTTTCAACCCTTATACTCCGCATAAATTATTACTATCTCATTTCCTTATTCTAATCATTCACAATGCCCATGCTCACGTCTATTCGCAGCCGCTCAGGCTCTCCCCCGGCCATGCCCAGCTCTAAGCTTGACAGCCGTACTCCTTTTCCTAATCTATCACCTGAGATTGATAACATTCAATTTCCGCGCTCTTGGGAAGCGGCTTGGGAAGCAGCGGGCCAAACCAACTTTGAGCGCGCGCAAGCTTTTCTGTTCTTCTACCGTGGAGATGACGCTTCTATCAACAGCGAGCTCCGATCCATCGCAGCAAATCCCAGGCATCGAGATGTCGTCTCTCTTGCAGCTTCAGTCCAGCGAATTGTCTTTGGCAACCGCCACTCGACCTTCAACACAACCTCCCTTTTGCAGTGGATGCGTTTCGTGCTCATCAAGAGCCAAGCTCTTACTTCTACCAAGACGAATGCAGTTCGCGATTTCTTTTTTGACCCATCGGTAGCTCGTAACCTACCTCAGCTCCCTCAAGACCCGGTTGTCTATCAATACCCAGCAGCCCCTTTGAAAGTCATGATCATTGGTGGAGGTCCCACAGGCCTGGCTTCTGCGATTGCTCTGGCCGAGAAGGCTGGGGCCAGAGTGGAGGTCCATCTTTACGAAGGCAGATGGATTCAGCAGCCGGGTAGCTCTTTCGTCAGTTACCCACCAGGGGCCCGTCGTCGCGACCAGGTAGTCACGCTCCAAGACACCGTGACAGACTTGATGAGCGATAGAACGAGACAAGCTGTCTTTGGCGGAAATCCAGAGCGTGTTTGGCCTGGTTCCAGCAATCTCCAGATCCGCAAGCTCGAAGACGGTCTCTTGCGACGGGCACAAGACAGCCAGTTCCGCGATCTCATCTTCCTACATGCCTCACAGGTCAGACAGGACAATCTTTCGGAGTACGGCGACTTTCACCTAATGCTTGGTGCTGACGGCGCTGGTTCTTGGCTTCGCGGTGCTTACTTTCCGGGGCAAGAAGAGGAGGTTGGAAAGAGCTATGCCCTAGGGCTTGCTTTTGATCGGCCTCGTGGTCTTCCTTTCTCACAGCCCATCAACATCTTCCTCACCATGGGCCAAACTCGCTACCTCCTCAATGCCAGCGACTTCGATGGCACAGGATATCTCAACATGCAGTTGACCGAGACTGAATGGCACCAAATGGTCTCCGTAGATGGCCATCCTTGCACATTCGGGCGACCAAGTTGCTTGAAGGTCGGCGACTGCCTGCCTCATGGCTTTGAGGAGAACCAGGTCTTTGCACCGTCTCAGCAACCTGACAGCCCGTTGTGGAAGGCGATACTTGATGGTCTGGAGCTTTACGGTTTCAAGCAGTGCGAATTGAAAAATATTGTTCGCATCCCCATTGTTGTACGCAGGATCAACAAAGCTGTCGAGCAGGTTCCGCAGTGCGACTCTACAGCCCTGCGCCGACCCCACGGTCTGGTTGCCTTGGCTGGGGATGCGGCAATGACGGTGCACTTCTGGCCTGGGAGAGGTGCGAACTCCGGCATGAAGGCAGGCATTGCTTGGGCCGATGAAGTTGCTCGTGCTCTCTTCCACGGCCAATTCGTTGGTCTTCAGACCTCTTCGCTGGGGATGTATCACGACTTTCTGCAAAAGCTCCAAGAGCGGGAGCACGGCGGTCGCAGCTTGCCCATCGTCAAGCAGACCGGCGATCCTGATATGATGGCCTGGCTGATGCGCAACGCTCGACTTATCCCGCATCACGTGGCGATGGAGTGGCTAGTCGGTCAGATGCGTCGTGATGGTGTCCGCATTCAAAGGCGTGCCGACTGGGCTTTTGAGCAGGTTAACAACCTCGAACCGCAGCTTCGGGAGATCCTCGAGAAGATGGATGTCGTTACCATTCAGGAGATGGCCGCGACGTTCCCATGGCCTACGCGGGAAATGGCCGGGGCCGAAGTCCTTCCGGAGAGGTCTGTAGTTGACGCCTGCTTGAGTGGCCGTAGGCCGACAGAAATTTCGAAGGTTGAAAAGCAAACAAAATCGAAAAAGCAAGACAAGAAGAAAAAAAGGGCAGAAATTTCCGTATCCGCCTCTGAGATTTCGCCGGCGTTCTTGGCTAGCTTGGTGACTCATAACAAACCAGCTCAGCGGTCTTCTTGGCGTTCATTCAGCTTTAGCAGAACGCCTCAAGCTGTCCAGTCGTAGTTCTCTCATCAGGACAGCGGATTTGCGAAAGGTTCAAAAGAAGGAAAGTTGCTGACCGTGGCTCTTCGTGGTTTTCGTAATACGGCATGAATGGGTGGAATTTACGCGAATCAAAATCTGGAACTCGGAAAGGGAACTTTAGCTGGCGTTTTGAGTAGTTGGGTTTTGCCTAGCATGGTATTGGAGTCCAGTGGAGTTGTCCTGCTTGAAATTTAATAATGAGAATAATTGAATAAGCCTTTGTAATCAATGTGACCAAATAATTACTGCTTGTTGTAATTTGTTCTAAATGATGTTATCGTTGATATAACTCATAAGCTGTACATCGATATCGAGCGGTGCAGGCGTTGTCGTGATCCCCTTCTGAAACACGGCCTTTCCTGAGAAGAACGATAGGTTCCGCTTTGATTATGCAGTTGGTCATTCAGTTTGCTTCTCTGAAGACTTAAAGTGCAAGTCCGCGCCAACACAAGGCAGATTCACCACGTCAAATCTGGCCAACCACTCGCCGCAGCAGGCCAACCAATATGCGGCCAGCCCCAATATCTTGAAAAGCGGCGGTGCTGTTGGAGGAGGCCTGGCGCCAAACCATGTGCCACAGAATCGGCCTCTTTGATTCGCTGATGGCAATGCAGTGCAACCAACCCGTACGCCTTGAAGCCTTTAAGGCTGCGTGACTTCACCGTGTGAACAGCTTTACTTAAATAGAGGCAGTTGGCACTCCAAGGGCTATTGATTGAACTTGAGGTCATGTACAAGTTTCTCCCGATCACGTCTCACAGAAATCGGCGAGTGTTCAACATGTCAAACGCAGACAGCCAAGGACCGCTATCGCTGGAAGAAAGATGGCAAATGTGCAAAATTCAGGATGACCACAAGGCTTCCCTCATTGAGGTATTTTCGTACTCTCTGGCTGGTTTATGCATGATTTGCCAAGTACCTGACTGACCGGCCCACTCAGGATTTGTTCTCTCACATTGCAGAGCTTTCCGACAAGCTCTCCGAGGTTAAGATGGAGCTAAAGGAAAAAAGGATGCTGGTACGGTCTCTTTTCGATACCGATGACAGGATCAAATATCAGATCGAAAAGTTGCAAAACGAGAAAGCATGTTGTACAACCCGCTTTACCAGCCAGAAAGGCACTGACCCAGCTAGGACAAACACTGTTTTGCAATGGTCCTCGTTGACGGCGACTGTATGCCAGTAAGTCAGAACTGTTCAAACTTCTTGCTTGCCATCTACCAATATCTCAGTTTTCTGATGACTTGGCGAACAATCAGTTTCTGGATGATCTTATTGAGCAAGGACTCGAGGGAGGCAAGAAAGCTGCAAGCCTTTTACGTCTCGCTGTTTTTGATGAGCTAAAGGCCATTGACCCCTGCCTTCCGCATCACTTGCAACTTGCCGTCCGCGTTTACGCCAACTTGAAGGGTCTGGCCAAGACTTACACCGAAATGGGCATTATTCCTGATCCGAGCGTTTTGGATGATTTCGTCCGAGGCTTCAACATGTGGAACGCAATGTGCGACTTTGTTGACGCGGGTAATGGCAAGGAGTGTACGGATGAAAAGTTGAAGGGTGAGTGAACTTACAAAAGCATCCAAAGGGCGACGACTAAGATCTCTCAGCAAATTTTGAGTCTAGTGTGTCCGATGTTCACTGTCGACATGTTTTGTTTGGTGGTTCGGCAGATAGCGGTTACGCTCGCGTGTTGGGATCGTACCTCGACAACGATGAGATTCGCAAGAAGGTCGTCCTTCTCGAGGGTCCTCCATTTGCGCAGGAGCTAGCCGAGATTAAAGACCAGTTCCGCGTCGCTTCTTTCAACAGGGTTTTCAGGCGTCAGAAACTGTTCAACAACATCAAGCGTAAGGTTTCATATAACATCACACCACCATTGACTCCGTCGCCCAACTATGCGTCAGCCGCTGCCAGAGCTCCATCGGTTCTCGCTGGAGACCTGCCAGTACGTCAACAAGCCATGGTCGACTCCAGGATGCCTCCTTTAGGGCAGGTGCTTCGGAACAAGGCCGGGCAGCGAATTGATCCACCACTCGATTTTACCCACCAGGAGTTCATTCTGATGAAGAACCGCAAGTTGTGCAACAGTCTTCATCTTTTGGGTAGATGTCCCTATAGGGAAGCTTATGGGAAGTGTTCGCACGAGCACAAAGGCAGGCTGAGCCCGAAAGAGTTGCAAGTTCTCTGGGCTGTCGCTCGTCAGTCTCACTGCCATACAGGTCTCAGCTGCACCGATCCAAATTGCGTATTTGGCCACCAGTGTCCTCGTGAGAGTTGCAATGGGGCAAGCTGCCGCCTGAGATTCCCGCTAGAGTTGCATAACATTGACAAAAGACCTACTCGATGATACTCGGAGAGGACGCACCATTGCTGCATGAGGAAAGTCGATGAAGTTATGAGTACTTAAATGAAGTATAGAGTCTACTAGAACGTCTAAGGGTGTAACACCTGAAATAGTGTCCCCAGCGCAATCAAATCTAACCTGAAATATATATATACTCCAAACTTCTATTGTGTTCGTAACAGGGCCATTCAGAGTTTCTTCACCATAATGTTATCAGTTTGGATCACTGATCCAATGGCAAAGTCATGGGTGCCACATTCCTCATATCCCCATTTCCCATACGCCTTTTGCGCCCGAAGATTCTCTTCCCAGACGCCCAACCACATGTGCTTAAACCCTTGTTCCCTAGCCATGTCTTCTAACCTGTCTGCCAGAAGCTTTGCAGCGCCCGTGCCTTGTGCCTTTGGATACATGTAAATTCTCTGCAGCTCAACAGTACCGTCAAGATGTGAGATACATGGCTCTGAGGAGCCCCGGGTGAGCATGGCGAAACCCAGGATGTCTCCAGTAGGATCAACCGCGAGTAGTGTGTCTTTGTTTGAGTCGTCGAGATCTTTTGTGATGGCTTCGAGGCTGTAGGACTCCTCTAGGAACGCTTGGAGCTCATGCGGCTCGACTGAATGGCCGAATGTGACCGTGAAGACATGGGTGGCGAGCTCTGATATTGCTGTGGCGTCATCAAGAGTTGCTGGCCTGAGCGTGGCCGTCACGCGAACGCCTTCTTGGACCTTGGAGGACTTTGTCATGGTCGATGTAGTCAAGGTTGAGAATAAATTGTAGTGAATCGGGATATGCGTGGCGTTACGTGGCGTGCTGTTTTGGTGCAATTGATGGCCCACAAGGATGGCAGATCTGATCGGATGGTTCGGATTACTTCTCAAGCCCAGCGATCTGGTTCTAATGCCCTTTTGTACGGTTCCAAGATATCGCAGACCTGCTATCATCTTCATTTGACCCTAGCCAGAAGACTTTCCCAAAATCGATGCTTCTGGAAGACACGTCGCTAAAAACGCTAAATTCCCACTGACAGGGCGCGTTGAGCCGCGTCGGCTGTTGTCTCTGTGCGGCTATTAGAGGAAAGTCTCGCCTTTGTTAGGGCGCCTTATTGTCAAGCCACAGGTCAAGATGCAAACTGATTGGTTGCATCTGCTCAAAAGTCTCCATCTGGCCTGCGCCCTTGGCACGACACCGGTCATGACCGAAATCTGCACTCGACTTGTTTCCATCACATCAACAGAACCAGATGTTCTGGACAATTCTCGAAAGTGACGTATCTAGGTGGAAGTTCTTCCGAGTCTTTTCCACTTGATGTTTCAGAGCAGAAATCCCAGGCGCTAAAGATATTTTCGCACGTCGATTGACCTACCTTTATCATGACTCAGTCTACATTTTCAGATTCTCAAACATTCAGTGATGAAGGAATCTCAATGATATTGGAATTTAAAGTATAAGCTACGGGAATGTTTGCTAGATGAACGACGAAACAGAAACTGAAGACTTAGCTTGATTGATGTTACCCATTGAAACTCCAGCAATTCCATGTGCTTAGGCGCGTTCCGACTTTTCCTCCCTGTTCTTCTGTCTCGTACCAAAGATGACGATACCACACACAGCAGCACTTGAAATCGCAACGAAGAGAGCACTCACTGTGGAGAACCAACCCACACCAATGCCCTGAATACCTGGAAGTACCACTGCCGTACCGATGGCAGCAAAAGTGTACCTGATGAAGTAGTTGCCAGCTAGCAAAATACTGTCAGCTTATCTGGCACTAGGCCGAGGAGAGGAGGTTGAGCATGCTTACCCATGACTTCAGCTGCCCTCTCTCTGAAGACATCTAAACAGTAACTGTTAAGACACGGGAAGCAGACCATCTGCGCAACGCCTTGCAAGAACATGCAGATGACGGGGAGTGGGATTCCGCCCTTAGCCTTGTCGATTGCCCATCCATAGATGATGGTGGTCGCCGGGATGACAACCCCTAGCGCGATAAAGGCACTTCGTAGACGGTCTTCCGGAATACGCCGTCCTCTCTTAGCAATCCACTTCTTCACGGTGTAATCGGCATATCGGCCGCCAAAAAAGGTACCAACGAGATATCCTGCTCCAGGTGCCAAGAAGAAGAATCCTGACTGCAGAGGGGAGGTAAGGTGGAATCTCGGGTTGATAACGTAGCGAACTGGTGTCAAGAGAACCTGCATATTCCACAGCACAGACGATGCCGCAACACCCTGGGTGCATAGTCAGCTGATGATACACATTGGTGAAGGGCCTTACCGCCGTAGGCTGTAGCTACACATCCACTGGGACGGCCGTTGTTTTACCGTAATCGGTCTGGTGAACACCTCAAGGCTTGTTGATGACGAAAGGGCGAGGAGAACTCACGACGATGAGGATCTTGGGGTACCGAAATAGACTGATGACTCGAAACGGATTCGCCCACTCCCAGATCTGGCTAATCTTCTCTTTGGTTGTCATTCCCTCCAATTCTTCAGACCACTTTCCGTGACTTGTTTCCGGGAGGAAGGCGACTGCCAGGACCATAGCAGCGCCACCGAGAGCGCCCTGGAACCAGAAAAGAGATTTCCAGGTTGAGTACGTAACGATGACACCTCCGATGAAAGGACCAAGAGCAGGTCCGATACTTATGAAGAGTACATGTATCAGCCACGAATGTTCGGTCGACCAGAAAACGGAGTGTGAAGGGGCCTAGACTCACAGGGTGCCTCCAAGAAACCAACCCAATGCCGTGCCACGTTCAGTCGGACGATAAATGTCACTGAGACAGGCAGACCCAACGATAAGGAAAGAGGTTCCGGCAAATGCAGTGATTGATCGGAAGATGAAGAAAGCTGGCAGATTGGGGGAAACCGCTGTAGCCAGTGAAAACGTGCAGAACAACACTGTCGATATGACGAAGATCTAGGACATTTAGTTCAAGTGTAGGGCGAGATATATGCCAAATTGGCTGGTTGAGAGCTGACTGCAACTATGATACATGACGGTGGGATGTACAAAGGTGGTTTTGCTTACCCATTTTCTACCGTAGACCTGACTTAATGGGCCCCAGAAGAGAACACCGATGCCCATCATTAATAGGAAAAGAGCATTGGTAAAATTGATGACTGTTCCAGTTGTGTTGAAAGCCGCTGCTACCTCCGGCAACGCTGAGAGCACGAGCAGTGAAGCTAGGTTAATGCCCAAACCAGCGAAGGACACGATGGCTGTGATAATTCGCTTACGACCGGGTGTAAAGCGATCGTAGACTGTCTCATCTTCACGGTACGAGTATGGTCGGCTGGGCGTTTGAGCAATAATGTTCACACCCTTCTCAGCGTTGGAGGTTCTCAACGCAAGCAGGTCGGGAGGTAATTCGTCCTTCCTCGTGGGGACCTCTGACAATGTGTGTTCAGACATGATGGACATGATGACGGTGATGATTCGAACATGGAATAGAAGCAACAGTAGTGGGGCAGCTGTATTGACAACTTGAAGTTCAACTAGGCAGCTGATGAGAGCGAAGAGTTGACAAGACAGAGTGACAGGGATTGCCAAGGAAATGTGTCCACCAAAATCGTGAATAACCAGTCCTGAATTGTTCCGTTTTCTGAGGGGGGCAAAGCGCTGTATATAAAGCATCAAAGACCACACCAGAAAAACGTCAGAAAATTCTCGGCTGCATACTTACCCACCTCGGGATCATGATTCCGAAGTCGGGCACTGGGACTATCACCGCCGAAACGCCTTCAAAGACATCATCCATGGTCTTTGTGAGAAAACTGCCCCCAAAATCAGCAAAAAATGTTTCATTGGGCCCCGGTCTTTGGACCTATGTGCTAGCGGAGCGTCTCCGCAGCGGGGAATATCTGCAACCTTTTACGTCTGTCACCTCCACTTCGGGTTGGAATCAGGCTTTGATATTGGACAAGGGCGACGACCTGGAGCTCCACCAAGGCCGTAAGTGTCTTATCTAACATCATTCTCCAGGTTGGAAAAGTCTGGGCCATCTTGGAAAATACGGAAATGAGCCGGAGCCGGGGCGTGGGGGTTCACCTGGCATTTCTGGCCCCTCCTGTCGGCGCCGATGAACCGGCGCAGGGCAAGAAGGCCGAAATCGCAGCCCCCGAGGTCGGCCGGCTTTTAGGCCTCCGAGAGCCGTTCGAGGGCCGGACACGGGTCCGTCTACAGCCGGAACGTCGCACAACGTAGTGTTGCAGTAGCATTGCACACCGCCTGTCTCTGAAGTGAATGACCACCAGCTCGATCATTTGCAGTAAGGGATTCCATCGTATTACCGCTACATCGTGGTTGCGCCCGCTAGAGGAGTAGCACTACAGTAGCTCCGATTTTCGGAGCAATGAGACCCGAACTAACACTTCAAGTCTGAGTCAAGCAATTGTCTGACAGGCCTAAATTTTTGTTTTCGATCAGCCAATCCTCTTAAATGTATTCAATCGCCACCTTCTTTGCAAATTTGCAGACCATGGTTTTAAGCTTGCCTGACTGCATTGGCTTTAAAACCTCTAACGACTGCATGTGCAGTCCCCCCTGCTAAGTCTCGCGAGTACATACACCCTTCTAGAGTCTACGGCGTCATTATCGATCGCCGAATGCATTCATCTAGTCTTCCAATCGTACTCTAAGCTCCAGGCGTATGCGACGCGGTAAACATCTTCTTCATGCCACCACTTGCCAATGACTTGCATGCTCACCGGCAGTTTTGTTCCCGAACCTTTCAGAGGACCTTCCTCAATCGGAAGCATACCAATCGGCATAGCGAGGACCGGATGGCCTGATTGATTGAAAGGGGCGGTGTTAGCAGTGAGTCCGACTTGCTTTCCAATCTTCTCGAGCGGGGACGCGTCATAGGGAGTATGGAAATTGGCAACGTAGGGTAAGTTCGGCGTCACCAAAATATCAAACTCTCGCAGAGCATTGTCATAGTCGTCTCGTAGCTTTCTGCTGAGATTCGTCGCCTTTCCAAGCAACCCTGGGAACGCTGCTTGCGCGTAGACCCCGTTGAGATAGATGTTCTTTGACGAAACGTATGCGTTATCCCACTGTTTCTGCGTAAGGTCCTGAAACTTGTCCGCCAAGTCGGTCATGATGTGGCCTCTCCTGCCGAATGCAAGATTTCTCTTCGCCAGGTAACCTCCACTCTTGCTGATAGCAGTCCAAACGGCTGCTCCCTTGGAGTGAAAGGGAATTGAAATTTCATCTACGGTCGCCCCAAGATTTTTAAAACCTTGGATCGCAGCCTCGACACATGCCTTGACGCGAGGTTCCACTGACGGCTGGTTCATACCTTCTATCAAGATCCCGATCTTGACACCGGACAGATCTTTCGGGGTTTCCAGCTTCGTCAAGTTATCATAGTACTTGGGAACGTTGTCTGGATTCGGTGCTGCGAACGACCTGTCGTCAATGTTGTCGTTGCCAGCAATGACCTGGAGCATCAACGCGTTGTCGAGAAGTGTTCGTGTCATGGGGCCGACATGGTCATTGGTAGGCTCATTTGAGCCGCAACCGGTGTAGGGCACAAGTCCAAAGGTCGGCTTCAGCCCATAGAGACCGCACCATCCGGCAGGGACACGTATTGAACCGCCTTGGTCAGCGCCAAGAGCCATATCCACGTCTCCGTTGGCTACGAGTGCCCCTGAGCCACTTGAGCTTCCCCCGCTGCTGTAGCCTTTGGCATAGGGGTTATGTACATGCCCAGTTGAGGAAGAGCTGCTCGTAGCGGAATGACACATATTCTCGCACACGGACTTTCCAGCAATGATTGCGCCGGATTCTAGCAGCCTTGCCACACACGTTGCGTCGGTGTTCTAGTTAGGTTAGTATAATTGATGAGAATACTGGTGAGTCATATTGATTTGCCTTACTGGAACGTAGTCTCTAACAAAGTTGGTGCCAAGAAGCATTGGGACGCCCTTGACTGCGATGTTGTCTTTGATGGCTATCGTTTTACCTGCCAGCAATCCCCCGCTTTTGGTCTTGTCCTCTACTCGGCACCTCCAAGCCCAAGCACCCAAAGGATTCTCCGAGACAACCGGAAATCGAATTTCCTCCCTTGGAAATCTTTCCTCATCTACTGGAGGCACATAATCTGCGACGTAAATTGTCATTAGTATGTCTTCAACTAAGGTCGGGACACGAAACCTACCAGGGAGTGACATAAGACCCACTACAGACTCGTGGAACACGGCTAGAAGCCTCTGATATTCATCCTTTTCTTCCGGTTTGATCGTAACGCCAAGCGCTCGCAAGCTGTCGTCCAGGACTCCTGCTGTCACTGGGTTTGCCTTTTCTACTTCCAGCGAGAAGACGGACGTGTTGTCAATATAGTTCCAAGGGAACCAAGATTTGTAAAAATTTCACACTCAGCCGGGCAATAAACTTTGCACATGAGTTATGGTCTGTCGCTGATTGTGCATCTATCAAGGCGTCAAGTGTAGGTTATTATGCCTGGCTTGAATCGCGGGAAACGTACCAAGATAGGTAAGTCCACATCAGCATCGTTGGCCAACCCGCCTATCTCTATCGGCCTAATTAGAAATGACTTATCTTAGCGTTTTCGGGCGTCCGAAATTACATGCAAGTTATGAAGCGATCGGAGTGATGAACCGGAAGTAGAACGCATCTTAGGTGCTTACTGCGGTAGGCATTCCCCGCCATCGCCTTATCTCGTGAAGGATCTCCCCACCATCAGGAATACCCCGCTTGGTATCAAGCATATCGCGATAACGCCTGATTGGCCTCGGTGAATATACCTTAATCGAAGAGCATTTCCTTGAGCTGGATGTATATCATGGGTGCGCCTTTATGCATTCATGTTTCTTTCAAAATGTTATGTGCTAGTTCAAATAACTAGTAAAAGCGACTGTTTCACATTCTCTCTCGTGACTGGAATTCATCATCAACAACCCGATTAATCTTTACACTTAACAAAATGGTTCATGTCGAAGAAAGCTTGCAGATACCCCGGGACTTTGAGGGTGAGTCTGTTGTTACTTTCAGCGTACTCGCAGTTACTGATACAAACACCCTTAGGTTTCGGCGAGGAGGGCTTCGATCCAAAATGGCCAGATGGTGCCCGTATCGCGGTTTCTTTCGTCCTCAACTATGAGTAGGTTTGGTTATCACCAACTTGATGATATTGTCACTAAACATGATTAGGGAAGGCGGAGAACGAAGCACATTGGACGGAGACCCTTTCTCAGAACCTTACTTATGGGAGAAAGGCGCATCCGGTGGCTGCAAAGAAGGCGCCAGGTACCTCAATGCTGAGCAAGACTTTGAGTATGGCAGTCGCTCAGCCTCTTGGCGTCTTATCCGTCTCTTCAAAGAGTTTGGCTGGAGCTTCACTACTTACGCTGTAGCGCACGCGCTCAAGCGCAACCCGACCTTTGCAAAGGCGCTGGTCCGAGACGGGCACGAAATCGCTTGTCACGGACTCAGATGGCTGGATATCTGGAACTATTCACTCGAGGAGGACAAGGAATACATCAAACAGAACATCCTGATGCTGAAGGAAGTATCAGGTGAGATGCCCGTCGGCGCTTACTTTGGCCGTGGTACACCCAATACCCCCTCGCTATTCCCGGAAGTATGGAAGAGTCTTGGAGGAGAGTTTCTCTGGTCTTCTGAATGCTACAACGATGATGTTCCTTACTGGCTCGACTTGCCATGGGAGAAGGAGTTGCCAGAGGAGAAGCGAGAAGGCATGCTGCTTATCCCTTACAATTATGATTGCAACGATGGAAAATTTCACATGTCGCCCGGCTTTGGCAGCTCTGTTGCGGAGACGTATGAGCAGTATTTGAAGAACACCTTTGATTGCTTGTACAGAGAGGGCGGCAAGCTGATGAACATTCCATTGCATACACGTATCATTGGCAAACCAGGCAGATCGGAGGCTTTGAGAAAGTTCATGAAGTACATTGCGGCAAAAGAAGGAGTTTGGGTTACAACGAGACGAGATATCGCCAAACACATGAGAGCGGAATTTCCATACGAGCCAAACAGGAAGTGGATGAAGGGCAAATAAATCACATGTATGCAGTCAATATCAAACTGTTTGACCGTGTGAGCCTTCTCAGGCTCATTGGAATCGAGAACTAGCTCGGGGTCAGAACCAATAGACGTAGACTAGCCGAAACAAATGGTATAACGCGAATAATCGTCGCGCAATGGGTTGTCGACCAAACATCGTTTGTTGTTAGGATTCTCAGATTTCGGCCAGAAAGCTCCCTGTCGAGACGGTCGAATGCCGAAAACGGCCAGTTGACACAAATATGGTCGGAACCTCCGATCGGAGGTGACTGTCCATAGAATCGGATGTTGTCCGAAGAGACTAGCCCTGCACGGATTAGTCCCAACAATCAACTGCGCTCAGGCGGCATCGGCAAATTTGAGGAGGATCCGACAAGTATGTAAATCGGATCTCCGCCCCTATCATCCGAACGAAGTTTTGGGCAGCACAACAAACCTTGGCATTGAAGGACGGGCATGACGTCCGAAACTCAGAACTCGGCATCACCGCCCCTGGCCACGCCCGGGGCTGTAGCTGTGAACCCCCGGAAGAGGGGCAGGACTGCATGTACGAGATGCAAAAGTCGTAAGCAGAAGGTGCTTACCCAGAGCCAATCAAGATTGCACGCAGGACGTTTTCCTCTGATTCTAGGTCCAGTGTGACGACCAATATCCTATTTGCTCCAATTGTCGTAAATCAGGAGCACAGTGTGATAAGACAGATGTCTCCGACGATGCTTCATCGATTGCGTAAGTAGTTGGTCCTTCGATGCCGATCAAGTTGACAAGTTTTGATCGAATGTATGTAGACTGAACTCCGATGCAGATACACACGAGCTCTCGAAGAGCGAGTAGCTTTCTTGGAGAACAAGCTAGCCCAAGTCCCTACCCCAGAAGCAACCACAACTCCAAGGGAAACCGCAAGCAACTACTCAGTTCCATCGGGTAGAGACAAAAATGCGCTCAGTGACGTTGTAGCACACGTCTCGCTAGGAAACTTTGAGGCGCCGGCTTATGTTGGACCCTCGTCTGGACTATCCCTAGCCCTGAATCTTGGCGAGATGGTTCAAGCGACTGTCTGGAATAAGATGTTGCCAGACATACAGGATGGCACTACAGGCAATCAAGCTAACTGTATCAATCCCAGTCCGAGATGCATCACAGTGGAAGATCTTTTGGCTCATAGTGTCAAGGAACCTCCAAGTGATGAGCAGGGTTCTCAAATGCTCAAAGCGTACACGTCTCAGCTGCACTCCAAGTACCCTTTCCTGGAGCCTGAGGAGTTGTGGAAGTTGCATAGCGAGAGAATGACTCTGGCTGCTAAACCAACACAAACTCTTACAAGGATTGAACGCTTCGGTATCTTCAAGTTGTATCTTGTATACGCTATGGGGGCAACTTTAGTGCAATTGACGCAAAGGGGGCCAGTGTTATCTCCAGAGGTATGCCTTTGACACCATCATTAAGTACCTTAGGTTTGAGATTGTTGACATCATTCCTCAAGGCTCTCTATATCACAGCTTTACAGCACATCTCAGCAGCCAGGGAGTCGAGAACAGTCCAAAACATCGAGGCAATGACGTTACTCGTGATGTTCCATCTTCGGTCAACATCTAGTCATGGGCTGTGGTACATGATTGGCCTAGCAATGAGAACATCAATCGATCTCGGCTTACATCGTGCGGCACATGAACAAAATCTTGATGGTCCTATCGTTCAAAGAAGACGCAGGCTTTTTTGGTCTGTCTATTCTCTTGAAAGAACCATAGCAGTGTCGCTGGGTCGGCCTTTAAGCATCGCAGATAACCAGATCGACGTTGAGCTTCCGAATACCATCATCAACGGGAGCCCATCTGCTTCGGTCCTTGTCGGGAACGACATCACTCTGGCACTTGTTCTTTTTAAGCTTCGCAGGATCGAGTCCAAGATTCATCACTCGGTCTATCGTACGGACAAGACTTTGGACGCACTCCGGCCCAAACTAGACCGGCTGCATCAACAACTCAAATCCTGGCGGGACTCTCTGACGGATTGGATTCCTGCAGGTCATCCAGATCTGAACTATGCGCTTCTGCTCTATAATCGTGCGCTCCGTCTTTTGATACAGCCGTTTTTGCCGATATTACCAGCAACAGACCCGTTCTACGGACTGTGCATGCGGGCCGCAGGTGACATATGCCAAGCACATAAGAGATTGCATCAGACGCTAGACTACGGCCACAGCTTCATCGCAGTCCAAACAGTCTTTGTTGCAGGAGTCACTCTCGTGTATGGAATCTGGACCCAGGGTAATGCCCTTTGGTCGGTGGCTGTGTCAAACGATATCAGAGCTTGCTCCCTAGTGCTCTTCGTCATGAGCGAGAGGGCTCCCTGGGTACGTAAGTACCGAGACGCATTCGAGGTGCTTGTCAATGCAGCCATGGAAAAGCTTCAGGACAACGAGGCTGGCCTTGCTGAGATGGCCTCGGCCCAAATGAGAGCCGGCAAAGCACCGGGTGCGGCTGATAGCCGTGGAGTACAAAATCCTGACCTCAGTGGGAACGAGACCACGACGCGTCCGATTGATAGCACTTATAATCAATTCTTGATGTCTGAAGACGGTGGAATAGCGCTTGGGGAGTTTGAGGGCGCTTGGCCGATGGTTGCAGAGCTTGCAAATTGGATCGATCAGGACACAGAAGGTGCAAGTCCTGTCTGGATGCCGAATTTTGAGTTACTACAGAGTCTTTCAGGCACTTGGAACGAATAGAGCATCTGAATCGAATCAAATCTAAAAACGGTTCTCCTTGAAATGGAATACAATGGAAGTACTGTCTGGTCCCTTGCATTTAGCAGAAGATATCTTTTCTGGGAAAAGGTTGTCGAAACCTTTCACCAGTTGGGGCAAATTTCAACGGTGATTTTATGGTGATAAGACAAGTAATCGAAGACTCTTGATAATTCCATTAAGAAGTTAGACCAGTTTATTTGGAAGCCGCGAAAATCTGACGAAATGAAACGTACAAAATTTGTTATCCGAGTAAGTAGTATTTGACCACATCTTATTCTAAACCGTATACTTCTCGCTGATAGACTCAGCGCCGGCGCTTCTCCCCGTAGTCTGCTTGACTTCAGTCTCCTCAACGGCATAAAAGACTCCACGAATAGTATCAACACTCTCTCCGGGAAAGAAACCCTCTGATGGCGCCATGCTCTCAAAGCCCGTGCTTATCTCTGACTCCAGCTCTTGTGGATAAACCGGAATGGGCCAGATAGCACAAGCTACGAAGTAGACTAGCGAACCCATTGCGAGAGAAAGCAGAAAACCGAGCTTATACATGTTCTTGCTTGCCTGGTTAACGGAGTCGGGGTCAAGATTTCCAGCAATGCCGTGTACAGTAAACGCAACGCCAGCAACCCATGCGGCGACCGCGCGCAAATTCCAACCTTTGTAGTACGTGTAAGGAGCGCCTTCTACTTTTGTGTACAAGCTTGGAACATGGAGGTTTCCTCGACGGATGATCCAGTAGTCTACAACCATGATCTGGAGATTCATTAATACGACGGGGATTTCTTGTAGGGATAAAGACTACTTGTACTTACACCACAGGTCGGCATCAAGAAAACGGTGTATGACCCCAAGAAAGTGAGGAAGGAACTGGCACTGGCGATAATCTTCCACGGTACACAAAGGGGTGCAAGCAGAGCACATATCACCTGACCCCTGACAATGTTGATATACCTCGGCCACAGCCCGCTGGTATCAGCACCGACAGGCAGGGAATTTGAGCCGGCATTGGTCGCGATAATCGCCAAAATCATGCCCTGATACACCGATTAGCAAACCGAAAACCGCTCTGGACGATGTGCATCTTACCGCCGAAGCGAAGAACATCCCAGCGCGGGCTCCAGGACCCCAGTACTCAGTCAAGATAGCGTTGTAGAGATCCCAGACGTTCCAATAGCTCTTGCCAAGAACACCAGCAGCCGCACTAGTTGTGGCACAGCTCAGAAACATGACGAGCACCTTACTGACCAGGATACCAATGGCTTGTGACCAGGTTGCCTGTGCTGGACGTGTAGCGTACCGAGCGACATCAGGTTGGTTGACCAGGATCGGGCAGAGGGCCGCCATGACGCTGTTGATAGCTTGGATCATGGGCCACACAAGTGCCGCGCCGCTTAGAGACTTTGCTCCAAAGTTAAAACCACCCAGGCTCCCTCCATTCGCATGTACTGCCCATCCTAGGACGCCGACTAGGCCTGCAGTTGTAGCCACGGACTTCACCACAAATAGGTGTCGAAGAATAGTCGGATGGATGAACATCACCGGAAACTGCATGATCCAGAAGATGAAGAATGCCAACAGGTTCTTGGAAGTGATCCCCGCGCTTGTCGGGAGGCGGTTAGTAATATTGTCCCACCCGGAGCCGAATATGGCCCTGAGGGCCACTGAAGTGAGCATACCGCCATAGAATGACTGAGTTGCGAAGTAGATGACGGCGACGGAGGCGCGTACGACTATAAATAGTTTTGCACCGCTAACACCGGCAGCAGCGCGAACGTATACGGGGAATCCAACATGATAGCAAGTTGCACCGCGGGAGTTGAGGATAACCACAACGCTGAGGATAGCGGAGCCGATCACGGCTGCAATCATGCCGTGCCACCATTGCTGCGCATTGATTGTAAGAGACTCCTCATAGTATAATGTACAGTAGAGACTAGACTCAACATACTAAGCCAATTGAGATGAGAGTTGCTCCAAGATTGTAAGAGCCTGGAGAAAATGTCTGGGTCAAGTAGTACGTGAAGAAGTGTAAAGCTGTCCAACTTCGATGCTCTTCAGAGAAAAATTAGCTATTTGCTCATTGTGTCGAAAAGCTTTCAAATGACAACTGACCTGAAGGAGTAGGTAGCAAATCTTCGTTGAAGTACGCCGTCCCCTCTTCGGGATGTTCTTTGGTTTGGATGAATTGCTTGAACTCGTGCCGGGACGAGCAAGCTCTTGTGAGCCTCGTCAAGAACATCATCGCTCAGTGTAAATTGTTTAAATAATTCCAGATACACTTGTTGTGCCTTTCAACCAGTACCATCAACACACCTTACGAAGTTTCATGTCAAGTTGCGATTTTTCGCCGTCATTACTTTATTTATCAAGTTGAGGTTGTATTTCCTTATCATAACTGAAAGCTGCCTTTCCCTTGATGCCGCTATCTCATCTCCATCTCAACCTTTTGATAAGAAGTAGCTTAGCTGTCAAATTGGCACCTTCTATCGACCAGACGAGCGAATGCTTTCTGATAACATGGTCTCCAGGTGAGCGAATCATGCGGGATAAATAGCGTCGGACATCCGCCGAGAATGATAAGCGAGCCACATTGGCGACCAGCCGACGGCATCGGATGTTCCGACCAGCAACGACTTTTGTGGAGTCCATCGCTTCAAAACTTGCCGAAATCCCTTGTTGGTCTGGCCTAGCCATGACGCACCCATTTTTTCAATAGTCAGCGTTGAATTCGCCCCCCTTCAACTCTTCAGCCCAATTTTTTCGCTGCCGAACCCGGAGCCGAGATGAGGCCGATTGACCAATCTTTGACGGCGGTGATCCGAGTCTTGGCTCCTCCGGACGCTGGTATCCGCTCTCAACGTCGGATTGTCTCACGAAAAGTTTTCATGCGCTGGTCTTTTACTCATAGTTTCAGCCGCATATTCTCTTGGAGCTTCTTAATCACTCGGCCATACTTTACGCTGATATTCTTGCCATCGAAATTGTTGTACTTTGTCCCAAGCGATCGACTACCCAGGGTTGCAGCATGAGGGGCGATCAGGAAACAACCAAGGCCGAAAAGGCTCTCCACGACCAGACAAACATCTTACCTTTGAAGAAACTCCTGGTTGTCTTTGCAACCCTTGCAGTGACTTTATTAGTCTCATTCATCGACCAGAATGGCATCAGTATCACTTTGCCAACGATTGCTGCGGACCTCAACGCGGAGGATACGATATCATGGGCGGGTACGTCATCGCTCATCGCCAACACGACATTTCAGATGCTCTACGGGCGTTTCTCAGATATTTTCGGCCGAAAAGCCGTATTTCTGAGCGCCATCGGTCTTTTGTCAATTGCAGACTTGCTCTGTGGGCTTTCACAGAATGCAACAATGTTTTACATCTTCCGTGGCGTTGCGGGCATCGGCGGAGGCGGTATCACAAATCTCGCCATGATCATTGTCTCCGATGTCGTTACTTTGGAACAAAGAGGCAAGTATCAAGGAATCTTGGGCTCGATGGTTGGTCTTGGAAATGTTCTCGGCCCTTTTCTTGCTGCCGCCTTTGTTGAGAGGGCAACATGGAGAGCGTTCTTTTGGATGCTCTCACCCCTCGGTGTTATCGTCGGTATCATCTCATACTTCTTCCTGCCATCTAAGCCCCCAGATGACGACTTTATGAAGAGTGTCAAAAAGATCGACTATGCAGGCTCATTCACCTCGTCGGCCGGCGTTATTTTGCTGCTTATTCCCATCTCTGGAGGTAAGTTATTCCTCGGCTCGATCCCGTGCGTTGATAGAGCAAAAGCTGATTTACTCTGCCAGGTGGCGCATATTTTCCATGGAATTCAGCAATGGTTATCAGCATGTTGACAATAGGGGCGCTTGCTCTTGTGTCTTTTGTCATTGTGGAGTGGAAGTTCGCCAAGCTTCCGATGATGCCAGGTAATATTCGTCAACAAGAAATATGTCCCCGAGTGCTAGCTAACAATACACAGTTCCCATCTTCAAGAACAAGGTTGTTGTTGTCCTCTTGGCACAGTCATTTCTGTTCGGAGCAGCGTACCAAGGATATCTCTACTACATCCCGCTGTATCTCCAGAACGCTCATCAATTCTCGGTCATTCATTCGGCGGGAATCTATGTTTCCTTAGTTGTTTGTCAATCCGTATTCTCAATCATCTCGGGACAGTACATATCGAGAACTCAGCGCTATGGAGAAGTAATCTGGGCAGGCTTTGGCCTCTGGACACTGTGAGTCGAGGGCTTTCCCAATCCCAGCTACTACGTTTGCATCTATCTGACAAATGACATAGAGGAGCTGGTCTCACACTTATTTTCGACCGAAATACCAAGCCTGGAATCATCGTCATTCCTCTGCTGATCATCGGCATTGGTGTCGGATTCATCTTCCAGCCAACGCTGGTGGCCCTGCAGGCGCACTCCATCAAGTCTCGTCGGGCAGTCATCACTTCAAATCGCAACTTTTTTCGATGTGCCGGTGGTGCTTGCGGATTAGCCGTCTCCGCGGCAGTGCTTCAAGCAACTTTGCGAGCAAACTTGCCTCCAGGCTTCAAGGACCTCGCCAGCAGTACTTACTCGATACCGCAACTGAATGAGCAAGATAAGTCCGCGGTTCTCGACGCATACATGGCGGCAAGTCGAGCAGTTTTCATTCTTCAGATACCACTGATCGGGTTGTGCTTGGTGGGCTGTCTGTTGATCAAAGACAGAGGCTTGCATCCGATCGAGGAGGCGAAGTCAGATGACACCTTCAGTGAGAGTCGGGATGAAGAAATGGGACACCCGAGTGAGAAAAGCTCACATGATGGCAACCACGACAACCACGAGCAAGTGCTGGCACAGCGCACCAGCGCACCGCAGCAACAAGCCGGGAGGACATGAGACTGCATGATCGTTGCAAGACGGAGGGAAAAGATGAGATCGGGATAAAATGCGAACTAATAGATCACGACTAATGTGAAAATGACAGACTAATAGACGGAGGATTGTAGATGAACGTAAGAATACGCGTCGGCTATCAAAACTCATTGCTGATTGGACACCTATAAATGATCCAAAGTGTGGGCAAATCAGCCGCTTTCACAACGACGCCACTTTTCTGTCTCACGGTGTTAGTCGCCTCTTAAGTGTCGGCGGAAGGCCAACTCCGATCGGGCCTGGCCGGGGAGCGTAAGAAGAGTTGCTCGAACGGCAATGAATCAGTATCCACCCGGATGCGCGGCGACACACACAGCTTCGGTATGAACACCGATGTGGCTCTTCACAAAATCCTCAACATCTTGGCATGAGCTGCCCTTCAGCAGCCCCTTGCTGAGAAACAAGGTACCTCACCCTACTAAGTTAAGTACCTGGGTTACCTGAAGGAATTATGCAGCCACAAATGCCCGTCTATCCGTACTCCTCGCAGTCAGTTGATTGCCTCAGTACGTTGATTGCCTCAGTACCTACCTAGCCAGTCAAATAGCCATATCTCGGCAGCACAGTTGCTTGACGTTGAAGGTGATTAGAGACATGTTTGTGAGCTTTGGGAGCAATACCGCTGCACCCAACACATCAGCGGGCGTCAGCCGTGCCAGCTAGATCCCTTCGAGTCATGACAAACCCACACCACGAAATCGGTTCGTAAAAGAAACTACCATGTTTGGGAACGAGCTAGGGCGCACAATTTCATGTGTGGATAATGAGGTGAGCACGAGGCACGAGAACAAGAAATGCATGACTAGATTGTCCGAGCCGGACAACTTGTGTCTAACGTGGAATGGAACGGGAACAACACCGCGTTAAGCCGCGGCCCGTAAAATGGGTGGAGATCGTGGATTTCCCCATGCATTCTCCACGATTCCTCCACGTATTGAACAATTGTGCCAGCCTCGGTGGGGGTCGTGCCAGACGTGGGGGATGAACCACCAACGCCAGACGTGGAGGGCATACCCGGTGACCCCAATCCTTGAGGCCTGGTGGATCGTATTGTTACACATGTACCGCTGCATGGCAGAGCTTCACGATGCGGGGGCCATTGTTAAGAATGGGATGAATCATGAATGATTGTATGTGCTTCACGACTGCTTGAGCTGTATTGAGTTCTATCACGACCAGCTTCGAATCATCTGAACACTATTGAGCCATTCCCGTCCTCTAGTACATCATGGCTAAGATTGCGTCCGTGCGGTATTACCGCGTAAAGCCTCGTTGGCTCATGGTGAAAATCACCGACGAGAATGGCGAGTATGGTTGGGGCGAGGCAACGCTCGAGGGTCATGATCTGGCTGTTGAGGGCTGTCTTGAGGAGATGATCCCTAGGATAGTCGGTCTTGAAGCAGGGTAAAGTATTGAACTTACTTTTCGTAAGACTTTGTCTGACTTCTGCCCAGCAACATTGAGCACATTTGGCAAACATTCTGGCGCCATGGCTTCTATCGAGGAGGCCCCGTCTTCATGTCAGCAATGTCAGGCATTGACATTGCGTTGTGGGATCTGAAAGGTGTGTGCAATATTCTACACGAAGACTCCACATAGCCGAGAAAAATGTCTAATTAGTCATGATCTATAGGTCGCAACCTGAAAGTTCCCATTTACGAGCTACTGGGCGGCCAGGTCCGCAACAAGGTTCAAGTGTACTGCTGGATTGGGGGCGACAGACCATCAGATGTTGAGGCCGCAGCGTAAGTATCCCGATAATCGGCAGGAAGTTACGATACTAATAATCCGTTCAGGAAAAAGCGCATTGCTCAAGGTCTGACATGCGTCAAGATGAACGCAACAGAGGACATGAACTGGGTTGACTCTCCCAGAGTCCTGAAAGACACAGTGGAGCGTCTCAAACAGGTCAAGGCTCTTGGTCTCGACGCTGGTCTCGATTTCCACGGCCGCCTGCACAAGGCCATGGCAAAGCAGCTGGCCAGAGCTCTAGAACCATATGAGCCCCTGTTCATCGAGGAGCCCCTACTTTGCGAGCACCCGGAAGCCATCAAGCAGCTCTCAAATCAGACGACGATTCCGATTGCTTTTGGTGAGCGTCTTTACACGAGATGGGACATCAAACGCTTCCTAGAGGACGCCAGCGTCGACATCCTTCAACCGGATATTGCTCATGCTGGAGGTATATCCGAAACAAAGCGCATCGCTACAATGGCCGAAGCCTATGATGTGGCAATTGCACCCCACTGCCCCCTTGGTCCCGTCGCCTTTGCGGCAAGCGTACAAGTCGCCTTATCAGCGCCCAACTTTTCTATTCTTGAGATGAGTCTGGGAATGCACTACAATACTGAGGCAGGAGATATCGATCTCTTGACATATCTAAAGAATCCCACGGTGTTCGATATCGAGGGCGGTTATGTAAAAGCGCCGACGGGCTACGGGTTGGGCATTGATATCGACGAGGAGATGGTTATCAAAATTTCCAAGGAGACAGAGCCGTGGCAGTGCAAGGTTTTCCATGGCCCCGACGGCAGCATCAGAGAATGGTAGTTGGACGGCTCAATGGTTGGAGGAGTTATACTATAGTTTTAGCAACAGCATTAGTCCAATTGCTGTCATCAGCATCCCTCGATATATGACATTTATCTGGAAGCGCATTATTTGCCAAATCACTGCCTTGATATCACTTCCAATAGTCCGATCAAGTTGTTTCCAAATCATTTCCGCGAGTTCGGTTGTGCTTTAAGCTATTGTTGAAGGGTTTTGCTTGCGGTCCTCTTGCCACTCGACATTATTTGACTCTAGAGGTCAGAGCATATCCAACCTTGGGATGATGTGCGTAAATGCATGACATTACACCATCAGAGGATCGGAAAATTTCGAACCCCCACGCCACATCACACCATGTTCAGACAGAGGGGTTCTCCCTGGCTCCACGCCCATGTGGAATCGAGCGTCAGTCAGACCTATGGCCAAGCGGGGAAAGCAAGTGCCGTTGTATACAAGACACATCAAGACGTGGGGTTCACTCAGCTCAAGATGCCGTCTCATGAGTAGTGCTTTAGATTTCAGACCACGTCGATACTATTCTGGACCAGATGTTACTTTATGTTGTATTCTCACATCTCTACTTGACTAAGTACACAGCTTCAAGTATCATCGGCCCATCCAGCCCCCATCGACAGTAAGCAGCTCTCCCGAAACGTACAAACTCCCCGCCCCCGCGAGGAACACTGTGGCACCCTTGAAGTCATCCGGGGTACCCCATCTTCCCGCGGGGATCCTGGCCAGAATACTTGCCGCCCTCTCCGGATTATTGATCAGCGCCTCATTCATATCTGTTGCAACATACCCAGGCGCAATGGCATTCACGTTGACACCCTGGCTCGCCCACTCGTTGCTCAGCGCCTTGGTCAGCTGTGCTATGCCGCCCTTGGCCGCTGCGTAGGCCGGCACCGTGATGCCTCCCTGGAAGCTGACGAGCGACGCCACGTTGACGATGCTACCACGGTGGCCGTTTATCGAGTTGGGGCTGCGTGTGAGCATGTAAGCGCCAAAGTCTCGGCAAAGAGTCCAGACTGTCTTGAGGTTGACTTGGAGGACCTCGTCCCAGTCGCCCATGGGAAACTTGTGCGCGGGATGTCTGCGTTGAATGCCGGCACAGGTGACTAGAATGCTGACATCGTGGCCATCGGCTAAGATGCGCTTCGACAAGCTCTCCACTTCCTCTTGATTTGAAAGGTCTGCTGTGTAGATGAAGGTTTTTCTGCCCAGGGTCTCGATTTGTGTTTTCGTTTCAGTGTTGCTTTCGTCTCTCTTTCCTTTTGTTAACGTCAAGCTACATATTTACGTGGTCATGCTTTCTTACTTGGATGAGGATGATATCTGATCCTGCTTCTGCAAGTGATACTGCCATGGCCTGGCCAATTCCCCGTGTACCTCCCGTGACCACGGCTGTGCGGCCCTCCAGAGAGAAGAGCTTTTCCAGAATAGTCGGCATAGTTGTGGTTGTCTGAATAAATGTTGCCAAACAACTTGCAACACTCCTTCCTCCTGGATATTCTTCATATGCTTATTGGAGTTACTACCCTGATGAGCTTCATGGAGATCAAAAGCCCCCCATCTACCTACGACACGCTCATAGACCCCCACGTCGGTGCCCAGTCGTCCCCGCATGATTTGCCGCCAGCTACACTAGATTCGATTGTTGGCTCGAAACGGGTTTCTGCATGGAGCCAAACTCAGGTGATTCGTGCGCCGTCTCGTACGGTAGGATGCGAATTGAGGTACCTGCGGGGAAAGCTGACTTGAGATGTCAAGCCCTGAGAGAAGAGAGGGGAGCAACCATCAGAGACGCATCAGACCATTTCCGTTCAAGTACACACAACCTCTTCGCGGATTCGTGGTCTCGCGTCCGACCCGCTCCCCGCATGAATTATGGGATGGATGGGGGTCAGCCCCGCAGATCCAGACCCGCAGAGCCGCTCGGACGTCGGGCTAGGCCCCGAACAGAAACGCCAGACAAGCCAGAAATACATAGATCCCTCCGTGGGGGTCAGCTCGTTTCCTCTTCCGGGGATAGTCTGGCCTTGTTGGCACGTCGTCAGAGTTTAGTCGCGATTAGGTCGGGGCACGAAGCACGGGGTTTGATGCGGGGTTTGAAGAGGCGGTATTCATTGGGTGATGGATGACAAGAATTGCCATGGTGATCATTTGACGACAAGTGAAAAGAGAAGGAAGGAGGTTTATGCAAGACAACGAGATGAATCATCACGAGTTGAGGGAGAATGACGGTCACGCGACACTGTTCTGAGAGCGTTGGAGACTCGGGTAAGGCGGGGAAAGGCAGACGGACTTCTCCAGCCTGTCGCCGTCTGTGAGTGCTAGAAACCTGCATCATAGCTGTAGAAGGATCGACAGCTTGCATCAAGGTGAAGAGGCAGAGTGTTGAGGCTCTGAAAAACAGCTTTCGGCTTCGACACATGAACGTATTCAACGAAAGTCTCAAATCCCAGATGGTGAGTCATTGTAGCCCTTCGAGATAGAAGGTGTACTAAGCAGGTGTCTTTCGATCCGTAACAGCTTCTTCAATTCTGTTACACGCCCTTTTATTGTTCCAAAGGACTGTATTGTCGTTCGAAAACTTGGCTGAACTCCGAGCTAGATAGCAGTCAGGCTGACATGTTGGTTCATGGCCTGGCATGCAGGGATGGTGCTGTATGCAGTTCCAAAATGCCGATAGCCGGGCCACGGCAGAAAACCCACCAAGTGACCACGTTGTCCGAAAATGTCATGAGCTCCCAAGATATCGCTTTGCTGCGGTCCTTCTGTCCAAAGAACCAGCATGGTCTTGCGCTGTTTTCTCAAGTCGAAGCGATGGAAACTACATCCAAAATCATCATTACGGGCTGCACTGTGGCCGACAGCCATGAGCTGGCTGACCAGAAACAACATCCCCGCCTTCTGGGCAGATCCCCACTGGCAGCTCGCCTGGTGCCATCGGACCCTTGAGTACCATATCATGCAGATAGCCAAGCGAACGCCGCGAAACCTCATCAGTGACCCCGATACGAAGCGACATCAAAAGGCCGTGGATTCCGTCACCGGGCGAATAGTGGGATATGCTCGGTGGATTCTGCCCGCATCCCACGCCAAGAGCATCGGCGGGGCCCCGGCTTGGCCCGATGCCGTGGTTCCGTCTGTCAGCCAAGAGGAAGAAGCGGAGATCCGGCGCGTTGCCGTGACAGCTCATTGGGATCCTAACGAGGAATCGGAAAGATTTGCTTGTCCCTATTCGGGAGGCGGAGGATGAAATTCTAAGCACAAGAGCTTACATGCGTGTGTTTTTCCTCTGACTTGCGGCTTCCATCTCCCAAGTGCTTATTATGCTTGTCACGTAGGACCGGACTACCTGGCAGTTCATCCGGACAACCAAGGCAAAGGCATAGACACTGCTTTGGTCAAAAGTGGCATATCAAAAGACGAAGAATTGGGCCTTGCCATCTTCATACATGCTATGAAGGACGGGGTGGACCTCTACAAGCGCCTTGGCTTCGTGATCGGAACGGAGTTTCTCCAAGATGATACCAAATACGGCGGAAACGGGCGTGTTTACAGGGCTCTTATGATCTTGAAGCAAGAATAACCGCAATGAGTGTTTTGTCGAAGCTGTATCAGAGGATCGAACGACATCATCTATGCAGAGGCATTAAGACGGAAAGATTGAAAGGGCGCCCCGTATCGTCGGATTAGTACAGCACCCATTTCTAGATTGGGAGATTCCCCAACCAATCCACTGAATATCAGCCAAAGTGCATGCAGTAGGCGACAAAGTGACGCTCAATTTGTCGACGGGGAATTGGGACGCGACCATTGTCATTCATTCCAACACTTGTCTTGCCAGTATGTTCAGGTGAAAGCTCATTCAATGATCAATACGCTATGATTCTCTTGAAACCTAAGCCAAAATCCACCTTGTTACAAGCATCTATTTTTGCAATGCCTTCTCAGCCTGAATCAACTCTAAAAATCCGTCAACCTGTTTTGTCAGGCTTTCTCCCTCGAGCAATGTACAAGGCTTCCTCGGAAGCCCCCCATAGCCGTAGTACTCCTGCAATGCTGCCTTGACTGAGACAAATCCTCCTTGGATAGCAGTCCAGTCACCGCGGGCCACAACTGCCTGCAGCTCTCTCGCTTCGGCCAACTTGCCCTCATCCCAAAGCTGCATCAGCCTCACACAAGCAAGAGGTGCAATATTTCCGGTTCCACCGATGATGCCATGGCCACCGACGACGAGTGTTTGCAGAGTGAAATCGACGCTACCGCCAAATGTCCGGAATGGTGTCGTGTTGTTGTCGCCCTTCTTGGGGGCTGTAGCAGCAGCTATCCGAGCCAGCTTGCCAGTGTTACCGCAGGTCAGCTTTACGCCGACAATGTTGGGGTGACTCGAGAGGTTGATGATGGTATCTGAGTTGAGATCGAGGCCGCTGCAGGCGCCAGGGTAGTTGTAAATGAGGAGAGGAATCGGGCTTGCGTCTGCGACTTCGCGAAAGTGTTGTAGGATGAGGTCGGTGGTGAGGAGGCCACCGTAGTAAGCTGGTGGGAGGACGAGCGCATAGTCGCCTCCTGATGCACCAGCCTCTTTGCAGAGTTGAATAGTTTCCCTTGTCGACTGCGCGCCGCAACCGACAATCAGAGGTAGTTCTGTCTTTCCTGCTGAATCGAGCGCGGCTCGTGTGGTGCGGTTGATGAGTTGTCTCTCATCGTGGTCGAGGTGCACTGCTTCACCGTTGGAGCCGTGGGTCACAAGGCCCGCGACGCCAGCTTTGGCGAGACGGACGGCGTGGGAGCGTGTGGTTTCGACGTCTACTGAGTCGTCGGAGCGGAAGAATGCCACGGTCGGGACGTAGAGGCCGGGAGTCAGAGCCGGCCGTCCTCCGTGCTGTGTGCCGTTGCCATTGTGACTGGCGGGACCGCCGTTTGCTGAGGGAGACATTGTGGACTGATTCTGCGGGTTTGTGGCACGAGGGAGCAAGTAGTTTGCGGGAGCAGATTCAGGAGCAGCGGTGGGATGTGAGGAGAGTTTTGGTAGATTAGCTTACTCGCGAACAAAGCTTTTGTAACAAAGAACCCATCCAAACTCAGAATGCAAGGAAGTCAGACAGGCCAGCGCAACATGGATGATCATGGGATCGACTTTCGCCCCCTTCCCTTGTGTCGGTGTAAGTCAGGCACGAAAATAGGTAACATAAGCCGTAGGAACGACCCATGTAACCACGTAGTCCGAACCCCCACGCCGGCACCTCTTCCAAGACGAGTCTAATGGTAGACTATTTCGTCGTCCGAAGCCATCGAAAAGCCTCCTCCCTACCCCCCACAGAACGGAGGAAACGAAAGTATCGGAGACTAAACCCGCGGGGGGCGGTTTCTGGTACCAAATAATTCTGGTTTTCCCACCTACCAACCCCATCAGACTCCACTGTTTCTTCTCCACAATGGTTTGCCCAAGCAGATCATGTATCTGGACTGTTCCGGGCCGGAATCAGCGTGTTGATCAGTCGAGATGGTGACATCCGCGGTGGAAACCGGCGTGGTTTTATTTTCCTTACACACGCGACTTCGCTGAATTTGTCGCTGGTTGGAGACCATTGTTTTGTGTGACGCAGAAAAACCAGCATATGCCAAAGACTTTGCTCTTCCCCGTGGGGGTGTTGTTGTTTCTTGTTTGCACGCGACCATGCGAGGTACGAAGCCAAAAGTAGAACAAACCCATCTCGCTTCTCTTGCGCTTCCGCTAACCCTTACCCGGCCTGGCGTATGTCCGGTCAGATTTCATCTCACACTCTGCAAATGGATCGACGCTGGCCCGGCTATGTTCGGTAACCCAACCCACGTTGGCCCTCTCAACCTTTTCTTGGTGACCGCTTGTGCTCCCGACCAACCCCCAGGCGCCTCGGCGGCCCAGGGCCGCTCTCTCAGCTTTGCATGCGCGACCAGTTGAGACACTCGAGGCATCTTTCCGCGGGGATGGGTTGTCATTCCCGACTTCTCGGGCGAGCCTCCCACACTGGCAACGGAAAAACGAGCCCGATATTGCCACTTGGTCCAATCGGGGAATAGCACATGATGACTAGTGGGATAGTTGCTGAATTGGACGAACACCCTTCTCTCCCGGGCTCATTTGGGAGCCATGCTGGGCTTTTGTATCCCGCTGTATACCCTCCATGGGGACCCCGAACATACAAGGCGTGGACGAAGGGCTCGCTTGGAGCCAGACCCAGAACCAAAAGTGCCTGACTCCCCCAGTGCAGAGACAGCAGATCTTCAAGAGTCCAGAACGTCTCATGAATCTGACAGTCACGGCAATTCCTGACGGCCAATCACCCACCACCTCCGAGCTCGCCCGCGGTAGAACAGATGACCAATTGAATTACGTAACTGGGGGCAAGACTTCGGGCTTCTTCACCGGAACTTATAAGTGGCTTTTTCGTACGTTGGAGTATGTGGACCACCTGGTCCGCATCACGAGGTTGAATTCTTTTTTTTTTCCCTGGTGGGTTGTTTATTTTTCCTTTCATGTTCGGTGGTTCGGTCGGTTGGTCAAACAGCATCACTCTTCTTGATATGCCCTCATTTGCCTGAGCGTGATGGGCGATGAACGGGAAATCGCAGATATTACGCTTCAACTTTTGGCCAGAGCGGGAGAAATTACACAAAAAGAACAGGGTACGATGCCTTCTACCACACTGGCATCGAGAGTCCGGACGGGAGCAGGAGCAAGCGTTGGTCAGATCAGCTCGAAGACCGCACCAGCACATAGCGGGGTAGGGAATCGCCAAGGATCATACGAGCACAGAGGACGACACAAAAACATCAAAGACGCAGCTCCAGAAACTGCCCAAGATGCTGGAGATCAAGGCCTACAACCATCAATCACGCCTACAGAGACCATGAAGATTCTGGGTCCTCTCCCAGTGCGGAGGGCCTGGAGGGTCAGGCACGGTCGGGCATCACCGGATATCTCACAGACGCCTGTGTTGGAAGCCATTATGCTTCATGAGCGAGGAGACCTGCAAGGCTCTGCGGATCAATGCTCCAAATGCCGAAGGGGAGACGGGATCTCACCAGAGTGCGTCAAAATGCCGGGCATCTACAACGGTGCGTGCAGCAATTGTCTGCTGGCACGCACATCAGATCGGCCAGGATCATCGTCGAGGCCGGTACGGAGCTATTCCGCCGAACGACGGTCCATCTCTGCGACGATATCACCATCCATACCAAAGGAGGATCTGATTGCTGTGTGGAACCTCATTGCGGGCGTAATCGCAACGCAACCCCAAGAATGTTTCACTGAGGACGGATCAGAGCCACCGGGGAAGAAAATCGAAGACGCCGCTCGATTAGTGGCGAGGTCGGCAGACGAATGGGGTCATACGATTAAGGAGGAAGAATCAGACCCTGGGAAGACACCCAAAACGCCTTCGGAGAGAAGCAGGCTTGTCAGGCAAGCTACCAGAATCCGAGAGACAGCGTTGCAGATTGCGAATTGTGCGAGAATCTGGGGCGAAAAGTTGGAGAGGAAGAAGTCTTCTTCACAACTACGGTGAAGGAGAGAGTTGCGGTTAGACAGTACGCAACCACAAAATCACAAGTCAAGCACCTAGGTAATTGAAAGCGACATGTCCATGCTTACTAGGACTATGGTCAAATTTAACATGATTCAAAGTCACATATGCCGAGTGAAAACTCTTCTCTGCGTGCAACTACCTGGCCCGTTTTCCTCGCCGTCTTGCAGCGCAAATCCACCCAGGGCAGAGTAGACACGATGCTACGAGCTTTGAACCCATCAGTCGCACCGATGATATCATACTCCAATGGACAAACAAATGGCTGAAGCCCCCCTGAATACCCCACGGACCCGAGACGAAGGTCGACCGAGATTCACCACACTGAGGCCTCCAATCACGAAAAGAAGGTTCAGTACCGGCTTCCCCGCGTCGGACCAGGACGATGGCCGAGAAATGAGGGGGAAAGATGGGGTGATGGCGCAACGTCGGACACCTCTCCGAACCCCTGGTCACAGGCCCCGGATGCAACGCCCGGCGACCCCCATCTAACCCCCAAGGAGTCTTCCTCGCCCGTTCCCCCACGATACACGGGCACACAACACAAGGTTCGCCGATCTGAAGGTCATAGCGAAGGAATCTCTGGGGTAGGTGCCCTGGTGGCTTCTCCGCCTCCGCACCGAGCATCGGGGGCTGAAGTCAGTTGCCGGCCGGTATTCGCAACAGGAATCTGACGGATTAGTGTACAAATACTAGGTCGAGTGAGGGGACCATACCAGAAGTGCATGCTACAGAGCACAGCTGAACGCCAACCGAAGTCTTTGCGCCGAAACAAGGCCCAACGAGCACCAAGACTTCGATAATGACTGCACAAGGCCAGCAGATCGAGGTCCTCCTCTACGGGTTGGGGGCGTGGGTCACTCACCCTGAATTCCTATTCGGATGAGAAGCTGACACCATCTGTTCAGCATTGGATCATTCTACGCCTTTATTCTAAGCAGAGTACCGCGTGTTAGATCAACGGTTGTTGCGAGGTCAAATTATAACGCAGTGAAGGAAAATGGAATCGTTATTGCGAGCGAAAACCATGGAGAGCATAACGTTCGCCCTTACAGAGGTATGCACATGGAATCCGGGGTAGCCGCTGGGGAGCGAAATCATGGCCTTAACCCTGTTCATCCAGCTGTTCAAAGCTAATACCCCCAAGTTGTAAGGAATGCCGCAGAGGCGGAAGCGAAGTTTGACTACATTGTCTGCGCTCACAAAGCCATCACCCAGGATGCAGTCCCCGCGGAAATTGCCCCGGCAGTTGATGCGGAGAAATCCACGATCGTCATTATTCAGAATGGTGTCGGTAACGAAGTGCCATTCCGCAAAGCGTTCCCCCACACAACAATTATCTCATGCGTGGTGAGTCGCGGGGGGAGAGTCTCCAAGAACCTGGGATGAGCTTATACTAATGAGACAGACCTGGACCGGAGCCGCTCAGCCTCAGCCTGGGCACATCAAACACACAAAGTCCGAGGACATGCAAATAGGATTGTACCCGAATGATACCGACCAGGCAGTGGAGAAGCAGCGACTGGACGAATTTGCATCTCTATTGACAGAGGGCAGGACAGTATTCCAGGTGGTGCCCAATATCCAAGTACAGCGCTGGGAAAAGGTTGTTTGGAATGCAGCGTGGAACTCGCTCACGACATTAACACTACTCGACACGCATTCATGGCTTAGCTCCTCGCCAGACGCTACCCCAATGACCCAACGATTGATGAGAGAAGTTATCGATGTTGCTAAGGCATGCGAGGTGCCTATCGATTACGACCTGGTCGACAAGCTGATCAACAAGATCCTGGCTATGCACCCCATCGGCAGCAGCATGCAAAACGACTTCAAAGCCGGTCGGCCGATGGAAGTGGACATTATCCTCGGTTACCCCTACCGAAAGGGCAAGGAACTAGGGATAGCTACCCCAACGCTAGACACCATCTATGTGATTTTGACGGGTACAAACCTTCGTCTTCTCAGGGAGTCCGGGCACTAGATAGTCTCCCATCTGAAAAGAGTATAGCAAAGCTGAACACGTCCACAGTCTCGGGTCAGTTGACAGACACCATGTCATCCTTATTTGGTGCCAAAGTTAATCCTCAGCCTCTGCGTGGGGGCATCAAGCTGTCAGTCCTCTCTCGCACCTCCAACTTGCCAGACACCGCCGAGGTCTGTCCAGGCGAGGCCGCACTAGGTCATAATTATCCCATTTGTGTAGGGTTTTATGCACGGCTAGTCAGGTAGCCTGCCCTCCACCGCACGCGGACTTCTCTCCATCCCCAACATTCCGTCCCCACCTCCCGAAGGTGGGCAACGTGTGGTTCGTGAGGGGAATTAGTGCCATTTTCGTCTGGTCTCTCCACGCGGTGCCAGCCATGCGTGCCATGCCAACCTACAAACTTGCTTAGCGCGCGGTGCTGGACTGAGGGGAACGGGTAGGTCCCCATGGGGGGATCCTCTCACATCCGCCTATCTAAAGCAATTATTGGATGAGATGGTATGGGTTAGATGCACCTCGTACGGTCAAATGTTGCTCATGACGAACTTGGCTCGAGCTTTTCGCCGAACATCTGAGCGGCCTACGACGCGGCCGGCGATACGACGATAAACAGGGTCTAGGTATAAGATGGTAGGAGATCGCCGCCCATCTTGGCTGCCTGGATGTTTGGACCATCAAGGGAGAAGCCGGTTCTCTCTTCTTGAATTCCTGCCTTCTTTCTTAGTCAGCCTTTCACCAAGAGAGCAGCTTACCGCCAATAAACAACATGGACACCGCATCAAAGACTGGAGACGGTGTGTCTCAGCTTGAGCATCGCAACACCGAGGACGTTGAACAGCTCAAGCATCAGGGCCAAAACATTGCCAAGGGTGCCGACCGCGCGGCGAACCTTATTGGTGATCAACAAATCGAGGTCACAGAGGAAGATGTAAGTCGACCTAATTATCAGGGTCTTATCAAATTGAAGAGGAGCTGACTCAACTACTATAGAACAAACGCATCCGCCGAAAGACCGATAAGCGAATCCTCTCGATCCTCATCTGGGTCTACTTCCTCCAGATCCTCGACAAGTCCGTCCTCGGATACGGCGCCATCCATGGCCTCAGAACCGACTGCAACTTGACCGGAAATGAATACTCCATGGTCAGCTCCATCGCTGCCATCGCTCAGCTCGCATGGCAGCCTTTCTCCTCTTGGCTTATTGTCAAGGTGCCACACCGCATCCTGATGCCCTCCTTGGTCTTGGGTTGGGGTATCGCGCAGGTGTGCATGGCTGCATGCCACAACTACGCAGGTCTCTTGGCGACCCGCTTCCTGCTGGGCTTGTTCGAGGCCGGCTGCCTTCCTCTTTTCTCTGTCATCACTTCGCAGTGGTACCGTCGCGCTGAGCAGCCCATGCGTGTGGCATGCTGGTACGGCACCAACGGTCTTGCAACCATGTTTGCCGCCTCTGTCTCGTACGGCTTGGGTCAAATCAACGGGTCCATCCACTCGTGGCAGATTCTCTTCATCTTTGTCGGTCTCATCACCGTCCTCACCGCCCCCGTCGTCTGGTACTTCCTCGATAGCGATATTCCCTCTGCCCGATTCCTTACCGAGCACGAGAAGCTGCAGGCCATCGAGCGTCTTCGCGCCAATCAGACCGGCACGGGAGGGAACGAGTTCAAGTGGAGCCAAGTCTGGGAGGCCCTCTACGAGCCCAAGAGCTGGCTGTTCGTTGGTATGGCCGTGTGCCTCAATGTCACCGCAGCTGTGACAAACACTTTCGGCCCCATTGTCATTTCTGGCTTCGGCTTCGACAGCATGAAGAGCTCCCTGCTCAACATCCCCTTTGGTTTCGTGCAGCTTATTGTCATCTTCCCGGCTTCCTACCTCGCCCACCGATTCCGCATTAAGTCAGCCTTCCTCGCGGCCGTCCTCGCCCCTGTCCTTACTGGCGCGGTCATGCTCTATGTTCTTCCTAGGAACAGCATTCCCCCTCTCCTCGCCGCGTACTACATGCTTGCCTTCCTCTTCGGCGGCAACCCCCTCATCGTCTCTTGGATGATCTCCAACATTGCGGGTACCACCAAGAAGTCCGTCATCATGTCCCTGTACAATGCTGGATCTTCCGCCGGCAACATCATCGGCCCCCTTCTCTTCAACTCCAAGGATGCGCCCGAGTACAAGCCTGGTCTCACCAAAGTCATGGGTATCACCTGTGCCTTGCTCGCCGTCATCGGACTGCAGGTCATCAACCTCTTCGTCTCCAACAAGATGCAGGAGCGCAAGAGAGTGGCGAACGGCAAGCCGAGAAAGATCAAGGATCTTAGCATGGAGCACCACTACGTTAGCGCACAGAATGATGAGGCTGGTGCTCAGTTGGGAGATAACGCATTCATGGATCTAACTGATCGCCAGAATGATGAATTTGTGTACGTCTATTAAGACAAAAAGCTATAGGGATAGTGTTTAGAGCGTATCAAAATACCTAGTAGTTGATGATTAACAAAGCGTTTAAGCATCCTGCTTAGAATGTCTCCATCTTCAAGTCTTCGGCCACCAAGTTTCAAGTGATCCATACATCCCGATACACCAAAGCTTCGCATGTAGCTACCAGTCCCGATCCAATTTCTCTGCAATATCGCTCACATGCCAAACCCCGCCTCTACCTACGATCCATAGCTCATGCACGCCAAATGCCATGTTCACAGCCAGATTGCTTCCTCCACCCACACGTATAGTGCCAAGTGCGAGTCCAGACACGGGATCAATGACATCCACCCCGTCGCCAGCCCCGACAAAGATCCAACCATTTCTCGAAACCCGAATACCGTCATAGAAATACGAAATCGGGTTGTTCAAGAAGCGTGCATTCGTGAGAACGCCCCCGGCTGCGACATCGTATGCAAAGAGGGCACGGTTGCCGTACGGATTCTTCCTATCCACCGGCTTGGCTTCGGAGACACCGGTGTCGGGAAGATACAACACATGACGGCCGTCGTGGCGCGGCGAGACAGCAATTCCGTTGGCGTTTCCTGTTGTAATGTGCACAACTCTCGGTCGCATGGTTGTACTGTTCACCATGTAGACGGTTGGGTTTGTTGGGGGAGTGAAGTCCGTCAAGTCCCGGCCCTGAGAGAGGTATTGTTAGTCATACATGCGGGATTAAATATTGAACCATATGCCCTTCACGTTAAGTGACGGCTTACCCAGCCAGATTTTGAATCTGTGAACCAAAAGTTTCCATCAGAGTCAATCTCAAGATCATTGAGACCTGCGAAAGGCTGCTCGTAGTAGTTGTTCAACAACACAGTTGTCTCTAGGGTTATTGGTTCAATACGAATGAGTGCCCCGGTCTCGTTATGGCTACCGTCCGTTACGACGTGATACGCTCCATTGTAGTAAACGCAGCCGTGGGCGTTGAGGGTTGGCGGGTTTGTTGTGATCTTTCTGAGGGTATTGTTCTTGGTATCCAGTAGATACTGCCAGCTGTGGGTACCGTTGTCACCTCCAGGGGGTCCCCACTCTACGAAGAAGAGCTCCTTGGTTTCCTTGTTGAAGCATGGTGCCTCGTGACTTTGGGATGCTAACTTTTGAATTCGCTTAACTGTAGCCTTTGGCCCAAGTAGATCCATGAACCTTTCATCATAGGCTATGAAATTCGTGGTATTGAGGAAGGCATTCCTGTTTCTTAGCTGAGGCTCGTCATGGAAGATACAAGTCTGCGGAGGTATACCTCTTCTGTAATTCTGAATCGGTGGCGCGTCCCTTGTAGACAGCATCCATGGCGGAACGATTGAACGACCCAGATAGAACAGCCACAGACGAGTCGCCATATGACATGTACGCCCATGTTGCGATTGTATCATTGAAAGCGTCCGGGAGATCAGTAAAATACGCAACGATGGCGAACGGCAAAGCTGCCAGACTCCATAAAACCAAAGCTCTCATCTTGAAAGCTCTTGGCCTCTCTGACTCGCCTGAGTAAAGTTTAGGGGCAGCCATTACTGAAGTTATATTGTTTACATCCGTTTCATAATTGTTCTTTACCAAAGTGACAACGGGTGCTGTCCTCGTGAAGTCGGGCTAGTACCGAGACCGGACTACTCCGCGTTCTTTGATGACACCAACAAAATCTTCACACTTAGAGCGTTCTACTAGTGGACTACTCCGCACTCGCACTTACACAGCAGATTTGCGGATGGACTACTCCGCGTTCTTGTCAGTAGCGAGGTCAAATGGCAACACGTTAATGGCAACCGCGGTGCTGATTACGTCTTCGGGAACTACTTTTCCAGATCGTCAAAGCGGGGTAGTCATACCTGAAAGACTTCATATATTCACAGCTAAATAGTAAGAGAAGCTACGATGAAGTCATTTGCCGGCATGGTCGGGGGATTATTCGGGATATAGGTGGATACGCGGAGAAGCTCCGCCCAAAACACCCGGGGGGGGGGAAATGCGGGGGGTCGAGTTCCTACCCTTCCAGACGGAGTATCTCCGATTACCATGTGGCGGGCAGGCGGTAAAATGTAGAATATAACACTGCCGGTGAATTGATTTGTGGTCTCTGGGGCAAAATGATTTAATGAAGGATGTTAGAGCCTACTGCTCTGTCTAGACAGTGAAATGGCATTTGATTCTAGAACCATACCTCCATCAATCAAGTTGCCGAAGCGCTTTCAGACCGAGGAGTTAAGAAGGATTGGAATACACTGAAGCCTTGCTGATATCTTCAGACCGATATTCACTGGCCCCAATGTCAAAAGATCATTATCTGCACTGAAATCTGATCGAACTTATGCAACTCAGTCCGAGCCAAGTTGAGTTAAGCCCTGCACAAAGCTTGAAGATAAATGAAGCTTGATAAGTAAACTGTGCAAAGGACTTTCGGATAGAATGTAATCAAACCTTTGGATTTTGTGGCTACTATACTGACACCAAAGGGATGTTTTCTGATCTTCTATCTGAGTTTGTGAGTTCGCGCCATGAGAATTTCCGTGATAAGTGAGTGGAAAGCAAGGATAAACGATGCACATTAGATTGCTGACGTAGATCGCGCAAACGCAACTCAGACAAGGCGAGCGCCAAGTTTTCAATGACAGAAGTGCGAGCGAGCTCGCTTTCATTGAGTATCAGACCAATCCTAATGGAATTTTGGGTCTCAATCAGCGACCTAGGGTCATCTGAGCAAGGCCACTGTTTCACTCTCGAACAGCCAAGCTGCATTATTCACAAGAGTACCAAAAGTCTTACTAATGATCAAATGTTGACTGGGCATGGCAGATTTTCCGAATACTCGGAAGCGAACTATTAGATCTTCGTTGCTAATGAGTTTGCGTTTTGACACGATATCCTAAGACTCTGCGTGCTCGCCGTCCCGTTCAACACTCTGACGTCAAGTGGGGGAAATGAGAAGCTCGTCTTCGCTTTTTTGTGTTTGGAAGTATATTTCACGCTTCCAGATTCGGGGTTTCGGACTGGTTGTTTGAGCTTAAGACCGGCTGCTGAAATGGACCTGTCACTGAACTCCAGATCTCCTTACTGATGCAGACTGGAGAGCTCTGGGTGTTGTACGAGGATACCTCTCTTCTAGCGGCTGTATCATACAAAGGCCCGGATTGGAGTAATTTTGGTGGAGCCGGTCTGCGTTGCTCTCCTCAGGGCTAGAATTACCATCGAATGGTGCAACACGTTCCCACCTCGATATGAAGTCAAATGATGGCGATAAACAGTAGGAAGTGTTGGTCAATAGGCAGGTTTCTCACTACAGAGCTTATTGTAGAGGACATGTTCCTAAACTTCCTACCTGTAGGCAAGATCGGCTGCGGAATCGAGTTGGAAATATCCTGCGAGCCTGCTGGTTCAATGTGAAGACTCTGAAGAGCATCCGATGGTCAGCGAGTTTGCAACAACGAGAGTAGAATACTAACAGATTAGAAATGGACTCAAAGACCAGTTCACTTTCTCTCAGATCCTAGTCTGTCAGCCCTTGGCACCTGAATGGTTGCGTGGTGTAAAATCGACTCTTAGCGCGGAATGTCACGTACTAAGTCCGAAATACGATTAAGGAGAATGCGGAAAATACGGCAATGTCAAGGATCTCCCGTACCGCTCGGTATGGGGTTCTAGACGACCTTTAAGCTTTTTCTAAGCTCGAACAACGAGATGTGGTCCAGCTAGGCGCCCTCGGAGAATTGGTGTGGGTGCACAGCCTAGCTAGCCCCTATCACATTTCACGCTTTTCTTTTCCTATTTCCCCCCTCCATGCCCGTTACCGAAACCGAGCACAGAGACACGACAGCTCCAAGGATCTCCCCCAATCATCGGTCTCAACTTGCCGAAAAGGACTATGCTCACTTTCATCCCCTCATTCGCCATCGTAACTTCGTAAGGATGGCAGAGGTCAGTGAGAAGAACTGACGGCCGATTGACAGGGCTTCTTTGAGACGAACTTGGCTCTTACTCATCCACGCGGCTGGGAATTCTGCTCTGCGCTGAGTTTCAGCTTCTGAATTTCTCCATATGTATCACTTTGCGAATGTTCAAGATCATCGATGATGCAAAGCACAACCTTCACCTCTAGTGTGTTAGTTCTCACTCTTGACTAACAACCCTCCATAGCCATTGTTGTCGAGTACCGCAAGCACAAACGTGCAGAATACCTTTCCCGAGAATTTTGGCGCGTTTTTAGCTCACCCGTTGATCAGCAGAGCCGTCACTGGACGCCAATCTAGACTCAAGTTGTTCCTCGAAACGAGGCCTCTGGTAGCTTGTGGGCCTGCCACCAGACCCCGGCCTTCGGTCTCGCTTTCAAGGCTCACTGGCCACCTGCACTGCCTGGCCCACCGAGGAAGATCATTCTAACTTGTGCGACTTCCAGTCCGTCTTTGATAATGGCATGCAGCCAAGTTTTTCCTTTTCCACGTCCTCACTTGTCAAAAACACAGCACACGAAAGCTGACGGGGCATATGTGATTCGTTTTACTCGCTTTCATGAATTTCGGAAACGCCTAACGAGACAACGGATGGATCTACCAACCCGAACCCGACGTATTCCACCTTTTCTCTTACTGAACTACTAGGTCCTTTAGTGTTTATATACAACTACACGACCGCCTCTTCTCAACTGTGCTGGAAGAGTCCGACTCTGTTTTGTTGCCAACAACACTCACCAACTCCCATCTCTTGCCCCCCAACACACCAGAGCAAGAGAGATCAAACATCAGCATGAAGTCACCAGTCACCGAGTCGCCGCCTCCAGAGGCAGAGAAACTTCCCATCACCGAGACAAGTTCAAGCGCTGCTTCACCGAACCTACGTGGAGACGACGAAGAAGCTACAATCGCTGAGCCAAATGCGAATAGCGTCAACACAGTCGTCGATGATGCTGCCGAGCCTGAAAACGAGTTCTCTGTATGGTGGGCGGACGACCAAGATCCAGAGAATCCCATGAATTGGTCAAAAAGTCGCAAACTGGGCATCATCGCGACACTTTCCTTCATCACCTTCCTCACGTACGAAGAGCTTTCCGAAGAATGATCCTTCTCCTTTGTATGATTACTAATCCTACTTTAGACCCCTGGCGTCGTCGATGTTTGCGCCTGGCATCCCGCAAGTCATGGCTGAATTTGGCGAATCCGACGATTCGATCGCGACATTCGTTGTCTCCGTCTTTGTCCTCGGCTTTGCCCTGGGTCCTCTCATTATCTCGCCGCTCAGCGAGTTGTACGGCCGCGTCTACATATACCACGTCTGCAACGCCCTTTTCGTCGTTTTCTCCGCTGCTTGTGGACTTGCGACCAACATCGACATGCTCATCGCCTTTCGCTTCCTGGCTGGCTTTTCTGGTGTCGCCGTGATTACTTGTGGCGCTGGATCGATTGCGGATATGATGCCCGTTGAAAAGAGAGGCTTCTACATCAGTATCTGGAGTCTTGGACCTCTTCTCGGCCCCGTCGTAGGACCTGTCTGTGCTGGCTTCCTTGTAGAGGCCAAGGGATGGAGATGGGTCTTCTGGATTATTACCATCACCGTGAGTGCCTCTTCTTGACTACTTCAACGCCACGAGTGCGCCAACTAACCTTCCACCTTAGTCCGGTGCGGTGACTTTGGCCTCCTTCTTTGTCCTTCGCGAGTCTTACGCACCCGTACTCTTGGAGAGAAAAGCCGCCCGCTTGCGCAAGGAGACCGGCAATGAGAAGTACCAATCAAGGATGAAGAAGAAGGGAACTCCACGCCAGATCTTTCTCACTGCCATCATCCGTCCTGGCCGCATGTTCTTCCGCTCGGCAGTCGTTATGATCTTGTGCCTTTACGTCGCGATGCTCTACGGCTTCCTGTACATCCTCTTCACCACCTTCACCTTTGTTTACCGCGACACCTATGGTTTTGGCTCCGTCGGAGCCGGCCTCTCTTTCATCGGAGGTGGTGTCGGAAACATTCTCGGACTCGCCTACGTCGGAACCTTGTCGGATAAGATTATCCAGAGACGGCAAGCCGAGGGCAAGGACCCCAAGCCCGAGGACCGCCTGCATCTCATCCTCACGGTGCCCTCTTCACTCACGATCCCTATCGGTCTCATGATGTACGGCTGGACGGCGGACAAGCAGCTTCACTGGATCCTGCCGATGATTGGTACCGGTATCATGGGTTTCGGCTCGATTGGTATTCTTATGACGATCAACACTTACTTGGTCGACGCATTCACGCTCTACGCTGCTTCTGTCACTGCCGCAAACGCCGTTTTGAGGAGTCTGCTGGGCGCTCTACTACCTCTCGGAGGCTTGCAGTTGTACAACAAATTGGGCCTTGGATGGGGAAACACCCTGCTAGGACTGCTGACACTCGCTGCTGCGCCAGTGCCATGGGTATTGTACACTTTCGGGGAAAGGATTAGACGGAGCCCGAGATTCCGTCAAGACTTTTAGACTACATAGACCATTGCATGTTAATTATTCACTCGCATAGGAAGCCTTGCTTAGTACTTTATATATTGTGCATTAAGAGAATTGTCACATATAGGGTCCTGCGTATTTCTCGTCTTGATAAGACACGGTACTGCATATATATGCGTCTTCGAATATTCGTTCAACAGTGGCTTTCCTATAGATCGGTGCTGATGTCGCTAAACAGATGGTGCCATTCCTGAACTGCCTTTGCTTGGTCTGATACAGCGGCTGACATGAATATGTTGTTGTGGTGAAAAAATCCTCCTGCAAGTATGAGGACGATTGGAGGTTCCTTTGGATTCTGGCTGGTTTGCACGAAGGCGCAGGACCTTTTCATTTACAATTGGACCACCAATAAATCGAAAACGTACCTTAGACAGTGAGGCTATTCACTCAGTGGTACACCAAGGATTATCATGTGAAAAAGATGTTATGGTTCATGCCGCGGGAAGTGTAAAGTAGCATAGTGAAAGAGCTAGGTTACCAGTGTTGCTTGTGGCTGGTGAGTTCTTTCACGATCTACCAATCTCAATTGCATCCCGAATTAGATCTAACCCACCCTGAGACCACTACCCTTCATCGGGAACTTTAGGCGGGAACACAGGCATCGCAAAAGGATTGACGCTCGGCTTATAGGGATAGGTCCTCTCAACAGAATTGGCCTCCACCCATTTGGACATGGCGTAAAATCTGTAGTTGTCGGCTATCAAGTGTAGGTAGATTGTTAGTTGCTGAGGTGCCAGCCATTATCGACCGAGGAAGATTGAGCCTTACAGTTTTGTTGCGTATACTCGCCGGGTGTGAAGTGACGATCGTAATTGGCTAATTTCTTAGCATTGTCAATACCGTAGGCTTTGTTTTCTCCGCGACCGTCACTGTAGTCGACAAGGAGGTCTCTAACGACTGGTCCCGACCCCGAAGATGGTGTGTTCATGAAATAATCCATATGCGTCGCCTCGTGCAGCCAATACCCTCCCCTAGCGTGCTCCCAATTCGCCAAGTTCAGACGGTCTTCTGCAGTCTTCTCTGTGTTCATGTATCTTGTTAGATCATCCAGATCCTTCCCCAGGGTGGTGTACTTCCTGCAGACAAGCGCCCGCGTATAGCGGTTATCGTCCCATTTCCACGTTATCAAGGCAGCGGGACCTCCTTCAGAAGGATTTTCCTTGTCTCCGCAGTAGTTTTCGGGGTCCCCGGAACCATCGCCGAGGCTGCATGAGACCTCAATCCACAGGTACTGCCACGAGTCGATGTAGTTGGGAGGACCCCAGTCTGTCCACCAATGGGTCCACATCTGTGAGGTGTAGTAGAAGATGTTCTGGATCTGCCTCTTCTTGTCGTCAGACAGTGTCTTCTGATCGCCTTGACCGAAGAACTCATTGATGCCCTGGCTGTTCCAGTCGATATTGCTCGACAGGCGGTCCATCAAACTGAGGCGGTTGAAGTCACGCCAGCCGTTTTTAATGTTGCTGAACGTCTCAGTATCGCACTGATAAAATCCAAAGAGACGAGTCTCGCGCAAGTTTTCAATAGCAATGTCGGACTCATCGTCATTCTTGAGAGGTGGGTATGGTGGGTTGCTGTCTTGGGCATACACAGGAGCATAATCCCAGAGGATGAGCGGATCATTGGTTGAGTATGATGGCAATCCAGGGTTACTGACGGCGCCATCATCGCCGCCGCTTCCATTGCATTCGTTGAAGTTGGTGGATGCTGTATTCGTTGCAGGGTCGACTTCGATGAGATCAGCTCGTCCTAGCCCGCCAAGGTTCGCGAAGTGCTAAGGTCACAAGCGTCAGCAGGTTTCATCCCTGATGTACCCTTAGTTGTGTTGATCGAGAGTGCCAAAGCCTTACCAAACACTCTCCGCGGTCAACGCCGCTGTAGAGGACGCCGCGGTTTGTCCAAGAGAAAGAAGAACCTCCAGCGGCACCACCACTCTGGTAGCCATTGTTCTTGAAGACTGTGCTGGCTCCAGTGTATTTGTTCATCCAGATAATGTCAGCCCTCCCAGAGTTCTCCACGTCGGCAAAGCGTATATTAGCGCGATCCCATGATTCTGCAAATTTGATCTGGCCAGCATCGAGAAGGCCACTCTGTCTATTGAGCCAGGCAGTCATGCGGCCACTTATCTCAATGCAAATAGGATCGGCTCGCCCGTCGCCACTGTTAGAAAGTATGTTATCGTCGAGTCCAGCCTGCTGAGTGACGATACTGGGGAAGCACTCACTCAATGTCTGCCAAGCGCATGCCCCTATCAAATATACCCACTCCCCAGCCTTCTGTGCAGCCAGTGTTTGCGACCACGCCCCGATTGCTGAACGTGAGTGCCTTTGCGCCAGCATCGTAATTATTCTCATACAATGTCAGAGCCCCGGTAGCTTTGTTTTGGACAAGCACATCGCATCTTCCGTTTCCGGTCCAATCAGCGAAGTGAATGCCCGTCCGGGGCCCGGGCACTGTCAGCGTGATCGAGATATCATGGCCCCAATTCGGTGGGGAATGGATGTTGATGTTGATCTCATCCACTCGGCCGTCGTAGTAGATCCAAACGAGATCATCAGCGCCAGTACCGCGCATGTCGCAGTAAAAGTTGCCGTCACCTTTGCGTCTTGTGCCCCCCGATCCCTTGTTTTCGAAGACAATCATATCAAACCATTCTTCTTCCTCTTTCATGTAAATGTAATCAAGCCTACCGGATCCGTAGATGCGGCCAAACTTGATGTTGCCACGGACACCCGTCTCCGCTTGACCGGGATGCGTGACTCCGGCCTTTCGCCAGTCAGGGACAATACCCTTCCCCGATCCGCGCTGGTTGATGTATGTGTCCAAGTTACCGTTGTCTCCAACGTACAGGAAGTCCGCTCGGTAGCTGGGGAGATTGTCTGCGTCAGCAACAAGGACACAGACAAGATATTAGACGTCGGTTGACTTCCTCGCCATTCAGGTCGGCAAGTTCAACGCCCGACAACGGCCCACTCCTGGCGTTGAACACAATTTCCCTGATACCACTTGCAGTCTGGAACCCTTGCCAGAAATGCTCGTCTCCCTTTCCGCCATTTCGGGAACACTTGACATCATCATCGCTGACTAGGCAAAAGTCGACTCTCCCGTCGCCGTCAATGTCCGCCATGCGAACCTCTCTTTGCGTTCTGTCGCTCTGGTCGATGATCTGCAGGGCGCAATCCTTAGTAGCTGAGCGGAAATGAGTCAAATGATGATGCGACTTGCCTGGCCGATAGATCGAAAGGCCGGTGGTGTGCCACCCTTATTCAATGAAGCCCACACTGCAGCCCCGGGCTTGATGCAGAAGAAGTCATCCAGGCCATCGTTGTTGAAGTCTCCGAAGGCATAAGCTACACGAAAGAAGGATGTTAGCGAATGATTCTGACTAAGCCGACTCTTTTGACTCCTAGGCGCATACTAGTAGTCAAGTAACTTACTATCATCTACGCCACAGTTGAGGTCCGTTTTAAACTCCACTGTTGGCCCAAATGAGCCCCCTGCTCCCAAGTTTCGACGATACATCCATGTAAGCTCCTGACTTTCATCGATGGTCGCGTAGACAAGGTCATCGAGTGATGCACTACGTGGTGAGTTCGGGTCACCCTTGACGATGTTCGCAAAGAACATATAATCGGTGGGGGATCCTGGGGCAGATGTCCTCGTGTACTTGATGATCTTTCCTGATTCGATAATTCCTCGCTCAACGCGATCGTGAACGTAATTCCCATCATCGTGTCCGCTACCTCGTTGAGTTTGAACTCGTCGAGCAGTTCCGGGAATCTTCTGGCATTTGGTCGTTTTGGTGACCTCGGCATCATTGACCGTCTCGACGTTAGGTGGCGGCTTGATCTTCTTCGCTATTCGATTGATGGCAGCCACCCACACAGAAGCAAAGAGCCTATAGCCCTCATCAGTCGGATGCGTTCCATCACCAATCTGATTGAGACTTATGGCATCGTAAATGTTGGCATAAGAAATTCTGTAGCCACGATACGTCGTGTAGACCAGGTTGCGATATCCTTGGCTCACGGCTGCAGCGCAGGCCTTGATGCCATCGTCCTTTCCACTTTTGACCAGAGACGAGAGGATGACCGTTGTGTCCGGCAGTGTCTTGAATATCTCATCGATCATTGTCCTCATATTCTTGATTGTAGTCTCTGGGGCCTGGCGGTTCTCGCAGTCATTCCTGCCTGGGGTTCAGTATGGACGGATTTCTGTGACTCTAAACCAAGGACTCACGTTCCAGCGTTGACCAGTACGAGATTGGGTTTCTGGTTGGACGAAAGGCGAAATTTCTCATTCACTTGGTGCACCCAGGCGCCCGGATGGCCTTCGTTGTCCTAGAGAGGCGTAATCAGCCATGAGATGTCCCTGCCCCAGAACGCTTTGCAGCTCACGTTATCAGCCATAGTGCCATCCTGCTTGGACCCAACCATGTTGACTTTCCAGCCCTCAAACCTTAGTTGTTCGCGCAACGCCTTACGATAGCCATTGTTGTCGCTCGAGAAGACGCCCCGGGTGATTGATGCACCGAGCGGAAGGATCCGCAAGTAGAAATCCTCAGCACGCTTCTTGAAAGTGTGGGTGCTATTGCCAGAAGATCCCTCGTTGTCTGGATAGTTCGTCCACGTCTCATTGCCCGCCAGCATAAGAACGTCCGTGGCGTAGGAGCCATTTCCATACAGAGAGGGGCCGTCCGGCGGTGACCAAGAATCAGCCGCAACAAGACTGCTCAAAGAAGCAAGCCAGAGGATTGGATGTGATCGGCGCATGCTTAAATCGCCTCACGCAACTCACAGCCCAGTGGAAAAGAGGAAGGAGCCACTAATGTCGGAGAGGTGAAGCATCTGTTGCTGAGGTTTGATGATAGCGGTGTCGTATCCCTCTTATACATGGCGAGTTCACAATCAGGACTGAGCTAGGTGTGAGGATAGTTACCGCATGAACATGGCTCTCGTTGGTTCTTCTCGTCCGTCTTTTGATGAACATGCGATTCAATAAATCCCACAGGATTCCGCAAACTTCGCTTATTCCTTGAGTTCTACAAATAGTGAGAGTTTTTCGGAGATTGATGCATAAATGGTAAAGCGTTGATAGAAATCGGAACCGACCATCGTGTCTCGTACGAATATGACCTTCGCCCGAGACTGTGATTGACTAGCGCTTATAATCCGCCCTTACATTCTCACGCACCGTCAGCAGAGCCAAGCCGTTACATTCTCATATATCGTAAGCAAGGAAGAAGTGTTGCATTCTCATGTATATAAGCATAGCCGAGGACATTTCTACTTACGTCGAATCTTTCAGTGATTTGCCCATCACAAACCTGATAGTCTGACTCATCGTAGGTAGTCTATCACTTAGGGAGGCGGGGGTAGTTCCCCGAATAATTGAATCAGAAATTCAGAAAGATCTTGTTGTGCCAAGAATCCTTTCGTTGAGTCCATTTTTTCTTTCTAAATGTCTTACACTCAGTCGTTACTTGTACCCAGAATATACCACAACAATTTTCCTGCAGTCATGAGTGATCTAACTCCGCTTTCTCCACGCACATCATAGCAAATATTCCACGCTCAATCTGATCTATTCAACTTCTCGCACCCTCTCCAGGCGGACAAGCAGCCGTGTTTGGCAACACATTAGTAGCCCCTGTGCCGTCAAAGTAGCAGGTGCCCAGGTCATTTTGGCAAGGAGAGTCTGGGCCAGGGCAGCACCAGCCGTATGATTTCCAATCGTAGTTCTACAATGGTAGTTGTCAGTAGATTGCCCATAGATCCGAACGCAGGAAAATAGGTGTATCCTGAATACGTCGTCTGGATAGCAAGAGAGAAGGTGTACTTACATAGCACGGAACCGGAGATGGCGCAGCACTAGTTGCAGCCGGCGCGGCAGACGTAGCAGTCTCAATGACCTCAATTGTGGTCTCAGGAGATGTTACCGTCACAACTTCCACGATGGATGACCCTGAAGATAACTCCGCAGCTGATGTGATTGGATCAACCGAGCTAGAAGAGGGGCTTGCTGGTATCGAGCTAGTTGGCGTTGGCGGACTAGAGCTAGAGCTAGGACTAGAGCTCGTCGTCGTGGTCGTTGAGTCCGCTCCTGCCCCGCCTCCACCTCCACCACCGCCACCAACAGGAAGGACCACGGGCACACCACCAACTACAGGAATAGCGATCGGAGCCACAGGGACATACGGATTTCCATGAGCATCTACAGTGGTATAGGTAGCTGTTGTGTAGCTCGTAGACCATGAGACGCCGGAAGATAGGGTCAAGGAAAAGATTTCGGACGAGACAGATGTTTGTGTAGATTCTCTCCTGCTCCAAGTACTTCTGGCACTCGATTCAGTGGGCCTTGAACCTGTACTAGATACCGAATCGGAAGATGTTCCTGTGGAAGTAGTTTCCGAGGAAGTGGAAACCGGGGTACTAGATAAAGATGTACCAGAAGTGAGTGTTGAGGACGTAGATGCGCTAGAACTGAGGCTGGAGCTAATGCTGGAGCTAAGCGTGGAGGAGCTCTGAGAGCTGCTAGCCTGAGAACTCGAAGACGAAGACGCACGGGAGCTACTGCTACCAGAGGACGAGGCGGTGCTGGAACTAGAGGACGTTGAGCTTCTGCTCGAAGACTTGCTAGAGCTAGAAGATCGCTTGCTTGAGCTCTTCGAACTTGAAGACGTTGAGGACGATCTAGATGATGTTGTATTGCGGTGTGTTGTTGTGGTGTTGGTGAAGAAATGAGTTGAAAATGTGCTCGGGCCCGTCGAGTTGAAAGACGGTGGGGGAGTAACGGTGGGATCCAGGGGACCTGTTTGACGCGGCATCAGGCCATTGTGCCGGTGGGCGGTATGTTTGTAGTGTTCGGCTCTCTCTACCAACTCATGAGCCGCTGCCGCCCCGTCATGGTGTCTAGCTTGCACAGAGAGGGCCGCGACGAGAAATGTCAAAAGAGTGAATATTTGCATTCTGCAAGAATACCAGCAAACAAAAGAGTGACTATAAAAAATACGAACGAGTGTGAGAGTTGAGCATGCCAAGACATCACGAGTCACTCATCAAAGGGCCAACTTCGCCCTTTTGTATTTTCATCCTATGACCTTAGTACCTTCCATATCAAGAGGCTTAATACAGGGCTGAGATGTCAATAGAGTGCTCAAATCCACCTGAACCCACAGAGGTGGCTCGGCATCAAGACAGTTTTCTTGGACGGAGCGGTAATGGCGGCAGAGCCCCTGATTCCCGGAGCCTTCGGTTCGTGTTCCTCGCCGAGCGTGACCAGTCCGCTTTCCGCTTCCGCGGGCCGCCGAGAGCTTTGGCCTAAACCCGATTAATACACACGGTAGCATTGCGTCTAGAACTCGTCCGGTGAAGCGCCGCAATGCTATGGCTGTCATGTGCTTGGCAGGAGGTGAGGCTGGTGCTCGAGTCAGTGACTTTGAAACTCCTTCTTAATATCGCCGTGTAAAGATAGTGCCACGATCCATTCGCCCCTGTCTGGCAGAGAGGCTGCTCAGAGTGTGTGGATCTATAGCTGTCCTTTTATCAATGTAAATGTCCAAGCGCCGTTGCCAGAATCCGTACAGGCGATGATATCATTGGTTCGGGATTCTAACAATTGTCCGTCACTGTCTTCCGATTTCCTGAAGAATCAGATGTACCAAATAAGAAACCTAAACAGTGCACTTTGAAAACATCACCTGCGCCGTTTCGCATTTGCGAATCTCTAGTTGGCCCAAGAAAAAACCCGTTGAGAAAATGGCATTTTGATATTTTCTCGTGAATTCTTTTTATCTAACCACCGTGCATAATCTTTCTATGTAGACTGGGTTATTGCGGTATTCCCAGCGGGTTGTGTGTCCCAAGTTGCAATGAACTCTCGTAAAATGGTCTCAATCTTTCGAAACAATAATTCCCTTTTACTTTGGATTTCATCGCAGTCCTCATTTGACAAATTCTCGCCATCTTCCTCCGCGAGGTTGTCCGAGACGATGTGTAAATAACCGAACTTGACTTCGACGTCCTTGGCTGCCTGTGCCATGTGCCATGTTTCGCAGTCGACCCAGGCACAAGTCTCCTGCCAGTGCCGTAACCATTCCTTAGTCTCGCACAACGGAGATGGAACCGAGACATGCCGTCCCCGCAAAACTAGATCAGAGGATGCTATCGACTTCAAGTCTCGGAGAGGGTCATCCCAAGCTATGGCTTTGTCTCCCAATGTCGATTCGTCTCCCGTGGCAATTCTCTCGTTGGCGGAAACGTTCTCTGCAAGAGATCCAACTTTGCTAACATAGATAAGGCACTGGGTCTTCGAGAATTTTCGCAGTACACGAACCAGAGACCCCGCCGCTTCGCCCCAGAGACCCTCTCTACACCCCAGCATGGTGATACTTTTGCCACCTTCAGACTCAAAGGTATACCAGGCAAATAGCCCATTTGGATGTTGTGAACCCCATGTAATTCCGAAACGAGTTGAGTCAGTCTGTGGACTTCACCAAAAATCACAACATCTGTTGCTCCAAGTTCTGTGAGATTCGACTGCCGGAGGACATCCTCGCTTGCCGAATCTGTCGGTATAATCGTTTCCACCTTGGGAACTCTATTTTCAAATTGTAAGTACGTCGATATCACTCTGCTGTAGTGTTGGACAAAAGTTGGGCAAGGGAAGCAATGGATTTCTAACGTCGAGTCGTCGATAATCGTCGCTGTCGGGCGCCGAAAGTTGAACGGTGTAAGCTGCTTCTCGATTTCCCAAGAGGATATCATTGCGGGAGGATCTCTTTGGAGTAAACCGGTAACTCGAATTTTCTGCCATCCCGGTCGTTTGATATCTTGATGAACTCTTTGATATATGTACTCTCGGAGAGTTTTGCACATAGAATGCTTATCTAATATTACAGTGTTGTGTTCTTCCAGGGCATGAGTGCCAGGACTTTCCGGTGCAGGATTATCGAGCTCTTCCCGGACATGGGAAGAAATGCCCATTGCGTCTGCTGCTAGGGATATCTGTCGAAAGAGCCGATTGACCCATTTTGACCATCAAGTCTTCGAATGCCTTGATACTCGCTAAGTCAGCGTTTTAGTAGCCGTGGTTTCATTTCGTCCCCGGGCATATATGCGCATACCCTTCTAGTCTCCACCTTGCAATCAACTGTTCAAAATTCTTTATCTGACTTGGAGGCGACGGTCTCGACATTGATCGGACTGGGCCGAAGTCGCAATTTGGAAGGTCTGGTGGGCTGGGCCACTGGCGGTTGGTGCTTTGCCCATGGCAACATGAGGTCAAAGGGCAGTTTGCTTTGTCGTTACCCCAACCTAGATGGTTACATGTGGCGAGAAAAGGCTTGTGGCGGTAAGAATCGAAGCGCTGTTCAGGTCAATGAAACAACAAAGCCACTTTCCTGGGCGCTTTCAACGCCAAGCAACTTGATGTTCGAATTCTTTGATCTGCACCCCCCTGCCGCAGACCAAATCACCACTGCCGTAATGTTCGAAGTTTCCATTGGAGGAAGCTCCGTGATAGGCGAGAAATTAAATTTGTGATCCTGGCTAGCTATTTCTTAATGCTCGAATCTTCCATCTGCTCCTCAATAAACGTCGTAGAGGCTGCACTCGCGGACCAAGGCCCGCTGTCCAAGTCGCTACCGTTCCGCTCGATCGCCGCCTCCAAGCAATAGGGGGATGACTTCCCCTCGCTTGGCGCCGAGGACTCTATTTCAAGCGAATCCAGCCTGACGGGCTTCTGTGCCACATCCTTGGGCCACGATTGGGCGCTTGCTTGGTGGGACCTCGAAGGGTGCGAGCCGATGTTGGCCATTGCGAAACCATGCCGTTGCTGGTGCTGGTGAGACTTATCGCCGGCAGATGTGGCCCGGCCGCTCCATGTCCGTGAAGAAACGAGAACCAGGGCTTTGACGAAGAGCGGCCGTAGGGCGGGCAGGCTACTGCACATCACGGCGGCGTTGAGCTCGGCGCAGGACCAGTCTATGACGCCGACGTAGTCCCCTTTATATTTGGCACCAGTTAGCATGTTAGTCCGATGTTGAATTCATGAAAATTCCCGTGAATGACGTACACGTAGGATCGAACGTATGAGCAAAATAGACCAGTTGTTTGAGTCGGATCATGCTGGCAACACATGCACTGGTTCGCCGGCGCGTCAGCTTCCGTTTCATTACAGGCGATATCGTGGACGACGAATACTCACAAGGATCCCAGGGCGAACATGCCGAACAAAGCGACCTTCTTTTTCTTATCTAGCTGGAGTCTCATAAGCTCCGGAAAGGGGAGAATGATAAGGACAATATCTTCAAGAATGCTGCAGGCCGCGCCGCCGGAGCTGATAGCTGAGAGGTTGAGACATTGACTCGGAATAGCCCGGTTCCAGATGGACTGGATCGGAGTACACTGGAAAATGACGAGAAGTAGAAACATGAGACTGCGCGTGGTGAGGAAAATCAAGAAGATGTTGATCTTGAGGCGGAAGGTCTTCCCGGTGAAGACACGATAATAGAAGCAGGCAATGGAAATTTTGGCGAATCCTCTGCACAATAAAATGATTAGTTACTGTCTTCCCCCTTGCTTGACAGCGAGCCTTTGACGTACTGCACGAAGATGTAGAGCATCTGCAAGACGTAAATGATCTGCAAAGTGTTGTGAGCAAAAAGCAACCGCAAGTGTAAAGTAAGTTGCACAATCTCATACCTGCAGGATCGTCTTGCTATTTGCAGGGTCGATATTCCAATAGTGATGTCCGAACCCCAAGTCTCCATCTAGATAGTTATTCAAGTAAGTATGTATACCTCTCGTTAATGCAGCATGGGGAAGGAGCAGCATGTACTTGCGTAGCCAAGACCGGATATTACTATCAAAATTGCCTGCAAGCACCTTATCAGACTGGTTGTTCTCTTCTATATCCCAAACCAAGATTAACAACTTACCATAGCCATCAAAGCCGCACCGTCGTCCCACCATAACCGACTGGCGACTTGTATGCGGGCAACACATCGAAGTAGCACAACCACGAGAGTCATGGTAGGAAGGGCAACGGAGAAGAACTTGGCAGGTCGTGATTGCTCTTCAATGGGGTAGTCCTTGCACAACTCTTGAGAGACGTTGACGGTGGCTTCATGTGATCTAGTCAGCGATAACCGCGTGAGACAGAGCTTCAGCGTCTAATTCTGACATACCAATTTGGTCGTTGAAGTCGCATGACTGCTGTACACACTGAGAACTGCGGGCCTGCAACGGGATGTCGGTGCAGACGCAGTCTGTTATCTTGTCAATGGGGCAGTGGGCGGAGTGGTATCCATCGAGTAAGCATCCTATCTGTGATTTAACAGGAGGGTTAGAACATGTTTTCTTGCAGTGATACCTGGGTGAACTCACTGCGCAATGTGGGACTCTCGCCATGAGGGCTGTCAGAGAAGACGAGTTCAAGCCGAATGTGGACGCTGCCTGTGCCACTGCGGCCACGAGCAGCAGAATGCCGACCCTCATGATTCGTTTCATCTTCGTGATGAAGGATAGGCACTGAAGCGTTTCACCCGGCGTGGTGGATAATCGGAGACCGCCCCTCTCTCTTTCCCACTCTCTAGAAAATCGCAAACCAAGGCCGGGCACGTCAACATCTTGTATCGGAGCCAGGGTCAGGGGTTTGAATTGGGAAAACACCAGACGAACGCGGGATGCCTTTGTCGAAGTCCCTAGGTTAGCGCCGTAGCGATCGAACCATGTACTCAGCACTAGTCACCGAGACACGAACGCCACAAGACGCCCGGCCGATGGGATGAGTGAACGAGCGTCTGAGCGATCTCAGTCTGGATGTGACAGGTCCCAAGAATCGACCCCTGATTAACACGATCCATGTTAGGAGCATGGGATGGATGATCTAGTCGGCTCGACAGCCAAGAGCTCTAAGTCCAAATGATCATTCAAGTATTTTGAGGATCAATCAAATAATTAGAGGAGCGTTACATAACCCAGACAAGCTTTCAGGTCGCCAGGCAAACCTTAGTATTCGTCACAAGGGACTTTTGATAGTATCTCAAGGAAAAGTCAAATTGCTTGATGGTGATGACGATGATGGTCATGATCATGGCGAAGATTTTACAGCCTGGTCCCGTGACGTGACAGCACTGCAAGCCACTCAGTTACGTTTGTCTCAGTTCGGTCAACCAGGCGACCAGTCGTGTTATCGGAACGCGTTTCCGAACCAAAGAAACTTGGGAATGTAGGTCGTTCTGGAAGGGGATGAACGAATTTCCCCTGGAGAAGGCTACATCTACACCTTGGATTTTGAGTTTTCCACCGTCGACGCGCCAGCCTATTTCTACGTCTTGTATACCTGATAGAGCGGCCCGTGCAAACTTTGGATAACTGGCAAAGACGACGCTTCTACCCAATAAGAGGCTTCAGCCACAACTCTAAACTTCCCCCCGGTAGAGGTGCGCACGAGTCACATAGCGCACTCACCCACAGCCCGCACGGCACTTATAGCGCAGGCACGGCGATCAATTGCTAAGGTTGTAGTTGGTCAATAATGATTAAGGCAGTCTGTTCTTGGTTGTAATGAGTTCCAGGCGCAGATGTCTGTTCCCTGTGATAATTATAAACTGTTGCGATCGTGGTGGGCGACTGCGACCGTGGGTAGGAAAGTATGGCCGCGGGCAACCACGACTACAACTGCCGTGAATGGCGCTGTCAAGTACGTGATCATAGTGTCGGAAGGGTTCGTATGGGGAAGTGGCCCCAGCTCAAAACTTCCATGTAGTGCAGTTGCGGGCGATAGTTCGAGCGTTATCACAATAATCACATCCAGGGCCGTCACTAGCATGCAGCATAAGTAGTTAGGCAAGGTGTCAAGCAAGGCAGAGCTAAGCCCACTGGGGGCAAAATACCCTTGGCAGCTGGAAACACAGGCCTCAAAGGAGCCCGAGTTGACATGCTTGGTGAGACTTGGGTGAGACCTAACCAGGCGGCTGGTCCAACAAAGAAACATGAGCCCATTCGGGGGACAAGACTTTACGGGATTCAATTCGCAGGACTTCACGAAGCTAGAAAGTACCGGATGTTTCTCCAACTTTAAGTCCGATCAAGGCTAGAATGGTATTGGACATGCGCGATATATGATGAGGTTTGTTCAGTTGTTGTTTCGAACAACTCTGCCGGCGAACGCTTGCACTCACCGCCCAGCCATGGATTATAAATCTGCCACTTTTTACGATTTACGTAGTCCTACATCTACAGTTCTCTAAGAGCCAAGCTAGCTCGTTTTGTCCCCATGTCCGATAACAAGATCGAAGGGTTCATCTACTTTACTCTTTCGGGGCTCTAGGCATCGGGCGTTCCTCTAGACGCAGACGCGTCGGACAGCTTTCCCGATTCATCACATTCGCAGCTCGAGCTGATGCAAAGCCGCCCCCGCGACCGTATCCTTCGAAGTTTGCTACTGGCACGCTGCTGCGATGTCCCCCTTGACTTACGCGACCTTCTTTCGAATCACATAACATGTTCATGGCCAATCTCTAATCGATCTTCTGCTCATGTTCCTAGCAAGGGAGGCATGGCATCTTGCCTCGTGTGCTCTGCTGGACGAAAGCTTTTCACGTTCTTCTCGAACTCGATTGGTTGGGTCGTGAATGGGGCAGCCCGAGTAATTCACAGTCAACCGACGGAATGGAAAATTCAATCATAAATGAAAGGCATCGCAAGGCAACGCGACTCTTCGTCGCGATCAGGCCGCAGCGCATTTCGGTGAAGAGTGGTGGTGATGGGGCACTTGTACAAAGACAGACGACCCCGCGGCGCCAGATAAAAAGACTCTTCATATCGCTGACCGGCCTTTTAAGAGTAAACTGTGCTAGCATGTACCTACAACTTGCAAGTCGTGGCGTTCGCCATCGGCGGTGATTGGAGGGTAGTATTTTTGCTATTGCGGTCCTCTTACTGAGCGCGCTTCGCAGGGAAAAAAAAGAGTGGCAGTGAATAGTCAAGTATTTTTCAGGTCGATGGAACCCAAAGAATAAAGCCCAACATCAAGCACTCCCATAGGTATATTTGAACATTCTTACATCATGTGAGTATCCCTCCTCTGGAAGAAATCACCAATCGAAGCAAAACCCGGATTTTCGACTTGATGTCGCGAAGCCGAATCTTCGTGCGATCAGCACAGGCATTGTAGACAGTACGACGCTGGGAATTGCACGGCATGAAGCTCATCAACGTACAAGAAGTACAAGCCTCCAGTAGTAGTGTTGCTAGTCTAGAAAACCTTTGAACTTTAACACAGCCACGCCGACATTCTTCGGTCAAATGGGAACAGCAGTTTATATTTGCGCTCACTCTGTCATTTAAAGACTGTATAACAGATGTGATGCTCTCGACTACAAATGCCAGGATTCGCGAGAAAAAAACCCCAGAGGCCAACAAACACATATAAGTATGTCGTGCTCTATCATACTCGCAGTAACATCCAGGAACAAACCAAGATTAAACGCCAAGCCCAATCTTCCACAAGATGATGTGCTGAACATCGTAATGCCCTTGAACATACTGATAGCTGCCTACCGTAATGGATCCAAAACTTTTGACCAAGGATATCATGGATGAGAGGATATGCCGGAAGCATATCTGCAGGAGCGCGAGACAGCGAAAGAAATTGACCGAGTGTCAGTGCCAAAATACTTCAGATATATTTGCCTTCCATATGTTTATTATGGCTGGCCATAAATACACACTATAAGCTACTTGAATATTACTAAGGTATGATATGCACCTTCCTTTTGAGAATCTCCAAGAATCCATTCCTCCCCAGGCAGAAATCCCTGGGCAGTACAAATGACTGCATAGCGTCAAGTGTCCACATCGTTCGGGCTTGTGGTCAGGCAAGTCATGCCTTTTATCCCTTTCCAAGTAGCATTCTTAGACTCTAGATATTGTGTTGGGGAGGATCGTTTCCTCAGGCAGTAGCTGGTGCGCGCTCGAGATAATCGAACAGTCTTACATAGATCGAGGTTAGTATTGCTTGAACCAGTGTTGTTCATGGTACTTCATAACGTAGAGACGTTCTCTTCCTGAGCAATTGCCATTTCCCCAAGCGTTGGGTATTTTTTTTCGGTTTTATAGGAAGCATCGTTTGCTTCCAGCAGCTGAAAGTTGAAGAGTGATTGAATAACGCCTAGAGTATTTTTGAAGCTCCCCGAAAATTTCGACACCTGCAAAGTTCTGTTATCCCATATTCAGGAAAGGAAGTTCGGCAATGAAAGCAATTCAGATACACGGAAGGGATAGTCGCTATACTTTGGTACTGATCGAATCCAATAGCTCGTATACCTCAAGCTTCAATGAAAGAATTCATCATATTATTCGTTTGCCAATCTTTTCTTTGAGGATTTAGGTCAATTCAAAGTACTCTACTTAGGCAGGAAAATTTAGATCTTTTTGAATCTTTGGTGAAGTCGGTAATTGTTCAATAACGGAATGACGTGATCGAGTCTCACATCCTTCGATCATCTTCGAAATCCTAACCCCACAGTTTACGCCCGAGCCCGGACCCCGCTCGCGACTCGCGATTATTGATGATACGCGCGGATTTAACCTTCCAGCCCGCTTCCCTATTACTCAGCTGCTTAAGTGCCTTCTGAGACTTTACAACTGCGTCCTACTCAAGATCATATCAACCATAGCCATCTCGAAAGACGAATCATTTTATCTATCATCGGCAAAATGGCACGAATCCTCATCACAGGCTCTTCTGACGGCCTGGGTGCAGTCGCCGCCCGCACCCTCCTCAAAAACGGCCATCAAGTCGTCATTCACGCCCGCAACGCGCAGCGAGCTGAAGATGCGAAGACCGCCGTGCCAGGCGCCGAGACAGTTCTCATCGGCGATCTGTCCAAGATTGCAGAGATCAAGAAACTCGCCGAAGACGCCAACAAACTGGGAACATTCGACGTCGTCATCCACAATGCAGGTCTCTACCGCGGGCCGTATCGTAAGACCGATCTCGGACTGCCAAGCTTAACTGCAGTCAACGTCTTTGCGCCCTACATTCTCACGTCCTTGATACACAAGCCCAAGAGGATTGTGTACATCTCTTCCGGACTGCACAAGAGCGGCGACACTAGCTTCACTGACCCTACGTGGCGCGAGCGCGGTGAGGGAGGCTGGAATGAAAATCAGGCGTATTGCGACTCGAAGCTGCACGTCACGACATTGGCCAACGCCGTCGCTCGTCTGTGGCCGGATGTGAAGAGCAACTCGGTCGATCCTGGTTGGGTTCCCACCAAGATGGGAGGTTCTAGCGCACCTGAAAAGGCAGAGGATGGAGTGGCAAGCTATGTTTTGCTGGCGGAGGGAACTGGTAGTGGAGATGTTACTGGAAAGTACTTCAAGCCTCCCGGACAGGAAGATACTCCAGTCTCTTTCACGAAGGAGGAGAAGAGACAAGACCAGTTGTTGAAATTGCTCGAGGAGGAGACTGGGGTTAAAATTCCCGTGGCCTAAATATGGCCAACAAATGCTGGCAGATTTGTCCTAGTCCATGGTTATTAATCCAATCTGATCGAGAACCTCGTGTTTGGCATGATCTGACTGATTGATCCTATATTTGGAGAGCTCAAGGGTTTAAAGATGGTACCGTAGCACTGCCGCGTGTGCTTCTCTGATCTGGGCTCATCGACTACTGATAATCGGGATTCTGCCGAAGACAGGTTAGCAATGGACGGCCACCTCCCGGCCGGTCGTCCGAGTCGCAAACGCGGCTCCGCGGCTATGCGACTCCAAATGGAACACCAATAGCTTCGCTAATGGGCATCGAACCTTGCTCGGATTGCAAAGAGCTTGGATAGAAAGGAAGACCGTAATCCCACAGCCCGACAGCCAGCCCCACTCAACCCCGGTATGTCGCTGCCGATCTCGGCGCCGATAGCGCGGGGCAACTTCGAGTGCTTCCAGAACAACTGGAGAGAGTAGCTTCTGACTAGTAAGAAATCAGCCACGGAATCATGTCAATCTGCGTTTCTTCACGTAATACGAGAGCAGAAACACAAATTGTCGTGGTGCTTACGGCCCGGCGAACGCAAACTGACGCCCGTTGTTGTGCGCATTAGTAGCGACCGTCCGGTCTATGGGCGAGTGGAGCTTGGGTACTTTGGGGCTGTTGCTAAGAGCTGATAAGCTAATTCCAAGCCAATGGCGGCTGGAGTTCGCCCATGGGGAAGGATCCAGTGCCTGTTAGTGCATTGGGTCTTTGAGGAGAATCATTTGTGCTGTGTGGCTAGCAGCGGAAGCCGGGGAGCGAGAGTGAAGGGTGTGTGGGTTTGTTGTCCCCCTAAGGGTGTGCTGCATGCTTGCCATTGCCGTCTTGGCCTTTTTCGATGTGATGTCACGGTCACAACGAGACGCACAGTCTCTGATATCCCATCGTTTTGCTGCTCAGGGTTCGTCTCATTTGGGGGTGACGACGCTCGGTTGGGGAAGCTGTCACTCAGTAGGTGAATTATGCGGCCAGACTTCGGCGTATTCAGAAGCCCGCGATAGGCTTTTGTCAGATATCTAGTATGCTGGTTTCAGGGTAAGAAGAAACGTTGTTGGCCAGTGACTTCCAGAAGATTGCCAATGAGTGAGGATACTTTCTGGCAGCTTAATTAGCGGGCTTTTTGGTTCCCAGCTGCGTATCTCCAATTCTAAACACCGTGCTATCCCCATGTATTGGCCAAACTCTCCAGCCCTCCCATGTGTCCCCCAACATGAAGGACGGCATCCACCCTCCCCGGACTGGTAACAGCCCTCGTCGGCCCTACATCATTCTAGGTGTATTTGACTCATGGATAACCCCGCTCCTGAGTTAGTGCTCACGGGGTTATGCCGTCGACAGGTCTCGTTATTCGTATAAGACCGTCGCGGTGCCGTACGAATTCACGCCGGGTGTGGTAGTCCTGATCTTCAACTGTTCAGCCTGCCTTTGCGACTGGAATCAACAGCTCATCATGGACGATAAAACACACGTTGAGCCTGAGAGACCTCACATTGAGCACCATGGGGACCAAGAGCCATGGCACGGCATGTCCGTTGGCCGCTATCTGGGGACACGCTTCACCACCCTCAAACCGCCTATGCTGAGCGCGCCGAACCCGCTGAGGCTCGTCAAGATGATCAACAGAAGGCAATGGGCATTCTTCGCTGTCGCTTTCGCTGCCTGGGTATGCCTCCGTCTTTATCTATGTCAAGCTCACCACATTGCAACTTTGCTTACGCTTCTCAATAGACCTGGGATGCCTTCGACTTCTTCACCGTCTCCCTCACCATCACCGAACTTTCCGAGACATTCGACAAGTCCAAGACAGACATCACTTGGGGCATCACACTGGTGCTGATGTTCCGATCCGTCGGATCCATCCTCTTCGGTATTGCAGCAGATCGCTACGGCAGAAAATGGCCTTTCATTGTGAACAACCTCCTCTTCATCATCCTTGAGCTGGTAAGAAAAATTACTCGTCATCTCTTCTCTCTAACTGCGCTACTTTGATTGGCTTCAACCGGCAATTATGTGCCGAGCCTGGCCGGCGCCAGACAAGCTTTCCCCTCTCCCCTCTCCCGTCTTGGCTGCGCCGTTGGGGAATCCCTGCCCCCCTCCGCAAACCCGTTCGTTTCCCCCAGGCTTCTCTCTCTCTTGATTGCCGTTGTTCAGTCACCTGGATGCTAGTGCCATGCGTGGCAGTGGTGACATCAGCGTCCGCTCTTTGTTCTATGCCATCTTTGTTGTTTTGGTGTTCCAAGCTAATAAGCCGATTTCCGCAGGGTACTGGCTTCTGCCAAACCTACGAGCAATTTCTAGCATGTCGCGCTCTCTTCGGAATCGCCATGGGCGGTCTTTACGGCAACGCGGCAGCGACTGCCCTTGAAGACCTTCCAGCAGAGACCCGCGGAATGATGTCCGGCGTCTTACAACAAGGTGTAAGTCTTAATACCCGAAACCAAGCCAACAAACCATTACCCCCCAAGCCACCAACGCTCTCCCGAATCCTTCAGTTGGTCGCATCACAAGACTAACTTTTGATTTCGCCGATCAGTACGCTTTTGGATACCTGTTGGCCGCGGCTTTTGCCCGAGGGCTGGTCAACACGACCCCGCACGGCTGGCGCCCACTCTTCTGGTTCGGAGCCGGTCCGCCAGTCCTCTTCATCGCGTTCCGTCTGATGCTACCCGAGACCGATACCTTCATCGAGCACAAACGCATCCGCGAGGCGGCCGGCCGACGCGCTGAGGAGGCTGGACACACGAGCGTGACCTCGACCTTTTTGAAGGAAGGTAAAGTGGCTCTGCGGAGACACTGGTTGCTGTTGACTTACCTGGTCCTCCTCATGGCCGGGTTCAACTTCATGTCGCACGGCAGCCAGGATCTCTATCCCACCATGCTGACGAACCAATTCAACTTCAATGCCGACATGGTCACCGTCACGCAGGTTGTCGCGAACCTGGGCGCTATGCTAGGTGGCACGACTGTCGGTTACTGCAGTCAGATTTTCGGTCGGCGTTTCAGCATCATGGTTTGCTGTGTCGTGGGCGGTGCCTTGCTGTATCCTTACACGTTCGTCACGACCGAGGCAGTCATGGCTGCCGCCTTCTTTGAGCAGTTCTGCGTGCAGGGCGCGTGGGGCGTCATTCCCATCCACCTCATGGAACTCAGCCCTGGTGCATTCCGCACGTTTGTAGTCGGCACATCGTACCAGCTGGGTAACCTCGTTTCGTCGGCCAGCTCCACTATTGAGTCACGCCTTGGCGAGAACTTTCCTCTCGCACCGAAGGGCACGACGAAGCGCTACGATTATGGCAAGGTTATCTGCATCTTCATGGGCTGTGTGTTTGCGTACGTGTTGTTGCTGACCTTTATCGGCCCTGAACATCTGCGACGGAGCTTTGATGTGGCTGATGATTCGGATATGAGAGAGGTTGCTGGGGATGAGATGATGCAGGATGAGCTTCACAATCGCGAGGGCCGAACCGGTCACCTTGCGCACAGTGATGAGGAATTGGGACACCAGGAGAAGTCGGCTACTCACCGGGAATAAGCTCAATCTACAGCATAAAGTCACGGCGTAGCTCAAATTCTAGTTGAGATAATCCAATGATTCAATCCCACACTAAATCAGAGCCGTCAAAAGCATACACCGAGAAGAACTTCTCATGCCATTAGGAATCATTATCTTGATAAACTCCGTCTCGTACCTCACGGTCAGTGAGATTTGCTCGCCTGAGATGAGACTGCGATCTTAGAGTGTCAACTAGAAACATTTGAGTTCGTCGCAATCGGACCGGCTTGTCTAGATTTACTCCAGCTGCGGGTGTAGCGCGAATCTCCCGCCCGGGGGCTTTCCCGGCTTCAACTCCGGTAAAGTGGGCCAAAGTCCGGCCATTTCGCCGAATTCACATTGATGACATTAATACTTATCCGCGTTGGATGCTCTACATGTACTCACCGTATTGGTGCTCATCTTACTTGTATACTCTGACGGCTCTCGGAAAAGGCCAAGAAATCGCTGGGCGGCTCAGCCGACTTCAATGCGATTGCTCTTTTTCTGGATGAGGGTTCGGCCGCTGCATCCGATCCCGTTTCTTCGGCCAAGATACCATTTAAAGGGTTGGATTGCATGCGCATGTCCAACACGAGGTGATTGATAGAATAATATGCAGGAACCTGCAGCAGGCAGGCGCCTGACGACGGATACTTATCAAGCCTGAGCTCACTTTCAGCCCTTCGCTGTGACATGTTGGCAGCCATGGGTCTCTGCAGTTCATCTAACCCCCAGCTACACCACATTTTATGAGCCTAATCGCACTCTGAAGTAGGAATGGTGCCATCTCGCGCAATCAGCGACCGAATAGCGCGTTTTCCGAGTCACGCAGTTGGTCGTTATCGAAGAGAGCGCAACACGAAATTTGCGAGATTTCGACTTGCAATTTGCCATCAAACGCACCTTGTTCTTCCAGGGGTAGTGTCTTGGCAACATCCCTTGGGTAGCATCGAGCACTACAGAACGAGTTTACCCCTCAATTGATTTCACAGCACATCTCTCTTGTTTGCTGTTCAACGCGATGGAGGTTCATGATCGACGTTCGTAAAATACGCTTCGAAGGGCATGCTTATAGTTGCCTTTGGATACGAGATGCTACGCACTTTCGGGGATCAATGTGTTTCTTAGTGCCTATCATAAGATCTTCCTACAACCGGAACATTGTTTATGTCCGCCAAGTTCAAAAAAGACGGTATGATTGTCAATGTCAGCGCTGCACCATCGTCCGATACCGCGTGCAACCCCGGCATATTAGCCATCCCAAGAAGGAAGCTCATTCCAACAACAATGGCGATATCGCCAGGAATCTCTCTGCCCATGGCCGTATCGGCAATGTAACGCTGCAACAAAGAGTCGCAGCCGGATTTCGGTTGAGGCGATGTGAATGTCACCAGAGCCGTCAATAAGTCGCGACTATAAGAGCTTCATCCCACCGGTGTGACTTTTGCTATTCAAGAGACAGAGCTTCAAGCGGCGAATTATCTTGAGTGAACACTCATAATGCATCTGCTGAGCATTGCCAGTCTCCTTGCGCTTCCCGTTCTGGGGAGTGCACAGTCTTTCGCTACTCGTCAAGTTCCAGAGGGTGCAGATGAGACTAACAACGCTACTGTCCCTATTGCCAAGAGCTACATCATCGAGTATGCCTCGGTATGTCAATGCAATGTTGACTCGGGAATTCAGAAGCCTAGACTAATGTCCGAGTTTAGGGATCAGCCAAAGCCCGTCGCGACGTTGCCCTCGAGGCCGATATTAAGGTCGTCAAGAACTTTGAGAGCGACATCTTCTCCGGCGCTAGCATTGAGACCGACACCCACAACATTGACAGTCTCCAGAACCTAGCTGGTGTCGCTCGCGTCTGGCAAAACACCCGTGTCAGTTTGTCTCCTGTTGAGGGCCTCAAGTCGATCGAGGAGGCTGCTGCTGGTGACTACAGCCCGCACAACACCACAGGCGTGAGCAAGCTTCACGACAAGGGCATTTTTGGGCAGGGAGTCAAAGTCGGTGTTGTTGACTCTGGAACTTGGTACACACACCCCGCCGTGAGTTACTTGCTCTTATCATCCGCTTCATTTTTTCGAGTGCTAAACATCACACAGCTGGGAGGTGGCTTCGGCCCGGGTTTCAAGGTCGCTGGTGGTTACGATCTCGTCGGCAACGGCAGTAAGTCTCAGAGTCAGGTGCGAGACGCGAGCATTCTGACAAACATGCGTAGTCTGGCCCTACGAAGATAAGACCCCAGATGATGATCCGTTGGATCAGCTTGGACATGGTATGAAGACGTTTGACCCTTCGTACCAGGGCCGAATCTGACCACCGCACAGGGACCCATGTTGCAGGAATCATTGCTGGAAAGAATGACTTGTAAGGCCACCAGGAAATTTCTTTGCATAAGAGACTAATGATACCCCTTTCCAGCTGGAGTGGTGTTGCCCCTGAGGCGTCGCTTTACTCATACAAGGTCTTCGCTCAGCTGGTGAGCTTGACGTCCGTGCCCCTGCACACTTGCTGTTGTTGTCTGACTTGCGGCAGGATGCTACGGATGATGCTACTCTCATTGAGGCTTTTCTCCGAGCCTACTCCGACGGCGTGAGGATCCTTGAGACCTTGAGAAAAATCACGCAAGTACTGACATCGAAGCAGGTTGACATTATCACTGCCAGTATTGGTGGTCCAGGTGGCTGGTCTACAAACGCGTGGGCTGAGATCGCTTCTCGCTTGGTCGACGAAGGGGTCGTAGTCACGATTGCCAACGGCAATTCGGGTGCTGCCGGTGCTTTCTTCGGAAGCAGTGGTTCCTCTGGCAAGAATGTTCTCGCCGTGGCCTCTGTGGAGACCGAGAAGTATCCTGCCTCGCCATTCGAGTTGACATCGGTTCTCGACGGCAACACTGAGACCGTGAAGGTGCGGCCTTCGTTTGTGGATCTCATGCCATGATATCTAACATCAAACAGGCTGGATACTTGCCTTCAACCTACTATTTCTCATCCGATATCGTTGATTGGCCGGTTGTTCCTCTGAACTTCGACATCACTGATCCTGCGGACGGCTGCGAACCCTACCCTAACGGCACGCGCAGCCTCAAGGGCGTTATTCCCTTGGTAAGAAGAGGGACTTGCACTTTCGCAACTAAGCAAGCAAATCTAGTTGCCCTTGGTGCCGAGTACATCTTGTTCTACAACAACGAAAACCCCATCATCACACCCGGAACCGATGATGATGTTGGTCTGATTGCCCTCATCACTGCCGCAGCTGGTAAGGTCATCATTGAGACTGTTCAAGCCGGCGGCAATGTCACCGCGGACTTTTCTCTCAACCCCGAGCAGGTTGTTGGCTTAGAATACCCCGCCGGTGGTCGGCCAAACACTTTCACTTCCTGGGGTGCTTCAAACGACCTCGACATCAAGCCCGATATTGCTGCTCCTGGTGGTCAAGTCGGTCTTACCAGTCTTAAGCACCTCTCTGCTAGACATACTAACATTGCCTTAGATCTTCAGCACCTATCTTGATGATACCTATGCGCTGCTGTCCGGGACCTCGATGGCCACACCTTACGTAGCCGGCGTAGCTGCACTCTTTATCAGTGCCCGCGGCGGCCGATCTGTACATGGTAAGTCCTTTCAATCGGTCCCAATGACTGGACTGTGACTGATCATTGTATTTTCCAGGCAAGGGCTTCGCCAAGACATTGCACCAAAGAATCATCGCCAGCGGAACTTCTCTCCCCTGGTCCGATGGAACCGCAACCGACTACGGCTTCTCGGCATCGGTTGCCCAAGTTGGAAACGGTCTCATCAACGCTTTCAAGATTGTCAACTACACCACCGACATCGCCTTTGAGAAAATCGCTCTCAATGACACCCATTACTTCAGTCGTTACCATGACGTGACCGTAACCAATAATGGTGCCAAGGATGTGAGCTACAAGCTCTCGTATGAAGCTGCCGCTGGGGTGGAAATCCTTGGCTGGTACCCATTCGTCGCACCCTGGAGTGGCGAGAAAAGACTCAAGAGCTTTACAGAGTTGACGCCCAAGAGTCTTCCTGTTGAGGTGTCTTTGCCAAGAGACTTCACTTTGAAGCCAGGCGAGAGCAAAACTGTCAGGTGAGATGCACATTGTGAAAGGACGTTCTAAGTTGCAAAGAGCTAATGGCGTAAAGTGTCAACTTTCCCAATCCCGACAGCCTTGGCTGGAACTCGTCTGCTCTGCCTATCTACAGCGGAAAGGTCATAGTTTCTGGCAACAGCGGAGAACAACTTTCCGTGCCCTACCTAGGTGAGATTGTGCGGTGATGTCAACAATCCGATGACTTGACTAACTCCAATGAAGGCCTCGGTGCGAACCTGAAGGCAGAGATTAGCCCGATCTATCGTCCCTCGTACCCCTTCACCACACAAAGAGACTAGTGAGTCGATGTGTCCAGGTCTCGGGACAAGTACCAGCTAACCTTAGGCAGTGTCTACTCTTTCAATCTCGACCCATCCGTCGCCGATTTCCCCATCATCTACTCAAAGCTTATTTGGGGCAGCAAAGAAGTCCGATGGGACGTAAGTCTTACTGCCAAATCCGGTTGAACGTGTGAATGGCGGCTGACTCGTACCAAGATTTACGAAGCTGGTTGGACCGATAGACAATGGGAATATCCGCCCGTCCCCGGTCAGAACGGCTACATTGGCCCAGCCACCAGCCACGTTGTAGCTGGCAGCGTGTCATACTTTGACCCCAGTCGTTATGACCCAGATGACACCTGGACCTACCCTCAGGTTGACCTGTACCGCAATGCTCAGACCCAGGCGTCGTACCATGAGTTCTGGTGGTTCGGAAAACTTGGCAACGGAAGCCAGATTGAGCTCGGAAACTACACGTAAGTCATGATGAACCCTTTTATCTTTGCCGAGGGTTGGCTAACAAAATTTCCAAATAGCATGCGATTCGCTACCCTGAAACCTTTCGGGAACCCTGTGGCTGCTGATAACTGGGATGTTTTCCAGACACCGCAGATTCAAGTTACTGGAAAATACGAGAGACGAGGATAGGCGAAGCTTAGTAGATGAGTTGTTTTGAGAAGCTACACGTAGGATGCTGGTGAGAATGGGCCCTATCTGTGTGTTTTAGATACAAGCGTCGCCCTAGATATCCAGCTGTCAGAAACTCTCCAGAGACCTTTCAAAATGAAGCCTTTCGGAACTTACAAATGCTGAACTCATTGCGACCGATTCTTGTAATCCTCATCGGTGACAGCCTCATGCCACTTCGTTTCTCCAATACCAACAACAAAGTGCGTCATAATACTTCCATCATCGGCGCCGTGCCAGTGAGTCGTGCCGGGAGGAGCCCAAACAGTGTCTCCAGCGTTGATTCGCTTCGCCTCGCCGCCCTTGTCGCAGACCCATCCGCTACCGGCCAGCACTCTAATCATCTGTCCTCCGACGTGGGTGTGCCAATGCGTCCGAGCGCATGGGGTAAAGGTGACGTTTGCGATGACGGCGGTTTCGTCGCGGTTGATGAGTTCCATGTAGACATCACCGGTGAAAGTAGCCGTTGGCTTTGCTACTGGCGTGGCCGAGGCCGGAATGACTTTTGACTCTGGCATATTGGAGGTTTTTTTGGTGGGATTTCGTTGATTTAGGTTGATGCTGGAAGATTAAAGATGAGGAGGTTTCTGCTTCAGACTGGCGGCGGGTGCGGTAGTTATAATCACGCCATCAAGTCTCCGCTATGTTGATATTCCATGGCAAGTGAAACCGAGGGCATCATGCGAGGTCTTTGATCTGATATTTAGTGGCAGAACTCAATCTGAGCTGCACCGAAAACAAGATGAATGAAATGGCCTTCTCCGCCTCTAGACGCAAGCAAATACCTCCATCAAGATAACTCGGCATCGAAGGCAACCGGCACAGACACGGGCGCTCTTAGATATGGCGGAGATCGGCCGAAGTGGGGTTGGCTGACAGCTCCCCCGCATCTTGCGTGATAACTCCGTGTGGTGGCAACTAACTCCGTCACGATGTACTGCTCCATGGTTCAAGTCATGCCTGAGCCGGGAGCCGAATATCCAGAAGTCGACCTCACTCACGATGATGTTCGAGTTGCCGCGTTACGTCGATGGCTGGTGGTGGTCTTGAACACCTCTATCAGCTACCTTAAGTATGGGTCCATCATGATTCGCGACATGCTCAAAGTCACTCGGATTACTCAGCGCGCCCAACTGTATTATTGACTCCTCTAAGGCGGAGTAGACATTCCGTGCTTCATTTTGGGTGAACGGAAAACTGAAAGTCAGAGTTGGCCAGATACTGAATCCTTGACCGTAGAATAACTAAGTAGCTGCGGATCGTCAACTGTATGCACTAAACATACTCATGACTGCTCAAGCATATCCTTCCGGTTCATGTAGAAATTGTCCATAATCGTCTCTTCCACCACCGTCATGTTGATGCCTTCTGCCTTCTTGTTCAATCTACTCCGGCTCTGAATCAAATTCACCGCAACATCCTTCCACGTAATGCTTTTCCCGTGAAGACCGAGGTCACTCGCCCCCTCAACTTGACCGGTAAATGACACAGGTAGCAACTTTCCATTCTCCTTCCGAATGACGCCTCCAACGATGACAGTTTCCACGTCTCTCTCACTCGAATGCAGAACCACCGCTGCAATGGGGTCTTCTTCAGCAGCAGGAAGCATGGCGGGGCTGTCGGTGCTGAAGACTACTAGGTCTGCCTTTGCTCCAACGCGGATCTGGCCAACCTCACCCTCCATGCCAATCGCCTTTGCGCCGCCAATTGTAGCGAGATTGAAGGCTTGCTCAGCTGACGGACCGACATGCCGGCTCCACTTGCCCTGTCTCCGAAGATTCTCTTGTCGTTCGAGTCGGGCATACTGCAAGCCAAGTCGCATCTGATTGGGCATGAAGCTGCTGCCACAACTGTGGCAGTCAACCCCGAGGCTGGAGTTTGCTTCAAACTCTGGGTGAAGGGCGACTGGCGGCCATCCCATCTGAAGCTCTGTATTGGGAGTAGCAGAGATGCAGACGTTGTGCTTCTTGACAAGCTCTGCGTCACCATCCTTTGGGAAGTTGGCGTGAGAGATGAGTATATCTGAGCCAAGCAGGTTGTGGTTGTTCAGGGTCTGGAGAACAGAAGGACCATTGCCGAAAGCTAGACCGCCAGCACCGTGTGATGTTATAACCTTAGCCTTTGCAGCGCGAAGCTCCGAGTAGAGAAACTTCATTTGGTCGGGCGACTGATACAAGTTGTCCACTGCGAATCCAATTTGCACTCGCCCGTCTCCGTATGGGCCCTTTGTCGCTAGCGATTTCCATTCTTCGAGAACATGTGAAGATGTATAGTCATCTGCTGTAGAGAACGGGCTCCAGCTGGTCGTTCTGGGAACGCAGTAGCAGTAGACAGAACGAAGCCCGGAGGCTATAAGCGCCTGAATCAACGTAGGGGCTGGTTTTTCATCGTCAACTACTGGCTATAATTATATCGAGCAGGGGTCTTACGGAATTCTGGGCCAACATTCAGACTGGAGTGGTCCACAATGGTCGTGGTCCCGCCATCTATAGCTTCAAGTGCGCCACCAAGTTCACCCCAAAATGCGTCTTCGGTAGAGAATAATGACCCAATGAAGTTTCCTCGCGGCAAGTACTCAAGTAGAGTGTGGTCGACATGGCGACCCTTCAGCGCGGTTTGCCATACATGATGATGTGTGCTTATAAAGCCTGGAGACACGATCTTGCCCTCGCAGTCAAACACTTTGACATCCTCGCCGGCTGTCCTGACATTTGGGCTGATTTGTGAAATCGTGTCTCCCTCGATGAATATATCCGACCGCTGAGGTTTTACTCTGCCATCCTCTCCATGGATAAGAAGCACGCCATTCTTCAACAAAATCTTGGTTGGCGAGACGGTCATGGTTTTGTTTTTTTGATAGGAAGGTATGCAGCGAAGCGAAGGTAGCTGCCGTATCGTGATGTCTGAGTCACCCTGTGGTTACTTATGGCCTTTCCCAACGGCCGTATCCGGAGGGTAATTAGAGGCACGACGGAGAGTTTCTTAAGTCCATTGTTGTCGCGCTAAGACGAGAAACCCCGCCAAATAGGAAGACGCGCTCATTTCTATACTTCGCGCTCTTCATCTAGAAACATAAACGCGAAGAGCGAAGAACTTTACGGCCTGTGAAGGAAGATGTACAACTTGGTCCCGGACATTTCGGAGGTCGGATGTCGATATGGAGATAGGCCTAATGTCCGAAGGGCATGAGAGCTAGACGCCACCCAATGATAGGGTAACGTACCTTATTTAACTTCCTTCTCATCGCTTCCTAGATGTTGCCTCGTACCACGACGGATCAATTCATTCCTCTTCAGGTTTAAATATGTGAGCATTCCACAGACAGCTGCCGTGGGGTGTAGAACCTAGCAATGCACGTGTCAAGTTCTCAACTTCTACTATTGATTAGTGGACAGCGAGGATCAGCGAAGTCTAGTATTGGATGAGTGTAAAGGACACAACAAGGGAAAGATAATAAAGGACTGAACTCCACGTTCTAAATTGAGAAAAGAAACATTTCAGTCCTGGAACCTAGCTTCAGATACAACAGCTGTGTCTTTGATTCTGCCACGCCAAAGATGTCGCCTGTCCCCTAACACGTGCTTCCTTTCATTCTGCCAATATTGTAGGTATAAGGATCTTGATACTCTGTTAAGAGGTAATAGCTCCAAACAAACTAGAGAAAGCTCATGATTCGAACCAATTCTAGCAAAATTCAAAGAACTTAGAAGTCAATGCGTCAAATAGCCCCCTCCTCAACACGCATGCTATGTTAACGACAAGTCGGGCTGCTCATGGATGTGGACTCCTTTCCAAGTTTAGACCGACAAGTCTATCAAGACGCTTTGGGTGCCCGCCCCAGAACGCGGTTCTCTATTGGAACCGTAGAATGTGTTGACCTAGTAAACGGTGATTTCGGCAGAGGTAGAAAAAAGCACTCCAGCCATACATCAATCAACTGAGCTGTATTGGGCACTTGAATCACATCCCATGACAACACCTCAGCAGGATACATCGCCGAATGTTAATCAGGGACAAACCGGCAGGCAACCTGAAGTCTCGGTAAATATCTGCCTAAATACTTTCCACTGGATTGTCCTCTGGCTTTAGTTGACCTATAGAGACTTTTCTGTGCGTTACTGCCCAAGGCCCCATGAGTCCTTGGTATGTTAAGTTGATAATGTGCAATTTCCAACAATGGAAGACCATGAGCGCGCAGAAATCTCTCGAGATAAGCTCCTAGCGTCATGTTCAAATATTCTCAGGACGTTTGGGGATGGGGCTAATGGGAGGAGGGGCTCCCCCTTCATGCATTAACGGAACTTTTGTTGGGGCTAGACGTCAGCTTGAACGTACATGTAAGCTTAGTAGCCCGTGATAGGATGACTTGGACTCTTTGAACGCAAAGGGAATCCACTCCCAGCCGTGGACCGTGTAGACATAAGGGTAATGGGTCGGCTCAGTCATTGCACAAAGAATCGATGTTTCAGACTTTAAGCAGTACCCGGAGTAGTCCCCTTTATTACCAATTGTTTCAAACAGTCATATTTGTTGCGCCACCACGAGCACACTTTAACAACCACCATGCTCACTGACGACCTGAAAGGCGTCTATCGCTCCGAACGGCTTATTTTTCGGGCCGTGGAACACAACGACGAGGACAAAAAGTTCCTACACACCCAAATCGAGAATGACCCAGTGACCGTCGCCCTCTCAAACCCGATGGCGCTGATGCCAAGGACCAGTAAGCATAGCGAGTGGATGGTTGAGCAAATGGCCAAATCTGTTCTCTCTGTCATGGTCTGCCTTCCAGCAGATACTTCTGGCGACGGCGACGAGGAAGTTGACGAAGCGAAGACGGCTGCGCCAAAGCCCATAGGATACCTAGCGATCGGCTGGGGTGGGATTCCTCCGGCAATGGCCCATCACCGCTCAGTCGGCCTCGGGATCGCAATAGCACCACAGTATCAAGGAAAGGGCTACGGAACCGAGGTTATCAACTGGGCTCTCGACTGGGCCTTCCGGTATGGAAACTACCATCGGGTTCACCTTGGCACTGTCTCCTACAATGAGCGAGCGCAGCACTTATACAAGAAGCTTGGTTTCGTGGAAGAAGGCCGTAGCCGTGAGTCTTATTGGTTTGATAGACAATGGTATGATATGATCAGCTATGGAATCCTAGAAAGTGAATGGGAGGTAATGAGGGGCATAGGGTCTAGATAAGCAAATTTCATCTGTAAAGTAGTTACTTAGGCATTCGAACCTTCACTCGGGAAAAGTGCAACTCACTATGAACTCTTCCCTCAAACCTATTAGCGCCCTGAATCTCAATCGAGATTCTGCTTCCGGTAGAAATCCTCATTACGAGAAAGGCTTATGAGATAGTCATCAGGGTAGTGCACCCTAGTCTGACAAGGCAATTTGTCAGGAATAAGCTGCTCCGGAGACTGTCTAAAACCGCCATCATTCAACTCGCGATCTGAGAAATATGTCTTCATCGTCGGGAGTTCGATGAAACATGTCTTTGTCGTTCTTACAAATGAGTTTCTAGATGTTCCAGAAAAGACGAAAGAAAACAAGTAAAACAGCTCGAGCTACCACCCATGAAAACATTAGACAGGATGAAATGAGCCACGATGATAAGTAGCGGATATTCAAACTCAGTCCTTCTCCCCTTGTCATCTCAATCATGCCAGTCTGTGTTGACCCTCCAGTCGTTGGACCTCACAAATTCTCGCTTCAGATGTAGGTATTCCACAACTCTATTCCCAGTCATCATCATGGTAAGGTTCCTTGCGTCTCTCAACCCACAAAGCAGCCTTCCGTTTCTGTTCATGATCAGGCGAAAAGTGGAACACCACATGACCCAGGGCAGTATCAAATAGCTGTTCATCGTCGTCATTCAATCGATTATAAATGACCTCTTGCCAATTATTATCTGGCGCCAGTTCCGGTATGATTTCCTTCACTGTGTCTTTGATCTTGTTCCATTGCAATCGATACCCATCAACTGCGGCGGGGGTATTTTGCCATGATCGCTCAGGATGAACGAGGTAGGCCTTGATATAATCGTCAGCAATCTCATCTCGGTCGAGCCTGGCCTGCATTCTTCTGCCTCTGACAACGTTGCCGCTTTTGAGACCGTCGATGACAGGACGTTCAAACACCTGAGAATCGGTTTCGCCTGGGTTCCTCCATTCTTTCTCAGGCGCAAACGAAATACTCTCCCAATAGTGAGTGGCATAAACCCCTTTTCTGCTGATGATCCAAAGTGAACTGCATCCACACAGGCCGTTTGTTCCAAGACTGAAGGCATTCCTGCCAAACTTCCGGAAAACTGCTGTATTGGCATCGGTTCCCGGAGTGACTTCCCACACAATAGGTTTCGTTTTTTGGACCTGGGCTATCATCCACTGGTCTATGTTGTCACCAGGAAATGCGATATCGACTCTTCTGGCCAAGGTGAGATTCTGTCCTTCAGCACGAAGTCTCTCAACCGGCCCATGGATGTTCTTAAGCATGGAAAATGGGTTACAGGTATTTTGGGGATCCTGATTCTCATCGCGCTGTTGGGTTTGGGTGATAGAGTTGAAATTGCCTCGAGGAGTGGTAGAGCGAGACCATTCTACTAACGATGGTCTCATAGCATGAGAATCTAATATTTAAAGTCAGCCCGAGTTATGAGATATTCAAGGTGACAAGATAAGCTTTTGCGGAAAACATACGAAGTGGCCATGCCGATGGAAAAGCGCTTACCACCACCGCTGCTAGAAGCAGGAGTGGCAAAAGGAGCGGAACAAAGGCCTTTGGGGACATTTTGGAGTGATGGGGTCTTCTAATGATAATCACTAGTCCCGTGAAGATATTTGCGTGTGTGAGCTTTTGGGTGTTTATGTGAGGTACTTGCAAAGAACACAACAGAGCCTGAGTTGCATCCGAAATGATAAGACTCGGATGTTGTGATCATATGATGTCAATGAAAAGATGATTTCGTATAACAAAACCAAGCACTCTCGAGTAGAGTGCGCGTTGTAATTTATAAGTCGAAGAAGAGGTCGTAGAACATCCTTCCGGTCCGGAAGCTGAGTACCTGATGAGGTACGTACATAAGTAACTTGTAAGGCCCCCCGAGGTCATCTTGGCGAGCGATTCTATCCTTATGCGTGGGGGCTTGTTGGGCAGGCTATCCATCCCGCTTGACCCGGCCCATCAAGGGGAGAATCCATCAGGGGCTGCATCCGCTTTCAGCAGATTATGCATCTCCATGTAGTCAAACTCTTTGGCCGTGTCGGCCGGCGTATTGTCCCAATACTTGATGCCGGGATCGGCTCCCGCACTCAACAGAAGCTGGGCGATGTCAAGTCGATTGGTACCGGCCGCGACATGTAGAGGGGTCCCTTGCCAGATCTTGTAGCCTGTCTTGATGTTTCGGACATAGTTGAGATCAGCCCCCTTCTCAATGAGATATTTAACCATATCCATGCTTGCACCTTTGAAACCTATCGCAGACTGAAGTATATCTCGTGGCAACGTGGCTCCATGGTCAAGCAGGAGCTGACAGGGTTGCAACGATGGCTTGATCACGGCGGAGTGAAGCGCTGTCCGTCCCCTCGAATCTTTGACATTGGGGTCTGCTCCATGCTGTAACAGTACCTCCATCCACTCAGTATGTCCCGTGGATAGCCTATTTGAGAAGATGAGTATAATGCCCCTCACAACCTGGCACGATGGGGGCCACACACCTGAGCAAGGTCGCGCCTGGTTCCACTGTGTTGATGTCGAACCCTCTTTTGAGGATTTCCTCCAACATCGGTTTGTCGCGACTCTTAGATACCGCAAGGACAACTGAATTGGTGATACTAGCTCCGTTATCGAGTAGGAAGGCGACAATAGGCGCGTGATTCTTCCACGCTGCCTCGTCAACGGCGTGCTTTATCAAAGTGTCAGGATACACATAAGACTCTTGCTGTGCCTTGAAGTCGTTGTGGTCCTGCATAATGCTTTTAGCCAGTGGCAAGTCGCCGTTCCTGCACGCTTCAATGGAGCTCTGTTTGGGGTTGCCCGTCATCTCCGTCTCTGGGCGGCGAACTGCCTTTTGGTCGTGTCGGGGGGAAATGAAAAGTTGGATCGTGGTCTGTTGTTTGGGTACAAAGCTGGTGTTGGAACATGAAGTGAGGGCACCAACCACGTATTTGTACCCCAAACAAGCCGCCCGCACGTTGGCCGCGGTTCAGGCAATGGGGGCCATGCTTGGTCATTCTTGGTTTAGTTGGGCCCCCAAAGCTGGGCAATCTATGTCTCCATTCGAATTGGCTATTTGTAGAGATACATACTCAGGGTTGGCAGATACATTTAGCTCGTGAGCCGCTTTTAGCTAGCAGTCAAACGAAACCAACTGACATGAATCCAAACCAAGTAATGCAGCAGAGCTAGGTTCCAATCATTCGCCCCCAACAGGCAGTGATATGCACAGGCACCATTTTTGTACCAACAATCGACTGACCATTGCTCAAACTCGGTGGGTAGGGTCAACTGAAATAGCACAATGTGAAGTTGAGAGTTTGGCCCATGCTTCGCCAGCCGGCAACTCCAACAAAAGCGTCAGAATGATAGTCCCGCATCGTGATTATTGAGCTTTATCCCAAAAACCGTCGTGTGGGGGTTTTGGGGCAGCCCCAAAGCCAACAGCTCACCACCGGCTTGAAGTTGTGAACGTATGGAAGAAGTCCTCCGGAGATCAAGGATGGGTTTCTTCAATTTCAAAGACGGGGTGAGATGGGGAAGACATAAATACTCGCACTTCCATCTCCTCTGAAGTCGTGCAGAATTCAAAAGTACGTTAGTCAATGAAGACAGACCACCAGCATTTTGTAAAGCATCGCTAGAAAACCTCTTTCTCATCACAATTCCACCGCAAAGAATAACTTTCAGATCTTGGTTCTATCCAGAGATTTCTTTGATATGGGCTCCGCAGTCTTCCGTTGTCTCTTCACCTGCATCATTGCAGCAGTCTTGGCTGTAGCCCAAGAGGGAAAGGTTTTCGATCTTGGACAACTCAGTCAATATCAAGGAAATGTGAGTACCACTGCTGTTCCCCGGTCCAACTAAGAGAGCTGATATTTTATTTCCTTCAAAGGGAAAACTTCCGGATCTCAGTGGTAAAGTGATCTGGATGTCGGGCAAAGAGGGTGCAGGGTTCCATGTTGCCCTGTCACCTGATACTCAGGCCGAAGTCCGGAAGACGTTGATCGGCTGCGAAAAGACTGATGACAAGTGTTACCAAGACGTACGAGAGGCAATCCAAACAGCCAACTTTGTGATCGATGCCGAAATCGAACGTCGCCATTTTGGGCATTTCCTCTCAAAGACTTTCAAGTCAAAGGGCTCCGCGTTCACAACAATCGCTATGTTGCTTCTTTCGGCCTGGAGCTTGAAGCATGCCGAGCAGCCAACCATTCAGTTTGCGGACCGTATAATTCCTGATACGCAGGCCAGTAACGCGGCCGATCTTGCGGACACCAAAACAATCATATTATCTGCAGAAGGTAAGGGCGTTGCTACACTCACCCCTGTGCCGGATCCAACCAGACCAGAAGGGTAAGTCTCCAGGAAATTTCGTCTTGAGATATGCTACCCTACACATAGGATTGTGCTGACGAAGCGATATGTAGTACTGCAACACCTTTGATCACGCCCATTGCCACCGCTATTGCCGGTTATACCCCAGGGGATCTGATGGTCACCATGGACGAAGGACTAGCCAAACGGCTCGAAGAAATTATACGAAGGTCTACCGACTGCCTTGATGGCAGGCAGTTCGACAGTGATGCCAATGGAAAACGGGCTGCTCAGTTTGGAGCCGCCATATGTGGTGCTCAAGGGGCCATCGGCATGGCAACTCCTGGTGGTCCACTGGAAGACCTCCTTCTCATGAATCCCCCAAACTTACCATTTACGGCTGGAAATGTCGCCAATGCCGCCCTTGTCGTCACTGAGTTTGTAAGAGACTTCGCCCCCCTGATGAATATCGGGGAAAGCGTCGCGCAGGGCATTGGCGAAGTTGTCTTCATGATGGCTTACAACACCCTGATTGAAAACCTACCCCTGGGGGACAAGAATCCGATCAAGCAAAAGCTCATGTCGGGCACCATCACCACACCACCCGCCTCAGCCACAGCAACCACCATGTCTGGATGTTCACGAAGTACTGCATGTCAGGCCTCGTGTGAGGGCGTTGGCATTATGTTTCAATATTGCGAAACATCGTGTGGAGCCGTGTCCGGATGCCGAACGGATGCAGGGAGTCAGACATCAACGCCCATTACCACAGTAACGACGAAGGCGTGGGTACCTCCACCAGGAGAGACTGGAGTCCCGACGACGACTTTGACCCCATCTGCCAACCCAAGTTGCGCCATGGATAAACCTGCCGAGATTCAATGGGATGCGTTTGCAGGGTCAAAGTACAACGTGGCAGCAAAATTCTGCCAGGAAGTCGACGCCCTGGCTTCACAAGCGCTTTCATGGGTTGTCGACATAAGTGGCAACAATCAGGAAGCCAAGCTGCAGGCCCGAACTCCGCCAGTCACACTCGACCCGTACAAGGGCTACATCGTGAATCTCGATTGGAAACCAAACAAGGTATTTGACGCAGGCTCTTGCCAGAAAAGCTGCCTAGACGCATACAAAACAGTTGCGAACACATGTGAGTCCATGCCATCTCCCAATCTCCAATCTTCATTGGATGGCATTGACTAAAACACGTTAGGCGGACACACGGGAGGCGAAGGCAACGTCGTGGCCGAAAAGGGCCAATACGATGCTGGTTGCGGGACGTACTCATACCAAATCACCAACACGGCCCCTCGTAAAGGCGAACTGCGTTGCAACAGCGAGGGCGACTTTCCGAAGCACAAAGATGTCCACGAAGTGACAGTCAAGCAGGGACTCAAGGCTATGTGCAATGAGGTCTTACCTGATGTCGTGACACCCGGACATGAGGCAATAACCCGGATCTACTACTCGAAGTATTTCAATGCCGCGAAGCTGAAGTATTCCGTGGCTTGGAGAAAACAGTGCTCGCCTGCCGTAACGGAGCAGAATCCCAAGGAACCTTGGGGTGGGGGTACAATTGGATGTCGCCAATTATTCTACCAACTTTGGACCGATTGTAAGTTCGCGATTGTCACGGAATCCTATCATAAACCAAATGGGTGGCCTTCATGTCATTTCTAACTCGGACCGACAGGTATCAATGGAGGTGTTGCTGGAACGCGGGATATTGGGTGTTTGACATATTCCTTGAGTCCTACGGAAGAGTGAAGAGACTACTTTACTTAGCACACTTTCTTTCGCAAAACACCGCTCAAGGGAGTCTATGCGGAAAGGCTAATCAATTGAAATGGAATCCAATGCCTGCATATTAGTTGGCGGGTATGCAATGCGAGTCGCCAGTTTTGCGCTCTTGGCGGACGAGCCGTTCCCATCAACGCTTTCGTGAGAACGAAGTACTGCAAAGCTATTTCTCTTGCTTCGCTCGTGCAAAAGAACTAGCACACTTTGGAGGCCTAATGGCTAGCATTCACCTCCCAGGTCTTCCCACTAAAAGTCGGTCTATGGAGGCTTTTGGATGCTCCCAAGCGCGATGCAGTTCAATACTTGTTGATCAATACTTGTTTAAGGCATTGTTTATTACTAGGTGGACCACATCTGACTCGTGATTACTAATTCACAAACTCTTTTAGATGACATTGCTCCTCTTTGCCGAGGGTTGTAATACTAGATATATGAATTAGAAGACAATCATATCCTCCCTGAAACGATGCGACGACGGGCATCTTGAGTCAGCGTACGGCGGCTACGAGATCTTGGCACAAAGAGTTATTGAAGACCAGTTATTAAAGTATGGTATGGCCAACCGCATGACAGTTTTGCGATCCTAGGTCAACCGGTCCAATCAATGCCTTGTAACCCACCCCCTCGCCGCTCGACTCATAACCACCACGCGAAGCTATCATTGTCGTCCCAATCATGCAGAACTGGGCAACTTTAATTATGGCGGCTTTGGTTGCTGGCTCTGCGGCCAAGGACTGTGCTTTCTTCTACGACTCTACCGTCTCGGATCCCTTCATGGCTTCCATCCCTGCTTCCAACGCCCAGTGGTATTGCAAAAACGACATTGGCGGTACGATGGAGGACAAAGAGTCGAATATCTCCAACTCGGCAACCAACCCGAACTTCAGATGTGGCATATGTCGGGGAGCTAGGAGTTCGACCAAAGACTACGACATCCCTGACAAGATTGGCAACTATGCGATTCGATGCGGATATTATGCTCCTGGAAAGTGCACGGCGAGTTAGAAAGAAATTGTGAGCCCAAAAGTTATCAGGTTCTCCTGTACTTGATTCCAAGCTTTCTCTTCCCTTTCTTTTTACTATTATTCTAACAACGTTTAAGTCGGCCATTCATTGGCTTGGAAGGCGAGTGGAGGTCCCAGGGATCCTATACAGAACAGCCTCGATGCCAACTTGAACGAGACTTTTGTGGAAGACCATGCTTCGAAGACAAGCTCAGATGCTACAAGATCGAAAGGTTGTGTTAATGTGGGTAAATACATGACTTCGGGATCGGTCACGACATTCGGTTCGGCATCTACGGACTCAACATACAGCACAAATATTGACATAAATGTTGAGTTTCACAAGTCAGAAGGTGCCTACTCCATGTGTTTGCATGAGTGACTGTTTACGATTTCTGTGCTTCAATGTTTTGAGAACAGTTCTCTCCGATTTCAAGCTGAAGCCAGGCTTGATGTGTTTGTTGTTCTAATTTGTACTATTACTCGTAACAGAAGACATTCCCTTGAAGTACTCAATCAAGACTTCGCTTGCTGATTCAAATAAGCTTGATTCTATGTGAATGTTGTTTTTACTTACTTACTGCAAGGACTAATTCGAGTCATCAAACCCTTTGAATATGCGTGCCCCTAAAGAACCCGTGTGCATTCGTTCACTTTGTTCGTCGGCAGAACTCATAAAATGATCGAGTGAGCATACAGATTTGGCGAGTTCTTCAATGAGAATCGCATATCTAAGCTCTAGTTCCCCAACGTGTCATTTTCACCTCGAAATTTATTCTTAGCACCTGTGGCGTTGGACAAAATGATGAGAGCGATACGGCGCGTTCAGCCACTGGTGAGATTTTCGTCGCGTGTGCGCACTCAGATTAAGGTGTCACATATTCTACAGGTTTGATAGGCTAGCATGTGTGGGATATGACACACAGCTGCTGGTCCTGCCTCGTTGCCTCGTTGCCTCGTATCCTGCTGATTTGGCTTACCTGTCAATTACACCCCTTAAAGGCTGGTTCCACATCAAGTTCCGCTTGAGATGCTGCTTAAAAATGCTGAGCCACTGCTATCTGAGCGGTTGGGAACCAACAATATCTGACAGTCGTCAGTTTTCCTACTCATCATTCCTCGCGCGGCGTCACGATGAAGCTTCTTAACTGCTCCACCCTTCGCATCGAGGATATGCATCCGGCAAGAAAGCAGAAACTCGAAGAGCAGGGGGTTTCAACAGCCTACGCTATCCTTTCTCATAGATGGGAGAGCGATGAGGATGAGGTCACCTTCGAAGACATAGCCAGTGCCGACATGAGGACCAAAAACTTGCTTGGATGGTCGAAGATCGAGAAAACTTGCACCGAGGCACTCAGGATCGGGATCGCATACGCTTGGATAGACACTTGCTGTGTCGATAAGCGAAACCTCACCGAGCTTACTGAAGCCATCAACTCAATGTTCAAGTGGTATGCAGAGGCGGAAATTTGCTTCGCGTACCTCTCGGATGTCGATTCAGGGGGCGATTTAACGAAATCCGTGTGGTTCACGAGAGGTTGGATCCTGCAGGAGCTCATCGCTCCGGGCAGAATGGAATTTTACGACAAGCATTGGAGTACGATTGGTAGCCGAGTAGACCTTTCACAACAAATACAACTACGAACATCCATCAACGCTGAAATCTTGAGACATGACTCATCAACACGCCGAAGCATTCAAAGCCTTCTGGCTGGTATTCCGGTCGGCCGGCGCATGTCCTGGGCCGCCGATCGTCGAGCAAAGAAAGAGGAAGACCGTGCCTATTCACTCTTGGGTATCTTTGGCGTCAGTATGCCTTTGCTCTACGGGGAAGGCGACCGAGGCTTCCTCCGATTACAGGAAGAAATCATCAAGGAGACCAACGACATGTCACTGTTCGCTTGGTGCGACTCCACCGTCACTTCTCCAGATGGCTCGGCAGAGTTTCGCGGCATCCTCACCACTACTCCGGATCATCTCCGCGATTGTCGCGATCTAACATCCCTAAGCGATCTAAGACGTGGCCCAGAGGTTTGTTGGAAACCACTAAAGACTTCTGCAAGAGAGTGCGATGTTAATTTGTCCACGCCGCTATGTGTAGTTTTCCATGACGAACATGGGGTACGAATGGAATCCAGGCTCCTTACACATGATAAAGTCGGCGAAGACACGTACTTGCTTAGCCTGGGAATTCCAAGAAACGCGAAATCCAAGTCTGATTTTTTGGGCATCCTGCTTTGTAAGCTCAATGGTGATATCTTTGTCAGGGCGGGGCCGGACGAGCTGCGCGTTAGCATTCTGAGAATAATAGTCGGCCACTCGAAAAGAAGATTCTTTTCATCTCTAAGCAGTTTACTGCAGATTTGTTGGAGGAAACTGTGCGGATTCCGGGCCGGGACTTCAGGTTTTCCTTCGACACCGAGAAACCGAAGTTGATAGTGCGCGTCATCTCTCAAGCAGCCAGCAGAGCCTACTGGGACCCTGATACATACAGATTTGTGAGTCGACGCCTATGGGAGTTCGAAGGGTCAGAAGGTCGTAGTCGTCTGCGGATTCGACACACACAACGGTATGTGGGTCTACTTAGACGAGGTTCTTCGGGATAATGTACCGATATTCTATGAATATAAAGTGGCGGACGAGACTGGATGGTATTCCAGTCACAAGACCTCATTTCTTTAGTACCAGGTTAGTTGCAAGGAAGCCTGCCCTAGAGATAAAAGTTAATCTTCAGCCAAGGATTCGGATGCCACACGAAGTGACCCAGGGCGCATGTGAAGCGAAAGGGGAAAAGGCTCTCACAATGCAGCTTTCGAATTGCAAACTGATGTAGAGTGAGATCTGAATCCTACGGGTCGATGGACTCTTATCGGTTAGATAGATTGAAATCGCTGCTTCACGATCCAGCAGATACCGCCATGATAGCATAGGAGTACTGAGTATGGTGAATATACACCTAGATCCTACGTTTGTACATGAGAGAACCACAACATGAAAGACCGCATGATTTGCGTAATATGAACTATTGCCATAGAGTAACGTTCGTGAGAGGGCTAAGTGAGAAAACGAAAGCCTAAAGAGATTCTTTTGAAAGGTGTAAACACGACGAATGAGGAAGACGCCTGCAACCTCTACTTGCATAACCCTGCAATCTAATCGGCACTAGCATAATAATACACACTATGTGTGCAGTTTTTTGTTGTTTAAAAATCAAGTTGTCATAAGTAGCAAACACGCAGTAGGGTACTACCTTAGGTATATCGAAGAAGTGGGCGAACCGCCCATTCCATTCAATAGAAAGAAGCTCCAGGCTTTGCAACTATCCAACACAACCCTTTGTCTTTTTTGATAAAACCCAGCCGTCAATGCATAATTGGTATAAACGTGATCCCGCAATCTTTCCCAGCCTTTCTCCGCCTAGTCAAAACAAAACCACCCCGCAGGACATTAGATGAGAAGTCCACCCACAACACCAGCGGCAGCCATGCCCAAGCTGAGCAGACCCCAGCGGACGTCGCCACGGGCCTCGATACCAGCGCTGGGCTGCGACGAGGATGAAGCAGAGGGAGAGCTTGAGGCAGAGCTGGGGCTGCCAGTGGCCGCGGAGCCGAGGGTACCACCTCCAGTCGCGCTGGGAGCGACGTTGGACTGCGCCGCCGCCGCGGCCTGGGCATATTGCTCAATCGTCCTTGCACCGCTGGCACTATCAATAAGATTAGCAAGTTTGGCTTCATACCTCTGAATGGAGACTTGAACTTACGGAGCGTTGATAACACCAACCATACCACCCTGGCAATGCTGGCCAGTAGCACAGTAAAACCACTTAGGATTCGTATCCTTGACCTCAACAGTAAACACCTCGGACCCAACACCAGACGCAACCTGAACCGGACCACTGAAGAAGCCCGTCGTGGACCCGTTTGTCAGCGGCTGGCATGGCGAGTCAAAGGCGGACTGGGCGACGGAGTGGGCGCGGGGGTAAAAGTGGAACTCGACGACCTCGCCGACGGCGGCGGTGATGCTGTTGGGCTCAAAGGTGAGGCCACCGTCGCCGACCTTGACGACGTGGACGCCGGCAATGCTGGAGGAGGAGGAGGCGGCGGCGGAGGCGGTGTTTGTGGAGGATTCTTGTGCGCCGTAGCCGTATTGAGCGAAGGCTCCTGCCGCGGGGAGGAGGGTTGCGAGGAGGGTTGACGTATGCATTTTGGGTGAGTTTGTGAGGTTGTAAAATGGGCTAGGTGGTGTCAAGTAGAGTAGTTGATGCTTGCTGGTGTACTATGGGAAGACTTGTTTTGTTTGATGATGAGCCAAACCCAAATCTCACGGGAGGGACGTTGTCTTCTTATACACGTAGATCCTCTTGCAGCCTTCAGCTCGAGATGATAGATCCCCAAGAAACAACACTAAACACCACCCTCAAACGGTTTACACCCCTTGGAACATCCCAAGCCTCCATCCTCAAGCCTACACCCCTCCACCTCCCCCAGGCACCATCCACGTTTGATCCCATCACTCCCAAGCCTTGGTCCCCAAACCATGTGGCGGCGGCCTCCTTCAGCAAATCCGTCTCGGAAGCAAATTGACCCTTGGGCACCAGACCCCACCTCGACTTACCTACCAAGACGAGAAGAAACAAAATTCGGCTAGGCGGTAGCCCCTCAAGTAGCGTGAGGTAATCACAATTAAGCTCCGCCTCGCGGATGGGATAGTTTCCATGGTGGCATGGTCTCCATTCCCAAACCCGCGCCCCAGCCGGCCGGGTGTATCTGACATCCGAGGTGGCAGCAGTCAGAGAGCCAGAGCCAAGGGCCAGGGATCAGGGGAGTGGTTGTGGGAACAAATACGAACAAGCGTGCAGGCCAAGCATTTTCCTGACGCATGCTGATCCTGGACGAGGTGGGCATGGGAGGGAAGATGAGAGAGGAGAGGTCTCTCGTCTGAATGCGAATAAGTCTATTTTCAGTCCAAGCTTTTCTTCTTGTCTTCTTTTGGGCTGACAGTGGCCGCGGCATCAGCGACATTACCAACCTACATGGTCTAGAAGAGTTGACCCTAAGCCAAATTCGACCTAAATTAGGACAATAGCATGGGGTCCTCACGGAGGCGGACAAGGACGCCTCCAACTTTAGCATGACAAGCCAACGAGGCCTTCCACGGATTGGATGACAGCAAGTCTCAGTATGTGCCCAGCTGGTTCTGCTGTAGCCATACAGCCAAAAAAAAAATGACTGTCTACCGGGATCCAACACAGCCGCTGTACATGTCCCGTCCTTCCCGCGCCAATGTTCGGATCATGTTTCGAATAGTCGTGACCCCCAGGCCCGCTGTGGTGTAAGCGCCAGGGAGCAGTACATTATCCAACGTGCAAAAATGTTGACAAAAGACACAACAGGATTGTATCATTTTCAGCCCCCATAAGTAGCCGCTAAAGCCGTGTTCCGCCTAGGAAAGCTGGTCGCTGGTCAGCCAGTAAGCAGCCCCCTCGACCGAACCAACCATTCACGTCTACAACCAAGCCAGACCAGAAACAATGGCCAAACCTCGTTCATCCCAAACGGAAACAGGGGGATCTTGGATGATAGGAGGGGAGTTGTGGTCGTCCAAGGATTACCGGTAGGTACGGCAAGCTTAATCCCCTTTCACTTTCTCCCCCTTCCATGTATCTACCTCAAGTCTCTATTATCCAATTCTAACAAAGTACCCAGCGAATACACACTAGCTCATTAGTGGCCTCCCCAGAACAACGTTTGGCGTTTCTCGCTTCGAGTGCCGAGCGTTCCATTCCCAGAGTTGGGGTGGCAGCATAACCCTGTCGCGACCATCATCCGGGGTGATGATTGGACCGGGGCCCGTCTTAGGCTCTGTTGGCGCCGCAAAAGTTTAAAACGTCTTGAGCTTGAAGATGCCGCTCGTCCCAGCCCTTCACTCTCCCCCTCCTTATCCTCATCCAGGGGTTCATCTTTCGGGATTGAGGAGGATAATTTGACTACTTTCATACCATATGAGAGGGCATGAATTATGAAGAAGAGAAGAAGTGAATTTCAGCCTCGATTGTAATCCATAAACCAGAAGCCCATCAAGCTGCGCACCCATAAACGACACAAGCCCAAGCCCCTGTTTAGAGCCAACACCAAAGTCAGCTTTCCCCACGCCGTTATTCCCAGCTGGGGAGGTCAAAAGAAGACTCATCCCATCCCAAGCACCCAAAATTAAGGTTCTCCTAATGTTCTTCTGCAGGCGGGTCAACAAAAACTCCCATCTCCTCCGCATTTTCTCTGCACCACAGCCACCCTCGCCTAGCACCCGAGCCGGCAACCGGGACAACTCACTCCCCCAAGCGCTTGCACTTGTGCCTCGTACATGTAGTAGATGCAGAAAATGACCGCCAAGTGACGATAATGGGGCCCTTCTGCATGTCGAGCCACAAGTTCTCGGCTGAACCATCGCACCGGAGCCGATCACGGAGATTCAATCGCTTCCCATGTGTTGCCATTGCTCACACAATCTAACCTGTCCTGGTGCGCGTTTCCACTGGAGTCGTCGAAATTGGTAATTGGATTTGCCTTATTCAACACGATGCCTCGCCTTATTACAAACCATGACTGATGTCCGACGCCAATATCTCCCTGACTCGTATCCCAAGTTGCCAGCTACCAATAACCATGGTTCCCGAAATCGAAACAAAACAAGCTCGTAACAGCGTGACATGACGTGACAGCCATGACATGTACAAACTCAATTCAATAAAACACACGGCGCAGGGTCCCAGCACTGCCAGAATCATCAGATGAAAGCTCTTCACTCTTCATCGCTCGAGCTGGAGGACGCTGCCGCTGCTGCTTCTTTGGTGTCATCGCCTGCCTTCTTCTCCTTCTTGTTCTTCTTGCCCTTCTTCTTATTCTTCTTCTTGCTGGAAGAGCTCTCGGCTGGCTCTCCCAGATCAATCAAGTTGGTCGAAGCCTGACCGTTACCGGCATTTCCAGCCGAAACGGCCTTGGAGATCTCGACCAACATTTTCTTGAGCTCTTCAACTTCGCTTCGCAACTGCTGCACCTCGTAGATCGTAGGATCGTGCTCCAAGTTGGTCTTGGCGCTTGCGCAGACCTTGTTCCATCCATCGGATTCGAAGTCGACCTGGTCCATCATCTGCTCCCACTCCTCGATTGTGTCGTCGTCTTCCTCACCTCTCGCTCGGTTGCTCCTGATGTCGGCGGCTGAGCGAGTCTCGAAGATTGCGGCGACAACTAGGACCGGCGAGTAGAGGATTCCCATGATAACGTCGCTCATCTTCTCGAACTTGGATTTCTCCATCCACCAGAAGAGGCAAATGACAATCATTTCAATGAGGTTGAATGGCGGGATGTAGACGTTTTCGTCGGGGGCACGGACGAATTGCATCGTCTTCTGGGCAAACAGCGCGAGATACTCGTCGTTGGCGTTGTCGTAAATGTCTTCGTATGCGGAGTTGTACAGCGCAATGAGGATGTTGAGCAAAACGACCTGCGATCCAAATCAGCGACTGGTCCCATCCTCTTATAGGACCACGACTTACCATGACAATGAACGTGAAGCAGTAGTACAGGATGATACCGAACGGCGGCGAGAACCTGTCGAATCCGTCAAAGTCAGGGCTCTGCATGATGGCGTTAGCCATGGCTGACATGATGAATGTTATATCATCAGCCACCAAGTCGTCCGCCAAGTCGAGACCAATAAAGGCCTGGAGGAATCCAATGATCAACACAGCAAGCAAGGCGAAGAAGATGATTGACTCCTTCATCATGACCTTTAGCACGACTAGCATAGCTCCAAAGAAGCGGAAGCTGTCGAGATAAAGCAAAAGGCGAGACCAAATCATGGGTGCGCTGAAAGCCAAGAAGTTGTAGCTCAGTTCACTGTACATTTTCCGCGCGGGTTCACCCTCGTCGTGGGTAAGGCCGATGATGCGAAGAATCAGGGACAACGTGATGAAGGTGTAGAGAACACCATTGAATGCGTTCCAGAAACCCAGAATGTGGTAGCCGGCCTTCCAGAACTTGGTGACCTCCTCGCAGATAAAGCCGAGGGTGAAGATGTACAACAACACCTCAGCCGCGTCCAAAACACCCTTGGCGTTGACCGAGTTGATAACGGCAGTGTAGAGACCAATGTAGATGAGGGAGATGAGCACCTGAGTGGCATTCTGGTACATGGGAGCACGGATGCGGTCGGGATCCATGTGCACGAGGAAGGACGGATTCGTCTTGTCCTTGTAGTCGACGAATACTGCAGGGTCGTCTTCGTCCTGGACCAGCCATCCCTTCCACAAGTATGAAATGCATTTTTGGTATCCCGAAGAGCCAATGACTCTGACGGCGTGGAGATCGACGGCCTTTTCGATAGCGTTCGCGGGCGGTGTGGCTTCGCCGTCCACAACTACAGAGTATCGGCGGAGGAGAACGGAGTGCATTAGGTATTGAAGGTCGTCTTCGGTTTCGATGCTGTATACAGCTGTTAGTCTCCTGGGTGTCTTCTCTGGACAGCGGCGTTATAAGTACATACATCTGCTTCGCAATGACCTCACAAGCGACGGCGCGCACTCTGTGTAGGTCGGCGTCCCAGAGCTCAGCCAAGGCCTGGTGCTTGAACCATCTCTTGCAGACAATCAAGCAGAAGACAACACATGATCCGTAGTGCGAGCCGCCAGCTTCCTTGGCGGCTTTGACGACCTTGGTCGTGATGATCTTGCTATGCGCCTTTGTGATCTCGACTTCGTCCAATTCGCAGGGGACTGCCAGCTCAATCAGGTGTCGAAGCTTGAGGGCAATCTTTGTTACTTCGGGGGCAGGGATCGCGGACTCGAGATGCTCGCTTCGATATTGCGGCAGGACTAGATGGGGGTAACAGGCCCAAGTGTAAGCTGTTGAAACTGATTGAGGAGGTTCCATGGCGTGCCGAAGGACAACGCGGCTGGAGTTGGTACAGCCAGGCGTTCCAAAGGAAGAGGGGAGCGATTAGCAGGAGTACGTACGGCGTCTTCGGTCATCGCGGATCCAGTCCGAGTGGAAGTCGTGATGATGGCGTGGATGCCTATCCCACCCCAGCAAACGAGACACCCAGTTGAAGTTGGCCATGACAACCGCGATTGCTTCGTTTTTTCAGGAATCAGGAACAATTTCACGTAACGCTCTGTCCGTTTGAACGAATAGTCGATCAATCGAAGGAATCGACGCGATCGGATCGTGGAAGCAGGTGTCGAGCAACGAAAACTAATTGACAAGAGCTCACAGGAGATGACTTCCTGGATCGAAGCTGGCAATTGATCAAAAAGCCAAAGGATCAAGAAACAGGAGAAAAATCCTAGGTTCGGCTCCTGACTCTGAGGAGGTGCAGCAGCGGCCGTCGCATTCTCGTCTCCTCTCCGCGCGGCCGGGTTCCCTGTTTTTGTTGTTGGCACCAGAGAGAAGGTCCGACAGGAGCTTGTCCTCTTCCTGCCGCAGGTGACGTCGACCGACAGCGGGGCATTCCCTGTGCAGTGCCGGGAATGAGGTGGATCACTAACAATCCGACGCCTTGGGTGTTCGCAGATGAGATAATCAGCGACTTTGGAGCTTCGATCTACGCTAGTCTCTCTTTAGCCGTCCCCACATCACTGGTGTGGGAAAGTTGGCTGCGCTGCCACGCTTCACCAGCTGAATCCTGCCCGCCGTCACTCACACACCACCAGTCTCAGTCTCGGACATTTTTTTCATTTCTTCTTCACTCAAATCTCCAATATCATGATGAATTCCTTTAGTTCGAAATATGGTAGCCCTTAGCTCATTCACTTAAATGTTCGACGAAGTGCCATCTCACACTTAATGTTTTTACGCATTTTCTCAAGAAGCAGTCAGCTGAGAATCTTCACCATCAGCTCATTGTGAGTGGACAGCACATAATAGCATGAGTGCATGAGTGACCAATCTCATCAATTTCATTCGTTTTCGGTCGAAGTTATGCTTCGCATACAGTCTCCAAATGAGACCATCCCGACGCTGGTGATGTCTCACTCACACCCGTCGTCGTCTTGACCCAAGATTCCCCGCCATTCACCAAGCCACTTGACTGACCCCGAAGGACCTCTTGTGTCTCCATTGGCTGTCTCTTTGATTTCTTCATCGTCATCTTCTTCATCTCTCTCATTCCCCCACAATCATAGATGAGAGAAATGGTGAAGAGACGGAGGAAGTGATCGATGCTTGTGCTCCTCATCACCCGCATGCTGGCCGTCTCGCCGCCCAGCCTTGACCCCTCGCGAATTGCCACGGTATGCCCATCTCATGTGCTGAGACTAGGTCGTGAGCCCCTCCGGATCTCTCGCTGATGACGATACCCTCACATCGTCTATCACGCCGTCGCCCCCGTTGTCTCCTTCCACAAATCAATCACCATATTCGCAATATTCTGAATAGCCTCGGGCGCGTTCGGCAGATGATGGCCGCCCGGATACCTCACAACCTTGCGCGTACTCCGCTCAGAACACTGCTCAATCAACATCTCGCTCGCCGGCTTCCATGGATCAAACAAGCCCACCACATGAACAGTCGGCAACCGAATCAGCACGTCGTCAGGCACAAAAGGCGGATACGTCCCGCATAGAAACACCCCAAAGAAGTTATACGGCACAAACGGCTGCCGCTGCTGCTCAATCAACAGACTCGACGCCGCCCGCGCGCCCTGCGAAAACCCCAACACGCCGACGTAGGGCCCCGTCTGCTGCACGTACACCTTGAGCATCTCCATCGCCGTGTCTTTTTGCTGCTGGAACTCCTCGGCGGGGATGGAGGGATCGTCGCTGACCCATCGTCGGTACGGCCCGCATCCCTCGAATACGGGGAGTACGCCCGGCCCGGCCTCCGTCTCGATCGGCCCGTCGAGGTAGACAAATTCGAAGCGCGGCTCGAGGACGCGCGATAACCTGATCAGTTGAATCTGGAAGATGCCTGCTGAGGAGCCGCCTCCGTGCAGGCAGAGGATCTTTGGCCGTTCCCGCGGCGCCTCATTGACTGCGTACGGCTGATACATAGTCTGACTCTACCCGTGTTGCTAGCGCGCTAAAGAAATACCCGAGAAGCAAGGAAGGGGAGTGGCGTGTAGCGAGTGAATGTGACTCCAGAGAACGGACGAGGTAGCGAACGACAGATGCGGCCTTGCGTGAGGACTGTAGAGTGAAGTGAAGGATGTTTCTTCCAAAGACCTCCTCACACAGCGTGCGTGGTGCGACTGAAGTGAAATGTGACTGACGGGGATGCAGGTAATATGAGAAAGAAAGTGGATCATATGCTCGCTCCAGCCTCCAGTTCCCAGGCCCCCCACGGCCCCCAAAGCACTCGGCCGTTTCGGGCTTCTGCCATCTTGAACCTCCGACGCCCGGCCCCTGGTCTCATCTTTCCGGTTCGCCTTACATAAGCGTTAAACCAAACTCTCATCTACCATCTGGCCAACCAAGTCGTCTCTAGGAACTCTATCAGGCAGCATCAAGATTACATGGAAACGTTCTAGTCTGACTCGGGTGGTTGGTGTTGAACTTTAAGACATGCATTGCTGGAAGACAGTTCAACATTCGCCCGGTTCGGATCCGGCTTATCCGTTCGTTCGATGCGTAACCATGGTGGTGGTTTGGTGATGTGGTGATGTCGGTTAAGTATTCGTAGTCTTTAGAAATAGTAAATTTGCCAATTCTACAAGAGAGAGGCGATGGAATTATTCGAAGCTTTTTCTGCCATCATATTGATATAAGATTAACTGTTTCGATCTGATTGAAATACTTGCTCTCCACTGTCACGTCTTGTGAGGTACGTGTACCGTTATTGGTCTTTGTGGTAATTCTTGGATCTATGGAGCTAAGCATGCTGACGCATAAGAATCTTGATTTATTTTACTACCACTCTGCTATACTTGGGAACAGTCGCAGCTTAGAGTGTAATTCCTCCGTCTCAATAGTCTCTACATCGCAAATCAATCGTAGGGCACGGCGATCTGCGACCTGTTGCCATGGCTTGATAACGGCCCCGGGAATCTCCAGTTGCCATGTCGCTGCAGTCGTGAGTTTTGCTGTGTTACCTTCTCCAATATCGAATCGAAGAGAGAATGAAAATGGCTCCGTTGGACTGAAAGCTTCCATTGTTTCGAGCTTGGGCATATGCGTTGCCGCCATTCCTGCCGCCGATATCAAGAAATTCCAGTCCGGTTCGCCTGTGCTCGGTGACAAGAGGATCGATGAAAGACGTTGCAAGGGCGCATGCTGTCGTTGTCAGCGTTAGAGCCAGCACAAAGTTCCAATGCGATATAGTGTTCAGGTGCTGCTTTTCCCCATTGCGAAAGCACTGAAACGAAAACAAGGCTGTTAACGCTTTTTTTACTACCACATTGATTGCCGCTACCGTATCGACTTCCTCTCGCTGATTGTATTCTGCGCCAGTAAACTCCGCTGTTCCGATGAGGAGGGTGATATTCCTGACAAGCTTCATCCGGTAGCCTCTCACAACCTGGTCCATGCGACCGATTCCTCTTCTGCAGGGCCGGATGCTCAAACTTTGAAAAATTCCAGCTTCAAAGAAACATTGCCATTCCTTCGAGACGCTGGACCAACGTGCCATCTCGTGTCTTTCTTTAGCCAGCGGCGGGAGCTTCTCGAGTACCATAAGCCGGAGCTCTTGGGGCAAGGCCTTCCACGATGGATGGATAGAGCCATGTGCGATTCGACGATTGGTTTCGGATTGCTCAATCGAGCCGATGGCAAAATTTGAACACAGCGCCATTGTTGATTAGGGCGGTTCTTTAATTAACTCTGTGACGAATAATTAGTTTGAGGTCGGAGGCCGGGTTTGGCGCTTGGTATCCACATTCTGGTGTTGCGTTTTCTTTCGTATTTGCGTGTTTAGTTTTCTTTCTGTTCCGTTGCACAATGAAAAAACTAAAAGCCCGTCACCAACCTATACTGCGCATGGAAAGCTGTCAGTCCAACACCCGGAAGGGCAGGACCTTGATATAGTTCGACGCCTGGGCGGACTCCTAGGACCTGGATGGCCAACCCGATCTCACCTTTAGCCAGGCTCCGGCGTTCAGACATGTCCATCATATTTTACTCGCTTCATGGTTGTCAGCAGATCTGATGCATCAGCCTTCTGAGTATACTAAAACAATTAAGCCACCTCAACATGAGCAGGGAAACGCTCGACATTTTCGATGTTCTGGGCAACAAGCTAGGTACTAAAGTAGGCAGAACTCCCAATTTCTGTCCGCTCTCTGTGACACGACTATGTTGAGTATTTTCCCTGAATAAAAGGTGCCTTCTCGAGAGCCTGTGCCTGGATATGCCAAATTCTCCGACCCTTTCGCACAAGCTGATCACCAAACTTATCAAGTACTTCCTCAACATCAGTCAAGTTCTTGCGCCTAGCCTCATGAAAGTCTTCCTCAGACCCGAATGTGGCCGCTTTCCATATGTGTTTCCAGCGAGAGACAGCCTGGATGGCCAAGGGGCTTCGGCTCTGAACTCTCGTAGCCACCATGTAGAATTAGGAGCGCTTGTTGTGACCAGTCGTCGGCTTGAAGGTCTTGATATCGGAGAACTGAGAAACACAGTACAGGTCACGAACCGTGCCCCACGCCTCCATCTTGTGGAAGAGTACAACCATGGTTCCGCCGGGTCTGAGCCGCTCGAGGCCGAGCGCAAGCTGGCTGGTGGTCAGTCGCTGAGACTCACTCTGATGTCGATACGAGGCACGCTCTTGCTTATGCACCACTGTTCCTCCACAGATGACCAGATCGAATTGTTGACCGGGCATGAACTGGCGAGGGAGGAACTTGGCAAAGTCTGGATGATCGGCCGGAATGTCATTGATGCCCATGTCCGCAGCGAGCATGGTGACGTCGACGTCTCTGCGATCAATATCGAGGTTGTTGGGTATCATGACCCTGTGGCCCCCATCAAACTCGGGAAGACTGAAGCCCATCGCTTGTGCACCTGTGTTCAGATACATGGCCGTCGTGAGGAAGCCGCCGGGCGCCATGCCCATGTCAAGGATCTGTGTCTTGCCCCAGCTAGAAGTTTTGACTTTGAGGGCGCCCGTGTTTCTTTGCATCTCTTGGCCGATTCTCTTCATCATGTCGTAGAAAGCTATCGCAGCCCGATCGGTAGGATTTTCGGCAACACGACGCTGGTTCTCGAAGAGCGTGTCACCTGCAGGGTTCTCCCATCACTGCGAGTCGCGGCCGGTGGTTAGCATTCTTCCAGCGAACACAGAGGACTACCTACGAACCTTCTTGCGCAAGTCGCGGACTTTGACAAACTCCGGAGAGTTCTTTTCGAGATAGTCATGAATGAGCCTGCCCGGACGCTCCCAGTCTTGGTCTGGTTCACGACACACCCGCGGCTCGGTTGTGGAAGCTTCCATTACCATCGGCGAGGGAGTTTTGTCATGACTGCCGAAATCTTCGGTGGCTGCCGCCATTTGACGAGCCGTGTTGAAATGCAGTCATGGTTGAAGTCAGGTAAGCTGGTGATGACGGGGACATGAATACACAAATAATTCACAGGTCTTGATTCAATTGATGAAGATAATAGGGGTGTCTGTGATATGCCATCACATGCCTTCGCGCATATTCCAGACCTTTATTTGGAATATAATGAAGCCTGAAGGAGATCATCGCAGCCTGATGTTCAAGAGCCAGCCAGTAACTGCCCGCCCTCCTGCTTTGAACAGCGGGGTTGACGGCCTCCTGCATCTTGTTTGTCTTCAACCAATGAGGCCTGATTCATCTTTGAACGAAACACGCATCACATTTGAGACTTGCGCTAGTATGTACTCGCCGAGAACATGCATAGATGTCAAGAGCTGGTAGAAAATTGCCATGTTCTTCGAATGTAGAAGCACAGGGCTCTGTTATTAACGGAAGTCGAAACTAGTCTCTCTGATTGCCATCTCGCAATATCAGCGCACTAACACTCCACGATTAGAGACCATTTCAAGCTTCCATCTACCAGCTGGATACTAGAGTTCGATGCCCGCCAGGTTGTGTCTGTCGGGAGCACGCAAGCTGAGTCTGCACACCCGAAGTTACTGGGATTCTACTGCCAGTGAAAAGCTTTAGATAACAATAATAGTGGCACAGGCCGTATCTAGACATTCTGATCTAAGTTTCTTGCATTTCCGGCTTCGCAAGTCATTGTTTAGACTTAAGAAGGTCCCTACTCGAGTGCCAAACGCCCTTGGCGCCTCTTACAATCTCGTAACGTCCATCATACAGAGGGTATACAACAACAGCGAAGAAAGCAAAGAACTGCCAGATGATCGCCACCGTTGTCCAGCTCTTGAAGAAGGTCTTCTCAAAGATGTAATCGCGATACAGCGGCATTGGCCAGAGAATGAAGGTAACGAGTACGATGGCGATGAACATGTACCAGGCGACGCGGTACCAGCGGTACAGCAACTTGATAGTATCGTCGTCGAACGGGTGGCGAACATCATCCAGGTTGACTTCACCTGCCAGCGAGGTATCTTTGGAAGAAACCGCGGGAGGGAACTTGTCGCCTGCAGCAGCGGCGGTATTCTTCTCCGAATCACCCGACTTTTCAGGGTCAAATAGGGAAGATGCAGGTGGTTCTCCTTCCGAAGTCGACGAAGTATTCCCGTCATTGTTCGCCTCCTCTTTCTCGCTGCTCTGCTTCAACTGATTCTCTTCGGCAATCTCAGCGACAAGAAATCTTCTCCAATCGAACTTTTCAGGTTTGTATAAAGACAGAAGCACCGAGTATAGCGCAGGCGAGAAGAAAGATCCGATTGCTCCGTAAAGAGCTGGTAAGCTGCCTTCTGTGGTGTTCATGTTAATCTCGCCGTAAATGACATGTGCTGTTCCGAGCCAGATGCCTAATCCCGTGAGGAAACCAAGTATTGGGGATACAATCGCGGCTAGGCGTGTCTGGCCTGACCAGCACAGAGTCAAGCCAAGCGGAATGATGCCCGGGCATGAGAGAATCGGACGGAAGTAGCCAATCCAGGTCATATCGGCGCCTCCATAGTTCAACGCAAGTGAGATAGCCGTAATAAACACGGCATGAAAAACCACTGTAAGATGGCTGACGTGGACCAATTTCTTATCAGATGCTTTGGGGTTGAGGTACGTTTTGTAGACGTCAAAAGATAAGATGCTGCTGACTGCGATCATCGATGAAGAGACGGTGCTCGTTAGCGCCATGAATACAAGGACGAGGAAAGCGTCGATGCCCTGGTCGCCAATGAGAGCTTTGATGGTGTACGGCATGACAAGTCCAGCGTTGACCTGTGCCGATGTAAATTCATGCGGGTAGCCTGGCCAGATTGAAGTGTTGTGCAGTGCTCTTGCAGTGAGACCGATGACTGTACCGAGGCCCCATGGGATACCAAAGATTGCTACCGCAGCCAGGTTGTATCCTGGAACAGTTGCGTTCACTTCCGTCGCAAATGACTTTTGCCAGAAAGCGGTGTCCTGCCATTTCGATTAGTATCAACATCCATGACCACATGCACGCAATCACTCACCATTACGACAAGAGCCAAGTTTCCAAACTTCAAGATTAACCCCCAAATGATCGCATCTCGAGACTTCATCGTGAGCAGAGAGCCCTTGTAGTTACCGTCAATCAAGTTCTCTGAAGCCGTGGCCACCACCTTGTCGTACAGTCCACCAAGACCACCAACAGCATCGTGGGTGAGTACCTTGAGTGTAAAGTAAATGATGAGAATCAGGGCGATGAGAGTGTGCAGATAGTCTGTGATGAAGGTTGCTTTCAGTCCACCAACCGCGGTGTAAAGTACGACTGAGTTGGGCAATGTCAACTCATGCCTGCATTTGGTTCAAAGATATTGGAGCGACCAACCTCCAAGTGGAATGAGAATCGTGGCAGCGACAAAATGCATGCCCGAGATACCGTAGATGAGTTGTGACCCGGTGAGGATCATACCAGCACAGCCGAAAACGTTGTTCGTGATGTTGAGGATAATGAAGACAATGTGACCGATCCATCCGTATCTTAATCGAATGATTTCAAGTGAGGTGTGCGCGTAAGGAACTCGAATCTTTGCCAAGACGCCGAGTGCTGCCATCAAGGCTATCTGGAAGCAGAGACCTGTTGACCACCACTGCTTAGAGCATCAGTAACAATTTCGCTCATCGTAACATTGATGTAATTGCACTCACAAAAGGCACAGCAAGGCCAAACTTGTAGCAAAATGCTGCTGAAAAGACTGTCTCATTGATCCACATCCAGGAAGAAAAAACGGCCGATGCTGTTAAACCTGTCCCAACCGACCGATTGGCCACCATGAACATTTCGGAGGTGCCAGAGTCTTCTGCCAGGTAGGCCTTTTGAATCTTGACTGCTGCGAGAATGACACCACAGAAACCGATACCAAGGCCTATGAGCATTCCATAGCTGGTTGACTGAGGTATTAGGGTCTCCCCTGATACACCTAGTTGGACCGACATTGTGACAAGATCTTTGTCTACAAATTTCCTTCGTGCGAGCAGGTCGATTTGCGACTCGAAGAGATGGAAAGCGGAGGCTCAAACTTCGAATTTGGAATCCATTGAACAAGGCCAAGCAGAACTACTTTAACACAAGCCACCTCCGCGAAGCTTGACTTCGAACCGAGATCGGTATCAAAAGGCCCCAGTTCTTGGTCACATCTTAGCTGCCCCGCATTGCGTTATGAACTCAACCCATGTCGGCAACTACGATTACTTAGTATACTTGCGGGCCGGGAATTGATAACATACGCCTGTAAGGTGGGATCTGTAGGGAAGACATACTTTAGACTTTTGTTCGAATTTAAGCGATTCTGCCGGAGAAATTGCTCGGAGGTTTGTTAGCTTGGCAGATCGCAATCGGTTGCGTGCGATGATGCAATCTGCAGACGAGCCACCCACAACTCATCGCGACAAGGCTATTGGATCAAAGCAGTTACAAGAATGCGCGCTATCGGCATTCCTTCGACTTGAGATAAGAGCATAAACTTACTTGGAGCCGGCAATGTTGATCGAAACAAATGGAAAAACAACCGTTTTTGAGGGGTCGTCTTCGCTAGAAATCAGAGACTGCAAGACACATAACATCACAACCAAGACCTTGGAAAAGTCTCATCATGGCCGACAACTCAAATCCTGCCACAGACCAGAATGGTTCCAGCGACAAGAAACAACTCATTCTCAATGCCTTTGTCATGAACACGCCCGGTCACCTGGCTCCCGGTCTCTGGAAACACCCCCGCAACAAGACAGACCAATACAAGAAGCTCTCTTTCTGGACCGACCTCGCCCAGTTACTAGACAATGCCGGTTTCCACGCAATGTTTATAGCCGACACCCTCGGACCCTATGATGTGTACAAAGGACCGGCCAACGTTGTCCCAGCCTTGGCCTCCGGAGCACAGTTCCCAGTCAACGATCCGCTGTACCTCGTTCCCGCAATGGCGCAAGCCACGAAGAACCTCATTTTCGGAGTGACTGCAAGCTTGACCTACGAAAAGCCCTATTCGCTGGCGAGACGCCTCTCGACGGTGGATCATCTGAGCGAAGGGCGACTAGCCTGGAACATTGTCACCTCATACCTAGACAGTGCGGCCCGGAACCACGGCTTAGAGGAGCAGATCCCGCACGATGAGCGTTACGCGATTGCACACGAGTACCTCGAAGTTCTCTACAAGCTCTGGGAAGGCAGCTTTAGGGACGATGCAGTCTTGGCGGATCGCGAGGCTGGGACGTACATTGCCAGTGACGCGGTCAAGCAGATCCACCATAAGGGCAAGTACTTTGATGTGCCTGGACCGCACTTCGTTGAGCCTTCACCTCAGCGAACACCCTTCCTCTTTCAGGCGGGTGTGTCTGAAGCTGGAAACGGCTTTGGTGGTAAACATGGAGAAGCCATCTTCATCGGCGGCCAGACTGCGGAGGGTGTCCGAAAGACTGTCGATAATCTACGCAAGATTGCGGCGGAGGAGGGAAGGGATCCTAATCACATCAAGATCATCCTCGGCATCAACGTCATTGTGGCAGCGACAGATGGGGCGGCCGAAGCGCAGAAACAAGAGTACCTGAAATACGCGGACACCGAGGGTGCCCTAGCTCTCTTCGGAGGGTGGACAGGAATTGACCTTTCTGGATATCCAGATGATGAAGACTTCTCAGTGGCAGACTCTCCACGGATTCAGTCCATCATCCGACGTTGGTCAGATACCGTCCCGGGCACAGATAATCTCCCTTGGACCAAGCGAAGGATTGTGGAATACCTCAGTATCGGCGGTCTAGGTGCCAAGATAGTGGGTAGCCCTACCACAGTCGCCGATGAGCTGGAGCATTGGGTCGAGGTTTCTGACGTGGATGGGTTCAACCTGGCGCACGTTACCAATCCCGGTACTTTTGAGGATATCATCGAGTACCTGCTCCCTGAATTGCGCAGACGAGGAATTTTCAGGTCCGACGTTGAGAAGCAGGGAGCTACGGCGAGAGAAGTATTTATTGGCTCGAAACGACTACCTGAGGATCATCCTGGAAGCAAGTACAAATGGTGCGCTGGTGAGACAGAACCGCCATTCCTGAAGCAGAATAAACAAGCGTCAGGTGCTTAAGAATAATAACAGGGACGAAATTTCCTACTAGAGTAATTCCTCAGGAGGGCCTCTGTGCTCAGTGAATCTCGATAACTATTGCTAGCCTCCATGGGGCATTCAGCAAGTCGTCTGGCTGTGGACAAACTCCTTGAGAGAGAATGATGGATACATGAACCCGGAAACGCTGATCAGGTCTGTGATATTACCTGCAGGGCCATGCGAGGGGAAGAAGCTACTATCTGTTCAGTTTCTGATGGTCCCATTTGAGAAGATGCTGGGTCGAGTTGGACTTACTGCGCATTGCCTGGTACTTTGTCGAGAGAGAGAGAGTTGAGAAGCTCCTGCACGGCTGCGTGATCAAACGTTTCAATAAATGCCAAGTTTCCATGGTCCGCATCAAAAACCGCCGACGAGCTTGTCTCAACTGGGCAAGATGGGATAACAAGGGCGTAGCCATGGTCCTCAGCGTGAATAGTGGCTTCCATGTCAACGAGAGCAAGCTGCAATTTGCTGTCTTTGAGCAGATAGGAACCGCCACGTCTTTGAAAAAAATAGTTTTAGTTGAGGTATTCTACTAGAAGAAAAGAGTTGAAGACTTACGGATAAGAGACTACTTGCTCTCTAGGGACAGTAGTGTAGTATCCCGCGGCATGCTCAGGCACAATGAGTCTTGCGCCTTGTGCGACATAGTCTACTACACCAAAGGCATGATCGTGATGATGGTGAGTAGGCTGTTGTACTTGGGTCAGCGATCCGGAGAAAAAGGCTTCTCAGATAGAATATTACAAACCCAGACATGTGTTATGTTCTTTCCAAGATTTGTCTGAACCCACTCAATGACGAGCTTGCTCTGATGCGGCGGAGCATCCAAGACAATAACAGACCCATCCTCAAGCTCAACCAAACCTTGCCGCATCCCTAGATCACCGCCGGGGCTAATGGTCCAGAACCCAGGTAGATCCTGAAGAGGCTGAGAAATCGAAGCTGCGATGGACTCCTTTGTTCCGGTATAGGCACCCGGCCAGAGGAAGTTTGCAGATGTTTCTCCAATCTCTGAGAAGCTGTATTGAACGTTCCGATTTGGAACGCTGGATTCGGGGACAGTCCCGTTGCCCGGTACCGCAAAGAAGTCGCTCGGTAGACTATCGTTGATGATGGTCTGATCAGCGCGATAGTCTCCAAGAAGATGCTTGCCGTTGTAGATGGTCTTGAATCGTTGAGGTATTTGGACCCCGTTGACTTCAGCATAGTCGTGAACGAGAAGGTCATGTGTTGATTCGCCGAAAAAGGGGTGGTCTTCGTAGGATCTAATGATGTAAGGGAGATTCGTGGCAGGATCGAACAGGACTGTTAATTCGAGCGTATCGTCATGAACTGCGATGCAAGTTACAATCATACATATCGCAGGTTTGTAGAATACCTCTCTTACCTCCTGCTAACGTTATTCCTGCTCCTGTCTCCCCTTGTCGAGAAGTGAAATTGTTGTTGGAAAGGATCTTAATATGGCGATTAGGTAAATCATCAAAGTAATCACGACGAAGACATACTGTGGAAAGAAGTAGTGGGTGCCATTTGTACGCTTCGCTAATCAGGTAGGACGCAAGTAGGCCTGAGAAAACGATCAACATTAGCCCTCGGCGAGAATCGAAATCAAATCCAATGGATAGACTGCTACTGACCGTCGAGGTAACCCTGGGGCTCGCCGGAGGGATTGTACAAGTTGTAGCTGCCTCTAGTGACAGCTGCGTATCCACTTTCACCACCCTCGGCAACGATGGAAAAGTCCATCGGCATGAGATTTGCTCTTCCGAAGGTCCATCCGGCTGGCAAGAATTAGGTTGGGCACTATGAATAGCCTTAAAAGGTAATACTAACGCCCAAGTGCCGCGATCTTGTCAATGCGTTGCTTGACGTGTGTTTCGTCAAAGGCAAAAGAAATGTTTTGTCGGCCTGCTGTTACGGCAGCATTATCCACACCCGCGACGGATATTCCCATCATCAAAGTTCTTCCCCTGAGAATACTACGATCTGTTAGTGGCCGAACAGAACTTAGCCTACGACTCAGCTCACGTTTCGCCGACGTATGTCAGGCTTTGGAGGGAAGAAATTGCTTCACGCCCGCCGAGAGCTTCTATTCCCAGAGCCAGAAGTACTGCGGGATCCTGAGTCGTGCCATTTTGTCGAGAATGGAGGTGTCCCAAGGTGTATTGCGCAGCCGCCAAGAGAACCAAGCTTATATGTCGAACGAACATCTTTGCGATGGAATGAAGAACAGACCAGGAGAAAGCTTGAACAAGATGCGAAGCTTGCTTAGTAGTTATAGATCAGTCAACTCTAGTATCATAATTGCGTCTCAATCAGACTCTGTTGACTTGTGCAAGGTTTTTCGACTGCTCTTCACCCCCCTCAAATTTGGGTTGACAGAGATGTTGATTTCAAAGCATCGCCATCGTGGCTTGTTGCGTCGCATCTAAATAACGTGGATGGAATGTCTTGGCCGGAATTTGACCAAAAAGAGCGGCTTCGACCTAATCACTTCCGTGAGTGCGACGTTTGCTTCCGCTCAAGTATACCCTAAGTGAAGCCTATCACGTATGATAGCTCAGCCAGGGACGGGCTACTCCGGGCCAAGTCTTCATCACAGCACCAGCAGGGCGGATAACTCAAGTCGCCTGACTGAAGCATCCCGCAACCCTTGTCAATATTTCAATGGATGATGACTAGTAGAGTCACCTCCGAATCTTAGATCTTGGCAATATGGGGAATCAGACTTAAGTTAAGGGGGTATCAAGATCACGGGCTGTCTGCACCAGAAACTAAGTCCGAGGAGCTTAGGGCCGAGAAGTATCTCGGCCGGAGTTACTCAGATCACCGTGCGCTACCGACCCGGAGATAAGCCTGCTTACTGACTCTCGAATAGTGACCTGAACATTATTTAAAATAACTCGAAGGAATCATCGAAACCCACTGCAAGTGCCCTTTGAGGGAGGGATACAATTTTCTTCACAATTGCATACGGATGAAGAATCTACCTAATATCTATCATGGATTACGTATTTCTACCTAGGTATCGTTTATGCGGAGGTCACAAATTGTGATGTCCCTTAAATCGTGTTTCCCCGAGAATTACTTCCACAATCTATATACGCCTCCCCAACAGTCTACCGAAGATATAATGTAGCGAGAATACCTTTAAACATCTATCTCTTGACACCGGTGCCGGCGGGGAGCGCCTTGCTGCAATCAGTCAAGTCGTTGATGTTGAAGACACCAAGGAGACTCAAACGGAGATACTGCTTGGCATATGCCTGCAATTTGGTCAGCTGTATTCCTGAAGCAGATGGATCAAGTAAAAACTTACTCCGCCCCAAAGCGGTGCGTTATTAGCGAAGGCCTGGAAGGCCGGGGCCGAACGGGGATCCTTGGCCAGAACCGTATCACTGGGGAAGGTTACAACCTCGGCAGGAGCTCCAGCCAAAGTTTGTCCGTAGAAGTCAACATCCCAGATATTGGGCGTGGTGTCCTGCGGGGCGTTGACCTTGGATGTGTCGAAAAAGCGTTGACGGCTGGCAGTGTGCGCCCCGACAAGGGCAGCGAGACCAGGGGCGGTGATGGTCTTGTTGCCAAACAGCTCGATCAACTTGTCGGCAGGGTCCTTCGGGTCTGGAAGTAGACCATCGGGAGCAGCCACGGAAGAGTCCTTGCGGCCGACGAAGGTCTTAATCCTCGGTCCGCCAGGGCATGCCACCGTCGCAGTGTTGGCGGCGAACTGGATCAAGTCTGCCATACCGGCGCCGTGGTCCTTGTACTTGGCGAACCACGTCTTCATCTGCGATACAATCTCCTCCAAGCCCTTGTTGAGTGGGCGCCCGATCTCCTCAGGAGCGAGGACGATGGATCCATCGGCCCCGCCGAGGTCGCCGGTGTTCAAGCTCCACCCAGCAGCGTCATGGAATCCGAGACGGATGGCGGCGCGGGCAGGGTCGGTGCAACCGTTATCGTCACGGAACGTGGGCATCAGGTCAGCAGCGACATGTTGCCACACGCAGCACTTGTCCGCGTTGCATTCAGAGCTGCCGAGCTCGGGGAGGTTGCCGCTGGCCGCATCGGACGTGGTAGGCGATCCGGAGCCCGTGAGGATGCCCTTGACATCCTTGCCGACGTCGGACAAGGATCCGTCGGGGATCTTGAGGAGATCACCGAGATTTTGATTGTCTGCGGCACCCTCTCGGCTAGCGAGATGCGCCATCATATCTCCGTGGCTGGTTCCGGCGCCGCCCCGTCCCATGCCGGGGTAGGCAGTGGCGACGGCCACGAGTGCCGTGAGAGCAATGCGTGCTTTCGATCCGGCCATCTTGCTGAAGAGGTATGATAACTGGAGGGAGAGAAAGAGAGAGTGTTGTGAACGAGAGTATTGCCTGTATTAGAGCGAGTGACTGAATGTTGAACGCTGGAGTGATAATTGATGGCATTAATGGGATCTCAAGTGTCTAATTATACCTGAACTCACAATAAGATATCGGTGGCAAAGATGCACTCTGTATGCACAGAAGCAACTCATACTCACTCATGGCCGTCAGCTCGGCCCCGAAGCGGGAGGCAGGAGCCATTAGCCTGCTTCAGACATTGAAAGCACGGTTGGGATGTTTCGGTCCGCAATCATGTCAATCTGGAGGATCCCTAAAGAGGGCACTAAAAGCTGTGCATTGGCGCAGAAGAACAAACCCAACAGGAAACGTTGACGGCTTGGCCCATGTGTCAGGTAGCTCTTTGGTGAATGTCTCTAGCTGCTTGTCCGAAATGTCATCTTGCGTGGCGTTGTAAGCGTCCCGTCTTCAATTGTCAGTCTGATGCCAGCCTCCAAGTCAGGGCGTCTGAGGGCCCGAGAGCGTAAGCAGAAAACGCCTCAAACTTTGTCCCTCGTGGGATGACTATCCAGCCGTTTTTTCCGACTTTTTTGCTTTTTGCATGAGCTGAAAATGGCGATTCCAGTCGTAAAGGCAATTTCATAATGTTCGGACGCCTCAAGTTGACGTTAGCCTCAAGTCGGCGATCATCCCAACCTCAGCCAACCTCAACGAATACTTTCTGCAACGAGATTTCTCGGAATAAGATGCCGTCGAAAATTGTCAGAGAGGATGACAGTTTTATGCCGCCATGCCACTCTTCCTGAATCTTTTCAAAAAGATCGCAAGACTAACCCTAGGGCAACACACCTTTCTATGGAATAAGTGTTTTTCCAAGACGCTTGGCTTAAACGTCAATCATCGTTTCAGACCTTGATTGAGGGTTTTTGCCTCGCAAGCGATGCCAAGAAACACTACAGGGTGAAAGCTGCGGGAACTAGCTATCGAAGGTGCGCCATCGAGGTGTCGAATCTGGCGGCTCACGCTGGGCCAAGATCTGGCTAAACGGTTACCCCCCACATCCCGCCAATGAGAACAGACTCAAAATAATCAAGACGTGTCGGCTGTACGGCAGACGATTCCCTCAGCGGCTCACGGTCATCAATCGGCGTCGCTAATGTGGGTGCCGGCCGTGCTCCAGTTTCTCGGACATCCGAGCTTACATGTCTGTGCCGGCGGCATCCAACCCAACCACACCCAACTCTCATTCGGGAGGCCGCACATGATTCCTCTTCCAAAAAGAAAGGAAGAGAAAAGAAGAGGTGGAAACTAATGCACGTGTCGGCCTTTGCCACAATCCCGGCCTTTTCCAAATTGGCCTAGGTCGCCGGCTTCCCGAAATCGATGTTGCACCAATCTAGCCCCGCGCCTGCCGATGGCGTTCTTTGACAGGAACGCGATGACCTTGGATTATGCCTCAGACGACCGATGACGCGTCTTCGGACCGGAGGCCGTTTCTAAGGCTACGTGTCTTAGCAGCATCTATTGCTCGGAGCTTACCAGCGGGAGAAAACTCTTGAACCTCTATCTTTGTTGTCTCAAGCGTGGACAGCCGATTGGCACTAGATTACCGAAACATCTCAAATCTTTCTCCTCAAGTTCCTGGACCGGCCTCGGGAAGAAGTAGCTCCCGATACCAGCTTTATTTCTCAGGTCCTCCCCGGGAAGATACGCTGGAACTGTTCGCCGACATATACTTGTGGTTAACAGTCTGATCCGCCAAGACACTAATTATGTTACGAAGTCAGATGATCAAAACATGTGCCCAAGTATACACGGGCGGCCAGAAGAAAGTCCCCTCGTATTTGCTGGCGGCAATGCTATCTTTCTTCATCGTCGCAAGTATAGCGCCAAAATATTTAGACAGAGCTTCCCGTCTAAGAATTCGCTCTCGCCGCTCAAATCACTTGCAACCTTACTTATTCCTCTTCTTCATCTACATCTCCGTCCCTCTAACGTTCAGAGGCAAGATCTTGTTTGGGAAAATTCACACAATTACACCAAGTACTTATCGCGTAAGGACGTTGTTGCAGCATCTTCATGGCATATTATTACGATACTGCCTTTTTCTCTATCATCATGCGGCAATTAGTTATGGGCAAGCGATTTGTCGTTGCAACTTCTCGACATTTCTCCTTGAGGGATGAAGTTAGTCAGGCATCTATATATACAAGTCCATGGAATTTGGAGGCTTTTTAACCTCAAGTATTGGAATAAAAGAGTGCGCTCGAGTTCGATTGGGTCGCCACGGGCACCAAAGCAGTCAGCTTACGTGCAGACGATCTACACACAGCTATGTAACACCATGTTACTCCAGGCTGTGCTGCTGTATGATTCAATGCTACCTCAGATTTATGGCAAAAGCGGTGGGCGGCTAGCCTAAGCCACAATTGGCGCTACATCCGGTTTTCGATTGGAGAAATGGTCGCTTCTTGCATGCTTTTTGCGACATCAACTTTCAAAGAGGACTAGGGTATTCTTGAAAGATAACGAGACAGGCGGTAAGAGGGCCGGAAAGGATTCACAAGAAAAGCTTATAATACCGCGCAGAGTTGATGTTTATTTGTCCCTTGGATGTCAATCTGTTCAATTCTGCAACGTAAATCAATAATGGCGTCTGTTGTAGATACCGACAGGATTGGAGCAGACGCGATCGGACGCAGAATAGATGGTGCTGATGAAAAGACATTGATCACTCGTTCTGAGGAATATGGCGAACAGCAGCAGCCATCTGGTCTCGAGGTCCTCTAGCCCAAATTCTAAGCATCTGTTTTCGAAGTCTAATAGTCTCGCAGCGATACATTAACCATTCCTCTGTTGTAAACTTCGGCGTAATCATACTGGCATCATGGGAGTCTTTCGCCGTAACGTTCCAATTCGCGTTAGCGAATGGTGGCCCTGCTTCGATGTTCTACGGCTCGATCCTGGCTGGCTTCGGAGCTTGTGCCGTCGGATTTTCACTCGCTGAGCTAGCATCAATGTAAGCCCATTGGACTTGATGAAATATCAAGATTCTCGCCGCTAACGAAGTCGAATAGAGATCCGACTGTCGGCGCGCAGTATCGTTGGTCTGCAAATCTTGCCCCTAGCGCAAACAGATTCTGGGGTTTACTTCAGGGTATCTCACTACAAAAGTCCAAAAGACTTACATGCCATGTTTCCAATGCTGACTAGCTAAACAGGATGGATCACTACTGCTGCGTGGTGCTTCGCCTGTGGGGGACCACCATCAATCCTGGCAAACATCATCACGTCCCTAGCCATCTTCAACTATGATAACTATGCGCCAGAGCGATGGCATACTAGTCTCATCATGATTGGTACTCTCGTCTTGCCCTTTCTATTTAATCTCTGGTTTCGAAAGTTTCTCAATGCGTTCGAGATAATTGGCGGGGTCTTGCATATTGCTTTGTTCGTGGCCTTCATTGTTATTCTCGCTGTCCTTGGACAACGCAGCAGTTCCGACTACGTTTTAAAGACGCTTACATCTGACGTCTCGGGATGGAATGATCCCGGAGTATCATGGGGTTTGGGACTCTTAACGATAACGTTCTCCGTAACGGGATTTGACAGCGTCATACACATGAGTAAGTTGCTTCCTTGAAAACAAACTGAGACCGAATCCTCCAGCTGTGAGACGTTGACCATCAAACTGGAACAGGCGATGAAGTAAAGAAAGCTAGAACACGCGTTCCACGAAGCGTCATTCTTGCCTGCGTCGTCAACTCAGTCATGCTTTTTGTGTTTGTTACGATCTTACTCTTCTACATTGGACCTCTGGACGACCTTTCTACAGCCCCGTTGCCGCTCATCTACGTAACCTACAATGCGACTGGCTCGAAAGCTGCCTCCAACACTCTCGTCTCCCTGGTAGCAGTCATTATCTTCTTCGCCTCATTCAACATGTTGGCGTCAGTATCCCGTCTAGTATGGATGTTCGCGAACGACAAGGGCTTGCCATTCTCCCGCTTTTTCTCGCATGTAAGTCATTCTAACTCCTAGCTCCGCTGCCAAAGCTCCCAGCTTGACGTTCTATCACAGATCAGTCCTACTTTCAAGTTACCAATGAATGCCTTGCTACTCATTGGGATTATAGTCACATGTCTTTCCCTGATCTACATCGCCTCGGCCACAGCTTTCAACGCCCTGATCTCTCTCCAGGCTTTGGCTCTTCATGTATCGTACTTTTTCCCGATCCTTTTTCTCTTACTCCGGAAAGTTCGCGGCCCGCCACCGCCATACGGACCCTTCAAGCTAGGAGCTGTCGGCGTTCCGGTCAATCTCTTCGCGCTCAGCTACTTGATATACGTTGTGTTATGGATGCCGTTCCCACAAGTCTTGCCAGTCACCAAGGACAACATGAATTACGCAGGTCCAATATTTGGAGCAGTCTTGATAGGTGCGCTTGCCGATTGGTTTGTGAGCGGAAGGAAGAGGTTCCAAATGCCTCTGAGGAAATATGAGTAAGGAAGTCGACTTCATACATCGCCTCTCACCTGAAAAGGTACTTCGTAGCTGATGCGCACTAAGTATCCCTCAATCTCTAGTAACTTGGCGGGATTTCTTTACTCAAGGTTCTTGATTGATCTTGCGAGACTAGGCTGCTCGCCTCGGAGCAGTTTCTAGCCAGAAGGCATTTCCATTACCGGGTACATTATATTTACATGTTCCACCTATATCTCCAACTTTGCTCACACACGCAACGTGCTTAAAGCCCCAACACCAAAAGCAAGCCAGGCACCAAGGTCCACGGTAACCATGCGCAACCAGTTGGCCTTCAACCACTCATCCAAGATTCCGTTGACGTCGTCGTCGTCTTCTGCCTCGGCCAAAGCCTTCACGTGCGGTGCAACAGCCGGAACATAAAGCAAATGTCCCGCCGACAACGCCGCGCCAGCAGCGTACCACCAATAAGTGCCTTGCGACTTCAGAGCAGCTGGCTGGCTGTAGAGATTTGAGATACCGGTGCTCGTCGATACGGCGATGAAGCCCAGGACGAAAAAGACGCCGCGTGAAAAGAAGGTGTTAAAGTACGGCTTCAACATAGGCGCGCTCTTCTTTCGAAGCTCAGAGGTATCATTGAATAGGCTGAGGAAGAAGTGCTGATCCCAAGCGAACAGCAGGGTGCAAGTTGATGAAACAAGAGGCGCGACGCGAAGTGCGACTAAGGGGTCGAAGAACTGGCCCGATGCCATGGTGTCGGCCTCGTACAATTGATTGAAGGATTATTTCGTGAATATCTGCCGAAGATATCTGCTATAGGAAGAGGCAAGACGCAATGATGGCACGCTACTTTGACCTCAATTGAGCGATTTTGCTGCCAATACTAGGAACGATAATGTTGTCACGGTTGTTTTTGGGTGATCAACAGAAATTTCGCTTACTTCTCAGCTTCTTTAAACTCCTAGCAACGGGACTTTCGGCGACTTTCCCCGCCGAAGGATTTCGTGGCGCCATCTTCAACTCTGTGAAAGGCGGGGAATCGCCCCATCAACATGAGAATTGTAAGCGCCGAGCCTTCAATCAGATAGGTCACTCTCGTGTTCGGCCGGCCAGTCCCTCTATAAGTTTTGAATCCGTTGATATTTCACGACCGAGAAAATTGATTTGATCTCCGCAGTCGGCATGGCCCGGTATCTCCGAGCATACCCCACTGCTCGGCAACAGCCGGGAGGTGGGGCCGATGCCGGTTCAAGCAGTATCAGAAACCATACCCCGAGATGTCGAGCATCGAGCCCAGAAGACCTGCCTTCTTCTGAATTGTGACCAATAGGGATGTCATCTGCTTCCTCGCGTCAAAGATTGCGTCTTCCAGCCGCAATCACACAAGGACGATGAACTCCTATTCGCGGGCAGGGGCGCCTCACTCTTCCAACGTCGGGGCTAAGCAACTTGGCATTGCTGTCTGCCATTCGTTTGTATGTCGCCCCGCGCCCTCCAAACATGCATGTACATGCAGGACACCCAGAACGAAAGTCTTAGTGGAGAGGTCACACAAAATGCGGAGATCCAGTGGCCCGGATCGATTTCTCATCGGGTGATGTGGAAAAAGCACTGAAGTCAAGGAAGAGCGAAATTAGGCAGATAAGGCATTCGTCCGCTTTGAACAGCAAACGGTTTGCGTTTACACCCTCATTTTCAAGCGAATGAAGGCCCCTTGGTTCATTTCCTTATGATTATGAGGCTGATTTATGCTGTACAAACGGTTCGCTTCGGCCACATGGCCGGTGGGGTTGCTGATTCTGGCCGCATCCGCTGCCCGAGACAATTTTAGGCAGGATGAAGACGAACCGCTATGTTTCTAGGCATAGCTTGCTGGCGAGGCAGACTTTGTACGTATCACCCAAATGACACTAATCAGCACGATGCATAAGAGTAACATGATACATCTGACGAATTACTTTTGATTTCCTACTCATACCTAGCACAGAGAATACGTAAGAAGGGCGGTAAGGTGTGGACACCACTAGGTATCCATGGACTGGTTGAAGGCATTCTTTGTTGGCCGCAGAATACTGCCGTAGTGAGGCTTCTTGCCAGCCTCAGAAATTTGTATCGCACCTTGAACATGAAGCGCGGCAGGATGATTCTGAATATGAACGGGTGGACGGCAATTGCTACGAGCCTCCAACCAAGTCGGAGTTATGATGATGATGCCTAGAATTGTTCTCTTGGATTTTCCAGCTATGTAATCAAGGAAAGCGGCCATCAAGCTGACAGCGGCTCTAGGCCAACGTGGTGGGTGTCATGTGTTTGCCTTGTCGATCAGAGAAAGGTAGATAGGGGTTGGCGCAACCAACAGGATAGTGCACACAAATTACCTGCATGGTCCAGTGCTTTCCTCCAACAGATAGGTAGACTAAAGTAGCAGAAGGCTGTCATACAGTCACCCATATTTCGCAAGGATGCAGTGATAACATAAAGAGACGAGTCACCCGATTGCGGCTCAAAGCCAGCAAGGAAGCCTCGATTGAAATGCTTCTAGGTGCTGCGGAGCGCTTCGATACTCCATCGTCATTTTCTCTGAGCTAAGGTTCATGGAAAGAAAGTAACCCGACTTCGCACCGCCTCATGAAAATAATCTTTATTTCTCTCAAACATACGTGTCAAAGGTGAATACCATCCCAGGGCGAAAGAACGAGCAGCAAATTCACCTCCCCCACGACCTGCCCCAGCAGGCAGCATTTCCACAAAGAATCATTCGAAAGTCTCAGGCCAAGAGCACCGTCGCCAATTCTGATTGCATGTAAAGTCTTTCTCCGCTGTAGAGAATTTTCTCACTCCTTCCACCACCTCATCTACTGTCAATTCCTACCGAGCCACACATCAACACGTCATCAACCCCTCACCAGGCTTCATCGGTATGGCATCCGCGGATCAAGGCCTGAACGACCGGCAATCCGACAATACGCTAGCTGATCCTGCCATTGCCGACATGGACGCAAGCAAAGACTCTACCACGGTCGTCGTCGCTCCGGCTTCATCTTCACCAGGCAAGGCATCCAAGAGCGCGAAAGCGGCCAAGAAGGATAAGAAAAAGGCTGCGAAGACTAAGTCAAAGAAGCAGCTCAAGAAGGCGAAGAAGCACAAGAAAACAGCCAACCTAGACACTGATGACTCATACGATGATTTGACTGACGACAGCGACTCAGAGGCTGGAAAGAATTCTTTCGATTCGGAAGACAGTTCTTCTGAATCGTCCGAAAGTGATAGTGAGAGGGAGCACGGCAAGTCTAAGAAGAAATCCAGCGGCAAAGGCAAGAATGGCCGATCCTCGAAGAAGCAAAAGTACAAGTCACTTCGGAAACGGACTCCATTGTCCTCTTCCTCCTCCTCTGACTCCGATTCTTCCGAAACTATCGAAGATTCGGATGATGATGCGCCTGGAAAAGTCGGTGGTGTTACCAGGGTCGCAATGACACCTCATCAATTGGCACTCTTCAGACAGATGCAGGCTGGCGCCCCGCTCTATCCAAAAAGCAACGGTCTCGGTAATGCTGGCCTCAGTCACGGCTCTTCCATGACTGGCAACAAATTCGCAAAGCGCGGGAAGTTTCCTTCACCGCCTGCGCCTCCAAAGAAGAGATCCTCCAAGCTGGACTTCAAGCGAGTTGATCAGGTCTGGGACACCACGATTCACAACTACAGACTTCAGGAGACATCGGCGACCACTTCGAACTCGCAGTACGACGGATATGTGCTGCAAGTCAGGCGTACCTTTGACTGGGAAGGCAAGTACCAGACCACCTACCTCGATGTCAAAAGCAGGGTCTTGCGCGAGTGCCTTCAAGAGGTGATTGGCAACATCAAAGGAATCAGCCTTGTCGATGAGACTCCCAAGCTGAATCCCAACATGGTATTCTTGTGAGTTCCAACGACCCAATGTGGATTTTCTTGTGAAGCTAACTGAACCCTCCAGGTACCTAGAAGACTTACGAAAGTACCGCAAGGCGTTGAGCAAGATTTCGACCACGGACTTGAACAAGAAGGAGCGCAAGAAGTTCAGAAAGGACATCGAAAACAAGCGCCAGCATCTCAAAGTGCTTCTCAAGTATCTTGACAAGGACTATGCCGAAGTCAAGAAGAGGTACAAGTTCAAACCTCGATCATATTGAGAAGCCATTGCTTACCATTTATTAGCCTCTATCCCATGCTGGAGAATGGCCTCATCACCTTCGATCTTCTCTGGGCTCTTTTCAAACCCAACACCCTCATCTACACCACCACGTACGGCTCCTCCGATGAGCCTCGAGTCTTCAAGGTGGAGCAGGCGGAGAAGATGTGCAGCATGACAAAGGGAGAGTTCTACCTTCTTGACGGCAAGGTCAGTTCTTTTCAAGAACATCTTTCATTCCTTAATGTACAGCACTAACCGTCTCTCAGTACTTGGAGTATGATGGGAAACAATTCGGGTATGGGACTCTCTGTGAGGAGATCCCGGAGTTTCGAGGCGCTCGAAAGATCAGTAGCCTCAACGCCTTCCCTCTTGATTACCATAAGGAGGAGGAAGGGATCAAGGCTGCCCTTATCGAGCGTGGCAAGAAATTCGTCAACCTCGGCGGTGTGCACTACCGAAGCCACCACGGCTTGGCGTACTACAAGAAAAAGAAGAGCATCATCAAGGTCAACATAAACGGACGCATCATGGTCGACCCCTCTGTCCACCGCAGGATCAACCCGAACTATCAAGTCTCTGCCGTCAGGCCCAAGGACCACGACATTCTCTCTGACTCGGAGGATTCTGATGACGACGAGAAGCTTTGCGAGAATGACGATTCAACCTCGGAGAACGCATGTGGTAGTGACGACGATGCGGGCTGCGGGAAGATGGCCACAAAGGTTGTTCGCGATGCCAAGGGTAAGATTCGCATGCTCCGAATTCCCAAATCCATGGTCGAAGACTCTGCTGTACAGGAGAAACCGCTGGAGCGCGTCGACGAAGCTAAGACCGGCGAGGAGTCCAACGAGGAGGAGGATAGTGGCAAGACGAAGAAGGCTCTGGAGTTCTCTGACGAGGATTACCTTATTGCATCTTCTGTTGTGTTGGGATTCTCCTTCTCCGAGAAGCTCTGGCTTGAGTTTACCGTCTCCGGAGTCAATGACATTCAGTGGAATGATGGCGCGTATGAGTCTTTGGTGCTTGAGCCGAAGCAGAAAGACATAGTCAAGGTAAGCAATTCCATACTTGGAGGCGGTGAGAAGAAAACGGCTTACATATTGGCAGGCTCTCGTCGAGTCGCACAAGTACCATGCTGCCGAGAGCATTGACGATGTCATCCAAGGCAAGGGCAAAGGTCTTGTCGGTGAGTCCTCTTTTCTCCCATAATGATTGATATCTCCTCGTTGATATTTTGCCAGCTGTACTCCACGGACCGCCTGGAACTGGTAAAACGCTCACAGCCGAAGGCATCAGCGAGCTTCTCACGTGTCCCTTGTACATGGTTTCTGCCGGGGAGCTAGGCACTGACTCTCGATACTTGGAGACGGAGTTGCAGAAGATCCTCGACATCTGCCACGCCTGGGGCGCCATTCTCCTTCTCGACGAGGCCGATGTGTTTCTCGAAAAGAGAAATCTCCACGAGATCTCACGCAACGCACTGGTTAGTATCTTTTTGCGCCAGCTCGAGTATTTCCAGGGCATCTTGTTTTTGACAACCAACCGAGTCGAGGTAAGTCACGCGACGGCACTCTCACCCATCGATTCTCCGTATCTACTCGTTGCTCACAATCTTACAGACCTTTGATGATGCATTCCAATCACGTATTCACATTGCTTTGCGTTACGATAGTCTCACACAGAAGGCTAAAAAGGCCATCTTCAAGATCTTTGTAGAGCGGGTCCGTGTTCTCGAGAAGATTGACCTCAAGCCCTTCACTGAGGATGACTATGAAAGTCTTGCGAAACATGATCTCAATGGTCGCCAGATCAAGAACACTATCCGGACCGCCCAGGCCCTGGCCGTCAACAAGGGTGAGCCGCTTGGTATGGAGCATATCTCGCAGGTCCTGGACGTCCAGAACAGCTTCGACCTCCATCTCAAAGGTGGGGAGTCATACAAAGATGCCATGAGAAGCTACTATTACAGTATCTGACACTGGAGGCGAGGACTGTGGAAGTTATGCCTAGTTGTAGAAAAGTGAGGTAGTTAGCATACATTGTTGGTGTTTCTCCTTTCAGTCTAACGTCAGGACAAGATTACTCTATATCGATGCACAACTAGCAAAACCTACCGTCCTGTTTCGTGATCGCTCTTCTTCATGCATTGAAGGACTAATGTGCATTATTCTCCATTTATTGGATCGTGGATGGTCTTGTTCCACCTACATTATGGGATTATTTCTATTCTTATGCGGCGACGATGAGTAGCTGCAGCACACAACAAAGTTAACCATTCACAACGACTCTCCAAGAAATTTGAGATTTAGGAAGATGAAATATGAATATAAATTTCAAAAGGTTGAGGGTGATCCTCAAAGAAGAATGATGGGGTCACTAGACCAGAGCTACTGGCTAACTAATTGCAGCTTACACCCTTTCAGCAATCTTAAACGCTGCCCACCAGGGGCCTTGAACAACAAGATTCGTGTTCCAATCCCCGAAGCCGTATACGAGCATCGATGGTGATCACATCTTATGCCTGGAACTCGACCTCGCGCTTGGCGGCCGGAGCAGCGGCCGGGGTAGAGTTGGTGGCGGCACCGCCAGGGGCAATCTGGATGGGCACAACGCCTCCGAAGGGGCCGGCGCCGTTGCTGTTGGCAATCTTGACCAAGCAGACGTTGCTCTGGCCACCCATGGTACCAGTACAGGTGGTGCCGGCGGGCACGGAGAAGGCCATGGGCTGAGGGAAGTTGTGTTAGTGAATGGTAGTTCAACGTGGATTACAGTGCTACTTACGAAGTCCTTGTTGACGTTGGAAGCACGCTTTTCGATGACGCTCATGGCCCGCTCCCAGAGGGAACGCTTGCCGCCAGGAACCTGGCCATTGGGTCTGATGTTACCGTTCTTGCCGGGAACTTGCTGAGTGACAGTGAGCTCAGTGCCCTGGGAAAACGCGCCGGTACCGGTGGGGTCGAGAACGGCGCGGAGAGGACCGGCACCGTCGGTGGTGACGACGTGGAAGGTGCCGGAGATGCTGCCGCCAGTGGAGGAGACCTGAGGGAGGGTGTCGCCGGAAAGAGCCATGGCCTGGGAGATATCGGCAGCCTGGACCTTGCCGCCGCCGGTGGTCTTGCCCATGCCGTCGGTCATGATGTTCTTGCTCTTGAAGACAGTGGTGTCGAGCTCAGTCTGAGTTGGAACAAGTCAGTCCTCTGGGCTCTTGGGTGCTTTGGCTATTATGGGTTCGTGAACTTACCTTGCGGTTGGGGCCGGGGCCGGGAACAACGCCACCCTGAATAGCGAGAGCAGTGCCGTTGCCACCGAGATCACCAGTGACCTGTGCAACCTTGCCGTGTGCGGCAACAGAAGTAGCTGCTGCGAGAGCGAAGATGATCGTCTTGGAAACCATTTTGAGAGAGTTGTGGGGATTTTGAAGTATTGGTAACTTGATTAAAGCGATGATTCGGATCCGAGCCGGATTAGATTGGAAAAAAGGTTCTGAATAGAAGTGAAAGAGTTGGAAATAAGTTTAAATCCGCGCGAATCAATCGGCGATGAGATGAGAATGGAATACAAACGAAGAAGTGAAGCTGCTGAATTGAGAAGCGGAAACCACAACCTAGAGGCGGACGATCATTAGACTTTATACTTGACTCTCCAGACCTCGACGTCCATAATGGAGAAAGTCTGCGAAACAGCAGTACAAGGAGGCCCCAAAGGCGTACGGTGAATCTCCGCGGCTATTGTTCGTATGGGTTTGGGTTGGTGATGGCCATGGCTTGGGACTGCGTTCGCTAGCCAGACGTCGTCCCAAACGCGACCCTATCCCAATGCAGTAAGAATCCAGGAACGAGACGAGCAGCCCCATCGACGTCTGAGGCAGGTGAAACGTCGCGACACCTTCACCTCCCTTCGCGACGTCCAACGTGTGGTGGGGCGGGGGGCAACAATATTCGGTGTAAGGCTTCAATAGCGACCAGGTGTCGGCCAATGTCCGCAGATTCGGCCAACATTGGACGACATCGATAATGACGCCCGACATAAGGAGCAACTCATTGGATGACTTTGACACTGACAGGGCATAACACTTCGCTCCTATACGACTTGACCTGACAACTGCAGGTCTGAGTGTTGAGGAGCAAAGCCTCTCTCCCGCCCTCACTCACTTGGGTGTGTCACTCGGACCCAGAAACATGGAAATAGCGACACCGCGAAAGGCACATCTTCGGCCGATTGCATCGGGAGGTTTTCCATCACTACGACTCGTTTGACGGAATTCAGTTGCGAGCATGCGAAGAACTCGAACCAGCTTGTGCGCATTCCACAGAGTTTTTCCCGACATGTAAACGTATGCGTCGCTGAACTCAGTCAGCCAAACAGATCTACCTCAAGGATCCTCCATCTTGATCTGCCCCCGCTACTCACGGCGGCTGCACCACGCGCCCAACCGAACCGAGAGCATCACCGACAAAGGCACAGTCGCCGTCGGCTGGCATAACCGACTCGGGTCGCAGCCGCCTAGCATGTCGGCCGCGGCCACCGCGCAGCCATCTCCCCTGAAAAGAAGGGGAAAAGAAGACTGAAAAGCTTTGTGAAACCCGTCTTGGGCCCGTCTGGACGTGGGTCACCGCTGCAGCGACCACGCCGTGATAGGCCCGAACGCTTGATGTTTCACTTGCCAAGGATAGGATCTCCCTGCGTGCCTGGTTCGCGTCCGCCACTTGCGGCTGATGTGGCTGTCAGTGGTGAGCGTTGCGCTGACACATGCATTCGAGATGGGATGAAGCTGAAGGCGATGATGAAAACGAAGGTGCAACGCATTACACGAGGGGAGGATTGGACGGCGCTCGCGTCTGGTGTCATCTGTCACCTGCCATCTGTCATGCCCAGAACTCTGTGCAGGCTTCTCCTTGAGATGGCATGCTCTCAGACATTTCGAAGAGTGAGACTCGGCGGTAGGCTTCGTAAGTGGTCGGGCTCCTCCGAGGCTCAAAATGGTACTGGCGTACTGGCGATCGAGTGTCGGGGCGGTGACACGCATTATCCAAAAAAGGGAATATCAACGTTGAAGAAGTTGAGCGGACCACCTAAGATTGAAGAAGCAAAGAAACTTAGAAGCCAAGTTTTGGTGTTTAGAGAGTTCCCAACCAGCTTGCCACTCCCGCGTCTTGCCAAGGCACGGGAAGCTCATTGTTTCCATTAACTTGAGAATGCACGAAAGGCTTGTGTGGGTTTGTCTCCCGCATTCGCACGCGACCTCACATTCTTCGGTTCCCATGCGGCTGATCCCCGAATTCATCCGCCGATCTCCCAAAGGAAGAAGATCAAAACACCAGTATTTTTTTTCTTTCGTCTTTCCAATCGGTAAGACTTACCTGCTTGAATGACCTAGCCCCACCCTTGCCGCGGATGGATCGGCAACTTGATACACGTAGAGACAATTCTGGTGTAAAACACGACCTCGCGCCTCGCGCTCCCTTGCGGAGAGCTATGTCGGCAATTCCGCCCATATCATCATCGTATCGGCCGGGGGGGGTGAGCCAAAATCCTTCTTGCAATGCTATAATGGCCACGAAAAGGGGGTTAAAGCCATTGGTTATACTCGATGGAGGAGATTGTAGAGGATGAAAGAGACCCCCCAGTCTCTCATCCCCCGCAACATGAAGCCAGGGGTCGCATCATCGTCCAGCGAATGCAAGACAGCAGCCAGCCAGCAGGATGAGAAATTCAGACGACTTTGGCGCACGCATGAGACCAAACAATGTGGGCTGTCTGAATTTCCCCTGGTGATGTCGCTTTGTCCGTGCAGGGCATCTCTCATCTGCCTCCTGAGTCCTGGACTTCTCGACTGTCTTCATCACAACGCCATTTTCGATGACAATCTCTGCCGGCACTTTCACCTAGCGCCGCATGCTCCCGACTTCCCCCTCGCCCAGTCTCCTGCAATCTCTGCTTGCGACGTTAGATCTATCTGATCAGCCACACCGAGAGGAAGAGATAATCTTTCAAAATGGCTGGCTGATTTTAGTACCCGAGGAAAGGGAAATTGTCCCGGTAAATTGGGTTGGAAAGGCCGGGAGCGAGCCGCGGCAACAGCTGAATGCCCTAAAAGGGGGTCAAAGAGTCAGCAACTCAAGTTGGTGATCCAGCGCGCTTTGGAACGACCTGCCGCCCTGCATCGCGACCATCACAGGATTATTGTTTTAAGTTCACCGCCTCTGACCTACGAAACCTTCTGGATTATGATCTCGTGAAGAGGGTAACATCCAATTCGGGATTTGGCTGTGGTCTCAAATGATGATCATCGGCAACCCTTGCCAAGCAACCCTTGCCAAGCAACCCGCGAATCCGCTGATCTCTGGGGGGGTCCGAGCCTCCGAAAGCCACGAAAAGCTCACTAAAACATTGTTTCCGGCCCAGAAAGGCTCAGCGACAACTTCGGAATTGGGTTTGGTTTGCTTTGGTTCACATAGCGGCGCTGAGACAATTGCCCGCTAACAAAGTCGACCGACTTTGACTTTTGATTTGACAACCGAACTATCGACTTCAGGTGCGGACAATTAAGGGCAAACTTTTCCTTCTAGTTTTACTTTGAGCTTGCAGGACAACGGTCGAACGGCACCTAGCAAGCATGCCAAGCTTAATTTCATCGTGTCTCTCCCTACATGTGGCTAACGAACGTTTTGACGTCGTCGCGGAGCATCCGTGGAGTAACGATCGTCAACGTCAAGGGTTCTGTATGGGGGCGTCTCCCACTAAAATCCCCGAAGCAGAATAACTGCCCTGCCAGGTCAGCTCTGATCGTCAACTTTTCACATTTGACTAGCCGGGGCACGGGAGGCTGTCTGCCGCCATGACGAACTCTCGTCAAGGGTTTGGAAGGATGATTAGGAAATAGAGGCAGCCAAGTGAGAGGCTGATGAGACAAACTAGGAAGCGACCCATGATCTTTCACCTAGAGGGATAATTTCGAGCTGCATTTGGAAACCTTGTGGAGGTTTGCGATCGGCATCTTCGGGGAATTGTTGAGGGTCATGATCCTCTCCATGAGGATGTCATGATAAGTCTTATTCGTGCATCGACCTCATGTCCTCCAGGTACTTAAGCCTTTGACAACTCCGCCAGAATAGAGACTTTTCTTCATCCAGCTTCAGCATTCTCACTCAGTCACTCTTTTCAGACTATCCAGCTCTTTCAGCTCTGTCTCTTCGTCATTCTTTAATCCAACTTACACCACACTCTTTAACTAATTCAAACCAACCCCCCCAACCGCAAAAATGAAGTTCCTCAACCTCGGCCTTGTCGCCATCTCCTCCCTCTTCGCCACTTCCCTCGCGGCGCCTGCCCTCCCGGGCCTCCCTACTGATGTCACCGATGTCGCGAAGGTCCCCGTCGTCCACATCCCCGTTGTCCCCGAGACCGACGCCCCCGTCAAGCGCACTGAGGTCGTTTACACCAAGATCCAGTACACCATCGTCGAGGTCAAGAAGCACTGCTCCACCATCAACTCCACCGTCGACGGTGTCACCAAGGGCCAGATCGCCCAGAAGAAGGCCGACATCATCAAGCTCGTCAAGAGCGAGGTCACCATCATCATCAGCCTGATCCACTCCCTCGTCGGCGACATTGTCGAGTGCCTTGGCGAGACTGTCGAGATTGTCGGTGAGGAGAAGGAGAAGATCATCTCCTGCGTCCTTGAGCTCATCTTTGACATCATCTTCTGCCTGAAGCATGTCATCAAGGTTCTTGGCTGCAGTAAGTTTACAAAACAATCCACGACCCGTCAGAGTGACTCCCGCTAACCATTCAATAGGCATCTTCGAGCTCCTCGGCCCCATCATCTTCGTCCTCCTCACCGTTGTCTTCCACCTCCTCTGCTCCCTCAACGGCCTCATCGAGGGTCTCTTGCAGCTCGTCTGCTCCGTCCTTGGCGGTGTCATTGGCCTCCTCCTTGAGGTCCTTGCCGGCCTTCTGCCCATCGTCCTTGGCCTCGTCGGGGGTATCCTCAAGGCCATCAACCTTGGCGGCCTTCTCTGCAGCGTCGGCAGCATCTTCTAAATTTCTGTGCTCACTAGCATTAAAATTAACTAGAAACGCTCTTCGATTGGTTTAGTACATGGTAGCCGGCCAATATGGATATAGAGCACTCAGGTGCAAACACTTAATACCACCTTTCGAGTAGATATTTCACGTCAAATATGTTACTTGGAATGGAAAACATATATTTACAACTTACTCTGCAACGTCTCTTTTTCCGTGATGCCATCAACTTCGTTTGACCGCCAGAGCCGTAAGGTAAAGCCAAATCTTTTGAACAGGTACCGTATCAGTTGGCAGCATAAAATCAGGGCGGCAGCTCTGGGTACTGGGGCGGGTCTTAATTATGGTCATCCATGATCTCGTTCGTGACTAGCATTGACTTGTGCATCGAATCCATTGTAGTGGGCTCATCCTGGGATGCCCAGTTTAAGAAAGATCTGACACAGGCCGCATAGTGTCAGGTGTTCAGATGATGGAAGGCGTGTGATCTATTACCGGTCGTTAAGGGACGAAGATCTCCAGTAGTGGCCAGGTTGCTCATAGGACTCTTCTAAAAAAGCACCAACGGCATTAGACTTGGGTCAGACGTGTAATGTCTGCAAGTCTACGATCTCGAAATGCCAATGTCGCTAGCCAATTCGACACGTACATATATAAAAAGGTTGCCAGAACGAGAGCCATAGCCGCGAGAGGCGCCAGAATTGAAAAGATAGTAAAACCATAAGAGGCCGACTGAAAGGCTGCATTATCAGCAAGATGTGTAGTAGCCAGACCAACTTGCATCGCTGTGAGAACCACAGCGATATAAACTGTTGTGGAGGCGAGCCACGCGAACTGGTCGTGAAAGAAATCCCCATAGCGATTCCACGGAGGCATGTAAGAACTCAAGGAAGCCAGATACTGCAGCTTGTTCAACCGGCTGAGGCGCAGCTCTCCGTAATAGAAGCGCTCATCGATCCGCCCGTAGATGGTCTGCGTACTCAGCTCCGTGGCGAATTCCCTCCAGTCGTCCCATTCAACTTCCTTGGGAATCAAGCGGTTGTCCTTCGCAAGAAAGAAGTCGCTCTCGTGGCAGATCAGAGCAGCGTAGGAGAACAGGAACCCCAAGGCACACCTCCAAAGTCTCTGGCGATCGCAGGGTGTCAATGTGGTTCGTGAGCACCGGTGACTTTGGCAAGAAAGACAATGTGTCCAGAAATTGGGTTCCAGCAGAAATCGTGGAATGGGTTTGATGTGGATGAGCCCCGTCGTCCAGACGAGATGGAGATCCATCTGTTCGGCTACGACAATTTCCCGGCCCAGCATCCGTTGATAGTGTAGCGGGCGTGTCGGGGTTGGCCGTCCCGCAAACCATAGCCGCGGATTCAGTTGGACTAAACGTCCAAGCCCCAGCTCTTTCTCCAGGAAGGCGCTGTTGTGTGGTGTCGCAGGAGCGAGGTCAGAATTGTCTGAACCCGTCCGGTAGGAGACTGGAAGGAGGTTTTGCAACTGGTCTGGAGAGGATGCTTTTATCAGAAGCTGGGTTTTATAGGGAGCAAGCTACAGTGTCCATTGCCAGGTCAGTTGCATCCCTCCATTCGGCATCATGAGAATAGAGTAGTACCTGAGCTTCACCTTCTTCCTTCGTTGACGGCATCTCCATCTGCGTTATCTGTTTGGTAGCGAACACCCGTGATGGCATGTAGTCAACCTGAGAGAGAACAGACGGAAATGAGCGAGCTCCGACGATGTCGAAGCCGCTTCAAAACGAACCAAGGTGCTGGAGACTATTTTCCCGCGATTAACCTATCATTCCCGTTTTCTCGAGGGTGTAGTGGTCATCTCGACAGCTGAAAAGTCTCACATTCCATTGGACACAGAAGGACCAAGCAGGGTCTCCTGCATTAGGTGATGGTACTACAGAGGCATTCTCGCTTTTGGAAGACCTCATAGGACAGCCTGATCTCATCCGCCCCCCAAAGTCTCGAAGGAGGAATTGTCGCGCGGATTATCATGTGCTGCTGACATCCAATCCATGTACATACGCGAAGAATTGGAGTGAAAAGGAATGTATCCGCAACCTGAAAGGCTTAAAAAGGACAAATCACATGCTTTGAGGTAGAAAATGAAACCCACCTGTTCGAGGGTCTCGTAATCCGAGTAGTCTTGGCCAACCAAATTCCAACTCCATGCTGCGAAAAACAACTTAGCTCAGCTGCCTGAATATTGTTATCGTGCTCTGAAAAGGCTTCCTAAAACCTAGTAGAGCCTTCTTGGGTCCGCCCTCGCCTTCTCTTGCGCGAAATTCAAGATCTCTTCTCGTTCCTCCACTACTATTGATTGACATTCATAGGCAAGATTCAGTATTGGTATGAGCGGGCACACAGAACCATGTCTGCAAACCCTCAAGTCACAACAACCCCAATTCTGGGGCTGGAAATACTCCGAAGCCCACCGGATCCCACTGTTGAGTAAGTCCAGCTAAATGTCATAAGCAGGACAATTCCGTTGATGCATGCGACAGTATTGTGGCCATTCATGGCCTCGGTGCGAGCCCAGAGAAGAGTTGGCTCTACGAAAAGGAAGGTTCCAAGAGCTATCATTAGCTGAAAGACGATTATGGGCTTGCCAAAGACTTTCCCAGTGCTCGCATTATGCTCTTCGCATATAGCTCGGCATACGCGAAACGTTTCAAGATGAAGCAGTATATGGACAACCTAGCAGCCGAGCTTCTCGAGGCCCTGAATTTGAGAAGAGAGGAACAGGTAATCAACCCAACGGGGTCAGAGTCTTTGACAGAATTTTGTGCTGAAAAGAATGTAGAAATGCGCCAGGAGACCAGTCGTAATGCTTGGGCATAGCATGGGCGGACTGGTAATTGCGAAAGCATTGTGCCTCGCGGAAAGTGAACGGCTCCACTATCCAGACATGTACGAAAGCATCACAGGCTGCTTATTCTTTGGAACACCCTTCAACGGTGCGCCTGTTGCAGAAGTAGCCGAACATTGGGCCAAGATGCAAGTCAAAGAAAACACTGGCAAGGCGGTCGACTCGCAGCTCCTGATACTACTCAAGCCTGGAAATGAGAGCTTACGAGAGCTGAAACGTGGTTTTGTGCATTCTGGCGGCAAGCTATCCCAGAAGGTCGAGGTTCATTGCTTCTTTGAAGAACTGAATACAAATTGGACAGACATCATCCAAAAGCTAACGAGTGAGAATTTTCCCGAAGACATGCTTGACAAGTTGCGGTCAAAGGTTTGCGAACCAAAGCTTCGAGACTCGCAAGAACATTGAAGCTAACGTGCCACAGGAATCTGCTGAATTTGTCAGCCGAGACTCAGCAAGTCTTGATTCTTCCATGGAGACAGGCCTCTACAGAGCCCACAGAGATCTGGTCAAGTTTGAGTCATTCAAGGATCCCCAATACCAACGAGTGAGAGGACCACTCAAAAGGATTATCCAGAGTGCTCCGCGAGTTGCCAGAGGGCGGTTCAACTGTACCCGCGAAACCGCAATACCGCAATAGACAGCCAAACCTGGAGAAGAGTCATCGAAAAACTAGCTGGCTCAGACATGCAGAAAGCCTACCCCAACTTGTCGCGGCGGCTGACCTCTAGATCATGGCTGCTCGATGATCCGTTGTGGAAGGAGTGGTTGGTCCTCTCCAAGTGAAAAAATGTCGGACTGCTTTCTGTACATCTATGGACCAAAGGGTAAGGGAAAGACCAACGCATCTGTTGCCAGTATACAGTCGATCAAGGCCGCAATCAGAAAAGCGGAAGATGATGACTGTAACTCTGTCCATCGTCCAGACCTATTGGCCTACTACTTTTGCAATCAAACGCCAGACCGTTCAACTGCCGAAGACTTACTCAAGTCTTTGCTACAACAGCTCTGCCGACAGCAGGCGGTTCTCGCTACCTATGCGAAACATTTTCTCAAGGATTCGAATAACGAGTCTGCACACACGGTACATCAAAGCGTGGAGCATCTCTGGTAGTGCTTGAGAGATATGCTCACAGATGGTACCATCGGGACCATCTTCTTCGTTATCAATAATCTCCACGAGCTTCCGGACCCAGACACAAACGAATCGACCAAAAGATTGCTGGCCTTCATTGGTGCTGACATTCAGCGCCTGACCCCTGAAAAGGGCAAACGAGCATCAACTCGGTGGTTATTCACCAGCCGTGAACGCAAGTCAATCCAAAAACACCTGAAGCCGCATCATACTGTGCATCGCATTGATCTCGAGGATAAAAAATATGGCAAAAGCTTGAGGTCAGAGCTAAAGCAGCATGCCCATATCCAAGTAGACGAACTTCAAAAGGAGAAGGGATGCACCAAAGCTATCTCCTACTTTGTCGAAAGCGTCATAGGAACTCGTGCCGAGGACACCAAATGGATTAACGTGGCCGTTGTGGGCCTAGCAGCACTTCCCCCTGGAACAAAGGATGGTTATATCCGACGCATGCTGGAACGCGCGCCGCAAGATTTTAACACACTTCTTCACGATGCGTGGTCATCGGTACGTTGCCAGAATTCGGAATTGAAAAATTTGGAGATTCGTTATGGATTTATTGATGGCTGTGGTTGATTAGGATTAGCTGAATGGGCATCAAGATTCTCAGGCCTGATGTCGATGACATCGATTGCATCAAAGAGCTACTCAGAGCCTTGATTCTTGCGTATAGGAACCCTACGGATCTCGAACTTCTGGTATTGATCGGCTCATCCCCGTATGATGAGGAGCATAGACATCAGTTGCAGCATATGGTGGAAAAGTGCAGTCCACTTCTCGTTCAGGCTCGACATGGCCGCGAAACAACCATTGGGTTTGTCAATATTGATGTGAAGAACCATCTCTTGAACAATTCAGACAACTTATTGGACCTGTCGAAAGATGAGCACGACATCCAACATGGCTTTCTTGCTCTGAGATGCTTAATTAAGGTCTCAGAGCGCCTCTCGTGCTCGCCAGAAGGCCTGATGTCGAATAACAGACCGGCAATGCCAATATCTCAATATCAGGAGTCACAGGAGGTTCAACCCACGAAGACAGCGGGTTCCGTCATTATGGAGACCTCGGAAGCGGAGAACATACGTCGTGACAGTTCAAGTAGTCCCTTTGACTCAGACACGGCTCAAACAGAAGAGCAAGGGGAATTCTTGGCGCTTCCTTACGCTACAAGCTTTTGGCTCGAGCACGCAGGCCAAGCAACTACCGATGTCACCCGTCGTCTCTCTCGAGAAACTGCGTTCTGGGAGGCGGGATCCTCAGTCATGATTCGATGGTTGAATGAGTACGAGCGGTTGACTAAAGCATTCACGTCGCGTGACATCTCTGCAAAGGATCTCAACGCCCTACATGTTGCAGCAACACTCGGCTATCCACTATTGGTTGAATCTCTATTGGAAGCCGGGCACAAAGAAGATAAAACCAAGTATGACTCGCTGAGGAACCAGCCGGTGAGTATTTCCGACTTAATTTGGCCATGATGGAGATGCTTGTGATCAGCATCAAGGTTAACATTGCTTAGCTTCACCTGGCCGCTAGTTTTGGCAAGACCGAAATCATTGATCAGCTGCTTGACGCAGGAGCCGAAGTCGATGAGTCGGGACCAGAACGAAGAAACGACACCCCGCTCGCTATGGCCGCTTATTTACTCGGGGAGCGTTCGGGCTATGTCAAAGTTGATAGCCAGGGACGCGAACAGGGATACATGCTCAGCTAACATCGGGCCTGTTGTCAACGCAGCAATCTCCTCTGATAATAGTGCCGCGGTGACTGAGCTTATCAAATTAGGTGCCAGATTGAGTTTTAAGGATGGGCGGGAGAAAATCCCGATCAAAGCGAGTCTAGCGATGAGAATAACACGACCTCTGAGGAGCCGTCGTGGATGTCACCGCTAGCTCTGGCAGCCCTCATATCGGACATTTCCATGTTCAATGCCATCCTTGAAGCTGCAGCAGATAATCTAACCCCTAATGAACACAGCAAAGCCCTCATAATGGCATCTCATTCTGGCAGAATCGAGATTGTGGAGAAGCTTCTGGGTTACGAACACGAATCACACATCTTCAAGGCTTCCTTAGAGATAGCCACAAAAGAGCAGAATTGGGATGTGATCCGTCTCATACTAAAGAAGTCCACAGGTTTGGACTGCGAGATCCCTTTCAGAGCCGCTTCGAAAGATAAAGAATACTTGGAAGATGTTCTTGAGCTTTGTTGGGAGCATGCGGATGGCTCTATAGGGCAAGAAATCTTGGATGACTGCCTCTATATCGCGACTGACCTCGAGAAAAAGGAGACGGTTGAGCAGTTAATCAAATTCGGAGCGAGTTGCAACGCACTCGGATCAGAGTAGGTTGCTCTACATTGCCTGCCCAGTACCTTACCATCGTAATGCTTCCATTCGTTGCTGACTGGATACAAAATAGATTTGGAAATGCCTTGACTGCCAGTGCTTACGACGGCACTGTGTCAATCGCCGAGATTCTGTTGGGACATGAGGCTGATGTGAACGCCCCAGAAGGCTATGCTCTCCAAGCAGCAGCAACGCAAGGACATTTGCCAATGGTCGAATTACTTGTGAAACATGGCGCGAATGTCAACCTCGCCAGTGAGCGGCGCGTACCCTGTACGGCACTGCAAGCCGCTTGCGACTAGGGAAATCTCGATATTGTCTGCTTCTTGTTAGAGAAGGGAGCTAATCCTGATATTGGTGGCGGAGAGAACGATAGGCCAATCTTTTCAGCAATCTTCCAGGGAAACATGGACTTGCTCGAACGCTTGTTGCAATGCGAGAACCTGGACTTGGAGGTCTCTGGAGGGCCGCAGAACAAGACACCGATCCATTACGCCGCCCTGCACCTCCCTGTTGCCGCATTCGACAAGATCATCGAACACGGAGCTCCTGTCGACATCATTGACGCAGAAGACAGTACAGCACTTATGGAAGCTGCGATGATCGGAGATTCGGAAGCAGTCAAAAGTTTGCTGGAGCATGGGGCAGATGTCTTGATCGAGAACTCCTTCGGGCAGACGGCTCTAGACATAGCAGCTCAGCTGGGCGAAACCGAGTGTGTTCACCTTCTCGCAGCGAGAGCGGGCGCAATCTTGCGTCGCTTGAAGAGAGCCGCAGATGAAGGCGACGAGAGTGCTCGTGAGCTGATTAACGCGGAAAAAGAGAGCCGTTCTGATGATATGTCTCGAGCTCCGCCGAAGACCTTTGACACTGTCGAGGCGTGGTCCAGTTTTCATAGTCGAGGGCATGCTAGAGACAGTAATGAAGATGATGCCAGCGCTACCGGGGATGGTGTTGAGAATGGTGCTGAGGATGGTCCTGAAGATGTCGTTGAGGATAGTGCCGAGGATGGTGTCAATGAGGATGCTGAAGCAGTCACTGAGGATGCCAGTGGGGAAGGGAGTGGAGTTGAGAACAGATATTATGTTCAATGATGAAGTGACAGAATGCCGCATCATTGTCACATTTATCGAGAGACGGTCACAGGTTTCGTCCGAATTACTGTAGTGGACGGACGTAATGCCGAGAAGAGGCGTTGGGGATACCGAATTTCTATTGATACAATACTAGACCCTCCTCATCTCTTGCCTCCTGCCTCATCTCTTCACTCGAGCAAATACACAGCTCCCAACTGGTGGCATTGGGCTGTTCCCCCACGCCCCAGTAGTAGCACTCGTCAGGATTAGAGTCCACTATCGCGTACCTACGAGCAATTATCCAAGGGTCAAGAAAGGTTGTCGTAGGCTCTTTATCGCGGACCGCCGCATCCTCGCATTCAGAACATGTCCGCGGTAGATCAATGGGCTTCATACCCAGATCCCTGGCTCTCTTCTCGAGGTATTCAACGTAATAGTTTCGGTTGGGGCTGTCTGGGTATCTCGGGCTTTGCGGAAACCTTGGACTTCGTTCCTCCTTCTGTGTTGCCTGGTTCAGGAGCTCTAAGCATGGCTTTGGCGCAAGTTCGTCCCAGAGGTCTCTGTAGTCGCCCGCGATGCACGTCATAGCGACTTGCAAATGCATATCAGGCCGACGGCGGACCAGTTCTCTCAATGTCACCTCGGCAGGGAGCAATGGCCACCATATCAGATGTGGCATAGCGGCTTCAGCCGAGTTGTAGGGCGCGATATGTGACAAATCGTTGACCATGATGAATCGGGCGAGGATGGCTGTCTTGATTGCATAGTCGCCATATTCTATTTTCTGGAGAGACCACCACTTGGCAAAGGTGGTGTTGTGGTAGATGCCGCGGATGACGGCCGCTTCTTCGTCGTGAAGCATCCTCGGCCGGCGGAGGCGTACATAGCGCTCTATGTTGCCCTCATATGCAGCCATGAGGATCAAGGCGTCCTTATTGGTAGTCGGTAAGTGCGAGAAAATGGGGGTGTAAAAGAGCGCGATGTGCTCGGGAGCCAGTTCCTCAACGTTGGTTGTCTTTGATGAAGACTCATCAATGTTGAAGTCCTCAGTGATGTTGAAGTAATGGTTTCCCCAGTCCTTGTAATCTTTCAGCCCAACTCGAACGTCCAAGGAGGACCGGACTGCCGTATCGCCGTTCATGAAGGCAGGTGACAACGGGTTCTTTGAGTTGCTTGAACGGGTGTAGTCGCTGAGAATGGCGTAACAGACAGGTTGGCGCATGATATTGTTAAATATGATCTTGGATCCTTTTTTCGAGATGTTGTCCCTAGCTTCCTCGGCAACAGAGACTTCGGGGAGAAGACCAAGCTCGCTGTATAGATCGTCGTACCCGGCGACTGCACAGGCCCGCCCAACAAGATATCGCAAATCGGGGTAGTGCGTCGACAATGCTCGGTAGGTATCCTCGCTAGCAATGTCTGGGTACCAAATACAATAAGGCTTCTCATCATCGGACGTCATGTTCGGGATGATGTTACTCATGATCAGTCGGGCGTTGCGGGCACGGGCGAACGACCTATCATCTGAATCCAAGCAGAGCTTGCGGACTGGCTCTGACATGGCAAACGCCTCGTTGTGGCGGATGCCATGAATTACGCATGTCGACATCCATGTTTTGTCGAAAGTGGCCGGCAGCCTCGTACCGCGGAGTGCTTGCACGTGGTCGTCGCCCGGAGGTGGTTGAACGTGAGCTTGGTAACGTAGAAGGGTGTTTTCATCTTCTTGATGATTATTCTTCCCCTCTAGGTATTGAGAGGAAGACGACATCTTTATCGTGAATGAAATGTTTCTGTTGAGAGGAGGGACATGTGATAGGCAATGAAATGAAGGGAATGATAAGATAATGGTAATTCTGCTAGCTTTGCGGAGTCAAAATGGCCTCAATGCAGACCCGCTGTGATTGTTCTGTAGCCAGGGTTCAGAAGTCACAACCAACACGAGGTAACCTCTATCAATCCCTGTCGACAACTCAACTAAGCTTTCTCATGCATCTTTATGGACACAGGTGTGGGCAGTTGCCATTCCCCGGCCAGCCAAAGACAGAACCATGGTTCTATTGCTGCCCCACGGAAACTACATGTCACCAAGTCAATCGTACGTCATGTTGTGATTAGACGATTTTATCAGCTGTTGGGTTCAACGTTGAACAAAAGAATAATTTGGAGATCAGATGGGATGTCGAAAGATTGCAGTCAGAACTTCCATTTTTGTATGCAATAAATTTATAAAGACAATATCAAGGGATTGCTCAATCCAATTACTTTCTCGTACACCAATAGCTACTACAAGCATCAACAGCTCAGCTGGCCCAATTAAGTCACTATCAACCCTTCCAGTCCACATCTTATGGCCGCAGTACGTGGATCGAGGTTTCCAGATCCACAAGCAAAACTCCCATCGTTGAGTTGAACTCGTCTTCGGCAACCTTGGCTCTTCCGTTATTGCTTGTGATTTCTATCATCAGTCAAGGTTACGGCTCATATGCGTCGTCTGCCACACAGCATCGTCTCGATCAATATCTAAAACGACGAATCCCTGCCGTTCCCAGAACTTGATCGCTCCCGGCAGGAACGGATGAGTATGAAGATACAACTGTTTCAGGCCCGCTTCTCTCGCTGCCTTCTCCAAAGCCGAAACTAATCGGGATGCCAATCCGCCGCGCCGCCAAGTTGGGACCACGAAAAGCCTCACAACTTCAACAACGCCATCGGGCAGTAGAGTGAGATGAGAAAACCGGTAATCGTAGTGTTGATATCCAACCGTCGCTATGATTCGGTTTTCTGATCGCGCGACGATAAAGGCGCCATCTGGGTGATCGAAAAATATCTTCTGGAACGTTGCGAGATCTTGCTCAGCCTTCATGGCACGCCACTGCTCATCCAGATGCGGGTACATGTCCACGCGTGCTTTCTGGGTGAGTTCCAGAATTTCTGGGATGTCGTCTATCGTCGCTAGCGAAATTTGGATATCCATGATGTTTTTCTGGGTGAGCTGATCTTGTCGGCTTATCGGGGCTAGTCGAATGAATTGAGGCCAAAGTGGTGATCGGCGGGTTTGCCCGAGGCAATCCGTGGTGGGCGATTTGACGATGGGGTGTTTACGTGTAGGACAACTTAAGAAAGGACATGAATACGGATCAAAGAGATTTACGAATAGATAGGCCTTCTATTGATATTTAAACACAGTGCTTAATAGGTGATTAAGTTTGAGAGATTGATTAGATATAGCGAGATCGGCGCCTTCATTATCTCGGCGTGCCCCACAGACTATTCGCTTGACCTCGAATCGCAGGACAAAAGCTGACTAATAATTGCCTCATAAGTTTGCCAAGGCGCAACCAATGATGTTGAACTAGGTTTCCCTTGCGAAATGCCGATGTTCTCGCAACGAATAATTTCGCGATATTACCCGTTGAAGTCTTACAAAGAAGAACAGACCACATCGTTCATACGAGTGTGAACCTGGATGGCTGTACTGACCGTTAACTTTGGATCTATAATCCAGTATTTGTGGCCTACTTGTGATTCACCGTTTCAGACTGTAACGATTTGGAGACAATAGAGCAGCCAATGGCGCCTTCCCACATTGCCGTGATGTCGCAGACCACATGGAACAGTGTTTAGAGAGCGAAAGCTCTCATAATCGGAATAATAATTAAACACAAGCAATCAGTCTGGGCATATCTTCACTGCTCAGCTTCAATCCATCCTGTCTCGGGGTATATCAAAGTGAACCTATCATCAGATTCAGGAAGCTTGAGCGGAAGTTTCGAACCATCCCCCCAATCAATCTTGGCGTCAAGCCCGAGCTCAATTGAGATTGAGGCATGCACTCGGTTTGTGTATCAGTTGATTTTTCGAATGTAAGTTAAATGCGATACGAATCAATGACCTGTGAACAGATAACTTTAGTAGCGTAAGCCAAGTAGATTGTAGGTCAGCACAATTGATATGGATGGTCGCGAGATGGGAATTCTTTATCCAACCAAACACCAGCCATTCTAATCGCAGGCCGATTAAGATTAGTCTACAACGTAATATGAAACAGTATGACAATCAAGAGTTGACTTTCTAACATTGTGGCTTTGGAGGAAGCAGATTTTGCAAGTATAATTAGCATTGTTGATACACGTTGATCGTATCGAGGTATGATGTACATGGATGAGGTTATGTGCAAGGTGATTGAAGATTGACATCGCCAATTAGGCACAAGGTCTGGAAACTCCAAGAACCGACAAGTCTTCATGCCTTGAAATATCCCCTCCATAGCCTTTCTAAAAACCTCTCCGGGTCGTAGTTATCGGAAACCTTTTTCAAACGGTCGTGGTTCTCGGATCCATAGCCTCCATAGACATCCTGATGTTTGCCCGCGTAGTTCATGTAAATGTACTTTGCTGCAAGACCTCTCTCCTCTGCCAGAGCATCAATCTCATCAATCAGCTTCGTGACACTTTCCTCCACAAGGCAATCCAACTTAGACGTCTCCCAGTGCGTGGTGACCTGGATATGAACGAGCGGGCCATCTTCAGGCGCGAGCCCGAGGGCATTGCCGCCATTCTTCTGCATCGACTCGATGATGTTGATTGAGATCGGCTGATATACGAGCAGAGGTGACAGAGTTGTGTTTGTTTCGCCGGCGGCAGCCATGAGATCCTGAGCATGAGCCTGCCACAACGGGATAATGTCCTGAAGGAACTGTGCCGAGGCCTTTTTGAGGTAGACAGAAGTACCTGACCACGACTTGCGCATACCATAGGGTTCTGAAAGGTTGATCATATGAGTAGAGATGTTGGCCACCAGTGTCGTTGTTGAAACAGCACCGGGAACGGCTATCGCGTCAGCGAAGACGGGTGGCACATCTTCTGCAACCACCGGAGGTTTACTGTGGTACATGTAGTTCGCAATGATGTCGCCATAGCCTGGAAAGTTCGCAATCACGAAGAACGTGTGTGCATCGTGGTCTGATGGTAGACCATCAACAATCAGGTCGACGAATGCGGGCACGAGATCTGAACTCGAAGCTAGAGTGTATATGGGGTTGTAAAGCCACACATCTCCCTGTTCAAACGCGACGAGGTCGAACCGGGTCACGACGCCAAAGTTAGAGCCTCCACCCCCACGAAGTGCCCAGTATAAGTCGGGGTTCTCAGACGGGGAGGCGTCAACAATCTCACCGGACGCCAGGACGACTTCGAAATTACGCACGTTGTCGCAAGCCCATCCATACTCGCCCGAGAAGAAGGAGATACCGCCTCCTAGGATAAGCCCGCTGACGCCGACATCGTTCACCCTGCCCCCGACAACGGCGAGGCCCAATGGATCGAGCACTTGTGAGACGTTGTACCAGCGGTTCCCGGGTCCAATAGACACGGTCTGACGGTCATCTGACACAGTCACCTTGTTGATGCGTGCGAGGTCGATGGTGACACCGTCTTCGATATTCGACCCTCCTGCGAACGCCGTGTGACCGCCGCTCTTGACTGTGAACTGTGCTCCGAGAGAAGTGAGAGTCTTGATAATCTCGGAAACATCTCCTGTGCTTCCAGGCATTACGAAGCATGATGGATGAACCTCAGCTTGTGGTGCTGACCAGTAGTTGTTCGAAATGGCGTACTGCGTCGAATTGGGATATGACACCTTTCCTGGTAATCGATCGGAGAGAACCATGCACTGAAAATTATGTCACATTAGCTTGGTTTTCCCTTGCTAGATTTCTGAAAAGCGTACATACTGCATCGCCAGATCTCAGGTGCAAGTTAAAAAGATCGGCCATAACGCCTAGCTGCATCGCAGCAATAGACGCCGGTCCGGCGAGTGAGGTTTTCATCTCCAAAAGATGCCCTTGATAAACCTAGGATTACGGATAGGCGTATTTGTCCAAACGCGGTCTGATATTCTTGCACACTGGGAAACGAAACTTTTCCATTGCCACGAGGTCATTCTCCATCTTTATGGCTCACTGGAAAGCAAAGTCGTTGTGTCTGAGATTAGCGAAGTAGCGCGTGGTCAACAAACATTCCAATGGACTCCGCCAAGCACGCGAGCGACAGAAGGACGTCAACGGTTCCATAACCGCGTCGATGATTGGTGTGGCCATTGAAGCTTAACACATTTCGCCCGCGTCCAACGCAGCAGTCCTCAACGAGACTAACGATTTAGGGCTGGTGCTGATGGTTCCGGTCTGGGGTTGCATTCGCGTGGCGCGGGTTGGAGTAGCTCCGGCACGCACCTCTGCCGGGGTCAATGGTCGAGTCCCAGGGGTTTGGCAAAGAGCAAACATCAGCAATCGTACCATAACCAGCGGCTAAAGCTCTAAATCGTTCATCTCGGATAGATTCCATCCGGCGCAAATTATCGCATAATGTGGGCGGCAGTTGGTCACGTGGGCGGAACAACATGTGTTGCGCCGTTGGTCCGCGTTGTCAACCATCCAACGGAGCAGGCTTTAAACGATAGCACGGTTGCCAAGAGTCTTTGAAGACGTTTGAACTTGGTTTTTGAACAAAATCTCGCGTGGCGCAATTTAACTTCATATCCTGACCGGATTTCCCGTGCGTGGATCGCCGTGGTTGGCTGGAAGGTTGCGATTTGATCTTACTGGCGACGTAATCAAAAAAGCAAACCGACTGACCAGGGAACTATTGAATGAACAAACATTCAAACAATTTAACAGTTGAGCAGACAAACATACAAACACTAGGCATGGGAGAATGCAACTCCTGCGTTGGAATACTGTGATCTACATCCTCCAAGTTACGGATTGGATCCGGGCCGTTGTGGTTGCTCAAGCATCAATTTAGTCCTAGATGGACCACGCATTTACTCCATCTTCTGAGAACTAACCTGGCATGTAAGATCCTGATGAGAAACAACCTACTCTCCAAAAACCAGTCTGGATTTGTGCGCAATGTGCCATTCTGGGACTCGGTCACTGTCGTTGGAGTAGTTTCAGGCTCCACTCAACTTTTGATGGTAGTTTTCAAGGCCATTTGGCCGTATGTTGAAAGAGTTGAGTAGACGGATGGCCCAAGATCCAGTAGGCAGCAAGTCTGACTTGACCGACGAGTAATGTCTATGAAGAATACTTGGACTTTCTCGGATGACGGCAGCTCAGAATGAGAACAAATCTCAAGACCCGGCATCATAACATTAGCTAAGGCGGAGGGGGACAGTCATCATATCTTTCAGGGGCGGAGGAGAGGCTCTGAAGGCATGGAGTTCCATGAGAGTAGCTGAAGTGTCAAGTGTAGTCAAATAAATACCTTCGACAAAGAAAAGAATTGCCCGGATCCTCTCTTTTCTCATTGGCCTTAACATCGTTTCCTTGACCATCGCTTAGATGTACCAGCAATTTTAGTCCTGAAACAACCCGGCGGGCTGCCAGGTCGTTTAGATCAGACGACAGCGGGTCCCCGCTGTACGGCATTGATGGCCTGCCGCTTGCTTTACCTCAGACTTAAGCATAGTAGATCTTATTGGGGTCGCTGATCATAGCGCACGTCCTATAGAAAGAGTAAGGGAGGCCCCTATGAAAAGTCTTTTCACAGCCCATAGGCTTTCATCAGGTTTTGCAACCGAGTTGCAGCTTTAGCACCTTGCGTCATGGTCATCGTGTGGCCATGCCGCTCGGAGAGTCGATAATTGCCGATACCAGCATTTCTTATTCATCTACTTGTTTTCGATAGACTTTGAGAAAAGCTTAACTCTGCAAGCGTGTCACAAGTATGGTGTACAACGTAATGGTCAAAAATTGGATTTTTTTGTATACCGGTACAAGTAGCGCAATCAAGCCTCTACTGCGCTCTCCAGCTGGCTCAACGAGCCTAGTATGTTCGTTCCTCTAAAGTAGGTAGTATGATACAAAGAAGTGTTCGACACGTGGTCTATGTACAACAACGCCGCTGCTCAACTCCACAAATGCTGTGATGTTTTTGATTTATGCGCGAACGAAACGCGACTTGGTGGACCAACCCCAGGACTCAACGTCACGCTTGCTCATGGCGGCAACGCTCTCGGCGTAGTCGCCGGTGCCGTGGGAGGGGTCAGCGTCGGTGGCCTTACAGGTAGGGCCAGAGTTGTAGGTGCCGAGGGCGCCGTCGACGGAAGAGAACTTCTGCTTCTCCTTGGTGGTGGCGAGCATGTTGGTGGCAGCCTCAGTGGTCCAGCCGTTGATGAAGTCGCCGTGGGAGCACCAGGCGGGGCCGCAGGCGAGCTTGAAGGGCGCGGTGCCGCTCCAGCCGTTGGGCAGAACCTTGCGGAGGTCGTAGCGGATGGAGAATCGGAGCTGAGGCATAGACTTCATGCCGGAGGGGCAGCTGCCACCGCGCTTGGTCTTGTAGGCGGTCTCGAGGGTCTCGGTGTTGACGCACTGAGGGAAGTAGAGGAGCTGCTGGAGGTGGGTGCCGCAGGTGGAGGAGGGGAAACCGTTGGCGTCGGTGCTGCCGCCGCCGCCGTTCTCGCAGGCCCACGAGGACTGGGCGTCGGCGATCATGTCGCCCTCGGTGGTGGCGGTGGCCTTGCCGGCAACCATCTGGAGGTTCTGGGGGATAGCGACCTCGGCCTCAGTCTCGCCGAGGTTGTAGTAGGCACTGAAGCGCGAGAGAGGCATAGGCTCATAGGTCTTGCCGCCGTCGGTGGTGTAGAGCGGCGTGGGGATCCAGTAGACGGATAAGTCGTTGGGGTTCTCGGCGTTGGTGCAGCCCTTTTGGAGTTCGGCGCTGGTCTTGGTGTTGATGGTGACGGCGTCGGAGCCGAAGAAGGAGTGCAAGTGAGACTTGTCGTACTGGCCGGGGTAGACAATGGGATCGATGTTCTTGGTCATGAAAGGGGAGGCAACGTTGACCTGGGTGTAGGCCTGGGCCAGGCCGGCGAGGAGGCCGGTAGCGAAAAGAAGGGAAGACATCCTGTGTCTGTAAAACGAACGAAGAAGTTTAAAAAAGTGAGTAAAAGGTAGGGAAATAAGGAGGGAATGCGACAAGGAACGAAACGTTGGAGAGCAAGAGAATGACCGAACAGTAAGCCATCATGAGACGAATGCCCTTCCAACTTCTTATAAAGTATTCTCAGCTCAACTCTCAATACTGGACCATGGCCCATTGCTGTGCCTTGTCGTCCAGAAAGGGATACCCGACGTAATCAAGCCCCTTCTAAATTTCCGACCAAGTTTCACGCCATCGCCTTTGGCAGCGGCATGCAGCCGAAAAGGGAACCACGTTCGTGGGGCATCCCGTTTTGTCCAAAGTGAATTAACTTGGCAGAGCCGCACGATGCCTGCCATGGATTAGTTTCCAAAAGTTGATTGGACATGGACCACACTCAAGATCACTAGCGTCTGTGTTATTCCATTGTTATCCGCTTTTTCGTCCGATGCGACGATGAGAACAGTCCGGGAGATCAGCCCATTCGTAAATTCCCAGCAACAATAGCCGGGGACTCTTCTATTTTCCACCACGATCTATGACTTCTGCACCTCCTGTTGGTCGCACACACTCAAATATCAAGCTTATTGTTCATCCAGATCATGGTACTCCGAGCGGTATCCCACGCTTGAACATTTTGAATGCGTTGTGTCTGTACTGCGACTGTTTCCCACTAACAGCCCTCTATCTGAGAAGTTGGCAACCTTATCAGCAACTCTAACCCCTGGCTCGTATCAACAGGGATGGCTTAGCAGAGGCTCACATTTACAACGTGGTCCACCCACCGGAGATCTCAAGTCATGCAGTGAGCAGCAGACCCGTCAGGACTAAAATGTCTGCTATTCCCCAGTTGTTCTTAAGATCAACATCACAAAGGCTGAATCCCCAAATCTTAAATTGTGAATCAACCACTGGCTGTATCAGAGATACAAACGATCTAGCCCGCGTTTGATTTTGACACCACGAAGCTGATGTTGATGAGCTCGGCACTCTCGGACAGCATTGGAGATGTATTTTGAGAAAGCGGTGGACGTGACTTCGATGACACCCTCCCACAGGCAAAGTCATGGTATTCCTTCGTATTTCGGACCTTCACCTAAGAACCCAGTTTACCGAATCCGACAATCGGCGGAAAAGGATTTGCAGATGGGCCATGATCGTTCAGGGGCTCGTGTTTTTTTCTTACCTTAGGTAAGCGGTATCTGGCTCCCGGGTAGGTCGGTAAGTGGGCGCAGCGAAGGAACGCTGTTCTAAGCGACGTCGGCTAAGATATATGAAAATTCAATTTGACGACTGGGCAGAAAAAAGACATGTCGCGTCATCGATAAATCTTCATTCGTTTCCGGACTACAATGTTCTAGGAGGGGCCATCGAGAATTAATATGGACAGCTCGGTGAAGACATAGTAAAACAGGATGACTTTCCCGAACTTCGGGGCCGGGCAATCGGCACAGTAGAAAAGTTTGGACTCTTGGATGCAATTGCTAGGGGGGAGCATGTCTGTCAACAAGTGGGGATAATGCGACTTGGAGGCATAGACCATCTAGTTGGGTAGGCCATCCCCTTTTTTACATGGCAATTCTCGGCGGCTATCCGTTCAGTTAGGTCTGAAAGAATCCAGAATCTTTAAGAAGCGAGGAGTAAGCTTGCCTTGACGCCAACCGCAAGCCCCTTTAATTATTGGGTTCGATGTTCGATCCCTGTCTGCGCATGGGTCCTGCGGACGCTTTCCTTTTTGCGGATAGCAACCACCCTACACTCGTTGACCTGCATTATCGCCCGTTTCAAAACTTTTGCATCCCTGAAACGGGACTCCTTTTCGCGGCCATGTTAATGATGTTATTCAAGAAATATGGGATCAATCCTGTCGTGAACCATCTTTCTGCCACTTTCCTTATGTTACCGAGTACAGTCATCCATACATAATGTTTAAGATAGAATACCTTCACTCAGGGTAAACACCAAAGAGCTGATGACGGCATTCGCGTCCAAGGCTTCCCGCCGATCTATGGTGATACTGCGACGGAGATAAAATGAAGGAAGAAAAGCAGTAATTCAACAAGCTTAGGTGCAGCAAGAACACTTGACTCAGCAGTACAGATTCTGTTCGAAGTACGACCTTCTCGCTAAAAGTCATACGCGGTCAATTACGTTGAGGGGGGGCCATCAAATGAATATGATTTAGACTCTCTACTCTTTGACCTAAGAAACTAGAGTGTGCCTCGACATGTAATCAGATAGGCTTTAAGGAAGTTGGAACATGGGACAACCATAATCAAAGAAGACGGTTTTCTGAAAAGCTCACCTAATGATTGGGGGATAGAGAGCAAACCAGGAATACACTTGAATGATTTGTTGAATGTCCATTGAACACCCGCAGTAGCAAATAACTTCTGACTTACTGGAATTTATTTGCAGCATCGCTAGCGTCGCCCTGTATCAACTTACTTGAAAGCCTGCTGAGACCGCCTGCAAGGCGTAGCCGCTTGCTCAACAGGGCATCCGTCGACAAGGATACACGTCGGAGGAGGACCATTATACGTTCAAGTCACTCCATCAGCGTGGGGAGAGTTCATGAGAACAAATAGAGACTATCACTGGGGCATATGGGCCTTCTTGTCCCTTAATCAAATCCGAGTCAGGGGCGTCACAGTCTCTGTACAGAAATCTGTACAAAAGATTACTTTGGGGATTTGGTCTCTTTGATTTGTACAACCCACACCAAGCTCATTTGTTGTCTGATCAATATGTCAATCTAGCAAGTGATAGCGAGTCTCGGTTGTCCATGGGAGGTCATCCCAAAGTTATTTCCTACTCCTCGGTAGAGGAACACATCATGCTAAATTCCCAGCCTGATCAGGTTGGCACCATTATGGTGATGCTTGGCCAACCGAGGGAGCAGAATGAAAATAGATGACTCGCTGTACTACCTATCTCATCTCATTCCTTGGCCAGAATCCGGTTGCACGATCTTTGGGCGCGACGTGCAGGCACCGTCACACAGCTCATGCGACTAAATGAAGCTGTGCTAAGCTTTGAGATATGTCTGTTTCCCGTCTGCCTCAGTGGACGCCTCCTCAGCCACCGTACTACCGCCGCAGGGTCAATCACGCCACGAACTTACCCCTGGGATGGTGTCGTCGAATGGGGAAACGCCAAAGACAGTCTTGCGGCAATCAATGACGAGACCTGTCTCTCAAAATCCCAGCTGAACAGCCGGCGTGGCCCCGCAAGGCTTCTTTTGGCGCCCCAGACGGCACGCTGTACAACGTTCGAAAGACAAGACTTCAATACGGTAGGGATACATATGTAGCGTTCGGTCCGAGTCCACCTGGAATGTTTGTAGAACACTCTGCCAAGGGATTGTTGTGAAATACCACGGGGCCGGCACAAGATTGACTCCCAGGGCTCCCAGGGGAGTTTATGCATTCCACGCCCGCAAATGCCGGAAAATCTTAGACATTACGGCGCTCATATTGCCGACATCATCCGGCAATACCACCGTAACCCTTTCCTCACGGGGCTCAAGGTGGCGCATCCGAGTAAGACAATGTCTTACCCAGGAAAACGGCACAAGTGCGGATAGCGCGGTGTGTTCCAGACCGCGAATGACAGTAATGACCCAGTTCTACGGCCCGAGGCCGCGTCGACATATGGCAGGATATGTCAGATCGTGACGCGGCAAATGCTCTTTTGAGAACGAATGTCCGGCTGAATATGACGAGTCTTTGTGAATTGGAAGTTGCTGTCGACTCCATTCGAATTTGGATGTGCAGTTGAGAAAATGGCATTTCCGGTGCTTTACGCTTTGTTTAAGGGACTTACGGTGGTTAAGGTTCGTTTCCGAGAAACATCGCACTCCATCCTGAGCCCTTCGTGCAACAATAACACGAACCGCCTCTCTTTACGCGACTGAATTCTGATGTCTCTTGGTGCCAACCGGCATAGTCCGAGCCAAGCCAAGGACTTTTCTGTTCAACCATCCCTCTTCACCCTTCGCAAGGAGAGGTAGGGCTAGATCATGATGATCGGGAGCTATCGTCCGCAAGTAGACTCTCGGACAACAGGACAGAAGCGAAGCATCGCCTACTACTAGGCACAGATGAGGCATGAAGAGGATATTGCTGCATTCTTCGAGGTGGTTCCGTTCTTCAGGGGCGACTGTGGCATCGAAAAGCTTCAGAGAGCATTTTCAGTCTTCTATTTCCAGACAATGTCAACACGATGGCAAACGAAATCCGAGATAAAAAGACGGCAATATTGCCTCCTCAGACGACTTTCTTTTCACTCTCATCATCACAATAATCACGACATTCTTTCCTTGCCCTTGGGCCACATTCATTCTTTCAGTTTGACCTCATTTCTCTCGCTAACCGCCAGAGGTCTAGTCACTCTTTAGTAATCGCTCTTGTCACTCTCTTCGCAATGGCGCTCCGCTCTATCGCGGCCGTTGCCCTCCTGGCCCAGGGATCTGCGGCTCAGGTTCTCGGGCTCCCGCTCCCCACTCTTCCCATCAACGTCGGCCTTACCACAACGATTGCAGGCGTGGGCGTCGGTGCCAATGTCGGCAACACTGTTAGTGTCAGCATCGGTCTCGGCGGTGTTGCCACCGTTGTTGCTGGCGTGGGATCCACAATTGCCGCCTCTGTTGGTGCTGCCGGAGCCACCGTCACTGCTGGTGTCAACTCAGGAGGTGTCGCAGCCTCAGTCGGTGCTGGCGGCCTCCCGGTCACCGTCGGAGCGGGAACTAACGGAGTCGGTGTCGGTATTGGCGGTGTTGCCACCGTCGGCATCGGTGGTGGTGGTGTCAGAGTTGCTCTCCCCATCGCAACCGTCGTTGTCAACCCCGTGGGCGTTGTCTCAACCCTTCCCGGAGGAGGTGTCACGACTGTTTTCCCGTCTACAACAGTCAGCTCTGTTGCCTCAAGTGTCACCTCAACTGTGGCCGTAGCCACCTCGTCCTCAACGGCCGCAGGCAGCACAGGTGCTTCCACTGTCTCCTCCGCCACTACTGGAATCACCAGCGTGCCATCCGTCTCCACCAGCGTTGGATCTGCTACGACCTCTGTTGGCACCACCAGCATCGCCTCATCCTTCACCTCGACTGTCGTATCTACCTCCAGCTTCGTCAGTGGTAGCAGCACCATCGTGACTACCCTCTCAAGCGTCACCTCGGGCGTTACCAGTGTCCCTTCGGTCACCACGAGCATCGGATCAGGCACCTCTTCGGTCATCACCACTAGCGTTGCTTCTTCCTTCACATCCACGCTCGTGTCCACCTCGAGCTTCACCAGCGATGGCAGCACCTTTGTCACAACCATCAGCTCTACGTCTGAGGGCGTCACCAGCGTTCCCACCACGTCCACCATTGACACGCAGATTTCTTCCTCCAGCTCTACGTCCACCTCCACCTCCAGTGCTGCTGCGTCCTCCAGCGCGTCTGTCAATCCTCTGACTGTCGGTGATGCGAGCTACTTGGGCTGCTTCCGCTCTCCCACAAGCTTCCCGACCTTTGTTCTCACTCAGTCTGCTGCGTCCATGACCATCGAGCGTTGCATTGCTGCTTGCCCATCCAGCAAGTACGTCGGTCTCTTCGCCAATGATTGCTTCTGTGGCTCAACTGTGGACTCTGTCAATGAGATCTCCGTTCCTGATGACCAGTGCAACATTCCCTGCGGTGGCAACAGCGCTGAGCGTTGCGGTGGCCAGGTCGGACTGACCAGACGTCAACTCATTGGCCTCAACGTCCGCTTCACCATCTACATCCGTCTCGGACTGGCTGGTGGAACCACCGCGTCTGCGACTGTTACTACTTCTTTCACAACCACGACTACTGGAACCGTCACTTCTTGCCCTCCTGGAGTCTCGACCTGCGCCATCGGATCTCTCACCACCGGCGTTACCACTGTCACAACCACCTACTGCCCTACTGAGACTCCCGCGCCCAACCCCTGCAGCAACGGACAGTGCTACGGCCAGCCGTGCTACGGCGATGACTGCTACAAGAAGCTCGTTTGCTACGGTGACTACGTCAGCTTCGACTACCCCTGCTACGGTGATGAGTGCCGCCGTCGCCTCGTGTGCGTGGACGGGCTCTGCCACCCAGAGACTTGCAGCGGATACGACTGCGGTCGCAAGATCATCTGCAAGAGTGGACTCTGCGGATACTCTCAGTGCCAGGGAGACGAGTGCATCAAGGAGAAGGTCACCTGCTACGGCAACGCCTGCAAGATTGAGACCTGCTCAGGAGACGAGTGTTACAAGAAGTACGTCTGCACTGGCGACATGTGCGAGCACGAGACCTGTCCGTACACCGACGTCAACAAGAAGTACGAGTGCACCGACGACAAGTGCAAGGTCGTCACGCCTTGCAACGGCGACTGCCCCAAGCCCCAGCCGCCGAGCACCCTTCCGTACCCCACCGGCACCGCCCCGGCCATTCCTCCCGCCAGCCCTCCAGCGAACCCCCCGGCTGTGCCTACGGCTACTCCCCCTGTCGGACAGCCTCCTTTGAACCCTTCCGTCTCGGTCTCGCCTCCCGTCAACTCTGCTCAGCCCCCTGTTGGTGCACCTCCTTCAGGAGCACCTCCTTCCGGCCCTGCAGTTACTCCCCCGGCCGGCCAGCCTCCTTTGAACCCTTCTGTATCGGTCTCGCCTCCCGTCAACTCTGCTCAGCCCCCTGCTGGTCAGCCCCCTGCTGGTCAGCCCCCTGCCAACCCTCCCGCAGGCCAGCCCTCCGTCAACCCCACGGCACCCGGCGGTGGTGTTCCCACAGGAGGCGCCAAGCCCCCTGTTGTTACCGTTGCCGGTTCCAGCAGATCATCTGTTCCGTTCAGCTTCGTCGGCATGGCTCTGGGCGCGGTTGCTGGAGTCGTCTTCCTGTTGTAAGAGAACTCGGTGATCAAAAGACTCTTCTTCTCATGTACTGGTTCTTCAAATAGAGGAGCTTGCTTATTCACTTCTTCCAACGGGCTCTACATATGGGTTGCGTTTCTTACAATATCGGGTTCATGGTTGACTTCAGGTCTAGCTAGGAAGGTGACCTTTTCCAGACGGTTGTAGTAATTGTTCTTGGTCTATTCCACTGCTTCAAGCTCGGGTGTTCGTTGTGAATTTATATTAATCTGGGATCTGATGACTGAGATATGATGGAATTCAACGCTTTTGCAACCACCTCCGTACCGTTCCCGTGACTCTAACTACCTTTAACCTCCATCCTCTATAATCGACTATGACGATACCTGTAATATTTAAAAGTACTCAATCTTGAGCTCCTCGCCCTAGAGCCCGTATCTTTGCGCCCCAGAACCAAAGAACGACGGGGCATGGCAGTCCAACTCCTATGAACACAAATGCCAGCAGACTATTTCCCCAGCCGTATCCGAGCCTGCTAAACAGTTGTGGGGCGAATATGGGGAAAGCGAAACCAAACACGTTGGACAGCATACGTGCTGCCGCGCTTGCCGATGCAGCATGTTTGAATTCATCAATCAAGTAAGCGTTTATTGCAGAACCCGTGATGAACGTTCCGCAAGTAAAGATAGCGGCGCCGACATCCACGAAAGCCCAATGCATGCCCCTCCCTGCCGCCCATCCATACCAGAACAAACCTACGGGGAGGAGAATGACACCAATGATGAGGTAGGGCACTCGAAACTCCGGAGTTGTCTCGCCATTGGATATGTCTCGGAGGCGTCGAAAAATGTAGTCCATGAGTGGACCTCCAGCCTGCGAAGAGATTGTGATGCCGATGGCTAGAGCAATGTAGTTGAGCGTACTTTGGGTTTGTGATTGGCCGTATTTGTCCATCCAAAGGCTGGCAAATGACGAGAGAACGAGCACGTAGAGACCGAAGCTGATTGCCCAAATCCATGATATAATCAGGATGATTGGACGACTGGTTAGGATTATCATCGGTCTGAGAAGATGGATGGATAGTCCCTTGGAAAGCCCCCTGTGGACAACTCCGGTCCCGGGCTGATCGAAGCAACTGCGGCTGCTCGGGAATTGACTTTTAAGTCTGCGCTGAAGCAAGATCGGTGTGTAGGTCTCATGGACTAAGAAGTATGCGATGAAAGTGTTTCCTGCTGAGAATATGGACAATATCCAGAACAGCCACCGCCACTCGATGTGATCTGACACAAGCCCGCCAACGATGGGGCCGAGCGCGGGGCCAAAGTAAGGGATGAACGATGCTATTGCAAGAGATTTACCACGGTCTTTGGCCCGGTACATGTCAGCCATGATGGGACCTGTCAACTATCAACCATCGTCAGTTCATGCCTAGGTATGTAGGAATTAGTGAGAATGTAATCGGGGTTCAAATACCACTACACCAGCACTGGCTCCGCAACCGGACAGGAACCTTCCGGCAATCATCAACGGCGCACTCTTTCCGACGGGACATAGTGCATTCCAAAGCTGATAGAAGCAACACGAACCGATCCAGACAGGCTTTCTCCCATACATCTCAGACAAAGCTGCGATTAGGAAAGGGGCAAGTGCTTGGCCCAAAACGAATAGCGAGAAGGTGATTTGTGTTGTGGTAGCACTGATACCAAGATCTCGCGATATTTGTGGTAGAGCGGATGCCATCATGCTGGTTGACATGAGAGTGATCAACTGCCCAGTTGAAATCAGTACCGCAATTGTAATCTTGCGATGCGTCGGCCAGTTGTAGGGATCATGGGGGTCATCTAGACCTTCCCAAGTTGCCTATTCACGAACAGAACATGTGAGCGATTGCCGCCGCAAATGATGTGATAAATTGAGCCCTTACCCCCTGATCCTGATACAATTGTTGTAGTCTCCCCTTAACAGCCTCATCTGCGGCTATTGTTGGTACCGTGGTTACAACCTTGTATTGGTCGCCTCCACTCGCATTATTAATCTCCATGTCGTCGAGATGACCATGTCCCTTATGATCCATACTTTATGAATTCAAACGCGCAAAAGGTGGTCCGGGTTGAAGTTTTTGGCGAAATAAACGGCCGTCCGGCAGAGCAGTGTGGTAATCTGTTAGAAGAACCTCGAGTATTTATATTCGTAGAGCCAGTCTTACGTCGATGACCGACTGATACTCGGCTCCGAGGCCCAGAAGTCGGAATCCTACATCGTCCCCCTGATCAGCTTGAGCCCAGGCTGCATGAGACTAAGCCCTCCGTATTTTGATGAACTTCAGATTGAAGTAAATTCACATCTCGATGCTTTCAGATCCGAATCTTCAAAGACAATACATAGACCCAAGCATTTTCCTGAATATTGACTCAACTGGAGGTGTATCTTTAGGGATATCAGAGAAGCATTCCAGAATAGTTTTTCGTTCAATAATAATAGAAAGTACGCATCTTCTCCTTTGGCTCGTACGTGGTACCTTAAACAATGACTTGATTAGGAAAGTGAAAAGAAGAACTAAGTGCAAGAGTCAACGACCAGCACAATGCTGACTTCCGAGTAAGATGATGTAGAGGGTACGAGCATCCAATATCAAAGATAGTTTCCCTGTCAATTTTGTCTCCTGTTTATAGCGACCCAGGCCACTCACACCCTGAATATTCAGTCTCCGATGATGATCAATTGTCGAGTCTGCAATGTCTTCGGCGATCATGGCTGTACCGATTACTTGAAATCTCGCGTAGCTTTCGGTACTGCGATCCACCTTTCGCCTGCCTGTTGGCCTCACGAGCAAAGCCGTCTTGGTGCCTCCAACCCAGCATACAATGTCTCCCAGCGCTGCTTTGCTTGGAACGACCCCCATTTTCCACTCAGGACTTTGATCAGAGTGACGACCAGTCTGCAGCTGATACAGGAGAGTTTCAGAGCCTTGAGAGTCCTCGGTGATGTCATACGATGAATGGTCGGGGTGGCTTGAGGAGCTTCCAGGAGATCCCAATATGTGCTTGTTTTGCTCCATCCAATATAGCAAATTGCTCACAGGGTAATTGCGATCAATTCGATCCTCCCAGATGACAAGACTAGATTGATTGAAGCACATTTGTCCAATGACCCTGTCCTCTTTGTTCAAGATAGCCCCTATAAGATCGTCGCTCTGCCTGCAGGCATTTCCAAGATCGTCTCCGTAGTTGGTTTGGACCCCATGGGACCACTCGTCGACTTTATCTAGATTGCCAGCCACGTCTTTCACTGAAGGGCCTAGAGATCGAATAGTTCCAAGGAGATATCCAGTCAATTTGAATGCGTGGGGGTGTATATATCCATATTGGAGTGAGATAAGTTGTCTCTCAGGTTCTGCAACATAGGGTCTCAAGATTTGTTGAATGGGTGTGCTTCGTGTCCCCATGAGAAGGAATTTAACCAAATTTGCGTGCGATAAAATATCAAGTTCATTCTCATCATCGAACATGCTTCGGCTGTTCATGAACCCCATCGTTTCGGTCCAAATTTGAATCACTGACTTGTCATAGTCTGGGCTGGGGTAACCATTGCCATCCACTGCTAGACCAATCAGCCCAAAGATCTTATCTTTTGGGTCTTGGCATCGAGACTTCTGGTGATCGTGAAGAAGACGTCTCAAAGTATGAGAACCCTGGTATTTCTGTTCGACTTGCTGGTTTAATCGAAGTGGCCCTTCATTCGTGACGCTGTGGTGGGTCATCATCCTGATGAAATTACCCCAACTCAACTCCATGTTTCCAAAGCAGACCCGCCTCTGCCTAGCATGTCCGATCTCTTGAATGATCCAGACTCGGTTCCAGTACTCGTCTTTCGCCAACCGAAGCACCATTTCGCGCTCGCATTCCAAATTTGTCGCATGTTCGTCGTTGGCCTCGCCGGATTCCGTCGCAGTGGTCGGGCTTTCATCCATCGAGCTCTCTTCTGGAGCAAAGCGAGCCTCAAGAGGGCCCATTCCCTCTTGGAATTGTGAATAAGTACTTCCCAACCAAACAACGACTGTTTGTGCTCTGAAGTAAATATGTCTCATAATGGCAACCTGCCTGTTGCGCTCCTGCACATTCGCTTGGTCAATGCAGATCGCGTCAACCCACAGAAGTCCGCCATTGCCTCTATTCTGGAGGTAGAGCAGAGCATCATAAAGATTCCTCCTCACGACGAATGGATGACCATTGAGCACAATCGTGTGCACAGGAGCCTCTTCGCCCCATCTGTATGACAGAGCTTCGTAGCTTGGCTTTTCACCGAATGCAATATGATTCAAGGCGCAACTTATGGTAGGGTCGCTGTCATTTTTCGCAGGGTGAATACTCAAGAATCTCGTGCAGTCGACCCCTTTTTCCAAGGGCTAATATTGGAAAGACGCGGTCTTGTCTATCAGTTTCGGTTCAGAGCGGCGTTTCGACTCGTTGGCTGACATCGCTGATGGAATATTCGTAACAGCTTCCCAGATCTTTCAGAAGCTAGACACGAGTCCCGTGTTAAAAGCTCACGCGTAGTAACTAGACAAGATTAAATGAAAACTTTAAGAGTTTTATTATTAGGGCAGTATTATTTAGCTATTAGGGTAATAATTTACTTTTATTTAGTCCGTGTGACTAATTAGAGACTACTAATTTTTAGCGTACCTTCCCTAGCCTACTTCCCGTACTTACCGCGCGGGCCTAAGCTTATAACTTAGTACGTACTACTACTTTTACCTACCTAATTACTTACCTACTTAATTTAACTTACTTCTATTTCTACTTCTACTTAACTACTTCTATTTCTAACCTCTATTACTATATTATTACCGTCGCATAGTTAATTAATAATAGATTTATTACGAATTTTAATATTAGTAATCGATTTAAAAGACTTTTATAATACTACTAATATTTTTTTATATATTAAAAACTTATTAAAAGACTGCGCGCCCGTTAATTTAATTAACGATTTTATAGCTAACCTCTAGTTATTCGCCCATAACTACGGCTTTATAATTATTTATTATAACGTATTTAATTACGTTAATAGCTAGGCTATTTATTATATTTTATAATATAACTATAATACCGTTTATTAAACCCGTACTATTAACTTTTACTAATTAAAGATATAAAAAGTCGGCTACTTTTAATAAGTATTACGGCTAGCTAGTCATAATAAGTATATTAACAAAAGTTAAGGCTACGAGTACTAAGTAAATAGTATCGTAGTTATAGATAGCTTCCCTAAAGCTATATTTATAAGTCGTAAGGTAAGTAAGGCTTTAATAATTAATCGTAGTCTTATTAAAAAGGGTTCTTAGTAAAAATAGCTAAAAGCGATCGTAAGATCTAATACTAAGTTAATTACTAAAAAAGTTATAAGAAGTCTATCCTTAAGCCCGGCTTAAGTCTATATTATATATAAATCTCGTTTTTAAATATATTTTTTATAATATTCCTATTTACTATTATTTAACTATTTACCGGACGGTCGTCCGTCCTACTTATTTACGATCGTCCGTCCTACTTATTTATAAGCGTTCGTTTTTTATCTTATTATATAATCGTAGTTACGTAACTTATTTATAGTTTTTCTATCCCGAGAAGAGTTACCCTAAGTTCGTATTTTTATATATATAGTATAGTAGCCGCTATAGGTCCCGTAGGGCGGGGCCCTAGCCTTATTATACATATTAAGTTATAATATTAGCTTCTCCTCTTAAAAGTCTAGTCCTTTAGGCCTATAAGTAGGTCGTCTATTCTTAAGTTAGGGAATTGTTAAGTATTTTTTTAAAATATACTAATACGATATTAGGTCGAATTAAAAAATCGAAATCTTTAATAGCTACGTCTCGTTATAAATTATTATATATTATTCGTTTCTTTAACGAGGGTATAAAAATAATACTTTATTTAAATTATCGCTCGCGGGGGGTCCGTTATTTAGTTCTTTTTAATTCTGAGGTTTATAGAATATATTACTATTTAGGTATTTCGTACAATACTTCTATTAATATTATTTATATTCGTAAGTATTATATTTTTATTTATTAAGTCTTGGCTAATTGGGTATAGTTAGTTAGTTAGTAACGGAGTTTAATTATCTTAATTATAAAAAAAAAGTAGAAAAGTTATAGTTTTAAAAAAGAGCTACGGAGTTATAAAAAAAGGCTAAGGCTTATTAGTAGGCTTAGGCTAAGTTAAATAAGTCGTTATCTAAGTTAGAGCGTCTTCGTTTTTAAAAGTAAATAGTATTTAAAAAGAGTCGGATTATATTAGAGGAGTTCCTTAAGGATTCTAAAAATATTTCCTTAGTAGCTCGTAAGGTATAGGCTAATAGTACTTTTAGGATTATTAATTAGGACGCCGTAATAGCTAGGAGTTCTAGGTTTAATTTTAACTTTAGTACCCCTCGAGAAGTTATTAAGAGTTCCGGAGGTTCGTAATAGGTTCCTATATATTCTCTTTATATCCGTAGTTTTTCTATTTAATAAGGTATTCCTTCTTATTATCCTTTATTCTATAGTTAATAATTCGTTTAACTTTATATTCTAATTAGTTTAGTTTAATAATAATATAATCTTCTATATATAAACTTCTTAGTATAGGCTCGAGTAATAAGATATAAAAGACGGGATAATATCGTATTATATTTAGTAGTCTTAATTCGTAATTAACTAGTAAGACTTTTTTAATAATTTTAAAAGGTCTAAGTTTTTTATAGTTTAATTTATTACTTAGTTATTTCGTTTTAATATTATAGCGAAGGAGATAGGTACTATCCCCCTTTTCTAAGGATAGTCCTCTAATCCTTAATCTATTTATATTTTTCTTTATATACTATTATACGAACTCGAAGTTTAATAAGGCTTACCTATAGATCTCTTTAAGTTTACTTACGTCTACTATAGCTTTTATAGCTTATAGTCCTTATTATACTTCTCTATATATAGTTAGTTAGAATCTATAGTTAAGGTAGAACGGGGATTCTTTTATACTTTCGCTAACTATATTATTATATACGAACTAGGCTATTAGTAAAAGTACTACCTAATTATCCTAGTCGTAGTTTATATAATAACGAAGGTATATCTCGAGGATCTAGTTAATCCTTTTTATTTATCTATCGGTTTATAAATAAAATAATATCGATAGTTTATAATCTATACTAAGTTACGAAATTAGAGATTTCTAAAACTTTAAAATAAATAGCTTATCTCTATTAGAAATAATTTCTTTTAGTAAACCGTAGTTTAAAAATATAACCTTAATAAATATATATACTAAGTCTTCTATAGTACTTAATTCTTTATAAGGAATAAAATATGCGAATTTAGTAAGTCGATCGACTATAACTAAGATATTATCGTACTATACTTTAGTAAATAGTTCCTTAGATTTTAGTAGTTTAATAATAAAGTCCTATATAATTAAATACTATACTTCCGTTAGTAGTTATAACGGTTATAGCTCGCTATAGGGTTTATATAAGCTATTCTTACTCTTTTTATAAATCGCGCAGTCCTTAATTACTTTTATAATTTTAATATATATAGCGGATTTATTATAATACTAGCGAATCCGTTTCTATATTTTAATAACTCCTTAGTAACCGTATACTAGTATACTATAAATTTCTATAATAAGCTTAGGGGTTATCCTTTTAGTTGGGCTAATATTAATCCTTTTAGCTATTATAAGAAGCTTCGTAGTTAATATAAGGCTACCGTCCTTCTTTTATTTAAAAATAACTTATATTTCTTTAGGGACCGTAACCTCGTAATTAGGTCTTTTACTAAGAGCGTCTACTCTACTATTTTCTAAACCTTTTTAATAAATAATTTAGAAGTTATATTTAGATAGGAATTCGCTCTATCTAACTTATCGTTTATTTAGATTCTTATTTATTATAAAGTTTATAAGGTTCTTATAGTCTATATAGACTATAACTTCGTATTTAGTTCCAGATAACTATAATCTCTATTCTCAAAATACTTCGATAATAGCTATTAGTTCTTTATTATAAATTTACTAATTTAATTCTACTCTATAAAATACCTTAGAATAGAAATAATATAAATAAAGCTTTCTTTATTCGTCCCGTTATCCTAGGACCGCTCTTATAATAAAATCTAAAGTATTAGTCTCGATTTCGAAAGGTTTTTAGGGGTCCAGGATTATAATAACTAGTTTAAAAACGACTATATTCTTAACTTTAATAAATACTTCTTCGTACTTAGGGTCCTAAATAAATAGGGTATCCTTTTATATTAAGTTATTAAGAAGTTTAACTATATTAGTATAGTCCTTAAAAAATCGTTAATAAAAGTTAATAAATCCTAAGAATCCTTATACGTCCTTAACGTTCTATAATATGGGCTAGTCCCTAACTACTTCTACCTTTAATACTTATATATAGATTTATCTTAGTATAATAATATATCTAAAGAAGTTTACTTTCTATATATAGAACTCGTACTTAGAGGGTTTAGCATATAGTTTAGTATCTTAGAACTTCTAAAATATTATATAAATATACTTCTTATATATTTCGAAGTCGGGGGAGAAAATAAGGATATTATTAATATAAATAATAATAAAAATATTAACGTACTCCCAAAGTACGTAGTTAACTATTATTTAAAAAGTTATTAGAATATTAATAAGTCCGAAGGGTATAATAAGGTATTTAAAAAGTCCTTTATAAGTTCGGAATACCGTTTTTTACTTATTTTTTTTTTTAATTCGAATTTAGTTAAATATTTTTTTAAGATCTATAGTAATAAACTAGTTAGCTCCGTAAAATAGATTTCTAAGCTCGGTAATAAGTAATAAGGGGTAGTAATTCTTTTTCATAATTTCGTTAAGTCTCCTATAGTTAATAATAAGTCTTAATTTTCTACCCTTTTTTAATATAAAGAATAAGGGGAATCTTATAGGAGAATTTAACAGTTAAATATATCCCTTTTCGAGCTTCTTATTAATATATTCGTTAAGATATTCTTATTCTTCTTAATTTATTAAGTATATTAAAAAGAACCTAGGTTGCGCTCCTTCCTTAAGTTCGATTTCTATATCCTAGCTACTATATTCTAATAATCCTATTTCTTCGGGTTCTATAAATAATTTTATATATATTTAGTACTCTTTAGGTATAGTTTAGAGTCGTTACGATCCTCGATCGTTAGTACTATATACGAACTTCCTAGAGCTTTCTACCGTTTTAATAAAAGCTATATATTATATTTATTCTCGTTTTTTAGGAGTTACTAAAAATCCGTTTAAACCCTTTTTCTTTTTAGGTCGTTTAGTAACTAGATTTTCCTAGAGGACCTAGCTAGTAGTCTAATCTATCCGTAAGTTATATTTTCGTAACTACGAGATTCTTAAGATAACGTTAATATCTCCGATCTTCGTAATATCGTATTATAGTTATTCTTACTAATTATTAATATATATTAAGAGGTATACGGTCTCCTAATTAATATATCTATAGTTATAGTTAACTCGTTCTCTTTTTATCGTTTATAGTCGATATAAGTTATCTTTCTATACCTATAATAGGTTAAGTTCATTTACTATTCTTAGTAAAATATAAGTTTTTTATGCGCTATTATTAATAATAGCGTTTAGTCCTCGTCTATAGATATCGAGGTTAACTCGTAAATATGCGTCGTTACGCTATCTAGTTATATATAAGAACTTTTCTTTTATTTTCGCCTTTTATCGTTCCTTCGTAATTAGCTTTCTTAGTTTTTTATTATCTATTTCTTTAGGCAGTTCCTTTATTTATATCTCTCTTAGTATTCCCTCTATACCTTAGCTTTTCTAACGTAATAGATTTAATATTAATTATATCTATAATCTTCTTATTCTATATATTCGCTATTAAGGCACTTTATAAGAAAACTAGGGTCTAGGCTAAATATTACTTTATTATTATCGTTAAAGCTTAGTAACGTCTAACTAAGTAGCTAGTTTTTTACGTAAATATCCCTAATAAGTTTATTATCGTACCTTTATAAATAGAAACGGCTATTTTATTTATATATAAAGTGCTAAAGGTATTTATCGTCTAGGTACTCTACCTAAAACAATTCTTTATAAAAAGGGTCTTTAGGGTCGAGTAGAGAATAGTTTTTATTTATATAGGGGGTTATCGCGACCTTCTTACGTTCTTTAGTTCTATAGAACTAAATAGTCTAGTTATTCTTAAATAGGTAAATATATTTATACCGTAATTCGTTATTATCCTTTTAAGAGCTAGTATTATTAATACTAAGCGGGGCCTTATAATCGATCTCTATCTAAGCACGTCGTTAAGTAACGTTACGAGGTTCGTCCGAATTATAGGGTAATTCTACTTCGTTAAAATAAAAAGAGCTAGTTCTTATTTTAAAGTTTTCTTCTTTTTTAAGGTTAAAATTAATTTTTCCCTCTTTTATAACTCTAAAATTAAGGTTCAGTCTCTTAATTATTTCGATCTTATCTTTATATAAGAGGTCTTTAAGCTACTCTCTAACCTTATAAATAAATTTTCTATTACTATCTATTTTTCGTATTATATAAATAAACTTAGTTAGGAATTTATTCAAATCGAGTTCCCTTTTAAACTTAACGGGTTATTTTTAGTTTATATAGTTTTATTATACTATATAAACGAGGCTACTTATAATTTCTTTTATATTAAGTCCTCTTTTTTTAAACTTAAAGAGTTACTCCCTTATACTAACTAGGAGTTTTTATTTAATTCGTCCTTTAAAGAAGTAAAATATATTTTTTATAACGGGGTCTATCTTAGCTTTCTTTTCTATATTTTTATAAATTTAAGAAAGTATTATAATATATTCGATATTATTTTTTTTAAAAATATAGGGTTAGTAAGCAGGTATTTTTTTTTTTTTTATTACTACCGCTAGGGTCCTAATAAATAATATAATATCGTATCTAGATCGTCCCTTATCTTTAAGTTATTTTAAGTACTATCCTATTTATTCCTTATTATCTTAGTAAATAAGATAGCTATTATTATAGTAGGCTATTTATAAGAGTTATTTATAGGAGACTTCCTTACTTATAATATTAGCTCGCTTTTCTAAAATAGGTTAGTATTAAATACGCTTAAGTTATTAATAATCTCTAGCTATATATCCTAGCTTATTATAGTTATAGTATTTAAAGTCTTTTTTTTACTATAATTTTTCGCGTTTAGTAATACTAAGGTCTATAGGTCCTCCGTATTATCTATAAAACGTACTTTGTTACTATTAGTTTCTTAAGTTATTTTAGTAGTTACTTAGTAATTTATTATAGTTCTAATATTTTTTATTAGAATTAGCTTAAGAGCGTCGTACCTCTCTCTTTTTTTTATATCGTTTATATAATTAAGTATCAATCTTAATAACGAGCTCGACGTACTATAAGAATTCTATTAGTATTTCCGTTTTACTAAGTTCGTTCTTAACTTTATTTTTTAGTCCTTAGTAAAACGAAAAGATATAGGTTTCCTTAGTAAAATCAAGTCGTATTACGAGTCTCCTAAACTTAGTAGCGTAGTATAAAATAAACTTAGTCTATCGAAAGTTAGCTAAGTCTCTCTTAGCTTATCGCTTTTTATTAGGGTCTTAGAATAGGGATTCGAGGGTGCTCTAAAATCCTACTATATTACTAAAAATATTCGTAGTTTCCTCCTTATAGTAAGGTAAATAACCGTTATTACTAAAGAATTCTTTTTAAAAGGGCTCGAACTACTCTAGGGCTCGTCTTTTAAAAAAGGTTACTACGTAAATAACTCGTTCGGTCTTATTATAAAAGTTAGTAGCGTAAAACGTTTAGTAAGTTCTAATCTAAATTAAAAATCCCTTAAAACGTTTAGTAGTTCCGTTAAAAATAATAGGTATATTAAGTTTAAGTTTTTTTTACCCGTCTATAAAAGTCTTAATAATACTAGTAGCGGCCCAGAGGGTTCTAACTTCTTATTCTAAGTCGTTTACTTCTCTTTTTTTAATTCCTAAGTTAGTTATAGCTTCGTTAACTATATTTTAAAGGGCGGTAATATCTTTATTATTTTTAACTAAAGTTACGGCTATCTAAGTAGAGTTATTATTAAAAAGCTCCGCGAGTTCTTTATTCCGCTTATTACTTTTCTTAATAGTACGTCGTATTTTTTTATAATTTACCTTTTTAAAAACCGCATTACTATTAGAGTCGTAAGTAATATTAAGTATCTTATTATCCTCGACCCTAGCTAGCTCGCTAGCTAAGTTAATAAGTTATTTAGAGTTAGATAAAGGGGTACTTAGGGTCTTAAAAAATATCGTCGTTCGTTTTACTACTTAGTAAGTCTCGTAGGGTTAACTTACTAAATAAAAGTAATTAAAGTATTATAGCTAGCTAGTCGTAGTAAGTATATTAATAAAAGTTAAGGCTACGAATACTAAGTAAATAGTATTATAATTATAAATAGCTTCCCTAAAGTTATATTTATAAATTATAAAATAAGTAAGGCTTCGGTAATTAATCGTAGTCTTATTAAAAAGGGTTCTTAGTAAAAATAGCTAAAAGCGATCGTAAGATCTAATACTAAGTTAATTATTAAAAAAGCTATAAAAAGTCTATCCTTAAGCCCGGCTTAAGTCTATATTATATATAAATCTCGTTCCTAAATATATCTTTTATAATATTCCTATTTACTATTATTTAATTATTTACTAGACGGTCGTCCGTCCTACTTATTTATAATCGTCCGTCCTACTTATCTATAGGTATCCGTTCCTTATCTTATTATATAATCGTAGTTACGTAACTTATTTATAGTTCTTCCGTCCTAAGAGGAGTTACCCTAAGTTTATATTTCTATATATATAGTATAGTAGCCGCCGCAGGTCCCGTGGGGCGGGGCCCTGGCCTTATTATGCGTATTAGGTCGTAATAGTAAGGTATAGCTATTACTCGTACTTAAAATAAAAAGAAGTAAACGTTTAGAATTAAAATAGGAGATTATGATTACGGCCTATCCTTCTATTTATTAGTCTACCCTACTTATTATTAACTTTCTTCTAACTAAACCGCCCTTATTAATAGCTTATCTAAGTATAATACTATTAAGCCTCGTAAGATCTTTATAATAATCCGTAACTATATACCCGACGTACTATTATATTTTAAATAAAAAGACGTCTATAATAAATAATAAAAGTAGTAACTCGAGCGCCTTAGTAGCAGGACCCCTACCTAAGTAATCTTTTATAATATTTAGACCCGCGGCCTCTACTACCGTATCTTATAAAATAAAGAAAACCTAGACCTACCTAAAGCTATATTATAAACCTACTTATAATATAAAAGAATATAAAAGCGCTTTTTATAAATAATAGGCTTCGATAATATATATAAAATAAATAAGTTTAAAATACCTCTTTTTTAAGTTACTAGTATTATAAATACTAGCTCGCTATTTAACTATACCTTTATTATTATCTTATTAAAACGCTACGAATTATATAACTTCCTTATATAATCGTTTAATACGATTTAATAAGAGGTAAGCGCCCAGGTACTAAGTATAACTATTACTAACTTCGAAAATACCCTTCGCTCGGCCCTACTTAAGGTCTTACTTACTATTTAACTCTAACTTTATATCTTCTATATTAATACGAATATAAACCTTAACGTTAAATATAAATAGCTAAGTAACGGTACTATAAAAGTTCTAAATAAGTTTAATATTAATAAGGATAAAGGAGCTATTAAAGTTTTTATATTAGCCCGTAAGGAGTAAAAGGCTACTACTACCGCCCTCTTTTACTACTTATAAACTACGGTACTTAATAAGATCTTACGTACTAATAAATTATTTACTATTTAGTAGCTCGAGGCTACCGAGTTCGAATATATACTTACGGGCTTTTACTAACTATAGGTATACGTATTTTACGTAAATTTAGAGTTTAATTTTAATACTATTTAGAAAAAACTCTAAATAGATTTTGCTAACTAAACTCTAGCTCTCTTATACCTAGTTAATACGTATATCCCCCTCCGCTATTAATAAGCTTAGTACTTTATTAGTAAGTATAAGAATTTTAGTATACGTACGAACTTACTTACCGAGACTGCTTATAAAAACCTAAAATCTTACGTTATTATTAACTACGCAGACTTTTATACCGTTTTTTAAATAATTAATAAAATACTAACTAATAAAAAAAAGGGGTACGTTAAGGCTACTACTATTATAAAATCTTATACTTACTATAAATATCTCTACTAATTATAGCTTAGTAATATAACTAAGTAAGTAAGATATAAAACTCTAGATCTTATAGCTTATTAATACTGAATTACTTTTATTATAATACTATTACTTACTAACGAGAATCTACCTAGTTTTTAGCCTTATTATAAGCGCTTTACGAACTAATATAAACTATCCTATAGCTATAAAATCCTCGAGATCCTAAAAACGATTAGAAGTTAGTTAACGAAGTATAATATCTACCTACGTTAATAGCTCGAGTAGCCCCTAGTACGTTAATCTATCCTACTTATAAAATACATACTAACCTCCCTAAGATTTTAATAATACCTTAATATAAATTAAGGATCCCCGTATTATAACTAGTTTACGTAAGTAGCTACGTAATTAAAAAATTCTAAATCTAATATTTATACTTATAAATAGTATCTTATTATTAAGTAACCTCTTATTAAATAGCTTACTATTATTAAATAAGTAGCCTAGACTACTTCGTAAAGTTACGAACCTAGCCCCGTAGCTAATAAGGGTAAGTATTTATTATAACCGGTTAGTATTTAAATATAATATAGAGGACGAATTAATAATAGAGCTACTATAAGAAATTATCTAGGATTATATTATAGTTAGAGGAGACGTCTTAATATTAACGAGATATAATAAACGTCGTACTAAGTAGCTACTAGTATTTACGGCGCTAGAGAATCTCTAACCTAGTTAATTAGCTAATAAGAGGCCGTAGTTAAGGATAGTTTTAATAATTTTAATAAAAATCGAGATTTAACGAGATCTCTTAATTACTATAATAAAAGCTAAAATAATTTTCGAATTATATTACTTTACGTAAATAGCTAAAAATAATCTAAGTACCTAGATAGAATATAAGGTAATTATACTAGTTATAGCTAATATAGGATACGTAAGCTAAAAAAAAAACTCTAACGATCTAGACGCTATAATTAGTTAAAAAAGTAGATTACTACCCCAATAGCTAAACAGTACTACCCTAATAGCAAAACTCAACTTTAAAAGTAGGAGAAAAACCTTTCGAGATAATTAGAACTACTAGGCAAGCAAATGCAACCAGCAAAAGAGTCCCTCGTAAAATTAATTAGTTAACCTTGTATTACCCCTTAATTTGCTATTGCCTAATGGAAGCCTTACTTTAGGCAGCAGGGCGGTTGACGACGAACTTCAATTGGCGTGAACTCGACGTGCATGAAGGCAGCCAACGGTCATTAAACAAGACAGCCGGTCATCTGAGCCTGAAGCGCGACAGTATTTCATTGGTTCACACAGCCACTCTGGTCTCGACCGCGAGTGCTTAGCATTTACATTCCCTAAGATTGACCAGAGAAGTGTTCTTGCACACTGGTCTGCACATTCCGCGAGGTTATAACTATCGGTATCAATGACACAAGCTTCTAAGCTCTGGATTTCTAGGAGATCTCATGGTGATCATCCTATCTATGCCTGATTGTACTGTTAAAATAGTATTGGTCTTAAGGCCGGACCAACTACCTTTCCCGACTTTCATCCAGTAGTCTAGAAAACTTTTCGCTTCGCCTCTCGAAATTCATGGGCTCCAGAATACTGTGTACGTAGACGTAGCTCAGACTTGGGTTCAACTGATGACCTGGTACTGATACCGCTATCTCAACACTTATCGCGGTCCCCGAGTCAGGCGATCATGAATATGTAATTCAATTCCACCTTCCCCATACGTGTGTGGTTTTCAAACTCAAAATAGATGAAAGAAGGCAAGGGGCCTCCATGCAGTGAATCCAGCGATTACAAGGGTGAGATCAAAAAGAAATCCCATTTCGCTGGGATTCAATGACATTGGGATGTCATAGACTGAGTACACAAAAGCAGTAGATGGGACTGACATCAATTCCAAGGCCCAGTATCATGGATCAGGGCAGTCGATATGGCTTTGATACTGTCAGAAACGCTCCATGTCAGAAGTCGAATCTAGGTGGTTCTGGGGCTCGATCCTAGGCTGACTCGTGTACATCTAGACAAGCTTTGATCTTCAACCTCAGGGTTCCTCATTCGTACTGCCCCTGCTTATCTGACAGCAATCTGGACCCCGGATCCATCAGCTAATTGAGTTAGCTCTGATAACGAGAGCTGGGCAACTCCCTCGTCTCAACACCTGATCTCAACGACGACTTGCCAAGAGGCCAGAAATATTGAAGCATTTCGTTCTTTTCTGGTAGCTCATGACATCCGATCAGACACAATGTTAATCCAGGAAAAGACAAAACCTTGGATTCTCTATGCTGTACCCCCACGTGAGGGACACATGCGACCAGCGCTTCAAATCACCAAACATCTCGTCAGCAGCGGCTTCGACGTCACGGTCTTGGGAACAAAGAGGTGGAAGCCGATAATTGAGGCAGTCGGCGCCCACTTCAGTCCCATCATCGGACTCTGGAAAACCCTCGACGATCCATCTCGCTGGCCAGACATCGCACACGCATCGGATCCAGCCACGAGACTTGCCGCATCTCTCGATGGGGGATTCAACTCGTTGCTACCAAGCGGGCTGGAGTCAGTGCGGGTGGCGTTGGCGGGTATGAGGCGACGAGAGCCCGGCTGCCAAATCATCGTTCTGTCGGATACGTGCTTTTCTGGGACGCTGGCGTTGAAGTTGGGCACCGACTTGCCAGAACTGTTTGCAGATGATGAGGTTGTTCGGACTATCGGGATCGGTGTCGTGCCAGTGTTCTGGACCAGCCCTGAGCGGCCACCATGGGGATCTGGACTCCCTTTCGATGACAGTGAGAAAGGGCGGACAAGGAATGCGAAAGCATTCAAGGAGACGTGGAACAGCGCTGCTGAAGATCGCGCGAGGTGGGTTTTGGGAATGATGGGATGTCCCAAGCCCGTTGAGTGCCTTTACGATGGACTCTCAACGAGCATGAAACATCCCTTCTGGGATGCATCGACGGTCTGTCACGACACAGTCCTGCAGATGTGTCTCCCGAGTCTTGAGTTTCCGTCATCCGACTGGCCACGGAAAATCAGGTTCGCGGGCACACTCCCGATCAAACCTATTCCAACTGACCTCACATATCCAACGTGGTTCAACGACGTTCTCTCAAACAGCTCATCTCTCCAGGTATCAAATCTCAATCGCAAGAAGATCATCTTTGTGGCCCAGGGAACGGAAGTCCTGGACCACAAGGAACTCATCATCCCGACAATGAAGGCCTTTGCTACACATTCCGATGTTCTAGTCGTCGCGTGTCTTTGCGTGACCGGAGCAACTCTCGACACAAGCACTTTCAAGGACGGGAAATTGCCCGCAAATGCTCGGGTGATGGATTACTTCCCGTATGACGCGATTCTGGCACACGCGGACGTCTTTGTGTCGAACAGCGGGTACGGAGGGTTTCAGCATGCGGCTTCGAATGGTCTTCCTATGGTGCAAGCAGGCAACACGTTTGATAAGCCAGACATTGGGAGAAGGATCGAGTGGTCTGGCTTGGGGGCGTTTCTAGCCGAGTCACCTCCATCTGTGAGCGCCGTGGAGCAGGCAGTCACAGAGGTTCTGGGTGATGAGAAGTATAAGAGACGAGCAGAGGAGCTTAGGAAAGAAGCGGGCACGTTTGATCCGTTGCTAATGATTGAAGAAGAGATTATGCTCTTAGCTCAGTCGACGGTGCCTTCGTCAAGCTAAGCGAATTGTGTGGTATTCAAATGACAACAAGACTAATCAGCAACCTGGCCTTGCAGGCAAAAGAGATACTGTACGCAATTATTCGATCATGACTTCTCTATCAGTGTAGATCTCCCAGGCTGGTTCAGCTCCAGCAACCGCAAGCCGTCGCCATCTACTCCTCGTCGTCCATTTCCTCCTCCCCATTCTCAAAATCTGCCTCACGCTAAAAGATGTTAGCTGTCTGTCTTCGGCGATGTCATATAGCAGCAAAAGATTCATACCCCGAGACCTCCTTCCGTGTTCTGAAGCTCCATCATTCCGTACACAACGTCCGGCAACTCAAAGTCTTTGGGAGCGGTAATGATACCAAACTCAACCAAGCCGTCAAAGTTGCTACCCCACCAGCTGCGGCCATAGAATCCGACAATGCACTCGTCTGCTTGCGCCTCTGTTTTGTTATACCAAGTCAGTAATCTCATGTGGCAAATTGGACACCAGATTACTTACCAAGAGTCGAGGTCTCGGGAACATCCTCATATCCCGTCAAAGCACCACCAGACGAGCCATCGCTCAGGTGAATCCTCATACCGCGCAGGGTGTCCTCCTCCCTAGACACCTCAATCTTGACAATATCTGCACCCTTAGGGATCTTAACCTCCTCAGAGGCATGACCGCCAAACGTATGCTCCCCACCACCCCACTTATTGATCCGAGGACCACAGTTCACACGATCGCCGCCAGGGAAATGCACATACGCGCCGTCAAGGATACATCCAGTCCGCACATCCACCGAGTTCGCCCGCACAACAGACCCATCGCTCTTCCGGCGTGTAAGCAGCGTCGCCCACGACCAGAACTTTTCTCCCTCGCCATCATCGGCCGACTCCTCGAGGTCCTTCGTCACGACGGATCGCTTGCGCAGAAGGACGTCCGACCCGGGAATGCGGACGTACGTGGTCGATGAGAAGAGACGCCAGAGATCGCGCACCGTCTTGGTCTTGCCGTTCATACCGAGCACGTAGAGCTTCAGGCTCTCGTCGCGGGAGAAGCGGGCTTCGAGTTCCTTGAGAGTGTAAGACACTTTCCAGGCCGGGCAATCCATGGATGGAAGGAGTTCAGATTTGTCGTTGAACTCCATGCGAGCGAGGTTGGCTGCGCAAGCAATCTCAACTCCGACATCATCAGTCTCAATGTTGATGAGTGAGACAGTCGGGGCGCTCGATCGCTGCACCGCTGACAGTCTGGTATCGCCGGGTAGCCAGAAGTGGTTGAGGGACCGGAAGGACAGGGCATCCCGCAGATCCCACCTAGCATCGTTCTCCGTCTGCCCATCAACCACGACAAAACCCTCCTTATTGATCTTCTGAGAGTACGCCGTCTTAACAAGGAAGTTTCGGGGCCAGTGGCCAGAGTACCCGCGCGCCATGATACCAGTCGTATGCGGAGCCCCAAAAGCATGTCCGACCTCGTGCAAGAACGCGCCCTGCCCGATCGAACAAGCCTCCCAGAACGTCCCGCACTCTCCGTTGTCGTCGCCGACAGTCTGTCCCGGGGCGCGAGTGTCGAGAAGACAGTCCGAGACTTCCTCTAGGAACCGAGGCCACGAGTACGTCAGGTGACTGCCCATCATGCCGAGGGACACACCAGTCGGGTTATGACATCCCAGTGCGGCGTGACCGAGGATGAGTTTCTTGCTCACAGAAAAGTGCGAATCAAGAATCATACCCGCGACAACTGGATGCGCCGAAGCCTCGAAAGGCGAACCCTGGGCCGCAAGGGCATCCAAAAAGTAGTCAAACAATCCATCTCTTGACTTTGCGGTCTCGTTCTGTTGTGCAACCTCCGCGTCACGGATCTCTGCCGTCGTCCTCTCCGATCGAACAATATGGACTTTGGCAGTAGAGCGCATGGCACCACTGTCAAAGAGAGCAGCTTCATGCAGCCCGTTCAGAAACTCGCGGCTAGTCGTGTCGGCAGCCCATTCCTCCTCCAGCCTAAAGGAGCGACGGCCGAGACCCTTGAGTCGCATGTCTTCGGCGGTGAGGGCCTGCCACATGTACGCAGACATGCGAAGCTTGGCGATGGCGGCATCGAGGGAAGCATGGGCTGTGGAAGAGGCACCGTGTTTGAGGGGCGGGCAGTCGATGAGGAGAGGGGAGTCCTTTGCGACCATTACGGCGAGGTGGAGAGGGGGTGATTGGAGGAGGGGGATGTATGTTAGGTTGAGCTCGTTGGCGATGGTTTGAGTGCCGGACGTGCGGGTGATGGTGAGTGTGTTGAGGCCTGGGGAGAGTAGGGCGATGATTTTGATCCTGTTATCTGCGATGGGCCAGGTTTGGGTTGGGAAAGTCGTGTTTGTGCTGTCGTTAGCCTCGACTGTTGCAAAGTCATCGCAAACGTTAGAGCCCGGCGTGTAGTTTCCTTTGATGATTACACAGCGCTATTTGAGGGCAAAGTCAGAAGCGTATCTTTCAGACGATGTGCTCTTGGTGATGGTGTGCGTTCATCACGTACCTGGTGAACCGTCTCACCGTCAGTGAAGTTGTTAAATCTGAGAGACATGGTGGCGGTTTCTTGAGCTGAAACGGGAGGCATCTGAATGTGTGAAATGTGATCTAAGGGATTCTTCTTATCGTAGAGAATGTACATATCCTGTACGTGTGTTGAGATAGGTTGTTGATGAGGATAGGCAACAATGATCTGCTTGAAGGTGATGACTCTCTTCATGTAAATTTCCAATGGCCGTTCCCTCTCATCTTTATATCCAGCAACTGCACATCAACTTCATATAATCTCAAGGATGAAGTCAAAGTCCTAACGCAACTCACATGGCATGGGACGGGGATGAATTTCAGGCAGAACTGCCACTAATAAACGCTACCGAGCGTCGCGCCGCTCAGCCGGGGTAGACTGCCTGATTTCCCCGGTACCATCGTCCCCACTTTTCCGGGGCTACCCCTGAACCGGGCCCGTTCCCCCAGGCCAGACTCTAGGCAGCATGGCGGTCGAGACCTCCCAATTCTTGAAGGATTATTCACGTAGTAAGGCAGTTTAAGAAGCTAATCTCATGGACACTCATCCCACAGAACGAGCAGACAATCAGGAAGCGGCGCATTAATGGGTGACTCATTTCCAAGGTCTCCAGAGTCTTTCTGTTTCAGTGAACGCTCGACCGAACTTTTGGTGAGTTTTTGGCGTGAAGACGAGAGGATGTCGTGAAAAGATTCACCGATACGAGGTATTGAGCAGTCTACCGAGCAGGATTTTGGATTGCCTGGATGCTTAGAAGCTCCTGCTCTGAATGGTATCGGTACTGTCGATAATGTTGCGTGGAGGGTCTGAACGGGCGTGCTCTTGGTTTCCCTCGATGCTGTGTTGCTTTGCGGAGTAAACTTTGGTGGAGGCTCATGATGAGATCATCTCACTTCTCAATAGACGAAGGACATTTTGCGAAAATCCGTATGGATTCCATAGGTTAGTGATGCGTCGTGCTTCCCCCAAGATATACTCATCCATAGACCCCGAAACTCACCCGACCCGTGACGGTTGGCGAGCTTTCACAAAAGGGTTTGAAGAAGATCGCCATCTTGGCGTTTGAGTCCTATTCATTTGAATCCATTCATCCACCGTCCGACAGACGTCTACCACGTCGCGCCATCCATCACCATCACGGACTCAAACCTCACAACTTCAACCCGTCCATCATCCCCTCCAACAAAACCCACTCCTCCGTCCCCTCCCACGCCTCCTTCCCTCTACTCATCACACTCCTAACCGCATTCCTCGCCTTGCCCCTCCACCGACTGCCCACACTCTCAACCTCGCTCCCAAAGTTCTCCAACACACTAACAAGCTCGTCTGTCCTCGCGACAACAACCTTCCACGCCCCCTTATCCGCAAGCCAATTCCGGCTCAAATCGTCCCCGGCCCCGCCCGACCCCGCCGAAGAAGCCTTCAACCCACCGCCCGCACCGGCTCCTATCGCCGCCCTCCAAGCCTTCTCCGCAGCATCCACGGCGCCGGCGTAGTCCCGTCTCCACACCCGCTCTCGGACAATAAGCTCCCACAGCTCTGACCGTGTCGTGATAAGCGGCACAACACTCTCCTCGAAAAGCGCAACGACGGCCTTCTCAATAGTACCCCGCGGCGGGACGTATACCCCCGTCTTACTCTCGTCATTCTCCTTTTCCTTGGTGAGCACGCTCTCCTGGAGCAACGCGCGGAGGACGTCGTCGTCGAGCGCGTCCTCGGTGTTGCGGATGCGGATGATGGCGCGGAGGGCCTGCACCATCTCCGAGACGGCGGGCGGACGCATCCGCGACGCGAGGGTGAGGACGTTGTCCCAGATGCGCCAATTATCCTGCGCAATCGATGCGCCGCGCTTGTAGGCCGCCAGGGACTGGGATAGCAACGTAGCCGGGTCCTTGGCCTTGCTCTCCCGCTTCTTCGGCTCCTCGTCATCTTCGTCCTCTGCTTCTTCGGTTGACGCATTTGCTTCCGCCGTGCCATTCTTCTTCTCCTCGATAATCTGCTTCTTGACCTCCTCCACGGCCTCGAGGTACATGCTCCAAAGCGAACTACCCAAGTTACTCCACGTCCTCGCGTCCTCGCCGCCAACGACATCCCCAGCGGCGCCAATCGCCCGACTATACGCCTCCGCGGCATCCGGGAACTGGCCCAGCCGGAGACTGATATCGCCCAGCCGGCTCCACATCTCGGGACTCAGCCGGTTACACTGCGTCGCGAGCTTATACGCGTCCTGCGCCTTGGTCCACTCCTTTTGCGAAAGGTACCACTCTCCCAACGACTTTTGCGCGCGCGCAAACCGCCGGTTCGAAATTTGCCAGGCCCGCTCCCAGTGCGCCGGCTCGTTCTCCAAATCACCAAGGATACAAAACAGCCTCGGCGCGTTTGGCGGCGGCGGACTCCGTTCGGGGCCGGTGAAGTCGGCAGGGTTGAGGTACGTCACATCCCGCGCGTCAAGGTCCTCCGCATCAGCATCCGCGTTCTCGACGACATGTTGTCCCGTGCGATGGAACAGCCGCCAGCGCACGAGCGCCTTGGCCTTCTCCTCGCCGCCGTTGCCGCGGCCTGAGTCGTCGTCGTCGTTGGAGGCGCTGCTGGCGAGGCAGAGCGCGACTTCGGCCCAGAGGCGCAGACGCTTGAAGATTTCGAGGGCGGAGACGAGGGAGCCGACGCCGGCCCATGAATAGGCGAGTTCGGACTCGAGGTGCCATTTGGGAGGGGAAGAGAGCGCGTGGATGTACTGCAGCCGGACGTGGGCGGGGGCGGTATCCGTTTCCTTGGCGGCGGGGAAGAAAGATGTGGGCTTCTCCGTGTCGACGGGTGCCGCGACGGCAGTGTCGATCTCGGGCTCACCTGGGGCGGAGACGGCGATGGCGGGGACGTCGGCGGGTTCGTTGTTGGCGACATCTTCGGCTTTCGGGCGGGGTACTTCCGAGGTGTCGACAACGACTTGGTCCACAACGGCTTGCATTTGCAGGACGCCTCTTTCGACTGTTCTGCTGCGGTGAACTTCAATGCGAGAGCGAACAAGGAGGGCTTGCGAGTAGATTTGCCAGTTTGTAGCCTTGTCCGAGACAACGCGCACGGCGTAGGGGAGAACCTCCTCTGAAGTCAGAGTGTCAACAGGAGAAAAGGTGTCCTTGAGTGTTGCTTCAGTGAGGAGAATAATCTGGTCGAGGGGCGACAGCTGCGGCTGCGCCTCTGGAGACAAATCTGCCAGCGCCGCGGGAAGCCCCGAAGATGTGGCAGCGAGCTCTCCATGCTTGCCGCTCGCCTCCTTGGAGAACTGAATCTCTTCAAGCAGGGTATCATCATTGAGGGCAACAGCCTCAGGCTTGGCCTCCTCCTCGCCGTCTGCTGCCGTTCCCTCGCCCTCGGTCGTATCATCGCTCTTTGCGAGAACAACAAGCTGACTCGTGCTCTTCTCCTGGAATTTCGTCCTCTTTCCCAGCGCACCAGAGAGCGCGTACGCAAAGTTGTTCAACTTGGTCGCCTCCTCCAGCGCCTCACGCGCCCGATCATCGCGGCCGAGCATAATGTGCGTGTTGGACACCTCAAGCAAGAACTGCACCCTCTCTTCGCGTGACCAGGCCTCTTCACTCGTCGACCACACATCCTCGTCAAGGATTTGCTTCCGGACGGTCTCGATGCCGAGGTTAATCTGCTCCGCCAGCGTCGGGACGTCAATCCACTGCGATGCCTTTGCAAAGTTGGCGCCAGGGCCGAGGGACGGCTGGCTGAGCAGCTTGAAGTGCCATACGTTGACGCGTAGGCGGGTCCAGGGCAGACTCAGGCGGGATGAGGTAGAAGAAGAGAGTTTGATGATGGCATCGCTGGCCGAGGAGGCTTCGTGGAAGACAAAGCGGGCGAGCGCAAAGAGCTCGATGTGCGGGATGTAAGGATACGGTGAGACGCCGTCGACTTCGAGGGCCTTGAGACTGTCTTTGCGTAGCGCCTTGAGGGTGTCTGCTGATGATCCTCTTTCGTCATTGCCTGCCGTGAAGGCCTCAGTGAAGAGTGCTTCTACCTTATGAGCGTGCTCCAGCACGGGACCCGTGACGTTTGACTGCAAAAACGCGTTGAGAGCGGCAAGACCTATAGCGATCTCATCTTCGGATAGTGACTCTTTTGACGTTGCTGTGGGATTGGCATTTTCTCCGCCGGTCTGGGCTTGAAGACTGGTGGTAAATCTGGTGATGAGATCCTTAGCCACTGAAGACGTCAAGACATCGATGTAGGCGCCATCTGTGAACCGGGAAAGCAGCGAGGCCGTAGCCTGAGGGCCATTTGTTTGCGCATCCGTCATGGCTCAAATGATGTATTCGAATGTGGAATCAATGGTTGCGCCTCGCTTGTGATATCGAGGGGTTCTGGGTCGCGATAAGTGACCTTTTCTTTTCTGCCCCGCGCGTCGCGGGGTAGTTTCGCCAGAAAGAAATGCTCGATGACCTCGCTTTTTCTGAATAGAAAGTATCCAGAGATAAAGGAGTTTGACTCGCTCGTAGTTCGAATTTGTCTAGAATATCACAGGTGACAATGTTCGTCTTGGTCGAAGATCAAGTGACTCAGACGGTGAATTTGGCGTGTTTCGATGCCCTGTGAAATCGAAATTTCCATGGTGGGGGCGGGGCAAATTTTCACCTACCGCCTTACATAAGCCACTCACCTTGCATCTCACCGAAACATGTCCACCTTAGGTACCTCAACTTCGACCTCAAGTACTTCAAAGACTCACTCACCATGGCCCATCTCATAAAGCTGCAAGCCAGCCAAAAGTGGCATCACGTTGTAATGTGGGACACGCCCTTACAACAATGCTTTCTGACATGCTACCTATCGCTACAATAGAGCGCTTACATACGCTGTGTACCAATGACAGTAATCCTGAGCCACAACTTCGCCGTTTAGACATGATCGTCAAGCATCGCCTAATCAGAGAGTTCCAGGCCATCTTCCGCCGCGAATTTTCCCACAGCATTTTCTAATTGTTCTTCTTTCTCGCATTCTTGCGGGTGCCTTTGATACCAGCGTCACCAGCGGCAGCGGGTGGCTGCTCCTAGTTGCTCTTCTTTCCTGCCTTCTTGCGCGTGGGCACAACCTTGAAGCCTGCGCCTTGGATACCGGCATCTCCGGCAGCAGCAGGGGGCGTCTCCTTGTTGCCGCCCTTCTTGGCAACCTCGTTCCAGCCGCTGGACGAGCTACCCGTCTTGCTGTCAACAGCACCTTGCTTCTCAACGATACCCTTGTCGGCGAGTCTCTTGCGGCGAACAAACTCTTCAGCAAAGTGTGCTCCGTGCATCGTCTTTGAGTTCGCGTAAACGGCGTCTGCAATGATACCATCCTCAAGGGGGAGTTCAACAAGGATGCCAGCAAAAGTGTCCACTAGAAACGACGTTAGCACTGAATTTCAGGTCTAGGTTGAACTGGTTGACTTACCATCAACTCCGTTAAGGCCACGGGACAACTCGTGGTGAAGCCACTTGTTGAACTCATCCATGGCAACGTTGCCCTTAGCAGGGGCGGCCGCAATCACGGTGGCAACAGGCTTGACAGCCGGCTTTGCAACAACCGGGACCGGCTTTATGCCAGCGGCACTAACGGATCTCGTCTGAGACGCAGGTCCGGTGGGCACCTTGACCTTACCGCCGGCTCCGACGGTCGCCCAGCCGGGACCAGGAGGCGGGGCGGGCGTGCTGGATTGAGCGAGGCCAGGGGCAGCATTGGGCTTGGTCGCAAGGTCGGCATAACGCTTGCCGGCAGCAACAGTAGCCAGTCCAGTCTGGATGGCAACCTCCTTAGCCTTGAGCTTTCTCACTTCCTCCTCACGCTGAATGTCGGCAAGAGTCTTCTGCTTGCTGGGGGTGCTGGTGCCTGGAGTGGGTTTGACAACGGCAGGCTTGGTCCAAGGGCTGACGGCGGCAACAGGGGAGCCGTTACCCCAAGTGCTGGTGGTAGGCAGGCCGGTAGCAGCGACAATAGCCTTCTCGCGCTCGCGAAGAGCCGCAGCCTCTTGCTCAAGCGCCAAACGACGACGCTCGGCGGCAACCTCCTCAGCCTTGGCAGCCTTGCGCGCTTCAGCTTCCTGAATCTCCTTCAGACTAGGTCCCTTGCGACTAGCGGCCTCTTTGGCCCAAGGAGCCAATGGCGGGGGCTCAGTGGCGGACCCAGTGTCGGGAGTTCCAGTCTGGGAACGATTGTACTGCTCGGGCAAGTTGGAACGGACACGCTGGGCGGTGGGGGCCGGGAGAGGTGTACCAGCTGCAGGTAGGGGGGGAGGGAACGGCATCGGAAGGCCTGCAGCAGCGTTCTTTGCAGCTTCGGCGGCAGCTTGAGCCTGCTGGACACGCTGAGTCAATGAAAGCTGATGCTCCTCCTCCATAATCTCCTTCATGCCAGGGGCGGGGGACTTGTGGTGCTCGTTGCTGATAGCCTGAGCCAAAGCAGGAGCGGAAACATCTTGAGCAACATCTTCCTGAATGCTCTGGCTGGTAGCGGCTTCCTGGGACTGCTCGGAGTCGCGTTCGGCACGGATATCCTCAAACTCCTTCAAGCGCTCACGAAATCCCTCTTCGTCCTTGTCCAACTGCTCGGTACCGGGAAGGTGGTTCCGGAGGTTGCCCTCATTCGCGGGAGCGCCGACCGGTTGCTGAGGAAAAAGACCTGCAAGACTAGGCGGGGCTTGAACATTCGCAAGCATCTGGCGCTCGGAAGCGTTCAGTGTGGCAAGTTCCTCTTCACGAAAATGGTCGAGTCCAGAACCGACAGGGGGTTGAGTAGATCCCTGCTGGGTAGCCGAGTCAAAAAACCCAGACGTTGGGCCGGCTCCACCTCCGATGGGTGGCTGCTGGGTGTGAGGGCCAATCGGCGAGGAGATGCTGCTGAAGCTAGGCTGGCTCTGCAAGCTGTGAGCGCTGTGCTGGTGGTGCAAAGAACCTGGGACACCACCTGGGCCTTGACCTTGCAGTCGGGTGATGGCTTGCTGCCTCATCATAAAGTCTCGCTGTTGTGCCATCGCTTGCTGTTCCTCCTGCTTCCTTCGCTCGAGGTTGTTCTGCTCCTCCGCGGTCAATGTCCTACCAAAGCTAGGGAAGACACCACTGAGAGGAGGAATGACACCCACGTTGCCGCTGGGAGAGAATGGTCCAGCCTGAGACGGTGGGCCATGGGCGATGCCGATCTGGGGAACCAGGAAAGGCTCGCGAGAGTTTCCGATGCGGCGGATGAGCTGTCCAAGAGGCTCAAACTCGGGGTCTTCAACCTTCTTAACCCGAAGATCGGGAGTGAAGAAGTTGGCCTTGTACCAGTCGTTCATCTCGAGACCACTGAAAGGGCCCTGAACCTGTCCTTGAGGATCGAGATAAACCCAGCGCATACGGTCAGGCATGACCATCTGGCGCACAGGAGTCGACCCGAACTCGCCACCGGTGGAAGCTCCGGGAGTGAATGCTTGGGGGTGGCCGATGCCCGCAGCGCCAGGGTGGTCGGCACCTCCAAATCCGCTATGAGTTCGAGTAGGGTCAGAGGGGAACATTTCCTCAAAGACTCCTCCCCGGCCGCTGCGGAGAGGGCTGCCGGTGTCTCTGGGCGCAACACTGAAGTTATTACGGCCGATTGCACCGAGAGGGTTGCTCTGCCGAAGGTCGGGCAACGAATCACTCAAGTTCTCCTGCTCGTGTCCTTGCATTTGTGCTTGCATGGCAGCTGGGAAGAGAGAACCCAACTTACTGCGGCCAATAGTGCCTGGGCCACCGAGGCCAGCAGCACTAGCCGAGCCGAAGACGCCACCTCCGATACTCGACAATCCTGGAGACTGGAGATCAGTGCCCATAGGACTGAAGAGAGCATTGCCGAAAACTCCGCCGCCGAACCCGGCGCGTTCACGGTCAGGAGTGCCCGTAGACAGAGGGACAGGCCAGCCTGAGGCGTAACCTCTAGGTCCAGCGCTACTGGTCTGACTGCGATCGCTGCCGTCAAAAGCGTGTGTCGGGAAGCCGCGCGACACGGTGCCGAAGCCAGGATTCTGTTCAGCGCCCACAGCCACACCGCCGTGATGCTTCTCACCCGATCCTTCCTCCTGTGATTCGTTTCGGTCGGCCGGCGGGCTGCGATAAGGGTTCGTCTGCGACGGGCTCGCTGGGCCAGGCTCGTTTTCCGAAGGGCGTCCCAGGTTCAGTCCAGACATGCCAAAATCTTGAGTTGAACCTTTGACCGGGGTCTCGAACATCCCAATATTGGTAGGGTTGGGGATCGGCGGGGGACTGGTGTCTCGAGCACCTCCGAGTGCGGCGCTGCCAGATAAGTTGTCGTCTCCGCCGAAGGGGTCGGTATCGGTTCGGGGCCGGGATCGCCAAGATCGGGTTGCTTCTGGGGTCGAGGCTTCATTAGGCTTGATTGCGGGACTGTCGGTGCCTTCCTTGTTCATAAGGTTTGCAAAGCGACTTCCACCACGGTTGCCACCGCCAATAGTCGAAGTTGGAGTTGGCAAAGCGAATTGGCCGAAACTACCCATGCCGCCGCCGCCGCCGCCGCCACCAGCAGCACCCCCGGCCGAAGGAGGCTGAGAAGCTCCCCAGAGAGAACTGATATTGGCACCCATGGAAGGATTACCCGCCGTGTTGCTACGCGTCAGGTTTCCAAAAGGCGGCTTAGACTGAGGCTGTCCAGCACCTTCATCCTCGCCTGGCTCCTGCTCCTTGACGTCGTTGTTCTTGCGACCAAACAGGAAAGACTGTTGGTCATCGCGAGCGAATCGTGTGGCACTTGGTGAAGCGAGGGGACCGCTGCCAAAAGGGTTGGAATCCGTCGTCTCTCGGCGCCGGGTACCAGGTCTAGAGGCAGACGAGGGCGATTGTAATCCGTATCCGGCGGCGCTACCGTGTGATAGCGACGCCTTCCGTCCATTCGGTCCCGGTCCCTGGGTGCCCTCCTGTTTCTGGATGGGAGGCTTCAGAGTAGAGTTGACATCAGATGCGAATGCCTGTCTCATATTAGCATTGTTTACCTGGTGGCCTGCTCCAAATGACCGACGCACCTCCTTCTCCTCTTCAGACATGCCATTGACAGCAACGGGGTTGTTGTCACCCCGGTTGTTCCAACAGGCAGCAGGATCTTGCGAATTGTGGTTATTGTTGGTTTTTCCCCAACCTCGCGCAGCGCTTCCGTTTGTGTGTCCCGGAGTCCATCCCGATTCAAAAACATTGGAAGCGTCTATTTCCGCCGCACCGTTCTTGTACACACCGACAATTGAGTCCTTCTGATACTGTGAAGGGGCAGGATAGTCGTATGTCGCAGCGCCAGGGGTCTGAGGAACTGCGCCGGAGTCGAGCGGTGTAGAGGGGAAAGCGTTTTCGGACGAGGCTGCGGGTTGGGATGGCTGACCGGGCGTCGTCGAGGATCGTCGAAAGGTCAGGGTGCCGTTAACTCTGCCGTCACGTCGAGCCCTGCTTGCGGCGTCAGTACAGGCTCTCAGTCACATCCTAGCCGCGCTGTGCATCCTGATGTCTGGCGATATTGCGACAACGTGGCGAGAACCCAACGAGGTGGCGGTCTATAGAGTCACCATCACCAATATCACGCGAACGCCAACTTTTCTTCGTCATCTCCAGACGCAAACAGGAAGCACAGAGAATAGCAGGGTAGCGATGGGGGTTTGTTGGGCGAAATGGGGAAAGTCACTAACCATTCCCCGCTGCCAGCTCCACGTCCGTCCTGTCGACCGCCTCTCGCGTCGCGGTTGGCGTTTTGGCCGGCGGCGGCCGAGGCGAAGCTTGATGGTAGATTCGAAGGCATGGTTAATTATGCGCAAAGTAGGTATCTGGCGATGAGCAAGTGTCTGGGGGTGTGCAAACAGCGCGCAGGGGTGGTGGTATTTTTTTGGTGGTTCGGTAGTTGCTGATCGATCTCTCGTGGACAGGTCACGAAAGGGATTCTGTAATTGATTTGTGGGTTTGTCGGCGCGCGACTGGCTGTAGATGATGATACACGTGAAGTGATGCGGGATGCAGGTAGCTGATGTCAGGCTTGCTAAACGATGGATTGATCGAGATACCGAGAGGTCGGTTCGCGAGCGTATGCGGTTCGTCGTGCGAGGGTGGGTGAGGAGGGTGAGCTGTCTCGTCGAAAAAATCAAAGGTTTGAAAGGAAAATTGCCAGCTAGGAATGACCCACGATGGTGTGGACCAGGGAGGAACTGTGGGGACGGGACAGCCGCTAAGCCCCCAAAAGGTGTTGCCCGTGGTTTATCCGGTCCCGGCCACACGTTTTTCTGGATGGAAGTACCGGGGAAAGGAAGGTAAGAGCGGATGACGTTGGAGACTTGGCCTTGTGTTCGAGGAAGGTACAGATCAATATTCAGGTACATAATGCTACGCAGCTACTGCCTGTTTTCGTGCTTTAATGCAGTGCTCCTGCTGACTTGTTGCCTTTGTCGTTACCCCTCGCTGCCTTCCACTTTTAATTTGTGATACCCTACCTTACTCCAGCAACTCAAGGCACCTACCTGCCTACCCCAGTGAGGCACACACCTTCCCCAATTGCCAGGCAGGAGCTGTGCTGCAAGACGACAATGACGATAGTTGCATCACGTGCGTCACACGTGACCCCACCCTGGGGCGTCCACACTGACGTTGGACGCAGGGCAAGAGCTCGGACAATTAAGGCAGGGCAGCCAGTCACCCCCATTCAGGGCAGTCCAACCTCAAGCCATCGGGCTTTGCTGCAGGGCTTGGGCTGGGATTCGCACTTGGATCGGATGCTAAAATCTGGCTAAACTTTCCAGGGGTCATCCCCTAGAGGCTCACTGACCTTTTACACTAAACTCGCCTATGTGCCTAAGGTAGCCTCTCATCCTTCTTTTCCCTCTTCAGAGCTGTCGGGTGACGATCAAAGAGATGAGTCGGGTTTCTTGACCAAAGTTGGCATGAAGAGGCAGAATTCTCAATTCCAGGTAGTCGTACCCGCAGAAGAAACCACAACGCAATAAGCGAGGAGGAACACAATCGCCAAAAGGAAGGGAAAAAAAAGGAATGCCACTCATAGCCCAGCCCTTCCGGGTATCCGCATCTCATCCAACACCTTCTAGGCTCTGACCCGTTCGCTCATGCTCATGCACTCACTCACTCACTCACTCAGTCTCCACGTCGCCCGCCTCCTCATCTCATCTCATGTCTCGCGCCCCAGCCAGTCTCACCTCACCACGACTCGCATCCCTAACCCCCTCCATTAGCCTCATTGGCCAAGAGGGTTGGAACAAGTTCAAGGGAGAGTTTAAACATTCTGGTCTGTTTCATGCGGTCAAACGGCATCTTAATGGCATCCGTTTTTGCTCAGGCTCAAAGGAGGAGACGATCACACGCCAGAAGAAAACGAGACGACGTTAATGTTTGGTTGCCCCTCGTTCCTGCGATATTCTCACCTTCCTGGTGCGACGCGCGAACGTCATGCTCGTACGCTGAGACGACCTCATGGTGTTCTCATCAACCTCAACATTACTCAGTCGCCGCAAATAGATTCTCTGAACAGACCTCTTACCCGCAGCCAGTTATTTATTGATATACTGTGAGAAGGTTCCATCTCCCACGTGCCGCAGCTCCCACGCATGCCTTGTCATCTAAACTCCATTCTCATAAGATCTGAATAGTGATCATAATGATTCCCAACATGTTGTATCGGCCGAGCCGGCTCCGACACGCTAGTGTTAGATTGCCTGCCTAGTCATCTCAAACCTGGAAGCTCAGACAGCTCCTTTTTAGACTTTAAGTGCAGTCTTATCACGGACTCTTTCCCCAGCGTTTCGTCTGCACGGTACCAGCTTGTCGAACGACATCTCATCAATTTCAACGACAGAGGAAGACGAGATTGAAGTCATTGACTCGCAACAGTCGAAGATGTCGCAGTCCGGACTGCTACCCCAAGATTTTGCCGACCATGGCGCTCCTAAACGAATGTTCATCGCATTCTTCAAAAGTCGACAAGTGAGGTTCTTCGCACTCTTTGGTGTTGGCCTCTATCTCATCAGGGCATTCTTGTTGGACTCATCCAAACCGGGTAAAGAAGACTACGCAGCCACGAATCCCTGGCGGGACCTCCCGACTGACTCGGCCGTCCACTCAACCATCCGGGAGGTGCTCTTCATCAGCGATACCCTCCGGGACGGCATGCTCCCGACCTCGCTCCCGGGTGATGACTACGACACGTACTCTGCCATGCTACACAATTTGGAGACGCGGCAAGATGTCACTTGGCTAGTTATCCAAGAGACCGGCGTCGACAGAACCATCATGGCCATTGCCAATCGTGGCGGACATCATAGTCCTATCCCAGAGGAGCCCCACGACTTACATGAGCGTGCCAAGACGCTTCACGGTCACTGGTCGGCGCTCGCTGCAGCCAGCGACAAACCAGAGAGATGGGAAGCTCGGTTTGACACGACTTGTCTCCCGCCATTGGCTGCCAGACAAGGCAGCGCATCAGGACAAAAAGCCGGTTCATTCAAGCTGGACTTGACTCCCGCACAGAAAGCAGATGCGGAAGCCAGGTACAAGGCCTATCGCAAGCGCAGGGATCGCGCCGTGTCGTACCTCAAGGACCACCCGCCCAAACCAATGGCCTGGGTGCCGGCGCAAACGGACCCGGAGAAGCAGCGCGGTTTCTGGGAATCGCTGTTCAATGACGGTGTCATCAAGGCCGGACGTAACGTCGAGGGAGGAAAGCTGACGGGCAACCCGGGGTTCAAGCCCGTCTACCGTGATCTCATTACTGAGCGTGTCCCATACGACTGGGTCAACCCGGATGAGCAAGTGAAGGAGTACACTGAGGCGGAACATCTGAAGGAGATGGAGGCCTTCAGGGAAGAGTCCCGCGTCAGAAAGGAGAGGACGGACAAGCAGGCTGCTTACCAGGAAGAGCTCAGAGCCGAGGAGAGACGGAAGCGGGGAGAAAAGGAAGAGCTTTGATGCCTTGGCTCTACCGTTGGCTCGGTACTCATCTTACTACAGCGTTACGAAAATCATCGAATGGCCATTGCTTTCTATCAGGTAGTCGCTAGTAGTTAATACAATAGATAATTTAAGGTGATATCTCCATCCTCTCCCAAGGGCAGCAGCTTCGCCAGGTTACACAAAGCCGGACCTCCCACTACGCCACAGTCTCACTCATCAGCCAACCCTAGCTTCCTCCAAGCCAAAACAAATCACCACCGGGCCACGACGTTGCTCGTCCACAGTCTTAGTAGCCCGAAAGAACGGCACCGATGGAAGCCAGCGCCGGAACAGCCTGGATGAAGAAGATGCGCGGGTTCGCCGTGGCGCCGCCGTACGCCCCGGCCGCGACGATGCAGCCGAGGAAGAAGAGCTGGAGCTGGCGCCCGAACTCAGGGACGGGGTGAGCGATGCCCCAGGCGAGACCTGCGGACAGGAAGCCGTTGTAGAGCCCTTGGTTGGCGGCCAGAGCCTTTGTCTTCTCGGCAAAATCGGCGGTGAGATTGAAGGCCTTGCGGCCGCGGGGCGAGGTCCAGAGGAACATCTCCAGGACGAGGATGTAGCCGTGGAGGCCGGCCATGAGGCCTGCTGCCGTTGCGCCGATGAAGCCCATTCTTGGAATGATGTGGTTATTTGAGGGAGGTGAGGCAAGTGGCTGGTGAGGTATTGTTGGAAGCTTGTTGTGTGGATAGCGAGGGGAGGCTGAGACGGGGGAAGGGCAAGAACGAGCGGAGGTGGGGAAAGTGGCGTTATCGTCGGTGAGGACTGAGGGCTGATGATCGTCACTTGTCTCAGACAAATCTGGCAACAATTGAGTTTTTATCCAAAAATCCTCACATGGGCTGGGCCAAGACAAAATGCTGGAGAAATCAACCTGCGGAACGGAAAAACAAGGAGATCGTGAGGAATTTGGATTGCGCCTCGGCAACACCGAATACGAATTGGGGAGGTCGCGAGTCAGACGCCTTACCGTACACTGGTTACACCGAGGCTCACCGAATTCCAAGTGGGATGCCGAGGACCTTGCATTCGTGGTAGCACATCTGCTGTCTGCCTACTTAACTTCACAGGCTTTTTCGGCATGTGTATCATCCTGAGATGGATGAAATCTCATGTCATCAATACAATTGTGACAGTGTGTTACCTGATTGGATCCTTCTTGTCCCTCCCTAGGCACAGTCCTTAGCAATGGTTTGTGGCTGATCTTCCTTTCCTGCCTTGTATTTCGAGCAGAGCCTCAAACCTTAAGCACTTTCCTGCTACCTCTATCCGGGAGCTCTTTCCGGGTTAATTGCCAATTTAGATAAGCAAAATTCGCAGCGGAAGGTACACGTCTGCTGCAACTGCATTCCGAGTTCGACAACAGCAGGAAGCCACGACCCGCTCTGGGCCATTGGCCAATCAAATATGATTCAGGATGGGAAAGGGCACGTGATCTGCCACTGCCGAAGCAATCATGGGAAGGGGCCCCTTCCTGCGCGGGACGACAGGGGTACGTACAGGGATGGCGACTTCCATCCTTCCAGAGGTGTTCCTGCCCCGCCCAAGCCTAAGACGCGAAGACTAATTGCTTCTCGTCCCGTCGCGTCTCAATAATTACGACTGTCTAAACCGCCACGATCCGCTTAGAGCTGCTTGACGAAATCTAGGCTCGCTCGTGCACAGAACTTCATGAATCAGATTCTCGGTCAACATCACCTGCACTTCGGCCTTAGCTTCTGTAGTGTCGACCTACGGTAGCTTGCCTCACATGTCGACCGCATTGGCTTAGTCACCGTTCACGTCACTCACCACCAATCTTACGATGCCCCGAATCAAGATGGAGGGCGTCAAGGCTGAGCCGCCGAATGCCAACTTGCACGAACTGCCCAGGGTACTCGATACGGTGTTACAGCAGTCGGCAGGAAGTCCAGATCCTTCAGCATCTACCGCAGTCCCATCTTTGGCAACTGCCCAACCCAATGCTTCTCTTCCTCATATCAAGCCTGAACCGGGCTCTGCGGCATTCGTCAAGGAAGAGCAAGCCGACCCCATTCTCAACCCCGCCAACCCACCCAACGAAAGTCTAGCTTCTGTCGAAGAACCTGAGTCACTTACCGCCCAAGATGAAGTCCCCGATTTCCTAGAGCAATGGACAACAGAAACGTCCCCTGAGATCCTTGAACGAGGCGTCAAGATCGGCTTAGAGGTCCTCGAAAGCCTCAAGATTCCCCTCAGCCTCACCGCTTCCCTCCCAGGCACGCAGGCTATGACATGGGTCAGGGCAATTGAGGACCTCAAGGCCCGCTCTCGGCCGTCCAAAACCATTGTTGGTGTCGTGGGCAACACAGGTGCTGGCAAGAGCTCTGTCATCAACGCCCTGCTCGACGAGGAGCGACTTTTACCGACCAATTGCTTGCGCGCCTGTACCGCTTCGCCTACTGAGATCTCCTATAACGACTCCGAAAACCCCGAGGAGCTCTATCGCTCAGAAATAGAGTTTATTTCCGTCGAGGACTGGAAGAAGGAGCTCAAGACTCTATTTACTGATCTTCTCGACGATAGCGGGAACATTTCACACGAATGCGCTAACGAAGATAGCGAGGCAGGCATCGCCTACGCCAAGATAAAGTCTGTCTACCCTAACAAAACAAAAGAGATGATTGCTCAGAGCGACCCTGACCGTTTGGTCAATGAGCCTGCTGTCGCCCGTGTTCTTGGCAGCGTCAAAAAGCTGCGAGCAACCACCGCGAAGGACTTGTACGCAACCATGCAGCGTTATGTGGATAGCAAGGAGAAGAATCCGCACAAGAAGGACGTTCCCATGGAGTTTTGGCCCCTGATCAAAGTTGTCCGGATATTCACAAAGGCAAACGCCCTGTCTACTGGTGCCGTCATTGTCGATCTTCCTGGTGTCCAGGACTCCAACGCAGCTCGTGCTGCTGTCGCACAGAACTACATGAAGGCATGCACCGGTCTTTGGATTGTTGCTCCTATCAACAGAGCCGTCGACGACAAGACAGCCAAATCACTACTGGGTGATTCGTTCAAGCGCCAACTCAAGTACGATGGTATCTACTCGGCTGTCACGTTCATCTGCTCGAAGACAGATGATATCTCAGTGACTGAGGCTGCTGAAAGTCTTGATATTGAATCTGATATCTCTGCTTCTTGGTCCAAAATCGAGAAGCTACGTGGCGAACTTCGAGGGCTCAAGCGAAAGCTCAATGACGCCAGGGAAGAGAAGTCGGACCTCGTCGACAGCCTGGAGCAAATTGACACGCTTTGGGATAAGTGGGACGACCTCGCCAGTAAACATGCGGATGGAAAGACCGTCTTCGCCCCCTCAGAGAGCAAGAAACGCAAACGTGGAGCTACCACATCCAAGAGTCGGAAACGCAAGTCATCTTACTCCAGTAGCAGTGAGTCAGATGATTCGGACTACAACTCGGATAGTGATAAGGAAAACAATCCCGACAGCCAGAACCGACAGCCTTTGACAGAGGATAAGATCCATGAGAAGCTGGCGGATCTGAAGAACCAGAAGAAGGAAATCCGTCAGCGGCGCAAGGAGGTCGATGCCCTGCTCTCCAACATGCGGCAGGAAATCAAGAGCAGTCAGGCAGAGGAAGAGCGGCTGCTTGGGGCAGCCAAGGCGGTGTGTATCCAGGGCAGAAACATTTACTCCAAGGGCGCTATTCAGCGTGACTTTGCCATGGGTATCAAGGAGTATGTCAATTGGGGCTCTCGCCGAAATGAACACATGCTAACTTGCGTAGGCTGGATCAAGAGGCTGCAATCGAGGAAGACGAAGAGACGTTTAATCCCGACGAGGATATCCGTGATTATGACAAGGTCGCCCGCAACCTGCCCGTCTTCTGTGTGAGCAGCCGCGCTTACCAGAAGATGCGGGGACGTTTGCAGAAGGATGATTTCAACAACGATGGCTTCCGGGATGTCAAAGAAACGGAGATTCCTCAACTTCAGCAGCACGCTAAGAAGCTCACAGAAGGCGGCCGCGCTGCTAGTTGCCGTCGCTTCCTCACCGAGCTCAGCCAACTCCTCAACTCAATGAAGATGTGGGCTGCCAACGATGGATCACGGTCTCACTTAGGCCAACGAGAGTTGCAGAGTGAGGGAACCCGTGTACGAATGCAGCTTGCTACACTGGACAATGTGAGTTCCGGCTCATTCTCATGTTATACTCATTGACTGACCCACGGCAGGACTTCGCCAAAGCAGTTGATAACTGCATCGTTTCCGTGAAAGATGCCTTGTCGGAGAGCATCTACGACTACTTTGACCTATCGATTCCTATGGCCGCCAGCGCGGCTGGCCCTACGGCATCCGGCTGGGGTGCGCATCGCAGCGAAGGTGGAATGTTTTGGGCCACATACAAGGCAACATGCCGCCGGTCGGGAGTCTATTCAGGCGCATCTAGTCCTCGCGACTTCAACGCAGAGCTGCTCGAGCCGATCTCCCGACAGCTAGCGAGCGGTTGGGAACGGACTTTCCAACGTCGACTGCCATCGGCCTTTGAGGGCTTCGCTATGAGCGCCCGCCTTCTACTTGAGGACTTCCATGGCAGCGTCATTTCACGATCCCAAGAACTGGGTGCCGATTACAACGGCATCAACATGCTGAGTACGCAGCTGCGAGCTCACACCGCCCGTCTCAGAGAGATCCCTGGGACACTTCGTACAGTCGTCCAAGAGTTGCAGCGTGAGGCCAGCCGCGGCTTCCAACCTGTTGTTCAGCGGGAAATGCAGCCGGCTTACGACGTTTGTGTCGCCGAGTCAGGTAAGCCAGGCTACCACTGCTTGTTTCCAGGTATCCGTCAACTAATTAACTACCAATAGGCCCTGGTTCTTACGCTCGCATGAAGAATCATATGGTCAGCCACGTCGAGACCTCCAGCGCTACTATGTTCCGCTACTCCACTGATAGCGTCAAGGAGCAGCTTGAGGCGTTATGCCGACGACTTCAGGACGAATTGACCACGCAAGTTCAAGACATCTATAGCCTGCTCGCCCGCGACTATCTGCATGTCCTCATTGGTGTCGACAAGGATCCCAAGCCTACCGGCCTCTCCCGTGCTGAGCGATTGCTTCGCGCAGAGATGTACCGTAAGCTGGAGCAGACAGCCAAACGCTTCGCCAGACCTAGCCAGGACGCAGGCGCAGATTCCGCAAATACTCCCGGCGTGGGCGAAAGTGACGACCCGTTTGCAGACTCGGCTATAGCTGATATGGACGATCTTTTGTTAGCCCAGCTTTGCGGTGGTACTGTTGAGGGTGTTGGTGCCCAAGAAGCAGTCAAGAGCGAGCCTTCTGTATGATTCATTCCTGTGCCAATTTGCGCCATCTTTTGGAGGGAAAAGCAACGGCGTATCTCGGGATTCCTGTACATTACAGAGCTTTCCGGTGGGGATGTCTCGTATTGCTCATGCTTTACCAGCTTTGCAAAGCGGCTTCTATAGCGTGGGATGAATACGGGGATAGGAGTTATATGGTCCGGTTACACAGATATCCAACAATGATTACTTGCTTTGATGATACCCTCAACCCGATTTCCCAATGTGATAACTGCTGATAGTTACTTGACTTTCGCTCCTCAAGGGAGTCGGCATTAGTGTTGGCGCTGGTGTCGGCGACTGGTGATGAGAGGGCAAGGGCGGCCAGGGGTATGAGGATGAGGGCTGTGAAGCGCATTTTGGGTGGCATTAAGGTCGTTGGATTTGGAAGACTTGGAATTGTGGTTGAAGTGAGAATATGAATGTGATGGGTGTCTCTGTGGTGTCGAATGGTTTGTTGATAGACTTGGTGGCTCCCTTTCTATATCTTCGAGATGTTGCGATCAGCTCTCAAGATGTTGTCATCTTACCCAACATTGACTACAATAATTCATTGCTCTCACAACCATCGCGAGGGATGCGCTTCCAAGTGACATCAAAGAATTCGATTCTTCACAAGAAAGACAATTATTGATGCCTAGATATCCTCTGAGATAATGTAGGCTCGCCGGTAGAATTCGCATTGGCTTAAAGCCATAGCTCAAAGATTGTCGTATAACTGTGGACTACGTTTAAAGGATAATATACCACAAAGTTCTACACGTAGGGTGATTTTGAAAGGTTCCATAGTAAGCTGATAGACGGCTTCGTGAGGCCGGACACAACACATCTGGGACGGTCAGTACTTTGGCCCACGACTTGATCAACACTGCCTCTTCGAATAGTCATTCGTCCGACTAGAGATATCTCCACGAGCACCGCTATCCGAACAGCGACCGAGCACATTGTGTTTAGAATACATGCTAGTACCGAACGCAACGGCCGATAGCCGACAGTCAGCCTTCACAATCTCACAAATGACGAACCATGCAGAATTTTAAGTTCTCATCAGATTGTCTTGTCATTCGACGAGGCTATGGACTCGCGTCCCCTCGAGCCATCATTTCTAGAAGGATCTAGCCCTGTACACTCACAGCCTTCTTGGGGTCCCAATATACAGGAAGGAAATGAGAATTTTACAAGGAAATCGAGATCATGAAAGCCAGTTTCATGCAATCACTACTTCTTTTACTCTTTATATCTACATATCGAGTGACATGCAGCATGGACACTCGCTCTACGGTCACCCCCTTACCAGGGCGCGTAAAGCCCTCTTCATAGCCTGACTATTTGGTTCTGTCCTCCTCGCTTGAACAAATCATACTCTCAAAGTCGTATCTCAAGTCCGACAGCCCAGGCCCCTCAGAGTCCAGCTCGTTTCCATCCTCATCAAGATAGATGTAATCATCTACTGAAATGTTGACGGGCTCTTCCAGCTCTTCCATTTCACTGCCACCCTCAGATGACTCCTCCAAGTCCAATGGCTCTTCTGACTTGGACCAGTATTCACCCCCACACATGCGGGCATGATCTGCACAAAGCTGATAGTCAGTTCGGAATGTTGAGTTACTACCAAAGATGAACCCGTGAGATGCTTCCTGGGGAGCAGAGCGGTCGTTGGCGTGGGAGGGGATACCAGGGGAATTGATGGAGTTGCAAGGACACGAGGGATCATTGCAGAACTCTTCTTGTTCTGGGTGGTCCTCAGTGTCGAGATTGTCTGAAGGTACGGCCACTTCGGTGCTCGGCACTGGCTGCGCTTCTACGGGGATAGGCCTGACACTAGTCCCGCGAGAAAACAGGCGAATTGTGGCCAGGAGCGCCAATCTTTTGATATCGGCACCTGAGAGACTGGCCAAGTGTCGCTTTTCTTCTTCACCGAACTGTTCAAATAGGTGAGCAGCGTTGCTTGCGTCCATTTTGGTTTACTTTGGTACCTTGTAAGGGAGGGCGAGGCGTTGGAAATTCTTGTTCGGTCTAGTCTTTCGAAGAGTTTTCTTCTCGTGTAAGTTATTGAACTTGTTTGGTTAGGAGTTGATGCGTTGTAGATGAGTCTGATGACTTCTCTAAACTCATAATATGACCGCATGGTGAGTGCACTTATATAAGATAATTCTCGTGGTGCCACAATGGTTCAGTGCGGTCTTATTGTTATCAAAGGGTTCTGAAAGAAAGACTTCGGAACGAAATGATCTTCGGGACAACGGCATTATCTCGAGGAAGTCAAAGAGTGACTGAGGACATTGACAATGAATGACTTTGTTTCCAAACTCATTGGAAGCCCTCATGTTTACGACTACACTCTTGAATCCATGTTTTGTTCCAATTTTCGCCATTGTTTCGTTCTCTTTCAATCTTTCGGCGTCTGGTGTATAAGCTTCCGTTCCCCGGTCTACACATGGATTGCTATTGATGAGTGCCTTACTGGACTTGGTGTCGATGTCGGTGAGGCCTGACCTCTTCGATGAAGTCAATATGATGAACCACCTTCCTAAAGGGGCAATGGGAATTCCGCACCACCTATTGGCCCCCAGACATATCTTATGGCGCAGCTAGACGCCCGGTGAGGGGACTTTCTTCCGGGCTTACATACAGGGGCTTCCGGCATTTGTTTGGCTCTCATACTTAAGTCGCAACCGAGCTTCGTGGCCTTCAATCACACCTTCATTCTTACTGAATACGATGCACTGACTGAAATGAAGCATTTTCGATTTCCAATCGTGGCCCTGTGGGCAACCCAAGCCTTCGGACAAGACATAGCACAGCGCCCCCTCCATGAAGAAAACCAAGCTGTCGGAGATGTGCCTCGCGTAGTCTCAAAGGACCTTGATGAATTTATTGAGCGAGTTCGGGAGGAGTGGCATGCTCCAGGTCTAGCCGTTGCAATTGTCGACGGGAACAATACTTGGGCAAAGGTAAAGATCGCCCCGCCCCCCCGTTTCGACTTCGTGTGGTCTCGAGTGCAAGAGTTGACAACACTTCACAATTGGCAATGGGGGACTGATGTTCTCAGGGTTATGGCTACGCCGTTCTCAATTCTACACCCGTCACCCCGCACACGCTTTACTACACCGGCAGTACCACCAAGTCCTTCACTGCCGCCGGCATCTCCCTTCTCATCGACAATGCAAGCGCGACCTCGTCAGTGTACCCTGGACTCAGTTGGAAGACGCCGGTAGCCCACATTCTCCGCGATGACTTTGTTCTCAGCGATGAGTGGGCTACGGCTCACATCACTCTCGAGGACGCTATGAGCCATCGGACAGGCTACCCTTCCCATGATTTGGCACCGGCTGCTACGGCTCAGGGAACTACCCGCCTGTTAAGACATCTACCAATGGCTGCGGAACCACGCACGACCTTCTTGTATAACAACAAGATGTTCGGGGCTATGGGCCATCTTATTGAAGTCTTGACTGGATCATGGCTGGGCGATTTCTTCCGAGAGTACTTGTGGGAGCCTATGGGCATGAACGAGACGTTTTTCTCTCTAAGAGATGCCGAACAGAGTGGCTTGGTTCTCGCCAAGGAGTACTACTACAATCCAGATGACGGAAGCTACCTGCAACTACCGCACGAACCTTCTTCTGGCGAAGAAGGCGCAGGTTCCATTGTGTCAAACGTCCTCGACTATGCCAAGTACCTGCGCATCATGATGACCGAGTCCGCGCCGATCTCCAAGCCGGGACATCGAGAGGTGAAGACGCCGCGCACTTTGGTGGCTCCTGCGATGGAACCGTTTACTGGGCCTGTGAGCTATGCCTTGGGGTGGTACACCGCCATTTTGGGAGGCGAGCAGGTGTATTTCCACAGCGGTGGAGTCAACATGTTTATCTCGATGATGATGATGATTCCTTCGCAGCAGATAGGCGTGATCGTCTTCACCAACACGGATGTCAAGGCTCCGCAGGTGATTGCGACCCATATTCTCTCGGAACACTTGGGAATTCCTAAAGACAAAAGACCGGATATGAACAAACAGTAAGTTTCCTCCAAGGTCTTTGGCTATTCGGAGGCCTAATGAAAGAAAAGGTACAAAGATAGGAAGAAAGCTGAGCTGGAACATTTGCAGGCTTGCGCAAGCGAGCTGTACCCTTCGCTTCCGGCCCCGCCTTTGTCACCAACATTGCCCATCCCAGATCACGTCGGGGAATTTCATAACACTGGGTTTGGCACTCTCGAGGTAGTCTTGGATTGTTCGAATTCCGTTGTCAAATGCGAGCTTCGTGTTCTTGGAATGGGAGGGGAGGCGTTTGCGCACCTTGCACCGATGATATACCTCGAGCCAATGTCTGGCAATCATTGGCTTGGTCAAGGATACATGGGAGGAAAGAAGGCACAGACAGTTGGCATCCCGATACTATGCGTACCCGTTGAGTTCAAAGTCAATATTCTTGGCAAGGTCTCGCAAATTGGTGTCGGGCTGAGGTTGGAGGGGGGCGATGCGCCGCTTGTCTGGTTTGACCGCGTCATTGTTCCGTTAGAGGCATGATCAATGCTTTGGTAGATCTCAGGACATGCTTCGCGGAAAGACATGTAATTTTCTCATTTATTTGTCTGGATTCGCAAGTAGTGGCGGACGACATCTCGTGTCCTTCACCGAGTCCCGACACGACTGGGGAGGTCTATATAAAAACCGAAGTGTTTGAAAACCTTATACAACTAGCCCTTCAACTATAAGAGTCCCGATCGGGCCCGAAGAGCAAGCCCAAGATGCCACCGTGACGGCATTCCCGGCACGGAGCATTCGGTGGTGGGGCCGATAGCAGGTCCCCACGGCGCCAGTAAGGTACCTGATCGTCTAGTGTGCGACAGAAATAAGTCTGCGGTTTTCCTCCTACAAACTCCTAATTGAAGAATCGAGTTGAGAGCTTTGAGTCACTAGGCCATTTGCCGCATGATGCCGCCCTCCAGAAATACTTCCCATGAGGAAGACAAGAGCTCTTCAATGAGTGAACAAGAACGGAAGTAGGTGGAGTTGCGTGGTGAACGCCAGCACCCCATTACCCCCAACGAAAATCGCTAACGAGGGGTTGCTTCAACCTAAGACGACTGCGCAACCGGCTATCACAGCAGGCTTTCCGTCGCAGGCAAGCGGAGCGCATGAGAGAGCTTAGTAGCAGAGTGAACACCGACCAGAAGTCCGACAATGAGCGGATCGAGGAGCTTCAGCGTGAGAACAGGCAGTTGCGGGCGCAACTCGTCAATGTTCAGGCAAGGATGTCGCGACTGCTTGCCAACATTCAAGGTTTGAGCGACTCTGTGTCAAAGACTTTGAACGACACAGGATCTCAGGACAGCAAAGTCTCTGAGGAGACAGAAGATCATACGTTACAGCCCTCAACATACGACAAGAAGCAGACTTGTTATGGAGGGCCCCCTTTTCCAGGACCATCTATGCAATTGGAACCTTTCGACACATCATCACTGAACTTTGACCCGCCGCTTGCCCATCATCCTGGTCCAGGTAAGCGATTCAAGATCTTGAGATTCATCGATCAGCAACTGACGGTACTCCAGGTCAATCTGAGGATGCATTTCTATCGTCGGAACTCATCAATGTGACCGGAACCAGCCCCCTCTATACCCAGATCCCCAACATCTGGAGCTTCGAGTACCAAACCGGGATAGAGCCGTACCTGACTGCCATGGCTGCATCTCAGGAGTCGAGCATGGCACTGAGAAAAGACATGCCGATATCAAATTCGCCGTTCTCGGACCACATAAAGCTCCTCCAGCATCTTCTGAAAAGCAAGCTGGCGGCAAATGGCTTCAATCCGGATAGCCAACCGTCGATGCAAAGGTGAGTAGACCTTATGTCACAAGGACGGATGACTGACAACTATGTTCAGCATATATCAACCAGTTCTCATGGTCTTGTCCATGTTCAACAGCATGACGCGACCGGATGTCATGGCATGGTACGCCAAAACGCGCTTTTTCCACATCATCGAGCTTACGGCCTGGCAACTCTACCCCTCGCCCGCGACATTCCAAAAGCTACACCAGCGGTATCGGCCTACCGACACGCAACTGAAGCATCCACACCCGCGCGTGATAGACTGGATACCGTTCCCCTCGATCCGGGACCGATTGATAGAGCTCCACGCCGCCAATCCTCTTATCGATCAGATATTTTGCGACGCCGTCTCGGGATACGTGGTGGAAGCGGTCATGTCCGAATTGATAAGCGACGCGCCTCAAATTACAGTTTACGTCCGGGTGACGGACCTTATCGCAGCCATGTCATTGTCATCCGGTGCCGGCGACAACGATACCCCAGCCAGTCTCCCCGCCCCGGATATCACCACTCTCTTCTCGTCTCCGTCTCATGCTCGTGCAGCGTTCAAGCAGTTAAACATGGATAAAGGTGCATCGTACTACAAGATTGACCCGGCCTTTTACGCCAAATATCCAGAACTCTACGACCAGTCAAACGACCTCACAGCAAACGGCGTACCACTCAAGCCAAGATCGCAAAAGGTTCTTACGTACCCGAAACCCCTCGACGACTCCATGGTTGAGACCTACCGGAGTTTCATAGACTTTTCCATGGATGCCACCAGCACCATCTCCTCAACGACGGCCTCGTGATGTGTGTCTTGGACCACCTCTTCCCCCCGCATTGTACTGCACTGCACGGTCAACCAAACACTTCATGCTTTCCCGAGCACCGGAACCCCGGACTGTCAACCCGCACCTATCCGTTGTCACGCCGCATGTAACCGTCAAGTTTTGCAGGTAATCTCAAGGACCATGACATCCGTAGTTTCGGGAAAGTCTGATAACGCCTTTTTTTTTGTTGAGCGCTGACCCACCGCGATCGCACTGACTATCGTTGACTAACGTTCCACTTACTAACGCTCGGGTTTTGTCATCGTCTGAAAGCTTCGGTGGGCTTTGCGGTGGGGATGGGGACTTCTATATAGAATTACCGGGAAACTGGACCAGATTCTCATGATTCCAGTGACTCGTTTGAATCTCGTTGTTGTTTTTCGTCTCATCGCCTATTTACAGCATAACATGCCTTCACAATTCCCCGCTCCCACGGCGACTCCTCGCTACAGCTTCTTGGACGATTACAGCGAAGGAGCTCACCCGGCCCTGCTCAAAGCCATTCTCGCCGGCAACACATCTCAAGAAGCCGGCTACGGAGGCGACTCATATTGCGACCTTGCCAGGCAACGGATACGTCGGCACTTGGGTCGCGATGATGTTGGAATTTTCTTCGTCCCCAGCGGGACATCAGCCAATGCCATATCCATCGCAGCATGTCTAAGGCCCCACGAAGCTGCCATTGCCGCAAGCTCGGGGCACATTGTCACAAGAGAGACCGGTGCGGTGGAAGCTAGCGGGCACAAGATTATCAACGTCGCGCCAGTCAATGGCAAGTTGACACCCCAGAGCATTCAACGCGCGGTGGACGAGAACTGGCATTTCCCCCACATGGCAAAGCCGAGGTTGGTGTACATCTCTAATGCGACGGAGATTGGGACGATATACAAGAGAGACGAACTTGCTGCAATCAAGCAGGTTTGCGAACAAAACCAGCTGATACTCTTCCTCGACGGCGCACGCATCGGGACAGCAGTAGCGTCAAAATCAAACGACATGACGCTGCACGATATCCTGGAGTTGACAGACATCTTCTGGATCGGAGGCACAAAGAATGGAGCGTTGCTTGGAGAAGCTGTGGTCGTCAAGGACGCTCGTCTAGCGACCGAGTTCGAGTTCTACGTCAAGCAGCATGGTTCGCTTCTGGCCAAGAGCAGAATCATGGGCGCGCAGTTTGCAGAGCTTTTCAGAGAGGATCTCTATTTCGACCTCGCGCGGTTAGCTAATTACTGCGCCGAGACGTTGTCCAGCGGTATTGCTGCAGCCGGGTTCTCGGTTCACGCTGTGACGGAGACGAATCAGGTGTTTGCGGTGCTGCCCATGAGCTTGATCAAGGTTTTGCAGGAGCACTTCATCTTTTATGTATGGGAGAAGCGAGGGGATGATGAAGCTGTGGTGAGATTGCTCACAACGTGGGCGACGGAAGCGACAGAGGTTGAAAAGTTTGTCGGTTTGGTTCAGGGCTGGTCCGCTGGAGCTGCCGAAAGTCGAATTTAATGTTTCCAAAATAGAATAATACCAATTAGAACATACATTACTTCAGCGTCTCAATGGCCTTTCCAACATCGGGAATCTCAGAGGCAGTCGTGGCGGAACCACCCCATGTAACCTGACCCTTCCCATCAACAGCCCAAGCTCCGGAAGTCTGCCATCTGTTGCCGCTCTCAGTGGGCCTATTGGCGATTCCCTCTTCACGAGAGAGCTTGAACACATCCGAAAGCGTCCAGGGACTCAGTACGTGCCAGAAACTCGATGCGCCGAGTCCCCATTTGGCGTACACGTCGCGTTCTTCGTTGGCGATGACTTGGACCGGGTTCTTATCGCCGGGTCCGCCGACCTCGGACAGCCATTTCTGTGTGTGCGACTCTGACGAGTGAGAGACGGCGATGAAGGCGATTTCGGGATGCTTCGATGCTGCTTCGCGGAGCGTGATGAAGGTCTTCTCGGCGACTGGTGGGTGAGGTATGTGAGTCTCACTGACGATCCTACGGAACGAAACCCCATCCATCGTTTGGGTCATTGACTAACATGGGCATCCACAGTGCCGCAGGAAAGCGATTACAGCGGGTTTACCACCATCCCTGGGCAGTGTGAGCTGGTCGGTGCTCGGGGCCGCGTCGCCCGCTTTTGGTGGGTTGGACAGGGTCAACGATGTTGGGGACATCCATGACGTGAGCTCCTGCATGAAAGACATGGTGCAGCTGAGTTCTATAAGTACAATTGTTGCAATTGGGACGATGTTGTTGAGAGTATGTGTAATCCCCAAGAATGAAAGTCTGCAATGCCCATGTCGGTGTTGGACCTCGACGAGAACGACAGCGCTACTCCATCACGTCATGGTTTGTCATCACTTGACACCATTCAGACTAGGCCGATGCTTGCCCCGGCCGGAGTGGAGTAAGGGGATCTCGGCCGAGTCCGTGGCTGATTTGATGCGGAGCTGTCTTTTCAACACTCAAGTTCAACAGGTGGATATTGTCACGAAAACTGAAAGCGGAGATTTTAGCTCTCTTAGACTGGCGATTATTTGAGGAACTCTGTCGTAAAGTACACAACCATCCGAACGCAATGAAGATAGTTATCCGAGACTCGATCAATGAGGGAAACAATCAATTCCATTTCGGCGCCAACAACAAAAAAGACCCAGGAATACTTCAGATATCGGCAATGTGTGTCAAAAACTAAAGCAAGCTTGGCATGTAGATGCAAAGCAGTATCTATCGTCGCTTCCTCGGGGGGCCCTCATCGATCTCGAACACAGGCTTGCGCTTTTTGATGACCTCGAGTGCTCTCCTCGACATACCGGGCGGAGTGGCGTCTTGTTGGGCACTACGTTCTCCTTCCTCTGATTGTTTCTCTTGAAGCGCACTACCAACTGTGTCCTTGGCGCTGTTCTGAGGCGGGTAAGCAGCCGGTAGAGTTGATTCATCTGAAGCAATCACCTCTTGCCATGTTCGGGCTATCTCCCTCATGATCTTTTCGTCCTTGCGACGTCTGAGATCGGCCTCCAATCTGCTCAATTGTCGCGTCTTTGAACTACTTGCCTTACTTTCTGGTTCCTTGCCTTTAGTGTTTCTGTTACAGCTGGTTCGAGATTCTTCCTCCTCCAGCCCCACAGCGAAGCTGGACTGATTGACCTCGTCAAGTTGATTGATCATGTTTTGAAGAAAGGTTGCCGTTGGAGTGGGCTCGAATACTTCCTTCTTCTCGGACTGCTCCTCTCTTGCGACTTTGGCCTTTTCTATGGTGTCAATGTGAGGAGCAATGTCGTCTTCTGCCGGTGGTTTCGGAACCTTTCGAGGGCGATTGGCCCAGATAGGCATCTTATACCGGGCTAGAAAAGGGGTCAATAACATTTCACCCAAACTGATCGCAAGACTATACTCACGAGCAACCTTTTTCCTAGGATCCCAGTTGACAATGCGCCTACCATTCTCTTCGTTCTTTTCCTGTACTAGAACCGCACAGATGAGATTTTCGCAATGGGTGTCAAGGTACGTTCTTAACTCCTCATCCCCTACAACACCTCCGAGGAAGGGTTTGAACTTGGAGTAGATGGGGTTGCATGATCCGTAAAGCATCGCAGCTGGGTTTTCACGAGTAAGGAACTTGTGAGGTAGACTTAAAGACAGAATAGTACGAAGTATACTCACCTGTTAAATCGTAGGCGAAGCCATCTGAAGCCACGAATGCGTCGTATTGGATATCACGGCCATCGTCGGTATGTCCATCGAACATTCTGAGTTCCTCTGGCTCGATTTCCGGAAGACTATAGCCTATTTCCTCGACTGTTGCTACAATGTAGCCCCTGAGACAAGCAAAGCGCATCAGGGGCCCGTCCTCATACTCTTCTGCTTGCAGAGCCTCCGTGGCATCGAGTCCGAGGTAGGGCGAAAGAGAATCTGCAAGTTCGGAGAACTCTCCATGCTCCTCTGAGTCTCTGAGAGCTGTACCATCAGGAAGTCAGCATATTCTCAAAAGCCTGATTTCGTAACGATGTCATTCAAGCTCACCTTCCACCGAGTAGACCTCCCTGCCGAATCTGATTTCATGTAGAAGCACAGGCCTGTCATTAACAAGACTTTCCACATCATCATCTGCATATTCTTGTCGCTGCTCGATCAAATTGCCAATGTACAACTCCTGCAAGCTTTTGAGAACTCGGTTGCGATTCGTTTGGTGGTACTTATTGAAGAGATCTGTAATGTCTCGTCCACCATTTTCGACCAAACACTGAAGCCCCCCTGGATGTGTTTCGGCATAGTCTGCCATATGATCAGTCATTACCCTCTTAGTTCTTTGGCCTTAGCCATCTCTCTACTTACCGGTGATGTTGTAAACCTTGTTCTCAATCGCAACGTACAACCCTGTTTCTCTGAACTCGTGTCTTCTGAGTGATCGGGGCGTGAAGGTTCTGACAGAATGCTTGCCGGCAACTACGCCTGGAGTTTTGGCTACCATGCCAACCCGCCACGGTGCAAGAGATTTCTTGATCTCGTCAAGAGTATACCCATCTTGCAGTAGTTCAAGAGATGGATCTCCACCTGGGTTACTCGCCAAGAGCCTCCGTAGTCCCGGCTCTGATAAACACTTCAAGTCTGTCTGATGTCAGCAGTCAATCAATGTGGGTTGTGTCTGCAATCCTACGCACGAGTAATATCAAAAACGCTGTTGTGTATGCGGATCCATAACGGATCCCCACCGGTTCCATCACACTGAGCAATGTCATCTTCCCGCAAGATGCGAACCACTCGCCCCAAGGGCAAGGAAAGTATGTCAGCTTCGTAGAGACATTCCACTCCGTAATCAGTCAACTGAGTGCCGTAGAAAGTGGGCTTGGTGAACTCAGGCAGTTCGTCCTCATCAAGCTCGAGCGATCGACAGATGGCAGAACATTTGTGAACATCCAGGTGGTGCCCATTCTCGACCAGAATCAGCTCATCTCCGAGTACTTTCGCGTGATCGTACAGCTCAGCCACTGTGTAGTATGGTAGCTGATATCGCTGATGACTCTCACCCTGCTTTGAAGGTACAGTGACGATGCCAGCCTTCGCAAAAGCCGGGAAGTCTAGGGAGGGGTGTTTTGCCGGGTCTTCTCCGTGGAATATCTCGGCAGCTCTGTCTCCACTGTCCTTGTCTGTAGAGTTCCCAGGATTTGCACCTGAACGATGAAAGTCCAATAGTGAAAGTGCCCTACCATCGTAGGTTTGCCCAGGGTATTGAGGCATTTGAAAACGGAAGTCAAGCCACGAGGTGTAGCCGTTTGCAAAGTCGGCATCCAATTGGGCTCTTAAGCTTGAGCATTCGGCTACAAAGGCGTCTCGCAAACCGGCTGGCTCTATGCAGAGTGACGTGTATGTATTGAATGCGGTCTCTGCTAGATCAATGTTATTGTGGCGATCACTGCGTGCCAAATATGGGTCGTTGGGATCTTGCATGTGTCGCCTTACTAACGTGAACGGCGGGTAGAACCATCTTTCCGCACATGCTGTTTTAATCTGTGCCTGGATGGCGTCTTTTGTTGACTGGCTGAGCGGGAGACTTTGGGAGATAGTCCAAGGGTTCGATAGTAGTCGTTTTGGCTGTTTCGCCGGTACGACTTCCTCTGCTCGTGCAGGCAGCGAGGCTAGCAAGAGAAACCCTATGGCCCGCCAGAACCACTGCGTCTTATTCTCATCATGAATGCGAGCTTGAAAGTTTCGTTGAAAAACTTCATATTCGAGTACGCCGTATTGGTTATAATCCACGTATAGCGGGTGAATCAATAAATTAACTAGACAATCTGTGTCAAATTCGTCACGTTGGTTCCTGCGAGCTAGCGGAATCGTTAGACATGAAAGTCTGTGTCGAGGATCGACCTGGCTGTAAGGCGTCATCTGCCACATTGCGAATGTGTCTTTGAACCACGGGCGCATTCTCTGATACTTGAGCCGCCGGCTGTGCAAACTCCTCGCTGACATCCTGAGCTCATCAGCCTGGAAATTTTGAGGGACGAAGCCTTCCTTGAACCAAGCCGACTTTTCGATAGTCCAAACCCAAGGTTGGTAAAAGCCTCGATTTCCGTTCTCTCTCGTGACCTCGAGCATTTTGGGTGCCTTCAGGCTCGAATAACCATACTTGGAAACGATTTGAGTCCAGAAAGCCTCGGAAGAAAGGGAAGTATGCCAAAGTGATGGCAGAGGCCAACTCGTTTTGATGGTGGGGCTATCCAAAAGGAAGTCATAGGTAAGTGTAGGATCAGATACATGAGGGAACCTGTTGATGGATAGAATCAATGGCGCATAGTTTATGCTGAGCAAGTTTCTATCGCGTTTGGGGATAAGTCCAAACACAGTGCCTCCAAATGCATGTTGTTCAAATGACCACCCGAGCTCGCACTGGTGCTCCTGTGGGCCGAACTGGCAAAAATTATTCTTATCAGCAGATCTAGCGAGTAGTATATTCAGGTTACTTACGATCTCAAAACCGTGAAGCGGGACTCCTAATTTTTGTAGCAGGACCTCACTGCTCAAGTTCTGAAAACCGATCACATGCTATAACAAGGGTGTCCCAGCGTTAGTCGATTCTGATACACGTGTCCTCAGGAAAAACACCCAAAATCGGTGTTGGGTTACCATGAGTTCGTGAACTAGCTGTACAAAGGAGCGCATTAGTAAGTAGCAAGTAAAAGACTCGCGAGATCGCAGACTCACAGTGTCTGCAAGACACACCAGCGCCGCACTCTTGGAAGATTGAGTGGCGTTTGCATCTAGAAGCGTCTTTATCCCAGAAATGTTGACGAAGACCGTGATCGGCCCTTCCGATAAATCGTATGGTGCCGTCAATCCCTTGATGATTCCGTCCGGCACATATGAGTTCAAGGTTGTTTTGTCGTTGAAAGTCCAAAATATTCTATTCAAAAGGGAAGGCGAGGACAGCAGCTGGATCAGTTCTTTCGCAGGTTTGCGAATGATGGGAGATGATTTCATTCTCCAGATTTTGCCGACCTTACTCGAACCTGACAGAAGTGTCGTTTCATGGCTCTCAAGGTTTTCCGGGATGAGCAGAGATTGTAGCCTGAAATGAAACGCACAATGTTAGCTCTGTCTTGATTCACACCCTACCTTGCTCTTGTCTACAGTATGATGTCAAGTCTTCTTGGAATGTGTAATTACCAGTCTCCTTCGAGGGATTTCCGCACGATGTTATCAGCAATTTGTATCGCCTTTTTAAGAACGCCCCAGATGATCGGATCGTGCGCGCTCCAGAGACGCGATCCAGACCAATTGGTGGACGAACTGGGAGGCGCAATGAAGTCAATCATCCAACGGTCCCTTGACCAAACAGGCAGCCAAGACGACTCGTCGACTTGTATTTCGTTGCTATTCATTGCTTGCCTCTCGCCCGTTGCAGTATAGGCTTCCGTCTTTGCCAGTACCGCAGCTTCCCAGGTTCGCAACCCCGAGAGACTTGAAAGTTGCTGTCGCTCCGAGAGGAGGAGATCGTCCAGCTCGGGAGGAGACGGTTGTGGAATTATGTCAGAGTGTGGTTCGATGATCTCGAGTGTCTGCGGGTCAAGAGATGGGAAGATTGGGTCCATCCATGATAGGCCATTCTGTCGCAGCGGGCGTGTCTCGCCAACGCCATAATACCTTTCCCAGCAACTTTCTGAAGAGTCAGGCATTCTGGGGATGTTCAGTCTCTGACAGAATGAGTGATACCGGAGACCAGTCTGCGTCTGAGTTCAAGACAGATTCGAGTATTGAGCAGGTAGTGGAAAAGTAAGTCGAGCGGTTGAGTGAGAGCCTTGCAACTCAGAATAGAGATCAAGTCTTTTGGTAGATCGGATTGGAATGGAAAGACGAGCGAGGCACACAAACGCCTCTCAAATGACTGAAAACAGTCGAGCGGTACAATTTTGGATCACGTTCAGCATTGTAACTGAAAAAAGATGAGCAAAAACCCAAGGATTCATGACACCTTGGTCTTGGGCGCAAAGAACTGTTCAATGAACCTTTCGGCAAGGGGTCAACGTGGGCTTCCTGTTCCTTTGTGTCCCCGCCGATGGGATGCGTGGCCGGGGCCCTGGTCCCTTTCCGGATTCAGCGACATGGCACTGCGTATTTCTGCTCTGTTTCCAGAACAATGAATTGCAAATGCTTCCGATCATTCCAAATGTGTCATGAAGGGATCATGGGCATGGTAGGTAGCCGGAACTGACTTGCGAGACGCATAAAGCCCAGAGTGGAAGAGGAACTATCTGCTGAGACCATGGATCTGGTAGGGCCAAGGTCTGGTACGCAACCTCATGTAAGATATTGAACGTGAAACAGCTTTTTATTAGTGCTCTTAGAACATCCCAGCAATGCCAATGTCAGGCGATGGTCGTTGAAGAGGTGTTGGAATTCGGCACCGTACTCTGATGTGGCAGATTTTGACATTTGTCGAGAAGACGGGGGACATGACTGTCCAGCTTTCATGCGGGCAAAAATGCCTGGAAGATGAACAACCTTAAGTTCGAACACAAAGGTGCGTCATGAAATCTCGAACAAACACTCAACGACCTTCTACCGATTCATCATTCAGATCAATTCTGCTCCCTCATCAATAGCCTCAATGTTCCACACGCGTCCTTGCCATCATCATCGATACATGTACAAGTCCTTCCACTCCCATTCTTGCCTCGGCTTCTCTGTTCCCCTTGAACTTGTTCTGCTTGAGCCTTCAATCCCAGACGAAGGACCACCAACAGAGCCACGAGATTCTTTGACTACCTTTTTGTACGGCCGGACCGGAGTCGGCGAGCTCTTTCGTTTCACGCCTGCAGCTACTTGTTCTGGCAGTGCAAATCGGCTTGTAGTAACAGCCTTGATGCGCTCTTCCTGTACCTTGAGCTGCCCGTTATGCTTGCGTTTCGTGCCGGCCACGCTCTGGATTGGTTGGACAATCTGGTCTGAAGCACGAGTCGCATTGCCCTTTCCCGCAGCTTGAGCAACTGACATAGCAGGTGTGACTTTCGAAGTTTCATTACCTTCAAAGTCAGGCACATCTTCGGAGATCGGCCTGAAGGACCTTTTCCAATCGAAATCAGCATCTTGATTCGGACCATGCTGTGCTATAATTCGATATTGGAAGTCTGACCACAGCCTTCGCTTCAGTTCTTGGTCTTGTAATGAGTTGGAGAGCGTTGTTCCGGCACGAGCTTTCAAAAGCTCGTTGTACCCGTCAGGTTTTCCGTATCTGAGGTATGCTGGTGGAGTTTAGTCACTCGCGCAGACAATTAGTGCCGACGGCAATACTCACAAGTCAAGTTGTATATGTACTTGCTGTCAGAAACGTAGGATTCATGGAAGCCCCAGGGCTCAACTTTGCCGTCCATGCGCGCCAACATTTGATCGTCCATGAAAGGCAGTGTGTCTATTGGCGCGACAACCTTGGCGACAACAAGCCATTTTGTATCAAACAGTCTGCAAAGTATTTTTGGCGGGCTTGCTGTGTCCATCTGGGCCGTCACATTCTTTCCCCAGTATTCTTCAAGTTCTTCGGATGCCAGGAGACTCCTTAACCCGTCTAAGGCGCTACCTGACAGCCTTGAAAGATCCGCTAAGCGACTACTGTCAGTAGGAACTTCATCTTTAGTCCGGAAACGTTTTCTATGCTTACCCTTTCGGCTGAAGACTTGATTTCGAATTACAATTTGATCCGGAGATATAACGCCTGGGCTTTGCTCAGAGACGATCTTACCAACTTGCAGCCTTTCGAAATAGACATGTGTAGTGACACCAAGGAAACCCGTTGGGACTTGATGGTACTGCTTGAATTGACGTGTACAGTCTTTCCCGGCGACGCTCTGCAGAATCTCCATACCACCAGGATGAAATTTCATGAAGTCTGTTTGATCAGCATTGAGTACTCGACCTGAGTCTTTGAACCTGTACCGAACTTACCTGTAAGATCTATTACCGAATGCCCTTTGAAGATGGTGTAGATCCCTGTCTCTGGGTAAACGTGCCACTTGACTTCGTTCAATGTGAAATGGCGTAATCGATAAACGCTGTACCTCTCAAGCTCTTGCGTCCTGATCCCAATCTGATAAGGCCGAAGGAAGTTGACGATAACATCAGGATTATATCCTAAACTGACTGCCCTGAGGAGAGGATTTTCCTGTCGTTTTAGCTTAATAATCACCAGTAAAGGTTGCATGTGTTCTGCCAGTTGGAAGTCTGAAAGATCAGCGTACGAGCCTATGAGCAAGTCTCGAGAATTCCAAGCCAAGAATAAACTTACTTGTCAGATCACACGTCAGATCAAAAACGTGGTTACCCAAGGCTACACATGACAAGCGGTCTCTGTTGTAAGCCAGTCTGATATCTTCCGTGCGCATGAGCCGCATCACTTGTCCAATGGGCCCATTTTTCAAACACAATTCACGGACCTTCTCGTTCATGTCTCCTGTGCGAAGCACTCTATTCAAGACAGGACTGGAGGAATCTGGCCTCATTGTCAGTTTCTCTCGAGTTGCAGCATCCCACCCATATTCCGACGACAATATCCCACTAAAGTCGTAAATTAAATGCCTGTCATCACCGTCGGCTTTGTGGACAAACCACTTGACTCCGCTACCGACGCGTTGATGATCACCAATTTCGCCTACGTGGTAGTGGCGAAGCGGAGGGGTGATCTCAGCAGATTTGCCTCGCAACGGGACCGGCACTTGAGCGATCACCGGTCTCGCGACTGCCCAGGATGGAAGATCGGCGTCGTCAAGGTCAATCCTCTTCGAGGGAAGTCCTTGAACCTGCGATGCTCCGATAGGGTAATGCATCTCTTGAGTGACGTGGGTGGGCAAGTCTCGGTAATTGTAAGTTAACCACCCATGGTCATAGGGGGATTGATCCATCATTCTCCTTATATCACGCCAGTCATACTCGAAACCTTTAGCCACCTCAGGTGACACATTTCCGAGAACTTTCCATCGTAAAAACGACAGTTTGGCGTTTTCCATGCACAGCTCTTTGTCGTGGCTTGGGGTATTGGAGTTGTGTAGGTACGTGTCCGTCGCTACTGATGTTCTTTTTCCCTGATTAGTAGCAAGGTCAATGAGCTCCTGGCCTCCAGCAGCTTTGGGTATGCTCAGTCTTTCGGGATGCAGTGGCCTTGAGGTCGGACGACTGGATGGCGTAGGCTTCTTCCTGACGGGCAGCGTTGCCAACCACAGATATGCGTAGGCGTGGTAGAGGAACCTCGATGTCGTTTTGTGTCGAATCTTGAATTTGGCGACATCGAGACTATGGTTATATGGCCACAAGACGCTCTTGAGCTGGTGCCGAATATCGGATTCGTGTGTGTCGTGATGGGATTTAGACGAAGACCCAATGTCGGCCAATTTGCATCGCAGTTGAGTCTCGGCATATATCGTAGCATGCCATTTGGTGTATTCTTCCTTGTACCATGGCCTCAGCCTTCGGAGCTCCAATCGTCTAAGTCTCAAGCGCTGAGCAATCATTCTCATACTATGATCAAGGCGACCGTATTCCGAATAAGGGGGGTCAAGAATCTTGGCTCGCGAGGTTCGTGCGGCGTCTTGATAATGGCTCTCCCAAACCCGTTCAGAAACACTGACCCCCTTGTATCTCAGTGCCTTGTATCCGTATTTTGGCACATGGGTCTCCCAAAAGTCAGAAGTTGTCATCGCGCAAGGGACGATGGCAGGTATGCCGGGCCGATGTTCCCGAAATGCTTCCGTGAGAGGCCCTTTGTCGTAGGTATCCATGTGACCGACGCTTGACACGCAGAAAGCTGGCCAAGGGGCACGTATGCCGAAGAGGGCATGACCAGCCTTTTGGGGACCGCCGGAAACGTCCTTCAAGGAAAATCCAAAGAATGACATTTCCCAAGAAATGCCCGCCTCTGCATACTTCTCTTCGTCCCAGAACTTTACTCGCAACCACATAAGCAAGAATTTTCGCGACAGAGGTGTTAAATCTTACTTACAACTTCAGTCGCCATGAGCGGTTCCTCGGGATGCTTTTCTTGATACGATCTGTGCATGTGGCCAGATATACCATGCTATATTTTCCATGTTTAGTGAAGTTACCTCGGCAGAAGAAGATCTTGACATAATACCATTAATTCATGCAGTATCTAGCCAAAACAGAAACTAGTCAATACCTATTAACATCAGAGGAAGGTTGAATGGAGATCTAACTCACAGTCTTGGTCACCAGAAACGTTGCCTGGCGGCCTTCAGGGTCCTGGAACATCATGTTTTGGAATATCGGCTGGAAATACTCGATACCAACACGCATCCACTTGAGCTGCCTCCCGTTCTTGTCAATGAGCTTTGTTGTCAATCCAATAGCTGAAGGCCATTCTTCTCTAAGATAGAATCCCCAAAAGAAAGTGTCGGCGATGTCGTCAAGAACCTTTCGAGCTTCTGTTGGACTAAGACGGGATTCGGGGCTGACCGGCTTGACGCGGACGATGGTACCGTTCCGAGGGGCCTGATGTTTTGACCCTACCATCACATCCCGTCGAACTTCACGGGAATCCTCCTTTAGAAAACTTGCCAGCCTAGCGGATATCAAGCGTCAGTGAAATGCAGATGTGCTACAAGTCTTTCTCCAACCGGAGAACAAAGGCCTCTGATTCTGTTCGTACGTGTAAAGTGGGAACACACCATTCATGACTGACTGCTTCTTTCAGAATTCTATTTGCAAGCTCGATGACTCTGCTTATTTTGGCCCATGTTGCGTCGTCGTCGATATCGATCGATAGCCCGTTGGGGTCGGGGTGCTTGTAGCTCGACCATCTCTCCCTTCGGAAGATCTTGAACCACTTCGTTTCGTCCACCTCGACAAAGTCACTGGTTGCCCAAGATACGTACGGGTACAGTGTCAAACCATCCATAAAGTTTGACAGTTTCTCGCGTGGATCGGCATCAATGAATGGATCGCTTTCGTCTTCGATGGCACCTGCCACGTCCGATACGCGGTAGGTTGGTCCATATGCGTCGATGTCTTGCAGGGCCCAGTATTCTGGCAAACGCAGCCCCCCAAGGGCTCTCATTTGAAAAGTCTCGCTGAAGAAAAGCCAGTCGATTGCTACGGATGGCGGTTTCGGTACTGGGGTTTTGTCATCCTCGAAGGCTTCCCTAGTTGTATCCCAGTTGGGATACCGTATCGCCCAGAGGCTCGATTCGGAGCTGACGCCAGCCATTGTGTCGTCCCTGGTGAGGAAATGAGGAAACGAGAAACAAGAAAGAGTAAGCCCGGAAAAGATTGGGGCCCGTGAAGTTCTTGACATGTTGAGTGATGTATATTTATTCGAGTTGGTTTAAACCTGGACCTCGGTATTTCAGTTTTCGGAACATCGTTCCAGAATGAAAACAACATCTTGTCAAGACTCCTTAGACGATGGCAGGAAGACATGTGAGTCAATCGAGGATAATGCGTCAAGGCTCGCCTCATCAATGATCCCTTGAATAATGTTTGTACAAGCGGCTGCTCAGCGACGTCTCTTTCAAGCCGCTAAGCAAGGGGGGCCTCTATAAACAATGGAGAGATTCGTTTCCCATGGACAATGCCTTTAAGAGCAGCATCATAGTCATGTGTAACCCTCCAAGGACAGGGACTGAAAATGAATCATCGGCTTTACATTAGAACATCCTGTTTGTTCAATCTGACTGTGTGACTCAAACATCCAGATTGAGTGAATGCATCATGCCCTGGGACAATGCTTAAGAATCAAATGAGTCTACGCTCCGATTATTGTAGAGACATCTGTCCAGTCGGCTGAGACCAACATGTGAGGTTCGTCTGGCGGAAGGACTGGGACACGTGAGCCTGGCGTTGTGGAGGATGGTATTCTTGAGGCAGAATGTCCCGCAAAGAAATTGTAAAATGGGGTAAAGTCCGAACAACTGGCAACCTTGGGTTAGTAGCCATTGTAGCAGTGCCCAAGGTAGGTTGAGAAGCAACCTCGTATTGTGTCGACCACGCCGTGGTGCGGTTTGCCGTGCACGTTTGTATCCAAGACCTGCAATCAACCTCAATGTGTTCAGCGCGCCAATTAGACCAGCTGGATGCCCCGGTCCGCAACTGAGCGGAATCAAAGTTCTGAACAGATTGAATGAGAATTGCCATTAGCCCTGTTCACGACGTTGCGACGTCTATTCCGGCGAAGCTTGGTTTGCTCACACGAGACGAGGCTCATGATCATCGCTACATCAGTTGAACATTTAAGAACTCGCCACTCCACGGATAGTTGTAGTCCAGATGTCATCTTCCCTTGACTGCAGAGTCTTCTCTCTCAAGAAGACAAATCTGGCAAACTCAGACTCCATTCTTCTTCTTCTTCAGGATGCGCGTCGCTCACCTCATCAGGTTCGCGGCGGCGATGTCTCTCACCTTCACTGCTGCAGCAGGCATCGCAATCAGAAGCGCAAATACGACGCAACTGCAAGTCACTCCAACCGACAACTCCCCTCAGGATTTCGAATCACTCCGGGGCGGAGCCTCAGCCACCTGTCACTCGTTTACGATCAATCCGCGCTACTTCACCTTGTTGTACGCAACGTGCCGTGATCACCTGGGCTTTGAGAAGATAGGCCATCTCAACTTGAACCTCTGCCTCGCAAATTCTTGTGGCAACCTTGAGGGTCGCGCAAGGTAAGCCATTGACTGGCAGCGAACCCACATGCTATAAAGTCGCAAGACATTGTGTTCTCTCAAAGCTAATGATGCCGATTTTCGATAACTAGAGGACGATACGCGGAGAGCTGCTCGGCAAGGACGTGTTCGCTTGACGGGCTCACTTTGAAATGCAAATGCGAAAATTGCTATGGTAGATGGAGCTGGACTTCTATCAATCTGAGTAGGTGATTTTTCCAAGACTTGACAGACAGTGTTCGCTGACTCAATGCTTCTTAGATGATATTGTTGGAAACGACAATGGAAGTCTCGTTTGCCACGGCCTGATAGGGCTAGGTTAAGATTCCGCATTCTGCGGCGAGGTGGGGCCGCAATGTCGGCCCGGAGTTGAGTTGTTAACATCCGGGTGCTGCAATGGGATCTTGGAAGACACGGGCAACACGTAGACTCTTCAATACACGTCATGAAACGGTCAAGGCATATATACGGAGGTCATCAGGATCCATGCAGGCCACCGAGTCTACACTTAGTTCAGCAGACAGTTATGTTACCTTGTTCTGGCTTATCCCTCAGCCTCAATCCCAAAAGGCATGACAGTGACATTCAACGGCATTACCGGGGAGAAGCCTATCATATGTAGTGACTCTCTCCTCGCAGCAAAACCTAATGCAACGTGGGTGCTTTACCTAGTTACGGTGAGCATGTGCAATGCTCTATGAGCCTAGCCAGTCATCACGTAACCTAGACCTGAATTAGACGTGCGGAAGTCTTCCATCCTCTTCAGTATTTATCTGTACAGCATCGATCGGTGGCCATGTTGCGAAGGTAGTCAAGGCCTCAGATGGCCAGGCTTCTGGTATGCAACCGCTGGATAGATTGTTTTCCAGTTGTCGGGGGCTACGAGACTCCAAAAGTAGACGCAAGCTCCGTAATATGCTGTAGGAGAAACAAGGCAGTCAAGGCAATGACGGGCCCGCTGACAGGTGGGCCATCGGTCGTCTCGACGGCGATAATGTGACAGGAGGCGGTTATCGAGATTTAGAACAGGGTCGGCGTCAGGTTTCGGAACTGCGAACGCAAAGTATGAGTAAGGTTATTGACGTCTTGCCGTTTTGGTAGGAAAAGGTTACTGACTCTCGTGATACCACGCTGTCGCGTGGCCGGAACAACGTATTGGCAGTAGTAGGTAAGCAGTGTATCAATAAGGGCGGGAGTGCCGTACTGTCGCCAGAGCTGTTTCCCAGCGATTGAGGGATGTCATCACTGAGTTGGGCCAGTACGGGTCGGGCCTAACCATCTCGGAAGATACGATGAAAGCAAAAAGGGATACGCAAGAAGGGACACGAGAGTTCAGAAGTGTAATGTCTTCGGATTGCACCGCGACATCAGACGCCAAACTTTGTCGGCCATGCCGCGTGGATGGAGGGCAGTTCGCGACAACAACGTCATCGCAGGACCTGGATTGGTCTCTGAGAGGGAGCCAATCGGGGATTGGTATATCGGTGATAACACCCGAATAAAAGCCGAGAGGAATAGTGGGTCGGAAAAAATTGGCGTCTACCAAGTAATGTCACTTTTGGCCTTAGGCAGAAGGTGCCTGGTAAGTAACGTACCTACCTTACGGCAGGGACAGATTGAGAAAAAAGTTTTTGGCAGGAGCAGGGTAAACATTCAAGCATGTGAAAAGCCATCAAACCATTCGAGGCTTTCAACGCCCAATGTTCGGGTCTCTGTTGTTTGAAGTGAAAGATATCTCGCAAAACTGACGACCGTATATATCTACCACCACGAGCAAAAGCCAGGCCATCAGGCGGTCAAGAAAGCGGGAGGGCGTGCGACCCCTGCAGTGGTTTTCGTGGTCGTTGCCCGGGCTAAGGAGATGACGGGCTTGGTGAAGGATCGAGAGAAAATTCTACGGGGCCCCACGATTTTGTGGAGTGGTGAGGGAGCGCAACGCCGCAATCGCAATCAACGGCTTATCACCCCGCCATCAATCGTGATGAGCTGGTGGCCTGAACGTATCGATAAGAAAAGATAACAGGAGCTATGAAGCTCAATATCAACGACATCGAGGTGGAGGGGGAGGACGGCTGACGGCTAATCGGGTTGTTTGCGCCTCTCCTGTGGGAAAACCACCTTTGAAATTGTTAAGAGTTGTAGGTTCTTTCCAATGGTACCGTTTTCTGATGCTAGAAGAGCGGTGACGAAATGTTTGGGTACCATAGCATTGAATTCTAGGCAACTCCAAGTATCTGCAAGCTAAGGGCACATTATTGACGACGTTCACCGTCGAATGCGGGAGGACAGGAGTGCAGATTATCGATCCGTCCAGCCTTGGAGGTCTGACCTCCTGCATGCTTCGCAGCCTGGTCCAGACAGCCAGTCAGTCTCAGCACTGTCTAATTGTAGCGACCTCAGCCTTCCAAGGACTTCTTTCCGCCAATCCGCGCTCTCTCTCTGGGAGGCGTTGGGGGCGGACAAAGACCCAGATGGACTCGGACCTACTGCGTAGTGGCCGGCGTCTCATTGATACAAGCTCGAATCGGGCAGGCCGTGGCAAAAAGGGACGATCCGAGTGGCCCGGAACGCCAGCGAAGCCAGAACCCGGCTTCCATGCCAAAGAGAAGAGTGAAAAGACGAGGAAGAATACATAGAAGGAAACAAAAGAAGATGTCGGATGAAACTGGGGATGGGATGACCACCCCTCTGCGAAGACTTCGGCGTGTTTTGTAACAAGAGAATTTTTTTTACCGGAAAATCAGGGACGGTCCCATGGGAAAGTCAATCTCCTTCCTTCTTGCCCTGATCTGGTTGTCAGAAATCTACGGAAAGGTACGTAGCGCGGTACTTCGCATGTGCTTCCATGCGCAGGAGTAGGTAGCAGTTCGGACATTGCGCCTGCCTCGTCGAGGCAAAAGGGAATTGGGGTGGCGAAGTCGAGGCGTGGAAAACTAAGGTAGGTATTACACGACGTCCAGACTTTGGAGTGCTTGCCTATTTGCCTACCTACCTACGTATCTGTAAAGATACACGTGTATGTATTGCAACTGACATCTCACGCTGCATATGTACTCCGTACACTCTGGCGGTCTTTGGATGGGATGTGATGTTCATCCCCGGCCGAGACGACTCAGACGGCCTGGAAACGACAGGGAATGGGGGGGTTGACATGGACGATGCCCGTCTCACCCCCTTTCCTCCTTCGTCCTCTTCGATTCTCACCCTCTTCCCCATACTACGCTAAGCGCACGGGATAAGGCAGGGCTTATCGTGAACTGAGCCACGCAGCCGGCATTCACTTGAGAGACGGGAAGGTGAGATTGCTGACTAGAGGTGCGACTTGAAGGTCGTTTAGCAGCGACGTGGATGTATCCGCCACTGTGGGGCAACTTTGGGTGTCTGTATAGACGACACTTCTTCCATTGATATCAAATCTGTATCCATAGCGAATGGTAACATAGGGGGGTAGACACGTGGAAAGAAAGGCGTCCAGGCTGGACGACAACAGTGCCGATATGGCCCGAGGTTTGACGATATGAAATTGCTGTGACCAAGGCGAAAAGGTAATTGACCACAAGGGAATATTTCGGAGGGTTGCTCCGTGAAAATAGTTCGGACCTTCTGCAAAGTACACAGTAGGGGAAAGGCAGTAAGCGCCATGTTAACACCTTTCTATTTCATGGCCTCTGAAGAGACAGCATCGGTGAATCTGCACTGACTGAAAGAGAGACTGGGGACCCAGGTGTATTCTGCTCAACAGAATGGAAGCCACTGTCGAATATCAGAGTCAGGAACTGGGCCTGAGCACCGTGCCGCGGTCAAGCACCCGAGAAAAAAAAAAAAAAAAGAGACGTCGTCAACCAAGGCAAATGGCAAAGTGTCCGTGGGCCTCACAAATGGCTGAAAATGCATTGGTGCATGAACGGGCATTTTCCCTCTCACCGCCCTTCTCGATAACCCTTTCGAGGTTAGCGCGGGGTCAGATAAGCGAGTTAACCCCTCCGATAAGACATGAGTCGCCAGGGGGGTGGAACACGGCAGTGACACCCAACCAAGGTACCCAACACAAACACAGGGCAGGTGGCAGCGAGGCAAGCACCAAGTAATCGTACCTCATTGCAGGCAAGAGGCAGGCACGAAGGAGACACTTGGACAAGTCTTGGAGGGAAGGAGGGATGGAGGGGAGGGAGGAAGGCAGGAAGGAGGGGTGGTTTCCGCAGTTTCTGATTTTTTTTTTCCTGTGGTGGGGCTACCCTTGCCGCTAGCGTCGCCGTCGCCGGGCCAGAAGTGACACGCCGAAGCACACAGAGCCACACAGCGCACACTCTCTGCCACTTCTGTTGGTACCGTAAGGTACGGTAGCTGACGGAAGGAGCGAGAAAAAAATAAAAAAAAGTTTTTGGTGGGCGGGCGGCGGGACAAGGGGGGAGAACTACACACTGCGTAAGGCGCTGAACATTTTTGACCAGGCACCAAATGGAGGGGGAGGCACTGGAGGGGGAGGGGCCTTACCTTAGGTACCCAGGGGAGAGGGGGGGGGGGGCAAAAGAAGAGAGCGATAACACAAGCCAGGCCTGAATTTTGGCGCTAGACATTAAAAACTCCCAGCCCGCCGCCCTCACCCTTTTTCACAATCTTTTTTTCCCTCCTCTTCCTCCTCTTGAACCTCTTCCTCTCTCCAACCTCCCGTTCCCTTTCTTCTCTCCTCCTGGTTATCCGTCTTCCTCCAGACGCATCTCCACTCAATCATTTGATTTTCTTCACACGTCCTGTCTGCGACGGTTTATCAAGTGCGATATTCGCCTAGATCGACCCCGCCTTCGCAAGAAGTTCAGAGACTATCACAACCCACGAATCGCCAAAGTAGAGCAGAAGAACTACGATCCTCCAGTCGTTTGTCTCTTCTCGCGGGCCTTTCCACACCTCTCAATCGTCCTTTTTTCGGTCACGATAAGAGTTATAGACTTCGCATCTAGACGCTTTAGACGTTCAAGAATCGCGAGTTTTCTCCCCACACGAATATCTCAACAAACACCCTCCCGATCGACATAATACCAACCGTCATAATGTCTTCCGAGAACGCCCAGTCCGTCAAGGTTTTGGACGAGCTTTTCCAGAAGCTCACCGTCTCCAAGGAGGCTGCCGACATCAAGGAGTCCTCCAGCTCCCTGGCTTCCTTCATGAACGGCCGCATTGAGGATCAGGATGTTCCCACCAAGTAAGTTGTCACTACTGTCATATTCACTGCCAGCTACACCGCAACGTTGCCTTGAGGGGGAGTGAGATTTTGCTTCAAGCGACCGTGTCCACGGCCTTGGGAATTTCTCCAAAAAAAAAACGGGATTATTTTTTTCTTGTTCCCCTCGCCTCTTCGGGCGGCTTATGCACCGACCCGCTGCGACGCTGAGCGATCAGCCACGCTGGCCACTCAGCGGCGAGTTATTTTCGGCTCACACACATTTTTTTTTCTGGAGCATCAGCGCTGACAAGGATTTTCCCCGCAGGACCATCGAGTCTATCCGCAAGCTGTTCAACAACAAGAAGGATGCCGCTGCCCGTGAGAAGGCCGCTGTCGCCATCACCGCCATTGCTCAGCACTCCGAGGTCTCCGCTCACGTCGAGCCCCTCCTCGTCGCTCTCCTCCCCGATGTCCTTGCCGCCGCTGGTGACAAGATCACCGGTGTGAAGAACGCCGCCACCGCCGCTGCTCTTGCCATCGCTGAGGCCATCAACCCCAACGCCGTCAAGGGTGTCTTCGCCCCTGTCAAGAAGTCCCTCCTCGAGGCCCAGAAGTGGCAGGAGAAGATGGCTGCTCTCGATGTCCTGGAGACTGTCATCCGCACCGCCCCCGCCCAGGTCGGCTTCCGCGTCCCCGACTTGATCCCCGTCGTCTCCGAGTCCATGTGGGATACCAAGAAGGAGGTCAAGGAGCGTGCCTACAAGACCATGGAGGCCATCTGCCAGCTCATTGTCAACCGTGATATCGAGCGCTTCATTCCCGAGCTTATCAAGTGTATCGCCAAGCCCGAGAACGTCCCCGAGACCGTTCACTTGCTCGGTGCCACCACTTTCGTCACTGAGGTCCAGGAGCCCACTCTTGCCCTCATGGTTCCCCTGCTTGACCGTGGTCTCGCCGAGCGCGAGACTGCCATCAAGCGTAAGTCCGCCGTCATTGTCGACAACATGTGCAAGCTTGTCGACGACCCGAACATTGTCGCTCCCTTCTTGCCCAAGATGATGCCTGGTCTCCAGAAGAACTACGACAACTTGGCCGACCCCGAGGCCCGTGAGAAGACCAAGCAGGCCCTCGACACCATCATCCGTGTCGGTAACGTTGTTGACGGCAAGATCCCCGAGGTCCGCCACGACTCCGACTTGGAGGTTGTCCTCCCCAAGCTCAAGGAGTCCATCCCCTCCAAGTCCAAGGCCAAGGCCGATAAGCTCGACATTGTCCTCCAGTACGCCTCCAACATCGCCGGTCAGCTCATCGACGAGAAGGAGATGGAGTCCGCCGTCTGGACTGAGGCCCTCAAGCCCTACATCGCCGTCGTTGTCGGTGATGATGATGCCCAGAAGGTCGTTGACGACTTCCGCAAGCGCGCCGCTCCCGGTGCCGCCGAGGAGGAGGAGGTTGACCCCGATGATGAGGAGGGTGAGGACCTTTGCAACTGCACCTTCTCCCTTGCCTACGGTGCCAAGATTCTTCTCAACCAGACCCACCTCCGCCTCAAGCGTGGCCAGCGCTACGGTCTTTGCGGTCCCAACGGTTCCGGAAAGTCTACTCTCATGCGTGCCATCAACAACGAGCAGGTTGAGGGTTTCCCCAAGCAGTCCGAGGTCAAGACCGTCTTCGTCGAGCACGACCTGGACTCTGCTGACACTGAGATGACCACCATTGAGTGGACCATGAAGAAGCTTGCCGATGCCGGTGTCGAGACCTCCCAGGCCGACGTCGAGGCCAAGCTCAACGAATTCGGCTTCACCGAGGCCATGGTCAAGGGTGAGATCTCTGCCTTGTCTGGTGGTTGGAAGATGAAGTTGGCTCTTTGCCGTGCTGTCTTCGAGGCTCCCGATATCCTGCTTCTCGACGAGCCTACCAACCACTTGGACGTGAAGAACGTCAAGTGGCTCGAGGACTACCTCATGAACTCCCCCTGCACTTCCATCATCGTCTCCCACGACTCTGGCTTCCTTGACAACGTCTGCCAGCACATCGTCCACTACGAGCGCTTCAAGCTTAAGCGCTACCGCGGTAACCTCAAGGAGTTCGTCAAGAAGAACCCTGCCGCCAAGTCCTACTACGAGCTCTCCGACTCCGAGATGGAGTTCTCTTTCCCCGAGCCCGGTTTCCTCGAGGGTGTCAAGACCAAGGCCAAGGCCATTCTGCGTGCCAGCAAGATGTCCTTCCAGTACCCCGGTACCACCAAGCCCCAGATCTCCGACATCTCCTTCCAGTGCTCTCTCGGCTCCCGTATCGCTGTCATTGGCCCCAACGGTGCCGGAAAGTCCACCCTCATCAACGTCCTTACTGGTGAACTTATCCCCACCGTTGGTGAGATCTACCAGCACGAGAACATCCGTATCGCCTACATCAAGCAGCACGCTTTCGCCCACATCGATAACCACTTGGACAGCACCCCCTCCGAGTACATCCAGTGGCGTTTCCAGACTGGTGAGGATCGCGAGACCATGGATCGCGCCAACAAGATCATCACCGACGCTGATGAGGAGGCCATGAACAAGATCTTCAAGATCGAGGGTACCCAGCGCCGCATCATCGGCATCAACTCCCGCAGAAAGTTCAAGAACTCCTACGAGTACGAGTGCTCTTTCGCCATCGGTGACAACGTCGGCCAGAAGAACGAGCGCTGGACTCCCATGATGTCCGCTGACAACGTCTGGCTTCCCCGTAACGAGCTTCTGGCTTCTCACCAGAAGATGGTCGCCGATGTCGATATGAAGGAGGCCCTCGCCTCCGGTCAGTTCCGCCCTCTGGTCCGTAAGGAGATTGAGTCTCACTGCGCCAACTTCGGTCTCGATGCTGAGCTGGTTTCTCACTCTCGCATGCGTGGTCTGTCTGGTGGTCAGCGTGTCAAGGTCGTCCTTGCTGCCTGCTCTTGGCAACGCCCCCACTTGATCGTCCTTGACGAGCCCACCAACTACCTTGACCGTGACTCTCTCGGTGCCCTGTCCAAGGCCCTGAAGAAGTTCGAGGGTGGTGTCATCATCATTACCCACTCTGCTGAGTTCACCAAGAACATCACTGAGGAGGTCTGGGCTGTCGTTGACGGTAAGATGACTCCTTCCGGTCACAACTGGGTTCAGGGCCAGGGCTCTGGTCCCCGTCTTAAGGGTGATGAGGGTGAGGAGGAGGAGAAGTTCGACGCCATGGGCAACAAGATCGTCAACACCAAGAAGAAGGTCAAGTTGTCCTCTTCCGAGCTCCGCAAGAAGAAGAAGGGTAAGTCTATTCCATCCATCACATGATGCATTACCTACGTACAGAATGCTAACATCTCTCCTCCAGACCGTATGGCCCGCCGCAAGCGTGGTGAGGAGGTTTTCTCCGACGAGGACGACATCTAAACCAGTCGCCACGAGATCGCTTTCCTTTCCATTTGTCACGAGCCTTACAAAAGTCTTTTTTCGGTAACGCGGGTTGCATGGTTACGGGCCTGTTTATGATTTCTTTGACGAGCACCCATGAGATTCCCCTTGAAATGACATCGCCGGATGAAGGAATGACCATCTCGCTGTAGGATTGGAGGATCCCGCGCGCGAGTGTGAGAGAGGTTCCTGGCGACAGGGAATGAGGGGGTAAGAATAAGAGAGTAGAAAGAGTAAATAGACGGCAATACAAGCCATAGACACTTCAACTTCTGTTTCCTCATTGATGTATGCAACGTGATGTTTCGATACTGTTCTCCAGAAGATGGGATCTTTGTGCCTGGTGTTTGGCTGCGATCTCCGACTGCGGTACCCAAGACCATACTTCAGCACCTATGTGGACCGTCTTACCTGACCGACCTCCGAGGTTGAACATCAACCTGACGCTTTGGTCATTTCCAGGCCAGGCCATGGTCTTTTGTTTGTGGTCATTGTGCTATTGTACTCGAGTGACCGGGGGATGATACTTGGACAATATCCCGGGACACGTGTAATACCAATCGTGCCTTTGTCTCAACTCCCTCAAATGTGAGCCTCCCTTCCAACGTCCCGCGCATTGGCGCTCAGGCAGAAATGCTGCATCTATTGACCAGTAATTGTAGATTCCTTTGTTACCATTCTATGCAGGTTCCCTCTGGTTGATCGATAATCACAGGGGCTTCAAGTCTCACTAGAGATAGTTGAGCCTCCAAAAAATCATATCTGAATGTCCGAGGTCAGATTGTTTCTTTGAGGGATCTTTGGAGGGATGAAGGCTGGATGCGTCTGCATGTGAAGTCAAAGGGCCAGCTGTGCTGATTGTGCTCGACATTGTCCCAAGTTGAGAGAGAGAGAGAGAGTTGCCGAAGACTACCATTCCTGTCTCGCTTGGTTTCGAGGTCAAATCCAGGTCTTCGAGGAGACAACGTCAAAGACGCCAAATTGTCTTCTCGTTCTCCCATCCGTCATGACTCCCTCGTCTCTCGATATCTTCTTTCTCTTCATTATCCAGTTTCCTCTAGGAAACCCCTCTTTATCTCGATTACCCACACGTCTCGTCAAGCCATCCACCGTCCGTCCCAAATAACGACACTATCACACGTGAGGCCATCACCATGGCCGCCTCCCCAGACAAGGACCTCACCCAAGAAACAATCTACGACGAAGAATGGTGGGTAAAAAACACCCGCGAACACCCAGACAGCCCCATCACCGTCCCCCTCTCCCCATCACCACAACCAGCCTCTGGAGACTCAGACAACACCGACACCTCCGACCACACAGACACCTCCAACATCTCCATCCCCGCCACGGCAATCCACACCCACGACACAACAGCCGCGACCATCACATCCCTCCGGCCGCCCGGGAACCCCCACGCACCCTTATTCCTCGGCGCACCGCCCGTGAAGCCGGCAAATAAAGGCCAATGGGCTTACGTGGAGTACATCCCCGCTTGGACGGACCCCCTCTGGAAAGACGGCCATTCACGCGTACAGGACGAGAAGAACCCGGCGTATGTGGTGCGCAAGCGCGACTGGACGAAGAGTATTCGTCCGGCGCAGCTGCCGCAGGATAGGGCGCAGAATCCGAGCGCGTTTGCGTTGCGGTACGGGGTGTATCCTGATCGATTGGATGGTAGGTCGCGGTTGACGCCTACGAGGGGTGCGTTTCGCAAGTTCAAGTATGATGGGGTTGAGGTTCCTGGTGTGACGGCGGAGGTTGTGATTAAGCAGGCGGAGGGGTTTGCTAGGACGGCTGGGTTGACGGGGGTGGATGGGTTATTGGAGGTGTATTCTGGGATGAGGGGGGGTGGTGGGAATGAGAATGAGAGGTTTGTGTTGAGGGCGTTGGAGGGGATGAGGGATGATGAGGATTTGCAGATGATGATGTTTCGGGGGATGACTTCGCATGAGGTATGTTGATATTGCGTTTGTGAGCGTGTTTGTGACGATGAGTTGAGGTTGATGAGTTTGGTGTAGTTGATTGAGGAGGGGATGATGTCGATGAGGAATGGGAATGCGTGTGATTTGAAGAATGATCTTCATAAGTAAGTTCTGGGACGCTTGCCCCTATCTTCTCGATGTTATCTCAGCTGACCTGTTTGGATGGATGAAGGTATCTCACAAGAGACAAGTGGGTTGAAAGCACATGGCGAGGATGCGACCCCGACAAACCAAGACTCGTCTACCAATCCGGCCAAGTAAAAGGAGAATGGGACCCAAGAGTGAGAAACGATATATCTCCTTTCAAATCACGCTCGTACATACAACAAGTCGAGAGCTAACACATATCAAGACAAACGACTACCTCTGGGAAAAAATGCAACCAGCCCTCCTCCTAGCCTCCCGCATCCTAACCCACCTCGACAAAAACGATCCCTACTGGCGCCGTCTCCACGACGTCCTCAACCGCCAAACCATCGACGGATCCCACGACTACCGCACTTCCGAGATGCGCAAGAAGAACCCGGCCGTGAAGTTCACCCTGCAAGATTACGACGGCGGCGGGCAAAACGCCATCGTTGACGACGAGACTCGCAAGGACATGTTTGACGTCCACTTCGAGGTTCTCCACGTTCTGCAGACGAGAATGCGGTTCATGCTATGTAGCGGATATAAGGAGGAGGATAGTGGGACGGCGGGCGTGACGTGTGTTGCGGGTTCATATATCGATGTGTATATTGTCGCCGACGCGTTGTGGCCGTTGGTTGTACCTGGGTATAGTGATGATGAGAGATTGTTGCAGGGTTTCTTTTTGGCTTCTACGATTGTTCATGAGATTGCCGTGAGTCTTGGCTTCTGTCAGAAACTCGTGCAGAGACTACTTATCATAGATTTGGCTGACGTTGATGTGGGTAGCATGCGGTCAACTATGCGCACCATCTCGTTCTCTTGCCGCCGGACTGCTTCCAAGTTGAGACCTGGAAAGCCACCCCGGACAAGGTCAAGAAAGTTTCAGAGATTGGGTCAAAGATGTTTTCCAAATTTTCGGAGGGCCACCTTGAGCCATTCTTCGAGGATGAGTCGCAGGCTGAGCTGGGTTTTTGTACCGAGAACCGGGTGAGTTGACTCTATTTGTCTTCGTTTCCTCTACCTTCTTTGCAACTACCACTACCGCCTTGTGACTCAGAAGCAATGGTTATGTAGACAGTTACAAACCACACTGACACATCACCAACTACCTATTAGCTCTTCGGCGGCGTTCACTGGAACATCATTTCCCCCGAACTGCCCCATCTTTTCTTTCTGCCTGCCGCCATGGCAATGGAGAGGTGGCCACGGCCCAAAGGCGATTGCGGCCGTCTCCCCGTCGAAAAGCTCGAAAAGAGCCCGGACAGACTCGTTCTCGACCACATACCGCTGCTCCCGGACCAATACGTCTGCCCCACCCGCGTCGCCCACATTGTCCGCCTCTTCACCGAAGCCTTCTGGGGCGTCGAGGTGAACAAGTACGGCCCTGCAGCGCTGCGCTTCGGCGGCTTGGACCCGGTCAAGCTCCCCATCATCTGGCCGCGCATCCAGCTGAGCGCCGCGCTGAGAGGTGTGCTGGCGCCGAGGGGCGATCGGGCTCTGGAACTGCTGCCGAAAAGCGACTCGGAGGAGATGCTTGAAGCTGGCCCGACGCTGCAGCGTTTCTTGTACCAGGCCGGGACGGAGTTCCTGAGGCCGCATGTGGTGCGGTACCGGTGGGAGAGAGACCACAAGCACTTTGTCTACTCACGGAACGGACAGATGGTCACACACATGTTTCAGTTGGCTGTCATCGTGATTGAGACCCATATTGCGTATAATTTGCGGCAAGGTACCGAGGATGTTGATAATAGGATAAAGAGCAGAGCGTGGCTGAAGAGCTGGAAGAAAGCTGAGACTCGGAGATGGGGGTTGATGCTCGACAGGAGTTTACAACATTCGCGATCGTCATTAGATGGCAAGCTATGCCCTTTGCCACATCGATCGGTTCATCCGCTCCAAGATGAGGATTATTTCTGGCAAAACATCCCCGACCTAGGGACGAGAGCGGGCCAGAGAACAGCGGAAGTACTACGGCGGATATACGAGGTGATCATCTTCGAGATCGGGTGCTTCCAGCAACTGTTTATCGACATTTACCACCTCGACGACGCAGAGCTCGAAGCGTTCCAGGCGACGAACGCGCCCGAGGACCTGAACTACCGCCTCACGGTTACAACCGATCTGGGAACGGAGGCACTGCGACAGGCCACGAGACTCGTGGCAGACTACGGCGGGACCGGTTTCTTACCCGCCGTCAACATGGCAGTTCTCCATGACTTTGTGGGGAAATTCACCAACATGAGGGCGCAGCTCGAGGAGATGAGGCCTTGGGCTGAGAATCTTTCCGAGATCAATCCGTCAAACTATAACCTCCTGCAACCCATCATACCGAGGCTCAAGATCGCGCGGCGGCTGGCGACGGCGAGGATGGTTAAGCTCGTGCAAAAGGAGCTTGAGATGCTTCCTGTGGAGACTTTGGTTGTCATTGAGAAGTTTCTCAGCTTTGTGAAGACGACGGTGAAGGCTGCGGGCCAAGTCAAAATTGATTTGGCGAGGGACTGGGAGATGGATCTGGATGAGGTGATTACCGAGTTCGAAAAGAGGGATAAGCTTGATCAGCCTGGCTTGGTGGAGCATGTTACTGACGAGGAAGACCTCGAGGATGGCCTTGCAAGCAATGATCCGCTTACTGAAATTATCAGGAAGAGGAAGCCCAAGAACCCCTGGAATGGAGCAAATCACCCTCCAAAACGACTCAAAAGACCCAGGATTGCGGCACCGCAGCTTGTTCCACAGCCCCTGGCGCATCCTACGCCCTTTTCAAAGTACTCTCCGCCCAGGCATAGGTTCGGGGACACCATCAAAGCCAGCCGCTTCTCCAGACGCAACATAGTCAACGCCGTCCCGGACCCGATGTCCAAGATCCCAAACGTATTCGCCAACATCCCAGACATATCCTTCCCGCTATCGCAATCTCCTTCCGGGTTCGCGGGATATGGTCCAGGCAAGCAGCAGCCGCCGCCACAGCTCCCTACTCATGCTTCTGTATTCGGCAGACCTGGGATCCAGATCGCAGAGGGCCCCGAGCCGATGGGCATATTCCCCCACGCGTATGCCTTATCGGCATCCTTCACGGAGGACCTCGAGCACGAGGCTAGGGCCCGACTTATGCTCGCGCAGCAGAGTCCCGCTCACTCCGCGCTGGGGTTCAGGGAGAGACACGGAGCGACGCTGGCGAACGCATATCGTGATCCTGCGCCTCCAATACCGGACTCCCCTGAAAGGCACAACAGCGGCGCCGCCTCCGGGTTTGGATTCGGTGGTGGGTATCGACGGCGAAGAATCCCAGATCCGCAGGATCATTCGCCGACTACGGAAGAAATATCCAGCTTATCAAGTTACCCGGGTTCGACTCCGGGAAAAGTGAACAGGGGGAAGGGGGCGGCGGGACCTGGGGACGTAGATGCTGCAGATGAAGACGAGAGATGGGGGACAACTAGCACAAACAGGGCTAGCGCACTCAATATGCAGCGAGAACTAGATATGAAGCAAGGGTCGAAGGAGCATATTGAGGAGCAAAAGCGGCAGCAGCGGGAGTGGCTGAATAGTCTCGCAAGACAGCAGGCACCGGCCGGTATGTTGGAGATGGATATGAGGCCTGACTATAGTACAGGACCTTTAGGAGGAGGATCAAGTGCTAGTATCGGCGGGTCGGATGAAGGAAGCAGCCAGAGGCCATCTACTGCATCTTATCGGCAGAAGGTAAGGTATTTGCCAAACGACATGGACTGGGTGCCTGGTTAAGGATCACTTGTTCAATCAAGCCTAGCCTTTGAAGCAGGGGAAACAAAGTCTTCTTTGCCAGATAAGCTAAGTCAGGAATGGCGAATCTGAATATGTCGATATGTTTTGGATGAAGGAGTTAAGGAGTCCCCGTGGAGGCAACGGCTTGTTTTCTATTTGTCTCATTTGGTAAGCAGGCATACTTGAATGCGACTTGAACTCAATGAAGCTTTCCTGAGACATGCGTCTTGCTCAGGTTTCCCAGGTTCATTGATGAAATGATTGTGTGACCTCATGTGTGCAATCTCCACCGCCAGATACTATATGCGTATTCCTCAACTCGAACCCTGAGGTATCACAGGACAAGGTGGGATCCGGATGATAGTCCATAACCTGGTTCATCTCATCCGTTCTCAACAGCAGTAAGAGGGACTTCTGCCCAGAAGCTTAAGATGGTTATACCCCTAATCCTGAAGTGCAGAGCTACCGAGCTGTAGCTTGGGGGTTCGAATTCCACAAGCGCCCTTCATGTTTCGTGTTTTTGTTTTACTTCTCTCTTTTTTTCTTCCCTGCTTGAGACCATAGTACCTCGCTCTTGATAAAGTCACATGAGGATACTGGAAACCAATACTCGCTTAAGGATTCACTACCTTCTCCTCTGTGCAAATGCCACGTATCATCACAACTCACTCCATCTTCATATCGCATCAATATCAATCTCCGGCGCCTCCCTTCTCCTAAACAATAGCTTCGCCGTACTATCCGAGTTCCACGCAAACCCCCACTCCTGCCACTGATGCTCATACCCAGGCGTCAACTTCCAGTCAAACTTCATCAGCAAATGCGCCAGCGCAATCTTGAGCTCATTGCCGGCGAAGAAGCGACCCGGGCACGCGTGCTGGCCATGGCCGAAACCGAGGTGCGAGGGTGATGTGCTGACGAGGTGGGCTTGGCTATCAAGCTTCGGGTCGCCGCGCATCTCGAGGAAGCGATAGCCGTTGAAGGCTTCGGGGTTCGGGTAGATGGAGGGATCGTGCATCTTGCCTAGGTCGCCGACGCAGCGTTCTCCTTTTTGGAGTTTGAGGCCGTTGGGGAGGGTCACTTGGCGGGTTGCCATGCGGGCCATGATTGCTGGTTGGTGTGGTGAGCGACGGGTGCTTGGAGGATATTTTCCTGTTGTCACAGGAAATAAAAGGAGAGACTTACCAGATGTGACTGGCTTCAGTCGTTGTGACTCTTTCAAGACGCTGTCCATGAGTTTCATATTGAAAAGAGCCGTCTTCTTCCAGCCTTCAGCGGTCAGAACTTCAACAATTTCCTTCCTAAGGGCATCAAATAACTCCGGGTTCTCTGCAATGCGTAGCATAGTCTCCACGAGTAGATCCGTGGTGGTATGAATTGCAACGACCGACAGACCCAGCTGCGCGCCAACAACATCATACTCCCGCCCCTGACTCTCCTCTTCGAACCAATCAATGCCATCATTAAACTTCGGTGCCGGCTCGCCCCTCTCGATAGCCTGCTGTCGCGCATCTCTACGTTTTTGAAGCACTGGCTCAATGATGTCTCGAGAATCAGATACCTGCCGCCTAAGAGTTTTGCACTCAGGGAGGATCAAGTTGGCGGCGTAACGCAGCCAGTATGGGTACGGACGCAGGATCTCGGCGCCGAGGAAGGCGTTGACGGTGTAGGACTTTGTTATCGCGAGCCAGGCTTCGTCGCGGCATACTTCATCGCCGAGAAAAACGCGGGAGGAAAGGCGGCAGATGAGGTCGAGAATGGTGTCTTTGGTGTTATACTCTTGCCAATCTACATAGAGCAGTCATAAGCGTGTTAGTAATGTAAACAGATGACAAACGGTTACTCTACAGTTGGCGTGACAAGAAGCCTACCGGTGGGCTTGCCGAAGATGTGATCGACAGCAAATCTGGTTTCCGACGCAAGAGGCTCCGTGATTTGATCTGCATCATCGTGTAAGTATCGTGATGGTGTGTTGCTGTAACGTGGGGTCTCAATGTGGGGTGTGGGGTAAGAAGAGGGCAACTTCGTGATGGAGAGCGAAAACCTACTGAGTAATTTGGTGATGCGCTTTTTGATGACAAGCTGAAAAAGTCCGTCCGGTCTGTTGCCAACCGCGAACCCTTCGAATCCATTCAGTTGAGGGTGGAAGTTGTCTGCGAATGCCTTTGAAAAGCTCAACCCTGGCTCATTGCGAATATCGTGAACTAGATCCGGCGGAATGACAACTGTTTCACCAACGTCCGTCATGAGTCTGTAAGGCTGGCCGGGGAATTGAATTCGGGCGTCTTCCATGATACGACGAGCATTTATCAAGAAACCCTTCTTCCGTTCTTGGTTGAAGAAATCGAATAGTCGCCCCGGGTTGACGGAGGGGAGTTTGCGAGAAGGCTTGCGAATGTGGGGTATTATCGTGAAGACGCTGATGAGGATAATGCCGAGACATAGTGATGTCCATAAATCCATTTTACGTATGAGTGATGAATCGTCGGCCCATGAGCTGAAGAGATGTTTGGGGGGTGTTATGGCCTCCATTTTGGCAGTTTAAGGTGGGAGAAGGTATGAAGCAAAAACTGATAGACCAAGCTTGGAGATGGTGAAAGGTGTAAGTGCGTCTACCATCGACTTATATACTCTCCCCGGTCTCAGAGGGGGCAACTCGGCGGTGAACAACTAATCATCGTCGATTTCACCATTACACGAGAAATTTGGTATTATAAGTCAAGAATTACTCCAAACCATCTCCACGTTGACGTTGTTTCTAGTATATCACGGTGCTAAATCGCTGCCCGCCGGCCAACACTCCCGTCGTTGCAACTCTGCGCGACCCGCCGCCAACCCTGTCCGTAGCCGTCTCAGACGAATCAGCGGCGCTTACAACTGGGGACCGCGTCTCTTAAGTTCCGAGTCATGCAGATCATTGTAGCAAGCTTCGGAAGCAGACAAGTGCCCGACAGCGGGACGGGTGGATCTCTAAAATCTGGGATAGTTTTTGATGCCCCCCGGGGAACCGTCCTCAAAAGCGACGACCATCCTCCTCAAATATTTTTCAGTTTCTAGTTCTGTTCGTGCGAGGTCTTGTTTCTTTGTTACGACTCCCCGCTTAACAAGACTGTCCCCACTTACACCTCGCAAATTCTTTCTTAACCCAAGGCCGACGATGCGGGGGTTAGCCTGGTGTTTTGACGCGACACGGGCAGTGATGGGTTACTAAAGTTCAACAACGCGGAGTGCGAGGGCACCGTTTGTCCGTTGTGGCTACACGCACCATACATATAGGACGAAGTCTTGGTTCGCGCCAGGCATGACTTGCGATGACGGCAACTTGGCAGATTCCGTGGTCCTGCACAACTTTTATGTTGTTATGGCGAGTAGAGCAGCATCTGACACCAAAGGTGAAAAGGATTCCGGTTCGCCAATGGGAGGATACGTGTGTTTTATGCTTCCTTGAGGCTCTAATAAGCCCGGCATGAGTGATTGGCACCGTGCATCTAGGCAAAAGATTCTCCAGATAGCGGGTGACAGCATGCTTTGACATTGTCTTCCCAATGTCGCCTGCATTTGTCAGTCCTGACATTAACTGCCATCTGTCAACTGAAGTTGACTGATAATGTCAGAAGAGTGCAAACTTGACGCATCTGAGCAACTAAGCCTGTTGTCGTCATGGGCCACGGCCATCAGCCATCGGAAAGCCAGCACACCGGATAGAATCCAGAACATATCGCGGCCGGCAGTACGAGGCAGCAATCTCTTGAACTTATGAGCAAGTACGACCACATCTTGACTCAAACAAGCTCTCGGTTAAGGATGTTCTTAACTAGGCTTTCCGCTATCAGTTCTCGGCAATCCGACTACAAAAGCAGCTGCCAACTGGCTGCAAAGAGTGACCTGTAGGTTGACTAACACCCTCCGTCAGCGCCACAGCTCACCTCATCCGGTCGTACAGTCGAAGTCTATGCCAGATCCCCGGCATGACTTTGGGAGAGGGAAAAGGGATATTGCAATACCACGATTATTCTAGGAAGAATTTCGCCGGATACCTTCCGATTTATGTGCAAGATGTGATGGCGGCTCGGCTCCCACATACCGGATTGTTCGGAGCCGGGGCCCTATATTCTCCTCCGCTATGATCTACAAATAAACCGAACTCCAAATTGACCCCAGTGATGATTACTGCTTCCAAGGACGAACAAAGAATACTCGCATTCGTAAATCGTAGTTGATCTACACTCGACGGTCCGCGGCCCCCATTCACCCACATTCCGATTTTTCAGTGGAGAAAAGTTTGAACAGTCGTCAGCCTCTGCGAACGCTGTGGCACCGTACATACCTATTTTAGATTGACGATATGCTACAAGCTTGTGCGGGCTTGTAATGAAATAACTGTGATTCGTCATTACACTACCCGCTCCATGGGCGAGTACCCAGTTGATGTCGAAATGCCGACAAGTTGTTCATCCTCGGTGACGCGTTCAGGGGAACCAGGTCTTCGACGAAAGGTGTCGACATGGCATTTCCATCAAAGGTAATCAGTTTTCCGAAATATGGCAAAGATTGAGACGTGTATAAGATAAATCGAGTTCGGATGTTTCTCAGCGTCTCGTTCATCCAAACTATCTTTCGGTAGCAACCTTCTCTCCACACATCATGAAACTCTCAACCGTTGCAATTGGCGCGTTCGCCTCCTTGGCCCTTGCCCACAAGGAGGTAGCCCCCGGAGTCGTGAAACGCCACGCCGATCTCTCTAAGCGCTGTGCTTCTGGAGCCGCAAAGTTCAAGCAGAAGCGATTCGAGAAGCGGCAGGAGGAGGCTAGCCTGAACAAGCGATCCGGCAACAGCTCTTACACCATCGTCACCGAGGGCCCCTACTACGACACGCTCCAGAACGACACCTGCGTCCTCGCCCCCGATGTCACCGCTGGTCCGTACTACTGGCCCCGGTCAGAGACCTTGAGGCAGGACATGACCGAAGACCAAGTCGGCGTTCCTCTTATCCTCGACGTTGGTGTTCTTGATATGGCTACCTGCGAGCCCCTTCCCAACGCACTTGTTGCGTTCTGGCACTGTAACTCCACGGGCAGCTACTCCAGTTTCACTGGCCGCGACCCCAACACGGACTTCCGAGAGCTTCTCGAGTCTCTCAATGTCACCGACTTCGAGATTGGCACCACGGATCTGCACACTGATGATACCACATGGCTTCGTGGCATGTGGCCCTCAAACGATGAGGGTATCCTTGAGATGAAGACCATCTTCCCTGGTTTCTACATCCAAAGATCCATCCACATCCACGCTCAAGGTACGCCTGGTTTTTTTTTTTTTTTTTTGTGAAAGTAATACTTCGAAGCTGACAGATTCAACTAGTCTTCACCGATTGGGTCCTCCACAGCAACGGCACTGTCAAGACTGGCAACACCAACTCTATTGGCCAACTCTACTTCAACGAGTCCATCTCACAGGAGATCATGGCCTTGGAGCCCTACGTCAGCCACACCGAGATCAACCGTACGACTAACGACGTGGACTCTGTTTACTCTTCAGGCCTCGCAAATGGCTACAACCCCGTCATCGACATCGTCCCTCTTGATGGTAGCGACATCACCCAAGGCATGGTCGGCTACATCACCATCGGCATCGACACGGAGAACAGCCCTTCTTTGAGTGGTCCAGAGAGCGAGCAAGGTGGCGGAGGCGGTTCCCCCAGTGGAAGTGCCATGCCTAGTGGAACCGCGCCGGCATAAGGATGAAAGGACGATTACCGATGCTGCATATATTCGGAGTTCAGGGAGTATCAGTAGGAAATAGACAGTCACAACATAATGGATGGGAGTCAATATCATTAAGAACATTCAATGCCGCATTCCATTCAAAGATCAACGAGGTTTCCACTGTATTTCATGCTCCAAGGCGTCTTTGAGTAAAGACATTCCGCTTTTATCGTTCAAGACTACAAGTCCTTGTGTATCAGGCAGGTGGGCAAGTTCAAAAGGTTGGCGAATGCCTGCATGGGTTTTCTTTGCGTATTCTTGCCAACCTACCTGCCCGAATACACAACCGCCAACCTAGTCATACGAACACACACCGAATGAAGCCCATATAGGTCCCCTCAGCTCCATTTCTGTCACCAGCCAGCAGGCGCCCGTCTAGGTCGAAGGATCGGGTCAAACTGGCTGGTGGTGGAGTGGTTAGTGGTCAACAATCAATTGAACGCCTACCAGCCTACTCGACGACAGGCTTAGCGAGAGTACCCGAGTTTGGAGCCAGCATGAGTACCTGAAGTTTCCCAGTTTGAGCACCATGAGATGTAGCTCCCAGTTCATCACCAGGGCGGCGAAGTCTTTTGTAATTTTGATCCTGTGAAACTTTTGATAATGCCACTTCCAATTGGTTAAACCAGCATGAAACGCAACTTTTCGGTTGTTGCCACCCAATCGGCGCGGTGCATCAGGTGATAGCTTCCAATACGCCGGAACTTTGGCAGTTGCTCATCAGCCTCCACTCCGCTTGTATACAGAACAGTGTCGTTCTTCGGCGATTGCGGCACAGGCTCAAGAAATAGTCCCTCAAACCTCAAAACGCGGTCTGTATGGTTGACCAACGGAAGACAAATGACAATACCTCCTGTCGGTGTCTCTCCAGGCGAGTCCCAACCGTAAATTTGCGTCCAATCTGATTCAGAGTCTGAGATCGTCGTTTGGAGCATCGAAAATAGCGCTTTCCGATCTCTTGTACTAGTGAATGCCTGGAGTTGAATGGGCTCTTCATCTCTGCCCTTCAGCTGCGAGATCATGTGCTTCGCGTCGCCATCGTCGTTAGTCTCATTCCTATAGAACGCCACCTTGAGGACACCCTCTAGAATCAACCCGTCATTTTCCGCCTTTCCGATCCTATTCATGCCACCAAGGCCAGAAGTTATGAGACCAACAGCCATTACCAGCCCCGTTCCATGCGGATACCAGTTCCCGAATGTTACCTGCGTGTTCAGTGTCATCCACGACCACGATGGCGCCAAGTAATCAGTCGGCCGCGCGCGAACCTTCTCCTGAGCACTCCAAAGCAGAGCCCATGGCAAACTCTCGTCTATCCATACACCATAAGCTTGCTGGGTATCGCGCTTATCCTGCAACTGACCGGGCAAGCCCGAAAAAGCCACTTGCCTGTCGCTAGGGAACGTAAGCTTTGTCTTTGAATACATCTTCACTGTTTCCGACCACGCAGCCTCAAAGGGCTTGGTCCCCGCGCTCTCGAGCAGCATGTCTCGAAAACGTCTCCGGTCGCCGATAAATTGCCACCAGATTGTGGCCGGCTGCGACGGGACCCCTTCAGGAAATGATTCACAAAGCTCGCGCTGGCCGCATCCCCAAAGGATCTGCTGCCGACCAAAGTAGAGTGTTCGAGGAGAGAGCAGTCGCTCCTGAAAGACCCAAGCTCGCTTATGCAGCGGCGCCTCTGGAATGTCTGACTTCCATCTGGCATCTAGGTTTTCCCCGTGAAGAAGAAATGGCGGGGCCACAGAATCCGTCGAGAACGGCGATGGTATGACGCAGGGCAAGACAGTCCAAGGGTCTCTGTCCGAAAAACAGCCGCCTGATCCGTCCGCCGCATGGCTTGCGGATATGGTGCAAAGTGACAGGCTGTATACCTTGCCCATAGTAGGAGCCTCTCGTCTCCAGTCATCCTCGCTCTGTTGAATGATGCAAATGGAATCTATCCATAGATATCGAACCCCAAGTCTCCTAGCAATGATAAAAGCGTCGGCAAAGGTTTTGGAAAGCTCTGTGTGCGGTATGCCTATCATAAACTGCTTGATGTTGGTTTCAAGGAGGATGCACGGCTGCTTTAAGCCCCAGCAGTGACTCAGCGTCATCCATTGAACAGGGCGTTGCAGAGATTGTGAATGTACCAGCTTGGCTAGGTCGGAAGGGGACTCTCCCAAGTCAATCAGGCGAGTGGGGGCCCATCCGTCTTCGTTTTGCATTGAACAATCGTGTGATGTCAGGCAATCTGTGAGAAACTTCTGAGCTAAGTCGAATGCTTGCTCCGAGCCAGTATTGGTGTTTAGAGCCAGAATTGACTCTTCCCTTGGAATTGAAGCTGCAATTTCCGCTGTCATTCTGCATGAGCTTCTGGTATCATAGCAATTACTCGGAAGCGTCACAAACCTGTTGTTTCTTCGACCGAGAAAAATATGGTTTGCATCCTGTTGGCATTCTCTTCGTCTAATCTCCACAGACCCATGTGAATTTCGTAACCTTGCGTTCCGCTGGCGAAACCGTATCGAAGCTCGAGACTATCGTCCGGATCCACGTCATCCCAGTCTGGCCATGGAATATCGTGCTTTCCCCCAAAGTTCAAGCGCCGGAACCATATGAGACTGCAGATGCGACAGCCACCGCCCTTTCCTTGTTCCAGGCTCTCCTTTGTGTGCGGGAGCCGGTAGCCATCATTATTCGGAGAGTACAGACCGTATGAAGAGACTTCTCTGGCTTCAGTGAAAATAGTCAGACAACGGTCGCATAGATGAGACCAGCGACGGTGGTGAGACTGAGTCACCATAGCTACAAGGGTTGTCGATCAATGTTGGACTCTGAGCTGGATTGCTCGCAAGTGTAATTAGGTAGCTGAATGCACCTTAATTCCTTTTTGCTGCTACGTAGATTGTAAAAGAGGATCCCCAGATCAACTTAAAGCTTCCAATCACGTGACGTAAGCAGAGTTGGACTCCTCCGGATTGCTATTGTTCATTGGTGGTTACCTCTTACCCTAGTCCTGTACAACGGCTCGAAGGTTATTCACAATTTTACAAGCAGCCAGACAAGATAGTAGTTAGAATGGAAACGATGTGATGTCTCGCCAACTAGCCTTCTCAGATCATCACCTGTGTGTGAACTAACACTATTTCAGCGAGTATACGGACTCATCCAATTAATCATGGTAGCTCCCGTCCCTCAAAGTTTCAGAAGCCCAATACAAGACTAAGAACATCTTTACAGAAGTCGTAAAAGATTACTGCTCCTATCAACATCAAAACGTCCTACGACCTATTGAAAACGCCTGATTAGCCAACGCATCAGCCTCAGTGTTTTCCTCTCTTGGGATAGCCCAAAATAAGATGTCCCTCCCACCATCATTTCCATACGTCATCTCATCCAACTGCTCATGCAACTCTCTCAACACCTCAAAATGCGCAACCCTCTTCCCCCTCACATTCAACCCATCATTCTCAATCCACTCCCCAATCCAAAGCGCCATAGCACTCGCAAGATACTCTGAGTCCGTCGCAATCGTAATCCGATTCAAGGAATAATCCCTCCCCGTAATCTCACAAATAATCCTCACAGCCTGCACCAGCGCCTCAATCTCAGCCCTTGAGCTCGTCTGCGGGAGGTCACTCGCCAACAACCCGCACGCGTTATATCGCGACCCGGGACCAAAGTAGACGCCCCACGAGGCTTGTGCATCGGGGAGCCCGTTGTTGCGGCAGGCGCCGTCAATGTAGACGACCATGCTGCCGCGTTCGGGGACGGGACGTTTGGTGGCCCAGGAGTACATTTGCATTCCGAGGAGCTGGGTTGAGGGGTTGTAGATGACGAGGTCTGATTTGGGGACCATTCTGTGGGTGTCGCTTGCGCGGTGTTCGAAGAGGCGGCTTCCCATGCCGTCGTCATCGTCGTAGCCCATCATCGTTGTGGTGGTGTTGGGTCGTTTCACGACAGCTGTTGGGAACCAGATAGGAGACGAGTGTCTTCAGTCACACGAGAGGATATCCTCAGTACTACGGATGTTGCTGGGTAGATAGGTCAAAATGTTTTCTAGTAGCCTGATCAGCAAGCTACTGTCTCGTAGACAGACAGTAATCTCATGGGTGAGCTTACAAAGGTATGAGATGTAATGAAAAAAGCCGTTGCTATTATCAACGTCTAAGTCGGTCGGGGTAGGTTGCCTGTTGATCACATGGAATCTGGTTGTGAGCTCAACAGAGGTTGACAGAAGCATGGCCAAAAGAGGGGGAGGGGCAAAAGCTAAACCAATAAACTTGACCTAAAGACGGATAAAAGTGGCCCCATGCATATGAACTTCTGATGCCTCTTGGTTCTGATACCTAATGTTCACCATCCACTTTATCTTCCTATATCTTGAAATCACGTCTGAGACGTCAATTTCAGACCAGAATTAAGGCAGAGAATTGATGATGCTAGGCACTTCATGACCATACGGGTGAAAATGGCAACCCATGAGTTCTCACACGATTCACTTCTCAGCTTTCGACGTTGGGCAGCGTATTTCCATTCTCGAAGTCCAAGAGACATGAGCCATACTCAAGCCTCTGACCTTATGTCTCTTACAAAGCTCATCTAAGCACCCAATATCTGACTCCATCAACTTGAAAGTCTACCACAACTACCTTTTTGCTGCGAATTAACCCCTCACCACTAGACAAACATCGTCACAACAGCCAGCAAAATGACAAGAAGCCCAGGCAACAACATTGGCATCATCAACTCTTCAATCGCAAGCTCCGTGCTCGGCGAGATGAGACTCAGTGGGAAACTAGGCGGGAGCGCCCGTCGCCTTTTCTCAACAGTCTCCATGAGATGCCTCGGAATGTTCGTAATATCGATTGTCAAGCGATGCGTGCTCTTGCTTCCATCATGCTTTACGTACAGTGTCGCCAGATCAGGATCGTACGACCACTCTCCATCGCTGACCTTGATGTCGATGTTGCGTTGTGCGTAGTGGTACTCTGGCACAAATATCTCCGTCGTCCGGGACTTTTCGGGTTGACTTTTGCTGTTCTTGGCGTCACTCTCGGCCTCTGAAGTCCACTCGAACTCGTAGTGGAGGGTCCGCGGGTCCCAATCCGAGCGAACGTGGCGGCCTGCAATCTTGACGGCGTAAGGACGAATAATCACGTTCAATACCCTCCCACCGCGGTACAGCTCATCATCTTCGTGCGCCTCGTTCACATAATCTGGCAAAATGTGGCCGGGCTTCGCTTCAGTGTCGCCGTTAACGACAGAAAAATCCTCCTTGTTCCACCCATCGCCGTACTCCACCCGATTATCAGGGTTATAATTCCACAGCGTGAACGCAAGGTTGTTGTCCTCCATGGCGGAGATGAGCGCGTGCATTAGCTCCCGCAGCTTATCGTAGTTGCCTGTTTTGAACGCCTCACAACCGTTGATGTCGTAGGGTATGCCGACCTCGCCGATGAGGGCGGGCACGTGGGTTCCCAACGACTTTTGCCCGTATTTGAGGATGTTGGCGAGCTGCGTGCGGTAGTTTTGGCGAAGCGCCTTGGCGCCGATGTAGAGGGCTTTTAAGATGAACATGCCCCTAGAGAGCCCTTGTACGTTCACGCTCATCCAGGAGTGATGCTTGCTGAATAATACGTTGAGGTCGTAGAAATGAGGGGCAAAAACGAGATTCTGTGGTCTCGGTGTGTCGATGATTGTCTTGGTCGCATATGTTTGCTTCTGTCCAGCTTCGTCCACCTTGCCGTCCTGGCCAACCCAAGGGGGCACAAACTCGTTTGGTATCGGCTCAAAGAAGCAGAATTGCCGGGACGATTTCCGTGAGACACGTTCCGAGAAGCGCTTGAGGAAGGGACCGTAAAAGTCGCGGTACCACTCCAGCGGCTTCCCTTCACGACCTGGCCGATGGTCCACCTCGAAGTAGTCTTGCTGCAAGACCTTTGGGCCCTTTTTCGTCTCATCCCATTCCCAAACACCATGAGCGCGCCATACACACTCGCCGAGACCATAGTTTTGTGGTTTCGATGCATTTGGCTTAGCAGCCAACCAGGCAGATCTTCCCTTCGGATCGACGACGGTTTTGTGCGAAATGCGGGTAGGGAACGGCCAGGACTTGACGTAGTAATTGACTTCTTGAGCGTAGCCACTGGCAAGTGCGAGTGCTTGTGTCAGAGAAGGGTAATATCCGATATGTAAGTCGGTATCGTAGTTCCAACCGTCGAATCCATGAAGATTGACAAGACCTCGATGCGGCTCATTCAAGGGCTCAAAGCCAACGCATGCCTCAAGGCTAGCCACTTCATCCGCGAGCCGCCCAAAGGCTTCGATAAAGGCACTCTGGAGAAACTCCTGAGCCGAAACAGTCTCATCCCTGCCATCTTTCGACCGCTTGCATTGCAGCTTCGGCGCCAGAGCATCGCCCGCCCAAAACAACGTCGCCATCGTCGACGCCGCAATTTTCTGGTACCCAGACGGCCACACAAACGGTCCGCTCGGTTCCTTCTCATTCACAGGCGCAGTAGCTCTCCTCAGTTCATCCTGCCCATGCACATATGCGGCACCGGTCTCAGTGAATGCCTCGACATCGAGCCCAGCAACTTCAAACGTCCAACCGGGTGCACCGCTGCCGCCGCTGAATCGACTCCACACATCCTGGTGGGCGCAAATGAAGCACTTGACGCCGTACTTCGGCATGATTTCGATGAGTTGGCGTAGGTAGTCGATATACTCCAAATCCACATCCGTTTCCGGGTCCGGTCCAGAGTGGCCAATCGACTCCCACGTTACCAGCAGACGGATAAGCGGCAAGCCCCAAGCCTGCAATCGTCTGAAGTGCAACGGCGCATCTTCAAGGGGGAATGGCCGGCCGATGAATGTCACTGCGCGGTGCTCGAAGAAGCCGTCGGTAAGATGAGACAAGCCGTTCGGCGTCGTGGGGAGCTTGCTGGCCCCGGAGATGTTGAGGCCATGCAGCGTGAGGGTGCGACCGTAGTTGTCGACAAAGTAGCCATCTTTAAGGCCAATTGGACCTCCTAGTGCCGCGTCCGAGAGGTCCTGTGCAGCATATTTGGCCGCCATGGTGAAGGGGCGGTGAAATGGTCGTTGGTTATCAAAGTGTAAGGTGAGCTTTTTAGCTTGATTGGCCGGGGATGTGCTCCGGACGTTACGCGTACCGACAGGTCGTCATGACAGATAGTCTGCTTAGTCAGCGGGTGCTCCTCAGAGGCCAAGTGAGCTGTTGTCACCAACATGACATATTGACAACTCATCAACAGGGTCAATACAGATCTTGAAATACCTTGAAGATACTGATACAAGATTTGAAAGGGATTGAGAAAGCTGAACCAATTTCAGGTTTGGGTTGAGAGAGATCACCATCAATGAACACCATACCGGAAAAGTCGGGTCCCGGAGGTGGATGCTGTGCCAAGGCTTGTGCCCCGTCAAATGCTCAAGGTCCTTGAGCTATTTTCAGAGCCTAACCGCCGTTCACCAAAGCTCGACATATCAGTGTTTAATCGTCTCGGTAGGCTTGAACAGCATCACCGATTTTACAGCAACGTCACAACGAGATATTGAACTGGCAGTGTTCTTGTTTGTTTTCATTATTCATAGAGTCGTCCATCTATGGCCGTCTACGGCTTTTTCTACAAGGCCCGCATGGTATCATAAACTAGGAACGCGGTAGTTTTTTCTTTCCTTTATCAACAGCACACAAACTTAAAGCTTGCGAACGACCTTGTTGGAGGCCTCCTTCTCCTCCTTTTCGTCCCAGATGTTAATGTTCCAGCGGGGCTTGTAGGTGAAGGGAATGTTGTAGCGGCGGGGCTCCTTGCCGATCTCGTTGATGGCGGCGACGTCCTCGTCCGAGATCTTGACCTCCTGGAAGTTGGACTGGATGCGGCTGGGGGTGACGGACTTGGGGATGACGGAGTGGCCGCCGTTCTGGGACCAGGCGAGGACGACCTGGGCAGGGGTGGCGTTGAGCTTGGTGGCGATCTTCTTGACGACGTCGTTCTCGATCAAGAGGGGGAGACCGAAGCCGTTGTTGCCAAAGGCCTGTGCTTGTTAGTCATTGCGTCATCGAGAAAAAGAAGAGGGTAGTGTTTGGGGTGGACATACAGAGTAGGCGGTGATGTGAATGTTCTTTTCCTTGGCGTACTTGATCAGGGTGTCGTTCTGCTGGAGGAGGGGGTGGCGCTCGATCTGGTTGACGGCGGGGGTGACACCGGTGGCATCGATGACGGTCTGAAGGTCCTCGACGGTGAAGTTGGAAACACCGATGTTCTTGACCTTGGACTTGGGGAGGTCGATCAGGGCCTTCCAGGTGTCGACCAAGGAGACGCTCTGGTCGAGGTCAACCTCACCCTCGGCGGCGAGGGGGAAGAGCTTGTCGCCATCCTTCTTGAAGGCAACGGGCCAGTGGATGAGGTAGAGCTGTGAGTGAGGGGTTAGCCGGGTATTGTTCGCCCGTCGATGCCCACCCAACCTAGTACGCAAGGAGGGGTATTGGAGGAAGACATACGTCAAGGTAGTCGAGCTCAAGCTCCTTAAGAGTCTCGTCGAGAGCGGCCTCGACGTTCTCGGGCTTGTGGTTGTTGTTCCACAGCTTGGAGGTGATCCAGATGTCCTCACGCTTGAGGCCGGGGATCTCGGCGAGGGCCTTCTTGATACCCTGGGCGACCTCGGGCTGGTTCTGGTAGATCTTGGCGAGATCGAGGTGGCGGTAGCCGGCCTTGAGGGCCTCGTAGACACCGACGGAGACTTCGCCGGGGGCGGACTGCCAAGTGCCGTATCCCAGAGTGCTATAATGGCCAAAGAGTCAATTCACTTTGCGTGTTTTCTTTCGTTTTGTAGATTGGGAGGGGGAGAAAAGGGGCAGAACGCGAGCGCGAGAGCGGGGTATCGCGATCGGCAGGGGAATGGATGGAGGGGTAATTATTTAGACGTACGGGATCTCGGCGCCGGTGTTGAGCTTAGCCTTGCTTCCGAAAGACATTTTTGCTGGATTTGTATGAGGATTGATTCAGAAGAGAAGAAGAGGGAGAGTATAAGTTATCGTAAGAATCACCAACAGAAGGAAGAATGGTTGGGGAGAGCTTCGAGGTGGCCTCTTTTTAAACAAGTGAGGGGTTCCAACACGCAATTGCATCATCGTTTGTCAGGATGAGCTGCGCACCCTGATGGGATGGGGTACCTCGTACTTTCTCTCCGTGACGCCCACCGTCGGACCCGCTTAACGGCCCTCGAGTACCAATTGTCGATGGAGGATGGTAGAGATGGAGGAGGAGACGCGGGTTGCCCCAGGACACGGTCGTGACGCTGCCACCGTCGCCAACTGTTAGGATTGCCTGAGTGGGTTGGCCGTGGCGGGGTTGCGGTCGTAGGTGTGGACCGTGGGCGATGGTGAGACTGGGGGACCCCGCGCTTCCACCTAAATCTCCCGTCTTCTGTCTCTCTCGGCTGCGGAAGCCCGAAGTCGGCCATCACGGAGGGGCTCTTCTTATGGCGTACGGATAGGCTCGCTTGGAACTGAGACGTGAGTCCGTTTGGGCCCGTCTAGGACCGTCTGGGCCCGGCACCGGGTAAGCACTACACGCTGACCCGTCCCGGCACATAGTAACGTCTTCACACGTCTCTTAGAGTATCTTAGCTTGAGGCCTTCCGGTTCATATGAGATATCCTCCATGAGATTTATGGCATCTTGGACACTGAGGCTTGCGTTGTACCATCTCACTCTATGATCTCACTCTATGATCTCACTCTATGAGATGAAATCGAATCCGTCATCATGACTTTGGTCACGTCTTATCTCTCACTCATGTCGTCTTGATCATGTCAAGCATCGACAGAATGTCGTGCAGTGACGGGACAGACGGCGCGGATGACGATCAGTGTAGCTCATGGAAATGCCGCAATTGCCACTAGACTTTCTCTCGGCACATCTTTACACCAAGCCCCGAAAGCGTGTTCCACTCAAACGTTCTTCATGTTCCACACAACCTTAATCCGATGCGATCAAATGAGATTTCGCCCTTTGAGGTATGGCAAACTGAGAATGCGCAGTGCATTGCGCGACTAGTGTACAGAATCAGGTCCCACAAAATCAACTGGTCACTCTCCTTGTTTGTGTAACAAACGTCAGGTATTTATGCCTATTCTTGACTGAACACCAAGCTTCTGGAGAATCGCTGATGCGCCTAGGAGATGTCATTAATGAGAGGTCAATTGACAACGAACATGGCTAGAGTAAAGAGAACTAGCAGCGGCCGCTCTTGACGTGAATCCTGGCAGGTAAGCTCTTCGCTAAAGGCGCTGTGACTTGAACATTGGGATTGGGCTGCTGGATCTCACTTCTGAGTGCCTCAAGTTGAGTCTGAGGCTTTATCACAGGCCATGAGGAGTGAGAAGATCGGAATTGTGTTTGACAGAGGACGCAGCATCTGAGGCATTGAGATCAAGCGACCAGGTAATAGGAGAAAGATAAGTGTATTCATGAAAGTCGGCGATGAACATCACTACCTCGGATCTAGCAATGCTTCTCCTGCCTCAACCCCCACGTCAATCATATCCATGCAAGCTGTCATCGACGTCGGAAAAAGAATCTCACATCCAAAGCCAAGTTCCCGACCGGGTAAGATGGACACAGGCGCCGGTTCCTGCATCCTTCACAAGCCAATCACCCAATCATCCTCCCAGTGAGACATCTCACGCTGCTCGCTTACGCTCGAGAAGCGCGTTCAGTAGCGCCGCCCGAGTCCCGAGGGGATAATCAGGGGGGAGCTCTCAAGGGCCTGACAGGATGCGGCCCGCCACGGTCCACTGTGGAGAACCATAAAATTAGAATGCCTCAAGCGACCGTGGCTGCCGACTGGTGCCTTCAGACGCGAAAGGTGTTCACAGCTTACTTCGCATCTTCTCAGTCATAGTTATGAACGACAAAGCTCAGCATATCCGTCAAAAGATCAAATGAACACGAGGTTTGAATACCTTGGACATGGCGCGGTAGCCACTCCTGGGCTTGGTCGTTCATGGTAGGTCGTAACGCTGAGTTATTCCGGAAACTTTGTAAATGCCGAAATGCCGTGATATCGAATTATGGGTCCATGTTCGGCGCCGAAACTATCAATGATCTCCTTTCATTTAGCCTATCTCTTCACACTATGGGAACCATTACTTGGCTTTTTTTCTTTCATCCTATGCGTCTCGCCGAAAAGCCGACAAGAATACGGCCCCGGTAGCTAGACGTTCCCCGGAGCGGAATTGCATACCGGCTTACATGGCGACCGCCGCCGATTTTGGAGTAGGTGTGGCGAGACTCAGCAAAGCGTGCACTGAGTGTCACTCGCGCAAGGTCAAGTGCGATGCGCCCATTGTCGGGATACCCTGCGGCCGATGTGTCAGCAAGGGATGCTCCGAGAGTTGCAAGTTGGTCTCTCGCCAGATACGAAAGAGGTAGGCGAAAGCATGGGAAACCTCGGACAACATTCTCAGTCCTCTGACGATGGCGCCAAAGGAAGAAAAGAACAGACGATTTGATCCAAGACTGTCACGGCACCCAGAATGTGAGAACGCCATGTTTCTTCCCATCGGTCCATCCGGGCAGCTCAAGTTCGGCTCATGGCATATAAAGCTGTAGAGATATAGCAGTGATGACTGACTGGAGCAGAACACTGAGTCTACGCCCAGAGAATCCTCGTCAAACCATGCTGTAGTGGACTCATCAGCCCCTTCCAATCCAATCGTGCTGCCGTCTTCCATCCGGCGCACCCACGGTTCCCATGGTCTTGGTGAATTTGGGAAGACGAGCTCGATAGGTTCAGGCCGCACGCCCGAAGATATCCGAGACGTCTATGCACTCCCGCAGGCCCAAGCAGAATATAACGGAAGGAGTCATTATCTCAGTATATTGAAGACGGCGATGAATGGCAGTGAGACGAGTGAAAGTCCCGGGCTCGGGTCTACTGCCAACAGCTCCACCGATAACACTCCACACTACCCAGAAAACACACAGGTCGGCATGTCTGGTTTGGATCCGGTGGATCTGGAGTTTCTTGTAAAGAAGGGCGCATTTGTGTTGCCGCACCGGGATGCCTTGTAAGCCGTCCATTCAAAAGATAACTCCCATGATGAACCTAAAAAAGCTGACAAGAAGATGTGAGAATGGTGTTTCTGACTGCCTATTTTCGCTTTGTTCATCCATATTCGCCAGTATTGGATCCAAACCACTTCCTGAAATGTTACGAGTCAGGATCCTATTCGCCGTTCCTCATACAGACAGTCCTAACAAGTGCTACTCTCTACGTGCCGACTGAGCTCCTCACCTCGTGTGGATACTCAAACGTCACAGAGGCGCAGACGGCATTTTTCAACAAGGCATTGCTGCTACACGATTTTCAATGCGAGAAGAGTCAACTATGCCTGCTTCAGGGATCCCTAATCCTGGGCACAACTGCCTTCTTCTACCCCATCGACCGAGATGTTCAGTACTGGTTCTTCAATGCCGTCCGGCTTGCCACGAAATTGGAACTCCAGAAGCTGTGAGCACACCTCAAATTCCATAATCAACCCGGAGTTCAATCTTCTCAACATTATAATTCGCAGTGATCAACTACGGATTGCGGACACTCAGCTTCGCGGGCTATATAGGAGAATTTGGTGGGTGATCTACGTGAGTTCATCACCTGGGCCCAGGAGATTGGAGCCACTTGACTCACGTGCCATTTGAATTGACCCATCGTTCTAGTGTCGAGATGTGCTACTGTCATTCCTTGGCATGCAAAGTATGCCTCTGGTCAGCGACAAGAAGAAGCTGCCAGCGTTGCCAACGGCCGAAGATTGGGAGGTTGAGAGTGACAACATAAACACCCTATTCCCTTCCACGGTAACTCGTGAACAAGAGCTTCACTTCATTGATTACTGCAAATTGTCTTTGCTGGGTAGGTTGCAATTGGTCAACATATGGTACAGCTCTTGACACTTACCAAATGGTGACAGGAAGGAAATGGCTTGTTGGAATATCCGACCCAGATCAGGTCAACGCTGAAACCATGGCTCACGAGTTTCATAATTGGAGAAGTCAGCTTCGAGGAGCAATCTACGCAGACCATCACCTCACCGATGGCCCCTACCTCACGGCCCTAATCGCAGCCAGCTACAGGTTCGAGTGTATCTTGTACAGGACTCTCAAGCTTCATTGGAAGTCTATTGGTGTTTCCCAGTACGACTGGGTACGAGGTCGACTTCGATGCTCTATGTTTGAGCTTGACACGCTGTTCGGCAGAGCGCTTGCAAATGGCGAGCTTAGGAGCCTGCCCATGTCGTTGTGCGTCTCCCCAACAGAGAGTCCCAAAATCGAGAATGAACGACTAACGATTGAGCCTGGAAGCAATTCCAATATACCAATAGCGCTGGCCCTCCACATAGAGACCGCTTTGGATGCTGACGAGTCAAACGCAACCAAGTCCATGTCGCTCATCTATATTCGTCAAGGATTGCTCATTCTCGAGCAGCTTCAGGACTCGCCAGTTATGAAGAGGGTATTGTCCATCTTTGAGTGGGCATTAATTCGATTGGATCTAATCCCCGAGGTTTCTCAGGACAAGCAACTCAGTGGCGGTGTTCGTGCTGGCAGTGACCAGGACGGGTCTGTGGACCAGGTGGGAACCTCGACGGGTCAAGAATTTGGGGAAATGCTCGATCAGATGGAGCCGTGGTTTGGTGATTTCCTCGGGCTTGACTTCCTCGATAACTTGAGGTCGGGCGGCGATAGAGGATAAACTTCGAATGTTATTGAACATAGTAGTGATTGAAATGGAATTACAATCACTGTGGCTTCGCAAAGGTAGTCTCGACATAAAGTCTACCCACCCCCCACCCCCCCCAGATTTTGATGCTGATAGTAGGGCAGTCCTTTTGCTCCACACATGTTTAAAAATCAGGTATGTCGGTGAGTCTGCTGGCTTGCGGCTTTCGATGCCTCCAGCCAAAAGGGCGACAGTTCACCGTATGTTCACCACGCAGGTTTCGAGGACCCAGTCATGAAGTGAGATGCATTCAAGTTGTGGTCATCATGATCGCGGGATCAAGTGGTACGAGGGTTCTATGTCACGGTCTAGATCTATTCCGGCGTCTAGGATATTCAAATCTAGCTACATAAGTCTTCAAACAAGAGGGAGTGTCTTGGTGCTACCAGACCAGAAACCCTTGAAGAAAAGTCCCACCTCCTGCACATTTTCGATCGGGTATATGCCAGCCAAGATGCCGTCTGGGCGCAGAATAACAAGCCCGCCGCTTTTGGCTGAGATTCCAAAGGTATTGTGTCCCTGTCCGTCGACATCACAGAGCACCAAACTAGAAGGAAGCCCATCATACACATCCCACGTGTTGGTAATAGTACCAGTGACAATCGTCGTGAAGCTAACCATCTGGTCGTATTTATTGGCCGCGTTGAGAGACTCGAGAGTCTCACGCAGCGCAGCCACCTTTGCTGTCTGTTGACCAGGGCGACCAGCAAAGATGAGCATGCTCCACTGCCCAGTGTTCTTATGGATAATGCTCTGCAGGCGGATGGGGACAGACGGGCCGGGTGCTCTGAGAAGGATGTCAGGGCAGCGATGTCCGACGGCCAAACTACCAGTGGTAGCCTTGTCGACCAGGACCGAGGGCCCATAGCTGACGCCAAGACCAATGTTGAAGCTGGCGTTGGACGTCAATATGTCGCCCAGCACCTTGCTCGGCTCAGGCTTGCCGCTACATCCGTTCCACGTCTCGGGCACGTCGCCAGACAATACAGCCGCTAGGGTCTTGTCGATATCAATGACCTTTTGCGCGACGGCACGGCGCTCCTCGGAGTACGTGTCGAGCACTCCCATCTGATACCACCCTCTGAGAACTCCAGCCAGCTTCCATGAGAGGTTAATGGCGTCGTGGATTCCGGTGTTCATGCCCTGGCCGAAGCCGGAGGAGTGTGTGTGAGCAGCGTCGCCGGCAAGGAACACAAAGTCATCCTTTCGCATGGTCGCGGCTACCTTTTGCTTGATCCTGTTTTTGTCGTCAGAGAGGTAACTTTCGCAGTCTTAAAGAGTTATACTTGCGTGTAAATAGTCCACCAGTCGATTCGCTCGAACTCAAGGTTGAACGGTTGGACGGACTTGATTACCTCCTCCATGGCCTGTTCTTTGCTGAGACCTTGGGGATACTTGGCCTTGAGCGTCGGTGTGAAGACGTATCCCAGGCGGCACGCATCCTTATCAAGCCGAGCTAGGAAGGCGCTGCCGTACTCGGCGCTGTTGATTGTCACAAAGCCAAGGTCGGTCTCAGGAATGTCGGTCTTGACACGGCCATCAAAACGAACCCATTCGTATGCCGTCTCGTCACCAATCATTTCAATCTTGGCAAGTTGTCGGACTTGAGACGTGACTCCGTCGGCGCCGATCAGGTATTTGCTTTAGAGGATTAGCTAAGTTCCTTATCATTGAGGCATGAATGTGAATGGGCTATACCATCTGATTGAGCGTGTTCCGTGCTGAGGATGTTGAAGAACTGCTGTGAGATTATAGCCGTCTTGGGGTTTGTCGTTAATTTCGTAGTCGACAAGCTCCCACTGATATTGGACCTCGTTTCCTGAAACTGCTCTGTACTTGGCAGCAAAGATGGCCTGAGAAGACTTTTGACGGATGTTGATGATATAGTCGTGGAAAGTTTCGGTCATGGCAGTGAACATTGACTGCTGACCCACTGCCGACACTCTTTTACCGCCCTGGAAGGTGGCGATTCCCCGTACAATGTTGCCCTGTTGAACTATTTCCTCGGCGACGCCGACCTGTTCGAAGAGCTCGAGAGTACGGGGAAAGAGAGTAATGGCTCGGCCAAAGGACTCCTGGACCTCCAACTCTCGTCTTTCTTTGGTTCAACGTCAGATCCACCCAACATCAAAGTAACCTCTGCCAACTTACCAATGATGATTGTAGGGATGCCTTGCTGGGCCAGACCGAGGGCAGTCACCAGGCCGACCGGGCCAGCGCCGACAATGAGAACATCAGTTGGCTCGAAATGCATGGCCAATCAAGGTAGTCAGATGAGTTGTGGGATATTTTCAGATGGTTGATGGTAGATAGAAAGGAACCAGAAGGAGTCGGTGGTCCTGATGACAGTCTTATATGTGACCGGGAAGATTTCGGTCTTCGAGTGCACGGGATGAACTAAATCACCGTCTACAATTCACGTTGTATCGTTGCGTCTTTGCCCGGAATTCGGGGTCAAAGTGATAGGCCGAAAGTACCCTAGGCAATACATATCTTTTGCTTGATATACAGGAGGCTCTCCATATCCCGCAGCCGCCTTACTCGGCGTCCAGACTCCGTAGAAAGATGAAGGTGACTAAATTCCGGCGCCGAAAGAAAATGTGGGTCTTGTTCGGCACCGAACGATGAGAATCAATCTTTAATTGCCTGCCGCGTCTTGTCCGTCCCATTAAACTGGCCATCATTCTGCCTCAGTAAGTAAACTCTCGACAGGGATGAAGCAAGGTTCGCCAGACACAAACGACCCCAAAATTCAATGGGTCGCTTTCACAATTAGGGGGACTGGAATACGCGGGAAATGGGGCACGTGTGTTTTGACTTTCAGCTCCATGTCTCAACCGTCTCGAAACGTCGCTCCAAGTTCCATGGAACGCCACAAATCTAACCAAGAAAGCCGCCGCCCGTTGGCTTGGCTTGGCCCAGGCTTGCTCGCCAAAAGTCAAAGTTGGTTGTGAACACCTAACCGCCTTTTCTCTTAGCCTTGCACCGCCAGCCCTTACCTCACCTCGACTCCAACTGGTGAGATTTTGCTATGAGATTCTCACTAAGGGGCTTGCGACAGCGACACCAGTAGACGGTTCCCTCCTTACAGACCACAGCTTTTCTTGTCGCATCTTGCTTGGTCACAGTTCCTGTTACTTTCTCGTATTCGATAGACGGCAGACACTCTCATTCCACTGCCGTCGCCGAACCGTTTCCATGACTGGAACCTAGCCGTGTCACACAGTCTCCCTCCCTTGCTTGGCTTCAACCATCGAGAAGGCCTCATCACGCCCCAGGGCCATCACGCCGCCTCTCATTCACGCGTCTCTTTATTCACATATACTTACACAGACATATATAGACATTTGTCATGGGGAGGACATCATACCGCTGGACGCGGGTGCGCTCCATCGTCCTCACCCTCATCACAATAACATGTGTCATCTACATCCTCGACACAACATGGCTACGCCCGCGCACAGAAACAGCTATGCTGGAACGCTTCATGAACACAGAAAGCCTCGTTCGGCAACCGGCGACACCAAAGTCTAGCTTCGACTGGTCCGCCGTCGACCTAAAGTACCCGCCTCAAGACCCGCTCACCCGCGTCCCGAACGGCGGCCGCGGCTCCCTGCCCCGTGTGCAACACCGATTCGCCTCCGAGTCCCTCTCCGCTTCCCGGCGCCGGGAAGCCCGCCGGCAAGAAGTCCGGCGCCTCTTCCAAAAGAACTGGGCGAATTACAGAGAGTATGCCTGGATGAAGGATGCTCTCAACCCAATCTCGGCCACCGCAAAGGACCAGTTCTCCGGCTGGGCCGCCACCCTCGTCGACTCCCTCGACGTCCTGTGGATCATGGGCCTCAAGCCGGAGTTCGAAGAGGCTGTCGCGGCCGTCGCAAAGATTGACTTTAGCATCTCCACGTCGGACCGCGTAAACACCTTTGAGACAAACATCCGCTACCTCGGCGGTCTCATGGCCGCCTACGACCTCAGCGGGCGCCGCGTCCTCCTCGACAAGGCTACCGAGCTCGGTGATCTGCTGTATGGCGCCTTCAACACAGAGCACCGCATGCCGGTAGACTTTATCAACTTCAACGACGCAAAGTCAGGCAAGGGCCTCATCGTCGAGGGCTCCGTCGTCTCCGCGTCACCGGGCACCTTATCCCTCGAGATGACGCGCCTGTCCCAACTCACCGGCAATCCAAAGTACTACGACGCCGCCGCCAAAGTCATGGACCTCTTCCACGACGGCCAGCAAAAGACTAAACTCCCTGGCATGTGGCCCATGTTCGTCCACATGGCCGACCGTGACGTCGTCACGGGCTCAACCTTTACTATCGGCGGCTGCGCCGACTCGCTCTACGAATACCTCCCCAAGATGATCGCCCTCCTCAACGGTGCGGAACCAAAATACCGCACCATGACGGAGAACTTCCTCAAAGCAGCCAATGAGTCCCTCTTCTTCCGACCCATGCTTCCCGGCGGCGAAAACGTCCTCATCTCGGGCAACGTCGACGTCGACGCAGGCGGAAACCGCTCCCTCGACCCGGAAAGCGAGCATCTGTCCTGCTTCATCGGCGGCATTTACGCCCTTGCCGGTCGCGTGCTGGGCAAAGAAGAGTGGGTCACCGTCGGCGCGCGGCTGACGCTGGGGTGCTACTACGCCTACCAGGCCATGCCGACGGGCATGATGCCGGAGCGGTACAATATGGTCAAGTGCGACCGTCGTGACGCGTGCGGGTGGGACGAAGACAAGTGGGACGCGGCGAAGAAGTTGAAGACGGAGTATAAGGAGCACTTGCCCAAGGGCTTCACTACGGCCAAGGACCCGCGTTATATCCTCCGGCCCGAGGCGATTGAGAGTGTCTTTGTGCTCTACCGTATCACGGGCGACGAGGGATTCCAAGAGGCGGCCTGGGAGATGTGGAAGGCTGTGAGTAACGGGACGCTCGTCGAGCACGGCAATGCTGCGGTGTTGGATGTTACGCAGAAGCAGGATCCGCTGCCCAAGGAAGATTATATGGAGGTGAGTTTTCTCGTTGTGTTCCTTTTGCTTATCTGCTGCTCTTTCCTCATCTTTGCATTCTCCTGCCATGTCAGCATTCCTTTTTGGCAGGGATGAGTTTTCCGTTCTAAATCGGGAGATTGCGAAGGGGAGAGAACAGAGAGAGAAAAATTCCGCCTGACTGACACTGCATGACCACCCATTTAGAGTTTCTGGCTGGCGGAGACACTGAAATATTTCTATCTTGTCTTCTCACCGCCCGATCTCATCAGCCTCGACGACTATGTGCTCAACACAGAAGCGCATCCCTTCCGGAGGCACCTTTGAATTGGGGCAAGGGATATGGTTAGAGTTAAGGAAAAGGTGGCATCGTTCACTCACCCCGGATTTCGTATCCCGAACGCTTGGGTTTGGATGAAAAGGAGGTGCGCGGACAGCTCCGCTGATCTGTGCTCTCTTCTATTCCATCGGGCGAGTCTGATACATGACTTGCTAAAAGCGGCACTGGACGTGCGATGGGTTTACATGTTGCCGGACTCGTGTATCTTTACAGAGTATGAGCGAATAGATTCGCCGAGTAATGACATTTTGAGCTCTGATACCTAGCTCCATTTTGGATAATGATCGTGAGCAGAAGATCGGCCTATGAGTCTGGCGTCTTTACGATGTCACGAGTCAACCGCTACTAATCCATGGTGAAGCGTCATAACTCATCGGTGATGATAACTGATCGCTATTCAACCGTGTTGAGCCGCCACCCTGACAGTAGACTTCATTCTCTAGATGGCTCATCGCCCTTGGCTACTGTCATGAAAGATGCTGTGAAGCAGCGGCTCTCTTGGAATTCCTGCGCCGTACGTCACCCGAAGCAGCCGCAGTAAATCGTGACGAACCAACTCATCACGGGTGTATTTTGCCACTCTTGGCAGCCATGCCACAATCATCGGGTCTGTTTACCCAGATCTAGACGTCCGTCGAGGAGCCAACGTAGCAAGGGTGACCATGAGTCGAAAACATGTCTTGGCGGTAGATACTAGGAGATCGCAGGAAAGATGAGCACTCTGGGTGAGACAGGCCGGTAGTATGTGGGCTTGGACCGAGATGACTGGGGGTAGTGCACATTGGGCGGTGTAATGGTACAGACGTTATTAATTACTATGGTCTTGGAATTTCGGCCTGCGGGTGATCTCTGGAAGCTTGTTTTGTAATCGAGTCCTGGGCGGCTCGTCGGCTGAAAAAGGAGATCTCTGGGCGTACTTCATCGTAGACTACTTTGTAGCCGTACTCTACTTCCTCGCAAGAGTCTGTAGAATAGAGGGTTGTCTCCGAGATTGAGTAGAGTCTAGGAGCTCGGTTTCACCATCTGCCCAAAGGCTCGTGAAGACTAATCATCAAATGAACACCTCCCTCCCACAGGGGAGAGTTTTACAGGCAGAAAGAAGAACAACCCCTAAAACCCTGTATACGTCCACTCGCCTGGTCCAATTCACATTGCCGTGCCTCACTCTCGCTTGCGCACGTCAATCTGTCAAACCCAAGCAGACGGAGTAGCCCACATGCCGTCACACTACAGACACTGGCTACCGATACACACGAATGTCAAAGCCACGCCTAGCTCCAACAGATTCTAGAACTCAAACCCCCCATTAGCAGGGCTTGTAGACCAGTTGACTCCACATAACAACCATAAATAACATGCGACTTCCTAGTTGCAATATGAGGCTTCAGGATCTTATCTCATCTTGGTATTTGTTGGGCACGGCCGTCCACTACGAACGACTTACTCGCGGTCACTAACCCCAGGACGAGGGTGCCTGAGTCGTGTAGCAGTGCCGTAGCCAAGGCCCTCTGACGGGAGAACAACGCTAAGCCACTGGGGAAGTGCGCCCATTTGCCCCCCCCCCCTAATTCCCCATTCTTGTTGCCTCTCTAGCCTATGGAACCTCTCGTAGTACGAAAGTTTAGATTTCAACGGGCGCGAAGCACCTATTGCGGATAGTTGCCAACTCACAGAAAGAATGCCAAGACGTGAGAGTCTAGAAGAGGGAAAAGACTCACGCGACACATTACCACGTCCATCAAATCTCCCAAGAGTAAATTCCCCGGCTGATTACCCGTTAAATTGCCCGCCCATCATCGTCGTGAGGCAGCAACACACGGCTAGCCAATGTGCCTGTAGAGATGTATCCGTATGAATACTCCATACTTTAGGTAGCGGACTTTGAACTGAGCAGCTCAGCAGCCCCCTACTAAGGATACCTAGCCAACGGAAGGCCCGCCAAGAGGGGGATTGGAAACACCTCATCGCCAAGAGCACAGATCAAGCTCATATACTCGATGGGCTTTTAATAGCCCCAAACACTGCCCGCGCAGGCGCCAAGACCACCCCCAAGCAAAGCCGGTGCAGCAACAGTAGTGAAAACTTGCGGACAGCATACTGGCCCGCGTCCTTCGCTTCTACGTGAACTTTACTCCGTACTCAACCAAATAGGCAGGCTATCCAGAGTCGACAGTATCGGATTTTGCCGTACGCCAAGTAACGCAGAACGGACCTCAAGGTGAACAACCTAGGCCACCAGCCAATCCACAATACCACAGTACTCCGTACACTACTCCGTACACTTGCAATTTTGGCCGGCCTTTGAGGCATAATCATGTGCCTGACCACTTTTACCACCTGCTCACTGACCAAGTGGTTCAGGACAGCTCCGTTACGGATACCAGCAACCTCGAAAATAGCATCCTCCTTGTAACCACATCGAGCAGATCTCGAGCACTTTCCAAGAAGTCGCAAACTCTTGGTTAGTCTTGGTTTAGCCAAAGTCTTGGTATTCCTCTTGCAGAGACAAGCCAGTCAACCTAGCAAGTCTACGGAAGAGGGCGGTGTCAACCTCAACAGACCCTTCATCCATGCCCCCAGAGGCCTTGGCATAATGTTTCCAAAGTTTATCACCTCCATCCCGTAGATTTGACTCAAGATGCAAGTTTCCGTTGTAAACTGATGTATAAGAAGAAGCTGATCATCCCGCCTTTTTCTCACTCCTGTCATCCCATCACCATCACCATCATCATCCCACTTCACCCACACAACTCCAATTCAACCTTCTCTCACAACCATCCAAACTCCTCTCCACCTCCAACTCAACACCAACACAACTGAACCGCCAAAATGCGCGCCGCCTTCGCCATCATCTCCCTCCTCGCCGCCACCGTCGCCGCCCGCTTCGACGGCCCTTGCACCGACACCGTCTGCGGCGACTCCAAGGTCAACTGCGAGGCCGAGGGCCGCATCTGCGTCGGCTTCCCCAGCGTCGACCCCGAGAAGCGCCTCGGATGCACTTGCAGCATTGTCTAAATGCAGATATCCTACAGAATGATTTTCAATTCCTACCTACGCATGGTATGTGTGCCCTTCAAGCTGCTGCTCCCTCTTCAAGGACCCTCATGGCTAACTCGATACCCATCAGATCAGCATTTGAAAGGTCTCCCATTGTGGAAAGACTTGGAGTTTTTGGGAAAGATACAGGAACGAGGAACAAGACACATCACTCACGGGAAACCCATCATGAAATGGCAAAACACCCAAAGGCGCTCGGAGAGAAGCGATGGAACCCACACGGCATGATATCCAAACCTGAACAAAAAACAGCATAGAAAAAATCCCACATACTACCTCTTCCTGTCCGCAACACAACACATCTCTGCCATTCCCAAAGTCCATGATGCAACCCATGATCGCCCATCTGCCGTGACGTCCGCCCATCCTTCCCGGCGCCACACCCGCCTCTCTCATCCGTTCAAGATCGCATAACCCGCCAAGACCCCAGACACGATTCGAGGCGCTCGTCTCCCGCAGCCAAGACTCGTCCACCTCACCACCACCACCCCAACTCCCTCCTTCACACCCCTTTTCCCATCCATTTGCTATACACGCACATACACCTCCATTCAAACAAACCCATCCATCCCCAGCCCCTCAAAAACCCCCGACGGCTCCTCGGTCCCACCGAATCGGCATCCTCCCCATCCCCGCTTACCCCCGAGACCCAACTCACCCGAGGGACCCGAATGCACGCAGCTCGAAACCCACTTTGCCGAGATCGATCGGCACCGGGATCAAGACTCACTTCAGTGCTGGGCACTTTACGGTAGGCAAACCAGCACGCGGGACAGCGAAGGCCTTAACAGAAGATTGCTTATCGTCGCTGACACCGCCACTGCTAAGAAAGTAAGAGTTAGTGCTGAGCCCCCTCTAATAATGAGAGGCTTGTGAGCCTCATGGGGAGAGGTTACATTCGGGACCGCTCTCTGTATCGGTATCTCAATCGCATCTCTCTAGCTACGTGTAACTATCCAATTGCGAGTAAGCTGTATGTTGTCGCAATCGGATCAAGTCTCGTCAGAATGCAGTCTTGCACACTTTACAGTAACGATTCCTTGCTGTGAGTCTAGACTTGGCATCACAGCGACGGGAATCCAAGACAGTATCCAAAGGGGGAAGAAGTTCCCCTTCACAGCACCACACACCGACCGTGTTACTTCTTCTATGCCTCGCATGGAAACAAGGAATCCCATCCAAATGTGTAAACATTGAAGAGACTAAAAGTACTAGTACCAAATAATAGTACATACAAATGAAAAGAGACCCATAATCTCAAACCCGAGACTCCCCATGGCTCCCGTTTCCCCCATTTTCTTCTTCCAAAAGAATAAGTCTCGCGTGTGGTATCATCCCGCTCCCAAAAAGTTCGTCCCAGGACAAACAAAAACGCCAAAAAGGTCACAGGCTACTATACAAATCAACCAGATGTAATACAAGAAGAAAAGAAAGAAAACATCAGGTGATGAATAAGAAGGGACTCACATCTTTCCCCATCCCCTAACAAACCCCCTCTGCGCCCCATTCACCCTCGCCAAGATCCCAAGCCCAACATCCTCACCTCCACCCCACCCGCCCCCGCGCTTGACGTTGATGCCGTACGCCATATCCCCGTCTCCCCTCACCCCATTGACGTCTTCCGCGCCCCTGCGCTTCCTCACCCGCTCATACCCAATCTTGAATCCCATCGAGTGGCTCCCGTCCAAGAAGCTGCGCTTCATCTCTTCCGTCGCCTGCCACTCCGCCCCACGGCCCAAGAACCCAAATACATTGCCGTCGGCCAGCAGCGCTGCCACGGAAGCGATACTGCACGGGTTCCGCGGGAGGATGGTATCCGTCCCGGGCGTGAGAAGCCACGCAACGAGCGTTAAGGCAACAAGGAGACCGAGCACGGACTGGATGATGCGTGTCGAAGCGGTGTCCTGCACCAGACGGCGCAGAGAGGTGACGGACGTCGACTCGAGCATGGCGGGGATGATCTGCTGCGCCGTCACGTCCGGGAGGCGACGACGGGAGTTGACGTTGAGGTTCTGGGCGCGCAAGATGCCGTGCTGCCGGACGATGGCATCCGCTACGAGACCGCTCTTGCCCAGGCCCGGATCGCCTAGGTTCCCCGCGGGCACCGCGAATCGCGATGTGACGAGTGAACTGAAGAACGGATCGAGCTGGTTGCCCGTGGTGAGGTTGGCGAGGAGTCCGTACTGCAACGGGAGCAGTCTTAACTTGATTGGCTTGGCGGTGTTTTCCTGGACGATGGGCGGGTAGGTTGTGTCCACGTGTAGCGAGGCGCCCGTGAGGCGGATCTTGGCCGTTACAGTCTCGAGCGTCTCGTTGCAGCCCATGGCTGAGATGTAGCCCACCTGCATGGGGGTGCTGTCGGAAAGCTGACCCCAGACATAGGTGAAATCGGAGCACTGCGACGAAGCAGCGGACCGTGGTGTAGCGACGCCGAAGACGGAAGAGGGGGAGACGCCCGGCGGTAAGACGGCGTTGGACCGGATTGATGGATCGAGGCACGGCTCACCGGCGATGTTGACCTTCATGTCCTGTGAAAACTGATTCGGCAAGTCAGGGACAGTAAAGTTTGTGTTGATCTCGGATTGCGGGTAGAGTCTGCAATCGAGCCGTGAGCGAAGGGCAGGCACCGTTGCGATAATGGTCCCGGCGCCGTCCTGCATATCGAGGGGCTCCGATAGCTGCAGACTGTTGAAGTTGAGGTCCTCAAAGGTGAATGATGGGAAGGTCAGGTTCGCGTCGAGAATCAGGGAGGCAAGAAGTGTATCAGTGGTACAGGTCGGACAAGGTGAGGACGCATTAATGAAGCTGTCGAGGGTCTGAAGGTTTACGGGCCGCGTAGACGGGATTGGTGTCGTACTGTATAGAGCCCCAGAGAATGTCGCTAGGAGCGACGCAACGATTAGAGCGGTGGTGGTGAACACGACAGCGATATTTTGCGTCTTGACGGCATCGAACAGGATTCTATGCTTGGACTTGTCCATGAAGTCCAGGTGAACCGTCGTCTCGAAGGATCCCCCTTCTTTGAGCTTTGCGTACGGCGCAAGACATCGGGTCGCACAGTCCGCGGCGGCGAGGTACAGCACCACCAGACCGAAAATGACGCCGGTCCCTGTTGTCCATAGAAAATGCTTGTCGGTGTTTGCCTTGGTCGTCGCGATGCCGGCGTGTGCGTTCGAAATACGAAGCACAACTTCAAGGGCAACGATCATGCCAATCATAGTCACCACGGCGGCGAACCTTGCCCATGGATTCAGCGGCAGCGGATGCTTCCAATCGGCGTTTCGTACAAACTCGACCGGCTGGTTCTGAGGGGGCGGGGCGCCACCAAAGATCTTGAAGTATCCTCTCGCCTCCTTTTCGGCCTTTTCGTAGGGTTCGACGCCGGTGTAGTAGTTCGTACCGAGCAGCTTCTCTCGTACGACTGATGTGTCGGCAGCACCGGTGCCGCGTAGACACTGAAGAAGCTGGCGACTATGAGCGAGGAGGGTAGCCATGTTGATAATGGTGTTTGGGTCGCGGGGCAGAAAGCCTTTTGCTGGCGCGAGGGCAATTGCAGCCAACACTAATATTAGAACGAAGCCCAGCAGGCCAGAAAGGAGGTGCGCTGGTATTTGGCGAACATTGAGCCGCTCTCCAATGATGATGGCCGTACCGGTAGATTTCTCTTGCGTCTCGCCCATCAATGAGCTCCGTGCGACGAGAGCAGTATACTGCTTCCAGTACGCTGTCGAGATCTGGGTCAGGTTGTCCGTCTTCAGGAACGTCTCGATCGGAGGAAGCCCGTAGTCCTTGATCTGCATAGCGACAGCCGAGTTCATGACGGCGTCGGAAGCAACAATGGCGATGCCGGGGTACCGACTATTGATGTTTGGTATCGCTGCGAGGATCTGCGAATCGGTGGGATAGGAGTTGAAGTGTCCTTGTACAATGTCCCACGGATGAACCAGCTCGAGGGTCTTGTTCGTTGCAGAGCGGTTCCGTTCGATCTTGATGAGTTGCGTGTTGTTCTTTGTGACATGAACCCTGGTGAGGAAGTACGATGGACGGCATATCAGTGCTGCAGACCTTGAAACAGCACCTGAAATGGGCACATTGAAAATGTCGCTTTCTGTCGGTACACTGGATTCGTTAATCTGGATGGCTCCCGTCATGACGACCACCCTCCCATCGTCTGGGAAGGGCGAGTTCCCGCACGTCCCAGCCTGAAATGCCATGAAGAAGGTAGGAAGTGTGAAGCCAATCAGCGCCATATTCGGGATGGTTTGCGTCAAGGTGCAATTCGGAGTCGAGACAGTGGCGTTGAGCTGAACGTCCGAAGCTTGGATGAACTGGACACCGTTCAAGGTGAACTGTGCCGGCTCACACTCGATTTCGGATTGGAAGCCGTCGACATTGGTCCTCAGCTCAGCTGTCGCGGGCAAGTCCGCAGAAAATGACTGGAAAGCGAATTCTTTGGAAGTGCCGTCTGGGAAGTTGAGGCCTTTCGTCTGGAGAGCTGTCATCGTGAAGAAAGGCAGGGCACCAGCATTCCGTAGCCCAGTGGGATCGCTCACAAACGTGTTCTGTAGGTTCAAACTCACACCTCGAGCAGTCACAATCTGGAACGTTGGGCTGACAAGCGCCACAGCGATGACGATGATGATTTTGAGCGTCAGGCCGATAGACGCCGTGGCCGCAACGAGCCAGTCCCGATTCTTTGTCGCTTTCGCAATGGTCCATGGCTCGAACATGAAGACGTAGTCGAGCATCAGGGTCCTGTCCACACTCGCAGGTCCCTTTGCCATCCGAAGCCACGGCGCGCTGGCTTTTGCCTGGTGTTCGGGTCTCGCCCATAATGCGGCGATACAGGTGAAGATGAAGGCCGAACCGTACTGCCATAGATATCTGAACCCATGCTCTGGCGAACCGAGTCCTCCTCTTTTGTTTGATAGGTCCAACACGGCTTCTACGGTTACCATGAGTCCGGCGAAGAGGACCGCAAACGAGCTGAGGACCCTCCTTTGGAGATAAAACGGTCGGTACGGAAGAGCGACGTCGACTAACCCATTTCGTTTTCGTAGGTCATCAGAATCGGCCGTGGTTGGTGGTGTCGAGGCGATTGGACGTGGTGGTTGAACTCGTTGTATTCGTGGGGCCGGTGGTATTTGTTGCGCGGGCGGAGGCGGCCTCACTCCTGGCACCGCTAGCCTTTGAGCATTTATCGGAGGAAAAGTTGCCTGGCGAGGCGTCAATGAGTATCGAGGGTTGGCCCTCGGCGGTTTTCCTGGGCTACTGATGGTAATTTCGGGCACCGGTAGCGGTCTCGGTCTATCGGCATCGCTGCTGCTACCTGACGAAGACGGTTCTATTATTGAGGGACGCGGCGTGCTAAAGGAACGGGAGTGACTGGTGTACGGCCGGGCGACGATGTCCCCTTGCGGCAGCGGCGGCGGCGGCGTATTTGATTCTGCTACATAACGATGATAGGAGTCCATGCCATTCGTAGTCTGCTTGCCTACTCTGCGGGGCACGTTTGCCCTGGCCCTCGCATCAGATGCCATTGATCAGAGGAGACAAACGCAGGCGAGATGGTCTTCTCGAGCAACGGACAAGTCCAGTCGGGGGAGCTGAGGGAAGGGAGACGGGGTCTAGCGTCAACTGAAATTCATCGTCTTCCGAGTGTCGTTGTGGTGTTTGATGTCCCAAGCGGCTCTGTTTGTTTTGTTTCTCGTTGGGTCGCCCCCTTAGCGGGAGGAAACGAAGATCAATGGTCGGGGTGTTTGTCGATCCTCTGGATTAGAATTGGGATTAAGAGCGCGCTTGTTGCGAGTAGATTGAGGCGAAGAACGGTAGAAAAGAGCGGAGAAGGCGGGCAGTAAGATAGTGGTAGCTAGCAAAGCCAGCAAGCCAGTACGGAGCGAGAGTGTGTGGTGGCAACGACCTAGCTTGTCTGACGAACTGGAACCTTGGATGAGCCGCAGGGAAGAGTTGCCCAGCGCCGTGTTACTCTATAGGCGCACTTTTGCATGAATAATGTTTGGGAATCCGGATGGGATTTTCTCTCAAGTCAGCCTCTCATTGACTGGTACCAGCCCAGGGTGAGGCAAGTCGGTAACAGTCGAATAAGAATATTAAGAACAAGGGAAGGGGGGAAATAGCGACCCAATCTAAGGGCTCGGAAGAAGAAAGGAAGGGAACAGCCTTGCTCCAACCCCGCGGACGATCACAGGTTCTCGCATGATATAAGAGAAGTAATCAGGAACGCTTCTTAGAAGGGAAGAAGAGAAGAGGGGTGGAGGGGCAGCGGCGGGCGGGGAAGACGCCGCTCGGGTGGTACGCCAGTCAGTCCTGCCAGCCTGCCCATCAAAGATCGTGCCGAGCTGTCTTGTGTCGCTGTCTTCTGTCACCTCGGCGTTCCAAGTTCTCTGATGGTGGCTTTCATCCCAATACGGGGTTAGGAGGGATATGTTACTGCCGCTTGGCAGACAACGACTTGTCGACTTTGCCAGGAGACTTCAAGCACGGCCTAGGGAGACAAACGTGCAGAGGCAACGGGCCAGTTTCAGAAGCAGGTTGGTCGGGCGCCCGTGGGGGATGTGAGGCTGGCTGAACGGGCGAGGTCGAGGAAGTTGAAGACGATTGGATGGAGGGCATGAGAGGTCGTCGGGAGAGGCATTGGAGGCTAACGGGAGGTTAATGTTATTGGTCCTGACTGGGCACGGTGAAACTGCCGCGTGTGGCGGCTGTGTGACAGAGTGTCACAGACCCCGGTTTCGACGTGTGCTTGTATGGTCCCCTCGACTCCTGGCGATTGTGTTAGAGTGTCCAGACTAAAGAAAAAGAGTCCACTTAGACTTCTTCTTCTTCCTCTTCTTCAGTCCTTCCCGCCTGCTTTACATTAGAGTATGCTGCCCAGTTGCCGTGCGGCGAAACGGACAGACCCGACCATGTTGCGAGCTGGGTGTTGCTTCCACTCCACTCAACCAACAGAAGAAAAACGTGGAGACTGGAGAGCGATCTGCAGCTAGCAGGGACACGCAGACGAGCGTAAAGAGACCACCCAGGGTCACCAAGGGGGTGCTGATGGTTTGTCCAGAGTTTCCTTTCGATAGGAAGTCGTCTAATTGGAAACGACAGGAGAAATCACAATCATCATCGAAAGGGGGCTCGATACCGTCCGGATGTATTGACTGAAAGCAGTGGCAGTTTGCGCTCAACTCAACGGAGAAGAGTCGTGCCCTGAGGTGTCCAGAAAAGAAAAGATGAAACAGGAACATCTCTTCCGGCGCACTCAGGGAGATGAAGTCGAATCGGGATGGACGATACGTACCGATTTACCCGATGCCCCGTCTCCTCGGTGTCTTGAAGAAATACGTACATGCGACCTGCAGCCAAACCTGCGAGCAAAGCTTAGGTACCTTACCGTGCTTCCCAAAGTGCATGCCTCAGTTGCTTCACAGCTCAAAGTGCTCCATAGCTGCACATCATCCTGCAGAACGACGCACCTCGAAATAAGCCTTGTCGTACTCGCATTCTCAATCAAGTACAATCGTCCGAACGGTCATTGACCAAAGTACGCAGGTTACTGGTCTTGTAGAATCATCATAAAAGCACAATGTTTTCTTACGCGGTGCTGAGTGTTGAGCGCCTCTAATGGTATGGGAAGGGATGCCACGGTTACCATCACAATCTCCCTAGCTACCTCGATAGCTCATCCAATTGAACTCTGAGTTTTCGGTATCGCTTCATAGCTCCTACAAGAATCGCATACACTGCTACCCTCAAACTTCTCCCCAAGTTTTGGCACTGTTGCAAACGCCCACTGCGCAGAAAAGGAATTGTAATCTGGAGAGTCATCCTGCCCACCCGTGATCTTGCAATTTGTTGGCCACCCGAGCCAACCAGTCGGAATATCAAGTCATCTTATCGGTTTCCTCGTTGATCCGCGTATCCCACGGGCAGAATTCGCCATCTTCGCTACCATGCCTCGCCTGGGTTCCGAATACCGAGTAATCTACCCGGCGGGATCTCTTCAATCCAAGTCTTGAACCCGCCCCCGCCCCCCTACCAGAAAGAAAAACATAGACCACCTCCAGGAGTTCGCCAGTTTGCTGCACTGGTCCAAACCTTTTTCTTCTCACAGGGCTGACCGTCGCAGCCGGTAGAACCGCTCGCCACCCGTCCCAGTGCCTACCTACCCCGCGGGGTGACACGTGCATACCGAACCCGACACCACCGCCACTTGATAGTTCGGTCGGGCGTGAACAACTATGACAGTCAGGCCATTTCCCAAAGGCTTTGACACCCCGTAGTTGGACGATAACAAGACGACACCGCATTGCTGACTCGTCGTCACATATCTAACTCTGCTCAGCTTCTCTCGCGCCATGACCATCGTGCCCCATTTCCATCAGAAAGGATAGGCAGCAAAACACCTAGATACTGGACAGACTGGGCGATGATCAGGTCTGATGAGAACTGACGAGGGCGAAACCTTTCCGAAAAGGTGGAGATCAGATTGACTGACAACCATGAGACGCTCCTAATAATACACACACTAGGTATACAAAAGTAAGGTGAACTTGACCAGACCATGGTGACACACGGCCTCCGGCAGTCAATCATCTGTGTTTCGTTTCTTCTCGGCCCCCTCTTCCGGCCCCTCGTCTAAAAATCCTGACTGCTTTTGTACAAGATAGGATGCAAATGGTAGGTAACGAAAATCAGTTACCCTGGGTATATAATGCGGAAGCCCTAAGTTGTTTCGAACGAGGGCGACCGTCGCAATCGTGCCATCATAATGCAGTCGTCGCCCGCAAAACGCCCAAATGCCTATGTTTCGCCATTCGTTAGGTGGTAGTGTGTTTCCTCCCTCTCAAACAGCGCAGGGCGGCCTCTGAGTGCTCCTGCGCTCCTAGTCGATAATCTCTTCACTCGGATCGTTGCGGCGGTGGAGATTCCCTGACTCGCTGGAGCCGCTGGGGTTTCGCTGGGTCTCGCTCGATCTCTCGCCCCACGCCGCATTTCCTGGGGCATCATCGGCCGTGGAGGTGTCCCATATTTCACTCGTTTCGCCTGACCCTGCCGTGGCTGAGTGTCATCGAGCAAAGCTCGCCGTATCGTGGCCATGTTTATGTGATCGTTGTTCCAATCCTCGCTTCCCATCATCAAATTCCGTATTTCTTCGGGTTCCAGCTACGAGCATCAATGATATTCTTGGCTTCGGCCTTGACGAGAAAGCCTGCATCGCAATAGGACATTTCTGGCCGTGCAATTTCGGGCGGGTAATGCTAGGTCAGCCGTTAGCGATAAATCCGAAAAGAACAGTATGATGTGTGCGCATACCAGTCGCATGCAGCACGCGTCCACCCAGCCTGTCGCGCAAGTTCCCAGATCCTGTCCAAACTTTGTCTTGTATTTTCCTCCGTTGGCCAATTCGCAGTCGGTGCCTACTCTCAGCTTGTTGTCGATTGAGCCCTTACAGCAATGCGGCTGCAAGGTGATGAAGGGACTGGCGAGCTTGTCGGCGGGCGGGTATGGATAACAGTGGAACGGCTCGCTCTGGGCGAGGATGACGGGTAGTCCGAATATCAAGAACAGCGTGACCAGAAAGGCCGAGAAGCCCAGCGGGCGATGCATCTTGGCAGGGATAAGCGAGTGTATGCGAACGACGAGAGCAGATGATGCGACGCCGGCGAAGAAGCGCGCAATGTGGTTGTGAAGCTTTTGAAGGACTTCGTAGAGGGGCCGGGGGAGGTGTTGGGCCAGCAGGTGTAGATAAGTGGCCGTAATGGCGAGGATTGGGGGTGGCGACGACGATGAAGGTGGCATTCTAGCTACCTAAATGTACTTCTATTAATGGAGCCCTCTTTGTTCGACGAGACTAGCTGACAGGCACGCAGCCAGATAGATTGACTGCGACCAGCAATACCTAGGCCGGAGTGGGAGCGGGTCGCCAGAAGGCCTGTTTGAGTGGAACGTCGAGGTTGCAAGGGCGAGCCAAGCAAGCCGCAGGCGTAAGCAGGTGTGTGCAGGCTGACTATCCGTACCTTCCAGCTTCGACTGGGATCTCCAGGTCCCCGTAGGTATATCGCGGCGGACGATACGACGTGGACCTTTTCCCTCGAGGAACCAAAGGGGCCCCGGGATGGAGACTTGGAGGGCGTGCTAGTGCTGCTTGATGACGCCGGGACTAGTGAGTGGCCTCTGCGGAGGGGAGGGGAGCGTCGCAGCGTTCTGAGCTTAAAGTGTGGCGCTGCCGGGACTATCGCCGTTGAGAAGGGTGCAAAATGCGCAGCGAAGTGACAGTGGACGCGTGGAGGGGTGGTGAGCGCGGCCAGGATGTGGTTGGAGTTTGATAAGACGTTTTGCGAAGTACAGATGCTTCCTCGAGAAAATCGAAGAGCGCGACAACGGGAACGACTGGAGTAATCGGAATGACTGGAAGTCTGGCAGAGGGGGAGGATGGCTTCGATGGAGGGAGTATCGCTGGAGTGTGGTCGAGTGCCGGAGAGTTTCGCGTTGGGAAGGGCGCAATCCAGGGAGATGGGACCGAAGTGGAAACAGTCTGATGGAGGGTGATCGCAGTCGATGAGATGCTTGACGTTGCCGAGTTGCGATGAAAGAACGCGCAATCCACCTTCTGCGACAAACGGGAGAGACAGACAGCGAGAGGCTACCGTATGAAGGTTTACGGATACAGGCGTGTAGTATGTATGGATGTCGCGTTTGAAATGAGGATCAAGTTTGTGAGAGTCACGAACATTGCAGAGAAGGAGGGATGGATAGGAGCGCAGTCACGGTTTGTTTGGATGAACCCCAAAGAGAAAGCCACGGCTAAAGGTGGCCGTCAGCCAAGCTTTCACGGCAAGCGAGAAGGAGCCAAGGCTAAACTAATAGGAAGGAACCACACAGCATTGGGGCCACGATGGGAAGGATTGGCGGCGACACAGGAGGAAGGAGGCGAGCACACGAGGTAGGTACTTCGGGGAGAAGCAAGCAAGGGAAAGGGCAGCGCTCGTGAGGCAGGCACGCAGGTATGGTGGGGACTGGAGAGAGAGGTAGAGAAGGCAAGAGCACTTCGTACCTTCCCCCAAGTACCCCAGAGCGAGACCGGGCGACAAAGGCTGTGCGCGCATAAGACGAGAAGGAAGAGAAGAAGAAAAGAAAAATGGCAGGGACAGAAGTTCGGTGCTACAAACAGCCGAAAAGAGACGGACAGAAAAGTCTCAAATGGCTGCCTGCTGGTGTCTCTTTTTTTGAATGTCCTTTTCAGCCATGTTCCGCGATTAAAATTGCGCCAGTAAGCACCAGCAGGAATTGACAAACCAACTGCAAAGTTGACCCAAACACTCCACACAATGTCACAATGCGTCGTCCAACGGAAAATCATTATACGAAAGCTCCTTCGAGTCTCCAAAGCAGAAAAAGACCCAATTTGGTGCGCATTTCCAACTCGTCGTTGCCAGGTTGGCCTCGGACTAGAACCCATTTGGAGCTCTCGCATACCTCTGCCCGCTTAGCCGGGCGTTTTCCCCCGCCAGTTGCGCCGCACGCGAGCCGCCAGTGTCCATCGTGCACCAGCACATCGTGGGATAAAGTGACCTTGGGATTCGCGGCACAGCAAGCAGGGTCCAGCAATTTTTTTTTTTCTCTTCTCGCTTTTTTTCTTCCTACTCTCCCTGTGTTACACGAAAGTTCTTTTCGGCCGGTGGGTGGATAATCTCACTCAACTCAAAAAGAGAGGATCATCTCAACCAAATGAAGCAGTACCTCTTCACTTGAGTTCATGACTCAATTGACTGAGATACCTTATACAGGGCGTTCAATGTTGACTGAAATATAGTTGCCCAAAACCTCCCAGTTCGCCGCATGTTCTCAGATGACAGTTCAAATATTCCGAGCAAAGGGCAACAGACCGCAGCAAGTCAAGATTGAGAAGGGGGGAAGGAAGAAGAACACCGCACACATTGTCTTCTTCTCTTTGGACACTTTTCCTCTTCCTTCAAGGGGGTTCCCTGGCGTCACTCATTCATCCCTCTTTCCATGCAAGGGCCAAGGGCCAGGCCGAATCCCACCAATCCACCTCTCCAATCCGTCTTCTGAGAAGTGACATTCTGATTGGCTATTAACCACATGTGGACAGGGGCTGGCGATCCACTCTTGTGCCCTATCAGGCGGGCCACGAATCAGATGCGCCCGCCTCACTCCCATTTCCCTTGAGGCACGGGCCCGTCTGCAGACCCGGCCCCCGATTAAGGTTATCCGGCCGGCCACTTCTCACGCTTCGCCGGTGACGCCGGAAAGAACGCCAAGACCCAACCTTTTGGGCCCGGTCTTCCCAACCTGCCATCGGGCGAATCGGCCCTCACAATAGGTACCTTCCGTCCAAAGGTTCCCTGCCGTTGATTACGTGCTATCTTCAGCCACACAGCACCAATTTCCACGGACAAGCTCTCCGCCTGCGTTCTAAACACTCACCAACTGACCTTGAACTCACCGAACAAGCCTTGTCGTCCGAAATAATTACCGGTGTGATGAGCACCTCTCTATGTGCAAAGTCTATCGCTCATGAACTGCAGACAACACCTTCCCCAGCGCGTTTGTCCTCCACTGTGAGGGTATCATGACCACTCAACCATTGAGATACTTCACTACGACCGCTTTCTTCACTCGTCGGCCTGCAGCTTGTTCCGTACTCCGACGCAATCTTTCTGACGGATATAATATGGAGCCGATTATCCTATATCGTCCAATAAACTTTTCTCGACATTTCGAGAAAAACTTTGTTGCAATCGCCAACGCCGATCCGAATTTGTCTGCGCTGGAGGCATCACATTGATTGTCTGTCATCAATCCAACGCAGCGAGTACCACGGCTTCGGGGAACCAACAATCCAGCAATGCCGTTATGATTATAGTAACCAACAAGTTCTTCGCCTCGGGACGATTTCCCGCCGGTGCAACGATCCACCCACAAGACAAACTGTCTTTAAGTGAGGAACAGGTTTCGGTCAGCCGAATTCGGCAACCGGTGTAACAAGGGACACCCTGAAACGGGGTTGCCCTTGAGTCGTCAGGGGTCCTGAAGCTGACGATAGCTGACTATCCGTAAGTCGGGCTGACTGTACACTTGTGAAGAGACCCTGAATGTCACATGTTGCATTAGACGGCAGTCCTTATTAAATAGCTGGCCCCTCTATCTGTCTACGCATTCAGTCTAGGGCGATGAAGGGACGAGAGCTTTGATACACCAACATCCGTGTGGCATCTACATCACCGGCCCAGTATTGACCGCCATTATTCCACATACTCTCACATGCTCAAGCTCTCCCAGTTGCAGTGATGAGAATCAAGCACTGATGGATGAGGCGGAGCTACGTGTATTCTTGATAGCCGGGACACTAGCAAACCGAAGCCCCTGAGGGTTTAGTACCCTCGTCGAGGACTGGTTCCTGTCCAATATTTAAGTAGAGGTTTTGGCAGATAGTAGGTCATTAACACACCATGAAGCCCGGCTACCAATCAGACCTTGACTCCAAGCTCCAATAACTCCGTGAACACCTTTCCCTCCGCCCTTCCTACCATCAACGGTCGGTCGACCTACCACCCAAACCCCCTACCCCCAAAGCGAACCCCCCCAAACCTCATTAACAACCCACACCCCAACAAGCACGACGAACCCAAGCATCGAGTCCCTCCTCCCCCGTCCCGCCCCCTCCCCACTCTTCTTCCCAACCCTCACCGGCCCCGCACCCCCCGTCACTGGCGGCACAATTCCACCGGCCCCCGAAGAAAGCGGAGGACCCCTCTCCTTCGGATAACACTTCCCCATCCAACACTTCTCATCCCGACTACACCCGCCCTGTACACCGCAGCACTCTCCACTCACACACATTCCGCCGCAGAGCTTCTTGCCCCGCGAGCAGCAGACCCCGATGGCGGCGTCGACGCAGTCGAAGCCTTGGGCGCAGCAGCCGGGCCCGCAGCAGGGCATGGATCTTGTGCAGCAGTTCCAGTTGCGGGGGAGGTTGCAGGATACTATGAGAGGCGTTAGCGTGATGATTCTAAAAGGCAAAGGAGAGGATGATGTGGAATGGATGTGATGGGGGTAAGGTATGGAGGACGGAAGGAGATACACACCTGTTCCTTTGGGACATGTGTCTGGGTCGCCGACGGAGCGCGCTGCGTAGAGGGCTGGGCTGCCGACTTCCCATTCTATGATGGAGATGGCTGGGTCTCGCCCGTATGGAGTGTGGCCATATGATGGCTTTTCCCGGGGTGGCTGTCCATATGAAGGCTTTCCGTATGAAGGTCTCTCGTCTGGCTGCTCGTACGGTGACGGTCCTTCCCCCGAGTCTTCGTGTGGCGTCTCATTGTAGGGTGTCTCTTCGTAAGGTGATTGCTCATACGGTACCTCTCCAACTCGCGATGCTGATGGCTGGTTGTCCTGCGATATCTCTTGAGGCATAGCGAGGCATATGGAGCTAACGGCCAACACTACCCCGAGTATCCGAGAAGACTGACTGAACTTCATTCTTTCGAAAGTATTGTTCGCAACTCCGTCGTGGAGAACCTGATGATTTGGTAATGGGGGTTTGTGTGGTGAGTGCAACGACGATCCAAGGTGTTGTGTTGATATAAGGACTCGTATCGTGAAGTGCAGTGAATCACTTGAAGGAAAGCCCCGTCGATAATATTTGTGACAAAAAGATTCTGATTCACCACACTGCTTGTTGTGGGATTTTGTTTGGTATTATCAAGCCCGCCATCTATGCAACTCCGAAAGCTCCCCAAATCCATCCATCCACCTTTACGTCCAAATCCGGAGATAGCTGTAACTTAAACCTTTCCAGCATCCTCCTTCAGCGACACAATACGGTTGAGAATAATCTTCTCATCGGTACTGTCAGAATCAATAGCCTAGTGTGGGTGTTAGTTCGTCTGTTAAAATTTCAGTCTTCACTCGTGGGCAGCTTACAAAGTAGGCAATGCGCGTCGCCTGGAAACGAACACTCTCAGGTCCGCCCTTGCCGAGCTCGCTCTCACCCGCAGCCTCAGGCCAAGGTGCACGTCTCTTGACTTCGTCAAAACCGCTCTCGATGAGCGCGTCGGGGTAGATGACCTCGCTCTCGGGGTTGATGTCGTTGAGGAAACCGCCCTCGGCGTCGTCGGGCTTCTCGCTCTTGAACAAAGAGTTGTGGATACGGGCCTCAACCTTCTTGGAACCCTCGGTACCGACCCAGTTGATGAAGGCCTTGGGCTTCTTCGTCTCTTTGTCGTAGACGGCACGGATCTCGGTGACCTTTCCTGTCGCCTCATCCTTGGTGTAGGAAGTAGCCTTAATGGGGAAGGGGGCATTGAGCAGACCGACGGTCTTGTTGGGTGCAAGACGGAAGTAATCCTTGCTGTCGACCTCTCTGAAATCGGCGCGATCGATGTAGACGGTCGGGGTGAACTTGATCGTGTGCGAACCCATGTTGGGGTCCTTGGGAGAGAAGGCGAGCTCTACGTCAGTAGCCTCGGCATCTTCGATGACAACCGGGATGGGATCCAAGACCATCATCAATCTGGGAACAGTTCGTTCTAGATACTTGCGCACCGTCTGCTCGAAACGCTTGATCTGAATGACAGAGACAGACGTCGTGACTCCCAGCTCATTGACGAAGTCGAGAATCGCGCGCGGGGGCACACCACGGCGCTTGATACCGATCAGAGTGTACAGACGTGGATCGTCCCAGCCACGCACAATCTTCTCCTCAACCAGCTTGAGGATCTTTCTCTTTGACAAGACGGTACCCGTGATACCTAGACGACCGTACTCGCGCTGCATCGGCTCGTAAACGCCGAGGGTCTTATTGAGCCACTCGTACGAGACACGGCTCTGGACGAACTCTGTTGTGCAGAGTGAGTGAGTGATGCCCTCGAAGCTATCACACAGGCAGTGCGTGAAGTCGTATGTCGGGTAGATCTTCCAGTCCCATCCTGTGCGGTGGTGCGGCGTGTCGGTCTTGATGCGGTATGCGGCGAGATCCCACATCTGGGGGTTGCCGTCGGTGATATCCTGCTTCATGCGCAAGAATGCTTCCCTAGGCTTGTATTTGCCGTCCTTCATATCTCTGAATTTCTGCAGGTTCTCTTCGACGGTGTGGTTCGCGTGCTCGCATCGGAACCTAGGGGAAGCGCCCTTCTCACCGCCACGCTGGAGCTTGATCTCGGTATCTGAGGGTGACTGATTAGCAAGTGCAGAGCACGTTGTATCTGATGCAGAAGATAGCCTCACCACCGCAGTAGCATACGTATGCCTTCTCCAATGTAATCATCTTCTCTGCCAAATCGTACAGCTTCTGGAAGTTGTCACTCGAGTACGTGATCTTGTACGGTGTGAAACCCAGCCAGCTGATCATCTCCTCAATGGCCGTGAAATATCTCTCCTCCTCCTTCTCGGGGTTCGTGTCGTCGAATCTCAGGTAGCAGACACCTCCGTGATGCTTGGCGAAACCGAAGTTGACGGCGATGGCCTTGGCATGGCCAATGTGCAAGCTAGGGGAAAGACGTCAATGGCGTGGCAAAGATAAGCATTGGGGCTCACGTACTAGCCATTGGGCTCGGGAGGGAAACGCGTCACGACATTCTCCGACGGCCTCTCCTTGTAGACCTCCTGGAGGAAGCCCTGCTTGAACATGGCCTCCGGGTCGAGGACGACCTCCTCAGGCTTAGCTTTGGGCTTCGCGGCGGGCTTGCTGTCGCCAGTACCGGCAGCCTTTGCGACAGCGTCCTTGGCAGCCTTTGCCTTTTCCGTGGCGGCCTTCTTCGCTCGCTTTGCCAGTCTCTTCTTCAGCTCGCCCTTGCTGACCATCTCTCCCGTCTCCTCGTCGAGCTGGAGCTTGGCCGTCGACTCGGCCAACTTGGCGGTGGGGTCCGCAGCAGCGTCCGCCATGGTAGCGGTGTCCGGTAGGCGATAAAGGGTGGTATGGGAGGTAAGCTTTGTCGAGATTCAGGAGTACCTTGCGGTCGCTCAATGGTCGATGTTCGTTCAATTGGGTTCCACGAGATGTTCACGGCGTGGAAAATGTGCGGTTGTGGTGGCGGGGCAACACTCGAGGTCTTCTTTTGCGGCGGGGATGACTCAAATGGATCCAAGGAGGGGTCATTGCACTGGCACAGCGTCCCTCGCTCAGCTTGCGCTGCGACACGCGACAAAGAACCGATAAGATAACGAACAACCGTATCTTATCGGTCAGATTGGTTTCCGATAAGGCACCTCGAAGGACTCGAGTTTGCTGCGTTTTCAGAATGGAAGCTTCCAAAATGCCTTGATGGCAAGCTATGAAATCTTTCGCCTTCGAGGTAAAGAGTCATTTCTATTGAATCATGAATAGTAGAATTCATCATTTCACACTCTCGACTTCCCGGCATTCTAGGGAAGCAATTCCTCACAGATACCTACCTAAGGTACCTACAGGGGCGAAGGGCACGTACCTTACTGCCCCTGCGATAACAGTGCGATAAGCTGCCAAAAGCTCGACAATTGGACCAACCTGAAAGACCAAGCTCCCATTGAGCTCGGAATAGCGCGGGGTCTTTCGTCATGGGCTCCCACCTCTCCTGCTTCCAGTCGGCTGCTTCTTTGTCACCAACACCTCAAAAGCAGCCCCCCGCGCCCGCTCCTAAACCTGCCAAATCATCGACACCAAACCCGAATAAGCAACCTTAAAGCTCGCCTATGCCAATTCGACAAGCAGTCAAAATGGTCACCACCGCCGTCGCCGACATCCCCACCGTTGAGCTCCTCTACAAGATCGGCCAGATCCATGCCAACCCGAAGGCCATCTTCCCCCACAATGCGTCGCATAACCAAAAAGTCGCCGTTGTTCGAGGCGACATCACCACCCTCGCCGTCGATGCAATTGTCAATGCCGCGAATAAGAGTCTTCTCGGAGGAGGCGGCGTCGACGGCGCGATCCACCGCGCAGCCGGCCGGGGACTGCTCCAGGAGTGCAGGACCCTGAACGGATGCGCCACCGGTTCCGCCAAGATCACGGGCGCCTACAACCTCCCCAGCAAGAAGATTATCCACGCCGTCGGCCCCATCTACGACGAGCTCAATCCCGACGACTCCGAAGCGAAGCTTGCGGGTTGCTACAGCACCAGCTTGAAGCTTGCTGTTCAGAATGGCTGTCGCAGCATCGCTTTCAGCGCGCTGAGCACCGGCGTTTACGGCTACCCGAGCACGGAGGCGGCTCCCGTTGCTGTCGAGGTTGTCAGAGAGTTCCTTGACGGAGAGAATGGCGATAAGTTGGACAAGATTGTCTTTTGCACCTTTGAGATGAAGGACGTCAGAGCCTACAACGAGACCCTTCCGTATGTTCAGACCTCAAAACTCCTTTGCACAGTAACTTGTCTTGCTAACATTCGTTCAATAGTTTCTTCTTCCCTCCCGACGACCAGCCAGCCACCAAGAAGACCGAGGCCAGCCCTTCCAAGAAGGAAACAGAAGAGGCGAAAGCTATCGCAGCTGAGTTGCCTAGCGTTCCCAAGTCTGACCCTTCTCAGTAAGCGACGTTCGCGCCGAAACACACCTGCAATTGGCCGTCGCGTCACTGCTCATGATACTACGACTGGACACCGTGATGGCTTAGGGAGTTTATGGAATTATACCAGGAAAAAGCGAGCCACTTAATATACCACCATGCATCGATACAAAATGACTATGACAATAGAGTTTGGGGGCCTTTTTTGGCAACTACGATCGACCTCGAACTTCCTTTGGGTTCGTACCTTCCCTGCAAACCTTCGTATCCCGTCGGTCGAATACTCAAATTGCCCACGTGACCCATGTAAATCCAACTTCAATGTCAAAGAAACCTACGATGGAGCTCCCGGTTCATAATTCTTTCTTCTTCCATATTGGATTAGCAAGATGCATCATTCTTGTCCTGCATCGAGGGATTCCTACAGTTGCGAGATCAAAAGCTGCCCATAGAAAGATTGAAAATTGTGAGTTGCGTGGTTCCGCAAGAAACTTTGACTTGCCTGGTGCTTTTCTTTAATCGACCCGTCCAGTATGGAGACACTCGTTTCTTTTACTAATGATGAAGCAGGCAAGTCTGAATGTCAACTAAGGTAGAGAGTGCAAAGAAGTCCATTTGAATAATACTGCTCAAAACCTACTCTTCGTTAAGTAATTAGGAAGATGTGTAAAATGAGAGCAGGTCATTCGAACGCATCTTGCCCTATCATATTGGATGCTGGTGAATATCGTAAGTGTTGTAATTGAGCCCGAATTTATTTCCGCCCCTCTGAGTATGCTCATGTGATACATTAGGCATGATCGACCTTCGCTACCCATTGAGGTCTAGAAACACTCGAGCGAGCGTAGTTGACCTTGGGTGTTTGGTACCATTGTTCATTTGAGGACACCCATCATCGACTACAATCGGAACAAGAGTCAAACCAGGGTCTCAAACACTAGTTTCTTTGAGTTTAAACCGCCGTTAATTGAGAGGACTTTTGTCTTTGACCTAATTCGATTTGATGCATGTCACGAGGAAACATTTACGAAATAGTCTAAGGCACAGGTAGACAGCAGCTGAGAGGTCACATGCAGATTGCATCTATGCCAATGATACCTTTTGATATGCCTCGACGCTGTGCGATTGTTTTGACAACAGAAATGCCAACACAATTCGATGAAGGCCTGAATCGAACAAAATGACATGGACAAGAGCGGGGTGGGGAATGCCCAGATATGCTCCCCATTATCGCGTGGCCGGGCCGAGAGCATCGCCAGGCACAGATGAGATGATGAGATCCCTCTCGACCGTTGCCGATGGTGTGAATTGCGACACTGACACGGCACTTGTTTGCCGCGGGACCAGGGACCTTTGCCTACCGGTCTAACCTATCTTCAGCAGGTGTTATTCCCATGTGCCCCCGCAACCCGGAACTAGAGCGAAAAAAGTTCTTATGCTGACCAAAGGTCCCAACGGTCTATAGACCAACGGGCCAACGGTAACGGTAGGATATCACCCCTAATTTGATAGATAAGGCGAGCGCTGTCGATCTTTGTCTTTTCGTGCTAACAACAAGGTAGCTTCCCGTCTCGCAGCTCGTAACCCCCCATCCGTCGCGCGAAAACCCCTCTACCTTATTTGACCTTTGGGCGAGGAATTGTCAGACTCTTCGAGTCTTAGTCAGGTGGTTGACTAAGACTGACTCGAGCTCGTAAGTCGAGTCTCTAAGAGGCCCTACAGCTTCTTAGACTCGACTCAGACCCGGAGCAACGGACTTCGAAATTCATCTTTAGTCAACGACTTTCCAACTTCGGTCGCGTCCAATATCGGTAGGAAAACACGAGTGAGGCACTGCTCCCCGACCTACCGCCGCTCGGGTGCAGATATGCAGGCCAAGAGTTGCGGCAACTGGGGTCGCGCCCCAGTCTTGTGGTAACCTCGTACATGCGACCTGCCATCTTGAGCTAGCTCCTCCTGTGATGAGAGCAATACAAGCTCATGCGATTGGGATGAACGCCCACTCGACATCCGATGGTGACATCGACAGTCTCCAGAAAACGACAACGGGTTGCCCCTCGGGTCGATTGTCGTTGAGAAGTGGATGACGACTACAATGGGGGTCTTCCTCGACTGCCAGACCAGAGTGGTATAAGAGACGCGCCGCCGCAGTCTGCGGGCGGTCGGGGATGCGTCTGTCGAGCTTGAGACTGCAGCCCAGCTTTCGACTCAATAGCCAAAAGTTGTGTCGTGTTACTCTCGTTGAATAGGCAAGATGCGCAGCTCCTCGATTGCCGTGCCGGCTTTGCTGGCCAGCGCAGCTGATCTCGCTGTCGCGCAATTCCCCAACTCGACGATCCCCGGCAACAGCTCTGAGCCTTGTGCTGCCGTGAGCGCTGCTTGGGCTTCGCAGCACGCGCGTGCTCCGACAGGTACTTGGAAACCCGATAATGAGATGCCCCATTGACGTAGACTGACAATGGTGATGCTGTAGTTGTCCCGACTGTACCGGCTCAGTTGGCCTACGACTGCCTCAACTCCGTCCCTCTCGGAAAGGAGGCAGCCATTGAGCTTGTGGACTCTCTGTTCCCATACCTCGAGTGGCAGAGTGGTAAGTCCACATCCGAATGATTTTGTTGAAATCTTTGAACCCTGAACTAACCTGGCTCTAGACGCTGCTTACAAGGCAGATCCCCCACCAGAGTACGACTTCCCGGCCTACGACCTCTTCGCAGCCGCCTCGAGCATCAGACAGAACTTGGTCGACGATGTTTACACCAGCGAATACGCCTTCCAGTCTGCTCTCTACGAGGAAGTGTTCGGTCCCGGTCACGACGGCCACTTCGTGTACTACCCCGACTTGCTCACGGCGGTGTTTGAGTGGACCCGTCAGCGGGGCTTGGTCTCCATTAGCGAGGATGGCTCATCTCTGCCAGTGATCAAAATCTACGGTACTTTCTGACTCGACGATGGTGAATCTATGAAGGTTATTCTAACTCTTCTCCAGAGGAGGTCATCTCTACGCCCGAGACTGCGTCCGCAGTCAAGCTCATCAACGGCATCGAGGCTTCCAAGTTTCTCGAGGACACCGTCAACAAGGCCAACTGGAACCGTGATGCTAACTCCGCCTACAACTCCATGTTCTTTGAGAAGTCTGGACAGGCCACCGGAATTGGCAACGGCTACTTCAGCTCTGGCGGTCGTGTCAGGTATGTTGGATGAGTCAACAATGAGTTAGTGGAACGTACTAACATAATTAACAGATACATCTACCAAGGCGCCAACACGACTCTCACTTTCGAGAACGGCACCGAGGTCACCTTCGAGAACCATGCACGGGTCAAGAAGGATCTCACCGGCATTGTAGACGGCCCCTCCTTCTACGCCAAGTTCTGCAACCCTCTGAGCCCGGCCTCCGGCACCCCGTCCGGCACCTCCCCTTCCAATGCCTCCACCCCTATCCTTCCAGGCTACCCTGAACCCGTCGTCACCACCAGCGACGGCGTTGTGTCCGGCTACTACCTCGAGGGCGAAGGTTTCGAGGACGTTGCCGTCATTGTCCTGACCGCCTTCGAGAACGAGAGCCCTGCCGAGTTCCAAAAGGTCGCCCAGGATTTCTACACCGCCGCCCTCTCCGCCGGCAAGACCAAGCTCGTCATCGACTTCCAGCAAAACGGCGGCGGCTACATCCTCCAGGGTTATGACTTCTTCCGCCAGCTGTTCCCCGAGACAGACCAAGATGGCTTCTCCCGCTGGAAGGAGAGCGACGGCTTCGTTGCCGCGGCCCAGATTGTCTCCGACATTGTGGCTGATGTGGACATCTACACCAGCGATGACGAGAACCTGATTTCCCTGGCTGAGAGCTGGTTCAACTGGCGCTACGACTACAACCTCACCAACCAGCCCTTCACCTCCTACGAGGACAAGTTCGCGCCCCAGGTCTTCCAGAACACCTCCTACACGGACCTCATGCGCTGGAACCTCAACGATCCGCTGACTACCACCAACGCCACCTTCGGTCTTGGTATCGAGATCCACGGGTACGGCAACCTCACCGGCCTTCCTCAGCCCTTCGCCGCTGAGAACATTATCATCCTCTACGACGGTGTCTGCGCTTCTACCTGCACCCTGGCCTCCGAGTTCCTCCGCCTCCACGGCGGCGTGAAGTCCGTTGCTTTCGGCGGTCTCCCTGTTGAGGGACCCATTGAGGGTGTCGGCGGTATCAAGGGCTCTCAGGTCCTCGACTGGAGCAACATCTACGGCTACACCGAGTTCCTCCTTCCCTACGCCTCCACTGACGAGCAAAAGGCCGCTTTTGCTCGCTACACCGACCTGCCCTTGAACCGCAGTCTCGCGGCTGCCGTTAACGTCCGCGATCAGATCCTGAGGGACAACGTGGATGATGGTATCCCTGCGCAGTACGTCCGCGAGGAGGCTGACTGCCGTCTTTACTGGACTCTGCCCATGATCAAGGATGTCACTGAGATCTGGAAGGCGACTGCAAACGCTGCTTTCAACGGTGGCAAGTGTGCTTACGGAGGTATTGCTAAGCGCGATGTGTCTGCTAAGGCGGCTGTCAAGCGTAGCGAGTACTTGGCTGCTTCGAGCCTCAAGGAGAGGGCTGCTCCTGTCCGCCGTGATGAACCGGTTGCCAATGACCGTTTCTGGCAGGACAAGTACGTGCTGAAGGCGATTGACTAACGTACGCGGCGATTTGTACTGTAAAAGAGATCTTGAATTGACTAATCCCAGGGCTAAAGCTCTATATCGTATTTTCTGTGTATTGAGGTTTCAAAACGGGTTGAAACGAATGGCAATTTTCATTGTTGCCTGTAGAATTCCATAATTATTCACTCTATTTATCTGAAGAAAGGTACGAACCACCATCTTTGTCCCTCGAGGACAGTGGGCGTTCCCGTCGCTTCTGGAGGGAAAGCCTCTCTCAAATCGGAAACCTCCTTTTCTGTAAAGATTTTAAGAACTTGGATAGCTTCAATTGTTTCCCGAGCCTTCGGCACCCGGACATGGTTGTCAGCCTCCGCTCCATGTTTGAGATTGCTGCGGCTTAGGACTGCACCGCATTCTATCATTAGTTTGCAGGCTTCGAAAGCGTTACGCGGTCGACTCGATTCGGACTCATCCTTCAATCTATAAAGAAACATTTTAAACACAACCAACAGTTCACGCTGCTCGTCGGGAAGCTCGAAGCGAGAAAGAAGGTTGCGGAGAAGCGACAGATCTACGAAATTCGTCCGAATTATCTCAGGGGGGTCACCGGCCTCCACATACATTGCTCCTGCCAGGACGCTTGTCACCGCCTCAGAGAGATGGTATCCGTGCGGCTGTATGTGCGTAGGTATTGATAGAGTGCCTTGTAACGCAACAATTGTTTTTGCCCAGACCTGGGATGCCAGGCGGAAAGTTTCGATAGCAACTGGAGTGTCACGGCTGAGGTCCAATGTATTCATCATTCTCCCACAAAGACTGAGAAGCCCCGGGCCGGAGGTCAATACGTCCTGCATCTCCGCTTGCTCAATCGTGTGTAAAGACCTAATCAGAAAGTCCGTGCCAATGTCAAAACTGCTTCCATCTACTGGTCCTCGCAATTGCGAACCGGATTGCTCGAATGACTTTGCAAGCCAATAACGTTGGTGTTTTAGTGGAACCAGCCACTCGTGACTTTTGGAACGCTGAAGAAATTCTACCACTGTTCGGTGGAGAAATCCAATTCTCAGATTGAATGGCGCAGGCGCATCCACCTCCCAGCTTTGGACCAAGTCGCAACATTGAGCTAAAATTTGATCTCTCTTTCTTGACACATCCGAATGGTGAGACAGAGACTTCAAGCTGTGTGCCATGGGATTAGAAAGTTATGTTGATAGCAAGCCAGAACCCCAATGATCCGGTTCTTGATATTGACGGTAGAGAGCTTCTTCGGCATCCGGCTGGATTTCGACTGACGAGGTAGGAATGCTGCCCAACTTACTTAGCGAAAACTTGGGTCTTGTATTCGATGATCTGAACTGCTTTGTAGACTTAGAGTTCCCCATGGCTTCAAAGTAAGTATCCATGATCAAGAAGCAATCCACGGGAACAGGCATGTCTGCAATCAATAGCATGGAAAAGGTTCCAGATGCGGCTTCCCTGTAGACGTCTTCGATAGAGTCAAGCATTCGCTGGAAGAATTCGTCGAGATCGGAAGGAAAGCTTGCAACTCTCTTCTGCAATATTGCAAGGTCGTCCCAATTGTCTAAACCACGAGCGAGAGATTTGACAACCAGAGCAACCCAAAAGAAAACGCCTTCTGACTTCTGCGAGATAATCTCACTCAGATTCGTAGCCTCCGTTTGATGGGTTTTCAGTAAATAATGATAGTGTTCGTGCTGTCCCAGAACGTCGCGTACATAGATTGTCATATCTTTCGCTGTGAGTCGGTCCATCCTGATACGGTCGAGAAAGTTGCCGTAGGCATCTTCGAATAATCGCCACGGCCGGCTTGCACAGCATATCTTTAAGCCAGAAGCGTGGACCATGTTGTCGAGAAATTTGAGTAAATCCTTGTGGTTGCCCTTGTACTCATCAAGCCCATCTATGAATATCAGGATGCGCTTTGTACAAAACGAAGCGCTCCTGAGACGTTCAAAAGCATCAAGTAACCCCTCAATTGTCCAAATGTCAAGGGTGTGTGTCGGACTGGCGTATCTCTCTGGGAAGACATCGGGTATGAGTTCCGGACATTTGACCATGATCTGGAATAGCAGCGCTCTGAGAAAGCCTTCTTGGGAACTCTGGAGGCCATTTCTGATACCCCAGAAGAAGTGGTTAGCAATTACAAGTTGATGCGGGCCCGCCCACGTATTTGCTAGCTGCGAAGTTTTGTCGTGTCCAAATACGAACTTCATGAGAGTCGATTTTCCGGAGCCCGGTTTGCCAGTAATCCAGAATATGCCATTTGAGCTTTGGAGCCAGGAAGAGAAACTAATATTGGTGGACTCTTGGAAAATCCATTCAAACGTGTTTTGGTGCGCCTTGGGTATCTCGGTCTGTTGTTCAATTATCTGTGCGAATCGCAGGCTTTTGAGAATTTGCAGAATGTTGCCCTGATGTTTCGCGTCCTCTACGAAGCGGGAGAGCATCGAAGAAAATGCTTCCAACTCTATCGCAGACGAGGCCTCATTCTCGGACTCCAAGAGTTTGCCGATGTCCTTAGACATTTGGTCGAGCCTGGCATTGGTGGCACGGTTCCAGGCTGCTGAAGTATCACCCAAGGACCGTACATGGTCAGATACCTCGGAACGATGCTGGCTAGAGGACTGTCTTAGCTTTGCGAGGGTTTCAGAGAGTGGAAACTAACAAAAGAAGTATTTGAAGTCCCTCAAAGATTGCGGTTTGAACTATCCGTAGTCTCTTTTGAATGTCGGTGATTTTGCTTTCCTTGAAATATGCTCTGACGGAGAGTTTGACCTTCGTTAACCTCGGGTACTTGCCATCAATAGCAGTCGTCAGACCACCGGCCGCATCAACAAGTTCTTTCGAAGTTTTTATGCAACGCTGCAGAAGGCTCTTCATGCCGTCATCGATCTTGATGTTGGCGTCTGCCTCCAGTCGAATACAGCGGCGTTGCAAATCTCTGGCCATGGCTTTCAGTTCGACTAATCGTGGTATCAAACCATCGTCGGTGATACTGCGATACGTACTGACGATGGAGATCGATACTTTGAGCCCAAGCTCTAGAAATTGAACAATGTTGGCTGCAACGCTGAGTGCTGCTAGCTCGGCCATGATGAGAGCGACTCATGGGCGGAGGAATACTCTTCGTCTTGAGATTTCTAGTGACCCCGCTTTCGTATGGGTGATGAAACTGAGAAGATACCAACATAGAGGCTGCCTGGCCTGACCGATAGGACAGGCTACCAGCTGCATGAACATGGCAATGACTACGTACGCTGACAGCCACCGCCACATTCCGGTAAATGTTGCATGCGGATGTAAGCCCAATCAAAGTAGCGAGTCATCTTGTGCAACGCGGGCTCAAGCAGGCGAATCACATGATGTCTGCTATAAGTCATGTGAAGCGAAACTCATCGTAAAAGACGCTGGTTGGTTGAGAGGCACACTAAGGAGCCTATTTTTATTCACGCATCTCAGTACAGGGCTGGAAATCCTGGAGTACAGAGAAGCATGGCGGGTATCACCACCACAGACATTCTTTACCCTTGGGCTCATCACCACGTTACATCGCATCCAAAAGCATCAAGTTGAAACCAGCGAGATGTATTCAGAACAGCGTTGTTGGATGTCGGAGTACATCCACACGTTAAGTTGTATACCGCCGCCCCTCATCCGACATTAACTTAGCCAGTGTCTAGTACAGTCCTGGAAGGTAAATAATCAGGTACCTACCTGAATTTCGATGTAGGATCGCAAGTTGCTGGCATCAAGATATTACTGGAAAACAATCTTAAGATGGGAGGCAGGGCGAGGTATCAAGCAGTTGAGCATTGTGAAGTTGGATGTCTTAGAAGCTCATGAATGAAATGATGAGATGGGTATCGTATGAACCACTAGCTCCTCGAAAACAGCTTCGCGGGCCAGGCTTCCGGCATTCGCCCTTAGTCCAGCCTCTTCCACCAAAGCTCTCCGCGATTGCTGCCGTCTCGTTGTGAAGAGATGCGCAGAATCTTTCCATCCTCATAGAGTGTGTAGTTGCGCGCTTGGCTGCCCCCGGCCATAGATGGGACGTTGGCGACGGTCAAGGGTCCGTGGATGACTTGGCCGAAGGTCGCGTTCGCGGGGAATGCATCGCTGATTCTGAGCGGCCCGGCATAACCGATGCTGTGCTTGCCAACAAGGGCCCAGTCGGCGTCTGATTGTGAATCTTCGAAGGGAAATGTTAAGTTCGCGGGCCGGTCTTCGGGGTCTGTTGATGTGATCGTTGCGGACATGAAGCCGGACTTGCTGTAGGAGAGGATGCCGACGGGGTTGGAACCGTATGTTCGGTCTGGCACAGCGACTCCATCACGTGTACTGCACAAGTCAAGTGTTAGATCCCGATCAGTCCTGTACCTTGAACCAGCACATTCGAAGTCAACTTACGCTGAGGTGTTGAGAAGCTGGTATGTTCCCGCCAAGATGGCGAGGATCTCCGTAGGCTGCATTTTGACGTGTAAATAAGGTATTTTCTTGAAGGACGATCAAATTGGACTAGCTCAAACGGTCTCGGTAGTCATCCAAGAGAACGAAGGAGAAGGGTCTTTAAGTGATCAACTGCCATCGGAAGGAACACCGTCCGTCTAAAGCTTTAAGGGCTCGCCCAAATCCAAACATGTCCGCCTCTGCACGTCCATCCGCGCGGGTTTGCCCCGAAAGGGTGTGCCTCAAGCGGTTACGTGATAGGTCACGACATCTTAAAAAGCCGTTTCCTCGGAGGCTTGAGGCAAGGGTCTCCAAGGAACTTTAATCAACCTGCTCAGGCACGCAGTCTTCATGCCATGGATTTGGAAGTGGATCGCGTGCCAAGCAATTAAACTTACGGGATTTCCCTGGGGTGCCCCCTCTACCCAAAGGTCCAGAAGCTGTGGAAGCGCTGAAAGCACCTTCCTTCGCTATCGCCATGGGTGTTAAGCGAGCAGCGGGACTGACTCGCAGATTGATGAAAAGGGTCTTTTCGCCGAGATGGCGAGGAAAGGGGTGGCGCGCGGCTTGAGATTGCTGTTCCGAGTTTTCACGATGGAAAAACGACGCAAGAAACGCTTCGTTTCGTCCAAAGTTCCTTCTTTCTTGGCCTTTGAAGGCTGTCTTAACTTTGAAGAACGGATTAACAGGGAGAAGTTGGGGAAATCGAACCAAAGAGCTGGAGATTTGGCTTGGCCTAGCTTGGCAACTTGGCGTAATGGAACTGTCACCGGGCGATTGTGGGGGACGTCGTGCGGGGTACTTCTTTAGTTGCATTCTTATTTCGAAGAAAAGATGAAGGCCTTAATTACTTATTACTGAACCCGACCACTCCGGAGAAGAAGCTCGAAGGTGGCCTAAGAAGGTTATGAGCCCCGAAAGCTACCCGGTCTCGGTGGAACGGATGAACCGGAAGGCGACCTGCCAAGTTTAGCAACGTACCCCTGGAGAACATGTCACGAGAATGTTAATTCCTCGCCTATCCCGTGAGGGGTCACACAAAGTGGAGGGGGGTGCACTACTTATTTTGTTACGATATTGATGAAAGACGACTCAGCTGAGCACATCAGCAAGCACATAAAGCTGAGAATTTGCCGATGGGTATATCTAATCTGGGAAAGACCAGAGGGGCTGGACCATCTTTCTAGTACTCGCACTCAAAGCACGTGATAAATGCGTGCAGTCGAAGTTCCCAGGGCTATCATACCTGAAGTACGGGGAACACCGCAGGAAGTTAACCCAAGTTCTGGGTGTCGATATTGGGCTGACGTTTGGTAACGTGTTAAGGATCAACTTCGCAGTTCTGAGGGCAACGATACACCTTAGATCTAGCTAACTTCATATCGCGCAACAACCTTACATATTGCCGCCGAATCAACATTCAAGTAGGGCTTGTATTGGGTCCAGGAATTTCATCGCATCTTAAATCCCAGCAGTACTTGGCTTCTTGTCTGATATGCCCACTCTCAAAATCACCTTTTGCGAGAAAGCTATCGCTGCAAGGCTTTGAGATGGTGACCCATGTAATACGGGAAAAGGACGGCGGAAAGTTAATGACTTGAACGTAGCAATAGGTGCCGAATGACTTGAGGACCACTTGAAAAACCAAGTATGGTCAAGGAAGCAAGGTGTGCGGGAATTCAAGACTCTCAGCATACATGTTGCGGCTCCTTGCGCGCATGGCAGAGCCCAAAATTCCAATCCCGAATGCGCATCATGACGGTAAGAGGGACAATGACATGAAGTCGCAGGACCACCTTGATGGATCTCACACTCAGATCCTCTGAAGATCAAAAGGCTTGGATGACGGATAGCGCCTATGGTTTTGCTACGTTAGATCGTTGCTAGTCGCAGCGATCAATTCTGCACCGTATCTAGTCTCACAATGATTGGATAGTAGGGCACGCCCAGCGGCTATTGACATCAGAGACTTATACACAGCCGAAGACTCAACTTGGCAGTCAGATTTTAGAGTAAAGCTCTTCTAGAATGAGACAACGTCGTCGATTCTGCTCAAGTAAAACTCCGAATGTAGTTAGGCCCGGGCGGGTAGTGTCAATTTGAGGTGCTGATCTTGAGATCAGCTTCGCATAATATTAGCGTCCCGGAACCCTCAAACAATTTTTCATCTTTCCATTTTCAAATGATAAATCGTTTATTCCGAAAAATAACACGACTTTCCAAGCGTTTTCAACTCACCCAACCGATATCAATTCGCCAACATTAGACACAATGCCGTCCCCTCGGCTATTTGCAGCCGTCAGTGCAGCTTTGCTCGTTGCTTCCTTCGGGCTTCTTCTTACCACTTGCATATCTGTCCCCAACACAAGTTTGTCAATCTTCACATTAGAGGCGACCAGACGTGGAGCAGGTGGGTCAATTGGACCATCTATTGTTCTTGACTTCGGGCTTTGGGGTTGGTGTCAAGCAACGGCTGCCACATGGTAAGTCACGAGCGTGACACCCCACCTTGTAATAGTTCAGTATGATAAGATTTATACGAACTATCTGAGAGAAGATCGCAGTACTCATACATCATGTTCTATCTAGGCCAAGATACCCACAGGGATGTCTTAGAGTCGGAGGCTCGGCGGGCTATGATCCAGCCGCCATTATCCGTCCCATGATCATCGGGTTTCCCTCCTCGATAGAAAGCAGAGGAATGCGCGACTTGACACTAGGATTCCCATTGCCTGCTGTTGCCACTGCTACATCTGGACTGGGTCTTCTTTCTGCACTTGCCAGCCTTGTCAAACTCAACCGTCTCACAACCTTGGCCAGCGCGATTCTTGCGATTTTATCATTCATATTCGCCGTATCGGCGCTTGGCTGCATTTTCTCACTGTTCGAGGAAATAAGAAAAGAGTTGCCGAGAAGTACAGATTTGCGGTTGGCTACGAACGTACGAAACTTGCACGATATCTCAACGAAATACGGGGCTTGTTCTTGGACTTTAGTTGCTGCTTGTGCCATGTTATTGTTGAGCGCAGCAGTTTTCATGTTTGCGTGGCTAGCTGAAGTGCGACAGACCCGACAGAAAGTCAGTGATGATAGCAGAGAAAAAGCCAGCTACTCGCCATCAGAGGGCAGATCATCGGGGGTGGGATCTTGAATGTTCGCGATATGCGAGAAAAAGGCGTCGCTGTCAGATTCGATGTCTCCTCGGCCCATAGATCAGCTGGGCCGCAGGTGCTACATATATTTCTAGATACATCCAAATCCCCCATTCTTTTCGCAGCATTTCGAAAATTGTCTTAATTCTCGAGGGTTCCGATAATTCAGGGGGCATGTTGTGCCGTTCCACTGGCCTCCCGCAAGGTAACAGCACTCGTAGCTAGCAACGTGATCTGCATGAACAGGATTCCATTTATTGACAATAAAAATACAATTGCAAGGAAATATGTCTTGCTCTCGTATTGGGACGTCAGTGGCCACGGACAACGTGATTCCAGCAAGGATGGCCATTATGAAGGAGATTGGCATCATCTTGACCTAAGGTAGAATTGATAAGTGCTGGCTTGTGGTAAGATTTCGAATAAATTGTACGGTACCACCGGATTGAAATGATATGATCTGCAGTGAATCCAATGGCTGACAGGTGGATTTGATCGGTGATCGCAGGAAGATGTAAGAGGAGGCCACACAGGGTGGGTCGGTGATGGATGGCAAGTCTCTTAAGTGAGGTCGTTGATGGCAACTCCATGTTTAAACGTCGGAGAGGAAAGAAAGTACCGAAAATTTATAGGATAATTTTGATGCTCATAGGTAGCCAGCCAGGTTACGTCGGGGCCTGCCTTAATGTCCATACATGTAGGCAGCACAAGGTACTTCTGTTCAAATTGGGTTCAAAGCCTGTTCGGTCTTCCATACCTTTACCTTAACAATAGCATGAGAACACCGTTTCTTCTGCTTAGGCCGATTGCACGAGTCTTCAAGCGTATGTTGTTTCATTCTGTGTTCCTAGCACGCTGTTGATCGTTGCGCCTGCGCTGATGCATCCCGTTCCGATATACTTATAGGACAAGGCGGTGACACCATTGCTTGAACTTTTTGGCATGTATTTCATGACTCTACCTTCTGTTCTTTTGAACTGTTAGGTAGCCGGAACTGTCCTGAGAAGCTTGGGTTCTGCACCTAACGGCCTTGCCTGGTATTTCAAGGTCCATGGCGACATGCCAAACACGAGCGGTTCTTCTAGAGTACTAAAGGCTTTATTGACAGGTTTTAGTTATTGATGGGCCGTTAGCGATGCTTTTGCAATGTTCTGAGTAAGGCCATTTAGCAACATGTATTCGTTCAACCTGAACTTATCGAGGGCACAGTTGTGCCATCGCGGGCCTTCTTGCCCTTTCGGTCAATTTAAAGAAGGCCATGATCATGTGTTTCTCAACACACCTACCGCAGAATTGCATTATTATGCAAACTATTCGATGGATTAGATCAATTCCTAGCTGGCTCAGTATTCGAAGACGGTCATTAAGAAGACGAGACAAGGATTGCCCACGTCGAAGCAGAGAATTAGGCATCTAAGATGACATCACAAATTGAGTTCGAATTAGTACAACGCATAACAAGCCGTTGCATACTGACTAAGCTGTCTACACGTCTGGTCAGACATCAGACGTTTCATCCTCTGAGCTACCGTCGGCAATGGCCTCGGATCTTCGGGGCGACTGTTATTGCGGACTACTTAAAGGCCGAGCTCCCCGGGATCAGAGCTTCGCAGCTTTGACAATCAGCGCATCAGGCTTTCATCCGACTACCATCGTTCTTCAGGACTCAAGCAGAACAAAGCCGCCATGTCAACGGTCTTTCATGTCACTGTTCACGTTGCGCCGCAGGATGTCTCGAGATTTCTGCGGGCTGCGGAGCCGACAATTGAAAAGATGAAGAAAGAGTCCGAGCTGATGTACTTCGAGATGTATCAAGTTCATGACTCTCCTGGTACGATTACGTGGATTGAGAAATGGTATGCTCAGCCTAACCTCATGAACGAGGTTGGAGGTTTTTCTGACATTCTTTTAGGTCAGAGCCAGTAGACTGGATAATGAAGGTTAGTTGGAGTAGCTTCCCGTATATGGTCTTTTGACTAATCAGTGCGATGACTCTGCAGCACCAAATGACGAAGGACTATTATAATGACTACTTTGACGCTACGGAACCGTTTTACATTGCACCGCGGGAGCTGAGAATTTTGAGCTCTCTTGGACCTCGTCATACGTATCAGAAGTCGTGAAACAGACTGGGCGCGCGTTGAAGCAATCTGGAAGCGGACTGGAGTCGAAGATAGATGTGAAATAGAAAAGCCGAAAAACTCATAGTGAGGAACTACCTCGATGACTGTATCAGTCCGCTTCCGAGTCTTGACTTAAAACGATTATTAACCTGTGGAGCAATGATGCATGTCTTGACAAGGAACAATTCTTCCATTCAATCTTACTAAACTCCTGGGTGTAGACTCCCCAAATCGCATCGCCAGCGGATGGGCCTAGGATTAATATGTCACGAAAAGTAAGTGAAGCTAATGCTGTCCAAATGGGGTGGGCCCACTTTCTGTAACAGAATCATATTTGTGTGGTCAGAAGAAACATTGAGACATGGATATCGATCCCATGATCTTGCCGAAAGCTTCGTGAAGACATGTTATTCTCATAATTTAGATCAGACCACATTAAAGTTATATTATTACTGACTTCGAGCATTTGCAAGAGGCTTAATCTTATCGAAGCCACCGTCTCATAATCCGTGGCATGTCAGCTTTCCGACATCGATATCACTTATGGTCTTGCCGGCTTGAGAGTTGTGAGTCGAATACCAAGACTTCGCCGATGAAGGGCCGAAAGTGAGTTTCTCACGAGAGTAAATCGATGAGTAAAGATGCTAAGTAAAATCAGTTTGATTGCCCAATTGCTCCTTGGCCCGGCGGCCTGGTCCTTTGGGGTCTTGGCAAGATAACACCTCTTGGCGAGCGACACCGCTGGAAGCTTTAGAGGTTGTTCCAAGACTTTTCCACCCCACACTTTGAGGGGCCTCCTCCACACCGAAGGTAAACACATTCCTATTTCCGCATAGTTCGGGGACAAGTACCGTGATCATCGTACCGCGAGAGGAAATATCATGACGTCTCTGGCATTGGGGCAGGGTAAATGAGGCCTTGGCGACACTATCGGCGTCGGCTGAAGGCCGAAGGGCCCCGGTGAGGATCAATAAAATAGTAGACATGGTCGCATTGTGTGCTGCCCGTTGGTCCTGATCGTCTTGCGCCTTCAACCTCAAAAAACCCTTGAAACTCCGGAACCAACTCCGTGCTTGACAATGCACGTTCCAGAGATTGCGGCTTTCGCCCTGCTTCGCGCAGGCCTTGCTGCTGCTCAGCTCACGTATGCTAGCAACCAGGTTGAGGTAGTCCCGGATAGCGAAGTAGTAGCGGCGAACTTCCCAGAAGTTGAAGATGTTGACCTGCGCTCGCCCGCTTTCGCCAACCCGGACGGTGTCCCGGCCACCTTTGCTAATGGCACGAGCGGCCCGACAGACCAGGCCACTCTCGGTGAGTCGAATTGAATTGAGATGCTTAACTCTGCGGCCCAACTCTAAGGACTTATGATCGGCAGACTACTTCCTCCAAACTCTCGCAGCGCGCAATGAGTGGATGACCTACCACAGTCCCGACTTCAAGTCGGAAGAAGGCCGCTCGATTCCTTACGTCTACCTGTCTACCTCGAAAGGCGTCCCGACGGATACCAGCCAGAACACCTACGGCAATGCTAGCGCACCCTCAAAAGTACGCATCTGGATGCAGGGCGGCGTCCACGGAAACGAACCAGCTGGTGACCAGGCCCTGCTCGCCCTCCTTGGCAGGTTCGACGCCAATGCCACCTGGGCGGCTTCAATCCTTGAGAAAGTCGACATCATGATGCTCCCGAGATACAATCCGGACGGTGTGGCGTACTTCCAACGATACTTTGCGACCAGCTTCGACCCGAACCGCGACCACACGAAACTTGCGCGCCAGCAGACTCGGGACATCAAGCAGCTGATGGTGAGCTTCGCGCCTCATGTCGGTGTAGATTGTCACGAGTATAGCCCTACTACACCCTTTGGGACCAACGAGCAATGGGTAGATGCCCAAGACGGCCAGTTCTCTGCCATGAAGAACGCCAACATCCATCCCGATATCCGGAACATGTCCGAAGCCGTCTTCGCGAACAACATTGCCGCAGCTATGGAGAGACGAGGTCTCCGATGGGGCCCTTATATCGTCGGTCCCTCGGGCACAGACAATCTTGTTCTGGAAGAAACCACCGGTGACGCCAAAATCGGAGATAGCGCCGTTGCACTGACCCAAGCCATCATGTTCCTAACCGAGACACGAGGCATCGGACTAGCAGACCAGCACTGGCAGCGCCGCGTCGCAACGGGCCTGACGATGGTCGAGACAATCGTTCAGACGGCTGCTGATAGGGCCGAAGAAGTACTCTCGACAGTGGAAAACGCGCGCGCAAAGTTCATCGCCAGCACCGACGACATCATTGTTACGGAGTCTGCTCGGCCGACCAACATCACTTGGCAGTTCATCGAAGCGACGACGGGAGATCTCGTTGATATTCCTGTTCAGTTCCTCAACACCACACCCGTGGTAGCAAACCTCACCCGTGCGAGACCAGAGGCATATGTCTTTTCACGCGCGTGGGCTGATGTGGCTGAGCGTCTGCGAATTACTGGCGTGGAAGTACAGACGTTACAATCTGATTTCCAAGGCGAGGTTGAGGCATTCAACATCATGAGTGCCGAAGTAGCGCGGACAAAGTATGAGGGAATTGCTCGCACGACTGTGACGACGGAGACCGTGGTCAAGGAGGTTCGGATCCCGGCTGGCGGGTTCTGGGTCAGTACTAGGCAGAAGAATGCGGCGCACGCGTTTGTGACTCTTGAGCCTGAAGGTATCGACTCTTATGCTACCTTTAACGTTCTGCCGGTGAGCGTTGGTGATGAGTATCAAGTTTACCGCGTCATGGCATAGGTGATGAAACACGCCTGAGAGAGGGTTATATTTGAGCATTCTCGCTAAACAATCTAATTGTAATGAACGACTTTGACGGTCAAGTGCCCTGTCCTCTAAACTTCTCTATTCTGGAGTGGGCGAGTAACTGAAGACCTCTTTGGTCATCCACTACATAGCGAAATCGCCCTTGTGGCTTATTGAGTTAGGATCTAGTGCCCAGAAGTAAGCTGTTCACTGTCGATTCGTCATCAATGCACAATTTCTGCAGATGACAATCCAACATGAGAAGTTCTGGAAAGAGTAGATAAGTGCTGGCCTGGGAAGGTTCTCTGGACCGACATCAGCCGGAGGATTGCCCAACATGCCTAATTCTCCGCGGGGAATTGTCAAATGTCTAAGTGGGCCTCAACGGGACCAACTCCGGGTTCCGGTGCGGGGGACGGAGACAATGCCCCGTCATGTTCGGCGGCCTTATAAGTGACGAGCAATCCACGAGACGTGATCACAAGCAGTCAAAATACTACCGGAACCATCTGAAGCTCGCGTAGTAACTGAAGATGGTAAACATGACAGAGTTTCAGAACCCCATCATTCCGGGCTTTGCTCCAGACCCCTCGGTCGTCATGGTCGATGGGATCTTCTACCTCGTCACCTCATCCTTCCACATCTTCCCCGGCCTACCCATCTACGCTTCCCGTGACTTACGAAGCTGGAAGCATATAGGTATATTATTGATTCACCGCATAAAATAGAACAATCCATGGCTAACTCGCTGCGTCAGGCAACGCAATCAACCGCCCAGAGCAAATCACTCTCGCCAACGCAGGCACAAACTCCTTCACCCTTGACACCGGCCACACAATGATCGCAACAGGCGGCCTCTTCGCCGCCACCATCCGTCACCACCGCAGGCGATTCTACATCGTCTGCACAAACTGCGGCTCCTCAAACGGATCCTCCGACTTGCAGAACTTTATCATCCATACCTCTGATATCTGGAGCGGACAGTGGACTGACCCCGTATCAGTAGACTTCCACGGGATCGATCCAAGTCTGTTCTTCGATGACGACGATCGCGTGTATTTCCAGGGGTGCTTCGTCATGGACCGCTCAAAGCAGCCGAGTTGTACGATCAAGCAAGTTGAAGTTGATGTTCTCACCGGGAAGCAGCTTTCTGAGCAACGAGATATTTGGGGCGGGTACGCGAGATACGATACCGAGGGGCCGCATGTGTATAAAGTCGATGGGTGGTATTACCTCCTGGTAGCCGAAGGCGGGACTTTTGAGCACCACATGCTTTCCATCGCGAGATCAAGAGACATATGGGGACCGTACGAAAGCTTCGAAGGGAACCCGATCATGACGGCGGATGGGAAGGATGAGTACATCCAGAACATCGGTCACGGGGAACTGTTTCAGGACGCGAGGGGAGCATGGTGGGCTGCGGTGCTCGGCGTCAGGAGGGATGGTGATGGATGCGCTGCCTTGGGGCGTGAGAGTTTTCTGACGCCTGTTGAGTGGCCTGAGGGGGGATGGCCAAGGATAACTCAGCCCAAGATGGAGTTTGAGAGGGGGTTTGTGGAGGCTGCGTCGAGCTTGGATGTACAAGCTTTGAAACCACCTGCCGGTGTCACGGGTGTCTTGATCAGGGATCCCGACTTTGCCAAGTACCGGCTCTCCGAGGATGACGAAAACAAAGTTACACTATTGCCAAGCCGCAACGGATTCTCAAGTCCTACAGGAACTTGCACTTTTCTCGGGAGAAGGCAAAGATCTTTGGCAACTTACGCCATTGCTTCTCTCAAGCTAGACGACAACATGAAGTCAGCAGAGGGGCTTCGAGCAGGTTTGGCAATGTACAGAGACAGCGCCCGACACGTCTCAATAGCGTTCGACTATGATGTTAAGGCCATCGTCTGCCACGCCTTCAACTCTGCGTCTGGCCTCGACAAAGTCTTCTCAAAAACCCTTCCTCTGGGGAACAAGGCACGGAAGATCAATTTCAAGATCCAAGCTTCGGAGACTGAGTGGAAGTTCTATGCTGCACTGCATGATGAGGATGGTGCTGCTTTTGGCAGCGAAAGTCTCAACCTGGGTAATTGCAGTTGGGAAGAGATCGGGGTGGCTGCGGTCAAGGATCTTGATGCCCGGGACTTCACGGGGCCCATCCTGGGCATTTTTGCTCAGGCTTCAGTTAAGGAGACTGAAGATACACCGGTTACGTTCTCTCACTTTTCAGTGGAAGACGATGGGTTCCGTATGTAGTCGGCAGTGACGCATCGAACAACAAGCTCATCGCTTAAGACAAAAGAAACTCCATAGCCATTTCAGAGACATGCTGCAGCTGTGTTGAAAAGGATGAAAGAGGTGACATTGGGGTAATCTAAACAGGGCCAGTATATGACAAAGACTCAAAGGAGAACAAGGACAACACAAGACAACCCACAACCAAGCGTCGGGAACGCTCCTTGTGTTAACAAACAACCAAAAGGCAACCCGGCAAAAGATTTTGACCAGCATGGGGGTCGAACCCACAATCTCCTGATTCCACGGTATATCGTAGTCAGACGCCTTGCCATTGGGCCAACCGGCCAGACAATTCAGAACATCTTTGATGCTCGTCTGTGCCGAGTTACGCCGAGTTTGGGCTTCAAGTTCCGTTGCGAACTGTGCCGGTGTGGTTGACGTTTTTGCCCTGGCAGATTGGAGGTCTGTGATGTTGCTGCAGCGGGCCAATGGCGACCTCCCAATTTGGAGTAAATGTGAAAAAATTTGCTAGCTGCTTTGTTCGGCGGAATTGAGAAGGGGGGGCCGAGGGGCAGGCTAAATGCCTCAGCCCCTCCCGATGTCGGGGGTAAACCGTGTAATTGGGGTCGATATTGCGAATTTCCTCGGCCCCGTTGGGAAAAGATTGTGGTGATGACATTGGGATTTGGCCAGTGTGGTTGAGCGAAATGTGAGTCACTGTCCCAATTCATTGCTTCTCTTACTGGGGCGTTACGGATAATCTGCCGGTGCTTTACACACTGCTGCCAATATATCAGATGTGACACTGTAAGAGCGGCAAAAGCTCGTTGTAGATGCTAGTCTCGAAAATTGTGGTCTTGTGTGCGATCTATTGTTTTCAGGTGCAAATGGAACTTCTATCAATAATTCCATGGAGAGACTCAACGTCTCATCTTTTATGTCGTAACCCCTCTGGGTTCATTTTCCTCCTAAAGCACAGGGACACCTGGATCTAGTATCCACGGAAGATAAGGTCCTCTCTCTTAGGGCCAGTGCCGATCCAGACAACCTTGACACCAACAAACTTCTCAATGAACTCAACGTACGCGCGAGCCTGCTTGGGCAGGTCATAGTACGTCTTGGCGCCCGTCGTGGGCGTGTTCCAGCCCTCGAGCTCCTCGTACACCACCTCAGCGTCATCAAGGGCCCTGATGTTGGCAGGGAAGGAGGGGAACTCCTCGCCGGTGTGCTTGTTCTTGTAGCCGACGGCGACCTTGATGGTGGGGAAGGTATCGAGGATGTCGAGCTTGGTAAGGTTGAGAGCGGTGTAGTGGTTCAGGTCGTGCGAGTACTTGATGACGACCAGGTCGAGCCAGCCGCAGCGGCGAGAGCGGCCGGTGGAAACACCGATTTCGTGGCCAATCTTCTGGAGCTTCTCGCCCGTCTCGTTGAGCAGTTCCGTGGGGAAACCGCCACCACCGACACGGGTGGTGTAGGACTTGACGACACCGACGACGTTGTTAATCTTTCTGGGGTTGAGGCCGAGCTAGTGACATGTCAGGGCACTGGTCTGTTCATTCAAGGATTACTTCAACTTACACCAGTGAAGACACCGCCGAGGCCAGTGTTGGATGATGTAACGTAGGGGTAAGTACCGAAGTCTATCAAGATTAGCAAGGCATCCATAATCAATATGCTATAGTATTCACGTACTCAAGTCAAGCATGACAGCTTGAGCACCCTCAACGAGGATCTTGTTCCCGTTCCTCTGAGCGTCGGCGATGATGGGGACAGCATCGACAACAAAGGTCTATGGAGGCATGTTAGTCACCAATACGGCATTTCAACGTCGCGAGGAAACTTACGCGGAGGTCCTCTCTGTACTGCTTGAAGCGCTTGATCTCGTCCTCAACGTCGTAGACAAGAAGGTCGCCGAAGCGCTTCTTGAAACCCTGAGCGAGCTGGCGAAGCTTGTGCTCAAAGAGCTCCTCGTCGAACATCTCGCTGATGGTGATACCGTTGCGGGCAGCCATGGTGCTGTAGGTCGGGCCAATACCGCGCTTGGTGGTGCCGATGCTGTTGCCGCCAAGCTCCTGCTCCTCCAACCCATCGACCTGGATGTGGCAGTCGGTGATGATGTGGCAGCGATCGGACACCAAGAGGCGCTCGCGGATGTTCTTCAGGCCCTTGGCCTCGAGATCAGCCATCTCCTTGAAAAAGGTCGGGACGTGGACGACGGCGCCGGATCCGATGAGGCTGATGCACTTTTGGTGCAGGAGACCAGAGGGAAGAAGGTCTGTAGATGGTGATGATCAGCATAAGGGGGTCAAAGGAGCGTTGCGAGGACATAAACACGTACGGAAGTCATAGCTGACGCCATCGACGATGACGGTGTGACCGGCTGTTGGAGGTCGAGTTAGATACTACACGTCGCGATGGCTTCGGGAGTTGGAGTGACTCCTACCATTGTGTCCGCCCTAGGGCCATCAGCATGCCATTGATTATCCAAAAGGTACCAAAAACCCAACCTGAGCTCTGGCGCAAATCTGCGCGTCTTGTCCGAGGCTATATCGCGGATGTCAGAAGAGGGGCCCGGGGGCGTTAATGGGCATAGCTTACACGTCGACCAGCTTTCCCTTACCCTCGTCACTATTTGAGCGCGATATGTTAGTTCGTAGTTCTGCGGCAGGTCTTCAATGGCGCAGCAGAGGTGAATGTTTGTCGATGTGTCGCGATCCATCGAGAGCATACGCATACACGGCCGATACGTGTACACCCTTGAGGTCCCTGTCTGTCATGTATCACTCTGCTGGCCGGAGATTGAGAAATGTAACCAGTGTGCAATAGCACAAGATAGACAAAGGAGAGAAGCGGGATATTGTGAGGTGAGAAGACGCATGTATGTGTAGAGCAAAAAGGTAGAGCAAATTTGGGCGGCGAGAATGTTGACAGCTTACCCCCACTGGGCGCCGAGAACGATATCAATCGTAGCCATGGCGTCCGGTATGGATTGAAATGTGCGAGAGAATGAGAGAATGTGTGTATAGCAACAAGCAACTTGTTTAGCGAATTGTCCAAAGTATGGGTTGCTGCGATCGCAACGTCGGTCTGCGATAACTTCACAAAAACAATCAGAAGGGGAAGACGCGGGGTTTAAAAATCGGCCATGGAGGGGCAGGTTTTGCTTTGGCGGGGTTCCAGGTCTGCCGGCCAACGTGACGACGGGCCCACTTCTCTGCTGCTTCCCTCGCTGCGATGACTCTTTCCCGCAGGTCAGCAGCAGGGCAAGGTTCTTTCCATTTGGTCAATTGCTGTTGCCCGCCGAAGGTGTGTGCTCTAAAACGATTGCGTTATCGGCCACTCGTCGGGACTCGGTGAGTACGTACCGCGGCAATGGTGCACCAATCGCCGGCTCAACGGGACGGAATCGTCCGGAGTGGAAGAATCAGGCAACGCCGGACGATACTCCGTCATGTGGCTGATGATAGGTCAGCCACAAAGTTATAGCCACAGATTACATGACATTTCAGCCACATCGTGTGTCTCTAGCCACACTTTAGGAATCTCTCTAAAGGAAGAATTCTTCTCAATCAATTCGCTCCCTTGCGCGCCTATTACTCGCTAAACCCAGCTTGCTCAAGGCCAATTCTCATCATATAAGGACTCTTCAACCAAAAACTCTTCTTCTGCTTCCTAAGGTACTCAGAGCACCTTAGCTTGATCATCAATCAGAGACTTTGACAGGCGACCAGCCAGCACAAGCGCCTATTAATTACCTCTCGTAAAGGTACAAGTTAATGACCAAAAGTTCAACTCTCGCTGATGATATGCCCAAGTTCGTCCGTAATACCTTGTGCTTCCATTCATCCACCGTCCACGTGCTGTCGTCCGAATTGGAGCAAATCGGTCGAGCCTACATTTTTATTACTGGACCTCGTCACGTCAAGCTCATGAACCTGGCGCACATCGCGACCCCTGTTGATTCTCCGCTTTGCTGGCATGTTGTCATCGCCGAAGACCGAACTAGCCTGTTTTTTCTCCAGTTACGAGAACTTCAAGTTGCCCAAGAATCACATCCGTTTGGATACTATCGCAAGCTATAGACCATCATGTAGCGAGAGAAAAAAAAATGCAATGATTTCACTTGATCAACCTGACTCACTGCGAATCGAGGTACAACCTATAGTGGCTTTGCATTAAGTTGTAGGGAGCGGAGACACACACGATTGACCACGCTGAAAGCCCTTCACATGTCTTCCCGAGCTCATCCTCGGGCTGAGCAAAAGTTCCTTGCCTACCATGGACCAACATCGTCAATATGACCAACGAGATGGAAAAGCGCTCACTGATCGGAACACGTACCGAGCAAGGGCAGGGGAATCCATGAGGGACTGGGACTAACCTGGTGTAACTGGAGCACACCAGGGCCAAAGCTGAAAACTTGCCTAGGCCTACCGAGACCGCCGACGCCATCCAATCTTATCTGATGGATCAGATAACTTTCTTCGTCCCCTACTCCACGCCTCCTCTGCAACCTTTATCAATCTCTTCACTCCCCTCCAGCCAATGACACTTCTCACCAACGGCCAAGCTAGCGTCCCCCTCTCCACCTCGCCGTCAAAAAGGCCCTGGACGCGACCCGAACGAAGCGAGAGAGCTCTAACCGAGCATCCTGATCTGGCATGGCTGCCATGCATAGAGGTACAACCCCTTGTCAAGTTGGCCGGACCATCTAACCGACCCTGGCTTCGGATGCACCATCGGATCACTCAACACGAACGCCTTATTCTAATAACGCTGGTAATGGAGTGAGGGAGGGTCGAACTACCTCGCGTGCGGACGCCACATGCAGAAGCCTGACTCTAACATTGCCCAGAAACATGGCCTGCCCTCCAAGGTAGCCATAGACTTGGAAGGCCCTATGTGTTTGTACATATATAACATCGTATGTACCTCCGGCAAGAGCTAGACGTGATGAGATTTCCTTTCTCTTTTCCGCGCCCATCACTCGTCTCCTAATTCCTTGGTTAGCATCACCAAAAAGTCTGTCTCTTGTGTCGTCTGAAAAGCCGTAAACCTCATCACAGTCCTCAAGATGAAGTGCTCATACGTCCTCCTGGCTACCGCCGGCCTTGCCGTGGCCCAACAAAAGTTCACAGACGTCGTCCCCAAGTGCTCCATCGAGTGCCTCACAAAGGCCGTAAAGGACGGCACCAAGTGCAGCAGCATTGACGACTCTGCCTGCATCTGCGAGGCGGACAACTATCGCAGCATCTACGCCGTCGGCGTCAACTGCGTCCTTCAAGCCTGCGGCTCTGACGTTGCTATTGGTACGTCAACTTCACTTTAGTCCTTTTCTGTTTTGCACATCTACCAGGCTCCACGTCTTCAATCTTGCAGGCAACAGCCTCAACACCATGACTGACACTTGCTCTCAACAACAGGTCAGCTCCTTCCCGCCGCCGGCAAGTTCTGCCGCGAGGTCACCGGCGGCGCCTCCGCTCCTCCCGTCGACTCTGCCTCCGCCTCCGCCTCCGCCGTCATTTCTTCTGCTATCGCATCTCTGTCATCTGCCGCCGCTTCTGCATCGACTGCTGCTTCTAACGCGACTGCCTCTGTCTCGATCACCGCCACACCGACTGCCGGCGCTAGCAGCACGGCTGCCGCGGCTACCACTGCTTCTCAGGCTGGTGCTGCTCCTGCTCTGGCTTCTATGGGTGCCCTTGGCATGCTTGCTCTCGGTGGTCTTGCTGCTTTCTAGAGCAATGTTCTCTGGGAAAGGAGTGACTGAGGAGCAATGTAGAGGAGGTCGGAAACAGTAACATTTACCGAGCCAGGCTGAGCGATGCCATGTGAAATCACTAGGCACCTAAAATGTTCATTCACCATCTGACAATAATTTGAACTTATTGAGATGATCTGTAGATACCTGCTTATTAAAAACAAATAAAGTACCATACTATGTTCTCGAATAGTGCACAGCTTCGATAACGTGCGATCTCTCGGGGCTCAAAGACTCGAGACGATGTTTCCTTGGACGAGAATTGAAAGTCAAGCGAACCTCCAATCTTATCATTTACTATCCAGCCTTCATCTTCCAGGATCGCGTAATCCACACCGTGCAGTATGTCTTGCTCATAAAACTTGAGCTCCACTCCCAAATCCTCTAGTTGTCGTCTGATCACCAGCTCCTCAGGACTCATTTCTACCGCGTTGGTTTCGGTGATGATGTGTAAGGCACGAAACTGGGGAAGCTCTCCTCTTTTGATACGTTCTAGCAGTCCTTGTACATTGTAGACTAAGAAAACGGCTCGGAAGCCACCCCGAAGAGATAAGCATCGCGAGGAAGATGGAAGCGATCATACCAGGTCATTACCATTGTATAGCTCACGCAAGAGTCATTCAGGTTTTGGCACGCCACCCAATCCATGTGGCCGTGGCTAATATGCTGTATTCCTTCCATGCCGCCACAGCGTATGAACATGCGTTCGATTGCAAGATCACGCAAGCTGCGACTATCGTCGAAAGGCCATCCGGGGGGCCCGTAGCGTCCGTAGCAGCCGGTTGTATGCGGGTAAACTTGACGAGGGACATATGAAGGGCTGTCGAACATCAGCATCGTGGGAATGTCCATGTTGCGCCGAATTCCCATAAAAATCAATCTCTCGATTTCTGGGTACTCAGGAGAATGTAGTTGGTGTTGATGGTATACTGATACTATTTCTAGGGCTGGTTTTTGCAGCATCAACCACTGGTGCCACATAGCTGTCCCTCGGAGGAAATGCATGCCCCACAACCTTGTGCTGAATTCTACCACCGGCTTCAGTGCATAGGTGCCAAGAGAGGCTTGGTTCGTAAAATTTTCAAGACTTCTCGGACGGCGGAACTTTGGGATTTCCATTGCCTAAGGTTGGACTTCTCTGAAAGAGAATGACTTGATGTGTTTGGCGAGATCGGGACGTTCAAAGAGCGTGTACACGAGCAAAAGCGCTTTCTGACGCAGGACGCAGAAAGGATAGAGGTACGGAGTTGCAATATCTCGCCAGTGAGTGTCAACAAGACAGGGATTGAAAAGCTCGGCGCTATTGATGTGGCTTGGTTGGTCTGGGTTGGTGAGACAACCTGTGCAATGCTCGTAGGCATTTGGAGCTACCAAGTGATGGACCTCGTCTGGTAGGCTCGTGATGGTTACTAGAGGATGTTTCCTGTCTACTGCAAGAGAGACAGTATCTGATGCATTGGTGGCTGCCGGATTGCCAAAGGTTTGTGCGGGATCCATGCCTAGTATGAGAGATGATTTCTGATGTAAATTTGGTATTGGGGGGGGGGGGGGTTATCGACTTTTGATCGCTGTAGGCGGGGGAGAGTTTTGAGACAGACGGAGGTTTGGAAGAATTTGGCACTCTTCAAGTTTTAGGCAGTAGAGCTCTCGACTATATGTGTTTCCACAGCCTACGATGGTTGCCAAAGTTTGAAGAAACTCTCGCAATTAAGATCCAAAAGGTTGCGGCCTCACTCAAAATTGACTTTGGAACCTTAGTGTGCCGTGTAAGGTTGGTGGAGTCCAACAGCGTTTGTGGACATGGCGCGCATGACACAAAGTTTTATTGATCTCAAGGTAGTTTCAATGGAACTTTTCTTTCCACTCTTCCGACTGCTAAAAAGGTCTGTATTACTGAAATTGCCAATCGTGTGGTTTCTAAGTTCTGGATGGTATTCGACTCGCAGTGGCGACGTACCTGCTTTCCTGCCTGTCTGCTTATATACTGGCACAATGGATACATGAACGAAGGCTGTTAGCTTTGACCAAGCGACAATTTTGTGATGCCTGACTCTAATTACCTTACGTCAAGCTAAGAGAAGATAGAGCTCAGATAATCAACGACCTTTTTCTATAGATGGCAGCATTTATCATGAGTATTTTCCGTTACATGTAAAGAGTGTTTAACTGCGACCGAAGCTTGTAGAAGGGAGAATCTCATGGCATAAAGTAGAAAATCCGAAATTAATCCTTCCTCACTGGACTCTTATGGCACCCTTGGGCTGCATGGTGGTCAGGAGATGCAATACCCCTCTTCCTTGGCACAGTGACCACAAACAATTTCGGCCTCCCGTGCATGATCAATGTCGCGCATCAGCTCTCGGCATCTCAGATGGCTCAACTTTACCTTCAGTCTTGAGTGAAAAAACTTTTGCTTTCCATTTCCTCTTGAAAACCTTCGACCTCGTTCATTACGCCAAGTTTGAATGATTATGGGGAGAGTGATCGAATGTGGAAAACAGGTGGAATCATCTTGATCATAATCGAGTGAATCTGGGGACCAGGAAATGATTACCCCGATCTTCCCAACCCCATTTAACCGGTGCCAATAGGATATCATATACATCTGGGCATACAATTACTCTAGACTCCCAGTAACGCAGATCTCGTAACCCCACGGGGAGGAAATCGGACCACATCTTACACCCTTGTCAGCCGTTCCCCCGGGTCATGTAATCCGAGGATCAGTCCTAATACCTGGATGCACCTTCAATAAATTCCAATTCATATCAAACTTGCTGGGAGACTTGGATACCTGTGTATTGATCACGAACGGATTTGATACGAGATCTCACTAGCCCCTGGACAACCACTTCACATGCAATGAAGATGGCCACCGCTGTAGCCAAAGCGCCATATTTTGGGCTCAAGGGGAAATGGCTTACTTACTGGATCACATTTGCATGCAGTGTAGACATGCTCATGTTCGGCTATGACCAAGCAGGTAAGCGATTTTACTGACGTCTGAGCCGTATGCTAACACAAGCAAAGTCTTCAGCGGCGTCATTGTGACTGACGATTTTCTCGAGCTCCATGACCTTGTCGGCCCGGAGAAGACCCGTATGCTATCTACAATAACAGCAATATACGACATCGGCTGTTTCGTCGGAGCGATTTTGGCATTCACTATTGGGGAATCACTGGGTCGAACGAAGTCCATCCTCATCGGTACCGCGATCATGAGCATTGGCGCCATCTTGATGGCATCGTCTCATAGCTTGGCCCAGATGTTTGTTGGGCGCATTGTACTAGGGTGAGTATCAGCTAATGCCCTCGCTCGTTCCATGACGAGGCAGAATCATGCTCATGTCTACACAACAGAATCGGCAACGGAGTTAACACGGCTACCGCCCCGATTTGGCAAACAGAGACAGCTCCCGCTCACTGGCGTGGGAAGCTAGTCATGTTTGAGATGATGATGAACATTGTCGGGTTCTCCCTCTGCAACTGGATCAACTTTGGGTTGTCATACGCAGGCGGTGCTGTCGCGTGGAGGTTCCCTCTCGCCTTCCAATTCGTCTTCATCATCGCGCTATTCGCCACTGTTCCATGGCTGCCCGAGTCGCCCCGGTGGCTTATGTCACATGGGCGGGAGGAAGAGGCCACACAGATTCTTGCCTGTCTCGAGGCGAAACCAGAAGACGATGCGTTCGTTATTTCGCAGAAGGAAGAGATACGATTCAGTATCGACTACGAAAGAGAACATCATATCCGGTGGAGAGATCTGCTGCGGCCTGATCCTGGTGCGACCAAACCACTGCGCAGAATCATTTTAGGGGCTGGCACGCAATTTATGCAGCAATTTGAAGGTAAGATGGATCTTGGTTCTGGAAGGGATGGCGCCAAGTGCCTCTGACATATCGTTGCATGCAGGTATCAACATCATGAGTTATTACATGCCGGCCGTTTTGATCTCTGCCGTAGGCCTATCAAACGAGCTGGCGCGTCTTCTAACCGCTGTCAATTCACTGACTTATCTGATCTTCTCATGTGTCTCCGTCACCCTAGTTGAGAGATGGGGACGGCGTGGACTGATGCTTTTATCTACTGCCGGTCAAGGCTTAGCATTTCTCGTTATCACGATTCTTCTCAGGTATGGTGGCCCGGGAGGAAACCGTAGAGCATCAGAGGGATCCATTGTCTTCTTCTTTCTCTACTTCATGGCCTTCGGCCTGGGAATGTTGGGTGTTCCCTGGCTTTACCCTACAGAGATCAACTCGATCGCCATGCGAACAAAAGGTGCTGCAGTGGCTACAGCCACCAATTGGTACAGCAAGTCTTTGATCGTTCTGTTTTGAAACAGCTGACATTATTCAGGATGACGAACTATGTGATTGTCCAAATCACACCAATCGGAATCCAAGATTTGGGATGGAAGTTTTGGATCGTGTTTACAGTCTTAAACGCTGCGTTTCTGCCTGTCATCTACCTCTTTTATCCTGAGACAGGTAAAGGCCAATTACAAATCCAAGCTTGGAGGTATCTCGATCAAAATTCGTCTAACACGCATGCTAGCAAACCGAACACTCGAAGACCTCGACGAGTACTATCGCAACAACCCTCCTCTCTTCGTTATTGGCGATAAGGACGCGATTGCCAGTAAAAGGCCCAAGAAATACGTCGACAGACAAGAAGCACATGTTCAGCGGGTTGCTCACGGGAATGAGGTCACTGAGACCAGCGAAAATGCGGTTTCATCTGGAGAAAAGCACCAAGCGATTTGAGACTAGCGGCTTGTTTCGGGCAGGGTAAACAGATTAAAGGTTCAAGATGTATTCATTAGTGTCTCTTCATGTCAGGGTATACCCTCCATCAACGATGATATCAGCACCAGTCATGTAGCAGCATGCATCGCTTGCCAGAAAAACATAAACCTATATCTCGTGGTTAGCAAACGTAGAACGACCGTGTCACTACTGCAATCTGTCTTACACCCTTGAGTTCAGATGTCTCAGCCATTCGCTTGCCGGGAATCATCTCCATCCACTTATCGAAGCGTTCTTTTGGTTGAACATACAACACTTAATCCAGGTCAGCACTGGTTCCAGAATTAGGTGAGGGCAAGCCATGCACTCACTCTCCGTTTCAATAAAGCCCGGAGACACGCTGTTGACCCTTGCGAAGTCTACCCATTCTACCGCGAGGCTCTTTGCCAGGTGTACGGCGGCTGCCTTTGAAGAGTTGTAGGCAGCCTGTCGCTGGGGAATATTGACCAGTGTCGCACTGACTGACGCAGTAATGATGAGGTTGCCACGCCCCTGTTGCTTGAAGACCTTCCCGGCAGCCTGCGCCGTCCACATGACACCATCAAGGTTGACACTATTGTTGTCTTTCCATGTCTCCTCAGTGTACTCAAGGCTGGGAATATCAGCGCAGACGCCAGAGTTTGCAACCATGACATCAAGGTGCCCAAAGTCTTGAACAATCTGATCAACCGTGGCGGCAATTGAGGCTCGAGACCGAACGTCGCTCTGGTAAGCGCGAATGTTCACACCTGTGTCCTTGGCAATTTGGCTGGCGATCTCGACGGCATCCTTGCTGGTCGCGTAGATGAGAGCTACATCAGCCCCGGCTTCGGCGAGGCCCCGAACGATCTCGAGGCCAATGCCTCTGGCGCCTCCCGTAACGGTTGCGACCTTGCCTTTCAGCGAGAACTGCGAAAGGACAGGTGCACCGGGATTGGGTGGCTTGTACAGCGGCATGGCGGATGATGTGTGATTGGGACGCGTTCAAACAATGAGTTCAAGTACCGCACTTGAGAAGCAATAGTCAATTGATACTCAGGCAGGGAGCAGCGAATGCGAGTTCATCGGACATTAGCCTAGGAGGGGTAATTGAGGGGTCGAAGAACTGCGCCAAGATGGCTGAAGTAATCATGCATGGGGATTCCTCGCGGCTGGATAACTATTACTCAGGTGGAATTCAAGCAAGTCGCTCGGTCATTTCTCTTTGAATGATTTGACTTGTAGTTGTTCTTTTTCCTCTATTCACTCCTTGCTTGAAAGACAACCTATTGTGTTTGACATTCCTCTACTGGGAAATCTCTACTTAAAGCGGTAGTCCACCTACTTGACTTCATACCCTGTGTCGAGAAAGAAACGAGGTCACAGGTTGGGTGATCTGATGGAATGAGCTATCATAATCAAAGAGACTACCGCAGAGTCGGCTTCGCCGGTGCTCGGCTTGTCAGCCATTTCTGGGGAGCATGGATAACCCTCCGGTCTAGTCCGCGGCCCGCGGCGCATCAAGGAAGGGCTCAGGAGTGCACACTGCCGTTACCCGTCGTAAACGCGACGCCGAGTTCCCACAAGCGCCGGGATGGTAACGACCGACCGTTGTATTGGATATCTATTGCGGGTTCGCAACTGTTCGCGACTTAACGCCCCGAGGATTACTGTCGATCGTCATCAGGTGACACTACCGCTTTTCCAACCCCGACTTAAGGACGCTAGAAAGGCTTCATTTACTCTGTGGGGAAGCGGGTACCTTAGATCAGAATGGGGTAGGTCTCGTGGAGTGACCGTATGCACCCCAAAGATGATGGTTCCATTTCCAGATCCGAGCCCCGGCCTACGCCATGAATACGATGTTTCATTGCAGATCCCATGCGGCAGGTCCTCTCTTAAAAGCGACAGTCTGCCGGCTTCGCTAACTTGAAGCGTCCTAGCCACCATCGTCTCTATTGGCGCGCAAGTCTATCATCGTGCGGTTGAGTTGCCGCCATATTTTGGACTTCACGACTCTTGAAAGTATTTAAGGCGACGATTGGAATGCGTAACATCGAATCGCTTCAGGATCCGAGCGCTGCACGTCTTCAAAGCTAGGGCGTCTAAGTCTCTTGTTCCACATTCATTATGGGCATCTCAAGTTTCCTCCTCCTCGGCCTCGGGGGCGCCTCTCTGGCCGCGAGTCAGTCTTTCCAGTCGACGCCCGTCATGGGATGGAATTCGTACAATCAAGTCGCCTGCAGCCCGACCAATGCCGGCATCACAGCCGCCATCAATTCTATGGCTGACCGAGGCTTCGTCACCGCGGGCTACAAGTACTTCCAGATCGACTGCGGTTGGGCATCCAGAGACGGCCAGCGAAATGCTACAACAGGCGCGTTGAAGATCGACGCCACCGCGTTTCCTCAGGGTCTCAAGCCCTTGAGCGATCTCGCGAGGTCCAAAGGCATGAAATGGACCATGTACTCTGACGCCGGCGTGCGCATGTGTGACCCCCAGGTCCCGAGTCCTGTCGCGGGCTCACTCGGCCACGAAGCCGCCGACGCCGACTTTTTCAAGACACTCAACACAGAGTATCTTAAGTGTGAGTTATACAAGATATAATTGTCGAGTTTGCCTCTAGTGCTACGCGGCATGCGCTGACTATGATCTGCTCTCAGATGACAACTGCTATGTGGACGGTCCCAACTCATCGCAGAATGCGCCCAAAGACCCGCGAACCGATTTTGTATCGCGTTTCACCGTCATGTGGAAAGAACTTCAACGAGTCGGCATTCCGGGCATGCTGATTTGCCAATGGGGAACCCCCTATTCGGCTTCCAGCGGCCTCCAAGGGCCCGCACAATGGACAAAGGGCATCTCGACCTCGTTCCGACTGTCAGACGACATTGCCACGGGCTGGAGCAACGTTTACCGAATCTACAACCAAGCTATTCACATTGTCAAGTCCGGCATCGTCGGGCCGGGCAACATCGCTGATGCTGACCTTCTCGAAGTCGGCAACACTGGCATGACTTTTGACGAGCAAGCCACTCACTTTGCGTCCTGGGCCATGCTCAAGTCTGCGCTCATGATTTCCACCAATCTTGCCGCTCTCTCTGATCAGGCCGTTGCCGTCTTGCAAAACAAGGATCTTATCGCCATCAACCAGGACTCAGCCGTCAAGCCCATCAAGCTAGTTCAGCGCTGGACAGGAAACCGCGACCTCTGGGCCGGTGACCTCGCCAACGGAGATGTCGCCGTCCTTGTCGTCGACCTGAGCAATGCGGCCCGCACGCTGACTGTCCAGCTCGCCGATCTCGGCATCACCTCCGCCACGGTCAAGGACCTCTGGACGTCAAAGTCAGTCGCCAACGCCAACAGCTACTCTGCGCAAGTCAACGCTCACGGTTCCCTCGCACTCCGCCTCTCCAACATCCAGCGCTCAACCGCCGCCGGCCCGAAGTACAACTACGTCTCCGTCGCCACCGGCTCGCTGTCATCCGGCGCGAACCTGCAGTCCTGCTCCGGCTGCACGTCCTCTAACAAGGTCGGCAACCTCGGCGGCTCCTCCAACGGCCGCGTTGTGCTGTCCAACGTCTCGACGTCAAAGGCCGGCACGCAGACCGTCCTGTTCGACTACATCAACGGTGACGTCGGGTACCTGGGAGGCAGCAATAACGAGAGGCTGGCGTCCATCAGTGTCAACGGGGGCGCCGCGCAGACGGTCAGCTTTCCTCTCAGCGGGTACAACTGGTCCGCAGATGTTTTTAAGGGATACGCAGTTGAGTTGACAGGTTTCACCGCCGGCGGCGCCAACACCATTAGCATTTCGGGCGTGGGAAGTGCTTGGGCACCGGACTTTGACCGGGTAGGCTTAGCTGCGTAGACGTTGCATGCACAAGAATCAAAGTCGTGAAGAATTTGCATAATGTTTGCCGTTCATGATCAATGGTCCCCTTGCCACGCTTCAGTCAAAAGCATTGTGTCTAAGGTAAGTCGGAACACCCCCATTCGGCCAAACCCCCCCCCCCCCCATTCGGCTACCCTAAAAATCCCTCCCAGCCCCCCCAATAAAATCCTACCCTTAATTTATAAACTACTATAATAATTATAATTATCGTCTAAACAAATTTCTTTTTAATATATATATTCTTTATTATACTATAATATTATATACTAAAAATAAAGTTATTTAAGTGCTCGAAGTAATTAAAAGTAATATTTTAATTAAAAAGGCCTCGATTAAGTTTAGGATTACAAAAAGTATATTTCGGAATTATTAATAAGGTTAATAAGCTAGGGTAATCGTTTTTATAAATTAATAAAGGCTTTTTTTTTAATAAAAAAATAGGCTAGCTAAATAAGTTTATATTTAATATTCTTTAAAAATTATACTAATTTATAAATAAGTTAAAAAATTCGCTAAGTAAGTATTATAAGCTTAGGGAGATAATTATCTTTTTAAAAAAAGATAAATAAATACTTTTTTAAAGCGGAACTTATTTATTAAAATTTAAAAAAGTTGTTTTATAAATTTAAAATATATTAATAAAGTATTTATTAAAATATTTAGGCCCTAGTTCTTATTACTTAATATATTAAAAATTAAGGATATTAAATAAGTTAATAAATATAATATAAATAAGGTTAGTATTTTTAAGAGTAAGGGATTTAATAAGCTAGTTTTAAATATAACTAAAATTAATATAATATAAAAAAAAGAGCTTAGATTGCGTTCTTAGATTTTTATTATTAAGTATATTTTTATTAATAATAAAGCTATTAAACTATTATTAATTTATAAAAAAAAGTCGGTTTAATAGTAGTAGTATTACGGCTAGCTTATCGTAGTAAGTATATTAATAGAAGTTAAGGCTACGAGTACTAAGTAAATAGTATCGTAGTCATAAATAGCTTCCCTAAAGCTATATCTATAAATCGTAAGGTAAATAAGGCTTTAATAATTAATTATAATTTTATTAAAAAGAGTTCTTAGTAAAGATAGCTAAAAGCGATTATAAAATCTAATACTAAGTTAATTATTAAAGAAGCTATAAAAAGTTTATTTTTAAGCCTAGTTTAAGTTTATGCTATATATAAGTCTCGTTCTTAAATATATTTTTTATTTATATATTATTTTAACGGGCCCCGTATTTTAAATATATAGGCTCCGTATTTTAAAAAGATAGGGTCTATATCCTTAGTATACGGACCTTTTTATTTCTTATTATTACGTAACTTATTTTATAGTTTTTCTATTCTATAGGAGTTACCCTATATTCCGTACTCTTATATATATAATATACTATAGCTACTATAAGCCTGCGGAGTAGGCCCTAGTTTTAGTTATATATATTAGGTCGTAATATTAGGTCTCCTTTTTAAAAGTCTAGTCCCGTAGACCTATAAGTAGGTTATTTATTCTTAGGTTAGGGATTCGTTAAGTATATTTTTTTAAAATATACTAATACGATATTAGGTCGTATTAAAAAACGTTTATCGAATAATTCTATTTCTAAGCTTTATTTAGCTTATAATAACGTATTTAATCGTTTTAGTTTTAATAACGTAATATTTTATATTCGATATTTTTATACAAAGTATGCGTATTATATAGTCGAGGGGTCGAAGACTTATTAAGATTATAAAAATCTAAAGTGCTCTTATAATAGTCTTATTATTACGTTAAGTTATAAGTATTATCGTAGTTTCTTGCTTATAGTTTTGTTAATATTTTATAATAAAGAGGCTAAGTAACTAGCGTTAAGATTTAAAAAAAAAAGAGAAGGAGGTTAGTAATACTTTACTTAATCTTTATACAAAACTTATTTAGATTTAGTTTAAAATCGTAGAGGTAGCTAGTTATTTAGTTAGGATTTAGATTATTTAAAAAAAAGTAAAAGAATAGTATATTAAGACTTTTATTTAAAGTATATAAGAGTTAAAAAAAGAGGATCGTATTTTTTTTACGTTAGATATTTATAAGTAATAGGTAGTAAGCGATTTTTAGGTAGTAGGTATTTTTAATAATATTAACTAGACTTCTTTTAGAATTAATAACGAGTTCGCTTCCCTAGGACTATTAGTATTAGACGCTAACGTTCCTAGGCATTATAATAGTCCCGTAAGAGTTTTTAAAAATATTAGAGGTTCGTAATAGGTTCTTATATATTTTTTTTATATTTATAGCCCTTCTATTTAATAAAGTACTCCTTTTTATTATCCTTTATTCTATAGTTAATAATTCGCTCGACTTCGTATTTTAGTTAGTTTAGTTTAATAATAATATAATCTTTTATATATAAACCCTTTAGTATAGGCTTAAGTAGTAAGATATAAAAGACGGGATAGTATTATATCGTATTTAGTAATCTTAATTCGTAATTAATTAGTAAGACTTTTTTAATAATTTCGAAAGGTCTAAGTTTTTTATAATTTAATTTATTACTTAGTCGTTTTGTTTTAATATTATAGTAAAGGAGGTAAGTACTATCCCCCTCTCTTAAAAATAGTCCTCTAATTTTTAATTTATTTACGTTTTTTTTTATATATTATTATACGAACTCGAGGTTTAGTAAAGCTTACTTATAGATCTTTTTAAGTTTACTTATGTTTATTATAGTTTTTACGGCTTATAGTCTTTATTATACTTCTCCGTATATTATTAACTAGAATCCGTAGTTAAAATAAAACGGGGATTTTTTTATACTTTTACTAATTATATTATTATATACGAACTAGGCTATTAGTAGAAGTGCTACTTAATTATCTTAGTTATAGTTTATATAATAACAAAGGTATATTTTGAGGATTTAGTTAATCCTTTTTATCTATTTATCGGTTTATAAGTAAAATAATATTAATAGTTTATAGTTTATACTAAATTACGAAATTAGGGATTTTTAAAACTTCGAAATAAATAGCTTATTTTTATTAGAAATAATTTCTTTTAGTAAACCGTAGTTCGAAAGTATAACCTTAATAAATACGTATATTAGGTCTTCTATAGTACTAGATTCTTTATAGGGAATAAAATATACGAACTTAGTAAGTTAGTTAACTATAACTAAAATACTATTATACTATATTTTAGTAAATAGTTCTCTAGACTTTAGTAGTTTAATAATAAAGTCCTATATAATTAAATACTATACTTTTATTAGTAATTATAATAGTTATAGCTCGCTATAAGGCTTATGCGGGCTATTTTTGCTTTTTTTATAAGTTACGTAATCCTTAATTATTTTTATAATTTTAGTACGTATAGTAGATTTATCGTAGTATTAATAAATCCGTTTTTATATTTTAATAATCCCTTAATAACCGTATACTAATATATTATAAATTTCTATAATAAGCTTAGGGGTTATTTTTTTAGTTAGGCTAGTATTAATTTTTCTAGTTATTATAAAAAGCTTCGTAATTAGTATAAAGCTACCGTCCTTCTCTTACTTAAGAATAACTTATATTTCTTTAGGGACTATAACTTCGTAGTTAGGTTTTTTACTAAGAGCGTCCGCTCTATTATTTTCTAAACTTTTTTAATAGATAATTCGGAAATTATACTTAGATAGGAACTCGCTCTATTTAACTTATTGTTTATTTAGATTCTTATTTATTATAAAGTTTATAAGATTTTTATAATTTATATAAACTATAACCTTATATTTAGTTTTAAATAACTATAATCTCTATTTTTAAGATACTTTAATAATTACTATTAATTCCTTATTATAAATTTACTAATTTAATTTTACTTTATAAAATACTTTAGAATAGAAATAATATAGGTAAAGCTTTTTTTACTTATCTCGTTATCTTAGGACTACTCCTATAATAAAATTTAAGGTATTAGTCTTAATTTCGAAAGGTTTTTAAGGGTCTAGGATTATAATAACTAGTTCGGAAACGACTATATTCTTAATTTTAATAAATACTTTTTTATATTTAGGATCTTAAATAAATAAGTTATTTTTTTATATTAAGTTATTAAGAGGTCTAATTATATTAGTATAGTCCTTAAAGAATTATTAATAAAAGTTAACGAATCTTAAAAATCCTTATACGTCCTTAACGTTTTATAATATAGGCTAGTCCCTAATTACTTTTACTTTTAATACTTATATATAGATTTATCTTAGTATAATAGTATATCTAAAGAAGTTTACTTTTTATACATAGAACTCGTACTTAGAGGGTTCGGTATATAGTTTAGTATCCTAGAGCTTCTAAAATACTATATAGATATACTTCTTATATATTTTAAGGTTAGGGGAGAAAATAAGGATATTATTAATATAGATAATAATAAAAATATCGATATATTTTTAGAGTATATAGTTAATTATTATTTAAAAAGTTACTAGAGTATTAGTAAGTCCGAAGGGTATAACTAGGTACTTAAAGAGTCCTTTACGAGTTTAGAATACTATCTTTTACTCGTCTCTTTTTTTAATTTAAATCTAATTAAATACTTTTTTAAGATTTATAATAATAAACTAGTTAGCTCCGTAGAGTAGATCTCTAAGTTTAGTAATAAGTAATAAGGGATAATAATTCTTTTTTATAATTTCGTTAAGTTTTTTATAGTTAATAATAGGTCTTAATTTTTTATTCTTTTTTAGTATAAAGAATAAGGGGAATCCTATAGAAGAGTTCGATAGTTAAATATATCCCTTCTCGAGCTTCTTATTAATATATTTATTAAGATATTTTTATTCTTTTTAATTTATTAAGTATATTAGATAGAACCTAGGTTATACTCTTTCTTTAAGTTCGATTTTTATATCCTAGTTACTATATTTTAATAATCCTATTTTTTTAGGTTTTATAAATAGTTTTATATATATCTAGTACTCTTTAAGTATAGTTTAGAGTCGTTATAATCCTCAATCGTTAGTACTATATACGAACTTCTTAAATCTTTTTACTATTTTAATAAAAGCTATATATTATATTTATTTTCGTTTTTTAGGAGTTATTAAAAATCCATTTAAACCCTTTTTTTTTTTAAGTCGTTTAGTAACTAGACTTTCTTAAAGGACCTAGCTAGTAATCTAATCTATCTATAAGTTATACTTTTATAACTACGAGATTCCTAGGATAATATCGATATTTCTAATCTTTATAATATCGTATTATAGTTATTCTTACTAATTATTAATATATATCGAGAGGTATACGGTCTCCCGATTAATATATCCGTAGTTATAGTTAACTCGTTCTCTTTTTACTATTTATAGTTAATATAGGCTATCTTTCTATACCTATAGTAAGTTAAGTTTATTTACTATTCTTAATAAAATATAAGTTTCTTATATACTACTATTAATAATAGCGTTTAGTCCTTGTTTATAAATATTAAGGTTAATTCGTAAGTATGCGTCGTTATATTATTTAGTTATATATAAGAACTTTTTTTTTGTTTTTATTTTTTATCGTTCTTTTATAATTAGTTTTTTTAGTTTTTTATTATTTATTTTTTCGGGTAGTTTTTTTATTCGTATTTCTCTTATTATTCTCTTTATACTTTAGCTTTTTTAATATAGTAGATTTAGTATTAGTCGTATCTATAGTCTTCTTATTTTATATATTCGCTATTAAGGTACTTTATAAGGAAGCTAGGGTCTAGGCTAAATATTACTTTATCGCTATCGTTAAAGCTTAGTAATATCTAACTAGGTAGCTAGTCTTTTATATAGATATTTTTAATAAGTTTATTATTACGTTTTTATAAATAGAAACGGTTATTTTATTTATATATAAAGTACTAAAGGTATTTATTATTTAGATATTTTATTTAAAATAATTCTTTATAAAAGGGATCTTCGGGGTTAAATAGAGAGTAGTCTTTATCCGTATAGGGGGTTATTACGACCTTTTTACGTTTTTTAGTTCTATAAAACTAAACGGTTTAGTTATTTTTAAATAAATAAATATTTTTATATTATAGTTTATTATTATCCTTTTTAGAGCTAGTATTATTAATACTAAGTAGTACCCTATAATCGATCTCTATCTAAGTATATTATTAGGCAACGTTACGAGGTTCGTCCGAATTATAAAATAATTTTACTTTATTAAAATAAAAAGAACTAGTTCTTATTTCGATATCTTTTTCTTTTTTAAAATTAAAGTTAATTTTTCTTTTTTTTATAACTCCGAAATTAAGAGTCGGTTTTTTAATTACTTCGATCTTATTTTTATATATAAAGTCCTTAAGCTATTCTTTAACCTTATAAATAAATTTCTTATTAGCATCTACCCGTCGTATTATATAAATAAACTTAGTTAAGATATTATCTAAATCGAGTTCTTCTTTAGACTTAATAAATTATTCTTAGTTTATATAGTTTTATCGTGCTATATAGACGAGGCTATTTATAATTTTTTTTATATCGGGTCCTCTTTTTTTAAACTTAAGGAGTTACTCCCTTATACTAGCTAGGAGTCTTTACTTAATTCGTCCTTTAAGAAAGTAAAATATATCCTTTATAATAGGGTCCGTTCTTACTTTCTTTTTTATATTTTTATAAATCTAAGAGAGTATAATAATATATTTAATATTATTTTTTTTAAGAGTATAGGGTCGGTAAGTAGGTATTTCTTTTTCTTTTACTATTATTACTAGGGTCTTAATAAGCAATATAGTATCGTACCTAGATCGGCCTTTATTTTTAGGTTACTTTAGGTACTATCCTATTTATTCCTTACTATCTTAGTAAATAAGATAGCTATTATTATAATAGGCTATTTATAAGAGTTATTTATAAGGGACTTTTTTACTTATAATATTAGCTCGCTTTTCTAAGATAGGTTAGTATTAAATACGTTTAGGTTATTAATAATCCCTAACTATATATCCTAGCTTATTATAGTTATAATATTTAAAGTCCTTTTTTTAGCGAGGTTATTTTTTTTTAATAATACTAAGGTCTATTAGTCTACTATAATACTCTATTATAGTAATCGTTAGTTTATACTTACGTTTATTATTAAGTTTAGCTCGGTTACTTTAGGTATTTTATCCTTTTTATTTAAAGCGTTATTTATAAAATCGATTATCGATTTTAACTATTATATTAATATAATTATAAAGCTTATTTAGTCGTTCTTATTAAGAGAAGTTATCCTTAACTTCTTTTTTTAAGCTACGATAGAAGGCTATTATAAGCGCTTTATTACCCTAATCGAGTTTAGAAGTAATTTACTTAAATTCTAATATATACTTACTAGCTAACCCCTTTTATATAAAAATTATAAGCCTTTATTTAGTAATTCGTTTTTTATTAGGATTACTAAAAGTTTTTTTAAGTTTTTTTTCGAACTTATTATAGTTATTAAAAATCTTTTTAGTATTTATTTTTTAGATCTTACGTTTATTCTCGAAATAATCTCTTATAGAGGGTTCGAACTAAGTAAGAGCGTCCTTTTTAAAAAAGGATATTATATAGTAAACCTTATTTATTTTAGTAATAAAAGAAGATTTATAATAGTATAAATAGGCCCTAGTTTAAATAAGAAATTTTTAAAGCGTATTTAGGGACCCGTCATAGGGTTCTAGTTTAGGGTACTTAGCTCTAGGTACTAAAGGAGGTCGGGGCGCTAAGAGCTAAACGTAGAGCTACTTATTCTTATTTTTAAGTTTAAGTATTATATTATATAGCTATTATATAGTAAGTATAGCTACTTAGGTAGGCTACGTAGTGTTATTATTACTAACGGTCGATATATTCGTACTATTTAGTTAGTTTTTTATAAAATAAACTTACTAAATAGGAGTAATTAAAGTATTATAACTAGCTTATCGTAATAAGTATATTAATAAAAGTTAAGGCTATAAGTACTAAGTAAATAATATCGTAGTTATAAATAGCTTCCCTAAAGCTATATTTATAAGTCGTAGGGTAAGTAAGGCTTTAGTAATTAATCGTAGTTTTATTAAAAAGGGTTCTTAATAAAAATAGCTAAAAACGATTATAAGATCTAATATTAAGTTAATTATTAAAAAAACTATAAAAAGTCTATCCTTAAGCCCGGCTTAAGTTTATATTATATATAAGTCTCGTTCTTAAATATATCCTTTATTTATATATTATTTTAATAGGCCCTATATTCTAAATATATAGGCTCTATATTTTAAAAAGACGGGGTCCGTATTTTTAACGTACGGACCTTCTTATTTTTTATTATTACGTAACTTATCTTATAGTTCTTCCGTTCTATAGGAGTTACTTTATATTCCGTACTCTTATATATATAGTATGCCGTAGCTACTATAAGCCTGCGGGGCAGGCCCTAGTCTTGGTTATATATATTAGGTCGTAATAAGTAGTTCCCTCTTAATCTTAAAGATCTTAATAATTAGGAGTTTATAGTAATAGATAATAAGTAGATTATAAATTAAATTACCCTTATATAGTTAAAAATAGTCTTTTTATTATAAACTAAGCCCCCCCTAACTAAGGGACCTAACTTATAATTAGAACTTTAACTATTAATTCTAAATAGTTATAAAAGTTATATAATAATAAAATTTATATAGGAGTATTATATTAATAACGTTTATTTATTATTCTTATTATTATATACTTCTTATATTCTCTAATTATTAAATATAGCTATTTTTAGTCTTATTAAAACTAATTATAAAAAGGAGCTTAATAAAAAAAATATAATAAATAATTCTATTATTATTAAAAAGTAGTACTTTTTAGCTTATTATATTATAGCTCGTTTACTTAGTTTAATAAGGGATAATATATAAAGTAATTAGAAAGTAACTAGCTTATAACTATTTAATATAACTATACTTCTTAGTAATTTTATAATATTATTTAGCCTAGTTATATTATTAAACGATATTATTAATACTAAGTAAATAATTATTAATATTATTAAAGTCGTTAATTAAACCTCTATAGCGTTTATTATTAACTAGTTAACTTTTAAAAAAACTAGCGATTTTTATAAATAACTAAAGCTATTTATAGAGCTTAATCTTAATTATAATATTTAACGTCTATTTTTTTATAAAATTAAAAAAGCTTTTAATAAAAAGTCCTTTTTATTAACCTTATTTTAATAATAAGTTCGAGTTTTAAAAGCTAAAGTTAAGTATATAGTTCTTAAAAAAAAGAAAAGTATTTAAATAGACTTAAATACTAAGTTTATTAATATTAGGGATATAAAGAGGGCTTAAGAAAACGTTAGTAAGCGTTTAATTAGTCTTAGTTAAATTATAGAGGTTAAATTATTTAATAAGGGTAGTAATTATATTATAATAGTAGTAGAAGGTAGTTAATTAATTAACTATAGTTAGTAGCGATGTTCTTGGACCTATTTTTGATAGGGTGGCCGAATGGGGGTGTTCCGACTTAACTCACAAGTGCATGTCAAGACTTAGAAGAGGAAATGGGATTCACCAATCTGATGATTGGAATACCTGTCTGATGCATGAACCAAATTCCTTCGCAATGCATTGTCAGACATATTAATTGCCTCTAAGCCGTTCGCCCTTATCTCCCTATTCTCCTGCCTAGAGTATTTTCCAATTCTCAACATCCAGAGCTGCAAGGTCACCACCACACAATGTCGCATGATGATTGTAATGAACAACTTCGACTCCTAAATCCTCAAGTTGTCCGAAGAAAGGGGATGGAGCTCGACGGTTGCAAGCGATGTGCAGGGTTCGGAATTCCGGAAGATCACCACGTCGTATCCTCGTTATCAATCTCTCCATTGTGTGGTACTCACGTCGAATCGTGTGATCCATCGGATTTCTAATGGCCCAGTTGCACCCTGGCAAAAATAACGTACGCAGTGAAATCGGCAATGAATCGAAAAACGCCCCTGTTCGGACGGCCTCGCGTGGAAAGGGCGTGGAATGGTCGCGACAGAGGGCGCGGTTGAAATCTAATCGCAAAGTATCCAGACGGGTGAGTTGTTGCAACAAATCCAGGCCGTCCCACTCCCACGATGGATGCTCAATAGGCATAGTACCTATATCAATGCTCAGTCGTAGCCGTTTGAGAGTAGGTGCGAAAGGCTGTAATGATTCTAGCAAACTAGCTATCCGGCTGGGGTGCTGCGGCATGATAATCTGAATCTCTTCCAGAATTCTGCAGACTCTGCAAATCGACTTATAGTGGTCCACAAACGATTGTGTGCTACGCGGGCTTCCATCAATCTTTAGACTTGTAAGGTTTGCGAACAGATTATCAAGACTGAGGCCTAGAGGAGACTTGATTGGAATGAAGTCGAAGAGAGCGAGAGAGGTCAGGTTTGGCGCGAGTTGAAGCGCGCACGAGTATTCAATGGTGTCGTGGAGGAACTCCCGCCCTCCTCCTCCTGGAGAATCCGGTTTGCCAAGGGTCAAGTGTACTAGATTTTTGAATCGGGTGCGTGGGTTTTGTGGCGATGTAACTGTTGATAAGCTCTCAGCAACCACGAGGTTCTTTAAAACTTCACCCGACCATTGTACTGGCAGCTTTACGTGCTTCGCCCGAGTCGTGTGTGCCAGCAACATAGTCGCCAAGAATGACTGGACTTCGTTGCCTGTGACAATCCACTCTGGCAGATTCGTCGTATCCTCATCGCGGGGAAACTCAACTCCAAGCTGTTTGCTTCCTTTTTTCAATAGCATCGTCGCTTCTTGATATCCGCGCAGGGTCTCATAAGAGAAGCTGTCTAGACAAACAGATTCCACAAGTTCTCCAAGGTCAGGGCACTCAACGAGAGACCTGACAAACAGCGGTAAAGTTTTCGTCGCCCTATAGTGTCGGAACAGAAACATCTGGCCAACTGCCCGCCATGCTGGGCCAACGAGACAGAAAGTCCAAAGATTTCTCCGGGCGATCAATTCCAGACCCTTCTGCCATTCTGCTAGGTCTGAAGATTCATAGCCGGATTCGAGATGAGGAGCTATTCGAAGTAGAATCTCAACGGGTAAGTGTAAGCTTTTATGTCCGGTTCGAGCGCCCAACATGCCACTTGTATGACTAAATTCGTGGGACATATATGCTTCTGTTGGTCCGGGTGTGGCAAAGTTCTCAAGTCCACTGTGCTTTCCAAAGCTAGGGGACAAAAAAGTGTGCTTGGTAGTTCAAGCTGGGAAGAGTTCCTTGGACACTTGTCGTTGAATTTTTGCAGGAAGAAAGTGCTTGCCGTGGATTATTGAAGAAAACAAGGCAGACGGTGGCCAAGCAATACCAATATCGTGTCGTATCTCCGTTATCCAACAGACACAGGGGGTGTGGGGGCGGTAGGGGGTCCATTCATCATCATTTCATGACTTTGACTGTGACATCTTACATTTCATGATACCTTGCGGTCAACTAAATGGAGACAAAGATGTCCCTTACACACATCACTGCCATGGGCGAGTGAATTATTCCGAGCAGAGGTTTACGACCGCTGTCATTCAATTTTTCTATTCTCTTCTGGAGTTGATCTGTCAATAGTCTCACAGCAATCAGGAGTAAATGAGTTTTCCGACATCTTATCTGAATCAAAGGATGTAGGCTTTCCGCCACCATCACTAGGAAAAGGTAGAAGTAACTAGTCAAAACTGAGGTAGCCTATGTCAACCAAGCCAAAGTCTCATTCAAGCTATTCGTGCATCCAAGACTGCGTATCTAGCAAGTGAACAGGCTTGGGCCGGGAATCGTGTAGGACTCAACCGGGGGCCAATCTAGAAACGTCCTGGTCAGCTAAAATGTGCTTCATGGATGCCAAAGGGAAAATTCTGGAAGACGTACAGATATTGATCGTAACTCCAGGGTCGGTACCCTGTAGATAATGAGTAGTTAGTAGTCATACTCGAGAGTTGAGAGATTCAATATTTAGAAGCACAACTGCTAACCTTGTACGCTCCAGGCAAGCTAACAGTCGAGGGAGTCTTGGTGCCAGTGCCTCCAACAACGTTGATCTGAGCACATTCCATGTAGAACTGGGCACCCGGGTAGCTGCCAGCACCGTGCAGGGCAATCATTTCCGCGCGAAGGAGATACTGGCCAGGAGTGATACACTCTGGAATCTTGATGCTGTGGCGTCCCTGGCCGTTGATGACCTTTTCGGTTCCCCAAACGCCACCGCTGTAGCCGTCCTGCTGAATCTTGAACCAGCCATCTCCGACGCCCGAATCGGTAGTAGCGTCGCTGACCTTCTTCAGATACGCGATGGTCGGGCCCTTGTGACTGCTGTCCATGACATCCGCGGGCGCAGAGCCGGTAGAGCTGAGCATGTAACGCCAGATAGCGGTAACGTTCTGCCCGGCCTGAACGGTGATGACCTTGGAAGTGGGCGTCGTGGGGTTGGGGGCGCCGTTGCACGCGAGAGAGCTGGAGGTAACATCTTCGATAGGGCCATTGTAGGAGGGAACGCGAACGCCGTTGCCAACGCCCTGGTTCGTGCCGCCCACCTCGAGGGACGAGAAAATGGTGTGGGCACTGGCCATACTGGCCGTCAGAAGAGGAATAAGAACCTTCATTGCAGGTTTGGGTTAGGCGTTTCTTGGTCAGAGAATGGCTGGATGAAAGAATGAATATGTGCTCAAACGCGCTCGGCTTGATTAGGGCAGTGGTCAAGTAGAGATGAAGCAACGAACTCGAGGGGTATATATAGGAGTTCCTTCCCTTCATTGATCCATCAAATGCTGACATCGCGAGTGTTCTTTTCTTCTCGGAGGGTTTCCCGTTCAAGGCGAGTTAGACCAGCTGACAAGAAGCCAAGACTGCCACGCCGGCGACACACCGGCCGTGATGTTGCTATATTACGACAAATAGGCGAATCGTCTGGCTTTATGAGGTCGGGAGGATCATCAGCCAGGGCTCCGGGTGGATCGACGGAGGATGATGGTCCGGATTACACAGCGATGTTGGTCGGAACCGGTACCGAGATTCCCGTTCGCCGTGACCCAAGGCTCTGGGCGTTCATTTAATTGAGGTACTCTAATTCGTGTTTCTCTAGTCGTCCTTCTCTGCAAGTGACATGTCTTCACCTGGCTCCCGGCTCTGCGTCTCTTTATGCATGCGAAGATCGTCTGAGAGGACGGTGTCAACAGTCAACTGCCTAAATCAGCAGGGCATGCGCAGCGATTGATTACCCTGTAGCATCGATATTTCCTACCCAACCCGACGACTGAATGATACATGTGATAGGCAGATTTTGAGACGTCGACAGACTCTACATGCTCTTCCAAAATGCCGCGTTTGCGACGCGAATCAATAAATGACCTCTAGCTTTACTTCAGACCGGCTCAGCCACCATTAAAATCAAAGCCCCCAGATTATCGGAACAATTTCTGCTCACTTATCCTATAAACTTACATCTCGGCAAGCACCCGCTCCTGCAATTGGCATTTTCAGTTGATTCTCGACATTAAACTCACATTAGACGTCGTGGCAACGAACTACCTATGCATATCTACTCCACAATACCAGGCCTCTTCAGCCTTGCCATATGTGAACAGGGGCTCTCAAGTGTTTAAATTGATGAAAAACATACTTCTGCGGGAGAAGTGTTGTTGTTCGGTTTCCGCGAGGGATGCGCATTGACGTCTCGTCATGCCGTGGTCTTCCATGTCTTTGAATAATGATCATGTTGAGTCGACAATTGAGAGAAAAGCAAGTTCATTGTCAGAATGAGGGTAAAGGTGGACAATAAGAAACACGAGCGTTGGGCGTCAAACCTATGGAGCTTCGAGAGGGCAGACAGGATGAGGAAGTCGTCTGTAGCCGCATTGAGAAGCAAAAAGAAAAAGCTACCTTGCCATGCACTATTTAATACTACTGCGGTTGCAGAGTCGATGCGACTTGTGTTGTTTGCATGCATAAGATCAACTTTACCCAGTAAAGGTATCCGCGCAGATCCGACTCGATTAAAGAACGCTACAGTCGCCCGAAGTCATAAGTTTTAGAGGTTGCTTAGGTCATCTTTAAGGGCCCAGATTGATCTTGCTGGAATGCAAAAACGGTCGTCCGATGCCTCACTAGGGTAAGCCACAAGAAAAATCTAGATCAATCAACGTCACCAACTGGAATTTTTCGACTCTTCCTTCCCGGGTGGCTTGCTTAGTAGATCCACTAACTCGCTGGTTCCTGCACTAGACCACGCAAAGAGTCCTCGAAGCCCTGGCAGGGTGGGTATTTTGACTGGGTGATGCGGTGTTAGTACGATCGATGATTACTGCTTTTTTGACAGAAATTCTCGGCCGATCTCCCGGCATCTGTGCCCAGATGGATATGGACTTTTGCTAGCAAAACCAGTCCATGAGATGGCCGCGTTGGCAAACCGATTATTCAATGCATGGCGGCGAACGAGACCTTAACTATTATGTCACCTTTCATGCGATGCCAACAGCTTTGGGTCACGTTACTTCAAGCTTGGCACTAGACATGCGTTACGTAACACCACTTCCCCCTTTTCTTCAGATTGTCGTCTTGGCAAGCCAAGTGAGATTCCCAACTTCCTAACCGTGGACAGTGGAGCACCTTATCATCCAAAGAAGCTTTACCAAGGCGTTGCATCTTGCAGTGCCTAGAAACAACTCTTCCGAGCCTCCGCATCGAGCCTCTTAAGACGGGAAAATGGAGTCTTGATCATGACTGCTTCCATCACCATCATGCCCTCGAGAAGTGACGAGGCAGAACTTCCCAGCTTCACATAGTATGCACACGAAAAGAGCCACGAGTCCTGTGGATACCTGGCAGATTTGCTCCCCGCTTCTCCCCATAAAACCAGGTTCACTCAAGGTGAACCGTTGGACCGTAGAGCCTCACGCGAAAAGAGGAGGTCAATGCCCTCGCAGTCTACCAATCATCCTGCCTTAAACCAAGCAGCCGCTGCCAACGAGAATGGGCTCGCGGCAGTGCAAGCTTTAGTGCCGAGGAGAGTCACGGGAGGATTGTGTAGATCCGACAATCCAGTCCGCGGTGTGCGCGGGACCTCTCACCGGGGGAAAACCGAGCGGGCCTCCGGGACAAAGGTATCCACTGTTTGTGACGTGACGATCGAAATGAATCGGACCTTTAGCCAAACCGAGCGAGCTGAATTACAAAACACAGCGCGGTGTCTTCGACTGTCCGCTCCAAGTCCTTCCAAACTTCCAAGGCTATTCAACAATGGGTTAATTCAACGGTTGTGTCTCAGTTAAGACCGCTACAAAAAGCAAATTGCGGCCCGGTGAGAGGCGTGCCCTAGCTACGTACCTAGTATCAGGTAGGTAGGTAAAGATAGACACCAACGAACACGAGAAACCACATGCAGTTTTCTTTGTGTTCCCCAACAGCTTTAACTGGAGGGTGCCAAATGCACCTCTCGGCGGCATGCCTGCTTTAGTGGCGAGTCGAGTCCTCGAAGCGAGAAGAGAGATAGAGAGAGAGACTGCGAGAGGTCTGGCCTGGGCCGGCCGGACGAGTCTGCGCCCCTTTCCCGAACCCACTTGGGTCGGGTGGAGGGTCGCAGTTTGGCAACCAAGAATTTCGACAAAAACTCCTGATTTGTTTGCCATGCGAACCCACTTACCGCGTGGGAGGTTGCATTGTGCAGTCCCATCGAGAATTTCGATAAAACTCCTGGGTATTTACCATTGCGCCAGTGGTCCATTTGCCTCCGTTTCTCTCTTCCCTTCCCCGTTGCGCGCGTAGTATCTTCTTTGCGAGTTTCCGGCCACCACATTCTTTTGATCAACAACTTTCCCACCCCTTCCACTCTTTTAACTTAGACTTATTCGTAAAGTTTAAGATCAGCAAACATCGATCCAGTTGATTATCATAATCGTTATTCAACGTCCGCTCTTTATACCTAATTTACAGCTATAACTACCTCTGTAAATCTATACCAAGTCCATCATAATGGCCGTCCGAACCGCCGAAGTAGCCGCCCCTGCCGTCACCACCGCACCAACCGGCACTCCCGTGCCCGTCGCGACGGTGGCACTCACGACGACCTTCACGCCGCCCGCAGAATGTACCGAGAACCACTTGACCATGTTGGTCGGCGCCCTCGAGAAGATCTGGATCAACGAGCCCGTACCTCTACCCAACTCGACCCTCTCATCCTGCCACCCCACGCAATGGGTTAACGGCTACTCATCCGCCCTCTCCGCCTCCAGCTCCATCGCACCCTTCATGAGCCCTCTTGTTTGCCCGAGCGGATACAACACAGAGAGCAGCACCTGGTCAAGCGGATACATTGCCTGCTGCGCTTCGTAAGTTCTCCTAGCCCGACGATCTGAGCCAAGAATAGCCAAGGTTATGTCCAAGATGCTAATTCTACCTAACAGCGGCTTCACCTTCGCTGCACCCGCCAAGACCGCCGACGCCGATCGCCCGGCTTACGGCGGTACATGTTACAGCAACTTTGACCTCAGCCAGACCGCCACCGTCACCGTCTACAACCCTGAGGAGCTTTCCACTACCATCGCCTGGGTCGCGACAACAACGCCCGCACAAGCCTACGCCCACCCCATCGACGGTATCGCAGCAGACTACACACCGGGCGCCTCTACCTCAGGCTCATCTGGATCAACAAAGACCAACTCAGCCGGCGTGGCTGTCGAGACGGACGAGAACGCGGCGCCTAGATTGGGAGGCAACTCAAGGGCAGCATTCATAGTTGGATTCTTGCTCGCGAGTGTGATGATGTGGTAGATTCCCCCCAACTCGCTAATTCAGGCTGCCGGTTGTGATCAGCGACTACAACCATTATGTTACGACTTAAGATTCTGCTTCTTCAACTACCGGATTATCGAGGGAAAACGGCACTTCGCCAGGTCATGTCATTTTGCAATATTACGAAAGAATATTCTTTGGGTCTACCTTACCTCTCTAGTAGCCTTTTATACTACATAATTTTCAACCAAGCTCTGCGTAGCTTATCCTCGTCATCGCGTGGGAATATGAGCCAAAATCACCTCGCACCAGCTCGTACACATGCCCTACCCGGGTTTCCTGTGTTTGAATAGGCTGAACATGGAGGAACGTGTCAATGATTTGAAAAGTACGCCGAGTGCAACTAAGTAGGTTTCAACGAGTGCGGTGTCCCACATTCTGCTACGTCAATTCGACCAACTAGTGTTAAGGTACATGTACAGTTGATTCAAGCCTTGAAAATATGGTAGTTCGGTATCCAGATTCAGAAACCTTCAATCTGGCTCAGGCATCGCCCGATTCAAAGCTCGTCTCTTACCGTATCACGATGGTCATCAAGCGCTTCTTTCAGATTCTCATCCGTCCCTGCCATCTTGTGCAAGTCCGCCCATCTTTCATCTTCGTCTTCATCGTCAATCAGAACCGCCAACCTGCTGACGAATTTGGTGAGGGTTTTTCGGTCCGTGTTGAGCCAGGCTGCCTTCGTCAATAAATCAGCATTCATTCTCGCAACGTCAACGAGACACTTAAGCTCTTTGGCGCTAGGAACATAGATAACTTACTTCGGCGTTTTGTATCACGGCCCGCCTGGACTCATACATCTTTTTTGTTTCTTGCGTCACCTTAAAAGTACCCCGAACGCCGAAGATCTTGCACAGCGCCATCCGAGCATGTTCCCGCTCCTCTTCTGTGTCCAACGATGCGTCGAGAAATGGCTTGAACTTGGATGTAACATAGGTAAAATTGGTCGCCTCGACGAAGTTGGCCCATGCCGCCTGCGTCTCGTTGAGGGGCTCCATCTCGTCATGAAACCTGTTGAAAGCTAGCTGCAATTTGTCGCCGGCGTCTTCCCACCCGGCTTCTTGCAATCGAATCTGGAAGTTGCAATGGTGGTAAGTCACAGGTACAAGACGAAATGTATATATACCTTCTATCTGAAGTTGCCGAGTTTCTTTTAGTCGGCATGTGGGATAGACTTACTTCAATCACATCGCGCGTACTAGCATACTTGTATAGGTCCATCCATTGGATGTCCTTCGCTTCTCGCCTCAATACAGTCCCATAAGCTGTATCAAAAACAGCCTTTGCTATTTCAATGTCGCTGAAGGAGTTTGAGAAGGCTGTGCCATTTTCATTGGACATTGAGGACTCGTTCCAAGGCATGTACATGTAAAAAGCCTGGTAAAGGTGGAAGAGAATATTGAACAAAAGGGAGAAGACATGCTTGAAGACAAAGCCACTGGTCCCCATGGTGAAGTTGCGGAGATTCTGTACTAGGATCGAATTCTACCAAGCGACTTTCAATTGGAATAGAAAAGGTAAGGTCAAGAAGCTGATCGAAGGCAGGATTTCAGCGCAAACATGACGGACGTTGTAACACTTAAGTACTTGTTATGAGCAGTGTCAAGCAGAGCAAACCACCTCTTTCCTTCTTGGCTTCTGAGGTTTTGGGGCGTCAAATTGATAGAAACTAGCCCTATTCTCACGCCCACTCGAACCAACAAACGTCCACTTTTCTGCAGCATCCCAGCAAGGCAGCGCCTCTCATGAGGCACATCCGTCAGATACAGTTAGCTCAAGGCCCCCCTGCAATCATCACAGGAAAGATTCACGCCTTGTCATTGGCCCGCACACCTTCGTAGGATTTTCATCCTGGCCTCTTCAGGTACGTAACTGTTAGAAAGGCAAGCGGGAATGATGCGGTTTGTAGGCAGTAGGCTGGAAACGGGCATCTGAAGCCTCACTGGTCGGGCACATAAGTCGCACGCAAGGACGTACCTTAGGCTTAGTGTGACACCTCATGGCTCAAGCAGGCTGTCTGCCATGGACCGCTACCTTGGCGTAAGACTCGGAGACAACCGACAACAGATGGCCCTTTCCAACTTCGGCGAGAGACATTCGATATACGCCACCGGAAAGAGCAGCGGCAAAACGATGTTACTTGGACTCACCTTTCAATTGGGTTCAGCATCGTACATGTAGCGAAGACAAAGATCACTGCATGTACCAAAGCAACACAACGTTGTAGGCTCTCGTCATTCAAGATGGGCGGATAACATGAAGCAGAACTTTGTTCGATTTCCTCATTGGTAGTGAATGCTACTCCCGGTTTTTCAGATCTTCTCCCTTAAGCCTCACCACCTATCATGATACACGTCCCATCAGCGATGTTCTTAATTCGCCAGCATCAAGATATCCGGATGCAGAAGCTGGAGCAATGGACGTGGCTGTGCCTCAGTATGACGCCTCACCACGCTTGGCAGAAATCTCACAAACGGAACTTCGGTTGAATGCCTAGTTCTTACGCCCAGGACGAGTTGCTTGGAAGAACGCATCAACTGACGACATGTCTCGAACGGATGCAATAAAGATGTAAATTCACGGGCCTTCACCTCTCATAGTATGGAGAGCCATATGCTTCAGAGGCTATACTCAGATTGAATTTCCCTTCCCACCTTCACTCTTCATCATGCACTTTCTAGTCAAGTGCAGACAGGATAGTGAGGTAATCTTGGAGTTTCACCCACCAAAGGTGACTCAACACTCGAGGAACCTCGGATTCGTACACCAAGTAAGAGCCGCCTGTGTCATCCCGCAGTTAGAAATATACGGGCCCGGAATCCGGTAGCGCAACGCTGTGACCCGGCCCGGGTCAGAGGCTCCTGCGTCGACTACACTAACCCCCACGTCGAATGCGGGGAAACTTGGAGCCTAACCGTGCACAGATTTTGCGGGGAGCAAATGGGCAGGCCTCAAATGAGGTCAGCGGTGAGTAGTGCAGACATATCCTTCCTCCACCCCGAACCTGAAGCAGGCTTTTGTATGGAGTATCACTTTCACGCTTAACGCGACTCGCTGGTTCAGAAAGAATCCGTTACCGCCAACAACAAGATAGATCTCTTCTATCGCTTTCATGTCGGTAGAAGACTCCTCGCCATGCTCCCCGCGTGCCAACTCCACCACACGACCACGCAAGATTTGGACCCCTGACGAAGATGTGACATTAAAGACGCTCGTTACTCGCTACGGAGACGCACGAGGTCCCCAGGGGCATTGGAAAGATATTGCCGCTGCACTTCAAGACCGCACTGCCAAGGTTACACCCACTCCACCTTCCAGAGGCAAAATGGCAATGAGGGCTGACAGACCACAAGGACTGTCGGAAGCGATGGTTTCATTCTCTTGATCCGTCCATCAAAAAGGGTCGGTGGACAGCAGAAGAAGATCAGATCCTCTTGTCGGCTTATGCTCGAATGGGCCCTGCATGGCACGACATCGGTATGCTAGAATCCTGTGATACCCATGTGTTATCTCACTCACTGATACCGGTCTCTTTGCTCGCGAAGCCCTCCTGATACCTGGGAGGAAGGATGACCAATGTTCGAAAAGATACATGGACATTTTGAGTCCAAAAGTCAAAGATCGCCTTAGTGGATGGTCGCCACAAGAAGACGAAGTTCTACGAGAAGGTGTTCGGACGCTGGGTCACCGGTGGTCTGCTTTATCGGCAAAGCTGCCAGGTCGGCCGCCTCTCACCTGTCGTAACAGATGGCGAGCACTTTCAAAAACATCCAAAAGGCCTCTAACTACAGGAACACCTTCCCCACGGTCGCCTGCCACAAGGAAGCGTGGCGATGCCAGGGCATCTGATGCACCCGAACCCTCCTTAAACTCGCTCCTAGTAGCAACTGAAGCTGATACCGACATCAGAAACGTCATCGATATCAATGGTATAGTCACATCTATGGTGGAAATGAGCACAGGGCTAGATACGGACGACTTTCGCTTCGTCGGCGATGCAGTGTCTTACAATTCAATCCTACACCAGTCCCAACTCAGCTCAAATCTTCCGTCAAGCTTGGATCTTGGCCACGTATCCGAGCCGCTGCACCAGTCTCTGAGGGAACCCACCTCAAACAGTCACAACAGCACTCCTAAAGAATGGAGATCGAACGAACTTGATACAGAGATACCGCAAACAAATCAGTCTTCTGCAGTGCGCAACTTAGAGACATCATTCTCGGTTCCAAATATCACTTTGGAGACCCCAGCTCTCTCACCAGATCCAATCTGCTCAAGGATATCCCCATCTCAGTACCTCTACGCCTTCTCTGATGGCAACCTGCCAAGTCAGCCGACGGGTCCTTCTATAGATGTAGAACCACCACAACAAGTTGTACACCACCACCATCATTATCACCACCACTACCATCATCATCACCATCATTATCATGAGACGGAAGAGAACTTGAATGGTTCTTTGAGGCAATTAGAGATAGAAGCAGAGACAAGATCTCTTCAGTCTTAAATTCGATTTTTGGGCAGCCATCTCTTGCTGAGAGGGATGCACAACGCGGAGTGTGTCTAGCAATGAAGCATGTGAATATGCGTTATTTCGAATGTAATGTTTCCTTCTAGTAGCCGATTGCAATTCGACTTAATGGATGAACAAAATCGCGTCTAAGTGAATGGGAACGCTTGACAAATCTTGCGTAAAAAGTAATGCAAACAAAGTATGAAACCCATGTTCATTCACACGATATGAGTTCCTTGTCAATTTTTTAAGAATAATTGGGTAAATATGAAGATCACAAAGCTGCGTATTTCGAGGGCTCTTGGGGATTATGGTATGGTTCTTGGCTGCACTATCATAGAGCATCACGCGCCATCCTGCGATGGAGGACCGAGTACCATCCTTTACCTTGAAAACTCCAACCTTAGCTCTACAACTAGAGTATCCAGGTGCGCCATTTTTGTTGCATGCTTTTCTAAAATCGCAATTGTTGATGGCTTTGACGACCCAGAAGTAGTTATCGTAGTGGTTACACTCGGCATATCCGTTGTCGTAAATAAATGGGTCGTTACCACATACGGTAAACGTGGCGTCGCTATTTGGTGTTCCATCAGCGTTGGTGCAGTGACAGTACTTGTACGTATCACAAGCTCGACTGGCCAGAGCCAAGGCCAGAACTGAGAAGACGACTGATGGCTTCATGATGCGTGAATATGTGTTACTGGATATGTTAGCTACAAGCACATATGTTTGGGGTATCTTTGTGATCGAGACTGAATTTACCGTTAACTGGGTCTTGTGTGTTATGCTTTTTTTGATGAGCGGTGCTATGTTGAAAAGGGCTCTTCAAGTCTAAAAGGCTTCACAACCACCATGAACTGAGATTTTGGGAACCACATTCTTATACAGTTGACTTGTTGTTGGGACTGGCGTCCGTGGAAAGCGCAGGGTTCTTATCGGTGTGACCGATTCTGCGATGTGGGTGTCACAATCTAATTTGAGTTCCTGTAGTATATTCGTGTTGCGAAACCTCAGCGAGGTGTCCATCACCTTATTTTTCATCTGGCAAAGCCATCCATTAGGGATGAAAATAGACAATAAAACGTCCGTCTAAACAGGAATCGGAAAGATTTGAACTTTAACTCGAAAATGTGCAGTCATCGGAACCCTCTTTCCCGAACTAGCTGGAATAGGCGAAGAATAGAATGCACGGTGACTTCGTCAGTCGATCATGGTTACTATGGGATCCACTATCACTTTCATGCGCTTTTACCTCCTTCTCCAGGAACTAAGAGCAAACAACTCTCTTATCCAAAATTAAAACCAATAAACCATGTGTCGCCCATTCAAACACTTGCAATCGCGGGCTAAGGTGGGCAGATAAATAAGTGCCATACACAGAAACCAGTGGGACAAAATCCAAAAACATACAACACCAGGTATTCGCTGATCGTCACCGACTCAACTACTAATCCGGCCCTCATTGGCTTGTCTATGGGAGAGCGGACGGGATCCCGAATTTTCCAATGGGTGTGGTCGTATGTGCTTGGACAGGAAAGGCAGCCCAGTCATGTTGCGAGTGACTTGAGGTTGGGTGTCGGCTTCTGTGCCTGATGCAGTGTTGGGCTTCACACGCTCATGACCATCGGCGAACGATGTCTCGAGTACCTTGGCCAGATAGAAAGGTCAACTTTGGGGGCGTAGTGAAGTTGGCTCAGTACCCGCGATGTGCAGGGTTAGTTGAGGTTATTATCTTCAGCCGCGGCGTCAGTCACCCCAGCCAGCTTCGTCAAGTTGATTGAGGACATGATGGGTGTCGAGTGATAATGTTTCAAACATAAATCAACTTATGTGGCGTTGAGGTAGCAAGCCCCACACATTAGCACTGCAAAATGACATGGTGACATCTTACACCAAGTTAATACGAAGTTCACGGATGCGTGCATAGCTATCACCTGACCCGTCACGAGTCTCATTGGCACACTATGGGACTCGGGCCATGACGTATCATTGAAGCTGAACAGTGTCGAATACTATGGGCTTACAAATAGCTGAGAATATTGTAGTTATAGCCTAGGCGAAGCTGATCCAAAAGCGGCTGTGTTACGCATGGAATGAAAGAGAATCCTAAACCATCGTGATACGCGACATACCGAAGGAACAGCTGCTAGACATTCACATAGCTATAGAGAAGATGCAACTCTTTTTTCACGATGTTTTACGACCCCTAACCGAAGTTGACTTGTCGAGTGTATTCCGAGATAGTGCAATCTGTAACATAATGATACCTCAAGAGCCAATTATCCATCAAATCAACTGAATGAGCTCAAATTCCACCTGTAAGCCTTTAGCAATCTCCGGGCAAGTATGACAGGCGTTCGACTAGGGACTTCCGATTTGTAGGGGTGTTTGATAGTAAGCAGCAGCTCTGAAATGGCCTCGTCTGCAATGAAGTAAGTGCAGATCCCGTATATAGACCTCGACGAGAACCCGATTAATTCCAACGAGTACTCTAGATCTTCCCATATGATCCGCTTCCGGGGTTTGGAGTTCCCGAAGAGCTTCGTGAAGGTTTCAAACGCAAGCGAGTCGACTTGAATCGAGAGGTAGGATCCGGTTTTGTCTAGTTCAGCAGCATCCTTGTTGCTCTGAATGATATCATAGAGCTTCGTAGGCTCAGTCGGGTCTTTAGCGTTCTCCTTTGCCGAAATTCTGCGGAGCTCAATAGCCTCCTCCCTAGTCTTGGGCGCTTCGATCGGTAGAGGTGTCCAATCCATCTTCCCTTTGGCCTTGGCGTCTTCCTGCTGCTCGCCAAAGTAGGACTCGCAGTCATCCCACATATCACTGTACAGGTCGCTCATCTTAGCACCGGCCTTAGCAACAAGAAATTCGTCGAGACACTTCAAAGCCCCTTGTGTTTTGCCTTGCTCTTTGAGCTTGCTAATGGGGACGGCAAAGTCTCTCAGATCGAGATACTACTTGAGTTCGGTAATTTCAGCTTCAAGTTCCTGGGCCTGGATAATGAACATCTGTTCCTTTTTGCGAGAAGGGGAGGGCATCGAGATAGCCTTGGTCGCATTCTCTGTAAAATTTACGATGATTGCGAGGCTTTCCGGCGAGTCGACCACTTCCTCGGAGAACTTCTCACGTTCGACGGGTATCTTTTGGTACAAATCCCTTAGCTTCTTGAGCCACGATTGTGGCTCAGTACTTCGATCAAACAACGATCCTTGATTTGTTGTACTGGTAGAAATACAAAACCTGGTGGCCGTAAGTATCACCCCAGGTGAGGCCCTAATTCTTTCTATCGTAGATACAGGATGAAACTCGTACAACAGTGATATCCCATGTCATGAGTATGAATCCTACGTGAGATTTAAGTTGATAAATGTCTCGTGGGTATCTAAACCGCCTCACATTTAATCCAAGTCACGTTCCGTTGAGACAATTCATGTTGAACTAAGTACTTTATCATCATTGTGTGATTCAGAACTCAACAACATCCCTGTCGGGCTCACCATAGAGAATATTCCCATCGTGAACCCATTGAAATAGCCAAGATCCACACGAACTTCTGCTTCCAAATGATTTAAGCTCAACTTATTCAATTCTCCGAGTAGTCTCATAATAAAGAACGTCAAATGACATTCCCTGGTCTTTCAGTAGACTGTCCGTGGGATCCTTTTGTTCCAATATTTATATGATGGAATCTCTGATGATCTATGATCCCTCATAAATGATCTCAATATGCTGGACTTGTTCGAGGCCAGAGCGTTTGGAAAACTTCCATGGCCTGTGCCAATGATACTGACTGGTTGCCGTGATCCTACATTCTTTGGTCGGCAGAAAACCCGGTCCTCCCGCTCAGTTGTCATTCGTATATCGAATGGCAAGAAGAAAAGCTCGATCGACCTCTGACTTTCTTCGCATACCTCGAGAGCAGCTTGGAAACGGCCGGAAGTGACAATGCGAAGAATAAACTTGTCGATGGTATGTAAGAACTTTCTGCCTGGAATGATTTGGGCTCCAGCTTTGGGCGAACAGTCATCAAGGCGGACGAATAAGCCTTCAGGCAAGAAACGGAGATGAGAGAAAGCGGGAGCTATCTCGTCGGCCAAGTCTTCCGCAAGTGTTGGGTTAACACGGCCGATCTGAAATGAAGCATTGCATGCTTGGAGCAAGAGTCGTGTTTGTGAATCGGTGAGTGAGACTTGCTGTACTGCGGAAGGCGACAGGTCGCGCGATTGGAGGATAAGTGTTAACCATCTTTTATATGAGTAAGGCGAGTTGGATATTTTTCGCAGATCGGGGGCGTCAATATCGGAGTGGAATGACGTGTTGAATTGTGTTGGGTGTCCTGTAGAGATGTCGGCCTGGACTTGCGCGTAGTCGACGACTTTCTAAACTCACTTCATCACGGCGGATTACGTCGCGACAGGGCGATTTGGCGGGAGATCAGTATTGGGTATCGTTTTTGAGGCGTATTTACAATCTTCTTAGACTAACTTAAAGACTGGTGCACTGCCCTCGAGGATTGTCAAAAACAGCAGAAGAGATGTGTCAGGCCGGAACAAGAAGAATTTGAGACGGAATGGAATGATGTGACAACGGCCATTCGATGATTTATCTTTTTCCGCAAATTTGTTGGAGATAAGGTTCCTATCCACTGCGATGGGAGCAAACAATGATAGCGTATTCCTACAAATGGGCGCTCGACTGTCATCGGAGATACTATGGGGTGCATATCGCGCAAAGAATTTGTTGCCTCGGACAAGTCCTCATCACAAGATTTGTTGTCCACAGACCTCGGTATCGAGAAATTAGCCCGTCTAGTGAATGAGACAGAGGTGAAGATGACTCTCTCTAGCGAGAGTTCTTTGTTTCAGCTCTTTCTGATGATCTGATGAACACATGGGCGATAGACAGTATGAATACTGGTCTTCATGGGTTGCAACCCGTAGCATTATCGGATCGCTATGCTGTCCCCCTTCCTCTTTATTTGTGAGAATTGTAGAAGAAGAATTGTACAAGAGTGTTATGCGAGTCACGTAAGCCAATGTTCTCCAGTTCGGACAGATGGAGTTGCCTAAGTTTTCTATTACTTTACATCACATCTTCAACGTCAAGGGGCGGAAAACATCAGTTTGATAGCTCATCAATGAGGCAACAGTTCAAATTCGGGTTGTGTTCGTGGAAGCACTTGAGGAGCTCTTGACGGCGGAAAAACCTAGGGGGAAACCTGAAGTCACGCGCTGCTCCTGAGTCGCGCCGGAGCAGGGCATGTTCAGGGCATCAACTTGACAAATATTTAGGGGTTGAGTGGTTCCACTCGCTTCTTCGGCGCACCCCTTTACAAACTCTAAAAGCCAGAAACTCTTGGGTTTAGCCCCTGATACTTGAGTAGAATGCCGTTCAAGGTTCGAGAATGCAATCTATATCGAACTTCCTCATACGCCGCAGCCGCTGACGCACCAACTGACCAGAGTTTGTGCGGACTATAATTCGAATTTGGCACGGACTTCTATAAATGCGGTCCAATTTCTCGAATTACTGAACCAGAGAACTTTGATACTTTTCACATTTTCAAGTCGCATTACGTCTCTTCTCAACAGATACTCGACAGCATCATACCCCCGGAAAGCTTAGTTCAAAATGCAATTGCCTACCATTCTCTCGGTGATTCTTTCTATGGCTCTTGTCGGTCAGGCAGCTGCCCAGAAGTCCTACTGCAGAGCCTTTGCCAACAATAACGTAAGCTTATGGGTACCCTGGAAAATGATTCGAACTTTCTAACATTCCCGACAGCTCTCAAACGCTGCGTGCAGAGGCATCGAGGGAGTCTGCACGACGGCTTGTCCGCGTGAGGTAAGTGATTTGCTCACCTGAGAAGATGCACAGTAAAGTTGTCGCGTAATATGTGCTGACATGAAGGAAAGTGCGGAGCTGGTTTTGTGCTTCAGAGTGTGAACGAGGCTGAAGGCAAGTGTGGCTGTTTCTGTAAGAAATAGAGACTCGGGTAGGACCCATAAGATGGATTTGGTTTTCATGGATTCATACGATACAAATACGTAGTACAAGCATAGCAAAAATACATTGTTGAAATTCCCTCCTTCGAAGCCTGTCCCATATCAAGGCGGACCGTCTGATGGCTCTTCCTACAAACTCAGCTCACAACGCCGTGTCATCATATCTCATAGAGAGGCACCAACATCAACCAAAACCTTGACTTGGTTGTCCTTATCCGTAATCAACGCCTTGATACCATGTTCTACAAGATCGTCCAAAGGAATCTTCCTTGTGATCATGGAGGCAGGCTTGAGGGCTCCTAACGACCTATAAGTAAGTAGCGGTTCGTGTAGACGGAAATTCGAGACTCCTTACCTGTTTTCAAGTTCTCAATCACGGCCTGATAATCCTTCTTCTGATATCCAAGTACAGACTTATACGAGCTTTCTCTCCACGTTACCCAATTTGGGTTGAAGGGAATTTCCTTCTCCCAGATCGCAACATTGATGACCGTGCCGCGTGTCTTGACGGCCATGCACGCAGCCTTGACACTATTCCAAGTGTTAGCAAAAGAACTGCAAGAGAAATAGACGGATTACACACCTAGCCGGTACACCTGCGCAGTCAAGTGTGACATCAGCGCCAATGCCACCAGTAATCTTCATCACCTCCTCCATAACATCTTGATTCTTGGGATCAATGATGTGTGCTGCTCCAAACTCCTTTGCGAAATTTTGCCTGGCGGTGGCAATCTCCGCTACCATGATATTCGAAACCCCCTTCGCCTTCAAACACAATACAGCGGCCAGCCCGATCGGACCGCCTCCCATCACCAAAACATTGGACTCTGACGTGACGGTAGTGGCAGAGACGGCATGCCAAGCTACCGAGAGCGGCTCCACCAAGGCGCCCAGCTCGAGAGGAATGCCCTCGGGCAAAGGGAAGACCTGATCCGCGGGCACCGACACCGCCTCGCTCAGGCCGCCACCCCAGCCGCTCAGTCCGATGAATCCGCCTGTGTGGCACGCATTCTCGGCACCGGCCTTGCAAGCAGCACACTTACCGCAGTAAATCGTAGGCTGCACGGCGCAAGGGAGGCCGATTTTGAGATGCTCCTGCTTGACTTCTGAGCCTATCTCCTTGATGATGCCAGAGAATTCATGGCCAAGCGTCACGGGGATCTGGTCGCCTGTGACTGGATGTCTAGAGGCGGGGCAGAAGTTAGGGCCGCCGAGGTATTCATGGAGATCAGTCCCGCAGATACCGACGAATGCCGGGGCAATCTGGGGAAAGGTGAAGTGCGTGTCAGTGTCAAGTCTGAACTCCAAAAGTAATGCTACAGTCCCTCCATCTTCCCCGCGCGGGGTAGATGCCGGGCGGACTATGTACTTAAGAGGATACACTGGGGAAATCTCACTTTGATCTGATTAGGGCCACATGGTGGCTCTGGAACCTGTTCGATCCTGATATCTTCCTTGCCGTAATATCTTGCAGCTCTCATGGTGGCAGGTGTAAGTGTTGCTATCGAGTTTTGTTCGGAAAGAATTATTACTTATGGTAGTCAAAGTGATGGGTGGGAACATGAAGCGGAAGCTTGAAGATGGAGAGTCGCACTTATGTAGTTGGAGGCTGGACGAACGGAAGCCCGGTAAGTGACGACGTACTGTGCTTTCTCCTCTCGTGGCGTTACTTTGTCGTCCCAAAGTTCCCGGTCCCGAAAGTGTGTCGGTATCACTGCGGAAATAATGTCAGTCGGGTCGTCGTATGATCACCAACTGCATTGAGCGCTTCCCACTGCCCCGCACTGTCAGGCCATGTGCTTAGCGGCTGCCATCAGGGATTCTTTCTTGTTTGAGGTCTTGCTGGGAGACTAGGCGCGTCGTGAGGAATACGATATCCGACTGATGCGTGCTTTATGGATGCGTGTCCATATATCATCATAGCTAGCATAAGTTTCCTTATTTGGTTCACCTTACCACCCAATGTGGATCGGGATCCTTGCTGACCATGCCGGCTTTAAAGCCACGCTTGAGGTGCAACAACTTGCGTAAATTTTAACTCAAGCACTGCACGAGACCTTGAATAACTTCAGGACCTCACTTCATCTCTCTGCCTATCAGGCCGATTGTGGCGCCCGCAAGGAACTGTCAAGTCTGGAATTGAAACTACAATCGGGTGCGAGGAGAAATGATTCCAAGTCGACGATTGGCGGACAACAGTCACGATCAGGTGTAAGATCCAGGCTTAAGATCCGTTGTTACCCTGAGGTTCATTATTCTGGATGATGAGTTAGGCACCCTTCAATATTAAATTCCTAGAAACATTCCATCATCATGATAAGTCTTTCCCTTTTACGTCGTCGCTGTGCTCGAAATCAAGGGTATCTTTAGCCGCTCCTGGTCTATCCACTAACGTCGCTGCGTAAGCAACTACTTCAGGTACTTTAGTTATCCAGTCTGCCCTACAAGAACAACCCTCAGGCTCCACCTAACGCCCAAGTGTTTCCGAGCTTGTTTCTGCTAAGGGCGATCTTGGAAATCTCCTTGACTGCGTGCATGCAGAAATCAGTATGTGATTGTGCAGAAATTCCAAGCGATAGACAATGCTGGGGATCAGAACACTTACAGTCTTTCCAGGTCATGGGGTCCTTGGTTTCATCAGCTGACTGCCTCCAGAGCCTCGCCATCCAGCTTGTTACCAACAGGTCCAACTCCTTGTGGTCCATAGGGAGTATGACATCCAACTGGGGCATGCTTAACAATTTCTTTTCCTTGTCTCTCTTTGCGACTGACTCAATAGCGACAACTTCTCCCTTCATGTTTTTCCAGTGGATCTCATCTTGGTGCTTCATCTGGTGCACCGCGCTATCCCCGGCCTTGAAGTGATCTTTTACCTTCCACCCAGAGACGCCGGGCATCAGGTAGACTTCCTTATATGTTCTCTTAGAGCTCATCTGACCCTGAATAACCGTGACATCGTTCAGCTGCATACTGAAGCTTTCGAGTCCCTTGAGTGGGTCCTGTGTGAAGTCGTAGATGTGGTCCAATCTGGTTCTCACTTTGTCGCTGCCAGCTTCTGAAGAGACTCTGTAAACCACTTTCTGAACTCCATACACCAATGACTTTGCGTCAGTCACAACGTTGCTCAGCTCATAGAGCGCGCGAGGTGGTGAGGTATGGGCGAAGATTGTCGTTTTATCCAGGAACAAGGTTGGTGTTTCTCCACAGCTGAGCTGTGCCCTTGAGTCGCTGACGGTATTGTCATAAGTTGGCGGTTCCACGTCAACATCAAGCATGGAGGGTTTTGCTGTCATTTTGAGCGATGTGTGTTAGTTGCGATTGCTGATTGGGTTGTTTTGGTTTTCGCTAGTATGGTGCAGTTCCAGCTGTTACTGAGAAACGAACTTAAGAGGTGAATGCTGTGTAGTCAAAGACTCCGTGTTGGGCGTGCCTCGGCGTGGGGTGTATCACCCTCAAATAAAGCACTCATGCGCTCCTCCTTTCTCGCCGCTGCAAGCGATTGTAACATATTCGCCAACGTAAGGAACAACCATAAGTGGCTGAGCAGAGCTCGGAATGAGGCCACGCCCAGCTCAGGTGTTGTCACACGCTGCAGCCAAGGAAAACGGTGCGCCCTGTGATAAGGGGTCTTGTTCTGGAAGCTGACTAGGCACCAAAATTCGGGCTCTAAAATGGGCCATGATTTACAGGCCTTTTAGGTCATTGGCGGTGTCGTCGCGAAGGATGTGCAACCTTGTCTCGGAGAAGCCCTGATGGAGTCGGTTAGTAAGGCAGAGCGGCACAGCCACTGCTGCTGCGGTGCCGTGTGCTCCGACTAAACGCTTGGGAGAGATTATGTTCGGTTCCGAGGACGGATATGTTACGTCGCATGCCTTGCATTGTGGTGTAGGTAGCTGAATGTTTCCTCTTGTCAGAAGGCAATGTTTCCCTTCAATGAGGGACCTGAAATGTTGGATCGCATCCCTGTGCAGATCTCAACTGTAAAGCCGCCGGAAGGGCTTGGATCTTCACCGGCGCGAAGAGAGGCTGCCCCTTCACGCAACGACGTATAGGTAGCTCATGAGCTTCACCAAAGTCATGAAGATGCATGCCCTGTATATATCGTATCACTCATTTTCCGTGAAAACTCCCTTCGCCTAGACTTTCAGAGTCCATTTAAGTTGATTGCGTGGTACGGAGGATGAATGGAGGAGACAAGTCTTGTGCCTAGGTGATCCTCTGAGCGCATTACATAAGACATCTCTCCGCTCTGACAGTGGCTGTTGCTTGGACTGATGGAGCATGAGGACCCAGGAGGACATCCAAATATACATCTCCTGAGGAGCTCCCCAAAACGATCAGGTGTGAACATGCCATATGACATGTAAATTGTGGTAAACTGCTGGCTCACCCGTTCTCAATCTACGTGACCGTTTTCATCGGGGGTCTCTCGCTAGCTATTCCGCCTCTGGGGGAAGCATGGGCCATCTATGAAAGAAGCGTGACGAAAGACGACGAAAATGTACACCTGCATCCTTTGTTGAATTCTGACCTCATCAACTTCGCTATCCCCAGACCGTTCAACCACAAGTATCAAATGCTACAGAAAATCATCACCAAGTCGCCGCTGAGATTGCCCACTCCGACAACAAGACGCGTGTCGGCCGCGTCGGGTAGAACAAACGCGCTCAATCTCTCAACGCGTCTCAGTACCGCCTCGCCACACACCGCAACTTCCAAGGCGACCGCTCGCAAAGATACAGTGGAAACGAAATCGCCCGCCAGTGCCAATGCACAGTCGGAAAAGAGGAAGAAGACTATAGCAGAGCAGGATGAGGAGCTGCGATTGAAGCTCGAGGGCATCTCAGGAGACGGCGGCGCATCTGGGGTTGAGTACGAAGGCGGAAAGGCCGAAGGATTGAAAAGAGGTGTCAAAGAAAACATGTTCCGGGTCATATAATCTCACCAAACACTTCCATAGCAGAAAGTCGGAATTCCGGAAAGCTAGCCCCTGGGGTCCATTAGTTTCGCCTCCCTAGCTTCAACTGACCAGCCTGCGGTTCATGCCGGCAGCCGACAAAATGAAGCTGTTAGTGCTTCCGTTGCGATTGAGCAGCCTCATGCATGCGTCTTTGCCTCACTTTACTTTCTTTGGGCAGTCGAAGCAGGTTAAGGTACGATGGAATGAATACCGTCACAAGAAAACTACTCCTATCTTACTATTTGCTAAGGAGCTGTCAATTTGTCGTGTTGTTAATTCATGCATAAGTACTTACCTTGGGGAATTGAACTCCTCGTCACTGGTGGTTTTGTGGATATGTTGTATGTCTGAATGGCTCTCAAGTACTCAAATGCTTTACATTCAATGCTGACACACGAGCGTTGCACAGGATCGCCATAGTTTACATCTTCTCAAAGAGTCTGAATCCACCCGGCCATCTAAATCTTAAACGTAGATGATATCCTTGGCGTGAAATTGTTTCAAAGCCATGAACAGGGTAAAGGGTGCGCCTCCTAGATATCGCTGGGAACAAACAGTTGCCCCTGGAAGATATATCTCGCAGTGCGGACGAAACCCAAAACGCTGAAAGCAGGCAACTTTTCCCCTTGTCCCGCAGCTATGGTTTTAACAGACATTGGGAGATGGCCCGCAGGATGTTGGATTTTGAGAGTGCCACAGGCTAATGTGGCAGGACTCAACAGACGATTGAGGACTGAACCTTCGATCCGGCTAGCAGCAGTCGTACAAACCCCTCCTGTTCCGGCCATACTTGGGTGACAATGATTATCAAGAAACAGGCGCGCTTGAATATGTCCCTCTTCCGAGGTTGGCTTTGAGACCAATGCAACCATCGGAAGCATCGGGGACTGTTCATCAACCTGATTCCAGGCTTTGCATTTGCCAAGCTTCTCAGATATCCGTCCTCTAACTTCTCGGACGCGAGCGATGAGCTCAGAATTGCTGTCAATGGCGCTCACTGTCTCGTTGCCTTGGATGCCGAGGTCTTGCGCAGCGATGAACGCGATAGCATTGCCAACTTCGCAGTACGTAGCTTCGACTGTGCCAAATGTGCATTCGAGTGTATCTATCGGGTTGCCAGTAGGTAGCATTCGTTCAGGTGTTGCTGTCTGCGGCTGGATTCAGCATCGCAACGTTCAAGTTGAATCTGGCTCTACGACCAAACCTACCTGTGAATAGTCCATTAGAATAGGAGCACCGGTCCCGGGACATCCAGATATCGAATAGTCACCCTTCTCTAATGCTCGCCCATTTGAATCATCAATCGGAACATGGGCAATCAAAATTGCGCTTGTCCCAGTGTTGTAGATTTTGACCACTCTCTTGCGATTCTGCCAATTGTCTGTTCTTAAGAGTCCCTCATTGATTGCGAAAGGACCAACACCAGCCGAAATATTCCCACAATTAGCACCGTATGAGACGGTTGCTTCATCGAGACCGACTTGAGCAAATGTGTAGTCAACGTCTGCATCAGGTCTTTCCGAAGGCTGGACGATGGCAACTTTTGAGGTTACGATGCGTCCGCCGCCCATTCCGTCAATTTGGCCGGGATCAGGCGATCCCATGACACGTATGAGAAACTCATCTCTGGCTGTCCCTGATTTGGGAAGGTCCTTTGCATGGAAAAAGAGTGCTTTGCTAGTGCCGCCCCGGATGAACGTGGCGAACACATTAGGAGCTTTCAGGAGTTTTGCAGCAGCCATAGTTTGCGTTGCAGCTCAGGTCAACAATAATGAAGGTCCAGAATGATGGTTTATTGGAGAATCTCCTGAGAATGGCTGAGGCGTGGTGAGAAGTATGGTGTTGTCAACTTTCTTATGCTTAGGTATGTGACTGAAGCAATGGCCCGCACGTAGGATGGATTGTTCCGCGCCTAGTTAGTGCGGCAGCAGCACCGGAAGATACCATAAATTTCACCAGCCGCTGACGACAGAGGCGTCTTCCACCAATTACCTCAACTGTTATCTTGACAACAGTAACGGATGAAGGTCACGGTGTGAGCTGTGCACCTACTTCATTGCGCCATCAGTTCAGGATAAACAACTAATCAAAAGCCTCGGAATTGTTGCAACTTCTTCAGATCCTTAAGTCTTTGGCATTACTGTGCTCAATAGAATACGATAAGACTGTCACATGATCATCGTCCAAGAAAGCAAGTAGGTGACAGGTAGGATAATTAGAGCAAGCATCAAGGCAAGCTACGAAAGGTCCAGAATGGTTCGGCTCAATTATGCCACTGGAGTTCTTGTAAACCTATACAACGCATCGGTCTTCCCAACAAGATTCTCCACTGGTTCTGGACCTACCCCTAGAATCTGAACAAAGAAAAGTCACAGTCTTTGATGATGAGCAATGTTTCCCTACTTCTACTGGCTCCGAATCCCGAAGGTAATTGATGAGTGGCATGCTTTCTTGTACAAGGCTGTGAAAGTCCGAAAGATCCAATCCGATAGGTAGGTCGTTCGTACAATTACGGGGTTTCAGCAACACGTGAACGGAGCCGAGGTCAAGGGGCGCACTTCAGATGGAAGTCAAACCTGGGGGATCTCCGCACAAGCCTCCACGGCCCTGGCGGTTAATAATAAGCTCAACGCCATAAACGTCGTACTGCCTTGCCCGTCTTGATTCCTCTCCTCTACTCGACACCAAAGCCCAAAAGACGGTGCAAAAGTAGCATAATGGAGTCTGGATCTGGATCTCTGCGTCAAAGGTCCGCGGCGCGGATCGCCGCACTAAGAGGCCAATTAGTGACGGGAACGGTGCCGAGTAGGAATGACACCCGAACACCAAATACAACGACAACGAACCAAAGTCAGAATCCCGACAAAGATGGCTACCCAGCGAAAATTCCTCTTACGTACTATCCGCTCGAAACACAAAAAGCTTTCACTTACAATGAGAACCGGATGAAGAGCAAGCTATACGCGAAATACTGCAACAAAGATCTCTACCTCTACGCCGACATTCCGCAGTATATCCGCGAGCCAATGCCAGTAGAGGGCATTCTCCCAATCACAGAATCGCGCCGCCTGCTGGAACCGGGCTACCACGCTCACGAGAATGGATGGCGTTCCCTCCCCGACGGGACAGCGTACGTCACGTCACGGACTCGTTTCCCTGGATCGACAGGAGACATGGTCCGCTGGTGGTTCTGGTGGCACAGCGTTGAGCCCGAGCGCTATGCCCTGTGGTTTCCGTACGACCACCTGGCCGCGCGATCGACTTACGCGGACCGGCTACATCGCACTGACCTCTCTCACACGCAAAAATGGCTCGGCTCCACGCACCGTGTAACGGAGTTTATCGGTGCAACCAAGATGACCGTGAATATCCACTTTGTCGACCCGGCGCAGTACGGCCTGCCGTGGGAGGAGCTCAAAGCTGCGGGTTACGAGGCCGCTGTTTGTGCGGAATTGCGCGATGGCCTGGTTTCAAACCTCAAAATTGGGGATTTCCTTCACCTCTGGCGCAAGACTGAGGATGGTCTCGAACTGCGAAGTCGGTATTGGCTTGGTGGGGGCATTCACTACAAAGTGATGGGTATGAAGGTTGGGATCGACTACCTTGCTGGCGCGCTGGGTTTCAAGCATCGCATGGCTGGAGACAACATTGCCTATGAGCATTTCATTCATGATCAGACCGAGTTCACTAATTTGGCTTCTTTCCTGCCAAGTTTGTACGCAGATTATATGGACGGGAAGCTTTGAGCAGGATATACCATGTAATGCTGCCGGTGAATGAGGTTTTAGTCTTCTACTCCCCAGAGTGATATCAAAAGTCGAATAAAAGAGATACTGTGCCTTAGTGCCGGGGCTGGTAAGTCACTATAGTCATAATTAGAGCGATCTAGTTTGGTCTGTTTAATACCATCGTTCAAAATATCAGAGAAACCCAACCAGTAAATGAGCCCACGTTCTCAGGCATTCGATTCGTGGTAACCTTTCAGGACTATTATCAACTCTGCATGCGGGACATGAGGAAAAGGGTTAGTAGGATTGATGCACGGCTTCGGGGCAAATCTTTGATTTTCAGATGAATAATGATACCATTGTTGGGGACGGTAGACATAGTCGGTGTGTAGTTCTGTAGTAACCATTGCTTATTGGTGTGCTAAGCTAAACGTAATCCGAACTCACAATCTTTGATGAACCTCGAGCATATTTATGTGATATCTCACAGCCTAAAAACTATAGAACAGGTCCATCAAGTATATTAGTATTAACGGCTAGCCTTGTGATGCTAATGCAGTGCCGCGAGCAACTTGGCCAGGATTTGAAGTCATTGCGCAGTGCGATCGTATTGTCGCTTACACGCGTCCGTCTTTCGGATCCTCTGTGTCCAGGCTCATTATGCCGATGTCTTTCCAAGACTTCTACCGCGTCTTAGATTTTTTTACAGCAGCAAGCTGATACGGGTGGTCGTCTGGGTGATGACTCTGCATGGGATTGTGAACGCTTCAGATACCGGCTTCGTCAGATCATCATACCTTACTCAGTCAGGTACCCACTGTATTCTCCCGCTGCAGTTGATCTATGCGAAAACTTCTCAGGCCATTATGAATCTTGCGTCGTGGATGTTTCTCTCGAAACATCGCTAACAGAAAAGCGAACGGTGCTCGACATTGAAGTAGTCTTACGTGGTCGTGTGGTCGGATCATCTACCCCCTGATAGCGATGTCGATCGTGGACCTTCACATCTTGACAGAGGAGGAGGTATGAGCTATATAAACTGCTCTCGAGGTTGCATTCAACCCTACAATCTCAACAAAAATAACTACAATAACCCGACCTGCGCAATACGGGTCTGGCACATCTCTCAGTCAGTTGTGCATAACAGCCATCCTTGCCCCGTCCCCCCACATTCCGGGCCGTCGCGAATATCACAAATTCCCGCTGTCGTCTGCATCTGTTGGCCCCCTACACTAGACCTGCAGCCAATCGGGTCGCTGTGAAACCAAGCATCGTCACCAGGAGCTAGGATTCGAGACCCCAGAGGATCGTCAGGGCCTCCCCACCGGCCATGGAATAAACGCGTACGCATATCAGAAACAAACTAGAGTAGGGATACTGTCAATCTATTTGACTTCCTTGATCGGTGAAGGGTCAATTTGCCAAGCCACTGTATAAGACGCGCATGCAGTCCAACCTAGGAAGCTGTCAAGAGCAACAGCATCTGTCGCTTCTACCTCCTTGACTACTCCTTCGTCTACTATGTTTTCCAGCTTCCTTAAGTCGGTGCTCTTAGCATCAGGTTTAATGCCAGCTACGAACGCCCTGAACCATCAACTAATAGTCGGAACGTTCGGTACACCTTACCTGTACACCTTGGAATTTGAGGATGCTGCCCGCACGCTAACTTTAGCTGCCAACACGTCTGTAAACGTGAGCAGCTCATGGATCTCTTTAAGCGTTAGTAATCCAGACCCTTTCTACTAGTCAGTGACTCACGAACGGAATTAGCATGACAAGAAGGTCATCTATGGAAATGCTTTCGAAGACACAGGTAGTAGCGTCTACGTCAGCTATCCCCTCACCGATGATCTTCAGATCTCTCCCGGTAATATTGTGACATCCCAGGGAGCGTGCAAGCAACTCTCAATTTTCGTCAGGCCATCCCCCGTCTCCCCATATGCAGTCTATGGTCAACCATTTGGTGCTTGTGGAACCGTCATGTCGGTAGACTCGGATGGTCTTCTCGTTGAGTCGATTCAGGAGTACAACTACTCCTCTTCCTCTGGAGTTCATGGTACTGCTTTCGATCCAGCAGGAGCATTCATGTACTCACTTGATGACACGGGGAACGCCATTTGGGTACACTCTGTTGACAACACCACGGGAGAGTTGACGTATGTTGCCAATGTTACTGCTCCTGTTGAAGGCGCCGATCCTCGGCATGGCACTGTCCACCCCACTGGCAACTATCTTTACGTCGTTCACGAGGGGACGAATGAGGTCGGAGTTTACAAAATCGACACTAGCACGGGTATTCCAGCATACGCTGATATCTCATACCCTCTAATTCCTGACGGTGAGTCTGACTACAGCTTCCTGCATCCTTGAGGAGCTTCATGTTGCTAACAGTCTACTAATCAAGGTGCAAATGATACCGAGTACTGGTCGGATGAGGTTGCTCTGTCGTACAGCGCAAAATATCTCTGGGCTACCTCACGAGCACGCAATGCCAACAGCACCGGGTACATTTCAATCCTGGCTCTCAACGACGACGGATCTGTAAACAAGCAAAACTTCCTGACTCCCACGACCTCCAGCGGTGGAAGCGCAAATGCTGTCACCCCGAGCGATTTCGGCGATCAGTTTGTTGCTATCACTGATAGCTCTGCCGGCTTCGTGGAGATCTGGGAAATGGGCGATGATGGTGCCTCTGCCGATGTTGTGGCTCACTTGGACCTTAACGACGGAGGTTGCTGCGCAAATGTCGTTTGGCTCCCTTGAAGAACTGATGAGGGGCGCTGGTCATGAGAGGCTTCATAATCTTACAGGTTAAACTTTCTAGTCTAGCCTATGTAGATCCTTGTACGAGCTTGCTCGGCTTTGTCAATTGCGAGGCCATAAACTCGATTTACCACGGCAAATGAGTTCCATCATGATTCTGAAAAGTTCCGCTCACATCCCTCGACGCGGTATCAACCCTTTGCACAAGATCTGAAACGCTTTGCTCCACAGTCATGGCTCCGAGATCTTCAAGCTTCAAATCTGTACCGTCGGTTACGGATTTCACTATGTCCGTGGCGACGGTGCCGGGATGCAAGAGGAAGCTCGTGAGCCACATCTCCTCGAAATGCAATCTCCGAATGAACCAATTCATCGCAGCTTTGCTGGCTCCGTAAGGGCTCAATGCCGGCGGTAAACTCTCCAGGGACTCCATGCCGGAGATCGTACCAAGAATGGAGGTAACGGCTACGAAGACCGGACGACCAGTCTTACTAGCTCTGAGTAGCGGAGCTGTTGCCTGGAACAACAAGAGAGGTCCGATCGTGTTGACAGCAAGGTGATCTCTGATTGCAAAAGACGAAGTTTTGATGACAGGGCCACTCGAATGGGCAATACCGGCATTCGCGATAACGACGTCTAAAGCGGTGATGCTATGATCCCGCTGTAGTATCGAAACGGCTTTCGCGGGGTCGGTTTCGACGGAAGAGTCGATCTTGACGATGATGATTTTGGGGCCTCCGCCCTTTGGCAGGTCTAGTAGAGCTTTAGCAGGCCCTTTTGAAGGATCTCGGACTGTAGCTTCCACTTGTTGAGGATGGTCTCAACAAGAGGCTAGCGACAAGTCCTAAGCCAATGCCGCGACCAGCACCGGTGACTAAGAATGTGGTACGGCTCATATTGGTTAGAAATCCGATGTTGGGAATTTGAATGATGAATTGATGTGATGTTAGTGAAGTATATGAATGGCCGTGGTGCTCATTTATTTAAATATGCGGAGGGCCTAATGCTGCTGTCCATATAAAACTAGTCTTTGCGGGCCCGCTTCCAGTTACTGTCACGAAAATGCTGCTTCAAGATGTCCGACACGGACTCATAAAATCTCCGATCAAACAGGCGATTACAGTATACTCTAAATTCAATATGAATCGAAGACATGGTGAAACCCAGTCAGTTCGGACTAATCAAGCAACAATGGTGGCATATTCGATTTGAGCCAGAAGCGTGACTTGCAGCCATGAAGCGCCCGTGCGATATGAGTGCAATTCCATCCACATATGATTCATGTCAATTTCACCCCTACATGAGCCCTCATCCAGGAAGTCCACCGTTGGGTATTCTATCTCTCCGAACTGACACAGTGTTGAAGACTGGGTTCTACAGTTGACTGCAGTGATATACAATCACTGATCAATATACCTTCTTTAAGTTGATTGGACCTTTCTCTGTAGGCCATTGTTTGACCATCCCTAGTCAGCCGTCGGGCAAATTGTTTCCCCGCTCGTTCGTCCGTCAAGGCGGCAACCTTTTTCGAAAATATGAAGGGTGTCGCCCTTGAATCATGACTTCACGTACTGGGCTTCACTTTCCTTAGGTCTATAACGCGCGCCTATCACGCATCACGAAAGGGACCCTTGTGCCTCAAAGTTTGAGCTCTTTTTGATTCTTGGTGTATTAGTCATCAAGAAGATAGACGCTTCGTAACTCAATATAAGAGCTGTTGCGAATCGACTGAGACTTAATTCCGCCGAGTTGCCAAGCCATCACTTTCGCTCCAAGTCACGCGCGTTCATCAAAGCGAGTACAGATCGTCTCCGAGAGAGAGATACATATGCATGTTATATCTTTCAACTGCCTATCTAAGGTTTTAGTCGCTCGCCAACAGTGCATCGTTGCATACCTTGATGACCTGGATAGCAAGCTTACGTCTTTTCAAGAACGATACCGAGGGGTTAGCTTCGCTGACATCAGGCATCAAGTCGCAATCACAAGAGAGACTTTTTAATAAGTGCTGTCATCATATAGGTCTCTGAGGCCGCTGAATTTGCTTTGTCGGATCTCGGCAATGAAAGCATACCACTACGGTTGCGCAAGCTACTTTAATAAGGCCCTTTTTAGGTAATCGGAGAGGACTGTCAACTTCAAGCTTTGAAGTAGGGACTTCGCAGCCATGAAAACCAGGAAATTACGGTCGAGCCATCAGTATCATTCGTAATTATCTACGCTCAGTAAGTTACCTACTCCCCCTTCACCCAGCCCTCTTTCTCATTCTGCTCCTTGCTACGTCGACTCCATTCTGGGGCTACATCGATACCATCCTCCTCTTCCTTGTCGCCCTGTTCCTTGGTTTTATGAACCGTTGTTGACTTGTGCTCAGCTGGTGAGTAAACCGTGTACAAGATTAATGGTGTCGGCCCCTTGTTCAAGAATTGATGCTTGGTTCCTGCCGGTACAATTACCATATCGCCGGCTTTGACTTCTTGCTCCGTGCCGGCAACCTGCGCGAGACCCTTGCCCGATGTGAAGGTAAGGATTTGATCGACGGTATGAACCTAAGGCTTTGTAAGTCAAATTCATCGCAGAAATGGGGGTCAAACTTGTACCTCTTCGCCAATATCACCATCGACAGGTACAGTCATCAGGACTAGCTGGGAGTACAAGCCTGTCCAAAGAACACGGCGAAACTCTCCAGACTCGGACGGCAAGGCCGCAGTCATATCGGGGAAATACTGCATTTCCTTCTTGGGAGGATCACTGGACGGGGTTGGGAAGGTAGACATTTTGGTAGTCGAGAAAGCTTTCTTAGCTTGGACTGGTTTTGATGTGTGGGGGGGAATAGATAAACTGCTGCAGAGAGGGCGTAGAGCGCGATAGAGCTTGGAAGAAAACATCTCTGATATTTGTACTTGTCGCGTAGAAGGATCATTATTCCGCTTCCCAATAGGAAACCTTGGATAAAAATGCAGGGCTGTCAGGGATTAATATGATGATGATACTATGATTCTTCGGGGATTGATACGTCATCGATCAACCAGACTCCGTAGCCACCCAAACCCCGTCAGTCCCCCGAATCAATGAGCACATGTAACTCACAAGGGTGCGTAAGCCACGTAGATTGAACCTTACTCGTCCAAACAATCATGGTGGCATACTTTCAAGTTGATCAAGGTGGTGACGTGTGCGGTACCTTCGATCGTTTGTCAACAACAGCCGGAAGTACGCCGGGGTAGGCCCACTTCTCCGGGGAAGCGCCGGGGGCCCGGAGGTCGCCGGAGCCAGCCCACGGCTTGCGCTACCGTCACTGCTTTATGGCATATTCGAACCTTTCGTTACATTATTGAACCAAATGCATAGGTGGTTCCTTCAAGTGCTCAAACACCTGGACAATTGTGAAGGCATCTTGTCGTTTCACTGATGAAGACAACAGTCTGCAGCGTCGTTGGGAGTGCGGAACATCATCCCAAGTTGCTCCATCGAATCGATGATAATCAACACACTGGCTGCTACCAACTCCTCAATCGTCACACTCATTTCCGTTGACTCGTCCAGTCATTCTCGTAGATCTATTCAACTCAGTTACATCAAGCCTTAAACGTCAAATGCATGAATTCATGCTCGTCATGCTAGACTTAGTCCTACGAGGGGGCTGCGGGGACCAGCGACCTTCAGTGGTCTAGACCCAGCCCCAGTAGTTCTTCGAGGCTTTCCCTGACGCCCACGCTGTACACAAATGCACCTACATCATGCGCCACAGCCGGAGTCGACTCTCCATCCTCGCGGCGCGTCCCGGTCAAGATTTGGGACAGAAGACTCCTCGATATTCTCAGTGATAGTTACTGCTCCAGCGGCGCTTCTTATTTCGATTGCATTTGAACCTCAAGTGTTCACGCCGACTTAGATAAGTGAGTCTCGTGCCACCGTGATGCATAACATGCAATCCTGCAAGTGCGGGGCAAGCGATGAATCGGGCATAGTAGGACATGAACAGCTGTGCCGATAGCCGCCCACGTAAGCAGGAAGTTGTCGGTTGCTGCCTGCTTATGGTGAATCTAAATCTTTGCTTTCTGATTTCATAAGGACCTTGCTTCTTTATCTTGGAGTATGCTGACGTCTCAGCACACCCTGAAACCCTGAGCTTTACTCACCGGCGCGTATCCCATAGCCATTGTAGTCGAAACGCCATGGAGACCGCACTGAGAACCTTTCAGGGTAACTGCCACTGTGGCGTGAACCAATATGAGGTTCAATTACCAGAGCATCCGCCCTTGGTGGTTTGCGACTGCTCGCTGTGTTTTAAAAAGGGACATGTCTGGATCTACGATGCCGGTGATAGCTTGAAAATCACAAAGGGGTGCTCTAGCGAAACATTGACAACTTATACCGGATTGGATAGCGAGGCTTTGAGGCATGAGGTATGTTGACCTTGGTAGAAGGAGCATCACTAATGTAGTCTGAGACGACTGGCTGATAACAAGACGACAGTTCTGCAATATCTGCGGCACTGCTCTCTTCGGAACACACACTTCCGGCGTTCAAGCTGGGAAGAAAGGCATCAACTTTCGGGTGCTTGTCTCTGATTTCCAACATGTATTCATTAAGGGGAGAAACATTGTAACTACCGGTGCCCCAGATGCATATATGCCGTATCCAGGCTCTCTGAGGTGAGTTAAGCAAGACGAGTAGGAGGCTAGACACAGCTAACTCAAAGATAGCCTTGTTGAGAAGGCATCTACATCTGCGCCGGCTGAGTTTTGCGGTTCGCTGCCCGACGTTCCTGGAGATGACCTCACGCTATACACCGGAGGCTGCGACTGCGGTGCTGTTCAAATCGCGCTCAAGAGCAAGCCTCTGTCCGAAGTCCAGATCAAGGAAGATAATTGTAGTATATGTGTTCGCGTATGTGAAGAGTTCATGATCCGACTCATTGTGTTCAAAATGTGCTAATCTGCAACGGGACCTAGAATGGCTTCATCGGTGTGTATCCTCATCAGTCTGAGGTTAGTATCGTCGGTAAAGACCAGGCTCTGGACTATCAGTTTGGCCGCAAATTCAATGGCTCGCCTTTTTGCCGTACCTGTGGCGTGCACTGCTTTGGCAATCTGTATGGGCCGCCAAAGGAGTTGGTTGCCAAGCTTCCTGAGGCAAAGCAGGAGTTTGTGCGGAAGCAGCTCGAGATTCAGCCGTTGAATGTTCGTGTTCTTGAAGGCCTCGAGTGGGATAGTGTTAATATAGAGTGGAGCAATGACGGGACGGAGGGCTATGTTGTGTCGGAATGAGGAAACACCTTGTCTCATGGTCTTACTACAGCGGTTTTTGCGTATGATCGTGACCTCGAGGGGTTCATCTTTGTATTAAAATATTATAACTTATGGCTAACATCTTCAATTATATTTGTAGAGGGCAGTGCAGCTCTGGATGATGGGAGTGAAGCTGGCCTCAGACTCGGCTACCAACAGCTCAGTCAAAGCGGCTCAATGATCAACCGACACCAAGGACCGAACTGAAGACCAGGCTCCTTTGGAAAGGTGACGGCCTCCGGCCTTCATACTCGTCCCACACCCGACAGAGACTACACTTGCTTCCCACAACTTTTGCCAGTTTAACAAGCATTATCGGGGCAGGCCAGACCTCCAGTGCCATATCTGTCACTAGAGACGTTGCCGAGTTGAAGGGCAGCGCCGATAACACCACCCATACCCTCTCCAGCGATCATACCCGCAGCAATCGCATAGCAGGCCTAGCAAATAATTAGTTTCTGGGTCCAAGCAACAACGTGACAAAGCGGCATCAGCACTTACAATTTCGAAGGAAGCAGGCTTCCAGCGGCGCCAGATGAAGGCAATAATGGCACCGACAAAGGCGGCGTTGACGAAGACGGGACCAGGAATGACAAAAGACAGGGCAATGGCACCCCAGTTAGGCAGCCACTGCTGGTACTTCTCGCGGGGTCCAACCAGGTAGTAGTGACGGAAGATGACCTGGAGAATAGAGAAGATACCGAGGCAAATGGCGAAGATGCCGGAAGAGCGAGGGATGGGGACGTTGGGGCTGGTGACAACCTCGGCCACGGCAGCCCAGGCACTGACGGAAGGAACCAGGAAGGGGCAGTGCTCGGCCTCAGCGTCCGTAATGCAAGGGTAGGCAGTGGTGAACAGAACGAACAGGCCGGGCGCGAGCCAGACGGAGACGAAGGTTCCAATGGCCTGGGCGATGAACTGCTTGTTGGGAGGGGTGCCGAGCAAGAAACCGGTACGGAAATCGGACGTCAGAGCCGTAGCAACGTCAGCAGCACCGGCGGCGAGACCGGCGGAGATGAGGTTGATCTTCTGGGCGTGCTGGATGGTGTATCCGGCGCCGGTGGTGGTACCACCGATGACAAGCTGAGCGGCCTTGGCAGCAGCAGTAAGGGGCGTCTGATCAGTGACACCACCGATCTGGATGGCGAGGAAAGAAAACAGGAAGGCAAGGACCAAGGCGAGGATGGTGACACCAACGTTGACCTGCCATTGCAGACCCATAACGATGCAGGCCAGGATGATAGACGCGAAGAGACCAACAACCCAGATCCAGGTCTTGACCTGTTGCTCGGGAGTCGCGGGGTCCTCGACAGCATCAGCCTCGCGCTTCTCTTCCGCCTCAGCATACTTTGCGAAGAATTCGATGCGCTTGCCTTTCTTCATCGCGGTCTCGTGGATGGAGAGGCAAATTGACCTCCAGCCGGCGGCGAAGCCGAAGTAGATGATCTTCCAGTGGACGATAAGCTCACCCATGGAAGAGCAGACCATGATCATGACACCGGGCCACTAAGTAATGTTAGATCATGCTTCGTCTCGTGAGGGAACCAAGTATAGACTCACCAGCAGCCAGTATCGGGGGGATGGCGGGCCTTGACCGATGTGCTTCAGGGAGGTGAAGGAGTAGAGACCGGACCAGTTGGGGTCTTCGGAGGCCTGGACGCCGATGCATTCGCCGTCTGTTGATTACTGTTAGTGTCTGGCAAGTGAGAGTATCTAGAGGCTCCGAGAGGCTTACAATGAACCAGGACGGGTCCGATGACTCCCCAGGCAAGAACGGCTCCTCCCATCATGGAGCAGGCAGAGTTCATGCCAATAAGCATGCCGGAGCCAATGAAAGCGGTCGTCCACTCAAAGTACCTGCGGTCCGGTGTTAGCTAAAAATCACCACTGACATGACCACCACCCTCAATTTTCACTCACCATCCCCATGATTCGATGTTCATAGCAGAGCTCGTGTAGCCAGACCAGATGTGGATCCATGACATGACTAAGAGAAGGTCAGTCTAAAAATGGTCTCGTTTGATAAAAGCATTGACTTACTGTGCCAGTCGTAGAGAATTCCGATGGCGTAGTACGATGCCACGCGGTGCGCGATACAGACTCCAAAGGCAATTCCCAAGGCCTTGAGCTTAATAGCGGCCTCACGGGCGCCATTGACACCAGCGTGCATGGATCGAATAGTCAGGGCCGTGGCGGTCGAGGTCGGGAACATAAGCTTGAGCTCGCGGGCAGTGCGAATGATGAAAAACTTGCGCAGCGGCGTAACGAAGAACAGGCCGAAGAAGGAGCAGCAGAGAGTCAAGGTGAAGATCTTGCCAATATCACCAGCCGGCGTGCTAGGCATGAGATCGAGTCTGTACATGGCAGGGATACCTGCAACGAAGATACCTGCGATACCTCCGGCACCGGTGGCAGCAGCCTAAGTATGTTAGGTTTTGTGTTCCCGCCACTCATTATGGATTCAGGTCATACTCACTTGAACGATGGAGTTCTCTTGAGGGCCAAAGGTTCCACCGAGGATTGGAATGTTCGTTGTCGAAAGCATCTTCAAGATTCCGTATCCAAAAATGGCACCAAACATCGAGGCCACAAACGTGAAGCCGGTTTTCTTCAAAGCAATTGGATGTCAGAACGATTCACAATTGTAGAAATATCGCCGAATTTCGGTTGTCAAAGTTCACGATGGTGATCTCTCGGCCAGTCTAGGGCTGCGGGAAGGACCACTTCATGCCCAGAGAGAGGAATGAACTTACCAAGCCAAGATACAAGTTGGATGCATTCACCAAGGATCCCAAAATACAGCCAACAACAATAGCTCGAACGGTCAGGATGTTCTCCTCATGAGGAATATTCGCATCCATCTTCAGCGGGCGGTAGAGATCCTCCTCCTTGTGCTCCTCAGTCTCCGGTACCTTCGTATCGACGATGGGTTCCGTCCATTCGCCGCCCATTGCGCCCTTCTCATCGGGGTGGACGGTGACGCTGCCGGTGTAGGAGGGGCGGGGCTCGGCGCTGTCGACGCGGGTAGCCGGGGCCACGGCCGAGGCCGGTGCTACCTTTTCTTCGGTCATGGTGGGCTTGTCGGATGCTTTCTCCACAGCTGGACCTATTGCTCGACAAAGGGCAACTGGAAAGGTCGTGAAACACAAAACGCGGGCTGAAGGGGGGAAAAGCTGGAAAGAGTTTGAGAGGGCTCGCAGTCGTTATATGTCTTGACAAACCCGCCGTCGCATTCGCTCTGTGTGACTATCCCTGCCGACATGAATTTACCTGGAGCGATATGCAAAACCTCTCCCACTGGTTGGACCGTTGGAGAGGTTCTCGCGTCGAGCACACAGTGGCACGAGCTTACAGCAAAAGGACCCCGGACGAGACAGCTTGATGTGGTCATCCCTGCTCTCCCGATGTACAGGGAGCAGGCCAGATAAGAAAGCGGTACGTTTGTTCAGCGGGGGTCTGCATGTCGCTCCGGCCAGGTCGAAATTCGTCTAGTCCGAGTGAGTAGGCAGGCGACATGCAGACCCACGGCGCATGGCATTTGGCCACACCAGGAACGGGTGTCTGGGACGACGGTCAAGTCCTGTGGCAGTCGATCCGCGTTGGAGCTGCTGGGTCACCAGTCTGCTCTCGGGGTTTGTCTTGCCTGTCTGGCACTTTTGATGTAAGCCGCAACTGTTCATCGATCCTCAATTAGGAAGGTCCTTGACGATGTTACTTACTATGCCACAAACTTTAGGCAATCCACCAACGATCCTGAGGAGGAACAGTTCGGCTAATGGCTAATGCGAGGGCTGTGAGATTATTGGCCGACGAGGCTCATCAACTTTCTAGTGGCGTTCTAGAATACAGTATCATCGCATTGTTGTTAACAGCTTCAACCTGACTGGGCAGTCGATCGCCGAGACTGGAGGTCTTTCCCCAAAGAAGTACCCTCGTGTTTGGCTAGATGTTCCCATGGGATCGGAGGTAACACGACGTAGTGATACACTCTAACCGTCGAAAATGACCACTAGACGCCACTAACGGCGACTAAGAACCAAGGGATCATCAAAAGTGCCAAGTCCTTAAGCTTGATTGAAGGGTTCCTCGTAAACTCAGCTACAAGGCGGGCGGGTTACATTCCGCCCCCATCACGTCTACTAGCCTTCAGATAAAGTATGCAGAAGCATCCGGATCGCAGGCTTGAAGCAAGCAGAAACGCAGATATCCTTCGTCGCTATAAGAACTGGGTAGCTCGTGGCCCGAACATTGGCGCCGTCAGTTATCACGGGTGAGACAGCCTTGGAGCAGAAAGAAACCAATCTGCCTCGTCGAGTCGTCGAGTCGTCGAAATTCGCGGCGAGCAGGCCAGCAAACCATGTACGGTACCATGCCCGTGGTCTTGGCGACATAAAGCCTCCTGCAGCTTCCGCAACAGGTGATTTAAAGTCTTTCTGCTGAACTGGTCCTGATTGTCGTGCCATTCGTCGGAGGGCAACGGGACACGCTACAAAAGGTCCTCCCCGATATTGGACCGCAGGGGTCCCGATTGGCAGATGCCTCAATGGAGCTGCATGCCCTGAGCGGGATGCGTTCCAGTGGTATTGGAGTAGGCAACCGTAATGCGGATGCTTTGCCTTAGCCCCCTATTCAAATTCAACCTCGCCTAGCCTCAACATTGGTGTGTCCCATCATAACTCTCTCCAAACCGCGGAAAGCCGCATGAAGCCGTTGAGATAGTCAATGTCTTTTGCGCGAAGCTGTCTAGAGCCTGGAGTGCTTGAGACTCTAGAAAGTGGTAAACTGCGATTCATATTCCAACCGACATCGAACAAAGAACACAAGGCCGGTTGGGTACCCACGTTTCTGTGTGTCAGGTGAAATAAACCCATGTTCAGCACCATGTTAGAGCTGTCAGACCTGTTGTGCTCCCCGCAAAATGCTCTCCACAGGGGTCTGCCGTCTCCCGACTTAGCATTTGGGCCTGTGGCAAGGATGCATCGTGACAATTGTAGCACTATGGTCTGCCGCCCAACACCTATGGGCTCTTTATCTTGTCACTATAGGCACTGTCTTTATACACTTCTAATCCGAAATTTGTCTAAGTAAATCCTCCACGTGAACTTATACGTTTAGTCCTCATCATGACATGCCATGGTAATAGCACTCATTTCAACTAGCATTTCTTCAGAGCGACTTTGCATAATCTGGACGGACACATTGATGCCATGAAAAGGGAAGGAGGATGTGTTAGCGGACATTTGTCGTTACCCACTTGACTCGGCTAGGCTTACCAGCCGCTAGGGATTAAGCGCTTTGGGAAACTGATGCCGTTTCCCATCGATCAACTGCTAAGGCGCTGCGGAGCCGCCAAGACCTCAATTGATGAATTGATAACGAAAACTCTTCACTGGATCACTGACAATTCACTGTCGAAAGGATACATCGTGGTCGTAAAGCAGGACAGTTTCTCATTTGCAAGCCAATCAGACGTCCGTGTCAATTCTGTCTGTCATCTATGCCACAAATATCAACACATACAAACACACGATGAGACTGTTCGAGATAAGCCATTCGAGACACAGGTCTCCTCGCCGAGTCGCCGCCCTCAACCATCTTGACAAAGGCAACAATGTTTCAGGCGGCCATCGTCCTGCCAAGCAAGGCACATGCAAACGGACGTCTACTGAAGACTGGTCACAACTATCACTGATCTACCTTACATATGCCTTGCCTACGTGCCTACCAGCCTGCTTGACGAACTGGCAGGTCCCTCGCTGTCAACGGCTCACGCGCCGTATCTCACACCACTCGCTCCAACGTCGTTCAAAGTGCCATCCGGGATGGCTTGATCAGCTAGGATGAGGGTGTGTGAATGCCCAGAAACTAGCGGGCCATGGCGCACAAACAGCTGCAGGATTCCGCCGCCCGCCGCTGGCCACCTAACCCACCAGGAACCCAACTCTGCTCGCCGCTGCGCTCTGCTGACGGTGGCCTGGTGCAGTGTGTTACAATGCAGCCCTGAAGCAGTCGTGCTCTCCGCCGCACCCAGGCGATGGCCAAGCCATCACGGTAACTTTGCCAATGCTTCCAAGCCGGGCTCAAAAGCTTTGGTACGTTGGCGTGGCCTTCGCAAAGCTTGACTCTCTCCCCTGGTCGCTAGTGCCCGACAGGTCGAAGACATGTAAACCGCGCCCTTGACACATGACCGAGATGTTGAAGGACTTCTGTTCTCAGTCCAACACCAAAGAAGAAGCTGCAGAGAGTAGCCGAGATCATTTTCCATGCCAGCTTACAAACGAAAATGACAGTTTGACTTCACAGCTCGCCGAATCCTTTCTGAGACTAGGTCTGCTCGATCAACAGCAGCTGGCGAAACTCCAGGCCTGTCATATCTTTTTACACTCTATCGCCGCCCAAAGGAGCGTGGTTTGAGCCGCCGGGGCGGGTTCCGCGCGTTGCCTCCCGCACCGAATCCTTCCTCGCCGTGCCCGACTTACTCAGACCGCAGACCATTCGCAAATGGGAGCTGGCACTGCCGTATCTAAAGTTCTGACAACCGCCCGACCAGCACGAGCCACTGAGCAGAGGTGAGAGAATGGCCAGGAAGGAAATCGCCCCAAATCCAGCCCCCGGACATTGACTCCCAAAAGGGCTTCGCGCCGTCCCTTTGAGCAGCCAAATCGTGGCCTCCGCAAACCACCCCTGGTTCCCCCCGCCACCCGTCCACCATTCAACCGTGCTCTCGAACGCGCCTGGAACCTTTGAAATCGGGCCAGGGGATTTTTGCAGAGTGCCAAGGCTCTAAGTCGGCGCACACGCGCCCGACCCGACGCCCTTTCGCGAAGCCTGTTTGGGCCAGCTCTTCGGTCCTGCTCGTCAGATCTCGGTAATCAATAGCCCTTTGCAACACTGAGCATCTATGACTCTTTGGCGTGTATCTCGTTCGCTAGCCTCACGGATCAGCGCCCGGCGCCACACGTCGACTTTTGGCCTGTCCATCAGCCTAATTGGAGTCATGACTGCAAGCAAACAGGCAAGCAAGCTCGAAAGTAGCCTATCGTTACTTGACTTTACCAGTTGTCGCGCGATAAGACAATGCGATCGCCATCAAGCAACTCGAGTTATGCTCTTTCGTCTGTCACTTTCGCCCGTTTGAGAAGATCGCTACCACACATGTCGAGAAATGAGTGTGACAATAACCAACTCACACAACCCGGTGATAGTCCAGGTTACTCACGACTTTAAACATTTAGACAACCTCATGTCTTAGGCTACCCGTCAGGTAAGAGGCATGACGCCACCATCGTTCTGGCGAAATCTTATGTGCTGGTTTTGAGTGCTGGCAACGCTCATAGGCAAGTTCCAGAAGCTTTCGTAACTGACTATCGACTCCCGGCCCGCAGTGAGGATAACGCCTGTTGTGCAAACCCTCGCTGCATCTTGTCAAATTGAACTTGACTGACAACCTCACACAACCTGAACATCCTCAACAGTCGCGTGACTCGTGACAGACCAACTCCCATCCATCAGACCGTGTACATAAGCATCCCCAACCAGCGAGAACCTCTTAGCATCCTCTATCGGTCTCATGATGTAGGGAACCCTACCACCAGCAAGGACCCAAACTTCGTCGCCTATGCGAGCCGATAACTTTGCCAATCCGATAAACCCTTGATCAGTAACAAACAGTCGTCTGTTCATAATGATAGGAGTCATCAAAGTGTGGTATGACCTGCCGAGTGGCCCTTGGAACTGCGATGGGTGCCCCAGTTGCGGGTGTGCCAGTATGTAGTGAACGATGTGATGGATTTCATCCAGGGATGGAATGAGCTCGCTATGAGCTTTTTGAAAGTCGGACGAAAGGATGGAGCCGAATTCGCGGCTCTCGTGTCTTTCCAAGCCATGCCCATCTCTATTGAGATATGTCGTCAAGTCAATTGTGAACCACTGCTTGAAGCCTTGTGCATGTTTTGGATCAGCTCCTCCTTCGGCGGCTGCCCCCGTAGATGTGGTGGGAGTCTCGCCCAAGTCGTATATCAAAGTCCTCCACAGAGCTTCAGCGCTATCCGCGGTACTTGCCGGGTACCTTTCGGGCAGATGAGGAATGCAGAGAGCAACTTGAAGCGCAAAAGGGCTGAACTTGCCATAATTAGGCGGAATGAATGCAATCTTGCCGGCCCTTTTCCCCCGGAAAGTAATGCAATCACCGTTGTGACGAGGTAGAGGCTCTACAGGAATACCAGCAGAGGCTTTGAACTTTGTTACGGAGGAAAGTAAGTGGCCTTGATCTCCTTTGATGGCAAAGTCTGGCACCCAAGAAGGCATACCAGTCGTTTTGATAAATGTCTGATCTGTAACGAGAGACAGCAGACTCAGACCTCCACTGTTGCACAGCAGGAACTGGGCGACATTTGTAAAGACTTCGGCGGCAGACCGTGAAAAGTCAACTTCTGGGAATCCGCTGGCTTCTGGTGGGCAAATCATCTTGGCCATGCCAAAGGTCGAGTAGACTCTGTCGACCGTCACAGTGCAGTCCTTTGACGTGGCGATAAAGAGCAATAATGACCATGTCTGAACCCATTGCTCCCGACTTTCAGCTCGGAGGCAGCTCGAGAAGGTACTTCGAAGGGGAAATATCTCAGTCCAGCCTCGAATGAGACGAATGCCTCTCAACTCGGGAGCAAGCTTTTTGTTGTGCATTGTGAGTTCTGATAGACCGTTGCTCCAGGCCTGGACGATTCTTCTCAAATCCCAGGTATCAGCCCAGCTCAAGACATGGAAGTCGTTTCCAACAACAAAGACAGGGTTGCTGGCGACCACAGCCTCCTGCAAGGTCCAAGCCCTGAAGAACCAGCACCTTGTCGCGAAGAACATGAGATATGTGATCCACTGATTCTTCAGCGAGGTATCCTCGAGCTTGAGCCCAAGATCTACCAGGAGTCGTTCATCGCCGGGTCCATACGACTGAAGCCACTTGAAAAACTCCTGAAATGAGGACATTTGTTTCTGATGCTCTCTGATTGCCGGCAACAGCTCTCTGTATATCCAGTACAGACCCTGGAGGTCTCGATCGTGCTTCCCTAGCCAGATGTAGACCGCTGAAGACTGCGCATAGATCTCACCCATGAGTGGGATCTGGACGGCCTTTTCTTGAGGGTTCGTCTGGTCTATGCAGACGGCATCGATCCAAACGTGAGGTATGTGTGCACCGCGTTCCTCGGATCGACTCGTCAAGCTTAGAAGAAAGTCAGATAGGTTCTCAGTCATCTCGTACTCTGAGAGCCGCGATGAGTCGACCCAGGTACAGTCGCTGATGAAATTGTCGTCGCTTGACACGCGACGATAGTCTCCGGGCTGGACCAAGATGAGCTTCGCTTTGGCGATCGTCTTCTCAGGCTTGACACTGTATGGCCCCCATTGCTCCGTAGATGTGACTGGATGACCCCATGTGTAGGACAAAGCAGCATACTTCGTAGTTGTCTTTTCAGTGTCGCCCAGTACTACCTGGTTTAGTGTCGCAAAGATCTCGAGGTTTTCCTCGTTAAATTTGAGAATCTGGACTACTCTAATCGAGCGCGATGTTCTCAAAGGTTCGTATGTAAGTGGCTTCAGGTTCGTAAAGTGACGGGTTGATCTTGGTGGTGATTGTGATCGATGTCGTCCACGAATCGCAACCTTGGTGCTCGAAACTTGTTGCTTTGGTTTGAAGTATCGTCGGTCCATTGTACTTTAGATGAAGCATTTACTGATCCTTGGATACTCATCCAAGTCTCCTCAAACGCCGAGCTTTCCCCCCGTTCAGTGATCGAATGGCTAAGATTTATGTCGGTATGCGAGAAATTGAGAGCTCTAGGCACCAGGCTCCGGTTGTCGGCATCGGTCATCCGGCTCCAAAAGTCTTGTCCAATCGTTGAGCTGACGAGAGTGTGACCCTAGTCCAGCCCCATCACAACAAGGTGGCTTGATGGCTTCAAGTCTTCTTGTTGAGCGAAGTTTTCATTGACGAATATATCTTTCTGAACTTAATTCAGTTTCAATGATACCCCCCGGAAGTTGATGTATAAGGTATGGGCAGAATTCTTGTTGTTGATCCAGAACAATTGTTGTCGAGACCGATTCGCCGCGCCAAGCGACTTTGGTGAGTTTTTAGTTAGAATATGTATAGTTTATGTGTCCTTTCTGCGTAGCTCAATGCTGCTCCTGCTGCGAAGGCGAGGGTTGAAATTGACGAGAGCATTTGAATCCTAAATATGTCATCTGACTGAGTATCGCCAACTTCGTCTCGTTTCGTTGGGACAAAGTAAAGATTGTAAGTCCGATGCATTACCATCATGTGCAAACTCAGCGTAAGTGTGATAATTTTTTGTGATCCATCAACTCTTAGAAATCTCATTCGACATCAGTTCTGTTCTCTACAGTATGATGCGAATATGCTTGTTCTGGCTCTAGTCTACAACGTCTCACGCAGCCTGCCGTCGCCTTCCCCTCTCCCTTCCAAATACCTTGTGCCCCGAGAGACTAAAGTCTTCCAGGGTATCCGTCAAAGTTTCTACAGAGCCCAGCGTCATGGTTGACTCATCGGATCCGCGAGAAGAGAACGAACCTTCCCTGCAGGGCCGTCTTCTATGATGAGCGGGATGTCCACACCTACGCCGACTTCTCAACTTATCTGGCTTCCCAGATGATTGAGACGCAGTATCTGCAAGTGATTCATCAAAGCTGACACTTCGGCTGAGAATTCCAGTGCCCGTGTTGGATGATACCTCGAGCTCCTGATCCGCTGCAGTGCCCGACTTTCCGTGCCTGCTTCGTCTGTGAAACTTCTCCGCTGCTGCTTCTGCTGCTGCGAGGCGTCTTGGTGGACGCCTGTCTAGCTTCCTGCGGGATGATGTTCTCTTTGCCTTTGAATCATCGGAGGGTTCGGGCGTCTCTATATCCCTTCCTTCTTTCGAACTAGAAGCTTTAAGCTGCTCTACGTGCGCCACAGCCTTGTTGTGATTTACGTCCTTAGGTGGTGTCGCAGGCGGGGTATCACAGTCGGTGACTTCTAGCTCTGGTCGCAATGTCGTCGCCCGACTCAAGGGTGTTTGCAAACTCAAGTCCTCGGGGGAGAAACTGATGAGATCCTCTACTCCGGCTTCTTCCTCCATGACTGGCTCGAGATCTGATGTTGCAACAGGCGACTCGTCCGCACTTTGCTCCACTGATGAGCTGGTACGCGTGCTGAAAGAGGCATATCTTTGGAGCGCTCGTCGGTATGTCTTAGTGTTGATTAAGTCGTAGTCAAAGTCAAACTCCGTGGTGCTAATGACTGAGTCCCTGTTCCTCGGGACACCGATCACGCTGCCTTCATCCAGGGAATCGGGACTAGCTGGTCGGAAGTCAGGTACATCTGGGTAGTACGCCGCAGGTTCTCGGACATCTTGCTTTGCTGCGTTCAAGGTTGACTGATTTTGCATCAACAATGTCTTTATGTCCTGGGTTGATCGACTATGGTAAGATTAGCAGACGTAGAATAATATGCGACGCATAGTCACTTACAGGTTCAACGTCTGCGTCAATAGCGTCAACGTAGCTTTCTTGCGGTCTAGTCGCCCAAGCAGCCGTGTCATTTCTCCCTCCTTCCAGAGGACTTTGATCTTGGTCTTCCAGTCACTCCGAAGAAACAGATCCTCGTACTCTTTGCTGATAGACAAAAGCGTAGCATGACACCCGTTGACGGCCACGGTAAAGACATCCTCCAAGCCTAGCCGGTCAATGGCTTCTGGATCCTGAAGCACGACGCTCTCAACCTGTCGGAGCGCTATTTGTACCGCATGTACCTCTTCAGCAATGTCTGCTACGTTTTGAGGTGCGTCGTCGTAGGCGTCGATGGTCTCTTTAACTTTCCAAGAGGCTTTCAGGACGGCGCCTGCCAGAGAAGCTGCAGCAGTGACAATGGTTACAGGATCCATGATTGTGGGTGGAAGAGTAAGCACCCTGATGTGTGGCCGATCTTCGAAAATCAGGGTACTGCTTTGGTTTTGTTCTCGTCCTTGGTGCGAACTTTGTTTCATCGGGCCGTGCATGTTGCGATGGAGATGCAGTTTTGAAACACCAGGCGAAGTGGAAATGCCGAGGTTGTTCAACATAAGCTTCATTGCACACGCATCATGCTCTGATCCGCTGCAGTTTACCTGTAAAATTTGAGGCCAGAGATGATGTCTTGATGGCAACTTGTGAACATCTGACTGAATCTCATACTACTCCATGTTTCTATGTCAGTCCATAAAGGTACGCGACCTCATTTGAACTCAAATGCCTCAAGCTCCTGGAGTTTTCCATGACCTCAAGAGGGAGTCAACACGGCTCAAAACAAGGAGAGAAAGGCCAACAAAGGCTGGAGTACCATTTAGAAATAAATGCTGATTACGTATCTACCTAAATTATGCTGTCGGTCATATACTATGGCTTAGGTAGTTGAAAGCTCACTATTATGCCGGTTTTATGAGCAGAGTGAAAGTTTTGAGCGTATCCTCAAACGTATCATTTGGGCACTTGCGAAACAGGCACCTCATATGTACTGGAATGTTGCAGACACTCTTAAATTGAAAGGGAGTTGAAGATGTAGTGAGTCTCATCAGGGGTTGAATAAACTCTCGCCAAGCCAAGGTGGCATTTCTCACGAAGTACGGGTCTGCCGTTGTGTTTTATCGCTAATGCCAATCACTTGAGCAGTGGTGAGTGGATAAGAAGCGGTTGTGTCGCTGTCCTTCACTTCAAGTAATGCGCTGAAATGAGTGCCGAGACCTTCATTCTTCGATTGATGAGGTTAGCCCACAAGATATAAAGCTACTGCTTCATGATGTCTCTCCGCAACGGGGTGCATCCAGTGAATCTGTGCTTGTGAGCATCCGTTGTAGCAAGGGGAAGTCATTACGCTAAACCGAATTTAGGGCCTTACGAGAGACTTTCAGCTCGGTTTACGGAACCGAGCTAATTAATCCATGATCCCCGCTCTTGCATAGCTGAGTGAGCTGTGCTTCTTTGGCTGACTGGGTACGGTGCGTGTGAGGTCACCCCGCGGTGGCTCCCAACGGTTGGCCCCAGGGCCCTCGAACACGTCTAGACTTTAGACACTATGGCGGGCTGTCTGACGCCGTCTCATAGCTAATGTTGACCTCGGACTACATCATACAACTCCGCCCAGCTCTCACTTACTCAGGCATCACAAAACATAAGGGGCCGGTGAGCTTTTGGGCCACCTGAAGTCATGAACAAGGCGGCAAAGGAGCATGGCGTGTCAACACTGCGTGTGCTGGCGGAGCTTCCAAGAGCCCCCAAGAGACCCCAAGACCCCCTGGCCCGAGAGTCCGGTGGATGATCTCACAGGTTTGCGGATCAAGTCCAGGCTCGCCAGACTCTCAAGGCCAATGGATGTTTTGCCCAGGCCGCCCAATAGCCCCCCTAGGCGCATTCCCGTCGTTTACTTTCGTATTTGTCTTGGCGACGCACAATCCATCCGGCAAAGGGACGAGTCGAGATTGGATGGCAGGATGGGTAGGCCCTTGCACCGCCCCAATGCCCAGGCGAGCTGTGCCTCTTGGTGCCTCTTAGTAGCCTCTTGGTGTTGTTCTTCTGGCTTTTCCACCGCGTCATTGTCCTTCTTGAAAGCATACCTCAGGCCTGGCTGTTCCAAGGTTCAATATTCTCCTCTTGTGCACCCTGACGGATGAAAACCCGCTACCATCTCGGTCGCTTCCAGTTGGAACTTGGTCCCATGTCGCCAAGGCAAAGCCATGAATCAGCAGGAATCCTGAGAGGATGCTCGTGAGGAGTCCACATCTGCGCCAAGATGCGCGAAAGGGGAACAAAAGTAGCATGACTGCCGCCAATATGCTCTTCCCCGGATTTTCTCCCAGATTAACTTGCTCTAGCTGCTTTCCGCATCTTCCGGTCGTTCGCCTGCGCTTCTCCCTAGATAATTCCAACTTTGCTGATCCTCCTTGTTGATTCTCAAAGTTGTTCTCGTCCACGAGCAGCAGCCTACTCCCAAAACGTACCAAGTTGAACAATAATAACGTCCAAAACTCGACCCCGGCGGTAAAAGATCACTTAGCCTGCGTCAAGGGAATCCTCCAGAAACTGCGCCCTTTTTTCCATTCCCGAGCGGAACGACTGTTATAACACAAGATCCCCCTCGTGTGCATCTCTTCGAACCAGCACGCGGGCCATCGGTTTGGAGGTGTCGAAATCTGCGCCCCATCTTCTCCAGCGTCACTTGCACTGGGCAGATTCCGACCATGAACCACTGATCGTACACTCACCGCTTGACCAGTCGCTCATTTCATTTTTCTACCAAAAAAGCCCGGGCTAGGGCGTATACCAAGTTAATTACTCGCTCAAAATGCTATCATCCCATATCCCGAGCGCAGTGCCGCTGGCGTTATGGGCATTCTCCAGGGCTGCCGAGGCGGCGTATTCAATAGACACTCGAGGTACGCATAGGAAGGACCAAAACGCACCACAGCCCGTGTAACGCCAGAGAGTCTAACAACCCCCACTATCCAGATGACATTCTCACGACGGCCAGCACACTCGCATACGATCTTATGAAGTTTTACGAAGGAAACAAGACGGGAGAAATTCCCGGCATCTTGCCAGGACCACCAGATTCGGGCCAAGGTGATTACTACTGGTGGCAGGGTGGCGCCATGATGGGAACATACGTCGACTACTGGTATTACACGGGCGACGAGAGTTACAACCACGTCGTTACAGAAGGCATGCTCCATCAAGTCGGAGAAGGCCGCGATTACATGCCAAGGAACCACACCGCCTCTCTCGGCAACGACGACCAAGGATTTTGGGGCATGACAGCGATGCTCGCAGCAGAGAACAAATTTCCCGACCCTCCGGAAGATAAACCACAGTGGCTTGCGCTCGCACAAGCTGTCTGGACGACTCAGGCGGACCCGGAGAGGCACGACGAGACATGTGGCGGCGGTATGCGGTGGCAGGTTCCCAGGACTAACACGGGTTACGACTATAAAAACACAATTTCAAATGGGTGTTTCTTCAACATCGGTGCTAGACTCGCGCGCTATACCGGCAACGATACGTATGCTCGCTACGCCGAACAGACATGGGACTGGCTATGGGCGGTAAACTACATCGATCACGAGAACTGGCGAGTCTACGACGGTGCTCATGTGCCGAAGAACTGCACCAACATCTTCAAGGCAACCTTCTCATACAATATTGCCGTATTGATGCAAGGTTGTGCGTTTTTGGCGAACCATGTAAGTGACTCTATGTCCATATATCAGTCGAGATGCTGACCCTCCACAGACGGGAGAGCAGAAATGGTTTGACCGCACCGAAGCCCTCGCAAACCGCGCCATCGAGGACTTCTTCGCCGATGGCGTCGCATACGAAATTCCGTGCGAATTCGAGACCGGCCGCTGTTCCCAAGACATGCTTAGCTTCAAGGGATACGTCCATCGCTGGATGACTGTAGTAACACAACTCGTACCCTCGACCCGCGACCTCATCCTTCCGGTCCTGCGCAACTCCACTCTATCAGCCATCAAGCAGTGTACCGGCGGTGCCTCGGGTCGCGCCTGTGGATTTTACTGGAACAAGGGTGTATTTGTCGACCCGGCTGTCGACAAGACTTCTGGCGCGGGCGAGGCTATGAACGTGTTGGCCGCGGTGCAGAGTCTGCTGGAAGTGGCCCCTCCTGCTACGAATACCACTGGTGGCACTTCAAAGGGCGACCCCAATGCGGGAATGAACTCGAATCCGTTCAAGGAGTTTGATCCCCTGACTACCGGTGACCGTGCTGGCGCCGGCATCTTGACGTTTGTGGTTCTCTCGAGCGCTATTGGGATCTGGGTTTGGATGTCGCTTGGGTATCAAGAGTGGACAGAAGGAGAGAAGGGTAAAGGGAAAGCTCCCCCTATGACTGAAAAGGTTGATAACTCGGTGGAGAGTGTAGCACCGGCGAAAATAGTCAGCTCGCAAAGCTAGGATTGTCTTGAGGCAGAAATCCGTCAACAGCCGGGGAAAATCATAGGAAAACCACTCAATTAGCCCTGCGGCTTGTGGCAAGATGAGTATCCATCAGTAGCATGCGTATGGCGTTTAATGCAGTGAATTTAAGAAGAGAGATCCAAATTAGCCCTGCTTCCTAAGATTTTTGTAATTCTAAAGCACACATGCCGGGGATTGTGCTTCCTCCCAACGATGACTTCGGCGTGCCGCTAAGATCATTACAACGAAACTTACACATGGCCTTATGTACAGTCCAGTCTTGCTCGAGACAATTTGAACACAGGAGATAAACTTCAATTGCTTATCAAAATTGACGATTGCGAGGGAATGTCGCTAGGAACCACCTTGCATAAGTTCAACTCAATATATTTGTTATTACAACTCATAAGGCCGTGGGTATCGCACTATAATTACAAAACATCATCGTATCATATAAAACATCTATCCTTGCTCATTTCAGTATCGTGACTTTCTTCCGTACATCATTACTTCGTGTGCGTAACATGGTTGGCGGTATAAGCAGGTGCCATCGGAGCTACGCCGCCGTCGCTCGGTGCCACGTACCCAGCCTCACCAGGCTGAGCCATGTGCGCATATCCGTAGCCCTGGTTCTGACCTTGACCGTAACCTTGGGTGTAGCCATAGCCGTTGTTGGTGTTGTTGTTTCCGTAGCCAGGGCCGGGCGGAGGGGCGTCAGTGCCGATGCTGGACCGGCCGTCGCCGCCGTAGTATTTGTTCATCTCCTGCTGACGTCTCTTGCTCTGGGTCTTGTGTCGGCGGAAGAGACAGATACCGATAACGATTACGGCGAGGAAGATGACTACGCCGACGACGATAGCTGCGATGATGCCGCCTCCAATTACTCTGACGCCGCTTCGGGTTCTACCGATACGAGTTGAGGTTGTAACGCGGGCGACGAGCTTTGCGACATCGCGAGCAGCGTTACTGGTTTCGACTTGGATGGCGGGCATGTTGGTGGGGGTTTCCTTTGACTTTGATTGAAGATAGATGAATTATGATTCTGTGACAGTTGTGATTTGACAAGGTTTTTTTCAAATTGACAACTTGTTGCGATCAAATTGAGTCGAGGAATTGCCTGAGTCTTTATCATTCAAAATTAAAGCACTAGACTTCTAGAACGTCATCCCAAGTGCTTCAAGCCACACGGCAGAGACAACAGTGTTGATCACCACCCCTAGTGATCCTCCATCACCGCCTCAGATAGTGCCAAACCAGCGCGATGCCAAATGACATCGGCTGTGGCACAGCATAGACCAAACCAACCCAAATAGGCAGTACGAGTGGCTGTCCGTTGCCGTCACGACTGAAATCATTGTATTGACACGTCTGGCTGCCTCATTCCGAGTCGTTGTGTAGGTTGTAAGGTGGTAGCGGCCGCAGTAGCGCAACGCCAGAACGCGGGATCGACCGTTGATGTCATCGGTCTCACTGCCAAGGCGAAGGAGTGAGACCAGCCACAGCGACGCTAGACTCCCGCCAGCAAAGAGTAGACCTGTATTTTTACTCGGCCGGTCGGTCTTCCGCGGGGTATCAAGCATGAAGAGCGTACACCATTTCAAGGCGGCTCGAGAAGGCTAATGGGCAAAAGTCCCCCGAAAAACAGGAAAATGGGGCATTGTGCTGCGACTCCGCGGATTGAAACCGGATGCAGCCGTGGTGATGCTTGAGGTTCGTTCACACCAGCGCCGGTGAGGACCGGCTCGCCTGTTCCCCCGCTCGATTGAGCGAGCAACGTGGACCCTGAACATCGGCAATATCCCGCAGATAGTTCTAGCGAGTGACCTGCCCGATAAGACTGCAGCTGTCTCTGGATTGCCGCGATTGACGTATAACCTAATCACCATGGGAAGACTTAGTAGGTAAGGTATACATTAAGTCTCAAGTTTCGCCCGATTGGAGTATTCGAATGAATGAAATGATCCCAAGCACCTTATTCACTGAGAGAGGCCTTGGCGAAGGCTTCAGACGTCATAGCATAATGAGGTACGATCTCACAGAAAGGTACTCTAGGTAGGATCTCACAGAGTCATCTCTCCTAGCTAAAGGGCTTAAGGTCATCTGGCTCACTACCGATGATGAAATAATGAGAGCCCACTGAAGATTCTTGAAGATTTTGGGTAATGTGTTTGTGGTGCTTGAAATAAATGACTCGCTGGGTTGGCGGCGGATTTGTACGTAAGAATTTCCAGGGTGTTGACAATGGCGACCCTCAAAGGCGGACACATGCCGACGACAACAATTATCCGGCTTTCCAATGTAGAGAGAGTTCGATAATGATCAGAATTTTCTACAACGACCATACCATACCTTGGAATTCTCTCGTCGGTCGTTGGCCGTCCTAAGTAAGTAACTGTAGCAAGTGATGTGAGCAGGCTCATTGAATGGCTTGTGTGATCAGACGTACATATGCCGAGGCCGTGATGGATCGATCTTCCAGTGGACCTCCTCTGAAAAATTACATGAAAACACCAGACGAACCACAGTTACTACTTCATGCACAGTACACCCGATCAAAGTTGATCGCAGGCTCCGATGTACCGCCGCAAGTGGCTCTCCTCACCATCCTCACCCCTCACTAATATCGGGAAACCCCTGCAACTCGCGGGGGTTGGGCTGGATCATTCAGATGGAGATGATCTGATAAGATAAAAACTTATTGCTCACCACACTCACGCAGCATTCTGCCGCCCATGCATTCATGTTACAACTACACCCTTGTCTTCTCTTTTGAGCAGCCAGCAGCCTACTAGGGCCCCCCAAATTTGGCGAAAAAATTGCTGCAGAACTGCAGAAAATCGCTCGCTCGCTTGGAGGAGGGGCGGGCGGAAACGTGATAACGAACGTTGGTTCTCGCCAGCCACAACTCTATCCCGAATCCGAGCGACAGCAAGACGCCCGTCAACGGATGTAAGGCACAATCCAGGACCCTCTCTATCTTACAGTCTCTCTTCAGTCCTCACCTCTCTTATCTGTATCTTTCTCACACGGCCTTGCTTTTTGTTATTGCAGCTGCTACCCTGGTTACTCTCTGCACACTGGAGTTGAGTTAGCCGCGACGATCCGATCCAGTTCAGATGCCGCCCTTGGTCCCTCCTACGCGACGCTCGCGCAACGGCTGCATCGACTGCCGCAAGGCAAAAGTCAAGTGCGATGAAATACGCCCCTCATGCGGAACTTGCGCTCGACGTAGGCTCGTGTGCCAGGGATACAAGACGCAACCCGGCGCTGCACAGCATGCCAGGCACTCACCCTCGTCTCTGCTGGCGGCCGGTGCTGGTGCCAGTAATACCGCCGCCGCGGCAGCAAAGGATTCAGTACCGGGATCTGTATCAAGCTCTCCGGACCTCCTCTCCGTAGCCGTCTCCGCCGGGTCTTCAAGCAGCAGCTCAACGACGCCGGCGGCACAAAGATCACCGCCAATTTCAAATCGGCAGACACTGGCTCTAGATACACGCACTTTTTCTCTGCTTCCTCCGGGGTCGGTGCCTGTCGCAGACCAGCCGTATCTAGAAGTCTACTTCAACAGACACCCCTTTGAGCTGTTGATAGGTCACGAGTTCGTGTGCGAGATGAACGCCAACATCGTGATGATGCTGCAGCAGGACCCGGTGGTGATTGCTGACACGATTTCGGCCATTGGCTACTCATATGACGTCGGCAGCTCTTCCGCGGCGCTGCTGCCTGTATTGAACCGGAGGGCAAAGATCCTCGCAAACTTGAGGAATATGAAGCCCTCAAGTCACTACTTTGAAGAGGCGCTCTTTCTGCTTCTCGGATTATGCGCAATGGAAGTGAGTTCATGTTTCCCTTTGCCCCCTCTTTCTCCGGCGTGGGTCGGTTTCCATCACTTCTGCTCGAGACTGGAACATGAACCCCGTGGACCTTGCATTAGATGGATGGATGGGCCACTACACCCCAGTGACCCGAATCGAATTGCTCACAGGGTCTAGCTCGTCACTTTGGCACAACCAGGACACCATGCAACGATACCCACAGTCCTATCAAACGTGGCCTCTCTTATCAGCCACCACGTTTCTACGGGAGGCGACGTATCTTCCGTGGCTAGATACTACCTCCGAGCACTGGCGAGACAAGACCTCGTCGTCTCTTTGATTCAGCTCCGCCGTCCCAGAGTTCCCAGCTACGTCTGGCTAGAAAATGAAGCGGCCAAGCCAGACCGTCTTCTCGGGTATACCGTTACCCTCATGCCGTTGCTAGAAGAGCTCTGCACTTTAGCCGAAGAGGTCCGCGACCAGATCCTTCAGCCTGCTTTTCCAAATACCCTCTTGGGCGGTGGCAGCGCAACATCGCCGACAAGCACAGAGGAAAGGGGTTCATCGTCTCCGCCCATCTGCGTCGACAGCTGGCTCGACGCCGGCTACTCCAACCTCGCCCTCCGCGCCGACTCCCTTCGCCTGCGCCTCGAGTCCTGGAAGCCCACAATCTCAGACAGTCTCTCCTTCCGCTCAGCGCGCAAATTCCGCGCCCAGGCTGCCTGCTACCGCGCGGGCGCCCTCCTCTACCTGCACCGGCTCTTCTGCCTCCCCGGGTCCACAGCGGACGCGGATGGCGAGGCGTTGAGCAAGGCCCACGACGTGATGCTGTACACGAGCGGGCCGCCCTCCGAGTCCAAGATGCTGCTGTGGCCCGTCTTCATGGCTGCTTGCGAAATGCTGGACGCGGACGACCGGGCTGCCGTGCTCGACGTCTTTGACTCGATTGGCACGCATCGCAAGACGGTTACGGTTGAGCGGACGAGGATGTTTGTCGAGGAACGGGTTTGGAAGGCGAGGGATCAAGGGAGGGAGTGGAATTGGATGATTTTAGCGCAAGAGTTTCCGGGGGAGTGTTTGCCGATCTGATTCCATATCATCCATCAACTGGGAGGTCGGCCGGCGTGTGGGTGAGGTAATTAAACAACTCACCCAGGGTTCGGGTTGTGGCGGCGGCGGCACGACGGGCGGCATTTCATCATGAGCCGGGCCTTTCTCTCTCTCTCCACCTCATAAGCATGGTTTTATGAAACAAAACGGGTGCATTAGCTTAGCTCGTAGAATTGTCTCCCAAGGGGACATGTTGACGTTGAAATAGGCTTCACTGCAAGCGCATCCAGTTGTTCGTGGATCGGGTCCCACGCGGTCTAGTCCTTCACGGTTCACCCACTGTCTCGGATTCATAAGCTCTGAACCTGGCGACCACGTTGCGGCGCAGGCTTTGGCTATCTTTGCTATCATGACAGGCTATCTTGATAAAGCACTTCAAGAACGTCAACCGCAGATTCGAAGCCTTGGGTATGGTGGATGAACCAATCATCGTTCAATGCTGTTAGCACACTTGGCATTCCCGCATATGTCTCTAAAGCCTTTCTTAGCCAGCGCCAAGAGCGGATATCTGATCGGCCAGCTTGTTTCTACCATCGGTCGTCTTTTCCTCAAGTAGCCTCATTTCCATCTCAAAACTCAAGCTACTACTCTTCCAGTGCCTCCTAAAAAAATGGACGGATCAGGTGCGGGGTCCAATGTGACCTCGGAGACAATCGGCTTCACGTTTGGTGATAGCGGGTGGAAAGAATGAAAAGTCTCTTGCAGATCCCTGGGGGTGGTCTTCAGGGATCTATGAATCTGATAAGGTCGAGCTGCAGATGGACTCGCACCACTTGATCAATCTGATAAGCCGCTGGGATGGAGGGTGGACTATTCCGTGTGGGGGGATGCGGTGTTTTTATTGCCGACATAAGAGCCACATCTGCTCTTTTAGACCGAAGTATTCAGCAGAGTTGGAAAATTTGCACCAGCTACCGGGACAGTTCTCGAGCTTCAATTTTCCGTCCGAGTTCCTCAACGAACTTTTGAGACACCGTCGATTGTTGTCTGTACAGGAGATCTATTACAGACTCTCATCGTGTGTAGAAGCCGAGTGGGGATCCTCTTTCAACCCAAGACCCGCCGTCGACTACGTCAGCCACGATGGCGAAAAGACTACTCGAGAGATTTCGGGTGCGAGATGACCATGAGCACGGATACGAGACGACGAAATGGATCAATCCTGATATCGCTCCTCTGCCTCCCAACAGAAGAACGTGGGGAATGTGGGCATTCCTGGGTTTCGGATCCATCTCCAAGTAAGTCTGGTAGAAGCTGCATTAGCTTAGTTCACTGCATTTATGTCCAGATGTGCTAATCATTGTTTACAGTCTTTGCATTTCGGCATGGACAGGCGCGGCTTCTCTGCTGTCGCTGGGTCTCACTATCCCGCAGACCATCGGTCTGATGATCCTGGCTAGAGCTCTGATTTGTCTGCTCGTCATCGGTAACGGATGGATGGGCTCTGAATGGCACATTGGGTTTACTGTGTCTCAAAGGTAAGTGCAGCAAATTGTCATTATTTCTTTTTCTGTGCAAAACGGCACGTGAAATTAACTTGAATCCTGCAGAATCATTCTGGGTATGAACGGTGCCTACATCGGCCAATTGATCCGAATTATGCTATCCATCGTCTGGTACGGCTCTCAAGCCTGGCTGGGTGGTCTCTGCGTATCTGCTATGCTTAGCAGTTGGAGCTACAACTTTTTGATGATGGAGAACACGCTCCCAGAGAGCGCGCACATGGTCACCAGAGACCTTGTGGGATTCGTCATCTTCCACTTGATCTCGGTTCCATTCCTGGTGAGAAAACCTCGCTCGAGCTTCTGAGGCCTCTTACTAATGCTCTTCTTGTAGCTCATCAGGATCGAGAAAGCGAAGATTCCCGTCATCACGGCCAACCTCATTGTCTTCGTCACAATGATGGGCATTACGATCTGGGCCTGCACTACCGGCGGCACAGGCCCTCTCTTCGAGTCCGGCGCCAAGCAGCCCTCCCTGCTCACAAAGGAATGGGCCTGGGTCTACGGCATCATCGCCTCAGTCGGCAACATCTCAGCCGGTATTCTCAACCAGTCCGACTTCACGCGTTTCGCCCGCAAGCAAGGCATCCAGGTCCCTGGTATCATCTTCTCGCTCTTCATCCCGGGCATGATCGTGCCCATTTTCGCCATCCTTACTGCCTCGGCCTCCATGGAGATTTGGGAGCTCGAAGAGCCCATGTGGAACCCGTTGACCGTCATCACGCAGTGGATGATGGACGACTACAGTTCCAAGGCCCGCGCCGGTGCCTTCTTTTGCAGTTTGGGCTTCGTTCTCGGCCAGATTGCGGAGAATATTCTCGGCAATGGATATGCTGCCGGTATGGATCTCGCGGGTTTGCTCCCTACCTGGATCACTATCAAGCGTGGCGCGCTTCTGGCCGCGGCTCTATCGTGGGCTGTTCAGCCGTGGGAGTTTTACAACACTGCTAGCACGTTTGTGTCTGTGGCGGCTAGTTTCTCCGTCTTTATGGGACCCTTGACTGGCATCATGATGACCGACTACTTTATCGTCCGCCGGCAGAAGATTGAAATCAGCCAGTTGTACACTGGGTCCAAGGAGGGAGCCTACTGGTACACTTACGGTTTCAATTGGAGAGCCTTTGTCGCTTGGGTCGTCTGCTTCGTCCCCGCCATGCCGGGTATGATTGCCGCGGTCAACCCCAACGTCAAGATCAACGATGGACTTTACAAGTATTACCTTGGCAACTACATTTTCGGTTTTCTAGAGGCTGGAGCGCTCTATGCTCTCCTGACCTTTGTCTTCAAGCCACAGAGGCTTGGATGCCAGGATGACTTTGATCTCTACGGCACATTCGAGGATGATGTCGCTATCAGCAAGGGCATGGCGCCTTTTGAAAGACCTAAGGGAGTTGATGGGCCCATCGAAGGAAGATCGGTACATCTCCAAGATGACGGGTCCAAGAACAAGCCCGGGCCCTCGATTGCTGTTTAAAAGCTTTGATACCCATACTTACATGTAGAGAAGGGAGAATGTACTGGTGAAACTCTATCACTTGTTGCAAGTCGCGTAGAAGGTGGATTATAGCTAGCTTGAGTTCGAACCGTCTAAAACCTGAGCAATAGCATTCATCGCCTGACTAGACGTGGCTGCTGAGCCTCTCTATCCCCAATACTTCGCTATCACTTTTGCAAGACGTACGACCCCGGTGCTGATTTCTTCTTTCTGTAATGGGCCAAGTTAGGGATCTCCAATATCCTAAGGGCGCTAGAATCAATCGACTTACTGTCGGCGTCGCGAAAGAGAACCGGAAATGCGCCGTACGTGGATCAACACCTCGAGCGGCAGTACTCATCTTGTCAGGCCCCTGCCAGGCATGATAGTACGATCCCGGAGTGAGAAGAACGAGTTCCGTCGCCCACGCCTGCCACAGCTCATTGGCAAAGTCCTGCTCTGGATCTTTGCTCTTTCCGGGTTTCTCAATTTCCATGAAGCGGTCGATGCCGTCAAAGTAGAACTTACACCAGACGAACATGCCAGCTCCGGGATCAACGAAGCTGAAGATAGGTTTCACCTTGCCGCCATGGGAGTTCTTGACGCACACTACAAAACCCTGCGCTTCAGGTATAGGCGACTTCTCCGCAGGCAGAAGGTCAAAGTGGGCACTGAACGCATCCAGGAGCCAGTCTCGCCTGGTGCGGTACTGGAACTGTAGGTTTTGCAGCCAAGTGAGATAACCGTCGATGCCCCATTTTTGAAGGAGACCAAGGACAAAGGCTTGACTCAATCCCGCTGGGTCCTGTGTCTCGACTTCAGTTGCGCGGAGGAGACGTTCGGTGAAGACCGGGTTGGCGACGAAGTATCCTAGACGGAGGCCGGGGAACAGGGTCTTCGAGAAGGAATCGAGACGGATGACTCTGCCTTGGGCGTCCATGGAAAGGAACGTGGGCACGAGGGTGTTGAGGAATTCTGGGATGGGTTTGGGCGTGAAGGATGTTTCTATAGGCGATCCGTAGCCTGGGTATTGGAGGAAGTAATAAGGATCATCTTCGACGATGATAATGTCTACTATCTATCAGCAACTTCTCCGCAGGTGAACCTGAGTAGCTCGAGCGTACCAAACTCAACGCAGATGTCGTAGATTTCTCTTCGTCTTTGTGCTGAGATAGTGATTCCTGTCGGATTTGATCCGACAGAAACAAGATAGAGTCTGTTACTCGTTAATCATCTACTGGACCCATAGCGCTGAGGTCTGCAGGTGCACTTACACCCTTGGTCTTCGCGATCCTCTTTCCCGCTCATCCCATCTCGACAAAAGATGTCTAAGATTCTTCGCCATGATTCCTGCCGCATCAGCAGTGACTGGAACAGCTTTGATACCCAATGGGATCCAGAGAGCCTGAGCGGAAGGGTACGTAAACTCTTCGACTATGACATAGTCGTCATCCTCGCAGAGTAATCCAACTACCTTTGCCCATGCATTGGTGTTACCGGGGTGTAGTAGGCACTCGTACTCGCAAGGGGGCGAATGTACTCTTTCTGTTAGCTCTTTTGCGAGGGATATCAACTGCCGATTGCCGGCACCAGAACCTACGGGCGAATTGTCAACATCGCTGTTCGAAAGTAAAAGTACGGCTGAAGGTTACCAAAGCGGGAATACATACCATATTGAAGAAACTGGGTCAAGTCTAGATCTCCTGCAGACAAACCACGTCCATATTCCAAACTCAGCCTATCTCTTTTGTCTTGTTCGAGAGAATGCCGGTTGGCTGAAAGTGGAGCTTCGGGGGGCAAACAACTGAACTTGGCTTGGTCAAGCGGAAAGAGAGACGGATGAGGTAATCCTACTACTGTTAATTTCATCTCAACACAAATATCGGGAGCTTCGCGTTTCACCTCCGGCAAAGCTCACCATGCCATCATATCCCATGAATTTGATGATGTCTTTCAACGGTGAGGGATGACGGGCTCTGCTCTTGGCATTGATATGATGGGAAAGATCCACCATAGTAGAGCTGTGGCCAAGGCTCCCCATTTTGTCGTCTCTTCGTGTTAAGTTGAATACTTAGTTTGGAGACAGTTGTGCAAATGCAAGCTCAAGTGAAAACAAAATCAATAGAAGATATATGTTTACTCATTCGTCGTCAAAAGCATGAAAACCCTTGAGCTACTTGCCGAAGCTTGTGACATCGTATCTAGGCTAATGTCCCCAGAGTATTTACATACGTGGGCACTACTCAATCATTCCACTTGACATATCGAGTCGGCCCATCGGACGGAGATCCGGCCGAAGCTGGAGCGATATCTTATCAGTTGGCTGCCCGCGGGGAGATAATCAAGCGTTATCGGCCCCATGCCGGAACGGACCTCGGAGACCCGCCGGAGCCCAGTTCTGTCGCCGAAATCGTAGCAGGAGCTGTTGATGGCATATTCATCCGTCAGTCATCAGATGAAAATGTTTGATGGTTACCCATACCCATTGCACTTATCATAGTTGTAACTGAATCATCTCACTATGGGTAACACCATCTCATACCAAGAAACGCCAATCGAGCTCGAATTGGGCGACCGGGGAACGATCCGCGGCCTCCAGTTCGACAATAAGTCCAGGCGCTTCACTGGTGTTCCCTACGCACTGCCACCAACTGGCGAGCACCGATGGCGCAAGCCGCGACCATTACCCGCATCATACTCATACACCGACGATAATGGAGGAGCATACGACGCAACCAAGTTCAAGTCCGTATGCCCTCAGAAGGCGTTCCATGTAGTCAAGCCTGACGGTGGTGGAAACACCTATGGCGAAGATTGCTTGTTTGTCAACATCTGGACCCCGGTTCCCAAAGAAGGCGAAGAAAACAAGAAATGGCCGGTGCAGCTTTGGATTCACGGCGGGTGGTTCCAGATGGGTGATCCGTCGCAGGAGCCGGGTATGGATGCAACAGAGTTGATTACTACGGGTGGTCTCAACGCCATTGTCGTCGCTATCGGGTATCGACTCAACGTGTTTGGGTTCCTTGCTGGAAACGACCTTTTGCAAGAGAGCAACGGTGAAGCGGGCGGTAACTTCGGTCTTTGGGACCAACGAGTGGCCGCGGAGTGGGTGAGAGACAATATTGCTCATTTCGGAGGAGATCCGGGGAAAGTGACGCTTGCCGGCCGGAGTGCTGGGGCATACAGCGCCGAAGCTCAGATGCTCTACGACTTCCGGAAGACGGGAAGTGTCTCTTCACTATATCACCGCATCTTCATGGACTCAAACGCGATTCCGGCCCAGCCAAAATCTCTTGCCGATGTCCAAGGCCAATTCGACGAGCTTTGCGACTACTTTAGGATTGACGCCTCAGTGTCAGGAGCGGAGAAGCTCTCGATTCTTCGGGGAAAGACTGTTGAGGAGCTTTTGGAGGCTATTCCCCAACTGAAAAACCACACCTTCCGGCCCGTCACCGATGATGTCTTCATACACACGGGTATGATTGAGTACCTCCAGGGCAAGGACTTCGCAGATGAGTTTAAGCGAAGAGGATACAGGTTACTCATCGGCGAGGTTCGCAACGAAGAAACTCTTTACTCTTCATATAACGCACCCACTGAGCCCACGCTGGAAGCCCTGCGCTTACAGGTCTCAAACTACTACGCTCCAGACGTTACAGATCGCGCGATCCAACAGTACAAGCTGCCAGAATCAGATAAGTTGCAAGACTGGCAAACAATATTCGGTAAAAAGCTTCTTTGCAATGAGATTTGTTTGTTTTGGTGCCATTATCACTGACAACATGCCACAGGATCAATCGTTTCGGACGGACAAGTGCGGGCACCGTCCAGGGCACTTGCGAAAGCGCTAGTTGACAACGGCGTCGATATTCGAGACGTGTGGCGGTACCAGATCGCCTACAGGCTGTCCTTCATCAACGAGAAGGTGGCTCCCGCTTCCTTCGGGGTGGCGCATGCCATGGACAGGCCCATCTGGAAGTCAGTTTGATTCTCTCTTTTCTTATTTGGACACGGCGTCTATCAGCTACGCGCTCTTACTGACATATTGACGCAACGTAGCTTTTCAATCACCCATGGTCCGATCCCCACTGAAAGACAGTTAATGGAGGACTGGATTCAAATCTTGGTCAACTTTGTGAACAACACTGAAGGCTACGAGTACGGGACGAAGAGTGTTGAGGAAATGAAGGTCTTGACTCCAGAGGCCACGATTGAAGTTCGGCCTGATGAGCGATGGAGCGAACTGGTGAAGCTGGGGAATATTTTTGCTGGCAAGTGAACTGCTCCAGAATCCGAGGCAGCCAGTCACATTAATCTGAAGACATTCCTACGGTCCGCTGCAAGCTCGTTAGGATTAATGCTTGAGGCGTGAGGTGTCACACGTTTGTTCGCTAGCGATGCGAGATTGTGGCTGGAGCCTGGAGGCCAGTGATTTTGCTTCCCATGCCCATGCTAGCTTAGGAATAGAGGCTTGAGTGAGCTAATACTGTGCCTTCAGGGTGAAATCAAGAATTTAGCTCGTCGTATTAGGGCTGACGGACATGGGTTCGGATCCTAATGCTTACTTTTATTCCAACCCGACACCACCTAAAGTGAGACCGATCTCACTCTAGACGCGCAGTTGCCTCATGTAGTCAGGGGGTTTGCCGCTGAGAACTGGCAATCTCAGCTGCCTGGCGTCCCTAGGTCCGATAGACAATATGTAGTTCTGCCATCGCACACTTGAAACTTCAATTTTCATTTCGCGTCATTCAGAACTTAAGTCGCAAGAGCAACTCACACCTGTGATGCTTCATTCACTACGATGGTCGGCCTGGGGTCCAGAATCCTGGGCCCTCGTCGGCGGCATCATCTCCTTCACCGCAATGGTGGTCCTCCTTGCCCGCTTTGACGGAAAGCCAATCTTCACATGGAATGGAGTGACACTCAACACAGTAGTATCGATCTTGTCGGTAACGATGAAGGCCGCTGTCGCATTCGTCCTCTCAGAATGTCTAGCGCAGTGGAAATGGATCCTCTTCACCCGCGAAGACCGGCCGCTCATGGACTTCGACCGTATCGACGCCGCCACCCGCGGCCCTCTTGGAAGCTTGCGGATCATTTTTCGAACGCGAGGCGCGTGAGTTTACCCCCTCCACCATGTTTGAACGTCTCATAAGACGACCACTGACGACTTTGGCACTAGTCACGCCGTTCAACTTGGTGCTATCCTGACGCTGCTTGCCGTCGCCCTCGATCCCCTCGCCCAGCAGGTTATCCAAGTTCGAGAGGGCGTTGTCTATACGCGAAGCACTCAGACGGACAAGGGACCGCTTGCGCTAAACTCCGGCACGCAGACCTACTCCATGGGCACAGCACAGGTCACAGAATTATCGAGGCAAAACTCTACCACGACGGAGTACTGGGTTTCAACGGACACGCCGCTATCCATGCAAGGCGCAATCTTGAATGGGCTATCCAAATCACGCTGGGAAGTAGAACAGGAGGCATTGATCCAGTGCCCTACGAGCAACTGCACCTGGGACCAATTCAAGAGTCTAGGGATCTGCCACAAATGCAACGACCTCACATCAGAGCTCAAGCAGGTCGGGGGGTTCGGACAGGCAATCATTGCGTTGGCGAACACCACATTAGCTGGCTATAAAGTCCCCGGAACAGCATTCGTCCTTCCAAACGGTCACTTCATTGCCAACATCGATGGCTGCCCACCATACAACGGGCGTTACGCAGAATGCGAAAATAAACAGCCATTGGGCGTCTACTCGGATGACAAGTACACGACCACATCGTTCGGAACCGGAATCCCTAGCAAAACCAACTCCATGAAGGATGTGGATACGCTCTTGTGGTCAATGAGTATCATTCACCCAGATATGGAGGCGCTCAATAAGTCGACCGGGTTCACTCCCGGCGAGTCGGACAGGGGCTCTACGACCGGACTCAAACTTTGGCCAGACATACCGATGCAAGCTACCGAGTGCGCGCTCTACTACTGTGTCAAGCGGATCGATTCAGCGGTTGAAGGCAACCAAGTCAAGGAGAACGTCACCGAAGCGCTAGATTCGAGACGAGATCCGGATTCGTGGAAACGCTCCTCAGAGTACGAGGACGGCCAACCAGAAAACATCATTTCCAAAGAAGCAAATGGCACGCTGGAGTTTGATAAATATTGGTCTGCTGTTTATAATACCGACCTGAGGCTTGAATTCCCCAACATCAGTAACGAGGGCTACTACCGAATATCCCAAGACTCTGTCAAGTCGATGAGTGCGCACATGCAGGACTTGTTCCGCACCAATCTTTCAGGCACTCCGGATCAGAGAGAGGAGATCGAGAAGGTACTGGGATCTGATGCAGTTGGCTTCAATGGCGCGTCGTTCGGGCCGTTTGAAGCGGAAAAGTGGTCGATGAAGGCTACGCCGCCGGCGTTGGACGGTCTCTGGACTTGGACCAGGCACAATATCACCAGCACATTTTACAACCTAGCAACAAGCATGACCAACGAGATGCGGAGGAACTATGCGCCGGGTCAGAGTCTGAAGAGTGGCCAAGATACAGATCGTTTTCAGGACGGTTCCTTGAGTTACTACGGCAAGGTGGGCAAGTCCACAGTACTGTACCACATCGAGTGGCCGTGGATTGCTCTCCATGGCGTGATGCTTATCTCGGCGATCGCGTTTCTGTTCACAACACTCGGTAACGCCAATAGTCGAGGCAACGTACCATTGTGGAAGAGCAGCTCCTTGGCCGCCATTAGGCATGGGCGTGATGTTGGTGGTGTTTTAAGTCGCACCACCACCATGGGTGAGATGGAAGACACTGCGAGGAAGGTCCGCGTGAACTTGCGCGGAGAAGAAAGCGAGGAAACCAAATCTTGCATTGACCGTACAACTGGCTCAACTCCATCTGAACCATAACTTTTTATAGATCGATCGTATACTGAAATTACCCTTTCAATATCGCGTCATGGAGCAAGCCATTGATCCCAAGGCTGGCTGTTACTTGACAAGGCTGGCTAATACTTGTATCTGAAGTGAATGTTCTCTCTGTCAGTCATATCTGCCTCGGCATTCAACTTTCCAAGACGCTCACTCTCCTCTTTGGAAATCCCTTGCTCGCGAACAAGCCTGTCCCGCCTCTTGTTCTCCCAGATGTCTTGAATAAAGGTCAGCTTTCAGTTTCGAACCGATTGACAGTAGCATCGGACAGACACTTACAATAAAAACGCCAGGTAGCCATGCTGCAGAACTCAACGCAGTAGAGAACAGCACAAGCGGTGAGACCACGAATGTACTTTGGAGCGTCAGACGCCACAAACATTTGGGCGCCCACCGCGTTACCAACACAATAGGCGACGAACAGCACTGTAGATGTGACAGTCTTCTTCGTCCTTCCCGCAACGTTTGAGGGCAAGAAGGTCCAGATCACTAAGTTGTGTTAGCATTCGGCATTGACGAGGGACAGACATGATATTAGTGAACAGCGGGAAACTTACTGAGACCTGGCAAGGAACCAAAGACCTGCAGGATGTACATTCCCCATCTTGTCCATTTCATAGAATCCGTGGGAAGAAATGCCAGAGCCATCATGCCACTGAAAGCTGGTACGAGAGAAAACATCATCATCAAGACTAAAGAGTCCAGTAGTCAGTCGGTGCAGGTTTCAAGTTCTCGTTTTGACAAACTTACATCTGAGATTCGGCTTCTTCAACGTGACGAGTCCAACTACTAGAAACCAGACAATGCTCACGCAGTAGTAAGGAGTGGAGCCCTTCAGCAACGTCTCCAGCGGGGTGAACCCAAATGACTTCCAGATCAGTTTCGAAAAGGTCGTGTTCGCTCCGTTCGGTAAGGCATTGATGATGGTAACGAAGAAGAAGAAGTACGTTTGAGGATCTGCAAACGCAAGTGTCAGGTGTCGCTCGTCGTTGAAGTTATCTGCAGGCAATTCTTACCCCTGAATGTCAACCACACTTGGTCCCATTTGAATTCGGATCTCTTTTGACGATCAGAACCTGTCTGGTTGACGATGACGCGGGCCATCGCGGCTTTCTTCTCTTCTTCATTGAGCCACCGGACTTCGCGGGGTGTACCGAGGATAAACCAAACGAGGATTCCACACGCGATGGTCAGGCCGCCGAGGAATAAGGAAATTCCCTTCCACTAAGAATGTCCGTTAGCCAAGGATCGATCGTGAGCAGGATCTGGGCTTAGCTTACTGCAGCCAAACCACCCGGGTCTTTCTGAGCGTGCAATCCGATTCCATACATGCAAAGCCCGGTGATGATGTTCATTCCGGCGTTGGATGTGCCCCAAATCAGAGACCTCAGGGTGTGCTCCTGAGAAGTATACCATGCTCCGGTAATGAGCATGAAGGTCGGAGAGATCGTGCACTCAAGAGCACCCTGCAGCGTTCGAAGGATCATGAGGTGCGCAAAGTTCTTAGCAAAGGCGATGCACAGAACAACGACACCCCACAGTACCATCACAACCGACAGGAACTTGCCGGTATGACTCTTCTGTATCAACCAGTTTCCTGGGAACTCGCAGACGAGATAGGAGAGGTAGAAAATCGTGCTCAGCCAGTTGAATTGTTCGCCCACGAGACCGGTATCTTCTCGCAGACCGAAAACAGCTTGGACGCTGAGAGATGTCTTGTCCGCTTGCTGCGTGCCATAGCACACCCACATCAATGGGAGGAGCCATAGGTCGATCTTGAACCGAAGTTTTCGGAAGTAACGGTCGGAGTATTCGGTCGCATCTTCGATGGTACCTTCGAGAATGTCGTCTGGCTTACTGGTCTCGTCGACTTCAGGAAGCTTTTTGGTATCGGCTGCGGAAGCCATCTTGGTAACGGAGGTTGATCGAAGTGCAGCGGCTAAGAATAACCCGATGTGAAGTTTCGTGAACAACCCTGTTCAGATTCCCACTTCGAGATCAACTCAAGAGTCCACTCAACTACGGAGAGAGAGTCATTGTTTATATCCATGAATGTATTCAAGAGCGTTCAATTGATCTTTGTTCTACAGTCTGCATGTCTTATCAAGTCGACTACTGGTCCTTTGAGCCCCTGGTTCAATCTTAAGATATTTCGGCCGGATCTCTTCCGGGCAACTCCAGCTAAGGTATCTTACTTAGTGCGGTAGCCGCGATACCGGAGATAACGACTCAGGCCACATTCCTGGTCACAACAGCCATTCTTCGATAAGAGTGGCCGCGTTGTACAGAGCTAGGTATCTGCTAGGCAAAGCTCTTCCGATTACGAGCAGACCACGGCCCGGGATCCGGCCGAGCTTACATGGGCTCGTTGATCATGATCGGTCCAGGGGACTACGATCGCCTGTAAGATTGTAAACATGATGATTAGAGATCAACTTACATGTATGTATCCCTTTAGGTTTATTGAACTTTCTTGTCTATCACGAAGCAGTAGAGTCGCACAAAGTCTTACAACGCCGATTTCGAGCAAGGCACGAAGGAGACCACACAATGGCCAACCAAACCCAGTCCCCCATCGTGGATGCATCAGGAAAGACAAGGCTACGCGAATCATTAGAGCGCGCGAAGAGACGTCAAGGGCCCAGTGTTGGCCAATGGCTAGAGTTTCCAGGTTACTCCCTGGCGAGGACAGTGGCGCCGTTGGGTGAGGATGTGAGTGAACAGCCTGGCTCTACCAGACCTCTCATGCTGACTGAAGCTTACAATACAGTGGGTTCTCATAGACACGGAGCACGGGAACATCGATGACAGCCAGATGTATCTCCAAGTCGGTGCGATCTCATCTTCGGGGGCGTCTCCAATCGTGCGGATACCAGCTTCGGAACATTGGATGATAAAGAGAGCTTTGGATTGTGGAGCGCATGCCATCATGGTTCCAATGTGCGAGACCAAGGTAAGTCTTTGCCATATTCCGCCAAAAAACCGCCTTGAACTGATGTCATATCAATCAGGAGCAAGCTGAAGCCACCGTTCGCGCTTGCAAGTATCCCTCCTCGCGCTGGCCACAAGGTCTTCGAGGCGCGGGAGCTATGTTTGCCCCCGCAGCTTTCAACCAAACCGGCCGAGAGTACCTTCTTACCGCCAACGACAACGTTATGGTTTGCGTACAGATAGAGAGCCGAAAGGCCGTAGAGAACGTGGAAGAAATCGCGAATGTTGGCGGCATCGACATGTTATTCATCGGACCCAACGATCTTGCTTCATCCATGGGTTATGTGGCATTTGACCATGCCTCAATACCAGAAGTTCAGGAGGCGTCAGCACGCGTGCTCAAAGCAGGGCTTGATGCTGGGAAATATGTCGGTCATTTTGCTCTTAGTGCCGATGCTGCGGCATTGAAGTACGAGCAAGGGTTCCACTTCGTAAACTGCGGAGCCGATATCGTCGCCATCACAGCTTGGATGTCAGAGGAAATGGCCAAGTTGAAGGACTTGGTAGCGGCTATGGGGAAACAAAGAAGCGAGGTTGAACAAAAGATCGATGGAAAGCAGGGAAACGACGATTCAGAGAATAAGATACTCTCAACCCAGAGCAAGTTTGGCTACAATTAAGGACTTAAGGTAGTCGAATCATTGATAACTAAAGGTACTCTCTTTATTCAGTCGCCGGTTGGTTATCCAGCACCCACCTCACTCCATCAACAACGATCTCTGGCTGTGTCATCTGCACGAAATGCCCACTCTCCTTCGCAAATACAATATCACTCTTTCTAGAGAGCTTCAGAAACTCCCTCATGAGCTTTTCAGTTTTCGCATCAACGCCCTCAATCATATCTCTCACATGCTTCCTCTCCTCCTCCGTCCCGTTCCCCTTCGCGACACCCGCAGCGTAAAGCCCGCTCCAGTCTCTGCTTCGCGTGCCCACAATCACATACACTGGCTTGTCCCCAAGAAGCGGCTGCCTCTTTGCCAGGCCCTTACTCCTCAGCGTTTCGAAACTTTGCGAGTAACCCTCGGAATCCTCTCGCTGCGCAATTAGTTTGTGCTTCTCTGTAGCCTCTTCCGCGATAAAAGCGTCCCATTCTTCCTTCGTGAGCTTATGCGACGCCGTCAACCCCCAGCCGTCGTATGTCTTGACTCCTGCGGCGATCTTTGTCCAGAGAATAGGATCGTTGACGTCTAACACGAGCGGCGCCGTCTCATGGTTCGCATCCACAAGGACCAGACCCGCGACCTGCTTGGTGCCTTTGAGGGCAAAATACTCGTGCGTGAGCACACCAGCCCAAGAGTGGCCCACGAGAACGAGTGGGTTAGGTATGGGGGCGTGTTCGATCAAGAGGGCGAGTTCTCGGGCAATGTTCTCGGCTGTTGGTGGGTTGGGTGAGGGGTCTGAGTGGCGATTGCCGGAGCGGTCATACGTGTAGCTCCGCACCTGAAAGGGGCCGAGAAGCCGTATCACAGCTTGCCAGTTGAGGGCATCACTGGCTACACCAGAGACAAAGAGTACGACGGGATCGGTGGGGCTGTTGGGCTCTGGACCGTGGGCGTAGAGAGCTAGAGAGTGGGTGCCGATATTGACGAGGCGGCCGTTTGGGGAGAGGGTTGATGCCATTGCTGTAGAATTGACGTGAGACGTCTAGGTGTTCTGTACGATCTGATAAAACTCGCGGACGTGCTAAAGCGTCGAAAATCACAGTTGGCAAGTATCTGTGGGATCAAATGTCTGAAGAACGCAAGTAGATATTTGTAATGACAATATTGAAGACGATGAAGAATGATGAAATGGCTTTGTAATATCACCAATCAGCGCCCTTCTGAATACATGTGAAGCCGCGCTGTGCTGCACGGCCCACTATTGCTTACGTTCGTGATTTTTGTGCTTACTTCTGCTTCTTCTTAGCGAAATGCTCTCCCTGCCAAACCTCCACGCTCGAGATCGCGCAATCCTGTAACATAGCTTACTTCGGTTAGTCCTTTCTAGTCATACCTATACGAGCTATCGTGGATTTATCCTGACCACGAAGCAAAAAGCATAGGATCCATACAGCCATCGTAATGCGTCGTCTCTGACATGGAGCCGGTGGTGCTGGGATTCCAGATTCCGCTAGCAACGTCAACCAAAGAGGATGATGCAACCTCAACATCAGCAAAGGGTCTTTTGTTGGCCCTGCGGGCGTTCTCGGGTGGATGTCGGCCTTCATTACCACGACAGGTGAGCGAGTCTCCAGCAATCTCGCTGCGGCGTCGGACTAGCAATTTCTCAATGATTTCTCGGCTTCTTTTGGCCCCAGACCACCGAGGCTCTAGGTCTTTGAGCGATCGGGCACACTTCTCGGCATCTTCCAAAAGAGCTGGATTGCTGCGATCGATAGGCACTCGAAGACTGAAGTTGAAGCCTTGTGAGCATTTGCGGCCAATTTGATAGAAATTGCTATCACAAGTAGGCGCCAACTTACAGGATGATACCCGACAGCGTCAGATAGTGGATGCAGATAGCCAGATGGTGTGAAGCTGGCACCAAGTCTCGAACCATATCAGCGACGTAGATACAGCCCCGTGCAGCATTAATGCATTGATCGATGGCTCCCGAGACGTCCACTTCGTCTCGTTCTGCGGAGTCTTTGGGATAGTTCAGGAAGTATCTGCAGTCTATTAACAATGTCGTTCCATGATCACATATCAGCAACTCATTAAACCTACCGGTACAAGTTGATAAGAGATCCTGCGTGTAAGAAAAACGTTATCACACAATGAACCATGGATATATCCCCGTGGCTCTTGTTCTTTCTGTTTGCTGAGAATTGGATTTCCCCGGGCAAACTCTCGAGCCACTTTCGAAGAGCCTGATCATGAGCATCAACGCGAGCCAAGAACCTATGAGTTCTTTCTGCATCTGCAGAGGCGATCTTCTGTAGGTTAAGGGGAGAGCTGAACTCTTGGATCTTGCCTGCAAGCCGGCAGAGTTTAGCAAACGCTAAGAAGCCGCTCATGGAGCTCGTTGTGGCTTCTACGTCGACAGCGTGTCCGCTCTTGATCCCAGACATTACATCCTCATCGCGTACGTCCAATGGTAGCTCACAGTAGCAGTCTTCATCTTTGACCGCGAGAGGACGGCCAAGGCAAATCGATGTCGTTCTGCAAGGAGCCACGGGTTATTAGCCAAGGACCAGGCGTTACTAGGATGTAATGATACTGGAGTTACAGTACTTGTCCAGCGTGTATACACACCACCACACTCTGCGAGACTGCTCCTGAAGAGGAAAATCCTTAGATTTCATTAGAAGCGGTGACTGCTGATTTACGACAGCGTTCTTTTCGATCAGCAGGCTATCGATAAACAAACGGAAAGGAAGTCTTACGGAGTGACCACTAATGTGTAGCCCCATGTCGATTGCCGCCCTCACGGCTTGTCCGGCTAAATTCCAACTTTGAGACACAGTATTCCACCCTGCGGAGCACATCGACAAAAGTCCAAGACACTGAACTTTCTCAATGGAGGACTCTCCAGTTGATGCAGACAAGATGAGAAGGGCCTTTTGGTAAAAGTCGATACCGGGTAGCCCGCTCTCCAAGTTGGACGGTAATAGCCCTGACGCACACGCACATACGGCGAAGAAAACCATAAGAAACCTTCCTCTCTTAGGTGAAGAAGAGTCTGGCCCGGCTCTCAGAAGCTTCTGATAACGATTCATAAAGTGAGGCTTGATGAGAATAGGGAATATGTAGTGGAGCTTGTCGAAGTATAGGCTCACAAGCAGGTCAGAGACATATTGCGGCGGGCGAGGCAGGCTTTCTGGTGCAGGTATGTACGGAAGAGGAGGCCAGAGTTTTCCACGAACAAATGAAGGGATCTCGAGGTCTGGCAAGTTTGGCGTTTCGTGACTGGCTCCTGTAGAAGATGGCGTGGTTGTCGCCAAATTCGGCAGGAGGTTTCTTGCGGCCTCTACGATAAGATTACTCGCTGCACCACCCACAAAGCTGGTTTTGGATATTAAATCTCGTGTGTTGCATATGAGAGTTTTGAAGTGACATACCGTAGGCGGCCATAAGAATCTCGTACCAAGGCACCTGCTTGGCTGAGTTCCTCGGCGGCTGGCTTTGTCAACCTGAAGGTACTTTCTACAGAAGTAGAATCATCATTATAATCCTCGCTGTTATCGGGTGAAAATACTTCGGTTTCATCGTCTATTGCGCCTGTGTTGACATCCAATTCAGCAACGCCTGCGTACGCATTCGGGTTTGCATTCGTTATTGACTCTTGTCGAGGAGATGCAGTTGCTTGAGATAACAACGCTGCAAGTCTTGGGAAAGAATTGATGATCTCAGCTGCGGAGACACGACCAGAAGGCTGATTCTGGCTCGCTGGCGCAGGTGGCTGTTTGTTGAGGACGTCGATAGACTGTGATAGCTGCCCAGTGAGCACTTCTAGACGTTGACAGAGTGTATCCATCTGTTGGCATCGTGCTGCAAAAGACGTCACGTAGCTGCTCTCCAATCAGACCTTCATGCATGTAGAAAGGTGCCAGTAGAGAAGGCAGGCGAGTCTTACTAACGACTGGCAGAAGCGTTGTCTTTTGTTCCGGGGAACTCGCACGACTGATCACGAGAGCTACAGTTGTGACAGGGTTGTTTTCCATCGCATTTGATCTTCATCACTTTGTCAGTCTTCGCGCAATTACAAAAGTAGGCTACGTAGACGCAGCGATAATTCAGTGTCAAGAAGCAGACCTTTTTACGCCGGCAAGCAAGACAAGCTCGCCAAACCCGGCTACCGGCCAAGTCAGCGGCGGGTGGACCTTCAGGCTCGATGCCGCTCAAGTCTTCTCGGACGGACATTGTAGACTCAGTCAGAATTTCGAAGCTTAATGAGAACCCTGGCCATCACCAAAGTACACGTAAAAAGTCTCTGGAAGTCATGTATACGTCAACATTTAGAAGGAGTGAGAAAATCACCGTAATCCGGAGGCCGACCGGAGACGCCCTTATCTGCGACTAACATAGCGCCGCTCCACAATACCCCAGGCCCCCACCTTCTCTATCTTGTTGGTACTAGTCCAGGGCCAGCATCTGCGACGGGAGTCAACGTCCAGGAGGCAGATACAGGAAAACAAGTTTCCATCACCCAAACGAGGCTACATCTCTTGGTTCCGTTCTGTGAATCGTCGAGCAGGCTGTGGCTCTATTAGTTGTTAGCTGCAAATTCACTGATGTGCCCGCTTAGCTTGTCCTGACCCTCTGACCTGGAGTAATGTCTGCTAGTGCTGATGACGGGAATGAATCGACGGAGCCTAAATCGGGTTTCTCGCATGTCGTATCCCGATCAACGGGTAAGAAGAAATTCTATGCTTTTTAGTATCAATAAGTATACTGTTATCGATTAAGGCTGCTTCCACCTCACTTGGGCCCACAGCCACTACTCGAAGGTACCATCCCTCCTACTCCGCCGTGGCACAAACGAACTTCAATCGAAACATATAAGAACGAGGGAAGAAATGACTTGAATAACGCTTCTACATGGAGGTCTCGTGACCTTTGGGAATAAAACCTTCTCTGCTTGCTTCTCATTTTGTCGAGATGGACTGACCTAAGTCACTTTAGGTAGGTAATTGTAATATTGAGCCATAAAGGAAGCATTTCCCAACGGTGGCCACTGCGTATTGACAATACTCGCGCGGCTTATATACTGTCCTACGTAGGTATTGAGATACATACATACTTCTTCTAACGTCAACTATATTGGTAGTCCTCGTTTCTCCCGAGTACCGAGAGTGGTATCACTGCGCCCCGCAATGCTTTGAGAAGGGTAGGGAGACCAATCATAAAACAAAACTCTGATGAGAGGGTGTCACCGAAATCAAATATGAACAGGCGTTCATTCGCTTGTAAACGTAGATTTCCGCCACCATATCTACCCTCCACAAAGGGTGTCTCCTACATCCAAGCAGTGACGACCTATGTGCAGACCACGCAACATACAGCGCTATTGGGTACCCCACGGAACAGAGAAAGTCCATGCCCAAGCCGAGACATCCTTATAATACAACCGACTGTTGGTGCTCCTAGCCAAGCGATATCAGGGCCCCAAAAGGCCCGCAACTCGTTTCTTCAGATTGCGTTTGGACTGGTTGATGGAATTCGTCCTTGACGACGAAGGCGTATGATCTGCTAGCTGAAGCCCGGAGGTTGAGGGCTGTGCCGCGTCTTCTGCTTGAAGAATACTCCCCACTATGAGCGATTCAACATTGTCTGTATACCAAGGTTTCGTGTCCACAACGTCTTCTCTGCATAAAGGTGTCAGCAGCTATACACCAAGAAGAACATGGCACTACTCACACTGTCTTAAGCTCGTCGTCTAGTTTTCTTAGACGCTCTAGGGCTGCTTTGCTCTTTCCAAAGGAGATGAATTGAATACTGAACCATCGACGCTCGCGCTTTCCCACTTTCTTCTTCAGCCCTTCGACGAACTGGGTGATTAGATGCTCGACATCGTCAGTCAAATTCGACCCCTCCCATAGACCATCGGTAAGAATTAGAAGTGTTTGCATCTTGCTGTAGTTTTGTAGGCGTCGAATCTTCGAGCAAGAGTCGTCGCCATGTCGGTTCTACTACGGTCGTCGATGTTTTGGTACGCATTGCTGAGAGACTGTGGAAACTTTGACGGCATCTTTCTACCTTTCGCTTCGAAGACGTTGTTGTCGGATCCCAATGTAAATACTAGGCCCAATCCATTCTTGTCCAAAGTGCCAATCATCATCGCCAACGTCAGAACCGTTATCTTAACGTCTTCCCAATGACTTTTCATAGTAGCAGCGTTGTCAACAACGAAGATATGAGCGTCCATCAGTAAACTTTAATGAAATACAGGCATTCGTGGAGATGTCTTACTATATCTCTATTCGAAATGTACTGCGACATGTACCTGTCTTCTTCTCGGGCTTTTCTTACGATGGAAGCCCAGACACCTTGGTTCTCTGCCCAAGATTGGGAGCGCCTATGATACTCCTGCACTATAGCAATCTCATGGCAAGAGGGCGCCTTGGACGACGTCGCGCCACCCTCTATATCAATCGGATCTTCTGGTTCAGGAGAAGGGTTGAAGTTGGAGTCCTCCGGCGTTGGCGGTCGGATGGACACCCCTGGCAGTGGCGGGCCGGGTCCTTGAGATGAGCTGTCGATATCTTCTGGTTCCTCGGCTAACGATGATATTCCCAGACCGGTCTTGATCACTTCCTCGCGGTTAACAGTTTTTCCACTGACTATCTTTTCGAATCGCACAGACTTCCTAACGCGATGACTTCGAACTGCAGAAGAGGATCGATTACGCAGAGATGGCGTCGGTAAAGAGAGTTTGGGATCATTGGCCCTCTTGCTGTCGGCAGAAAGTTGTGAGAATGGAGCTGCAATAGATGGAGCAAGATTGTCGAGCTTTAACAGGGCTTTCAGTGTTTCCTCTGACTCCTTCTTCAACGTTCCGCGCTCTACTTCTAACCGATATGTGCTCTCTGCCTCAGAAACAATCCGGTCCAGTTCTTTGCAGAGTGCTGTGGACGGAAATCGCCTTTTCGGGTCTTCAACAAGCATGTACTGGTCAACTAGGTCCAGTACAGCACAGGAGATCGTGTCCGCTCTGCGCGATGAGTTTCGTAGATAGGTGTGCCACTCTAGGACTTGGGGCAGAACTTTGTGGCCATCATGGACTGCATCTTCGCAAGCAGGAACCTGCTCCCCTGGACTCTGGGTGTTGTGTAGTTCTCGTATGGCATATCCCCGCCGCTTGTTGTAGTTATTATACGACATGCCACTCCTGCCTACCTACATCGGATTCCTGGTGTCCCTTGAGTAGTTACTGCGCCTTTCACCAGTACTGTAGCTTGGTTTGGATAAGGTACACTAGTTGCATTGTCTCTAGCGGGATTGAAATCCCAGGATCTAGCGATAGGAATGACGCTGGAGTGCAAAAAAGCTGGTCAATCTTCTCCCCCAGAACTATCCTCATAGTCCACATCGCTATCGCCCCAATCGAGATCGATTCTATAGGAACCAAGAATGCCGCGAATACTGCTCTCCAGGGTTGACCTTTCAAGAAGCAACTCGTCTCTCATATTTCTCGCTTCTTGTTTAGGAATCGGAAAGTCTGTAACATTCTCAACCACCATTTCGACTACCTCCTTCGGTAGGCCCTTCATTTGTCCCTCCCTCGATGTGAACTCTGCAGCCCACCAATCAGCTTGTTGCGGAGGCACATTCGCTGTCGACAGAATTTTAACTCGTGGGTCAACCAAGTAAAGAGTCAAAACTTTCCTGTGCCCTGGCTGAGTCGGATCTTTCAGCTGGAAGGCAGACTCCTTCTGTTGCATAACGTTGGGATATACCAATACCAAACCCTCCCGCATTGTTGCGGATCCAATTTTCTGCAGCGACGGAGTCTTATGTCTGAGCCCAAAGATCTCATCGAGGGGCCTCAGATCTCCTACCACAAAGGTGCAGTCCTCCTCAAAATTCAAACCCTGAAATCGCGTCTGAAAGGATACATTCGAGTCTGTAACATTCTCATCTTCGAAAAAGTAGACTGCAGTAGCCACGATGTGCTCGTTCAGTGCGCCGTCTAGACCAAACTCATTCTGCAAATCGCAGATAGGGTCCTCAGGAGTTGGGTACATTGCTCTAATCTTGACAACGATCTGAATGCCGCCCGCCTTGCCTAACATGCCAGTAAAGTTCGCAATCCCCTGAGGTGTAACAGAGTTGTTATGTTCATGACTTGATCGGTGGAAAGCTCGATCTCCCTTCACCTGTGGCTCAGGTCTGTCAACAACCCTGAAATCACGAAGCCACTCATCTGTCCTTCGTTGCCACTCATCATCATCAATGACACCGTTCATCAAGTCATCCCTGATATTGAGCGGGTCGTAGGGAGGTGTATTGGGGTATTTCCAACCTGCTTCAGTACAATCGATGCGCAAGTCGCAGCGCATGGTGTGGTCGTAGACAGAGGAGTACACCATATTCCACATGGGCATTATTTGCGTGATGATGTTTTCCAAAACAGAGTAGACGGTTCTGTGTTCCCTGGGGTGTAGATTGTTGATGTAGCTAGTGATCTTTGCGTTGATGCCGTCCGGGAACTCAATATTGCAGGGAAGCCACTGAGACTGACTTGAGAACAACGTTTGATAGATGCCGTCAACATACTTCTGTGTCTCTTTCTGGCCCGGTACTTTTATTGTGATTCCCTGGGAGATATGGCCAAGACAGTCATGAAGATCGATTTCGTGGGTGGGTAGCACCCGAGAGCGACCAAAAACGAGCGGGTACATTGTTGGGTCAATTACGTTGATCACGTTGTTCTGTTTCTTGCATGTAGAGTCGTTAGCTTCTGCAAGGCTATTTTCCTTGCCTGAGTCCCTGTCGATTTTGCGAGAAAGGGTTCGTTCAATGTTGCCAACGGCCTTTTGGAGAGTGCTCTTCATGTCTGATGGAATGACCCTATCTGATCGGGCAATGCGCACTTGTACGTCAAGAACCGGAACAACTCCCGTCTCGTTGTATAGCCTCGCTTTTTCCTGGAGTTCGTCTATACACTGAGCAACAGGTCAGTCACCATGTCTAGCATATTCTTGGCAATTCTTACATATTCAAACATTGCATCGGTGAAGTCGCCATGTCGAATTTCGCCAGCTCTGTGCCAATCCCTTCTCATAAGATTGTCCTTCCAAGTTACAAGGGCCGCCTCTTGGAAAACTCTCTGGTTCCAATCCTCCTCGAGTGTGACTTCTTGAATGAAAGCTATCATGCATCGCTCACGATTTGTGTGCGGCCACCGCTGTTCCCAATCGCTCACAGCATCGGGAAAATGGTCTTCGGGCGTGTGATTTAGGGGAAGACCGAAGCCGGGCAACTGAAATTTACTGCTTAGCTGCGCCCAGTCGGGCACACGATGACGTCGATCGTAGCCGCGTGAGTCAATGCCACTAACCATGATTGGGCCTGCCTCACTGACTTCCTTTGATTTCATGGTGTATAATTCTGCTATGATTGATACGACCGATGCGCGCTCGAGCAGTTTGTTATGCTGCCTTGTGAGATGCCAGGTATTGAAAGAGGAGACAGATGCCTAGGCAGCACTTGAGAGAACGAAGCATATGTTGTGGGGATCGTAGATTTAGCGTGATCCTTCAGCGAGGAGCCACTACTGAAGTAGTGCCGCACTGTGTTCAATAAATTCCGTTTCTATTAAATCTATGAAACCTAGAGCCTTGTTTTCGCTCTCTATTCTAAACCTATAAATCAGTACTCTTATCTTTCTTAACTTTTGAAATTTAGTATTAGTTTTCCATAATTGCGATTGTTTTCTTATCAGTTAAACCTTTAAGTTATTTTCAACTTGTTATTGCCAAGATTTTTCGTAGACCATCTTCCAGCCGGAGAAGTGGCTGGATGGGCTGCTTGTGGGGGCCTGCGGGTTGATGCACTCTTCAACAACAATACCTGGTTTGACGGCGTTTCGTTCGTCTTCGATCATATGGCAGCAGCTCTTTTCCCTGCATGCGCATGGAAGAAAATGAATTGATCTAACGCAGTCATATAGATTCAATAATGTCACGTTCAGCTCTTTAGAAGACAGATTTCAGAGCATTTTGGCAAGCCACGCTATGAGATATTTTGATGACAACCAGAATCGTCTTCTTCTGCAGCTAGCTGAGCTCAAACTAATGGCTGATAAGACAAACCCATGACTCAACGGCAGGGACTAATCTGGTTCCTTTTGTAAGGATACATCCATTACGACATTTTGATTTTCAGTGTTTCCGCAGAATAAACAAGTTACACAATGAAGGTGTCATCGACGGACGCTATAGTAATTAGTCAGTGGACAACCCTTCACCAGTCAAACCCGCATTGAATTTGCGGCCGGTCACTGTATCAATACGATCGGACTCCTTCCTCAATGGTACTGGTCACTTAATCAGGTGCAACAGCCTTACGTTGTGGACATGATGTTCCTTGTCTCGTTGAATCTCCTATCTATATGCAGATATAGACTCTGAGATTGAGAATGGTCCGGTTTTGGCCAGGCTTCCAGCAAGAGAAATATCCTTCACAACGTATTTGTGGTGACGGACTACATATGTTTGAAGTTCTAACGTGAGATCGAGAAACACTGCTACAGATACATATAATGACCCTTAGGTTATCGATTCCTTGACAATGACGGCCATTTTCGAGAAGAAAACCACTTTCTTGGAAGAATGAACATAGAGTTGGGGGATTGTGAAGAACAGTGAATGTCGTTGTTGCCTCTCTTCATATTACAGTTCAGGAACAATGAGCTATTTTGGTCTACGTAGTTCAGAATTCGACCATGACATCAAGATCGGCAAACTACTCACTACCGAACGTCGTCGCGGAGCTCGTATCATGTACATATTGTGCATCAACTGGCCCCAATGAGTTCTGCTAGTGAGTGGTCTCGAGAGGTTACATCCAATCACGACCTACGTGAACATTGTATGACCCGCTTCCATACCTGTCTCGTAGTAAGGAGGTAAGCTTTGCAGGGTCGATATCTCTGGCAGAGATGTCCCGAGACATAGGGGCCCCATCAATGGATTCATCATCACCATTCAACGTAATGAGGTGAGTTGGTATCTCGCGTTGAGAAATGACAAGTTTTGATACGATGTAAGAACTTCCCAGAAAAATGATTGACCTGGAAAATGTGTGTATGCGGCTGGTAATTCGCATAAATTCCGATAAGCTAGCTCTCGAAGGGCTGGACTGCTAGATATAAGATGAAAGTACTTCTCCAGAGGAGGCGACATGCAGATGCTTCTCCGTCATCCTTCGCGTCCATCAGCTCCAACCCACGGAGTTATACATGCCCTGCGAAATGTAAGAATACGTAAGAAAGATTCCCTCACCAGACCCGATCTGCCTTGGAAGGGATTCACCATCGTTCTCAACAATAGATTTTTTGAGAGCGCAGACTCGAGTCGGCTCTCATGGTCCCGTATTGGTTGTGCCAAAATCGCACTCCATCGAGTTACGATTGTTTGTGCCGGGTGAAAGGCCGAGAGAGGTCAACTAATCACTTGGTGCGCCGCATTAGGGAGCAAGTCTCACAGATTCAACCACCAAAACCTCACGATCTGACTCTGGTACATCTTATACGTATCTCAACCTGAACGTGGCGCATTTCACTTATGTTTATGAACACCCCAAAGGAGGCAGGTTGAACGAGATTTCAAGATCACATTAGCACCAAGCAACCTTGACCCAAATTCTTAGATGCGACAAAGCTTGATACCGATGTAAGGTAGGTAATTAAGTTGGGCCATAGGACGAGCCCAGTTGTTGTCAGTCGCCATGGGCTAATCAATTCCCAGATGGGTTCTATCACACTTCGGACAAAAGCCTGGAGATCAGCCTCAGCGCATTTTCTTGTGAGTTTTCTCAGCTCGATACCGAACACTCGGCGAGCAAGCTCATTATTGACGACCCGGCAAAAAGTGATGGCCAACTACCAAACGTGAGAGTCATCGCAGTTGGGAGGTCTAGAGATAGGATGCAAGATTCTCAGCGGAGGTGATTTGTTTTGCTCGTCACCTCAAAAACTCCAAAGAGTGCTAGCGGATTGATGGTCTATGAACGTACGGGGGTGGGTTACACGCCTGACAGTTGCAATTCGCACAACAGAACTCCGGTCAAGATGCAGTAGCGGGTGGGAATTTGCATCTTCATCTCTGCTCAAGTAAAATTTTCAGCTCAAGCACATTGATTCAATTTGGAAAGCCGCCATCTTCCCTCCCACAATTATGATTTCTCGTTATCCCAAGGGTTGTGCATTCGAGATATGCGACTTGCATCAGCTCTCACCGATATCTCACCGAGTGCATGAGTTAGGTGTGAATCGGTGACTGCGGGGTAGCGGGGTACACACCGAAATCGAGCCGCACCTTGACTCGCAAAGGCAGGTGCACACCCTCACCCCGCCATTGACTCACGCTTTTCGGAACTTTTATCCAGACAGCTCTGTGTCATCAAGCAATTCGAGTCACCGCAAGAGGCGTATAGAAGACGATTGACCAGCCGCCAAAACCTCGGGTTCCTCTCGTTCTCGTCAATCGACACTCCACACCATCGACTGAGACCACGCGACACAATGGCATCCGCACCCGAAGCCCCGACCGCCGCCATCCCCGCCGTAGCTGTCGGCGACGCGCCCGCAGCCTCGGGCGGCCAGAAAGTCGACCCCTGGAACGTGTCTGGAGAAGTGGGTTTGCAAGAAGCAGCGTATAAGTGAGAATGGCATATGCTGACTTCAGGGAGTAGGTCGGCACTGACGGCAAAGTCAAGGCCATTGACTACAAGGTAAGAATTCCAAACCCCTCGTCAATGCAGAGCTCTAGCTAATTTTTGACTGCTGCACAGAAAATTGTCGACGAGTTCGGAACGAAGCTGATCGATGATGCCCTCCTCGAGCGCTTCGAGCGCGTGACTGGTCATAGACCTCACCACTTCCTCCGTCGCCAGATTGTCTTCTCCCACCGCGACCTCGACCTCATCCTCGATCGTGTCGAGAAGAAGCAGCCTTTCTTCATTTACACTGGTGCGTTGCCTCGAAGATATTCCAAAGACTGGAGGACAATATGGAAAGCAGTATAGGCCAGGAGGATGGCTAACAAGGGCATATTAAGGCCGTGGACCGAGTTCCGACAGCATGCACGTCGGACATGCTATTCCTTTCCAATTGACGAAGTGGTTGTCAGACGTACTCGATGCGCCACTGGTCGTACGTTGTTCTTCAAGTTACCCCTTGACAAATTCAATCGCTAACAATAGCATAGATCATGATGACAGACGGTAAGAGAAAGCGCTGAAGAATGCTACTCGAACACCTTACTAACCAGAGGCCGCAGACGAGAAGTTCCTTTTTTCTGAGAAGAGAACGGTCGAGGAGGTTCAGCACTACACAAGAGAAAACGCCAAGGACATGTGAGGCTCACAACAATATTCGCAAGAATACTTCTGACGTCTTGCAGCATTGCCATTGGCTTCAACCCCGAGAGGACCTTCATTTTCTCCGACTACGACTACATGGGCGGCAACTTCTACAAGTGAGTATCACCTTATATGAGGCGCAATAGAGAACGAAGGCTGACCTGTCATAGGAACGTCACTCGTGTGGCCAAGAGAATCACTCTTAACACAGCCAAGGCCGTCTTCGGCTTCGACGACAGTTCCAACATTGGCAAGGTTCACTTTGCCAGTATCCAAGCCAGCTCCTCCTTCGGCAACTCATTCCCCCACATCTTTGGCGATGACGAGGCGAAGACTTCTCAGATTCCTTGCCTTATTCCTTGCGCCATTGACCAAGGTTTGTCTTTCCTGCCCAGTATAGCCATAAAAACGAGTTGAGATTAACGTCAAGACAGACCCCTACTTCCGTGTGACAAGAGATTGTGCCGCCGGCCTGCGCTACGCCAAGCCCTCCCTCATTCACTCTCGTTTCCTCGATGCTCTTCAGGGGCCCGGCTCCAAAATGTCGGCGTCGATTGATTCAAGTGCCATCTTCTTGAACGACACACCCAAGCAGATCCAGAACAAGATGAACAAGTATGCCTTCAGCGGTGGCAAGGTTACTGCCGAGGAGCAGCGCGCTGAGGGAGCCGATCCGGATGGTAAGATCGCAGACCCAGAATGTGATTTTGTGTGCGTAGTAGCTAACATCAATATTCAGTCGACGTCAGCTACCAATACCTGCGCTTCTTCCTCGATGATGATGAGGAGCTGGCCAAGATCCGCGAGGACTACCGCACAGGGAAGATGCTCACCGGCGAGATCAAGAAGAGGTGCGCCGAGGAGCTGGCCAAGTACTGCACGGCCTTCCAGGAGAGGAGAGCCAAGGTGGACGAGGAGACTGTCAACCTCTTCTTCTCCCGCCGGCCGTTGTCCTGGGGCCTTGCCGAGAACCTCAAGTCCATCCCTATCCGCGAGGCCAACACTGATGGCCCCGCTGAGGGTGCCGACGGCAAGATGACGAAGAATCAGCTCAAGAAGCTGGAGAAGCAGCGCCAAATCGACGAGAAGAAGGCCGCCAAGGCAAAGGAAAAGGAGGCTGCCAAGGCTTCTGCTTAGATGCTGAGAGATGAATAGGAAAAAGAATATACCCAAGATTTATTGCTTGCGAGGAATGCTTCAATTCTTAATGTGACATAGGCATTTCCTCTAGCCCAAGTAGGTGATGATTGCGAAATGTTTAGAGCTTGAGCAATATGTTCCTGTCTGCCAACGACTATGTATTGGATAACAGCCTCCGATATCAACGTATGAATTTTCGTCGACTCCGCTCCATCCTCTCAAACAGGATATGCATAACCCCCTCAGTACATCGCCCAACCACCACTGGCACTAATGACCTGCCCACTAACCCACGAACTCTCAGGACCAGCAAGCCACGACACAATCCTCGCAACCTCCTCCACCGTTCCCGTCCGATTCTCCACCGGCGTCTGCCGCCTCTGCATCTCCACCAGCTCCTTCGGAATCTTATCCAACATATCGCTCTCCACCGGCCCGGGCGCAACACAATTCACAATCGTCCCATTCCTCCCCAATTCCCGCGCCCAAACCCGCGTCAGACCCTCAAGCGCAGCCTTGGAGGAGCAATACAGCCCCAACCCAGGGAACCCTTGCCGTCCGCCAACGGAGCCGATATTGATAATGCGTGCCTCCTTTGGGGCCAGGCGCGGGAGAAGGGCCTGGGTTAGGAGGAGCGGCGCGCGGACGTTGAGGTCGTAGACTTTTGCAAAGTCGGCGGTGGTGATGTTCCCTAGCGGCGCGTTGAGTTCTGTGCCGGCGTTGTTGATTAGGATGTCGATGTGGGCGTCTGGGCCGAGCCAGGCGTCGAGGGCAGCGAGGACTGCGGCGGGGGCGGTTTCTGAGGAGAGGTCTGCTTTGCAGGATACTGCGGAGGGGGTGTGTGGGAGGGAGGTGATTTGTGTGATGAGGGACTGGACTTTGGGGGCGCTTGAGTCGGACGTGTAGAGGAGCATTACCTGTTGTCAGTGAGCGAATGCAGCAGTAGGAGGGTGGGACGTTGGAGGGACTTACGGATGCGCCTTTGCGTGCGAGGTCTAGAGCCATGCCTGCGCCGAGTCCACGGGATGCTCCTGTGACGATTGCCGTCTTTCCTTTAAGTGGTGTCATTTTAGGAATGTCTTGGTGATGAAGTCGTGATATATTGGCCTTGATGAAGTTAATAGTGTGCTTTAGATAAATGAATTCAACCGAGGAATCATTGATGCTTTATATAAGATTTCAATGACGGCCGCTTTGAATGCAGCTTACTTTCGCAAGACGGCAGTCTCACTCGTGCAGCCCCGTCTTACCTACCGTGTAAGTCGGTATCACGGGCCGTGGTCGTCGTGTATCGGCGATCGGGGCTCCGCATCCCCGACATTGCTTAACGCCGATGGGGGCATCATCGTTCCCTCGCCGTAACACCATCGGCGAAGGAAGGGGGGGATCGCCGTCCTTGACGGAATCCTACATGTGGCGCTCAAGTACCTGAACTAGTCACTTCTTAGCTGACAATGATGGTAGATCAATCAAGAGCCAGCGTCTCTGTGGTATGGTAAGTTTTTGAAGGGATCCTTATCTTTCATTGTGATCTCGAGCGAGTGTAGTTTTTCTACAGGTGAAGGATTGTTACTACCAAAGGGCTTGAACTTCTTGAAAGAAGGTTATTTGCACACAGTTGTCTATCTGATATTCCTGCAAGTCTTCAGAACTTACGGAGAGTGCTTCTCCAATGCAGCATCATGAGTGAAAAAACTTCAAACATCAATGGATTTGTGTTTTGCGTTGTTACAATAAGCTCTTACCGCAGTCACCCCGATGTGCTGGCCAAGAGAGGTTTATTCAGTGTAAATTCCTGCAGAGATGAAACACTTAATTTGGTGTATTAGATATAATACTCTGTTACAAATTACACCTTGTGGCACGACTGAACTGAACAACTATCCAGGGGTTTCTATCCCGGTATCCATCCCTTGTGCGCCTCCTCGTAAGTTGATAGAATACACGGCGACACGCCAACTTTTCCAATAGGAAGGCAACACGATCAAAATCAAAAGGTAGTCTGCAGCTTCGGATAGTCCTTGGCCCGCGCCTGTAGGTCCGCAAAGATGGAAGCCGAGTCGTCACCAGAGAGGTGCTCCATGCGCTTTTCGTCCTCTTCGGCAATCTCCTCGAGAACGTCCTCTGGGTTCTCCTTGCCAGCTTTGACGTCTTTGGACTTTGGCTCGACGGCGTTCCTGATTCCAGACTGGCCAATGAAGAGGAATTGAGCATAGGGGTAGTCGAGATGCTCGGGCTTGGTGTTTGTCCACCGCAGGTCGCGGAAGTCGTCCTTGATACTAGATGTCAACCTGTTAGCGCTCCACCTTAGCCTAAGGGGGGGATTGATCCTGATCTTATGTACCTGTCTGGGAAGTCGGGAGTCTGATCGAGACTAGCGTTTGCAGGGCCCTTCTTGTAAGGATTCTTCGTGCTCAAGATGAAGCTCCCCTTCTCCTTGAGTCCAAGCTCCTTCTGCACCTCGCCAAGGTCAGACGGCAGGGTAAGCATGTACGCGAGATGGCTATCGCTTCCAGTAGAGGTGATCACGTAGACGCCCTCTCCAGCCGGTGTGGCAGCAGGCGCATGCGATACGCCAGACTTGGTCTGGTTATCAGCACCAGAGAGGAACTCCTCCTTTAGCTCAGCAAAGGAGGCGCCTGCCTTTTCGACAAAGACCATGAACTTGTCGCGGTCGGTCTCGGGAAAGACCTTCTTCGGCAGGGCCAGCAGGCGCGTGTTGCCCGCGTCGCCAATGGGACCGTCGCCTAGCTTGGAGTCTGTGCCGATGGGGCGGAGGATCATGTAACTGCGGGCGATATCATCTATTTCCTCGGCCCCGTCGGTGTTGACGCGGGCACGGAAGAAAAAGTAGATGATTCCCTTTTCGAGAATGGTGGAGGGGACCTTGCCCTTCTCGCCCGTCTTCTCTGCAGACTCTCCGTCCTTTGACTTGGCTTCTGGTTTATCCTCTGTCGTGGCTTCTTCAGTGTTTTGCTTTCCATCTTCCTTTTCTGCTTCCTCTACCTCCTCCACCTTTTCTGCCATGGCGGCCTCTTCTTCCTTGGTCGGCTCCTCTGGCTTCGTCGAGTCGTTGGTGGCCTCTTCTTCACCATCCTTCATCTCCGTGTCGGCGGTATCTTCCTTTGCTCCAGTCTCTTCTTTGGTCTTTCCGGTTTCTGCGTCGTCCTTCTTCTCAAAAGCCTCGTCAATGGTGGTCTGACGAGCGGAATCATCATCCGACTTCTTCGCACGCTTGGCGTCGGGGGATCCGCCGGCAGCGTCTTTTTCGATGCTACGTTTCTCACCAGCCGCAGTTGAAGAATCTGCGAGGCCATTGGCATCGGCGGCACTGTTGGCGCGCGATCTTGTTCTTGTAGTGACCATGGTGTAAATCGATGGTGGTGGCAAGATGTGTAGTTGGATGATCTGAGTGGATTTACTTCTTTCTTGGAAGAAGAACAAAGCTTAGGAGAGGTCAGTTGGGCTCGTTTGGTATGTTGATCGCAGTAAAGAAAGAGGAGAGAGTTGAGAGGGAAAGAAAAGGTGTCGAAAAGTGCTGGTTACTGTAGTGAGCAAACAGCTTCGAGGCGGAATGCGCGCGACTGGGCCAGTCCCGTCTAATAGAGTCCTGATGTCATCGGCGTGCGGTCGCACGCGTCGCGTTTCTTTTTAGGATAGGCAGGTAGCCACCATTATGTAACCCGACGCTCTTTCTGTGACGTGCCACGGTTCCATCTCGCGAATTCGTCGCTTTCGTGTCTTTTCTTCCGCCATCAGGGGCGCTGATGATTGTTGTTCCATGTAAGTGGCAGGATGTCGCTTTGAAACTTTTGTGTAAGTCAACGTCGGCCTCACGAACGCGATCATCAAGTTGATCGTCGCACGCTGTCGTCTAATAATCTTATGGTCTCATCAATTATAGAAACCCCAAAGAATTTTTCAGATCTAACTCCGAATTCGAGCAAACTTGAGAATCAATCTTCTTAACGATGAGATTAGTAAAGCGGCATGCCAGGTATCGCGTCTTGGTGATTACGAGCTGACTTAAAAGGCGCTCCCAAACATCCCCGGCAAGGCAAAGACGGCTAAAATTGCGTCTCAATCGACCGACGGGCAAGCGAAGCATGCCGCCTCGCGATCGCAGCTTCGAAAGACGAGCTGCATCGACATCGCGATCGCTCTGGTCGCGGTCAGCGCTTGCTCAGTCGCGGGCGGCCTTCGTCAGGGGCGGCTCGAAGGCTGGCCCCCGCCTTAGGCACGGAACTGACCACGACTATCAACAACAAGCATCTCATCCCCGATGGCACAATTGGCTAGCGCGTCAGACTGTTAATCTGGAGGTTGGTGGTTCGAGCCCACCTCGGGGAGTTTCAGTGGTTAGATTCCACAGCTCAGAGTGCTTTCCCCTTCCTTTTTGCACTCTTACAGCGCGTTGGACACTTTTTGCACGCCCTTGACCCCCATCTTCTCTCCACTGAACGGTTATCCCGCGCTCTTGTCTCCCTCCATTCCTACGTGGCCCAGCCTTCATAGCATTAAGGCGCAATTCATTAACTCGTACGTACTTGTTTCCAGCAATTTGGGACCGGCTTTTTCTTTGAGCCATTCAGTCGACAAACCATGCCTAGTGCATGTCGTAAGGCGTCATGCACCGAGTGCATGGCTCATAAGTTTTTTAGGTAGTGAGGTTTGAACTTTTTGTTTGCGCGATCCGCCCCGCGCATCAGAAATTGGTCACCGAGAACCTCGAAAACGAATTGGCGAGGGGTGCCTTGTGCGACAGCCTCCGTATCCGGCTCCTTGACGGGTATCTCGAATTTGAACCATGTGCCCTCCTTTGGGACAATCTTGATGTCATTTTTTGGTGTTATGATCTCGAACGCAAACTTGCCGTCCTTGATGATAATGCCCTTGATGCCAACCCTGCTCGGGCAAGAGCTACGCGACACTTCAACCGCAGCCCCGTGGAATTCAGCAGCGCTTAGTTTTGCCGACGCAGAAGGGCCGCCGTTATAGAGCTCAGAGCCCAACATTTCCTCAATGTAGCCCAGCCAAAGGCGGTGGAGGGGCTCGAAGATGGAGTATTTTTGGCCCTCGCGAGGTACTTCGTAAAGGCCCCGCCTGTGTCTTTCGCGAGCCGAGAGTGGCTTCGGCTTGAGCTTTTGTTTCCTTTTTGATTCTTTGCGGGCCTTGCGACGGGTCTCTCGGGCGTTTGACGGTGGTGGTGGCGAGCTTGGTCTAAGGTAGAGCGGTCTGTACTGGATTTTCTCGGAAAAGAGGCGGTTGGCGCTGTCGGGAGAGTGTGCCCGAGCGAGGAGAGCCTGCGTAATGGGCTGGGATGAGGGGGCCATTTTGTTCCCCAAGTCTGATAGAAGTCTGCACGCGTTCAATAAGAGCAGGATGATGTTGCGTCCTGGTGTAGGTGTGATGGCGCAAAAAGTCGCGAAGGTGGTGTTTGCTTGTCAAAATGGAAGAGTTAAGGTTGGCGCTGGAAAGATGGAAAATTAAATGTTAGTGCCTCCAGATTATGGGTGGGTACGTATCTAATTCCAATTGGTGGCAGGCACCAGAAGCAGGGTGGCTCCTGCAGCAGCAACATGGATGGTTAGTGTTTGTTCACATGCCGAAGCCGCTAAATGCCACTTGAGCAGGAGCTCGGCTTAACAGAGGCGGGCAGGTGGCACTTGACCTCAACGGTCCACCAAGAATTCCCCCCCAGAACCCGGAGGGCAATGACAATGCGACTTGGAGGCTCTCCGGCGCATCTTCCACACTACACACATCACCCAGTCTCCTTTTCTCCAAGTCCCAACAGTCCGTCACTTCTCTAACGCCATCTTGCGACTTTGATCGAGGGACCCGAGACACAAGAACGGTAGTCTCAATCCTCCGCCTTGTTCTTCCACTGTCGGCAATGGCAAGGGACCTTTGACGGACTGTTTCGGAGCATCCCAGAACGACCAAGCTAGCACTGATATCAACAACCACGGACGAACGGGCTGAGGTTCGACGATCTACAATTCCCACGCGCCCTCTTTCCCTGACCTTACCTCACTCGATACCCCAAGAACACCTCGAAGACGTCACAAACTGACCAGACTCGCACCACATTTTCGAATCCTCACCCAACAATGGCGAAGAACGACGACTCCGCGCCGGATCTGAAGATCCTCGGCGACCAAATCACCCTTCAACCTAGCGGCTACATCAAGCCCTCCCAGCCACGCGATGACGAAAAGGAAGAGGCTCTGATGAAACACATGGCACGCTTCCGCCAGGAACCGTTACAGTATGTACCACCTGCGCGCCAGCCCGCCTGCCCACTGGATTCAGCCTCAACGTCGATCCAGGAACAAGGCTAATTTATTTTCTTCATACTAGATTCCTCCGCGAAGTCTCTCTATATGTCTCCGGCACCGGCTGGCGAGCCTACGATAATGCTATCGGCCAACCCATCTTTTATTCCGGCTTTAGCGACAAGATGAAGGAAGCCGTGCTCTCGGCGCCCTTATTGCAGTCACGCATCGCGGATCTCGCTGAAAAGCGTGTCGCTGTCGAGGAAAAAGAAGGGCTGTTGAATAAGCAAGACAAAGACTTTGCCATGAAGCGCGCACGCAGACGAGCTGTCATTGAGTCTGGTATCCAAGAGGTGGCTGACAAGATGACGGACGACATGATTTGCAAGTTTGAGAGCAAGACCTTCATCAGAAGCGCATACTATCTTGTCACCCAGTTGACGTTGCGGGCCTATAACCAAGGCATCCACGTCTCTAGCGAAGAGGTTCTGCGACTGAGAAAGGTTGCTGAAGAGGCCGAAAAGAAGAAGCAGAGCATCATATTCCTGCCCTGCCATCGATCGCACGTTGACTATGTTTCTCTCCAGCTTATCTGCTACCGCCTTGGTCTCGGCTTGCCCGTCGTCGTAGCTGGCGACAACCTGAACTTTCCTCTTGTAGGAAGCTTCTTGCAGCATGCCGGTGCCATGTGGATTCGGAGAGCGTTTGGCGATGACATTCTTTACACTACTCTCGTGCAAACGTATATCGACACGCTGCTGCAAGGTGGCTATAACTTTGAATGTTTCATCGAGGGTGGCCGCTCAAGGACAGGAAAGTTGTTGCCTCCCAAGTTTGGTATCCTTAGCTTCATTTTGGACAGTATTCTCTCAGGTCGCGTGGAGGACGCCATCATCTGCCCAGTGAGCACGCAGTACGACAAGGTCATTGAAACCGAGGGCTACGTTACCGAGCTGTTGGGCGTGCCCAAAAAGAAAGAGAACCTGGCGGACTTCCTTTCCGGGGGTTCTTCAGTCTTGTCTCTGAGACTTGGCCGAGTTGACGTCAGGTTCCACGAGCCCTGGAGCTTGCGCGGCTTCATCAACGAGCAGCTCACGAGACTGGAAAGATTACCGACCGGCCTCAATATGGACACAAAGAACCCCGAAAACACGGCTATCCGACAGAAGCTTCTTCGAATTTTAGGCTACAAGGTCTTATCGGACATCAATGATGTCTCTGTCGTCATGCCTACAGCCTTGATTGGCACTGTCTTGCTTACTCTGAGAGGCAGAGGTGTAGGCAAGACTGAACTTGAGCGACGCGTTCTGTGGCTCACCGACCGTGTGCGGGCAAAGGGTGGCAGAGTCGCTCACTTTGGAGCTGCGCCCCTCTCGGACATAATCGAACGCGGTCTCGATGTTCTGGGCAAGGAGCTGGTTGGCGTCGTGAAAGACCTTCCAGAGCCTACCTACTACGCTGTTGATCGCTTCCAGCTGTCCTTCTATCGGAACATGACTATTCATCTGTTCATTTCGGAGGCTATTGTCAGCGCCGCCATGTACATGAAGGTGAAGCAGGGTGGTGGCCCGGCCATGCAGGATATCTCCTTCCAAGAGCTGCAAGACCAGATTCAGTTCCTGTCATCACTGTTCCGTGGAGAGTTCATCTTCCCGAGTGAAGGTCTAGCTGCCAACTTGGAAAAGACGCTGCGAGACCTGGAGGCGGACAAGGTGCTGAAATTGCACCGGGATGATCAGGGCAAGGTGGTTGTGGTAGGTCTTTCAGATCACGAGAGAGCTGTCGGACGGGAGAACTACGACTTTTACTGCTTCCTTATTTGGCCGTTTATCGAGGCTAGTTGGCTTGCAGCTGTCTCGTTGATGGGCTTGTCACCGCCTCTGGGCCAGAAGGATGACATCTGGATTGAGGTTGCAAAAGCCCAGGGCAGTGCACAAGTGGTAAGTGGACTACTATGAGTATTACATATGGTATATATGGCTAACACCCCCCCAGCTCGGCAAGACACTCTACCACCAAGGCGATCTTAGCTACTTTGAGGCGGTCAACAAAGAGACGTTGAAGAACGCCTACCAACGATTTGAGGAAGAAGGTATTCTTCAGGTTGTCAAGTCAAAAGACCCCAAGGTTCCTCCACGTCTACGTCTCGACCCAGAATGGCGCCCCTCTCGCGATCCGGAGACCGGCACCCTTAACGCCTCTGGTCGACTGTGGGACTTTACCGAGAAGATCGCTTCCAGTCGTCGTGAGGGAAAGAATCGTCGTGATGGCGCTACTGTCAGTACTCGGGTGCTCCGTCTGACCGACTTGCTGGGAAGCAAACTATTTGATGCTGCCAGAAACATTGACGGCAAGGGAGTGTCGCCCCTGTTGAGTATCGAAGACGCGCGGCAGTTGAAGAAAAGCGTCAAGGAGCAAAGGAGGCGCAGATCTCTGGAGAACCGCGCGCACCTGTAAATGATGTATTACTGTAATCGTGTCAAGTCAAGCGTGATGATCTTACGATAGTATTTGTTAACTGCAAAGCATGGCATTCTTGGAGATTATAAGAAGTCTATATAGCATTATGCGGTAAAAAAGTGATAGTACTTTGCCTTCAATTCTTATCCAAATACAGCCCACCAAGTCGCTCCTTACTGGGTATTAGGCTTGAGAATAATGTTGTCAATGAGACGCACTACAGGACCGTCGTTATGACCAAGGTCCTCGTCAGGCTGCGGCTCCTCCACCGGCAGCATCTTCACAGCACCGCTCAGTATACCGCCCTTTGTCGGCACAACAGTGTCTATCTCCTGCATGGTGTCCGGGTCCGCCAGCGAGATGTAGTCCACCTCAAACAGGACCCTATCCTTGGGCGCCAACTTCGACTGCTCCGCCAGGACGTCAGTCGTAACCTGATTCGCGGCGCCGAGGATCGTCTCCCGGTCTAGCGCGCCGCCCTGCTGGTACTTTTCTTCCGCCGCTTTCAGCGCGCGGTTCAGCACCGTCGCGACCTTGCGTCTGCGCTCGCCGAGGTAGACGTTCCGCGAGCTCAGAGCCAGGCCGTCGTCCGCGCGCGTCGTCTCGCCGATGACGACGTCCATGGGGAGCATGAAGTCTTCTACCATGCGGCGGATGACGACGGTTTGTTGTACGTCCTTTTGGCCAAAGTATACGCGCTCCGGCTGGACAATGTTGAACAGCTTCATGCACACCGTCGCGACGCCCCGGAAGAAGGTAGGTCTGCTCGCGCCTTCCAAGACCTCGCCCACAGGCGTAATCGTCACGAAGCTGCCTTTGCTGCTGACCTCTTGCCCCGGGAATCCAGAGGGATACATCTCCCCCGTCGTCGGCGCAAACACGGCGCTCACGCGGCCGAGCATATCCCCGTCGCCGGCCAACTCGCGGTCCAGGTTCCGTAGGATCTCGCTGTCGCGCGCCCAGGTTACGGGATAGGACGCCAGGTCCTCCGCGATGCCGAACTGGGCCGGGTTGACGTAGATGGAGACGACGACGTGGTGGTTCTCGCGGGCGGCGGCGCGGATGAGGGAGAGGTGGCCCTCGTGGAGTGCGCCCATTGTCGGGACCAGGCCGACGGAACGGTAGTTTAGGACGTGGGGGCGGCGCCAGTGGCGGAGGGCGGAGACGGTGCGGAGGACGCGGATTGGACTTGAGGGGAGGGTTTCGGGACCGCGTGACGGGTGGGAGGAGGAGGAGCATGCTGTTCGAAGCTGTTGCTGGGTGAGGGCTGTAGCGGCGCCGGGATGGGTCGTGCTTGCGCCCGCGGCGCGGAGGGTGCGGGCGAGCATTTTGGGTGGTTTTAGATTGTGATAAATGATGGGAAATGAGAGATGAATTGGATTAGGGAGGAAGAAAGGGGATCGCGGCCATTGTGGAGGCGCAATGGCTTTGTAGAGTCATCCAAAGCTGTGATGGTTTCTGCGGCGGATTTTTGGGGACGACAGGAGGTTTGGTGGAGATGGAGGCGGCGGTCTCGGTGTTATCGGTGAGCTCGGTGAGTGAAGGGGGAGCTTGGGGAGCTTGTGTGGGTCTTCACACGTGATCAGATGACATAAGCGGTCTTGAGGACAGTGTGTGGGTTGTATCCGCCGAGAACCTTGATGGTTTCCGTGTGGGAGTTTCCGGGTCCACAGACCGAAGGCCTCACCGAGATGGAAGCCGAGCTTAATCGAGGTGAAGCCTCGGTGTGTACCCGCGTCGGGGAACTCGCAGCGGATATCCACTGAATAACCTCTCCAAACTTCCCGCTGTCACGGCCCTCCTCCCTGGTCTCCCATGCTCTCACCCTCCCATTTCCCCATCATCTCCTGTATCCCTTCTTTCCCATCTTTTCTATTATCAGCCGGCAATACCAAGGGTCGCACGAATGGTCCTTTGGTTAAAAGAAAGAAAACCAATCTGCAATGCCACACGAAGATAAATAGCCAGGTCAGTGCCTCGTACAACATGACACCAGAGAACTCTCGTACAACACGAGCATGTGAGATACCCGTCGACCTTTTACTTCTTCGATTTTGGCTCGATTTACTCTGTCCCGCGATCTAATGCCCATGAAATCGGCGCTACTCTGGTTAGGTTATGTCGCCTCCCCTTCCAAGCCTCACACTCACTTCCACTTCCACTTTCACTTTCGCTTTTACTCTCACTCCCATTTTCGATTTAACTTTCCGTATTCCTTCTTCTTTCTCCAGATTTTTCGAAAGTGATCAAAAAACTTCGGCTCCGTAAACTTCCCTACTTCATTTCTCCAGGCCTTGATACCGATTTGTCAAATCTCCTGTTTCACGCCTGGAGACATTTTCTTGGCATCTCGGCTCAGATGTAGCAGATTTCTCTCTCTGCCTTGCGCCTTTGTTTTTCTCCCCCTCCCCCTCCCTCCCCATTCTGCAAAGAGGACTGCTATGCGCTAGTACCGGGTAACTTCAGACGAAAAAACAGACGCAGGAGATCGAGGCTCGGCTTGCTGCAGGTTGGGGCTGCGGCGGGTGGAGGGGGAGGGGAGCCCAATCTCCCGGCCGATTAAACCCTGAATGTCACACAACATCCGTGGACTCGATGATGATGGCGTAGAGCAAATGGCTGAAATGCTTGGTGATTTGCCAAGTCCACCGTCCACAACGTGAGCGTACGTGTACAGACAAGTTGCAGGAAGGCCAAGAGTGCCACAAAAGTGACAAGACGACTCGAGATGCAGCATCTGGGCTCATCTCCCACCCCCCGCCAAGGTGTTCCCGATCAGCCTGGGCGTCGGCTGGAGATGACGAATACAGAGTGACAGGAGTTGAAATATGAAAATCACCAAGAGACTTGGCGGGCTCTTTCTTCTTTGCCACTGCAGTATCATTGTGTCAAGTAGTCGCAAAGGCCCCACGAACCCCCCCGCCCGGAGCTGGGACGTCCGTCACAGCTAACATAACCCTTGACAGTTACGGTAAGGTAGGACTGGGCGTTGGGAGCCTCTGCCCCAGGAATGCCTACCCGCGAAGGGGCAAGGCAAAAACTTCCCGAGAAGCTTATCCCTTCCCGCTTGAGAAATATGAGCCTCCCTGGTTTCTCGTTCCGGAACAGAGGGTCCCCTCCCCTTGGGCTGGTTAGCAACCTCCTTTGAGGTTGTGGGGGACCGGCGGCGGCGGCGGGATGCAAGGCGAGGCATGACGAAGGGGGAGGTATGGATACACTGCACTTTCATCGCAACAAAGTCCTGTTCAAGCTGGGGAGAGAATTGTGATCACGGATGGGTGGGCAGAGTGGCACAAAGCTGGCTGCTGATGCTGCTGCTGTTCCTCCACATACTCGCTTTCCACGGCCGGAAAAGCAAGAGGCTTCACAACATTGTGTTCCCGAGCCGCTGAGCGAGTTCAAGATAATGTGGTGCTTGCATCGACCTTTCCAACAGCGCGCACCCGCATTCGCTTTCGAATCCTGTCATTGTTCCGACCCGGGCACTATCGGATGAAGGCTCGCTTCTGGCTGCTTCTGCTGCTACTATTGCTACAAAATTCACTCGGGAGCCAGAAACCTAGAATACATCATGCAGCATTTCTGGCATTTTTTCTGTGCCTTGCCCGCTCGGCTTACATTACGGACGGAAAACAAAGAACAAAAGGCTATCATAACCATCACCCTATTCGGACAGGGCTTCTCTGGCGAATTTGTTTCACTTTGGTTCTTCTGGTGGGCAAGTTTCGTAACCCGCCGCTCGGGGTCGGGGAGGGGTGCGCTTGGCAGAATACAGCAACATTGATTCTCTTGGCATTTTATGTGCAAGCAGCAATATTGGCTCTTGGACGGTAACGCAGTGCTCGGCAAACCGAACAGCCGGCGGGAGAAGGCGGGGAGAGAAGGGGGACTATGAGCGTCCCATGGCCCGGTGGTAACTTTGACAGAAAAGTCCCAGAGAGAAGGGCAGCGGCGAGAGGTCGGACGAAAATACTGCGAGGAGAGGGTCAAGACGCTTCGGAGCTTCGAGTTGACACACCTTAATTCTACGCTCTTGGGCTCTGGAGACGACCAAAAAACTCAGAAGGGCAACGAGACCCGATGGGAAAGGCAACCTAACTCTGAACTGTGCTCTGAATTGTGTTTATTCTGGGAGAGAGAGGGATGGCAGCCTGTAGTTGGGACACTTTGGGCGTGGCGTAAAGACCAAACGAAACATGGGCAAAAGCTTCCCCGAATGGCCCCCTCAAGGAACGAACCTTGCTTGCTTCAGCCTATATTCGCAACCACTGACACTGTTAAGGTGAGGTGGGCGAATACGGCTGTAGGGTTTCCATGCTATTGAGCCGACTGCATACACCGACAAACTGGGTTAATAGCTGGGGAGGTGTCGCGAGACACTTTTCCCACTTCGGCTCTACTCGCCCCCTCCAACAACTGTGACATGAGCAACGACTCGCTTCATTCGGCTGATGCTTTTCAATCTCGCTCGGTCTTGCTAATTCTGTTCGACAACCCTGTTGAGGCTCTGGCTATAGTTACCAGCATAATAAGTCTGGTATACCATACGGCTTTCCTAGCCAATTACGTAGTTTTTCATCGACTGTCGTCTTTCTGTTTTGGCGCGCGGCCGGCACCGCCTATGGGATCGACGTACCCGGGGCAAGGGAGAATTGAGGTTGCGCCGGGGCATGGCGATCAAACCGTCCCGAGCGGCCTGGAGCAAAACAACTCGGCCGGCGGCGGCGGGGAGGGAATGGAATGTTGGGGTGGTCCACTGAGTTACTGGAAGTGGACGGGCAGGCAGGCATCCTTGAAGGGAAGAGAGATAGAACATGAGATAATCGGGAGCATCTGGCATGATGGTGGACGTCAAAACAAACCTGGGCGAGAATACGACGTTCCGCGACTAACATACGCCAGCTGCTGGCGAAGGCCGCGAATCACCCTTCTCGAGTCCCCACACTCACTACGCAGCAATGGAAACAGAAACCGCAACAAGAAGCGGTGCTGGACCTCTAGGCTCTGCTGAGAATCAGGCGGAAGCATCATCAAGCGGATGCAACTGCAACTCGTCCCGTAAAACGATGCCAATCATGCCAGGGCCCAGGGGCTAAGAGGGTTATAGTTGCTATTGCGCGGCCCTGACGATGAATGATGACCATTACCTGTGGAGTGCGCGCGCGCCGAGAGAACTGTCATAGTCAAACAAGGGCTCATGATGGGTCAATAATTCCAAAAGAATCCACGGCCAAGCCTTCTTTTGCCTGGTTTGGCGGTTGGCCTTGAGGGACGATGATACAAAGACGCCATAATACTGCGTACGCACTGACGATGGCCACATTGGAATTTCTGGGCAGAGTTGCCAATGGATGGTCTCGGCATTCTGGGAAGCAAGAGAAGCCGAAGCAGTCCTGTAACAGTGACAGAGAAGCTCGAGAGAAACACGGACGGACGGGGGCCCTGTTCGAGCTCAGGAGTTATCCCTGAGCTCGAGAGAGAAAACCATTCGTCTTTCGCAGTCGGAGAATATTCGACTTCTCCAACGGGGAATTAGGATGACGAGCTTCCGAATGATTTGAAGATGGAAAAGAAGCGAGGAAACATCAAAAAGGAAGCATTTGGGACGGAACAACCTGTAGATGACAGGGTCCAAGTCACTTCACCATCAGGATTTAGGTAGGTACCGGAAAATGGTGTGGGAAGCTGGCTGTGCTCTTTGGCTGAGGCGCGCTGTTCCAGCCCTTCGACCATGATTCTAGCGGCACCTGGAACCCCGGAAAGGCGGATCTGCAACACCAATCCCGCGCAAGGTACGGGCATGTGGGAGTGGGAAGTGCATGAGGGAGATGAGCGAGGATGATTGGGTGAAGGAGCCGTGTGCTGTGGCTGTGTGTGTGCGCTTCTGCTACATGGTCCGAGAGACGCGGGTCTCGGAACAAGGATCGCGAGTTGATCTGGTCTTGATCCTCGTCATTCCTCAGTAGCATCTACTGTTTGATGTCGACTGTGTAGGTTATGGATAACTTTGGCTGAGTGGTTGTCGCTTTGAGTGTGCAACATTGGTAGGTCTTGGAGAAACTGCATGGTCATTAGTATACGGGATAGGAGACAAGGAGCCGATCTTGCGCTAGATTTCTATCTCGTCTCTCGTCTTCATCGGCCCGGCATAGTCTCTCTCTTTCAGCTGGCCAGCAACTCGATCAGGAGTTTAGAACGGATAACCGGCGCCGAAAGGCGGATATCCCGAGCTCAGGCCAGGTTAGATGATGGAGCACGTCGGACCACGGCCTTGTTGCTTAAGAGAAGTCTCCTTTCTTCGACTCTTTCTCAGTAGATGTTTCTTCTCTGACAATCACTCGCACAACGACACACACACGACGTCAACACCTGCTCAATCCCAGCTCTCTATAGCCAACGTGATCGTCACTATCAAAACAGGTACGGACCTCTGAACCACAGACTTCCTGTGGCTGTCACCATCGGCAAACGCTTCTTCCATCTTAAAAAGTGGAACCAAGGGACCGCTCCAGTTTTAGAAGATCACACACAGAAAGTGCTAAATCAAGCGAGAGGAGGGACGTTTGGTTACGTTGTGGAAGGTGTGCTGAGATCGAGACACGCCCGTGTGGTGCGTCCATCACACACGTCCTACGCGGCTGTCTCTCTCTCTCGCCCTCTCTTTTCCTGTTCCTCGACAGTCTGTTAGGTTGGTAGTCTGCCCAGCTCACTTCTCTCCTCTCTGCATCTGGGGACACACCCACAGGTCATCCATCCTCGCTCGCACCGCCCTCCTTCGCCTCAAGTTGTCACTGTGTCGCTGAATCTCGCACTCTTTCAACTGTATCTTCTCCCCTTCTCTTACGGGGTGGGTGACATAATCATTTGCCGCTCTATCCGTATGTACCCCAGCTCTTTTTCTCCGACTCTTCTTAATGTGCTTTCTTTTAAGAGTGTTCTCTGATGAACACATAGAAGATACAACTAACAGCAGAAATAGAGAGTAAAAAATGATAAGCAGACAGTAAGGAAGTATTGTAACCTTTGATTGACCGGCATCCAATTTCTTCACCCGCTTGCCTTCCCAGGCTCTCATCCCTCCCTCCATTCATAAATCTTCAGTCTCAGCCTCCCCGCCTTTACGCCCACACTCTCATGTATGATGTATGTACCTGCCTCTCGGGCATGGGTAGGTGATTTGTTTTCTTGCTTCTCTACCTTATCCACGCCCCCGTTCCAGTAAAATCCGTACCTGATGTGAAAGGGAAAGAGAGGGGGAAGAGTTCTGGACTCACTCAATTCCGACGTCCATCCATTGTCCATCCATCGGTCACTGACCGACTCCCTTCTCTGCCCACTGTGACTGTGCCTGTATGTATCTGGTTCCCGGCCTGCCCACTCCCCGAGAACCGGCGTCAGTCAATCTCTCTTCGGCTTCGACTACCCACTCTGTCTGCCCTACTACCTAAACATAGCATAGCCGGCCTGTCAACGCTCTTCTCCCCCAGCATCTTTATTCCTTTTTGCCCAATATCCTTTTAACCCAAGACTTTCTGCCTTCCCACCCCTCGACTTGAGACTAGACGGAACAAATCTCAATACACAGCCAAGAACCGTTGAGGTTTTGAGGCCAAGAAGGATCACACACGTAGTCTTGACCAAGACTTTTCCTCTACCACCAAGTTTGCGCCATCTGCGACAAATCAGCGTACTCGCGGCTTTTCGCGACGTTTCCCCATCCCAAGACTTTGTCGTCTTGGCTAGAACACTCCCTCACAACCATAACCCAGGGAGGGAACAAGACCCCCAAGGGCCATACCCCCAAGGGCCATACCCCCCTGTCTCCTGGCTGGCTCCTGGAGTCCTGGCACCCCCGATCCCGACCTAAGGTCCCCTCTCAGTTGGGAAACCCATCCCGCTTGATCCCGCTCCTTTGCCGAGAGATTTCAACTCTCGACACTGCCTACCTTACCTGTCTCCATCCTCCGCCGCCCAGGTTCTCATGTCGTTGTCGTTCTTGTTCGCATTTCTTCGGCCTCGTTGTCCTGCCCTCTGATGGGAATCATCAGCGACATTGCATCGCGATACAAGTCTTTCCTCCACCCTTGACTATCTTGAAGCAGATACACCCAAGGCCGGATAGGACCGGGGAGATCGCAGCATCGGAGACAAGACGACACCACACCGGCAAAAGAGGAACGAGAACTCTGTTGCACTCACTGCCCACTCGTCCAAGTCTCTCCAACACCCACGCACTGCCTACTCGGTACAGCGCCTCGCCCCAGACTGTCCACAGTCCGCCCACCCATCGCCCGGGATTCCTGCATATGTAAACGACCTAGCGGGCACGAGAACAGACCAAGTCTCACGCTTCCCTCCACCTGTACCGTCCACACACACACACACACTCGCTCGCACTCACTCACACACACTATCCACACCTTACCACACACCGTAAGGTATTACCCAACGTAACGCCCTGGCCTGAAAGAGACGGAGCACAGAGCACACACACAGCACACACACACACTCACAGCACAGAGAGTGAGTGAGAGAGACAGGGAAAAGGGGACCACTCTTCACACTTCACCATCTTTTACGCTAGTCAAGTCAATCCCGTTCCATCCCAGGAGGCGACTAGCAGCTTGTGACTTTTACATCTCGACTTTTCACTCTCACAAACCGCACTCCATTCTCCGCTTTCTCTCTCTCACACACACACTACACACTCACAACTCAACTTGACGCTCAACTCACTCACCGACACACTCTCACCTCACACCTCACCCCCTTACCCGACGCCTTCAACGCTGCTGCATCGCGCGCACTGCATAGCCGACAACCCGTTCGACTCCGATCGTCGTCTTCGATCTCACCACCACCTACGACCAACAGCGCCCAGTACCGAGATAGCAAACTCGATAACCGCAGACTCCTCTCTCCCTTCCCCGCGATAGGCTGCCTCTTCCCAGCAGCCCCCCATTTTCGGCTCCCTACATTTGAGAGAACACTTTGAGAGAGAAGAGAGAGAGAGCCCCCTGCAGCTGCGCGCTCTCACTCACTCACTCACTCACTCACTCCAATCCCCGCAACGCGCCTCCCTTCACTCTCATCGTGAGAGGGCCGATTAATCTCATCTAACGACCGCTCATCAGCGCATTTTCTCTCTCACGACACGAAACATCGACAACGACATCACCAACTTCCAACGACGTCAACCAACGTTTGATGCCCGAGACGACCTCCCAATCGCAACCCAATTCACCACAATCAGGTGTCCCGAGCAATCACTGAAAAGAAACACGCCGCGCATCGCTTTCCTCCCCCCACCGATCCCCATCCGTCTCTACTCGCCAGAGACGGATCTTTCGAGTAGCCCTGGAGGCATACGACGCCTCTGCAGGCGTCCTCGTGCCAGGCTTTGGCCTCGGTTCGGCGGTGCTGAATCCATTTGAGCATCCGCCCCTCGACTTCGTCCACGATCCTTACCACCTAGTAGGAGGCGACAACAACGACGACGACGACGACCAGGTCTCCTCCCTCTCCTTCGGCTTCTCCTCCGACTTTACGCCAGACTTTACCCTCGGCCCCGACGCCGACGCCGCCTCCAACTCGGAATCGGCATCTTCGTATCTCGGGAATCATCACCAACATCACCAGTCAAACTATCTCAACCAGCATCATCATCATCAACAACAGCACTACCAACACAGCGCCGCAGACACCATGAACTTGCCCAGCTCCCACATCCCGCCCCGCCGCAGCGCGAGCATCCACTCCCTCACCCCGTCGCGCGACCTGCTCGTCAAACCCAAATCCCCAGAGAAATCCGCCGCTGCCGCCGCCGCGACCGCCACCAAATCAAAACGAGTGCGGACGGGTTGTCTAACGTGTAGGGAACGGCATCTAAAATGTGACGAAGGGTTACCAGACTGTCTAAATTGTCGGAAAAGCAGTCGAGAATGCAAACGCGGCGTAAGGCTTAATTTTATAGACGTGCAGGTCAAGAAACCGCCGTACATGCCCCCCACTGTGGAGTGGTCAGGTGAGTTGCGAATGCCCTCATTTTCAACGACTGCCCATTTCCGTCGGCCACTCATTCTCTCTGTGCATCAACCATCTTTTATTGAAGAAAGAGGACGAAAAATGGTCACATAGAGTACTTGGACCCCCATGCTAACGAACCTACAGTCCAATTCCAAGATGAATCGAGGCTCATCGCCTCAGAGTATGTCGGAGGCCTCGGCCGGTACGCTCATCTTGATAAAAAGGCCGCCGTCGCCCCTCCGCCACGGCATCTAGGCCATCTAGAGCCGACCCTCCGGCACCAATCCCACCTCCTCCCACACGCAAGAGCAAGCGGCCCAGACGCCTCCGTCTCACCGAGAACTCACCTCCTCCACCACCCACCACCACCGCCGCCGCCGCCCCCGGCGTACAGCCACCACCCGTACTATCGCGAACCCCCTCCCCCGCGAGCAGGAGTCGGGGGAGGACCCATCGAGTCATCATCATCATCAGCCTACCCGCGCCGCGAGAGCGAATCCGCCTACCTCACGCCCCAAAACTCGGCTCACCCGGCGCAGGCGGCATCTCACCACCCCTACAGCCTCCACGATCACTTCGCCTCGTACCGCGACACCGGCGCCGGTGGCATCCCCAACAGTCGCGCCCACGGCCACCACCGCGACAGCGACGCCTCGAGCGCGGCCTCCATCGTCCCGCAACCTACCGCCCCGCCACCAAGCTACCGTAGCAGCGCCGCCGCCGCCGGGAACCCCTTGGCCGTAGACGGCATGATGACCCCCCCACCAAGCGAAAAGGCCACCGCCGGCGAGAGGGAGTACCTCAACTCCCCCGAGGAGATCCTCTACATGCAAGTGTTCGTCGAAGAAGTCGGCGTCTGGATGGACTCGCTCGACAAGGAGAAACACTTCTCCCGCCTGATCCCCTACCACGCCCTCAAATCCCCCATGCTCCTCAACGCCTTCCTCGCCTGCGGCGTCAAGCACTTGACGCTCGTCAACCCGGCCTACGAGGACGATAAAGCCCTCTTCTACTACGACACCGCCACCACGCAGCTCCTCCGCAGCCTGCAGAACCCGGACCGCAACACGGGCGAGTGCGCCACCACGGCCGTCGTCCTCAACGTCTACGAAATCATGTCCGAGAAGCCCGCCCAGCGCATGAACCACATCGCCGGCGCCCGCGCCCTCATCCGCGAGTGTAAGTGGGACGCCCGGTCCTCCGGCATCGGCGCCGCGTGCTTCTGGCTCAACATCGGCATGGAGGTGCTCTCGTGCCTGGCCTTCAACTGGCAGACGTCGTGGGATCCTGATCAGTGGGGTCTGGATATGAATTTCACCAACGAGGGCTGCGGCCCGGCTGGTTCGGCGGCGGCGGCTGCATCGAGGTCCGGTGATGGCTTTGGACAGGAGGAGGTCTGGGTCCATCGGATCCTGTACATTGTGGCCAAGATTGCAAACTTCCGCGCCACGATCCCGCGGTTCCAGGAGCCGAGCCCGCACGACGAGCAGATCCGCCTGGGTAACCGACTCCAGCAGTGGCAGGATCTCAAGAAGCTCTGCGACAAGTGGAACAACACCTGCCCGAGGACGATGCACCCGTTCGGATACCTCTACCCATCGCAAACAAACTCCAAGTCCGCCTTCCCCAACGTCTGGTAAGTCTTCACTGCACTAACAATCTCTCTCTCACTCTCCTCTGTCCGAGCCAGCTGTCATCTAACAACCCTAAAGGCTCATCAAACGCGCCGCCATAATCGGCCGCCTCTTCTACCACACAGCGCAATGCCTCCTCGCCCAAACGAACCCAATGGAACCAGGCCGCGCCTCGGAAGAAATGCGCGCCCTCCAGCTCCACCACGCCCACCAAGTCTGCGGCATCGTAGCCCACACAAAAGACCGCGGCGTCGCCTCCGTCGCGATCCGCTCCCTCGCCATCGCCTCCGCCGTCCTCACCGACCCGCGCGAGCAGGAAGAGGTCCTCGAGATCCTCGACAAGATCCACGCCGAGAGCGGGTGGCGCCTGGGCAGCATCCACGGCGAGCTCAAGAGGGCGTGGGGGTGGCCTTCGCCCGCGCCGTCGCACGCTTCTCTCAGTGGTCCGGCTGGTGGTGCCGGTGCTCCTGGGGACCACCGAGGTTCCGTGGGGAGTTATGGCGGTGGGAGACCGGGCCCGCCGGGGAACCCGCCTGCCATGGCGACGTCGAGCGCGCCGTCGGCGTCGAGCGCTGCTGCTTCTGCGCCGATGAAGGCCCTCGTGAACCCGCTCTCGTACGCCGACTTTAGTTTGCCGAATGCCCCCTACAAAGACTGGTGGAAGCCGCCGAATCGCCATGATTCGTACAGCTACCAGGGTTTCCCATGATGACCTTTTCTTTCGCTTCTTTTTTACTCGTCTTTCTTCCAAGTTGGCTTGTCTTTTTTTCCATTTCTTATCTTACTACTTTGTTCCAACTCGTTCCCTCCTTCCAACGAAACCGTAAGAGAGGGAAAGGACGGATTCATATATATAATATTCTTCAAGAAAACAGGAGGCGGATATCTGCTCTTCAGACGTTTCAACATCGTGGATTACCGAAAACCCAAAAGAGGGCTGGCACTGGTTTGCTAACCCACCCTACCTTACGATTACGACTCCCTTTATCCTCTTTTCTCTTTTATTTGGAACTTCTTCTCTTCTACTGCATCATCTTTTTCATACAAAGGCTACAATTGGGAGAGGAGGGCACCGCGGCTTTACAGGACGGCCGGCAAAGCATTGCGTCAGATAGGACGGGTCCCCGCCCCTGGTTCAGAACAACCATGGGGATATGTTTGGAGAGAATTGCAAATGGACAATGGGATATGTGGGCGTTCCGGCACTTCACACGGAGACAAAGGGGGGAAAGATGGTTTTTATGCTGAGATGCGCTCCAGCACTTTGAAGAGGCTCCAATGGTTGGGAGACCCCAGAATGCTCTGCAAAGGGCACCGATACCATGAGATATTTACTATTATTCTATCTTGGGCACACACTTTTGCTCCTTTGTTTGCTCTTCTTACAGTTCATCATACACAAAGTACTCTAGGGTTAAGGAACTGTCTTTGATCGTTGTCTGCATTATCTGGTATCTTGTTTTATTCGGATGGGAAAGGGGATGTTGGGGTTCTGTCTAACGCGGGAGGGAATCTATCGCAATGCCAATGCTCAAAACGCAAATGTTAAGCGCTCAGTGTCTTGACACCAAGAACTTTCTATGGAAAAAGTTGATTTTCCTTCCCTTTCCAGACTCATCTTCTAATGACGTGCCCAAAATCCATCGACCCATTCGTTCAATCGTCATGAAATCCGTTTGTCCTATTTATCGCCGTTTCTTCGTAAAAATTGCTCAACAAAGAGAAAAGAAGGCAAGAAAACTCAAAGTCTGCGAGGCTTAGCTAGGAATTATGCCAAGCCATGTTCCAAAAGTTTCTTGCTTGCTGAAAGCAGTGCACTAAGCAGAGCCATTGGTGTTGGTGACGACGCTGCCGCTGACGTTCTCCTTCATGAAGGGCTCGTTGTCGACCTCAATGGAAGGGATGGTCATGCCAAACTTCTCGTAGGGGAAGTTCTCGAGAGTGGGCAGGTACTCGGCCCAGCCGTCGTCAATCTCACCGACCTGGTGCATGTCGACCTGGCCGGCCTCGCCAGTGCGGCCAGCGAGGACCTCCTTCTCGCGGCCGGCGTACTCCTTGAGGAGCATCTTGTGAGGGCACCAGATGACACGCATGCCGGCGCGGCGACCAGCCTCAACACCGGGAACAGAGTCCTCGAAGACGAGGCACTCCTCGGGGGTGATGGGCTTCTCGCCCTCGGGAAGAGACTCGTTGATGGTTTTGAGGGCCAGAAGGAAAATGTCGGGGTTGGGCTTGCCGCGGCCGGGAGCAATGCGGGTGTCGTCACCCAGGACACGGCGCTGGGAGGGGAAGACGGAGAAGAGCTCAGTCAGGTGGTCAGACTTGAGCTTGAAGTTCGCCTCGTGGGAGGAGGTAGCCAGGGCAATGTGAACGCGCTGGGCAGTCTTGCCGTCAGCAGTGGCGGGCTTGTGGTCGAAGTAGCGGGTGCGACCGAGGTTCTGAAGGAGCTGGGGGATGCCGGGGAGAGGCTTGGTGGAGGGGAAGATCTGGCGCTGGAGAGCGGACAGCTTCTGGTGGTACTCCTCATGGGTGATAGGGAGCTGAGCCCACTCGTGGAAGATGCGAGTGGCGTCAGGACCAGGGCGGCCCTGAAGCTTGGCCTTGATGTTCCAGGGAAGGAGAGGGCGGCCGTACTGCTCGAGGACGATGTTAATGCAGGCGGTGTAGAGGTCTTCGGTGTCGAGGAGGAGGCCGTCCATGTCGAACAGGCAGGCCCGAACGGGAGGGAAGCTACGTCAAGATCAGTCAATTGGTTCGTTGAGGCTGAAGGAGGAGAGAAGACTTACTCGGTGCGAGGAGCCATTGCGACGGTAGGCAAGTTGCAGAGGCGATGTGATGAATGTCAAGTGCGAAGGTAAGAGAGAGGAAGAGGGGGTAGCAATTGAGTATCCTCGAGACAATTGTCGAAGGAGTAATGGTAGAAGGGGGAGTGGTTGAGGGTGGATGAGGTCTGAAGAAAAAGAAGAATCTCCAGTTGGGGTATCACGAGGAAAGTTTGTGGAGGTGAAGAAAAAGGCGGAGGATTTTTTTTAGCAGCAGCCAAAATAGGCCTTTTGATCCTTTCTCGGAAGGACCTGAGTCAACAAAGTGAATTTTGAGGGACGGAAGGAACAATGGACAGGAAGCCAAAGGTCAAACGGGCAGGGGCGTTCAGGAACAACGGCGGGGTGAAAACGGAAGCGGAAGGCACCGATGGAGGGGTCGCTCAGCTCTTTCCCGAATAAAATGGCGACCAGATGGGGAAGTGGGGTCCCAAGTATCCCCGTACACTGTACCTATACTTTCTTTGTCGTCTTGACACTGTACTCCGTACACCGCAGCAAAAACAACCAACAAGTACTCGAGTCACTGTACCTAATACAAAGGGTATCGACTCTTTATGGAATACTTAGAGCAACGGAAGACATTTGAGTCAAATTCTGTCTTCGCTGTCTTTTCTTCTAATACCGACAGCCTTAATTCTACTGTCGCTCACCTCGGATTCAGGAATAAGTATCTTCTCATAAGAGGTACAGTTCAAGCGACGGCGCATACTGTACTCCCTCATGGTGAATCGATTGGATCCCAGCGAGGCCAGCCGCTGAGAGACCCCTAAAGCGCTGTATCCGCCAGGTACCTTTGGCGAATCGGGTCAGCAAAATGTGGCTTCCACCGTCCGAAAACATGTGAACAGCCTCACCGTCCCACCCCACCAAATCCACGTGGGGACGAGACACCTCAGTGACGACATTCCTGGGGCTGCCTTGCCTGCACCTTTGACTCAGCTTGACATCTACTCTCAACGTCAGACGAGTCTACAACAACTCACTGCTGCCTTCAAGATGGCGTCCAAGGAGACAGAGAAGGAGCCTCAGGGTAAGGGCAAGAACACGTCGGTCAAGGATGAGCCTGAAGAGGTCCAGGAGAAGTTCTCTCCTGAAGAGGAGGCGGTAAGGCAAATTGTTCCCTTACTCTCATTCTATGCATTTCAACCTTCTCGAGTTACAAGCTCTTTAAGTATTCAAATGAGATCACATGAAGCCATGCCTGGCAAGTGCCGAATCCCTCAATCTCATACCACCCCTACGATGAGCTCAAAACACACCTCAATAACCATGAAAAAGCTACTCCAACCTCGATCTCAATCCCCCACATCTAACACAACCCGCAGTCCCTCCTATCCGAATCCAACACCCACAAAACCGAAGCAAACGCCCTCTTCACATCCTCCCAATACACCTCCGCCATCGCAAAATACGACGAGGCCGTCTCTGTCTGCCCAAACTACCTAGACTACGACCTTGCCGTCCTCCGCTCCAACATCTCCGCCTGCCACCTCAAACTCTCCCAATGGAAAGACGCAATCTCCTCCGCCTCCGCCGCGCTCGACTCCCTAGACCGCATCGACAAGGAATCCGCCCTCGAGCAGGAACGCCGCGAGAAGCTCAAGGCCGAAGAGGAAGAGGGCGTGGAAGAGGAGATTGTCAGCTCGGGCGCCAGCGCCGCTGCCCCCGCGCCCGTCACCTCCGCGGAAGATGAAGAGGAAGTTGCGCGTAGGAAGAGGGCGGACGATGTCCTGCGCATTCGAGCGAAAGCTCTCATGCGGAGAGCGAGGGCGCGGAGCGAGGAGGGCGGGTGGCAGAACCTTGCGGGCGCGGAGGAGGATTACAAAGCGCTGGCTAAGATGGGGAACCTCGCGGCTGCGGATCGCAAGATCGTGCAGACGCAGTTGAGGGTGTTGCCGCCGAGGACAAAGGCTGCGCAGGAGGCGGAGACGGCGGAGATGTGGGGGAAGCTCAAGGATGTGAGTTCTGAACATGAAATTCAAGAGATTGCTGTGAAAGTGTTGCGCTTGCTAACGTATGAATGTAGCTGGGCAATGGCATTTTGAAGCCGTTTGGACTGAGTACGGATAACTTCCAGATGGTCAAGGATGAGAAGACGGGAGGGTATTCGATGAACTTCAACCAGGGTCAATGAGCATAGGCGCAGACTACCACAGTTCGTCGGTTTATCTATAAAGAAACAGCATCGTTCCGCGTAGGCATGAGAGAAGCGATGGCATCATAGAAACAAAGGAAGCTCATGAGCATAGCTCATTTAGGCGAATAACCTAATTTCTCGTTCATGTTGCTTTGGGAAAGATGATTACTTATCCTGTGAAAGTTCGCAAAGGGTTGAATTGCTCAACTCTGCAAGTGTGTCTGTCAAAAGCATATCGTTCATCTTCTAATACAATAACAGTAAGCACAAGCCAAAGTGGCTCTTGTTGGTATTAATGCATTAATTCACGTTATTCATAGGGTTGTTTCCCCAAAGTCCTCCATTGTCCCTCTCTTCCTCCCTCCTTCCTTCATTTGACACTTCGTCCGTAATATACCAAAACAATGACCATCTCCCTGGTCCATTAGGTGTAGATACTCTCGGTAATCTGGTTCACCTGGAGCCCCTTCTCCGCCATCTCTGCGTCCCGCAAAAAGTCGAGCGGGAACCAGACGAGGTGACCCTTGATCTGGTCAATCTTTTGCCGCGCGTCCGCCGCCGGCATGAACTGGTCGAAAATGTGGCCCGCCTTGACGCCCTTTGGCGGCAGGTACCTGTCGTAGTCGTCAAAGGTTTTGACTAAAGGGAATGTTAGCTCTGATTTAATACTGCACAATGTGAGAGGGGGAAAACCTACTGTGGTCATCAGGATCGGCGTGGAACAGGTGACGGTACAGATCCGTGTTCCGCGTAGCGTTGCCCGTCCACATCTCCCACAGCTCGTCGTTCATCGGATCCTCGACAAACTTCCATGTCTCGTCGCGGTCCCACGGGTCATTTTCCGCGTGGCCCGGCGGACGCGCGTTGGGGTCCTGCGACCCGTCCAGGTCCTGCGCGGGCAGAAGACCAAGATGCTCGCGCCACAGGTACCGGCGCAGCGACGTCGCGTGCCACCCGGCCTCGTAGGGCTTCCCGTCCATGGTGCTCGGCACGCGCTTCGTGTCCTCCATGACGATGCTGAGCTCGCTGTCGTGGTATCCCAGCTGGCTGCGGTCGTTGAGGTTGCTGGAACCGCAGACGACGATGCGGTCGTCGACGATGAGCAGCTTGGAGTGGATGTAGAGCTCCTCCTGGATCCAGTTGCGGATCTCCGTCTCCGGGTCCTCGTCCTCCCACGGCTCGTCCTCGATGGAGCCGGAGTTGGCCATGGCGTGCTGCGCGACCGAGGTCTTGTTGCTGAGCTGCGCGTCGCCGAGGCTGGCTTCGAAGCGCTGCTTGGCGTCGATGGCATTTTGGGCTTCCGTGGTCTTGCCGCCGCCGACTTGTTCGGCCTTGGCGCCCATGTGCTCGTCGCGCTCCTTCTCGGTGGGGTCGTTGATGCCATGGATTCCCGTGCCCATGACCTCTTCGGCTTGCGCGCGCTGCACCTCGGCGTACTTGACGCCCGTGTCCTTTTCTCTCTTCTCCACGGCGGATGTGCGGTTGAGACGGTCGTATGATCGCAGGTTGAAGAAGAAGATGTGGTTTCTTGGGTCGATGCCCTCCTTCTTGACCTGCTCGAAGATCGAGTGCTCGCCGCGGCAGATTGACTTGTACTGGTAGTCCATGATGGCACGGGTACCGGTGGCTGCATCATCTCGGAGGTCGCCGGCGAAGCCAGGAATGGCGGGGATGAGGACAATGACGCGGAACTTGCGGCCTTCCTTGCCAGCCCTCACGACAGCATCGACAATGGCTCGGCCGATTCGGTTGTGGATCGGTGCCTGCTGGTCGCCGGTGGCGGTGATGAAGAACTGGTTCTCAATGTAGACAAAGTGCTCGGCCTTGCTGATGATCTCACAGTAGGCGTTCTGGATCGAGTGGTCGGTCAGGATACCGCTAGACCAGTCGGCACTGGACCGTACGATCTGGGCGTGCATGGATCCCTTATTCTCCAGGTTCGACAGGCTTTTCTCGTCCAGAGGGTGGGTGAGGTACTCTCCAACAGGATGCTTAGGCCTTTGGACTCCCACAAGATCCTCGTCTTCAGCCAGACGGCCGCGCAGCTGAATCCAGTCGAAGCGGTCATCGCGCTTGTACTTATCTCGCTTTACAAAGTTCCAGCGCAGGACAAAGTGCTCGGCAATGTCGTATACGCAGGGACCGACGACACCCATGGAAACGTCGTGCCAAGGCATGCGCCCGTACTCGGCCTTGCTCAATTCGTTCTGCTTCCAGTCCTGGACGTTTTGGAAATCCATGATTCTGTTGTTGTTGAAGTCCTGTCCGGGCCAGACCTCGTTGTGTACGCCCTCGGGATGCGCGTCGGCGAGAGGGTGGGTGTGGCTATCCCAGCGACCGAAGCACAGATCGAGACCTCCGATGAAGGCCATGGCATAGTCAATGACGATGAACTTTTCATGATGGGCCCAGTAGAATGTCATGTCGGCGCCGTTGGACAAAACATTGTGATCGGGGTGGCGCATAATCTTGATGTTGCCGTAGCCAGGCGAGCCCTCGGGGCACAGAGCCTGTAGGGCATGCTTTGTGTGAGCAGAGTTGCACGTCAGGGCAGCCTCGACTTCGCGGTAGACAATGATGTGAATTTGGACACCGGCCTCTGCACGGCGCTTCAGGACCTGATCCAGCCTCCATTCCTTGTTGTGGTGAGGGGGACGGCGCAGGAAGAGCTCAGGGGACAACCACCAGTCGCAAATGTAAATGGTCTCCTTTGCGGCCTCGAGAGCTTCGGAGACGGCCCAGAAGTAGTCGCGGCCGTCGACGTACCACTTGATCAGGTTGCCGTCGCGCTCCGGGAAGAAGGACTTGAAGCGGTGCTCCTCTCCAATCTTTGTCCGCTTGTCGTCGGTGGCCTTTTCGTGCTCCTCGTCGTGGCGGTGGTTGGCGTTGAACTGGAGCGCGTGTCAGTTGTGCTGGTCGCTCCAGGCAGCTAGCTTTTCCAGGTGGAATGAGCTTCAATGGGGAGGAGAAGATGGTCTTACAAGGTTGGCAAGCTTGCCAATCTGGTGTTTCTTATGCACAAGATGGACTTTTGCGTCATGGAGATGGGTGCCCTCTAGCTTGTCCTCCAGCTCCCGGAATGGCTTCTTCAACTTATCCATGAAACCGCCGCCGCTCCCGCTTTCTTCCTTCTTGTGGCCATGGTCGCTTGTGGTCATGAGCCCCATGATTACGGTTTGTTGCCCTGGGCGCTGAATGAAGGGTATGTTCGAATGGAAGAATTGCGCAAGCTCTGAATGTCGGTATCTCTAGATCATGAAGTCGTGGAGAACGGAACGGATAGTTGAAGTTGAAGTTAATGGGTGTGGCTGGTGTGGAGGGGTATCATAGGATGCGCGGGGTACACTGAATGGCGGGGTGAACAAGTTGAAGCATTCCAGCCCAAGTATGCAGCACTCGGATGGGGAAAGGTCAGTGGAAAGTGTTTAAGCTTCGTGTAGCTTGGACTTGTAGGTGTGGGAATAGGTTCAGGAGGAGGGAGAAGAGAAGACGAGACGGAGGAAGAGAAGGAGGAGAATGGCAATGGAGGGACGGCGCGTGGGATGGGGAAAGTAGTAAAGCTTGGAGGGAAAGCTTGAAATTAGAAACCCCGGGCTATGTCATTCCCGTCACTCGTGCGCCGGCGGGAGAACTAATCAAGCAGGTTAATTGGGGTGCGAGGATCGAGAGTAGTTCGGCCGGAAGCAGGATCCAAGGCCAAGGAAAACGAACAGGAAATGGAACTCTCACTCGCGCATTTGGGAGAAAAGTGTGGGCGCAACGCCGGGACGGGGGGGAACGACACACACGACGATTGTTGGTGGTGAGACACGACAAGACTACGAATAGGTACTTTTGAATAGCGCAGGATTTGTATGCAGATCCAAGTACCTCCCACCCACCTCGGTATCGGCCCTGCGTACGTGCAAACAGGCACGCAGTCATACCTTATGGAGCACTGCAGCCGCGGATAATTACAGTCGCACTCGATTTCAAGGCGGGGCAAATGTGACGATCCGCTGGGTCGAACGACTCGGGTCTTGGACGACAATAATCCATGCCTCGCAGCTCGTGCCTGTGATGATCCGGATGCAAGAATCCAGCCCCTGTCTGCCCGTCAGGGACACCATCGAATCCAGCCAAGCTCCCACCCTCCATCTGCCAGTCTTTGGGAGAAAACGATCCCGAGGCCCAAGAGGAGCATGTCTTGGGACCAGTAGACCAGCAAACCGAGCATGCAATGCCACGCGTCTTGCGCCTCCTCTTTCAGCCGTTGGGACCACAGCTCGGAAGGCTGGTAAGAGTCCGCAGCTGAACTCAATTTGAAAGGCTCCAGTGCTCAGCTTAGCAAGGGCTTGCGTGCCCCTGGATGTCCGGTTCATATCACAGCCATGAGACTCGAGCCAGACATTTAAACACCAATCTCGCCCTCTTCCCTGACAACATCTTTGGAATTGGAAGCAGCTGGTGAGCTGAAAGCTGCAGAAACAAAAACGTAAAAGAACGCCTGCCCCGCGCTCGGTGCGCCGGTCACAGGGAAGGTCCCGTCCGTTTTGGCGGTTTGAATTGGTCAATGGAACGCCGTCATTGGTTTCTTGCTTGAGAGGTGGGGCCTGCTACTCTATTTTTGTCCTGACGTCATCTCCAGCACGTCAGTCACGGTACGTACATCTCTGATAAGATTGATCCGGCGGATCTTATCGATAAGTCCCAGCTGCCCATCCCGTCGAAAGCCGCATCTTCTGCCCTGCTGTCAACTGCGACATGCATATGTTGCAGCTCCTTTAAAATGTCGAGTCCTGGTCGCACGACAGCCTGGTACGTTGCATAGGGCGAAATAGAGCATGGCACATGTGCCGAACTCCGGCTTGTCCTTGTCATGGCGCCATTGCGAGCCGCCTGTCGCAAGTTTGCATTGGTCTGGACTGGTACCGAGCGGAAGGGTGGAAACCTGAATTTTGGCGTCTCTGCATCTTTGGCGGACGACAGTCGTGACGTCACAATATCGGCAGATCGTACTGCCATTGTTCCTCGGGAATACCCGCCCATTGATCGTATACCAGTGAGACGGAGGTCCAGAGTCAATTGGACTTTTCTGAGGATCTGATGTTGTGAATTTTGAGTTTTGGGTTGGGTTTAATGTGGCCTTAAATTTCTAGGTGAAGTGCTACGCATCATGGCTTCAAGCAAGCCCATGAGACTTTCTTTACCTACTGAGACCACTCTATGAAGCACATTCGAATCATGATAGTGCACTTTTCTCAACGGATGGTGTGTCTGGACCAATAACTGAACCGTTGAATCTTTGAATTGCCGAGCCTTATGCCCTTACTGCCACCACGAAACGACCGCACTTCGTCGCAAGCATCGTCTCTTTGATATAGTTGTTAATTCTCAGGAGATCCGTCACAGACACGCTTGCGCAGAGTTTCTGGGCGCGGCATCAGATCTGCTAGATCCGATCGTGTTTATCATCAGCATTCCTTGATCTACACTAGAACACATCTAGGTCCTGTCTTCCCACGTGTATCTGCCCATGCGCCCGCGCTACTGTTAACCGTCTTGTCTTGAATAAGCACAGCTTCAACGTCTGAATTGCGCCCTCCATGTCTTGTTTCAATGACCAAGGTAAGACAACCATGACAAGGCAACCGTCCATTATTCCAGCTTCCCAACCCATCAGTGAAACACCAACGCCCGGATATCGATACTCTGCCGACACTCCATCTCATCCATCTCCGGGTCCCGAAAAGCACAATGCGCAGCCCTCCGAACGACCGACGTATCCGAATCAAAACACTTGATGAACAACGCCTCATCCGGCTTCTGCCCATCCAAAAAGTACCACCGGTGCGCCGGATTCGGCTTAATCGTCCACGTCTCGGCCCGGTGACGGGGATAAATAATCGCGCCCGGGACAAGGTCCTCCTCCGCGACCGTACTCCCGTCCGCGACGGCCAGCGGGTCCCGCCGCACCGTCGCAATAGGCCGCCAGATGTTGATGATCTGGAACCGGCGCTTCTCCTTGTCGAGGAGTCTGCCGGCTTCGTCCGCGCCGACGTGGTGCCTCGCCATCATGACGGCGCCGTCGTAGGACTGGTCCACGTGCGCCTTGTGCAGGGGGCCGCGGTGCTCCGTGTTGCGTTCGCCTAGGCTGTGCCAGTTTGCCGGCCCGCGGCGGATCTGGTGGTTGAAGATGACGACCCGGCTTGCTCCCGTGCTGTTGGTGTTGACCCCTGGTGAGCATGGGCCCTCAATTGTGAAAGTTGGCCCCCACTGGTGTGTATAATAAACCTTACACCGCCCAAAAGCTGCCCACTTCGCGGCCGGCTTGGATAAATGAAAGCGTGCAAGACTTACATTTCCTTGTACAGCTTCTCCATCTCGGGATAGTAGACGCCCTTGACCCGTTCCTCGTCTGTAAAGTCCGTCTCAACGCTAGTGTGGCGGACGTACTGGAAGCCGTGGGTGTCGAGGGTGTACTTATCCTCTTCGCCTCTGATGTCGGTGACGGTGACGGTGCGAGGTGTCATTTTCCTCTCATTTGTGACTTTCTGACTGGAATTGAACAAAAGGCATGAGTACTTCGAGCTATTGACACGGTACTCGAGAAATGTGAAGTCTTGTAGACAAGGATATTAAAAAGCGGCCTTACCCCCCTACAACGATTGGGGTGGGAGGGGTTCCATCTCCAGGGTCGTCATAGTAGTTTATGATCGTGACGACTGCACGTCTCTCTGGTCTTTCGGCTTCTGTGGACTTGATCTGTGCCGTGTCCGGCAGAGGCTGGTGATTTGTTGTTCCCACGGCCATATTTGTATCTCTGATGCTATGATATCGTACCACAAGACAACTGTCTTAATTGATGAGATGGGTTTGGAGATTCGGTTCGTCGCGCTGTGTATTGTCTGTAATGTACTTGAATATGTGCAGATATGTACGAAGATGACTTAGACGACAGAGTGTGAGCAACTAGCAATGAGAAGACCAAGGCACTAAAGGCAAGATACAATATCAGATCAAACCAAAATAAACGCAAGGGAGCATCTCAAAATGGGAAACACAGTGGTCCCTCATCTATGAACTGGAGATTTGCGAGCGGAGTCCCTGGCAGCCGGCGGCACGGCAGAGGGAAGAGGGCCGACTGGACGGAGCTCCGCCTTCTCCTTTTTCCGCGACCCCGCGATGGACTGTGCCCCATGCGTCCATGCACTGTCCTGATTGCACGTGATTGGGGTTGAACGGAATGAGGGGTAATCATTAACCGCACTGTACCGACGTATCAGGAACAAGCAGCCGGTCAAGTGGATCCGTCAACCCCACTGTGACAGCTTGGGCTTAGCGCGTTGGATCTCCAATGGGCGGTCCAGGTCCCAGGTGGTGGGGTTTCGAGGGAGAGGTCCCCGCCATGGCCCATGAGAAGCTCTGGTGCTGCTATTGCTGTCCGGGTTGCTGCGTATGCGTGGCTTCCCGGGGGGCCATTTGCTTGACCGCCCCTCGATTCCCGTCCTGTCCCTTTTTTTGGGTTTCGCTTCTCGTCTGAACAGCTCCTGGAACATCTGCTCTTTACCTGTCTACATCTCCTCCCTTTCTTCTACGCTTCTACTCTCCTATTCTTCTTTCTCTCTCATCAAACACATCTTTCAAACACATCAACAAACCCCCTACATCAGACACAATGGCCGCTCAGATCCCTCCCGGAGGAACCTACCTCGACACCTTCAAGAAGTCCTTTGTCGATGTCAAGCCTGACGCCGACAAGGAGAATGCCATCCCTACCTCCGACTTCCTCGATGCCTCCGAGTCTCTGACCACCATCTTCGGTATGTTCCCCCAGCACGGCTGCTCTCTCTCAATACCAAAGGAGACACCGAGCCTTTGATGGTTTCCATGTCTCTAACGAATATCCCCTCTTCTAGATGCCCTTGGAGGCGTTGCTTTCGGTCCCGTCAAGAGCGACATGGGCGGCAACATCAAGGTACGACCTGACTCCTCTCGATACCCCCGATACCCTTTAGCACATGTTCCGAATCATCCCTTGTCACGAAGCTCGGATGCTACCATATTGCTCCTACAACTACATCCAAAAGACGTTGACGAACAATGCCTGACTTATCCATGTACAGAAAATCCGTGAGCGCCAGCTGGCTGCTCCCGGCGAGTCCGCCACCCTTCAGGAGCTCGTCAAGGCCGAGCTGGCCACCAAGAAGCACGTTGCCACCGAGGGTCTCCTCTGGCTGGTTCGGTAAGTCTGCCTCTGAGCTCCCCGTATCACCGACAACGCAGCGGCCGAAACTAACAATGTATTTTGCCAGTGGTCTCGAGTTCACCTGCATCGCCCTGAGCCAGAACGTCGCCAAGGAGTCCGAGGAGCTCTCCGAGTCCTTCCGCAATGCCTACGCCACCACCCTCAAGCCCCACCACAGCTTCCTCGTCAAGCCCATCTTCAGCGCCGCCATGAGCGCCTGCCCCTACCGCAAGGACTTCTACGCCAAGCTCGGCTCCGACCAGGACAAGGTCGCCGCTGAGCTCCGCGTCTACCTCGCCTCCCTCGAGAAGGTTGTCGGCATCCTCAAGGGCTTCCTCGCCAGCAAGGACGCCAAGTGGTAAGCGCAAACAATGCTCTTGTGCGCGCTGACCGAGAAGAATCAAAGGCCCCCCAAAGAAAGCGGGGACCAAAAAGAAAGAGAAATAAACAACGAACAATGACGATATGATGGAAAGAACAACATGTCCTGTCAGTGTCCGCTGCGATGCTAGTACATCGTCAGCCACGAGCCAGTTTACGCAGCCTAGAAATGAATCACAACCTCGAAGCTTGAACCAAATATTTTTCTTTGAGCTTTATGCAATCGAACAATGGCGAGCTTACACAATCACCTTTGACACTTTTGAACTCTCCTGGAGCCATAGTACACAATTTCGAGAGTCGTGAAACATCCTTCGTATTTAACAGGGCTTGTCAGCACACTCATGGACATTTACTTCGCACAACAGAGACATAACAGATAACATCCACACAGCGGCCACACCCGGATCGCATTCACCTACACATCCGACTTTTTTTAACAAGAGCAAAATTTGATTCTTCAAACATCCTTCAAGATGTCTCTTCCAGACCCAGTCATCAAGCAAAACAAGTTCCAAATTCAGTTGCCGGCAGAGCTGTACCTTGATATAGCTCAATGGCTCGGCCGGTTTCAGGCCGAGACAAAGAGGCGAGAGTACGTGATACCAACATATGTATCACCCACCGACGACGACATTGATAATGACATTGTTAGGGACTTGAGGGATATGAGAACTACACAAACCGTCGTATCGGCGGCCAAGGAGACGCATCCTACAATGGCCATGCTCACCGCGGGCATGGTCAACAAATACTACCACAAAGCGATCAACGACATTGCTCTCCGGTGGGACGCCCAGAGCGAAAACCCCAGGGCCGTCTACCACGCCGCAGTGCACAACAACGTTGATCTCCTCCGCCAGGCCCTTGAGAAGCCCGGAGCTAAACCGGACTACGTCCCACACAGCCTAAAGCCGTCTATATGGACACCACTCATGGTGGCTGCGTCCAAAGGCTATGCTCAAGTCGTGGACCTGCTTCTGCACAAGGGGGCTAATCCAGCACTAAGCTTCGCCGCCCGTCATCTTTCATGGTGGGAACCGCGTCCATTTGCTGCAAGCCCAGAGTCAGGTATTGGGCTGTATGAGTTTGACAGAGACCTTTATGGGCAGCCCTCGCCCCTCCATGCCGCTATGCTGGCTCCCGAGAACGCGTTGACCGTATCCAAAACTATTCTTAGGTCTCTCCCACCACGCTTCTTGACCAAGATTTCCGATCCGCATGGACTCTTCCTTGCTATTGCTGTTGCTCGAGACCATGTCGATTTGGTGGACATGTTAATCAATCGAGGCGCAGATTTTGACCATGGAGGCATAACTAGCTTCCATATGAATACTCCGGTACTTCATCACGCCGTCTCCGGCGATATGGTTCGCAAACTGACCCTAGCAGGTGCGCCACTACATACACCTATCGAGTTCGGCCTCAATGCTCTCCATGCTGTCTGTCTCCGTCAGACAGATTGCTCTTCTGCAATAAGAGAGCTCGTCCGACAGGGCGTTAAGTTGGAAGAGACCACGACTAGCATAGACCTACGACCACCTCCGATCCCTCAACAGGGACCTCTCCGGAAGATCCCTCAGACAGCTCTCAATCTCGCATGTAGGCAGCTCAACGTCGCTCACATCCGAACGCTGCTCGAATTAGGCGCTCACCCACTCGGTGCATGTCTTGAGGAGAGCCCTAGGAAGAAGATGAAGGGCAGTAAGTCCGTGAAGGATAGCGAGCTCTATAAGGTGACACCCCTTCACGATTTGTTTCTACCTGACTACTTTCTCCTGGAAGCACACTATAAGAGCAATGAGGAAACAGCATGCGCCATCAAAGCGGCTTTCAATTTGATAATAAGCCACCCTCTGGCTGTCGAAGCAGTATCGTCTTACGGGAACTTTACCCTTGGGTTCCCAAGCAGCGATCTCATGCACAGGATTTCAAGATCATTCTGGATGAGTGACTACAGTGATTACACCGGCGACTTTGGTAGGTACACCCCTCTGCAAATCTTTTTCGTTCATCCTTTCTCGGACGATCCCGAGATTCCACAGGCCATGTTCGACTTGGTAGAAGATGGTAGGGATCAGATCAACACCATCATAAAGCCGCTCTACATCACGCCGCTCCTGGCTCTCCTAGGCCACCGCTTCGACCATTCTCTCGGCGACGCAAACTTTTACCGGCCAAAACTGCTCAAGTGGCTTCTGGAACATGGCGCCGACCCGAATTTGTGCGACAAGGAAGGCTTCTCGCCCCTCCACTATGCAGTGTTCTGGCTCGATGCTCCGGCTGTCGAGCTTCTCCTTTTACACGGCGCTCAGGTCAAGCGCGAGGACGAACTCCAGGTCATGGACGTACTGTTCGGTGGTGTATTCACCAGAGCGCATCAAGAACAAGCAAAAAAATATAGTCACTCCCGGCAAACCGAATGGGCGCATATGGTGGAGCAAGTCGGCACAGAGTGGTCGATGCACGGCATCGGCAGTAACATTGAGCGCTGGCAGCCCGGCACGCCGCTGCCCGCATGTACGCTCTTCAACTTCGAGGGTAAGTTTATGTTCGAACTGGATGAAGAGGCTCCCGTGCCTTCAGAGCTCGTGACGCGGTGGGGAGGGTTACGTGAGGCTCTGAGGGGGGATGCTGACGAACGTAGGAAGCGGATCTTTGCGGCGCTGCTGCGAACGCCAAACGTGCTGCCCTTTTTGAAGCCCAGGGGGGTTATGGAACGTGACGGTGAGGTGAACCTTGGCGAGGACGGGTCCGGTCCTGACACGATTCGGTACAGTGTTTTGGACTGGGCGAGGGCGACGGCCCAGAAAGGTTGGTTTCTTCGTAGGATTAAGCGACTTGGAGGGGAGACTGGAGATATCCGGCCCAAGGCGAGGCTGGAGATATACGGCCGTTGTCCGTAGAAGTTTTTCTGTTCTCAGGAACGGAAGGCTGCAGGTAGACGAGATCTAAGAAGTCAAAACATTTTTCCAAATCTCTCACGTCAGAAGTGTGAAGTGATGCAACGTGTATAGTCTAGTGAGTGCAGGTAGTTAGTCATAGAAACATCCATCAGTCCAGACCCGCAGTCTGATATCCTCCTCTTCTTCGTCTAAGTTAGGTTTTCGTGTTGCATCAAGATGCCCAACACGAGATACAGGAGCAATCTTGGAGGAGCTTGAGATAATTTTGACCACTTGTCGATGGGATCTTGAGCTATCATGTGGAGAATACTCTGTGTTATCTTTCGCAAAGATATTAGATATTGTAAACACGATGACTACTGAACTATAACAGGAGCCAGATCCACAGTGTTAGCCCCCAAGATGGTTTCTGTGTGGAAAATCCATAGTATTGCGTCCATGATCGAAGACGAGTAGAAGATGGCCGTGGCGGCTGCTTAGTGTTTTCTGAAGTCGGCAAGGACGAGCACAACATGGAGGATGCCACGTTGTTGAAAAGCACGTTGCTTATTGCGGCGGGGAGGTGTTCACTTAATTTGTCGTGAGGGAACCTAGTGTATGGATTCAACATATTCTCCCACTGAAAATCAGGATAATCAAACTTGAAGATCTTGTATGACCCAATAATTTCTGATAGATGTTCCAAACATTGAGGGAGTATGAACAAGTGCTCACATACTTGAATGCTTTGAATATTCTCGTATCAGCAACATGGGAGAGAGAGCTCGAGTGAACAAGCAATGAAAAAGATCAAATTCCTTATCGTCACGAATCTAAGTTCTGGACGATATTCGACCAAACTCTCAAGGGGAACAAGAAAGGTCACAGCCAGCTTGGTGATGAGGAAACATGACCGGCGACCAATCTATGTAGCTCTGCGGGATGGATGTTGAAGCTTTGATCTCATCAGCGAAGCCGGCGGGAATACATGTGTCCATCACTTTTGATGTCGCTTACGCTTTTCCACCAGACCTGACAGGGGTCAGGGTTCCGATGAGATGTCAGAGAATCTAGACCGCCCATCGAGGAGGTCATCTGAGAAAGTGTCGATCTGCGACGGGGTCCCCCCTCTCAGGGCTGACTCGGGCTCTCGCGAAATTCATAGAGGGGCTCCCGCTGGGTTCTTTTGAGAAAGGAAGTAATCCTCTTCATTTCGTGATGGTCTTTTGATAGCTTTGTCCAGACGTTCGATGAGATCTGTTCATCTGATCCGAGTCAGTAACCGTCGCCCGTTGCAGGGGAAATGAGGGGATACTGAATATCTCGTGAAACCAACAGCCAACGCCCGGGCTGGAGTAGAGATAGATGGACATGTTCGTGGACCGCCATCCTTTCAATTACACAAGGCATATGGTGAAGCTATTATGTATGGCTTCGTTGGGAAATACGGCTGATACCATCCAGACGGCTGCGTGATGTGTACTCATGGAAGACCCAGCACAGAAAGTCGACTGAAGGAGCCATTGCCCTGAGATCTCAAACATCTCTGACTCCTAGCTCGATGGTAAAACAATACAGAACATTGAAAAACATCTGTGTTGTCATGAGATGACAATCTTTCTTAGAGATCGAGGCAATAATGTTGCCTGGGATCTTTGACTGACGTCGAGCTTCTCTTCGGACCCCGGCCAACAGGTTGCATCAACTTACCAACAGGCTGCCTGCTTGCCCGAGTGCGAGTATCCGTAGTACTAATTAACAATGGGGGGCCTATGTTGATTACGGAGTAGCCCGCGATCGAGCGGAAGATGACAGCCACAGGGGAGAAAGCTTCGATCAGTCAGGCTCGGACGTCATCCGCGCGCCTGCAATGAGAGTGTGTCCGTAGTTTGTCTCCAGAGTAATCCCATGACAAAGTAGTGGCAAATTATAGGACTGATGTTTAGGCAAAGAGTTGGACAAGGATGGCATTGGTGGAACCTGATGAGATCTATATCCAACAGTGCAGTCTATCTCGTGTGCGACATTCCGTACGGACGCCTGCATCCCAAGTCCTGGGCTGCTGCGCAGTTGAGATGCGTAGAGGGCCTGGAGGGATTGTGACCATCTATATGAAAGTTCTAGGGCTGTAGCGAGAGTGAAGGTAGCTGCGGATGGCCGCCGGGTCAAAGATTGATTATACACTCAACAAAAATGATGGTAATCTGCGGGAATAGCAGTTTTCTTTTTTTCGCCTCTTGAGTCTTGACTCGTGGCGAGTTGCCTCGAGATAGAGTTTTAGGTAATCTTGAGATTGGTTCTGTATAGGCCTGGTTCCATCGCAGTAAAAGAATCAAGCGAGCAGGTAGCAAAAGGTGCGTGCAAAGGTTAATATGTTTGCTAAGATTGCGCATTTGGCAAGGTGGGAGGGCGTCGTGAGATTACCCGCTGTTTCTTGCTCTCATTGTGCCCCGGGCCGGAGGGGTATCCGCTCATCGGCATGGAATGCCGAACAGAGTTCTTGGGGAATTTGCTCGGATTTGGTTTCCGGATATACTGTGATGTAGGTAGCTGGGAAAGTTGTCCCAGCTGTCTGTCACCTTTGCACTCGAACCGAATTTCCGTAGTGCCATCCATGCTTGAGGTGAAAGACTATATCTAGCTTCTTTTTGATGCGTCCGTGTGCAAATCACCAATGAAGAAGAGAGAAAGTCTAATTGTTGGGAGGTATAACTAAGATCCAGACGAATATGATCGACTGGGCGGAATACTACGTCGAAAAAAGGGTAGCGAGCAGCATGACAATCCAAAAGAGACCCTACGAATCACGGTTCCGGGTTTTGTCGGTATTTTCGTACGGGTACACTTTAGTTTGAGGAAAGAAGCGCGGGAGAGGCGCGGCGGCGGCGGCGGCGGCGCCCAGCCAAGCCTACACTGGATCCCCAAGGCGTTACAACTTTGTTGGCTGGTGGAGTTGGGAGTGGGAGCCGGGGGTGCTTGGCAGGAGAATTTCGAAATGATTTTGGGATTAGCGTCAGGGGCGGGAGGTTCGTGTTGACAAGGGTCTTGAGTCCTAGGCGAGAATCCTCTTTGGAGACCGACACTGGCAGTCTGACTGGCCTTGTCATGGGCCTTGATCCATTATTCTTGAAAGAGGAGGACTGCGGCAGGAGGAGGAGGTCTAGAATTTCGGGGAATTTCAATGAGCTGACTGTATGATTTGAGGGATTTGCAGCAGTTTGGGACGGGATGCTCTATGCTAGCTAGGCGCAGGGCGAAGGCGGCTATCTGCATGGTGGTCCATGGAATTTCAGAGTATGGGTCGGGAAGTTTTTGGCGGTTGGCATGAGGCGAGGTGATGTCAATAACCTAGGGTCCTGTTAGAGAAGCGTTGGTGATATATGAAGACAAGAAAAGAAACCACCAGTCCGGCAATGGATAGGTAATCACTCAGTAACTATGGAGATGAAATCGCTCTTCTTGAAGTACATCTCCGGATGCAGTTGGGTCGGCTTCAAAAGGTGGTTGAAAACGATCGTTGATGAGATTCAAATTTGTGGATGTCTTCATAGTTCGTTAGAGAGAGGCTTGTTTCTCAACTCATACCTTACTCGGGAATCGAAATGATGGTGTGTGATCAGATTCGTGTGGATGACAAAGAATCGGGAATCGATTCGAGTTGAGATGAATACGAAAAAGGCGGGAAGAACAAAAACTTGAGAGAGAGAAAAAAAAGTGTAATCATCATCCCAACTCGCATAGCAACACTCATGAACCGCCAATCTAGTTGCGACTCGGTAAACGCTGAAGCGTCAAGGCAACCCCCGTCAGCGCTGACAGGTGTGACAAGGGATAGACAGGACGTTCACACAGCGTCTGCAAGCGAGTGGAAAGAGAAACCGAGAAGAGAACAGACGGCAGCCGGGCAGACCAAAGCCTAGGCCCCAATGTTGAACCCATACGCGCTAGACTGATTAGGGGGCCAGCAGCCAACAAGATAAATTTAATGATTTAATCAAGAAGCTGGAAAATGAGCTGATGGCGGATGGATCATGGGTTGACAGAGCTTGTCTTTACGGCTGAATTATTTAGTTGCGATGGCTGTGAGTCTGCAGCTGCGGAAGACTGGAAGTCGAATACCCTGTTCCCCGGATTTTCGGAATGTTCCCAAGCCTCGAAGCACTATCTCCTTTGTAAATCCATGGAAGAGCTGACAGACGAAAACAAAAAAGACAGAAAGAAAAAGACAGTGACCGAGAAGAGTGGGATGTCGAGACCAGGTTCTTGAAACCAAGCGATCTGCAGACGGTGGCTCATTGGTGGAATGCGCTACGGTGACCCTGGATCATCCACTTGTTTGACATGAATTAAGGAGTGGGCGGGAGGCCGAGGCGCTGAAAGTGGTGGTGCTTTTTTACTTTGGAGTCTTCCCTCCACAGTCAACTTTCTCTCTCCCTTCCCGCGTACGCTACGGAGTGATACGTCTCTGACCGTACGCTTGGTAAGAGACCGATAGGCGCTAGCAGGCTTGTTTCTCTTCTTTGGTGCCCCGTACTTCCGTAGCGATGGCCTAGTCTCTTTGCAGTTTCGCTGGACGGAATCACGGATACTATGCCTCGTGTAAGGCCTGGTCCATGAGCCGAGAGGCCCGTCGTCTGAAGTTGAGAAATAAGATCGGGTGTTAAAGGCAGGCCAAGCAGCCACCCGCGAATCCGAGCTTCTGCATGACAATCCCTTCCGGAAGTCTATCCATTGCGTGGGCTCTTGAATGTACGGTTATTGGTGTGTAAAATCAGAGCTTACCAAGATGAACCTCTCTAGGGAAACGCTGTCGGCTATTGGGGGTGAACCTGGCAGACACGGGAGGAAACGAGACGACGGCTGGCTCTGAGAGAAACAACGGAAGTTTAATACAGAGTACTTTACGTAGTGGTCGATGGTATCAGGGAAGTCGAATGCCGTCATCTCCCACCCAAAGCATCTTCAATGGTCCCTACACTTACAGTGTAATCGACGGTTCTTTGCCCAGAGTCCCGGAAACTCTAGCGCTTGGTCTGTCCACCGCCACTCCGTCTTGGTCTTCTTTTCTTCTCGGTTGGCGTTCCATAGCGTTTCCATCTAGAGTGAGAGAGTCTTACTCTAGCCCGCTGGCCACTCCATGTACACTAGCCAAAGCCACCCCGGGCCCCGGGATGGACGGGGTGGGGAACAGTCGAAATTGCATCCTCCGCCGCGTTTGCTGTGGTGAAACGGCCAGGGAGATTTGACCAGCCCAGGATCGTGTGCAATCGACTTACACGCACATACGCCCATCCAGATTACAGAGAGGGGTTACTCCGTACGTACAGAGTAAGGAACCACATACTCTATTGGGTCCTCGTCTAGCAATCTAGCCCTGTCGTCCTCGACTACTCTCTGCCTGTCTATGACTGACACTGACACCGCGACGGCGGTGCTCTCCCGAAATCTCCAGAGACTAGAGTCCACACACCCCCCTTACCTGATGCTGGTCTATGCTGGCTATGTTGGTGGTAGTGGTGGTGCGGGTTCCCAATATGGGCAATATGGGGATCTTGTTGAACGGCTCCATTCGCGCCATTGTCTTCTTTAAATGGAGGCAAACACCGCACCTCCCAGCTAGACAACAAGGCTTCCTCTCTTCTCTTCTTCTTGCGATCAAGGGATTGTTGACCATCTCCTTGCCCCAACCGACATTCTTTTTTCCAGACATTCGTTCATTCACTCATTCAAACAAAGGCTCTAGTCCCTTTCACAAAGCTACTAAACGAAACATACACGATCATTTACTGAACTTTGAAAGTTCCTGAACTGCTATATACAAACAGCAAACATGCGTTTCTTCTCCGTCCTTGGCTTCGCGGCCGCGGCCGTTGCCCAGCTGACGTCGTCTTCCCTCGAGAAGCACGTCGATACCGCCACCATCAAGTCCTTCAACCCCATCAAGGAGGCTTACTGGACCGGTCTTCCTCACCACCGCCGCACCCCCTTCGCCGTCTCCCCCGACGGAAAGTCGGCCTGGCTCGCGTACCTCGACTCCTCCGAGACGGGCGTCCACGTCCAGCAGATCGACCCCACCACCTTCGCCGCCACCGGTGACCCCGTCACCGTCTCTGGTGGTAAGGAGGCCGCCGGTCTCGTCGCCCACAACGATGGTTTCGCTCTCATGACCAACGAGGTCCTCTCCGGCTCCGGCACCGACGTCGCCATCGCTGTTCTCTACCGCTACACCACCGGCAAGACCGAGCCCACCTTCAAGACCTGGCTCGGCGGCCCCAACGTCGACGGCAGCCAGGCCATGGCCTCCCCCGACGTCAACGGTGACCTCGTCTTCTCCGAGAAGGCCGGTTACTACGCTGCTTACATCGTTGTCACCGCTTACCAGGGCGATGCCACTGGTCACTTCGGTGATGCCATCCGCTACGTCGACACCGCCGGCAAGCTCACCTCCATCGCCGGCGCCTCCTCCAGCTGGGGCTGCTCCCACAACACCGGTATCGCCTTCGAGGCCGCTGACGCCGCTCCCTTCGCCTCCATCTGCGCTGAGGACCAGGGTGCCATCTGGCTCAACACCAAGTCCCAGGGCATGACCAACGACAACGTCAAGATCTCCAACGAGCACGTCATCAACGGCGGTGCCAACGAGGCCATGGGCGGCATGTCCGGCTCCTACTCCAACCTCGCCCGCTTCATCGGTGCCGACTCGTACATCTTCTCCTGGGTCTCTCGTGGCGCCATGGACTTGACCGAGAACTCGTGGATGGGCTCCGGCTACACCACTTCCAAGAACCGCACCAACAACCGCAACGTCGCCATCGCCCTCTTCTCCGACAAGAACACCCTCGTCGGCTCTCAGGCTACCTCCGTTGCCGGCACCGCCGACGGTGACTCCCAGATCAACTGGATGACCTCTGGCTCCAACGACTGCTCCAACGCCCACGCTGCCACCTTTGACTCCTCCAAGGCCCTCATCACCTGGGAAGAGATCTCCTCCCCCACCTGCGCCTTCGACGCCATGGGCTGCCAGGGTACCTTCGCTGGCACCAAGTTCCAGATGGTCGGCAGTGACGGCAAGAAGATTGGTGAGGTCCTCAGCTCCGACGACACCTACGTCGCCGGCGACATGGTCACCATGTCCGACGGCCGCATCTGCTGGCCCTACGTCTCCATGACCTGGAAGCTCGACGGCCCCGTCACCGGCTCCCCCGTCACCAAGATGTCCTTTGCCTGCATGACGGGTGGCGCTGGCTCCGGCACCGCTTCCTCCGCTGCTCCCGCTTCCTCCGCTGCCCCTGCCACCAGCGCCCCCGCCGTCGCTTCTTCCTCCGCTCCCGTCGCCGCCGCCCCCTCCACTACCGAGGCTGTTGACGCCGTCGCCACCAGCGCCGTGAACTCCGCTGACCCCACCTTCGCCTCCGGCACTGCCCCCGAGCCCATCTTCGAGACCATCTCCGGCCCGGCCTACACCCCCTCCGCTTCCGCCCCTGCTGCCGTCCCTACCTCTTCCCAGGCTGCCTCCGTCCCCGCTGAGGCCCCCGCCTCTTCTGCCCCGGCTGCTTCCGCCTCTGCCCCCTCCGGAGCTCCCATCCCCATCTTCGAGACTCTGTCCCAGGCCCCTGCTTCCTCTGCCGCTCCCGTCCCCGGCACCACCGTCTCCGAGGCCAAGCCCGAGCTCACCGCCACCCCCTCCGGCGCTGCCTCCAAGACCAAGAAGACTCGCACCCGCACCAAGACCCGCGGCCCCAAGCCTACTGGTGCCCCTGCCCACAGCGGCAAGTGCAGCACCCGCACCACCATCAAGACCGTCTACGTCACCGCATAAATGAGTAGATGATCTGGTGCAAACCTACCTTGTGGGGATGATGAAAAAGAGGTTGATTCGAGAGGAGAGTGTAAGAGAGACGGAGTTTGGGAGTAGCAGCATTGAGTACATCTCTTCAGCAAGGTGAAGAGAGTGTAGCTCGATGAGTTTTCATGTACATACTATGTACGACTTGTACACAAATTTCCCGCCTCGCATCTTCTTTTCCCTTGCTCATCCGCTTGGATCGAGGGAATACGAAGAGCGAGTCAAGGCCACTGGCCGATTTTGAGCAAAATTGAACAAAGACTCAGTTCATCATCGGCAGTATTCCGGCGCGCCTCCCAATTCGCTTTTTACGTTCGTGTGCCATGTCCTTTATTTTGCGGGCCTCTTAGTCCCAAGTGAGCAGTTGACTAGGTCAATTATAGACATGACCGAAAGTGACGCGATGAGATGCGAGAGATTCGGAATCCGGCAGGTGAGTGTTGTGGAAAAGCCATGTGATGAACATGGAAGATGAGTCGTGCGCAGTTGTGAGAAACGATGGGGGGAAGAAGAAGAGGGAAATGAGAACCAAACAGTGAGCGACGACCTCGCTGAGATCAAAGCGGCACCTTAACACTGATGCTAACGGCCAGTTCCGAACCAATAGACCCGCCGATGGTCTTCATAAGCAACCGATTGTAGACAAGAACAAACTAAAGTTGCAAACTTCTCTCTGTCAGCAGCCAGATGGACACCAAAGACCAGAGTGATTCCTCTCAGAAATCACTTTCCTACCAACGGATACCAACGGTCAACTTGTCTCAGTTGAAGCTAGTCCTGACTTTCTCTCTCCCAAGGATCGAGGAAATAAGAGGCGGCCTAAACACCCACGAATGGGCAGACCAGCGGAGCCACATGGCGATGATGGCACGGGATAAACCCTGTCACACATCCTGCTGGCCTCAGGGGCGACCATCTGTCAGACTGTAAGGTACCGCGCTGCGACGAATCGACGATAACGGACCGCCATTGGGGGCCGCTTCCCTACCCTAAAAGAGCAAGAGGAGTAAAAGCCAACAGTCATGACAGGGTAGCATCAAGCCAATAACAATCAACATGTGGACTTTTACGTCCTAATTGGGCGGTTCTATCCGAGCTAGAGAGAACGGAATCCCCATTAAGCCCTTCTTCTCATCGATACATGGGAGATCATCAGGGGACCAGTTGAGTTTCGATGATCAACAAGGGATCCAATGACCGCGCACGCTCGGCATTTGAGCTTAACTCGTGTTGGTCTCTTTGGGAATAGAATCGAGTCCTGAGAAAAGGATCCCGTCTTCCCCCTCTCCCTGGTAGGACCCTGACTCTTGTCCCACCTGATTCCTACCTGACGGCGCATCATCCGTACACGGGCAAGACTCCATGAGTCCATCACCAACAAAGGATGTGTCTGGCCGAAAGCGTGCCTTTCGTGCTGTCATCCCCCTGAGGGAAGACGCGCGGAGCCCGTCAGCGGCATTGTTCCCAAGAGTCCAAGACACGTTTTCCGGCTATCATAGCCGTCCTCGACGAGAGGATGAAGAGGGCAGCGCTTGGTTTCCTCCACCTCCGGACAGTATCCGGCAATATCCAAGACCATGTGGCCGTGGGAATAACCTAATCGAGTGGCTGCTAATCCGTCAACGTTGCATTTCATTGAACTACCAATCGCCTCTGTCTCCTTCATCCTACACTAACGATCCCTGCCATGGAGACGAGAGCCAGATAACCTCGTAGGCTCGTAGCCCGAATAGGCGGCATCACACCATCTTTCGGCTGCGTTTCCCCTCGTCCAGTCATGCTTGAGATGCGCTCCCCGAAGTTCGAGGATACCTTGCTCGGTTTCCGTCCCGGCAGCTGCGCCATTGCCGACACACCAATCTGATCTGGCATATGGCTGATCCTCCTTGGGTAAGGATAAGGAGAAAGCAAGGCATGCAGATAGAGACGATGGAAGGAGAGAAGAGACAAGCGACCACCTTATAAGGCCTAGTGGCCGCCTCTCTCGTCGAGTGTCACGATGTTGAAGCTGTAGGCATCTCGTCGGTGATTCCGCGCTCACCAAGTCGCTCTTTGAACATCAGTCAGGCCAGCTTCGTTGCTGTGCGTCCTCTCATTTCCCCAACGACATTCGTTCTGAATACCCAACACTCTTTGGTCCTCCTTGACCTCGTTCTTCGATACCCTCATCATGGTTCGCTCAATTGTAATCGGCCGTTTCCTGGCCGGACTGCTCCTTGCTTCCGGCGCAGCAGCTCATACCGAAGGGTGCAGCTGCTCCTCTGATGGCATCCAGCGCGTCACCTACATTGTCGTCGAGATGCCCGATCAGCCCGAACAAGCAGCCTCCTCCTCGTCCGCTTTTACAACCCTAACCACCGTCCCGACGCCAACGTCCACGGAGAGGTTCACCGCGCAAGCAGCGCACGTAATCGAGGATATCCCAGCCTACGAGCCCCTCGCCGTCAAGCCCGAGACCCTTCGTCCAGCTGTAAACACAACACACACCTTTGGCGCCACCGCCGCTCCCGGCATCGACACCAAAGACCCCATCAACATCGTTCCGGCCACAAATATCTCGCTCTACTACGCGGCCACGGACATGGAGGAACAAGGTTCCATCGACATGAAACTCGCGTTCAAGAACCCCGCCGTGGTCCTCGAGCACGTTGACGCCGTCAGCAACGTCACGTGCGGAGACGACGAGCTCACCGTCTCCTTTTCCTCCGCCGACGCCTTTAACGAGGCTGTCAAGGACTGGTCCGACTCTGCCGAAGAAGGATTTATCCTCATCACCAACCACATGGGCAACTGCGATGCCGACTTTGAACGGGGCTTCTTCCTCGCAACGGGCTTGACCTCCAGCAAGGGCGACCTATCCATCACGGTCGCAGCTTCAAAGGAGGAGCTCACCAACATCGCCGGCGAGTGCGAAATGTCCTTCACTTCCCTGCCGGCTGCCACGCTCTCCAAGCGCCTCACCCTCGACCCGTCCGTCTCCCTCTCCTTCGCCGAGGGCATCGCCGAGAACACGGTCCTTTATAGCGACGGGCAGTACGTCAACATCACGGCCGACGAGGCCTGGTTCAGCTCCAAGATCACCTTCTCCGGCTACCTAAAGTACAACTTCTGGGGCTTCAAACTGCAGGCTCTGTACTTTGACCTAGACACGACCTTTGACTCGGCCGTCGGCGTCTCGGTCGACGTCGCCGCCTCCTACAGCCACGCGCTCAAGTACGCCCCGGACGCGTTATCCTACTCCCTCGTATCCGTCCCCGGTATCGTCGAGCTCGGTCCGGGCGTGGCTTTCGCTGTGGGCTTAGACTTTGACGTCTCTGCTGCCGTCGGCGTCACGGCGGGGCTGAGCGTGAGTCTGCCGGCGGGCAACGTTCATCTCGACCTCCTGCACGGGGAGAAGTCGTCGGCGAGTGGGTGGGAGCCAAAGTACAGCAGCTACGCCAACATCACCGAGTCGGCTGATGTGCGCGTCGACGCCTCAGCGGACGTTACCGTGCAGCTGGCGTTCAAGTTGCTCGGCGGACTGATCGATCTCAGCTCCGGCATCACGGCGACGCCAGGGTTCGATAACGTGTTCAAGCTGCGCGGAGAGCAGAATCTGGGGGTCAGCGGTAGCGTTGGCGGCAGCAGCAGCAGCAGCAGCACTATTGGGGGCGGTAACTTTACGAGTAAGCCGGCCGAGGTAGCACAAGTTAGTGTGGATGTGCCCAAGGACGGGTTGATCTGCGCCGAGAAGAATGGGGTCGAGTTTGCGACGGACTTCTACTTCAACTTGACTGGCTTCGCAACAAAGTGGTGGAGCGGCGAGCTTTACAGTACCCGGGTGCCGCTTTGGGATCTGTGTTACAGCTTTTGAGGTGCTTCACACCAGTGGTGACGTGCTCTTGGCATGTCTTACGACTTCTCCTTTCTTCAATCATGATGTATACTAAGTAGTACCTTAATACCTATTTACCTTGTTCGTACTCACGCAGTATGGTGGAACTCCTGTTCAAGGGTCTCTAAGTTCTTCTTCTTGCTTTACGCAAGAAAACTGCATAAAATCATCGACTTATGTCCACGTCTTCTTTTCATCGAAAACTCTCTCAATGTTGCTCAAGCCTAACCACGAACGCAGACTTCGATGGCATAATATGGGTCTACGATAAGTATATGCCGCACCAAGACGTGATCAACGCGGGTTTCGCAGACGATCACGACTTCCAGAGCCACAGGAAGCGAGCGGCAGATGCGAGGGAGATTCCAAGAATAGACGCACCTCTACTCGGGGGCGGGGAGAAAGACAAGAACCCGACGTGATCTGCCGCCCGCCTCTCAAAAAAGAACGAAGACCGAAACCGGGACGGAAAAGGAGCCTGGTCTTGGTTCAACTCCCGGCCCAAGATGATTGGGTCCGGACTTGAGGTGGAATCTTCCCTCACTGTCAAGGACACTCGAGTCGATCGTTCGGAATAGTTCTCAAACCCCCACAATCCACCATCACATCAGTCGAGCCGCTGGCTGGACCTCTGTGGCCTCTCCCTCCTCCCCGCCGCCCCGGCCCAGGGTTGTGGTCCCCCCCGTCCACTGTAAATCAAGCTTACTATGGTGATATTGGAGCTTATTTGCTGTTAATGTTTAAAAAATTCTTATTCCTCCTAGGCCGTGCTCTCTTTACCCCCTTTTTCTTCTATGTGGTGAGGTTGTGTACCGGGGTGTGATGTTTCAGGAGTCTGACATCCCGAGTTACGGATGGCACATGACGTTTATTCGTCCATCGGATGAGCTGGAATGACTTGGGTTGAGCGTCACCTAACAACTTTGAGTTGGCAGTCTGACAGCCAAGGGGAACCCCAGACGGACGTTTTGGAGGTGGGCTTGGCGCATTGCGTGTTGAGCTTTTTCTGTCTTTGCTCATAGTTCAGATGGATGTTGTCAACCTGAGCAAGCTTGCCAAGAGTATTTGACGTAGTAGTTGGAGGAATAGAATGCCCCTTTAGCCAAGACTTAGCCAAGACCTTTTTCTGGAGGGATGTTGAGACAAACCGAACTCCTGAGACTGCTGAAATGCGACTCCGCGAAACTTTTGTGGAGAAGTCTCCGTGGTGGAGCTGTAGATGTCAACTTCAGCCAAGACCAACCCACAACCATTCCGCCATCAACAACAAGGGCTTCAATTTGCCTGTCACTTTGACGGTCACTTCGCCATAATACACCGAGGTGTCGGGGAGTTTAGACGTTGGAGGCAGGGTCGATTTGAGAGGCCGCTCCGAGAGTCTGGCACATGCCATGGTTAGAGAGTGGTGACTCGGATCCGTTGATCCAATGGTGGTTTGTTTCACGAGGGTTCTTCTCCCCTGAGGCTTATGGGATGATGGTACTGGCATCATACTCCATGATCCGTCACGTTGTGACCCACGGGCGGCTGGAGTTCAGCGCAAGAATACCAGATGATGGCGCAAAGACAGGGGGAACATATGGGGTAGGCAGACCTTAATTGTGAGGTGAAATCGACTGGCAAGTTGGGATATAAAGCATGGCTTCTTGGCCGCTGGTGATAACGATTACTCTACCTCTTCACCCTCACCTCAATACATCCATCACCAAGCTCTTCTCCTTCTCCTTTTTCCCTTGAGCCAGTCTCATTCTCTTCAACACTACTCGGGCAGTAGTTGTTCTTTCACGTGTATTTTACTCTCTTTCCATTCTCACCTTCTCTTTACTACCATATCTCTCTCTTCTCCCTACACTCCAATATGAAGTTCTCCACAGCAGCCATTACCCTTCTAGCCGGCGTCGTCGCCGCGGCGCCCGCCTCCGAAGTCTCCCGCAGCCGCGAGCGCCGCGCCGGGGGCAGCGAACTCATCCAGCAGCTCCAGTCCACCTTTGACCGCAATAACCCGAACGGCACCCCCGCCGCGGCCGGAGACCCGGACGACCTCAACGGTGATGGTGTCATCAATGTCTTCGAGGCAGGAGCCCAAGCCAGCAAGCGTAAGCGCGGTGGTGGCGGTAACGGTGGCCAGCAGGCTGCTGGTGCCGGTGCTGGGGGCAATGGTGCCCAGGCCAAGGGTGGCAATGCCGGCGGTAACGCCAACAACCAGAACAATGCCGGCAATGCTGCGGACGAAGAGGACGCCGCGGCTGGCAACGGTGCTGCCGCCGACGACGGGGAAGATGCAGCTGCCGGTAACGGCAATGCCAATGCAGGCAACGGAAACGTGGCCGCAGACGATGAGGATGCGGCTGCTGGCAACGGCAATGCTGGTAATGCGAACGCCGGTAACGCCAATGCTGGAGCCGGCAACGCGAAGGCTGGCAAGAACAAGAACGCCGGTAACGGTGCTGCCAACAACGCTGGCAACGCCAACAATGCTGGAAATGCTGCTGCTGGCAACGGCGCTGCCGCTGACGACGAGGAGGACGCGGCCGCCGGCAACGCTGGCAATGCCGCCAACAACAACAACAATGCAGGCAACGCAGCCGCCGAGGAGGATGCCGCAGCTGGAAATGGCAACGCTGCTGCCGATGACGAGGATGCTGCTGCCGGCAACGGAAACGCGAACGCAGGCAATGCCAACGCTGGAGCAGGAAACGCAAAGGCTGGCAAGAACAAGAACGCCGCCAACGGCGCTGCCAACAACGCCGGTAACAATGCCGGCAACGCCAACAACAACAACAACGCTGGCAATGCGGCTGATGAAGAAGACGCTGCCGCTGGCAATGCAGGTAACGCCGCCGATGAGGAAGACGCCGCCGCTGGAAATGGCAACGCTGCTGCCGATGACGAGGATGCTGCTGCCGGCAACGGAAACGCGAACGCAGGCAATGCGAACGCTGGAGCTGGAAACGCGAAGGCCGGCAAGAACAAGAATGCTGGCAACGCCAACAACAACGCCGGTAACGCCGGCAATGCCGCCGATGAGGAGGACGCCGCGGCAGACAACGGAAACGCCGCTGATGAAGAAGATGCTGCCGCCGGCAACGGCAACGCTGCTGACGAGGACGCCGCTGCCGGTGGCGCCGCGAACAACGGGACTGCCAACGCCGGCGCTGCTGCCGGCGGTGCTGGTGCGGGCAAGGCTAACAAGGCGAGCAAGGCCAATGCCTCTCGCAACGGCCGCTCTCTCAACCTCTACGCCGCGCGCAACATTGCGCGCGGCCGTCCCTCCCGGCGCACGTAACTTCTCTTTGGGTGCTGAGGAGTCTGTCTTTCATGCCGCTGCTGGTGGTAAAGGGGACTCTGATGACCTAGACAATCCCAAAGGCGCCGGTGATGACTCTGAACAGACTGGTGGGCCAAAGGGCACAGGCAAAGGCAAGGGCAAGGGCAAGAACAGGTCGAAAGGCAAGTCTTCGTCGTATTCGTCTAGGAAAGGCGACGAGGGCGGAAATGGGCCTGGGAAGGATGGCCGACCTGATCGGTCTGGCGACGGCCTCAGGGTGGAAGAAAGTCCCGCAATGATCGGTCGCCCTGATGGTCCTGGGTCTGGGCTTGGATTTGCTGAGTTGTCCGAGTTTTTTGAGATTCGGTGTGATGAGTGAAGAAAATAAAATGGTAATTCAAAACTGGCGTAGCGTTTTCTTGGTCGGTAATGTGAGGGAATACCTGTCTTTACAGTTCTATACCTAATTCAATGAGATGGGGTGATACCATTAATCGAGTACGAGCTGATATGTGCCAAATGTCGCCTAATGCCTATTGGCATGGTTATCTCAAGATTGAGTAGAATATGTCTTACATGAAAGGGTCATGTTGGATCTCTGGAATAGGGACATGCATGGAGCCAGCGTTTGACCAATTGAAATCTTAGGCGCTGAGCTACAAGGGAAGCCACTCTAATTTGTGTATTGACTGTAGTTGAGTTGTGAAGTTAGACCATCCATTTCAACCATCAGGCCTAACGTCACGAACCGGACTATGCGTGCGGGATTGTGGACCGACCTAAGTAACTACATGTAGTAATCAGTTACCAAAGATCGCGATGCTAGCCTGGATCAGTCAAGGTATGTCAGCTTTTCCGAAGTTGCCGCTGCCTCACCGTTAACCGGAGCTGCAGGTCCGGCCTCGAGTTCGCCACGGCCCGCCGAGACACAGCAAAGTGGGACCGGGCGTCGGACGGCTGCAAGACTTCTATGACGATTTTGTTGCGTCAATCTTTCCGACGTCACTAGCTGGTCACCCCATATCCGAATTACAAATCGTCAACTTCTCATATGATATCTGAATGCACGTTGTACAAGATTCTGAAAAGAAGACCGTCGCTCTCATCAATTAGACCTGAAACTACCTTATAGACAAGATACCCCTGATCATCAACCGAAGACCGCCACGCTATAGTAATACCCAAAGTACCTTGGAGAAGAGAAGAGAAACAGAAGCTCCTCAGAGAATAGTAGAAGAGAGAAAAGGCTCACAAAGCCACCGCCATGAGTTCACAAAGCTCAGTCTTCCAGCTAAGCGGCACATGCAACAGCTACGACTGGGGCAAAAAGGGTCGCGACTCGCTCGCCGCACGCCTCTGCGAAAACACCCCAAGCGGCTTCACAATAAACGACAATGAAGCCTACTCAGAAATGTGGTTCGGCGACTACCCCGACTTTCCCGCACGCGTACTGGAGACAGGCGAGCTCCTCAAGGACGTCCTAGACAAGAACAAGGAACAACTGCTCGGCAAAAAAGTCATCACCGAGCTCGACGGCCAGCTCCCCTACCTTCCCAAGATCCTGTCCATCGCAAAAGCCCTACCCCTCCAGATCCACCCAAACAAGTCTCTCGCCAGCAAGCTCCACGAGCAGGACCCCGAAAACTTCACCGACGCCAACCACAAGCCCGAGATTGCTGTGGCACTGGGTCCGTTTGAGGTCTTTGCCGGGTTCAAGCCTCTGGACCAGATCTCGCCCGTGTTCAACATCCCTGCCCTGCGCGACCTGATCCCCGATGGGACGACTAGGTGGACCGACGAGACGTTACGGGAGGTCACGCGCCGCATTTTGCTCGCCGATGAAAACACTGTCGAAAAGGCCTCAAAGGCTCTCGGCGGCACCCCGCGCGAGGAGCTGGGCGGGAACGGCTACGTGCTGGATCTTCTGCCGCGTCTGCAGAGTCAGTTTGGTAAAGGCGACAACGGCATCCTGGTTGCGCTGTTGTGTATGAATTTTTTGTCGCTGGAGGCTGGTGATGCGTTGTATATCCCTGCCGATGGCATTCATGCTTATCTGTCTGGGGACATTGTGGAGTGCATGGCTCGTTCGAACAACGTCCTCAATACGGGCTTCTGTCCGCCCGGCGACAGGAACAACATTGATTTGTTCAGCAAGACGTTGACTTTCAAGGCGCATAGCAAAAATGACGTGCTTTTACCTGCGGAGAAGAGTTCTCGCGGCACACAAGGACGTACGGTCGTGTATCCGCCGCCGTTGAGCGAGTTCGACATGCTGAAGACGGATTTGGACGAGGGCAGCAAGACGGAAGTTTTGAAGGCGGGTGAAGGACCCTCGGTTGCTATCGTCACTGACGGCGAGGGAGTCTTGGAGGCGGACGGGAAGAAATTTGACGTCAAGGCTGGTCATATCTACTTTGTTGCTCCCGGCATCGAGGCCAAGTGGGAAACCAAGGGGAAGATGCAGGTCTTTACGAATGTGGTCTAACTGGCCTGGCGGTCAGACTTTCAGTAGAGGATGCACAACAGATTTTACATATTAGAACATGAGAAATGCGACCTGATGAGGCAATGGTCTGGGTTCTCTTCATCCTGTATGATAAGTATTTTGAAACAATGGCCGCTACAGCGAGAGAATTGAACTGTTCCGACTTGAGCGAAGTGACGATTCACATGTCTCGAAGTAAGAAAGATGAGCTTGATTTGATCGTAATGTCGAATGGTCAAGTAAATTTTGTTCATCGAATTAGACTTACGTGCTATTGGAGTATCTATTCTAACATCATTCAAAAATAAGAGTATCACACTATGTCTCCTGGACGACTATAACCGCACATTCAATTTTCTGATGCCTGCTTATAACCGCTTATGTTTCAAGCCCGTGGTCGATGATCTCTCCGTCTCGCGCTCTTGACGGCACTCTCAACCGCCAAAGGTAGATCGAGATGGAAGAACGGCCTATTGATAGCCCCAACAGCCGCGAGGTGCCGAATTCCTCCCTCTTTGGACCCCAGAACACCCTGTTCCATAGCCGATGAGGAGGAAGACTGCTCGGAATCACTTGCCACACACGCCGACTTCGACCTCGTTGTAACAAGTTGCTGCTCGCACATCATCGGCGGCCGCCCTGCCAAATCAGCCAAACTGAAAACCGGCTCCCACCCCTCCAAATGACCCGTCCTCGGACACCCAAACCCAGACACCGACAGCGCGCGCCGCGTCCACCGGTTATGAACACCAGCAAAGTGCCACTCCACTGGCTCCGGTGCCGCCCACCTATCGAGTTGGTTCCGCAGGTCAATCAAGCCCTCCACGGCGCCCGAGTCCATGTTATTCACGGCAGCGCAATCGAATATGACGGCCCGGAGGATCGGCTTCAGCAATGATGGGGACTCGTTATCGGTTTCAACTGTCGAGGGTGGCGGAACGGGCTCGTTCCAGGGGCGGTCGCCTGGGTGGTCGTAGTGTGGTGTCGTGGTGCGGCGGGTGGAGTGCGTGACGTGCTCGATCAAGCGGTCAACGTACTGCGCTTGGTTCAGGTAGTTGAAGCCCTCGGTGAAGCGGTAGATGAACACCCCTGGGTAGAGCTCATTGACTTGAACAGCTGGGTTGGTGCCGTCTTTGCGATCTAGCGGGAGGAACACGTCGTGTGATGCCGGGAGACGCGGCGACGGAGGGGCTTTGCCGTGGAAGAGGGTCTGCGAGCTGCTGATGGAGTGGTGGTCTGAGTCTTTGTGGTCGAGGGTGGTGCTGGTGTGGTGGTCCGGGTGCTGGTAGCCGCGCGCGGCGCCGAGGAAACGGCCTTTGGAGCGGGCGAGGCGGAGGAGGAGAAGGGCTGCAGAGAGGGCTACTGTGACGTAGATGCCGTCTTCGAGGCTGGTGAAGATGGAGACGAAGACGCCAATGAAGTAGATGAAGACGTCAGGCGGTGACATGAGCCATGACTTGAAGATGTGGTCTGGAGAGGTTATGAGGTTGATCACGGCGTGGATGATGAGAGCTGCTAGGCTGGCCATGGGGATGTAGTAGAGTACTGAGGTGAGAGCGTATAACGCGAGGAGGAGAATCGCTCCGTTGAAGACGCCGGCCATTGGTGTCCTCACTCCGGCTTTTGAGAGAATTGCGGTGCCGCCGAAGGAGCCTGTCGAAGAGTATGCGCCTAAGAAGGGGCCGAATAGGTTGGTGCATCCGATTGAGATAAGTTCCTGAGATGGCTGGACAGTATAGTTGTTGATGCGACCAAAGGACTTGCCGATAGCAATGTGTTCAATCACAAGAATGATGACCGTAGCCGGTAGATCTGGCAGCAGCGCCGAGATCAGCTTTGTATTTAAAGAAGGCGGGCCAGCGTGTGTGAAGCCTTTGGGCAGTGTCCCTGTTATACGGAACTTGTGCTCTCCGTTCTCTAGCCCACGGTTCACCAAAAAGCTGATAAGTGTGTATAGCAAGATAGTAAAAGTCATGCGCAGCGAGCAGAGCATCTCCCACATACGCTTCCGCTTAGGCTGCGACCTGGCCATGCGCTCCGTGTACCACTTGATGGCAGCCAGCAGCACCAGAGCCGTCAGTCCGATGGCGGCATCGAGCTTAACGCGGGGCAGACCACGGGCCGTGTTGATGAAGACGCGATAAGCGGCCTCTTTGGAGTTGACGCCGTCGATGCCGAGGAGGGATGGAATCTGGCTGAGGGTGATTGTGATGGCGGCGCCGGTGACGAAGGCGGAGATGGCAACGTGTGGGATGAACTCGATGATCCAGTCGAGGCGGAGAAGACCGAAGACGAGGAGGACGGCACCGGCGAGGAAGGCAAGGGTTTTGGAAATTTCTTCTGGTTGGAATTCGCCAGGGTGTTCTTCGAGGACTTTGGCGCTGACTTTGCCGACGAGGAGGGAGACGACGGCGGTTGCCTGTTATACAGTCAGTATGAAATTGCTACAAGGATGTAACACTATAAGCATCTTACTCCTATCGCAATATCCTTGGAGGTTCCGAATATCCAGTAAAGAGCTGCACCAGTGAATGATGTGTAAAGTCCATATTCAGGACTTAGGCGGGCGAGGAGGGCATAGGCCATAGCTTGTGGGATGACGACGAGACCAAGTGTGACACCTAAGTAAGGAATTGTTAGTTGATGCCGCCAAGTTGCCTGGCCTGGAACCCCGGAAGTGCTTACCCGCAATAGCATCTGAGATGAGCCAGCGAGTGTTGTATCTCAAAATCCATTTCGTAAAGGGAAATAGGCTTTTGACATAACGAGCTGATCCTTCTTTTGTTGGTACTTGCTCCAACAGCCACTCCTTTACTGTGGGATCCTCTTCATAGTACGGTTCGTATGGAGAAATGGCGTTGACAACGTGGTCGTGGAGTTCTTGTGTCTGGTGGCGGGTGCTGGCTTCAAGATCGATACCGAGAATCTTTGCGAGAAACGCACCAGCTTTGCTGGCCGCCATATTGGATACAAATATGCTTGCTGCTATTGGATGTTGGGTGCTTATGCTAATTGGAGAGTATGGTTGATAGTTTCCAATGTCGTTTCAAAAGACTAGATGTCAAGCCGTTGATAGCTGTCACTCGATGTAGAGGAAGCAAAGATCGTCACCGTTCAGATGGAAAGAGCCGAGCGAAGACAGTGTACCTAAGTATGAACCGAAAGAATACATGGGTTGGTTATAGGACAGAGACAACGGCTGTCTCGAGAGGCAAAGACCGACCGCTTTACAAGAAGCCGCACCGCCAGCCGCCTTGGCGCCCAAGACTTATCGAAGGTCGGACAAGGGGGAAGCTAGCTTGGCAGCAGACCGGGGAAGATAATCCTTACGTTATGGGGCCTTCACACGGCGAGCTAGAACAAGTATCCTCGGGTCTTCTTTGAGTGAAGTACAGGCAGTATCTGGGCCAGGTGTAGTTCTTTGCTCGTCCCGGGCACTTTCATGTTGACTAACATCATAACATGACACTGACGCGATGCGAGACATGAGACGAAAACCTGGAGGGAAGAAATTCAGATTCTCGGGCATCTAGTCAGCATCCTCAACAAGCCATCACGGCAGTGGCAGAGATTTCGTGGGGAGGGCGGGTCCCGTTCCCACGATGCCGGCGTTGACTAGACTCTCTCGGGGACCAAAGATGATGGCCTAGAGGCTAGTGCCCTAGATGTGGATCACGAACATGAACGGTGGAGCAAGACTTGACTTGTGTCGCCGACGTGGATGATGCGAATGATAACGCGTTGGCACGCCCGCAAAGTGCTGTCGACGGTGAGTGATGGGTGTCCTTTTTTGGTCACCGGCCGATAGCCGTCCCGGAAGAGGCTGGGTGGCGCGGGTATCGGTCCTCGGCGGGCGGGATCCACGATGGGGAACCGGCGCGGCCCCGTTAGTCGGGGATCAATGGAGGTCACGCTTCCTTGTCTTACGGTGGTAAGAGTATTAAAGTTGCCGCTTCACGGCTATTTTATTCTTCTCTTGGCATTGAGTTCATGCGGCTCTGGCGACTGGAGCACGTCTCGTCGCCAACGACTGCGATGGTCCTCAGTCCGCTGTCGTCAAATCTCATGAGGAATCGCACCCTTACTAAGGTACAGGGATATGGGAACATTCCTGATTCTAGATGTTTCAACAAAGTCGTGACGTTCCAATAGAGACAAAGAGATAAGATCCCGGTCTACTACCGGCACTCGGTCGGTTTCCACTACGGCGGCATATGGAGTCAACTACGGTGACGTCGGTTGCTGTCAAAGGCGGTGTCGTCCTGTTGAAGCACCGGCCACATGATTTGGCTCATCAAAGGTTGTCCCTTCTTTAGTCAGAACCTTTGTTGGTTGGCAGGCGTGGCATTCTGCGCTAGTACAACTTACCATCTCGCGATGTTGTGAATACCTATCCAATCGCTCTTATTTGCAAACCGTGCTTTTGTGAACCAAATCACAGTCTGTATCTGGCTGTCATGAAGTTGATGGTGACAGGAACGAGAATCAGTTCTATCTTAGCTTGTCGATCAGACTACTTAGATGACAAACCTCTCGGAAGTCGGCAGTCCCATTCCGAGATGCAAACATCTCGCAACATTGGCTCAATGGTCTAGAGGTATGATTCTCGCTTTGGGTTCCGACGTCTGTCTACTCTGCGAGAGGCCCCGGGTTCGATCCCCGGTTGAGCCCCTTCATTTTGCTTTTTTGCATCATTGAATTATGCCATGTTTGCTTGGTTGATGCCGTGGTATTTGTTGTGTTCTCGCGGGCTTGGAGAAAGTTTGGAGTCGTGAATTACGCGCGGGATCGGCACGGAGCGTAAGTGGGTCCAAGCACCGGCCTCCGCCCCGGCTAAGCCCGACAATGTTGTTCAGCTCGAGACTCTGCTGTTCCCTGACCTCTTCGCCTTTACCGGAGCCCGGAGTTGGATGAGGTTCGCTGTCGCCTGAAGGAAAGCATAATCGAATGATCTGTCACCATCCATCACGCGAGCCTAAGATCGGATCTGCGTGGGAAGTCAGAATCGATACGTGGCTCACGAGCCTTGCACGACATGAGCTAGCTGTCAGCCCCGAGTCTATCCATCCGAGCTAGAGCGTCAGTTTCAGGGGGGCGCGTCCGGGCCTTCGGATGGTCTTCATCGAGAACCGTCACTAGCTTGAAGCGCCACTCGAAAAGATCACCAAGAGGCGTCCGTCATCCTTCAACTGAATGGGTGTGTTGATATGCCGGCGGCAAATAAACCTCGCGATTGACATTAGCTGCCACCGAGGAAATTGTTGCGAAGGGATTATTGCCAGCTCCTTACAGGCTCACCAAACAATTTTCGAGCCCATTCGTGTAACCTCAAATGCAAATGTCGAAAAGGGGAATTATTCACCATTGCCATTTTCATGTCCGTGGGGAAACACACGTTCGTGCCGGCGCGCCTTGGCAGTCCATGTTGCTACAGCAGCCTGCACCTCTCGACCTTAACAGCGAGCGGCATAGATGCTATGCACTTGCATTGCGGCCTGCTTATGTTCTGTTCGATCCCGCGCCGAGGGTGCGTGCTGGGCTGGCTGTGGATATCTTGAAGGCGGTCTCCATGGGGGATGGGGGTCATCTCCAGATGCCAAGAACACCGGACTCTGCGATTTCCGCTATTTTCGATGATGCCCCCTTAATGGCACAGTTGGCTCTGACTTACAATAGCCGAATGTGCAGCTTGCAAATGCATGCACGGGTCCCGAAGCCTCGCAGCCAAACCAATTCTTCGGGTCACCCGATGCGCACTCCGTCAATCGACTTGGCGATGCTTGATCCTTTCCGACCAAAGCAACATAGAGCAAGAAGATCTTGAGGCCCTGCACGGAAAGTGGGGGAGGATGTCATAGTTTCTGCAGGAGTAGCTGCCTTTTTTCCTATACGCGCTGACCTTACACAGTTCATCCGATCACTGCGAGAAGTGCTATTCTAAGGTTCTAGACTCTCTTCCTACGGCGCAAAGAAGAGTGCACTCTCGAGTCACGAAGCCTGAGCCATAACCCAGGGAACACATCTGGGCTTCTGCTCCCATGTATGTTCGGACAGTCTTGGCCATGGACGACAAGGCGGCGATAGCCTGGATGCCCAGGCGACGCCACTCGGGTGTTTTTCTCCCATCATGATGGGGAATACGGATACAGGCCAAAACCTTGGTCACTACAACGGCATATATAAGCCATCATCACCTGGTAACCTATTGATGTTGGATCACCAGGCCAAGCTTCGTCTCTGAAACGATACCCAGCTTCCCTCGCGTCGAATTCCCTTCCCTCCCCTTCACTCTCTTGACAAGATGTTCTTCCGAGCTTCTCACCTCGTGGCGGCGATGGCCCTCTTTGAAGGGTCATCGGCAAAGGACTGGTTGAGTCCCGAGTACAAGTACTTTTACCAGTTTCCTCTGCCGATTCCGCCGGTGAAGCAGCCCAAGATGTGAGATATGCAGCCCCTAATCCTTGACTAGCATACTGATGACAACCAAGGTCGATCACGAACCCGGTCACAAACAAGCAGATCGATTACTACGAGGTCGACATCGTTCCATTCAAGCAGCAGGTCTATCCCAACAAGGGACCGGCCTCGCTTGTGGGCTACGATGGCATCTCTCCTGGTCCTACCTTCTTGGTGCCCAGGGGACGGGAGACGGTTGTCAGATTCACCAACAAGGCTGTTCTGCCGAGTGCGGTGCATCTCCACGGTTCGCCTTCTGTAAGTCTCTCGATGCCCGTCGTATCTTGCCACTTGTCTAATGCCATGTCAGAGGGCACCTTGGGACGGGTGGGCGGAGGATCGCATCCTCCCTGGGCAGTACAAGGACTACTACTACCCCAACAGCCAGAGCGGGCGCTTTCTGTGGTACCATGACCACGCGATGGATATCGTAAGTTACCCAGGCCTTGTATTGGTCTCATCTAGCTGACCATGAATGTCAGACTGCCGTCAACGCATACTTTGGTCAGGCCGGTGCCTACATCATCCAGGATCCCGCTGAGGATGCTCTCGGCCTCCCCACCGGATACGGCGTAAACGATATTCCTCTCGTCTTGTCATCTAAGCAATACAACAATGACGGTTCTCTCTTCTCTCCCGCTGGCGAGACCGACAGCCTTTGGGGCGACGTTATCCATGTCAACGGCCAACCCTGGCCCTTCTTCAAGGTCGAACCCCGCAAGTACCGCCTCCGCTTCCTGAACTCCGCCGTCTCACGATCCTTCATCCTCTACTTCCAGCGCCAGACCGGCGGCGCCAACATTCCTTTCCAAGTCATCGCCTCCGATGCAGGCCTCCTCACGGGCCCCATCACATCCTCCACCCTGACTATCTCCATGGCCGAGCGCTGGGAGGTCGTCTTCGATTTCAGCCAGTTTGCGGGCCAAAACATTACGCTCCGCAACCAGGACGACGTCGGTAAGGATAAGGACTACGGCTTCACCAACCAGGTGATGCGCTTCGTCGTCAGCAAGCCCGCCGTTGTCGACAATGCCGTCGTTCCCGCCAACCTCCGCAACGTGCCCTTCCCGCCGTCGCAGGGCAATGGCGTCGACCGCAAGTTCCTGTTCCACCGCCAGGGCGGCGGCTGGAAGATCAACGGTGTCGGCTTTAGCGACGTCAAGAACCGCATTCTTGCCAACGTGCCTCGCGGCAAGGTCGAGATTTGGGAGTTTGAGAACGGCGGCGGCGGCTGGACGCATCCCATCCACGTGCACCTCGTCGACTTCCGCGTCCTCAGCCGCACGAAGGCGAAGAGACCCGTCCTTCCATATGAGGCTGCTGGTCTGAAGGACGTGGTTTGGCTTGACGCTGGTGAGGTAGTCCGCGTTGAGGCGCATTATGCTCCATGGGATGGCGTGTACATGTTCCACTGCCATAACCTCATCCATGAGGACCACGAGATGATGGCAGCATTTAACGTGACGGCCCTAGCCGATTTCGGGTACAACGAGACTTCCTTTGCCGACCCAATGGAGGCTAGATGGAGAGCTGTTCCGGTTACAGCTACGGCTTTTAGCGCTGATGCTATTACGCAGAAAGTGCAGTTCATGGCATCGCTTCAACCTTACAACAATGTTGATGAGGTCACAACGAGGCTAGATCAGTACTGGTCCACTCGTGGCGGCGTCAAGATGAGACGTGTCAAGAGAGCTGCACAGGCTGCTATTGATGGACCTCAGTAGATGATCTGAGGTTGACTCTCCTAGAGTCTTGTAAGATATTGTGTAAAAATCATGTACATCTGACGAGGTGGGCCGAGGGAGAGCAGAGAGTATACTTTCACTTGTAAAACATTACTACTTGTACTGGACTTTTGGTATTCGAACTTATATTTTATACTTATACATAGAAACATAAAAACTAGTAACGAAACATGCACTTCTACATTGCCTCAGGTAATTTATTCGACGATAGGTGGTTGTGAGCTTTTCTTTGCTCTCTTCACCTCACTGGGAAAGAATCCTTCCGTTTTTGGCTGAATGAATGTTGAGACATCTCCTTTAACAGTTCAAGAAATCGCAAATGGCACAAAATTGGCGAGTATACAAAATAGGTAAGTCCATTGCGAGATTGAATTATCGTCCTCTATGTACTTTCCATGACTTATTTAACTTCAAGGGTTGCTGAGCAATAAGAATGATACTAGTTCTCCAAACATCGGCCAAGTCCCACACAACGAGAATGACCAACTTCAACATAAGTTCCTGTGCATCGTTGCACAGGAACGCTTGAATCCAACGAATGGCAGCAAATTTGACATCGACCCTCACACGAGTGTAATGAGATTGGAGCAAGCCCTGCAACGAACTAGCACTGATGCACGCTAGACCCTCGGGCGCTGTTGCAGAACCAAACATTGGGATCATTGAGCATGTAGCCGACGTCAAGGTTGCCATTCTCGATGGTTCCGGCGACATAGTAGCCACAAGCGCTCGTGATAGTCGAGAGACCCGCAGCGAAGCTAGCCTCGGTGATGCGGCCACTGCCAGGCCCACGGCCGCAAAGGAACACGACAACGTTGCCGCTAATCTTGTACCACGCGAGGCCAGGTCCAACGTCGGACTGGCCGCCTGCAGCATTGATATCGTTCTTGATCTGTTGGACGGCGCGGTCACAGTCGATGTTGTTCAAGAAGTTGCCGCAGCCGCACCACACTGTGGCCGCACGCTCGAAGAGCTCGCTGGGGGCCGGGGAGCGGCGGACCCGAGAGAGGCCAGGCCTCTTCACGGCTCGCGCCTGAGTGTCAGCCGAGGCGAGGCCGGCCACAGTGATGGGATTGGGGTCTTTGACGTGGACCTCATTGCCCGACTCGTCGTAGTAGGCTAGATAGGTGCCGTCGGTTGCGCCCTCGGGGATTCTGAAGGCTGCTGAAGCAGCGACGAGAGCTGCAACGAGAGAAAGAGATAGATGCATTGCAAGGGATTTAGTTTGATGCTTGAAATTCAAGATTTTGATGGAGTGGACTGAGGAGTAGAGGTCGATTGTTGTCTTCTGAATTATCAGTAGGCTCACTGTCTGAAAAACAGGTTCCAGTCGTGTCCTTTTATATTCAGATTGAAGAGCCTTCTTGGCTTCTTTCCCCATCATCCCTCAGCTTCGCAACTCTAAGCAGCTCCTGAGGATGCCTCTACGGCCCAGCCTAGGCGAGGCTTCTCCCCCACTTCGCTTCATCAATGTAACATTCGCTTCTTGAAAGCAACGATAGCCTCATTTCAGCCGGGCGATATACCCTGGGCGATGTCGCTGCAGTTGAGTTGTCAACTAATACGTCTCCCAAGCTTCACAGCGAAGACTTAGACGAGTCACCCGGTCCAACTCGCATTCAGACCCACAAGGAGACCTCAAGCTAAAGACTAGGTAGAGGAACAAAAATTACAGGCCATGATTGGACCCATAGCACGAGAAATGCTCCACCCTTGAGTCCGAGGCTGCACGCATCACATGTTCCGGGAAGAACTGCATTGAGCAACGATGGTATTCTCACATCACACTAGTACTACCCATGGCAACTGTATGGGTTCCTTTAGGGCTATGTCTTCCAGCAAGGGGCTTCATTCTACTTTCAGGAGATGATTGACCAATCAGTTACCCGCATGTATATTAGGCATCTTTGGCTACATCAGCCGTGCCGCGGTGCACAGGGTTGCGAGATGGTGATTAGGTAACCCTAATGCGCATAGATAGGCTGGACGGCGACTAGATAACACACGCGCCTATTCAATCTTGCTCTTATTGGTCAAAGTATGTTCAAGACGAGAAATGGCTACAACTTTTGGAGAACTCGCTATTAGAAGTTCCCTCGGCCAAGCCAAGACACTTCCCACGATGCACCAAATGCAATGCTACATTGATCTAGACTATCTATGCAGTCTTTGATATGTTTTACGCCGCATGACAGCTTAATGTCTCAGTCAATATTGGGACTTTGGTTTTCTTTGACGCTACTTACAGCGGACTCGAAGCTAACTTTGCAGGACTGAATGACAAACTTTGCATATTAGAGCAAGATGGAGCCTACGACCGCTGTCACAGTGACCATGGAAGGAACATAGCATAATGAAGAAATGAGGGGAATTATTTTTGTCACTTGCATTTGGCATCTTCTTCACGCCTTCACGTGAATGTTTTGCTACCTGTACCATAGTGCCTTGCTGCTTAAAAGTGGGGGGAATATGAGAAGTAAGACTAACCAACCTCCTCGTTATATCAACACCTACGTAGCATCAACCCCCTGGATGGGCAGACTTTCCGTCTTCAGGCGATCGTGAGGCATTTTGGCTCCCCCAAGCCCGCATCGTTACTTCTGGACTGCGAACATGAAGTCGTATGGATGTTGTCTCCACATCAGGACTCGAATTGCTATCTGAGCACAATTCGATATGTCGGCTTGTGTCTAGGGACGTCAACTATGCCAGGGGATGCAAACCTGTTGAGGCTAGTCGGGGCAGAGCATGTGGTAAAGCTGTATGCCGCGAACTCCGAAGCCTGGATAACCACGCGCTGAGCTCTGCGGGAACAGCTTCATGGCTGGTTGGCGCCAGCGAGAGCTCTGTTTCCCCGCGCGTATTGAGAAAGGGTTGGCACAAAATTCAGAGCTCTAACATTGTCGGCCAGGAGCTAAAGCTGTAAGCTGGTAGCGTGGTATTGCTACATACAATGTCCAATACGTAATTTTAGTATTACTGGCGGCATGAAGTAGAACAAAAACGGCATATGTTCAAGAGAATACCTTACTCACACATGCCAATATTGTACGAACTCCTGGATACTGCACCGACTATTTCTTAGCAAATCTTTCTTACTTTCGACGTCGCTCTGGCGCTTTAGCCAACGAAAGCGAATCTCCTTCGAGTCCGTTACTCTAGAGCGTTCTAGGATAGTTTCCATTTCGAGTTCGTAGGGTCTGACTCTTCCCATTTTCGTGCAGCAGACCTCGGTATTCTGCATCTGTGGAATCCCACTTTCGTAATTTAGGATAGCAATCGATGAACATGGGCGTGTCCTCGGTGACGATCGCTTTAAGATACTGATACAATTGCACTCTTGCCTCTCGTAACTTGTCCTCCGGCGATGGTGACCTTTCAAAGTTGGCCGCCGTAATAGGCGAGAACCTACGTCTTGCCCAAGAACCACGTGATTAGTCGTCACAATCACGGTTTTAAGAAGTTCGAAGAGGTGTCCATATGATAAGATGTCTTGGTTGAAGCATGCGGTCAAATTATTTCGAGCAGCTGTACTGATTTTTGCTGTATTGCTTGACGTCTCCAAATGTAGAGGGTCGCAGGAAAAACCGGACACGACATGGGTTGACACCACAGCCTTCGGATGCAAAACGAGGAATAGATATTCATTGTCCCGAACAATTGCTATCGTCTTTAAAACAAGCCTCTTAATATGTCGTTTTTGGGCTTTCCAAACGGCGGGAAGTTGCATATGCTGAGGGCAGACTTTTGCCTCAAGGACCATTTTCGGACTCTGCTCAAGCCAGCTAACCAGGAATACGTCTGTGAGCTGATCACTCCTTACAAAACGAAGGACCTGGAACCGGGAGTCCAGTATTCGTCCCACGAGTTCACGCCTTTGCCGTACCAGCGCGACCTGGGTTGGACCGCTTTGAAGGGCTCGGAGGGAATCCTCCGCGTCTGTCGTACAAAGCATCTGTGGGAATAATTGAGAAGTGCAGAAGTCCAGTATAGGAATTAAAAACAAACATAAGACTAGACGCGGGAGGTAGGGCGTGCTCTTACCTCCCCGGCTGCATAACAGTCTCCATAATACTGAGGACATTGTGAAATTTGGGAGAAGTAAACGACATAAACGAGTTGAGGTACGCCTTGTTGCCGACAGCGATTCCGCCTCAGCGCTCCGCCATCGAATCAACAGTTCGGAGTTCAATTGCAATAAAGCCTACAGACCCACGATCGTCGGTCAATATTAATCTCTGAAGGTTTTTGAACATTAATCATCTCCTTCAGCTACGCATGTTCTGCGGTAATGAAGATTGCAGTTAAGCGTCATTGCAAAAAGGCGTCACATCCAACTAGCCTCTGGTGTTTCTCATTGGAATATTTCACACAAGTTTTTCTTTATCATACTTGACCCAGAGGTTACAGCAAAGACGATCCCTTTTCTTCAACCGACATAAAATGAAGTTTATGGAACAGATCAGGCAGAAAACTCTGCTTCGCCGATCGTTTGCCAACATCAACTCCATGTTGAAATGCAGGACGTAAGACCAATCTCACTGGAATGTAACGAGGAGTCAATTGGAAACCAGCAAGAAGTTCAGACTTGAAATTGGCCCCAAGTATGAGATGATGTCAGTCAAAATAATAACTGGCCCCAGCAAAAAATGGCCCCCAGATACATGATCCCAAACAAGCCCAGTTCAATGATATCTCGATTTGGGGCCGCTTACATTCTGGAGCATAAAGGCCATAAATTCTTCAGAGTTCTAAGTTGTTGATTTGTTATATCAAGATAACAATCATCAACGCCATCAACCTGAAGTTGACCGGAGCATTACCGAGACAAGCAAAACGATAGCCAGGTCAGTGTACAACTCCAGTCTTGAAGTCTGGTGGGCACTGACATTGGGCTTCCCAGAATGCGGGCAGACCAACAGAATAAGAACGCCCGCCTGGACCACGAGCCGAAGAGGTCGTCATCAAGTCACCCGATGGATCGCTGGCTCAACCAATGCGCGAAGGCGGAACCCTGGAACGGGCTCATACACATGCGCAAAGACCATGCGGGCCCTCCGTATGGAAGGCCTGACGATGCCAAAGCCTGGAGCCAGGCAGGCAATGCAAGCTCAAGCGATTCTGCCTTGAAGTCCTGGAACCTGATTCTCAGTACTAGCCAGTCTGTCTTTGAACTTTAAAAGCCAATGTTAGGCGGACTTGTGAAGATGAGTTGCATGGGTTGCATGGGTAGCGGAAAAGGGAAACACAATGTGCAACCCCATGAAGAATTTGTTGATAACTGAGCACAATCCCTACAAGCATCCATTGCTCATGTTCGAGACCATTTTGACATTCCCAGAGCAACTTGAAGCGTTCCTACACATACGCCATCAACCATCATGGCAGGCAACCATAATCTGACGAAGGTGCTCCTTCCTCTGGGCATGACCCCCAGATCCATTAAACATCTCTAGGGCTACACAGAACAGGTGTCAGAGGGCGTCCACAGAGAACCGGTCCCGCAGGAGGCTGAATGGCGTCTTCGCTGGTACTTTGTCCAGATCCGCAATACAAGTAATTGTGGAAATTACATTGAGGGTGTGAACGATAGAGAGTTCGGGGTGATCTTCCGATGCTTCCAGAACTATCACATGGTTAAGGTCGACGTCGTATACCTGAGCCAAAGAGGACACGAACAGATGCGCAGAAATTTCGACACTTGGGTGCCCATGCTACCTCCAAATCAGTCTCCGGTAGTAGCGCCGCAACAGATGGCTCAAGTATCCCGCAGAATCCTCACCCGAACATGAGTACCCCTGTTCCCCAACCTTCGGGAACAGCACTACAACAAGTGCCCATGCCGCAGAATCCTCACGCGAATATGGGTACCCCCAATCCTCTGGCCTTGGAATAGGATCCAACCAAATGCGCGCACCGCAGAATAACCAATCGAATGGGATGCGGAGAGCCCGCAGTTCGAGTCCTCCCATCTACTGATCTCTGATAGCCCTCGACCCCCTGTTTCCGGGACTGGGAGATCTCGACTCTAATCAGCCTCCAATGAATCCAATTTCGGTCCTACTGGAGTGGATAACCGGCTGAACGATGGGTCATCGCACCAGAGTGATGAATACATGAATCAAACAAACCTGTAAGACTCAGCCCGTTACCTCGGCAGGAAGAATTGAACTGACAAGATTGGACAGGAAAGTTCGGCCAAGAAAGATTGTACAGGAGAGAAGAGACGGGAAGGTTCAAACGGGGGGTGATCCAACGACTCAATAGCAAGCAATAATCATCATCAGGATGCAGTGCAGCAGTTGATTTGTCTCAGTAGGACGGTCAAGGTCCTCAAAGACCGCAGCTACCCAGGTCCTATGAGACCAAATTTCTCCCAAGCAGTTTCAACATAGTACATCGGTCTTTGCGGACCAAGGCCGATGTCAAAGACTCGGTCTACATTGGCCTCGACCGAATTGAACAGGGTGGTTGCCACCTCAACTTTCAGTGTGTTGTTGCCTGTGATGAGGAAACTCGAGATATTAGCCACGGGGTCCGTTGGGTCAACCGGCGTAAGTTCCTTCCCATTGACCCAAGCTCTCAGGGTGTTGAGTACGGTTCCAAAGTTGATAGACACGGCTGTCTGACCGTCGACAGCCCACTCAAAGCTGTGGATTACGTTCCGGCCCCGCTCAGATGCTCGATGCCGGAGATGTTCGTCCAAGGCCTCAGAGTGTCCAGCTGACCAACATCAATAGTAGTGACCTCGCCTTCCAGGGTGTCGTTGTTGGCAGATGAGCCGTATGACTGGACGATGAGATGCCAAGGGGTCAGAGTAACGATAGCTTGAGCTGGACCGGTCGCATCAGGGAGAGCAATCTGGGTCCCGTTGCTTAATTTCACCCATGCCTCGTCAGATCCATGCACCCGTGCGGCAAGGTTTTCCGACTGAGAACTGTTGTCCGATTCGACGTTCGGTGAGTGTTCAACGACGAAGAGGTTGTTCTTAGTATTAGTGGATACCGGGATCAAGTATGAGTGCTTGCTGTGCTTTCAGTCCGATCTTCGTTGTGATGCTGCCTGTAGAGGTGGTCTGGCAGTCGATCAGAGAAGGTGATTTTCACGATCCATTTCTCCCCGACAAAGTCGGACGAGATTTGTCCTAACACCTACTGGTCGCGACTATGCCTTTCAACGCATTGCAGTTGGATCCATCCCCTGATGGAAAGTCATACAGTCAGCTGTGGTTTGTCGAGCGGATCATGGCAGATGGGACCCTTTGGGTAGGGCGGTATAGCCGCGTCGATGACCCAATGGATACGCCGACAACTGGCGAAGCGCCTCAGACGAGTGATGAACATGCCTCTCAAAGAGCAGTCCCATGGATTCGATCTCAGGTCGTCAACTTGTGTTTGGCATGCTAGCTACTGCGATGACAGCCGTCAATCAAGATTCTGCCGAGAACGACGAGTCTAATTCAAATGGCAAGCTTCCTCTAGGCATGATGCGCAATCAAGGAACCAATCTAGTCTACCTTTTGACGGCGAATCCCTGGAGCTCGAGGCTGAAGTCAATCGCGCACAGAAGCTTGTCTTAGTTTCTGATGTTGACAAGCCCTGCCTGGTTGACACGGCATATAACGCTGATTGGGAGATTTTGCCCCGGTCGGGGATTCGTTCTTTGAGCACCTGCTGGGTAGTCGAGGAAATCGCTTAGGAATAGTCTGCTTGGGAAGACGGTTTAGAAGGGAAAGACTGTTCGGAAGGGAAAGACAAGGACACAGCTGGCCAGGCTGATTCCCGAAATCTCGACGTGGGATCGACAGTAACGGAGGGAAATAGCGGTACACATCTGTATCGGGTTATTGCAAAAGCCAAGGGTCTTTGGGAAATCATGGAGCCTCCAGAAAAAGCTCATTACTTTGTTTGAAACTGGGAGAAAAGAAAAGCAGATAAGATTCAAACTTTCTCGGGAATTGTTAGATTGGCCTGCTACTCGTGGCTGGCTGTCTAGCTGTGATGAAACTGTCCATCTTCAAAACGGGCGACGGGTGTGAATTATCACTGCAGAGTGTACAATTCGCAGAGCCTATTTAAGTCTCGCGCTATGTTATTGATAGGTTACAAGGTTTCCGACCATAGATAACGTGTCTAGTAAATAGTCAGTAGGTAGTCTCGAAGGGAGCCTGGGCGTCGATTTAGGACGACTTAAGTAACGACTCACTGTCTCCAGTAGGCATGCAGTCTAGTATCCTTCACCTCATTCTTGACCTCTGCGCACAACTGCTCAACGGCATCTCGCGTCCAGCCCTTTACTCTGGTCAAGAGGCCCAAAGAGAACGCCTCGAGGCCCATATCGAGATTCGCGCAGTTCCATCGACCGGCTTCTTTGAGTTTTGGGTCATCGGGCCAGTTGTTGAAAGGCCATTTGTAGATCTGGTGGTGTATCTCGATGAAGCCAACGTTGTGAAGATCGTCAAGACAGTCTACAGCGTAGTTGATAGGCCGACCCACCTCGTTTGAGGCATCCACAAGCGCGTGTTGCCAGCGGTAGAGAGCGGCGTCCGGTGGCACGGAACCGTCGTCACAGTAAGATGGAAGCTCGAGGTCTTGAATCTCGAAGTAGCCACCGGGCTCTAGATGACTGCACTAGTATCAGCAAGTGAAGCGACTGTGCGGCTTAATTCTTACTCGTATGCTCTTTGAATCATAGATCGAAAATCTGACCAACTGCCTGCACAGGACCGATTAAAGATGTAGTCAAAGGGTTGCTCCCAAGGCCAGTCGAGCTCGAGGTCATCTATCTCAAAACTGCAATTGGCGGGAACACTACGTAAGAGTGATCAGCCAAGCAAGCAGAAGACGGAGTGAGGCTTGGGCTTACAGATCAGGTTGAATGGCGCTCAAGTCCACACCGATAACCTGGAAACAGTTTAGTCAACGGGAAAGCGTGATTTTTTGTCTTATTCTTGTACCTCAGAGCCGGGATATGCATCGGCTAGCACAGTGTCAGTCTCGCACTCATCAAAACCCTCCCCAAACGCGTGGGAACCGGTCACGAGTTCATCACTCACCAAAGTCAATCGCCCAGATTCCAGTTCCGGTTCCCAGATCCAGAACTCGCCTTGCCGTCTCTCTCCCAGGGCTTGTCGCTAATTCTCCATCGAGTGTGATCAACCACAGATGATGTTGAAGATCTACTTGCTGTGAGTAAAGTTGCAGGGAAGGGGACCAATGGTAATACGTACCGTAACGTATGAGTTCCAGCTACACTCTCAAATCAAATTAACGCGTTTCAAGCCAATAAGAATGGTGGATAAGAAAAAAGTAATTACATCGTCATTCGGATACGCATATTCTGTTAAATGTTAGCCAGAAGCACATGTGATTGAAGCAAACTGGTGGCAGACTCAACTGCCTTCGCTCATCGAATGGTACGATCTGCCGTTTTCAAACTGATACTCGAAAATATCTGACGTTATTGAAAGAAGATCGGGCTGCGCGGGCGGCTGATGACATTAAGTTATGTACAGAGTGAAGATGCCCGACTCAAGTCGTAGTGAACATACCTCCATATCCTCAATCGCAGAGTCGAGATCAGAGTCCATCTCCTCGGCATTTGTCCCCTACAGCTGTCAAATTTGAACTTCAAACATGGTCAGCAGTTCCAAAAGCGAGCCTGACGACTTACCTCATCTTGCAATTCAAGATCGTCGTCGACGTCCATCTAATTCAAAACATAGGTAGCGTATATGATAGTGTCAATGACGAGGATGGGCGAACCAAACTGTCGGGTTCTGAGTGGCGTGGGAGAACCGAGCAGCTGGTGCGGGGGGAAGGGGGGTGGAAGGCCGCGGCACATGGAAGAACGGGCAGAGGGGTCCATTATGAATGGGTTAGGTTTTCGAACGCTAATCACGGATATCAGTGCATGTTTTCTAGGAGCAGGGGCTCGAAGGACATTGTTTTCATTGCTGGTCTCAACATGCTCTTGTTGGTTCCAACTTCCAAGTGCGGAACGTTGGTGTGATGAGACTTTAGCCGTTGGGCGGTTACGAAACTCTCTTGGACCAACCAGTCGGTGTGATGAGGGGGCCGGCTCGCCTCCGATATCAGCTATTTTTCCAACGGGCTCAGTAGCGTTGTAGAATGTAACAGGGGCGTGGCGGTGACGGGGATCCTCTTGACAACGAGGGTGGAGCAGCTTTCCAACAATAACAACCAGAGTCGCAAAGACTTCGAGGCGCGATTGTGCGTTGGAGATCGCTGACACTTCTGGCTTCACATTATAAACCGCAAATTGGCCTGCCCGCCCCACAGACGAGCATCCGAGATGTTCTCAATTGTCTGGCCGGTTGGCCCAATGGCAAGGCGTCTGACTACGATACACCGTGGAATCAGGAGATTGTGGGTTCGACCCCCATGCTGGTCAAAACTTTTGCCTATTGACGATATCGTCGTTTTGCCGGCCAAGGAACGATGTAGTTGAGTATATTTCATCGAGAGCGGAAAGTCGTCAATAATGAGTTCTCCATTAAGCTCAACTGATCTCCAATTCTGTTCTCGACCCAATCTCATAATACGTGGAAATAATGGAATTAAGCCCAAATTTGATTTCCCCCGCATGTCATTCCGCTTTCGATGGGGTGCACGATGTGTACTGGGCAGGTACTCCGTACATCACAACCGAATCAACAGGGCGATCGCGCCCAAAGCTGACGAGAGCTGGTGAAGTTACTAATTAGATCAGGAAGAAGTAGTTTTCATACTCTAAGTCCGCTTAGACTGAAAGAAGGGTAAGGATCCAGCAACCTCTGAGTTGACCAGGCATGCTGGGGGGCACAAACCATCAATCATGGAATCATTCTATTAACATTACGTGCAGTTTCAGGGTATAATGTCGATCCCAAACTTCTTACTTGACAGAAAAGCGGCAATTTCGCGGTGTCCAGAAACTCGGTTTATGTCCTATCGTCTGGAGTTGTGAGATACTTATCTTCTCCGTAGGTGGAGTTCAAAGTAATCGATCCAACAATGTTTCCAGACTCCAGTCTAATAAACGTGTCAAGCTCCCCTTTTGACAGTTTATCACGGGCGAAAGACAATTGCCTCGAACCTCGGATCCAATTTCCGTATCCCCCATAGCCTGTATGCTGACCGAAACACAGGTTGACGCCCGTTCCGTCAACGGAAACACCGCTGACAGAGCCTTTCCACTTAGTGCACCAACTGTTGCCGTGGTCGTGACCGCTGAACACTCCAATCATACCCGGGCTATCAGCAACCGCCTTCATGAATGCCGAGTCTTGGCCGCCGTAGTCGCAGGAATCTTTTTGAGTCCCATCTTTGCACCAGCCTTGAGCTTGATACGACAGCGGAGAATCGTCGTTTATCCCAGGATTCTTCTCAGGGTCGATGCCCTGCGATTGAATAGCACTCGAGGCCTTTGGTGGGATGTGAACAAATGCGACACCCGGAATGTTCTTGTTGTGTTTCTTGTTGAGATCTGAATTGGTGGACTTGAACCAGTTGACGACACTTTCGTCGACCCAGTTGGGCTGGCCCACCAATTTCGCTGCATCATTCGATCCAGTCTGCATGAAATAGTAGCCGCCTCTGCTGTCAAAGAACCATAACACCAGCTCCGGCGTACAATCGTCTTTCGTGCAGCCGGAGGCATAAACCGGTAGATAGTAATTGGACACCCCAGCGTTGGAGTCACTGACCATCTTTTGCGTTCGAGAATTTGGCCATTGTTTCTCGCGCGCCATGATATCGCTCCCCGTAACATTTTGCTGATAGTCGTGGTTACCGTAAGTGCTAGCCCAGGGAATACTCCGATCGACTATGGGCTTCACCAACTGATCGAGCACGAATGTTGCGTTTTCTGCAAAGGCATTTTCTCCAGTGATGAGGTCACCGTTCAGTACCACCAAGTCTGGATTGGCATCGTCTAGCACCTTGGTGATGACACCGACAGTTTTCTTATCTGCAGCAGGGCCGAATGCTTCCCAGGCGTCTACAGGAATGCGGTATCAGCACTGAACAGAGCACAGTATACATGGCTGGTGTTCCTGCGCCTACTTCATAGACTTACTCTCTCCGAAATGAAGATCTTCGAAGATGGAGATCTTGAAGTTGCCATCTTTACTGAAGCTCAACGGGTCTGAGGCTTTGTCGCGACGGTGCAGCATTGGGGATTGACGGGACAGTCCTGCAAAGGCAGCCAATGCCCAGATGAAAGTCGCCACTTTGAAAGTCATCGTCAATGTTATGGGTGCTTGGAAACACAGCTGATCTACCGGAGCACATGTATAACCTTCAAAACTTTCGGAGCCTGCTGAAGCTATATACAATGCCACCATCTGAAGTCTCGCAGTGGCTCGGCCAGGTTGCTATGGGACATGGTTTCACAAATGCAGTCAAGGGATGTCGAGAAACACCAAACGTGCATACTTAGAAGGACCTACAAGGGGCCATTGATCTTTTGTTTCGAGCTCGAAAGACGAACAGAATTTGTATGAAGCCAAGCACATCAATGCGATGTTGCAATTGCAAGGGGGATGATCTAGTATTAGGATACTCTCTTCGATCCACGCGGATAGCGTGGCAAAGATCCCAGATAGTGATGAATGGAGCCGCTGGAGGGTTTGTCTGCTTGCCTGCTCGAACCTCGATCTGAAGGTCCGGACCATCTGTGCAGCTAACACGGACTCCGACCTGTCACCATCAGTCAACGCCCTCTAACCACACTAGCTTCCATCGCTTTGATCTTAAGCTCGAGCATTTTCTTCCACAGTAATCTTATATTGGCCGGTCTCCCCACGGAGTTGGGGAAACGGAACTTTGCCATGAACCCCGAGTGACCTCAACCGACCTACCTACTTCACGGCCGGTAGCTTACCCAGACCCGAAAGCAACATGTGCTCTCATAGTACATGCTTACGTGTCTGTCTTACAGTATGTAATACAGCTTCAACCTTTATCTCCCTCTTGAAAAGAGCATAGAATAGAAAGACCCTAGTGTTTCAACATTCTCGAGTTCGCATTCTGAGAAATATTGATCATAATTGTCAGGATCTGACTAGGTGATTATTTTACGAAACGTGTCAGAGCTGCGACTGTCCACGGCTTCTCACGTTGTTTCCGAATCCTTTGATAAAGGTGATCGCTCTGCAGGCACCTATCTACTGCCTGAAACTAGTTCCCAGTCCAGTTCTGTATCAGCTGCCGAACCGTATCTTGAGGTGTTCTTCCAGAGTTGTGGGCTTGCGAACATGCCACAAAGACACAATCTCACTAGCCGGCACCTCGAATAGTCCCTGGTCGCTCAAGAATGCGACAACCTCTGGGAGATACTCAAAGTTTCTAGCTCTGCCTTTCTCCTTACGCAGTCTCGCAATCTCTTCCGCAAGCATCCCCAGGGTGCCTTGGCGCTTGACCTCAACAAAGGTCCCCGTCGCCTCCTCGTATGCCAACGCCAGTTCCTCAATCGTATTGACTCCAGAGCGCATTCTGAAGAATCCTCCCTTGCCCTGTTGAACGCCGTCCCCATTGATGAGGATCTCAATGGTCCATGCAGCAACGTCGTCTTGCGCCGTCCATGAATGCAATTTCTTATTTCCCTCGCCCCAGTAGCGCATTTGAGGGACATCACCAGAAGTATCGAAACCTCCCGGCCCGTACGGCGTAAACAGGAGGTCAGCGAAAGTGCCCGTGAGAAGATACACCGGCTTGATTGAGCTTGTCATGGCGGCCTGTTGCTCAAAGGCAATATGAGCGTCGTAGTGCTCGAAATCGCCAAACTTGATCTTTGTCCAGTCATTGTTCCACGAGGAGGCCATAAAAACCTTGACGTTTGCCCGCTCGGCAGCCCTGAGGAGTAAGAGGCAACCGTCGAGATCCAGTAGAGGTGTCGGGTTGTAAGCGCAGATAATCGCATCAACACCGGCTACGGCCTTATCTAGAGCTGGGATATCATAGTAGTTGCGACTTGTGACGAAGGACTCCAGACTCTGGGCCAGCTCAGGACTCAATTTTGAGGGATCACGTCCCAGGCCCCTGACAGAGACACCGCGCTCCTTCGCAACCATTGCTAAGCGGCTACCAAGGCTGCCAGATATTCCGGCGATTAAGACGAGCATGTTGATAAGTGTAGGTAGTTGGTAGAAACTTGCGTTTGTGAGATTGATGAGTGCAGTTTATAGCTCGATGGTACCGATTGGGCAGACGAGCCTCCGCAACTTATAAACGCCGGTGGGATACTGCAGCGGGGTTTGCAAAATGATTCGCTCTCAAAGATGAAGATCACCATCCACTGCGCGCTGGAGAAGTCCAGTTCAGTTAGTTGATCATGCTGGGATTACCATGGTGAACACCTTCAGTCATCGCTGATAACGTTATGTGAATGCCGTTCGTCGTGAGATATCTGACGTAAATTTCAAGTATGCTGATGAAGCTTTCTCCGATTTCAAATGCATCCCGTCAATAGTCCGTTAACCCGCGACGCGCTTCCCGTGGGTCTGTGGCGGTTATTCGATTTTGGCCATGCGTTCCGCGGATTCCGCGGGTAACCCCATTGAAGCCAAGAAATATCGAACGCCGGCAGACAACTAGGCCAACAGCAACAATACACGAAAGTTCAGGTTAATCGCAATACAGAACTTGCAGTCGGGTTGGAACTTTACGAATCATTGGGTCAAAGGTCGTACTAAATTGGAAGTATGCCGGGCGTCAGTCGCCAAGCAATCACCTGCCCGAAGTGAGATTCTAGTCGCCGTCTCGGGGATTGGCCTAAGGTATTGTGAACTTCATGAAATTGGGGATCAGGCTGAAAAGTCTGATTTGCAATTTTCTCAACATCTATTTCTCGGTCTTCTTTATGCAATCGAGAAAGTACAATGAGTTAACCCTGAATTAGGCCGGGGGAAAATAATGGGAGAACGGAAATTGGGAATCCGCCAAGGGAACATGCCCGTAAACAAAAGAAATTTCCAAAATAAAAGCCACAAGATGGCTGACTCTCAAGAGTCCTCTCATTCATCAGTCCCTGAAGTAACAACCTTATGTGTGGCAATCTCGATTTCGCTGGCACCATGACCCTGCTTCCACTCATCAACCAGACCACGGAAGTCAGCCGGTAGGTAGGGCGACGTAAGCTCCTGAAGCCGACTTGACTTGCGGTGTGTCTCTACTCCAAGATCCTTCATCAACATGTTGACGTATGGCAAGCCCTCAAAAACAAAGTCAGGAAGGTCGGCACCGTAGCCGCAGGGGTAACGCCACTTGCCCCATTGTGTGTGCAGCATAATCTCGTCCGTAATCTCCTGATCAGATGTAGGGAGACGATCCAGCTGGCCACCCAAGAAGGCGGCAATCCAGTGTCCTTGAATAGTGGCGCAGACTGAAGTGCTGACTGTTGAGATCATACCGGCAAAGGCGAGATCACGAGAGCCCACCATTGTGGAGGGAACCATGAAGCGGTAGTAACGCAAGGGGTTTGCCTCCTTAGGAGTGAATCTCAGTTTAGGTTGATCTCCCAGCCGAGGGAAGAGCTCAAGAACTTTGGCGTCCGCTTCTTGATCTAAAGCCCGTTTCTCAGTTGCAGAGTATTTGAGGCCGAGCTTCTCCTCGTTGAGACCGGCAAACTTGATGGTCGACTCCTTCTTCCAGCCGGTGGAGCAAATAATCGCCTCAGTCTCGAGTTGCTCGCCAGAAGACAGGAAGACTTTGTTGCTCTCCAGTCTATCGATGTTGTCAATGTGAACCCGAATCTTGCCCTCCTTGACCAAATCGAAAAGACTGCTGTCGTAGTTCAAGATGCTAAGACCGCTACCAATCCAGAACGCCGAGTGCCAAGGCTTCAGCTTCTGAAGCTCAGGGTGAGAGTCGTACGCGTTGGCCGAGAGAACGTCGCCGCTCAGCACCTTCCAGAACGAATCGACAATGAAGCGGCCAAAGGTGGTCCCGTGAAGGAATTGCCGAACACCCGAGTAGCCGTCTTCGCCACCCCAAGGACACGGGCTGAACCATGACATCCAACGGATGTTCAGCAACTGGTCCATTCTTTTCTTGAAAGGTGTGACAAAGGGGGGCGCAATCCAAACAGGACCGTGGCCGTTGGGGCGAACGATCAGGTCTACCTGCGCGCCATCCTGTACCAAGGCATAGGCAACATCGAATGCAGACTTTGCCCCGCCTACGACTACGGCATTCTTGACTCCTTTGAGCTCTGATGCCCTCTTGCAGAAGTCCTTTGCATGGAACAGAGGCCCCGAGAAAGACTCGGCTCCTGAGTAAGTAGGAAGGTTCGGCGTCGAGGTCAGCCCTGTTGCCAGGATGAGCTTCTCAGTCTGGATAACGCGCTCTCCTGCCGGTGAGGCAACAGAAAGTCGCCAACCCTTCTCGCCATTCCTCTCCACCAGGCTGACAGCGGTATTAAACTGAATGCGATCGAAGAAGCCAAAGTGCTTGGCGAAATCGGTAAGGTAGCGGTGCAGGACCGCGCCCGGGACGTGGTTGTTGGGCTTGACGCCGTACACGGACTCGGACATGGGAAAGTCAGGGTACTCGTAAGTCCCAATCATGTTGTTCGACTTCAAGCCGGGGTAGAGGCGGTTTTTGGACCATGTTCCTCCGCAAGACTCGGCAGCTTCTAGGACAGCGAGATTCGCGGTCGGGTGGAGTTGTGAGTAGGCCTTGGCGGCTGCGAGACCGAACCAGCCTTGAGAAGAGTGACTTGTCAGTGGCTAGAGTCTGGAAAGGAAAGCCAAAGTGGGCCTGAATTATACTTACCGGCACCGACGACGACTGCATCAAATGGACCCTCCATTGTAAGGCTTTCTAACGTGAAGCTCTGAGAAGCTAGGTACAGGAGACTTGAGTGAACGAGTGGCGCAAGACTCTGTTCAATTTCGAGTTTAGAGTCAAGATATAAAACGATGAATCATAAGAGATCAAAGCCCATCTGCACATGAGACAAGTCCAGCTTTACATATCGAAGCTGTCTGCCCATATCCAGTTACTGTCGAGTTACCCCAGATTGATGGCTGGTTGACAGGGGTTGTGTCAGTGTTAGGCCGCCGCGGCAGGGTATGGGGATAGATTCCGGTGGTGCTTCCGGAACCACCAACACGCATTAGGAACTTATCGAAATTGGGCCCGTCAGCCCTTGTGCCTATCATGTCACTTACGAGAGATTGGTTGTCGAAATATGGATCAGGCGGCGGCGGAATCATTCCAGATTCGAGACCTTGACCGTCATGATCAGGCGTTGGTTGCGTTGCGTGGCGTCTGAGATACGACTAAGGTAACTCTCAAGGCCCCGTCGATGCGCGAAAGATGCACAAGTGTGTCTTCCTTGAGTATTGCAGAAGTTTTTGAAGCACACTTATGAGCGAGTATCTCATCAAATACGTGCGTTTACACGCGCAAACAAATTTCGAGGACACTACTACGGAGCACAGCCAGGCATCGAAGCATCAAGACACCGTCGGCCCATCGTTGCTTCATCTGGAAATGCGGCTACTGCTGAAGAATTCATGACAGGTACCCTTACCCATGTTCTCAATGATCGTCTGCCCCGTAACGTGGCTCAGCGAGTCCAAGCGCGCGTAACAGCGAATGTGGTGCTGGCCGGGGATTGTTGTCGCCGTCTGAGTGCTTATCACGGAACTTCCGAACGGAACGGAACGCACGCTCCTACACCATCCAACGGAAGCTCACCCCGCGGTACACCGGATACAAGGAATACAGCTCTAGGGCCTTGTCAGCTGTGCTCTATGCGCTAAAACAAGGTTTCCGTATCAAGTGTGACCATGCCATCGGAACGTCAAGCGCAACGCATGGTCCATCCCAGGTAATCCGTGTTGATCGCTTGAGTGCCTTGATTGAACCCCGAACTCAACGTATAGACTAGACTCGCAGCTGACAACCCCTAAACCTTGCTCTTCAAGCTACACCGTTGAATCTGATACCACTACCACAAGACTTTCTCAAAATGTATGCGGATATCAGCAAGCCCCCTGCGCCACTGCCAAAGGCTGAGCCACAGTGCATCAGCGAGGGCGTCACGTTGCTGCCGCCGCTCTCGCGCCGAGGCTACGGAAAGGGCCTCATTATACTGCAACATGATTCGACGCAACTCCTGGACATTGTCGAAGGAGTCCCCTCAGCTCTCATCAAGTGGGCGGAAGAGGGTTTCGTCGTGGTGGAGATCCAAGCCAAGGCGTTGACTAATCCGAGCCTTGCCACAGATGTCTTACAGACTGCTTTGAAAGCACTGAAAGACTGCAGCAAGCTGGAGAAAGATAGCAGGTTCGGAGTTGTCGGTATGTTCGTTGAATGATTGTACCCTTCGGTATCGCAAAGACTGTTCACACGAACTAAGCCTCTTTCCAGCGTTTGACCCAACGTTATGGAATAAGATTGCTGGGGTGGCTTGCATCTTCCCAGATATTGTGGGAGCTGTTGTATATGCAGATTCCAGCGATGAGAGTATCCTCGAGAAATCCAAAATCCCCATGCTGTGTCACCTTGCTGGTGGCCAAGCACCGCCTGAGACAAAGAAGACCGAGGGCATCACCACGTATCGATACGCAAAGGCTAAGTCATTCAGGCTTGCGACGCCATTTCATGAAGATTTCGATTACTGGTCAGAGTCTCTGTCTCACACCAGAAACTTGACATTTCTCAAGTCGCTTATTGGCGGGCCTTATTTCGATCTTGAGGCCATCTGGGATGAGCATACATACTATGAGTTCGCGGACCGCTCTGTTGAGCATACCATGAGCACAATGGTTGATCAACCATACGTGAACCATGTTCCCACAGTAAGCGAAGTCAAATTGATCTTCTATGAGAGAGGCCCAGAATACGAAAGCCTCACAGCTAACACGTGCTCAGCTGACGGGTGGCATCGGACGAGGGCCATTAACACAATTCTACCGCAACAACTTCATTTTCAATAACTCTCAAGATACAGAGTTAGAACTCATCAGCCGCACGCTTGGTATTGACCGCGTCGTGGACGAGTTCATCTATAAGTTCACACATGACACGGTGGTCGATTGGCTGTGAGTGATCATCTATTGGGGGCATAATACTCAGAGACGAAAGCAGCTAACACCCCGGTGCCTCTCAGTGTCCCTGGTATCCCGCCAACGTATAAAAAGGTGGAAATACCCTTCACTGCCGTTGTGAATATTCGTGGCGACAGGTTGTACCACGAGCACATTTCATGGGACCAGGGAACCGTCCTGGCTCAACTTGGTTTGATGCCGCAGTACCTTCCCTTCCCATATCCGATCAAAGGCCAAGAGGATGGGGCAACTTTTGAGTACCGCGTGCCAGTCCTAGGGATCGATACTGCGGAAAAGATGAGGGATCGGAACTCTGTTGTATCAAACGAAATGTTTAATTTCAAGGTGCGGAAATCATGAAGGAGCTATGGAAGAATCAACGGATACGGTAGAGGTTTAGGTTGGAGCTACTAGTTCTCTGATTCGGTCCTGCAATGATCAAGCATCTTGAGTCTAGGTAGCCATGTCTTTTTGTATGTCTGAGACGTCAAATACCGGTGGCGGCCTTGTAGACTCTGAAAATAATCGTCGATGTTATCATTGATCGTCATTCATCTCGTATCACATGGTAATATAATAAAAGTACAACCGCCAAGAGGCCCCTTAAGAGACTAAGCCCTCAGCAAAACTGTTCTCGAGATCGCAATTTGGCCATTGCATCTGGAACTCATCGTCCCACCCAGAAGACCCATCATACATAAACTCCGATGCAGGAAGTACGTCGCCGTCCTTCCTGCCGTCATCATTCTCGGAGTCGGGCATCTCGATCATGCCAAACCCCATCAGACTCCCACGCACCTCCGCAAGCTGATCAGACAGTTGCCTTGCAGCCTTTGACCTCGTAACATAACTCGCTGCCAGTGCCACAGCCAGCTCGTAGCTGCGGCCCATGGCCTTGGACAGTCCCGGCGGCAGGCTAGCTAGTAAGGTTGAACGGTTCTGCTCCAGGGATGACGTCAGGACGAAACCGAGGGCGGAAGCTGAAGCCAATAGCTCTTGGTAATAGGGCTGCTGCTTCCGGTAGATGTCTGTGTTGGCGTTCAGTGCGTAGAGAACGTCGCAGATATCAAAGAGGACTTCGATTGCGGGCTGCAGGTATTTCTTGCTCGTCTGTGTGTCGGTTCGTGAGAAGAACCACGGCTTGAGGAGGAAACTCCGGACGGTTTCCGCGCGCAGGTGGAGTAGTATGGGGAAAGAGGAAGGTTGCTTGGGAGGGCTTAGGCTCCATGTCTCAGGGTGTGTGATGGAGTAGTTGCCGACAGCTCGTTTGCGCCATTGCTCCAACTGGAAATTCATGAGCTCAAAGTTATCCTCGTCTTCGTACCGCTGGGCCTTTGTGGCTTGTGCCATAGGCCCTTCCAGCTTATTGCTGACGCGGATGAAGGACAGCATTGCTTGTATGTAGGGATGATCGGCCTTTTGGTGTGTTAATGCAGGTTGAGAGTTTCATCAGAACGGTGTAGCTTACCGAGATAAGGTTGACAGGGCTGAAACTGGAGTCATGAAAGTTCGAGGGCAGGTTGGCTGCTGCACTCCATTGTCGGTCCAGGATGACAATGCTGGAGACCAGGGTGCAGAGTCCTGAGCGTAGACTCGGTGAGCTTGCCAGACGGGACCACGCTTCCTCGTTGTGTACTCCGAGCTCCATGAGCATGCGCCCGGCTATGCCACACATACGCCATGCAACCTGGGGCATATCATTGAAGTATTCGTAGCAGCCCTGATTGGTCTTGTCAGTGCTAGATGGAGTCGAAACGGAAAGTGGCTGCAACTGACCTTGAGAAGTATGATGATGACTTGCTTCATACTTGTGTTAGATTCGGTAATTCTGCTGTTCACAGCCTCTTTCATACAATCTACTATGAGCGCTTCGATATTGGAGCTTTCTGGCGTCGCTTCGGTGTGGAGTGCAATAGCCAAGGCAAGATTCAAGATTATCAAATCTTCCTCGGAAGCCATGTCCGACTTTTCCGTCACTATCTCCCAACTTGTCGAATCCGCATCCGCATAGAAGAACCGAGCATGGGCGATAGTCTGGTCGATGTCGATAATCGGGTGAAGAGCGCCGATAGCGTCTTGGTATACGCCAAGCATTTCGACCACTTCGTCGATGTTCATCAAAGACTTGAAGCGCAACAACTTTTGGGAATCGCTTGCGCCGGTTACAAGTGGGTTGAAAGAACTCGTGCTCTGCGTCAAAGACATGGCATCGTCATGGACCGACACAGTAGGAATGAAGTCGAGGCTGATCGGTTCTTCTTGCATTGGTTCGGGCGGCGTGTGGTATAGGCTCTCTCGGCGAATGCGTTTTCGGGCAACCTTCATGGTCTCCTCCGGGCTCGGCAGGCCGTACAGCTGCCGAGGCGGGGAGCACGTTGACGGCCCGATTGACTCAAGGCAGTTTTCGAGGACTCCAGCGTCAGTTATGAGGGCTGAAAGGAAATCTTCGGGTGTTTGGTTGCCCATTGTGAATGCCGGGGATGGTTGTATGGCGTTCGCCACCTCGCTAGGAGTCTGCACGCGGGATGCGAGACTGTTCAATTGGTCTTGTAGACTTGATAAGAGTTTCATGATGTTGTCCTGGTTATTGGACGTTGACGAGGTCTCTCGCCTTGATTGATCGGACTCGGTAGGAGAATCATCGGTGGCCGTCGCAGTCGGGACGGACCACATGCCGTCATCGGAGCCGTAGATGCTGTCGAAGACGCAGGTCTGCTTACGTCCTGCGCAGTACCTGCATGGTTGCCGTCCGTCGCATTTCCCCTTTCGTCGGCGACATGCCTCGCAAGCGCGCAGTGCATACGGCGCTCGTCGTCTTCCCGTCTCTCCGCTCTGTGGGCTTGGTCTCTTTGTGACGCGGTTCTCTTTCGGTTGCGCCATGGTGTCTTTGCTCCGTGGCATCGCAGGGTACTTTAACCTCAAACGTAATTGAAAGCAGATGGTTTCCAGGTGGATATTGCGCAAGTAAGTGAAACGATGACGTTCAGTATGCAGGCCACACAATGATCGAAAGGATGGAAAAGCGGTTCTTTCAGAGAGAAATGCCGGGGGATGGAAGAGAACCAACACAATCGAATAGGAGAGGGAAGAGATAAGCAGACAGATTGTCAGTCGGCTATGTTCCTCTTGATAGCGGCAAAGCGGGACTTCCTACGATTACGGGTTTAGCCTAGGGTCCCTTACCCGCTAGAAATGTAGAATGCGGGGAAGAGATAACGGGGCTTTGACGATTGGTTAAGATGGGATAATCCCCATGTTTCTCTTTCACTAAGTTTTGATCCGTGTCGCCCGGCACTCCTTGCTTCAGGGCTAGTCCTTGAACCATGCCGGATCTGTTCAAGAGCTGAACAAGTCTGCCACAATTCGTAAGCAAAGCACCACATACGAAATCCGCCAATGCTGACTTGTTGGTTCTGGCAGAATGCCGCTTCCGGGGTTTCAGCGTGGTGTTTCCGAGTGGTCCCTGCCACGCCTGCTTAGCATCAACCACAACCCGCTCTGTCGTCCTGCGGGTAGGAACGCTTTTCTTGAGACTACCTACATAAACTATACCGCAGCTAACCAGATGAACGCCAATGCCACTGGTTTTAGTGTTGATGGATTTTAGTTAAAGACATACACATCAAGTCTCTGTGAGTAACTTGGATATGGCATCAAGTCTGGGTCCCCGGCTTGTGGTACATACACTAGTGGGCTGTGAATCAAATGGCTCGATCGCTCGCTTCCTGAACCCCCTGGTCCGTGGGAAGCGCGGGCGTTTATGAACCATTCCTGGATGTGCGCTTCTGGTCGCCCTTTCACGAGACACAGCTCCGGCGGTAAAGTGCACTTCATCCCAACATTCAATCTCATCGTCCCTGTTTTTGTTGTCCATCTTATACAAACACTTCGGAAGTACCAGCCCGGAAACACAACAAGTTTACCCATAATGACTATTGTCAAAATGGGGGAGACCTCATCTATGAAGCTGTTAGCGAGGTTAAGCATTTAAAAGAGTAGCTGAACGACCCACCTGGGGGGCGGGGGGCAGTATTTGCTTTTTCGAGATCTGCCCTGCAATGACGGCAGCAGATGTTCAACCGGCCATTTACACACATCATGACGCTTCTTGTCGCTGCTAGGGAGAGTTTTCAGCCAACCACACGGCGATTAAGGGACCACCGACGAACACTCTCACCCTGCATACGTGAGGGAAATCGGAGCGAAGTCTCGTATTCGCAGATATAGCTATGACGACACATTCAGTAATGCCCAAACATATGTTACCGACGGTGTGAAGAGATCTTTCCTTGAAGTAGTCATGTCGTGACGCTCATGAGTGTTACCTTGATACCCAAGAACCTACTACCGATAACCCTATTGCTTAGACAAGCAACCGCAGTAAGGTCTTACAGGCTGCGAACAGCAGGCCGGTGTATTCACCTTCTTCCAGGTGACAATAAGATCAACCCCCACACGTGGTATCGCATGCGCGCCAAGTTCGCTAACATCATGCAAGCAGTAAATCCAGTACTCGGACCTGTTCAGCGCCGTCGGTACCGTCACGAGCTGTTCCGTAATCTTTAGAGTCTGAAAGCTGGCCCGATTCGTGAACTCGAAGAACATTTCGCCAAATGAATATTAGATCTTATTCAGCAACATCAACTCATTACGAATGCTTCCCTGATGCTGGAGATCATGCTTCGTTGATGATACAAAGCGAGGCAACGTTCGAGAGTAAGCACAATTAATTTGATATGCGATTGAAGGCTGCTGGCGGACTTATTTAGCATTTCGATCAATGGTGAAGCGATCCGGTCGTAATCCCCATACGATAATTAGTTTCTATCGTGGCCACCAAACGGACACAGCTGAAGGCTGTGAGCAGCACATCGCAGATGCAATATCCAAGGAACTCAAGACACCAGTGAGGCTCAGGCAACTGAAAGAGCTTTCCCCATTTTATGCGGATTTGGGTATTAGCTCTGATCTCATTTCCAAAATGATTGGGTTCTAGACTAGTATCAGTCAAGAAATGCATCTACCAGTAGACAGAAGCCAAGAAAGTCTTATCTCTATGCACGCTTCCTTTCTCTTGGGTCATTACACCTCAAGTCTCAATCTTAATAGTAATCTGCGCCCCCATTCAAACCACGTTCGCTTCCTCTTGAGTTGACCCAAGGATTGTTGATGGAGCAGCTTGAGTCGTGTTGGTGTTTTCTGTAACTTGGCTTACGAGACCGACCATGCGTAGCTGCCGTCTGAAGCTTGACCTCATCGCTTCTTCTTGATTTTCCCGCATGTTAGGCGCGATATTGTGTCTCCTGCGGCTGAGAGAGAGCTTCCGCAGCACGGGGATTGACGCGGCAATGATAGTCGCTGCGATCTCAGCACTTTCCCATATAAAAAGACCCCCTAATTTATCTACAGAGTAGTTAGATTACACGGGAATGTTACAAAAACTAATCGCACTAAAATCGGAACTTACTATTATCCAACGGGTTGAAGCTGAAAAGATGAAATATCTTGACAATTCCTGTTGCTCCAGCACTTCGTACATGATTAGAAATTGAAAGCAGCCCGTAATAATGGCAGAGAAAAAACTAACCCGAATCCCATGCTCATGGCCACACATATACCAATTCTGTCCTTTGTGCTGAGGTGCAGCGGCCATATGATCTTCCATGGCAGTAACGATAGGAGGAAGTCCAAAAAGACTGAATAAGCTGATACATTGAGCTGTGAGTGTGATTTGTAGACCCGAAAACTGCGACATACTCAAGCATACCGGAAGCAAAGACAGCAAAGTTGAGTGCCTGTCTACCTGTCATGCACGGCAAATGAGAACGAGGACCACATGGATTTTCGAATAAGGGTACCCATGTCGCCACGGTAACGTTCATGGTCACCATGATGAACCACAATAGCCATCGCAATTTTCCGGTGACGAGCTGCAAAAGAGTGAAGATGAAAGATGTCTTGGCAAGCGACCATGCCATATTTGCCATGACTCCAGCTACATGGCTCATGTCCGCATTCTTTTTAACCAACAGAACGATAGGCACTAGAGATGTGGCATTAAGCACCGCGACTCGAAGGAATAGCTGGGTAGCGAACAGTATCTTGGCTTTGAGATTAGTAGAAGACGCATGATAGGAGCTTGAAATGCTCACCCATGCAACAATGATGCAATAGTCATCTAGCAATAGTCGGTAGGTCATAGTATGTACAATCCGAGTGAATAATCGAAGGCCGAAAATCCCAGTCGCGAGTACGAAAAGTATTGACAGAGATGCAATTTGCCTTACGACGATGTTGTCTAATGGCGGAGCCATGAATGCCTGTGGCAAATATCAATGAGCTTTATGAAAGTGATGAGAAGATGACAAGAAAATGATATCTGTGTGTCGGCAAATATGGGATAGGGTGGGGCTTCGTCGAACTACAGACAGAGGGAAAATTTAAGATCATACCTCCAATCGAGGTCTCCTATCAAGTAATCTGATAATCTTTGTAAAGATAAAGTACTGAGCAGAGATCATTGACAAATTTTCGTTGCAACCACCTCTTGAGCATGGCTAGAATATGGCAACACGTGGGCGGCTAACCCATCCCTGAATACTTCAAGTTTACTTCGTGGCTGTTTACTTAGTTTGCCCAGTGCATATTACCGACTTAATCCAACTGTCAGTTCCACGATTAGCGGAGGTGTGTGTAAGGTGTGTGCTTCCCTTACAGGGGCTACTGAGACATTCTGTCAGTCACATCATCGTTCCGTCAGCATTTACATTCACTATTGTGAAAACCCAACGTTTGACCGCACAAATTGGTGGAAGTGACTGAGTTATGCGGTAGGATACTAGACTGAATTACCTATGCACTACGGGGGATCACTAAAATGAATTCGCCTATACGACTACGATAGTGACATTTGGTCGCCTGCAATGGCTTATGTGGCTTGCCTAGCCGTAAGACTAGTATGAAGGTGCCCATCGAAAACTCCCTGATTATTTATGTTGCATAAATATATTTCAGATGGTTGATTAGGGATGGATGCTACATCCATCCATGATTTCCCCAGTCACCACATGCGTGTAAAATCTGGAGTGGTACACTTCGTAAGTTCTCGAGGGTAAGCCATATAGGTCGGTGGTAACAGAGTACTGATGAAAGCTGAGTACTTGCTGTAGCCTTCATTGATGACGTTTTGGAGACATGTCTGCTCGAAATTTTGCCTTACCTCAGCCCTAGCAGACTGGGCTAAAGAGTCAAGCGGGACGGGGGGTAGTGTATGGTCTCGGAGCTCGGAAATTGCACAAAGGCGATCTTTAAGCCCGAGGCTTCTTACGTGGGCCTCATTCCTCTCCAATAATCTTTCCGTCCAGGCAATGGCAACCGCCCTTGAGTTCAACGAACTTTCTGCTGGGGTCAGTGCATGTGTTGTGAGAGAGGGACTCGTCTCAGGCCGGCTGTAATTTGCAACGTTCAATAAGCTTTCCAGTTCATTGAGGGCAAGAGCCGGTTCAAAAGGGTGGGATAGCAAAGGTGCACAGCTCAAATCTTTCCATTCATAAGTAGAGACCTTGCGATTAGACTCATACGGCTTCGAAGTATCTGTTGAACCATGATACCGCTTGATAGAAAGCTTGCTCTTTTCCGAACCTCTCCTTTTCGTTCTTCGGGTCACCGCGAACGGAAAAGCCATGGTGAACACCAGAAAACAGGTTGATCTGGTAGTTCTGCTTCGTTTGAGCGAGAATAGCTTCACTTTCATGTCGCTTCTCTGTTGGGAAGATGTCATCAAACTCTGCTGCAGCAATCGACAGCGGTCCGGTGATGGCAGCGAGCTCATCCGCCTCTACAAAGGACGGGTGGGCAATGAAACCGCATTGGATTCCGCTCTTGTAATGACGCACGGCATACTTGGAAGAGAATTAGGATACTGCGTAGTGTGCAACTGATATGAAAACGAACCTTGGCCCCAAAACAATATCCTGCTGCTGCAATTTTCGTGATACCAAGGCCTTTTAGGTAGTTGATGCCGGAGACGACTATCGGGTCAATTGTCTCTGAGGTGTGTGGGTTCTTCCCGCCAGTGCCCTCCTGCAGCCACTTCATGATGTCAAAATCCTCCGGCATGTTTAACGGTGCCGGATCACCATTGAACAGATCGAGGACTAGACATGCGTAGCCCTGGCGAGCAAATGCATCGGCCATGAGCTTGCTGTTTTGCCATATTCCAATGATATCTGGAAGATACAAGACAGCTCGCTGCGAAGCCTCGTTTTCAGCGGGAAGAGCCAAGTATGCCTCAATTTTCCCATCAACCTGGACGGATTTCCCTGTTGGATTACCCCTATGTTGAGGAAATCAGCTGATATTCGAAGATTGTTATTGCTGTGCACCTAGGAATAATCTTACTCGTGAAGTGTGCCAACAGTGCAACAAGCACCTGGTGCATTGGATGCCATTGTCTCTGCGATAAGATTCGACGAAATCTTAGTTGTGGTTGAGACAGCTAGATGCTTGTTCGCGATTATACAAAGTACCGAGTAGGTATTATCAACCAAATGGATAGACAGAAGTGTGACACTCATACACCCAGACGAATATCAATCGCGTTACGGTAATCGCCTCTAGGGTAAGTCATATCAAGTGTCGCCAACTGGTGTCCTAAACGGGTCGACAAAGAGTCGGGGTAGGGATCCGGCGCGCCAGCACGAATAGGAACCGATGAGCTTCGGAGCTTCCGAAGTCTACGGAACCGGGGTGAGACCCACTTTCCGAAGCCAATCCCGGGGCCACACACTCCTCGCCGGGAGTCACGATAAAGGAACAGCAGGGACTATTCACATCGTTCATGACCAATGCAACTACTGACTTTCCCTCAGATCTGAATCATAGCCGTCATACTCATTTACCAGTCGCAACCCATCTTCAATCGGTTTATCATGCCTTCCGACCACCTTGACGACGTGCGGCCCATGTTTGAGCTCCGCGGCCGTAACTACATCGTTACGGGCGGAGCTCAGGGCATCGGTTTTGCATGCACTCGCGCTATTTGCGAGATGGGAGGGAATGTAGCAGTGTTTGATATCCAGGATAAGCCAGTCGATGAGTTTGACACACTCTCTGAGAAGTTTGGCACAAAAACTGTTTACATCAAGACGGACGTCACGTCGCAGGAGAGTATCCAAGCTGCTTTCGACAAAGTGATTGCGGAATTCGGCTCCATCAACGGCTGTGTGCCGGCGGCGGGCATTGCCATAGATAAGCCATTCCTCGATCAAACATGGGCCGAGTTCAACCGCATCCAGGAGATTAACGTGAGTCGTTTCTATGGTGTTACCCCGCAGGAGTTCATACTCATAATCAAATAGGTTCGCGGAACATTCTTCGTCGCTCAACTTGCGGCCAAGCAAATGTTGAAGCAAGGGTCTGGGGGCAGCATGGTCCTTCTAGCCTCCCAGTCCGCGCACATTGCTCTCCCCGGCTACCGCATGGCGGCATACAACGCCTCCAAGGGAGCCGTCTTCATGCTCTCCAAGGCCCTTGCCGTTGAGCTCGCACCACACAACATCCGAGTGAACACCATTTCTCCCGGTTTCGTCGACTCAGAAATGACAAGAAACGTACGGGCGTCAAAGAGTAAGCGGGAGGGAGAGCAGATGTGGCTCGCGCCACCCAACCAGAGGCTTAGCACGCAAAACGACCTTACTGGTGCCGTCGTCTATCTCCTCAGTGATGCTGCGCGCCACACAACGGCAGCGGATATACCCATCACTGGTGGACTTCATGCGGGAACCATGGATGGTTTGATCAGTTACGACTCTTAATTGGCCCGCAAAATAGATTTCTTTCATCGTACGTAATCAACTAGAGACAATTCCGTATTGCCGCCCGGTTATAGTCTCGTCGAGCAGCTCGCTGTGCGTTCCGGCTTTCGTGTGTCAAGTGTTTCGTCAACTGCATGTGCACTGTGCAGCTGAAATGAGATCATATGTGCAACAAAGCTTTCGGTCTGGGCGCAATGTTTCGAGACGAGTCAAAGCTATTGGCACCAGAAAGCCGCGGCTATGATTACATAATTAATATCAGTTCCTCTGGTTATAATGTGCGGAGTTCTCGTGCGCTTTCGAATGATAGTCGCTAATACTCATAAACATTATTAGCTTGCTGGTCAAGTCGAAAGTCTGAAAAGCTTTCATCATGTGTGATATCAAGGAATTTAGGGTCGACATTGCACACGAAGAAGTTAGGCGCTTGCGAAGTAAACTTGAAGAGTTCAGACTTCCGAGTCGTTCCGAATGCCGTGATGCTGACCAGAATTTTGGTTCGTTGCTTTGCAGATCATGTTGAGTTGCGTGGCTAAAACTACCTAGGAGATTGGTACTCCACGGCGACATTCCTCCAAAGTTGTTGGCTCAACGACTTTGACTGGTACGAGGTTCAGAGCCACATGAACGAGGTGCCGCAGTACTTGGCCACAGTTGAAGACCTTACAATACACTTCACCCACGCTCGATCGCAGAGTCCTGAAGCAATTCCCCTGCTCGCCATCCATGGCTGGGCTGGGACGTTCTGGGAGTACAGTCAAATCTGGCGTCCGTTATCTGATCACGCCAACCTTGACGATCCATCTTTCCACATCGTGGTACCAAGCATGCCAGATTTCTGTTGGTCCTCTTCCTCAAAGCAGGCTAGCTGGAAGCTTAAGGACAACGCACGTGTTTTTGACACGCTCATGAAGAGCCTTGGGTACAACGAGTACATGGTCCAGTGTGGCGATTTGGTTCATGCTGTAGGCCGTGAGCTTGGTGCAAAATACACTGACTCCTGTAAGCTTCTGCACTGCAACTATGCTTCCATTCCGCTACCAGATGATACCCAGCTCTCAGAACGCGAGAAGGAGGACTTCCGCAAATATGGAAACTGGGTACAGCGCCATAGGGGGTTTGACGTCACCGCCAGAATCCAAGTAAGATCATCCATAGTCGACGATGGATGAGATGGAACTAATTGGTTTTCATCGCATAGCCTCAAACAATTGCCCTAGCATTGCATGATAATCCTATGGGAATACTCATGTGGGTTCTTGAAAAGTACCAGGTCGTCGGTCACTCAGAGCCCCGGAACAATCCCTTGTGGACCAAGGCCATTCTGACCACCGCTTCTCTGTACTTTTTCACCGGATGTATCATGTCCTCGGTCATGCCATACTACAATCCTCCGACTTGCGAGAAGTTCTCGGATCTTCCGATAGACGAAGACAATAGAATCAAGGTGCCATTTGGGTTCAGCTCCTGTTCCTGGGATACGGACGAAGCCTCCAAAAGAGCAATGAGACGATCAGTCGAGCAGAATGGGAACCTGGTCTTTTACAGAGGTTTGATTCACCGATATGCCTTTGGCAACGTGGTGCCCGGTGTTCAACTAACTAACTGAGACTGCAGAACGCAATGACGCAGGTCATCTCGCTGCTCTACAGCAGCCAGACGGATTGGTGCAGGACATACGAGACTTGGCTAAAGAGATGTGGGGAAAGCAGCCGAAAGGTGAAAGTCCCAGTACCTTCGGAGGGTTGAAACTCTCGTTCAATCCAATTGACTCACGAGTTCGGCACGAGTATCGTACTTGAAGAGGATAGACTTGACATCTCCATATGGGCCTACCTAATTGATAAAGATCATATTGCTACGAGATACTGCGCATCGAGAAAAAGTTTTGAGTCTCTGTGAGATAGTCATGAAGAAGCTCGGAATATCAGACTCCAGTCTCAAAATCCAAATGAGCTTGTTTGGTCTAGAATGTAATGTTTATGGAATTCCATCGTGTGACGATCACGAAGGGACTCTCAATTATTGCACACTTACTTTGCAATACCTTGGACTACATGGTAAAGGGAAGTAGTATTAAAGCGCCATTCAGCCGCCAATGCCGAGCCGACATCATGCTCCCTTATAGTTCGGCCGAATCACACAATTCCCGAAGGTCTCGCAACAGTGAGAAGCGGGGTGAAGATGCAGTGTTCGCTGTAAAGCTGTTTTGTGTGTTTGCTCGTTTCAAAATAAGGTAGCACCTAACCTTGTGTACCGCCAACTGAAAGCTTGTCAAGACGTAGACAGCTCCAAATAGCTCCAAATCAAGGTAGGTCGAGAAAAGAAGGTTTGAGCAAGTGTCTATATTTGGCACAGTTGTGTGCATCAATTCGGGTATGGCCCCGTCGTTGACGTAGGAACCTCTGTCTGTGTCAGTTTGGCCGGTTTGTCTCGATAGATCGGACGGAGCTTCTTATAACGAAAGCCCACCCGGTACATTGAGGCCCAAGGACGCAGGGGAGTATCTGTCACCCCTTCACGGTGAGAGACAATGGACGCCAAGGATTTACAGTCCAACCCGCGCAACGACATTAGCCTCGAGTCGCTGCACCCGATTGAGCCCAACGTGGATGGGAACGTTGACGACAAGAAGGACATACCGATCATTGCATCGGCATCTCCGCCACCTACCATCGCCAATGTTAACATACTAGACGAGGAAGATGCGCAATCAGGCCCTGACTCGAGCCAGGTGGAAAACGAGAAGTTGAAAAGGCGGGCACGCTGGGCTCTCTTCGTCATGTCCTTCTTCATGGGAGATGTTGCGGATGGGCTCGGCCCATTCCTTGGCGTTTACCTACAACAACGTGGGTGGGAACCTGGGCTGCGTGGTATGGTGAGTACGGCGGGCGGTGTTGCTACCATCATAGCAACGGGGCCGATCGGTGCGCTTATAGATGCAACAAAGTGAGTGTTTCTAACCCCCCACGGACTTATCAAATCCCATACTCCGGTATTGTGACAAGGTAGCTGATACTTGAGGCCGCTAGGTACAAGCGATTTCTCGTCGCTGGCTGCGCTCTCCTCGTGGGTGTTTCTCAAGGACTCAATCTGATCTCCACACATCCGGCCCTCGTCTTTTCCACGCAAATTGTGTCTGCCGTCGCAGGCACAAGCATGATGCCTCTTCTCGTGGCGCTCACACTGGGCATCTGCTCCCCTGACCAAGAAGGCAGCACTACGCAGAACAAGAGAAAGCACAGCTTCCGCGTACTAAATGGACGAAATCAGGCAGCTAACCACGCGGGCAACATGGTCAGCGCGGGTCTAGCTGGGCTTTTGGGGTCGAAATTCGGCTTGAACGCGGTCTTCTACCTCGTCATGGCATTCTGCGCAACAACGATAGCAAGTGTTTTCCTCCTACCGGAGAGAGCAGTCGATCATGCAGCAGCAAGAGGAAGGCCTGCTCCTGATCACAGCGCGGGTAATGCCCATCGAACGCAAGAGAGAGGGGAGGTAGACATCCATGATTTCGCAGAAAGGGGTGACATGCCACCTCCTCAGACTCCGATCACCAGTCCTAAGGCCAGCTTCCGTCGATTGAGTCTGAAGCCCAAGTTCACTTACAGCTGGATCAAGATCTTTCAAAACAACTGGCCTCTCGGTATTGTCGCCATCACAATATTCATGTTCCACCTCGGCAACGCTGCAATTCTTTTCCTTTACGGCCAGGCCTTGGTGGCCGCAGGCGAGGGAGACCCTGCCGGAACCACGGGCCTAACCGTCATCATAGCACAGGGCACAATGGTCATCGTTTCAATCCTGTCTGCTTGGGCATCCGGCCGTTACGGCTACTGGTCAGCTGTTCTGCTCTCGTACTGCGTCTTGCCCGTCCGCGCCGCTGTCGCAGGCCGTGTTATGAAGGGCTGGGGCGTGTGGCCAGTCCAGATCCTCGATGGCATTGGCGCAGGTATCCAAAGCGTAGCAATTCCAGGGTTGCTAGCCGTTTTGATGGCTGGTACTGGGCATGTAAATATCACTATGAGCATTGTCGGTGGCATCACTCGACAGACTGGTGCCGCTATTTCGCACTCGTTGGCTGGGTGGGTGGCGCAGGTCAGGAGCTACAGCTTTGCGCTTTACCTGATGGGTGTCTTCCCTCTTGTCTCTGTATTCTTATGGGCTATCTTTTACAAGATTCTTCGGCCAGTGATGGACAAGAAACTTGGGGAGACCAACACGTAGCCCTGGTCCTGGATTACCAGACACAAGCAGTATAGTTGTAATGATTCCATTTCTTTGCTCTTAGGACAGACACATGTGCTCATTTCTCTTTCGCGATTAATTATATGCAAAAGCCGAATCAGAGGTATAAGACTAGTCGAGATGGGGGATACAAGTTGTCCATCAAGTTAACTTGGTTTTGTTTACCACTACAGTGCTCCCTGTCCCTGTGTCCTTCTACTCCTGTAGCCCCAAGTAATCTGTCAACGCCTCAAGCTTCTTCGTTTTTCTTGATCCCGAGAACAGGCTCAGAAAAGCCAACTTCGCACTCGGAAGGCAGTTCAACCCCATAATTATCAGACTCAAGTTCACCAGTCGTCTCGTTAACGACGATCCATCTCCTGTTCTGCAGATCGCCGTCCTGCGCCCGATCGTTGAAGTTCTGCGGCGCAAAGACAATGCTGCTCACAGCCTCGCTATAAAGTGTAACGGGGATATCCTCGGACCTGGTGAAGTGATGCATACCCAAATTGAACCAAAGAACGATATCTTCATTTTCGACACTCTCGCCATCAAAAAATTTCATGAAGTCTTGTTGGGGCTTCAGAGGCAAGTTAACGTTGGAGTGACTGTTCGCGTACGGCTCGGTGTCATGCTGTCTCGAGAGCGCGAGGTGTGACTTAGCGAACGGCGTCTGGTACTTCGTCCAGGGAGAATTGAGCGGCGTGAGATGAATATTGGACATTCCGGGGACTATGCGGTAGCCGCGCTTTTCCCCCCACGCGTTCGTGGCGTTGGGATTTACAATACAGTACATTGCCGCGTTGTTTGGTTGCCAGTTGAACTGTTGCTCGTCCGTCATTGTAGACTTTTGCAGCTGCATCTGCTCAAAGGAGCCAAGCTCTGGATACCAAGGCTGGCTCGTATTGACTAGAACGAGCTCGCTTACTTCAAGACTGTTTTTGGTGTCGAGAATATCAAAGTCGGCCTTGTAGGTGAGAATATGATCATGTAGTGATCCCATCGTCGCCTCCTGGATTCTGGGACCAAACTCTTCCTGGTCTGGGTAGTAGAATGAAGATTGCAGGAATCCCGATGCTCGGACTGTGACCTCGAGACTACCGTCAACGTGGAAAGAGTAGTCGAACATGTAGTCGTAGTTTCCCACAGTCGCTACCGATCGCATAGTCAAAGCCGAGGCCTTGACTGTGCCCAGATAACTGAAGCCGTACTCATTACTACTACCGTATCGGTGGCGTGAGACAGGATAGCCAGCATCGGCTTCGAAAATGCAAATCGCATCTGTGCTGACGACAGACGAGTTGCCTTCGTGGTGCGTGACGTTCCAGAAAGTGCTGCCAAAGGGGCAATCATACCCCTCGACCAACGTGCCCAGGTAGGTACCAAGGCTGTAGTACGTATCGTGGTACACTGTTCCAGCTGCCTTGGGTGTGAAACCAGCATATTGTGCAGCAGCTTCCTGTAGCGAAAGCTCGTAGATGATCCTTTCACCCTTGAACTTGATGTCATAGTACATCAGCCCAAGGGTTCGCGAGTACGAGGTGTAGAAGGACCACCCCATGTATTCGATGTATTTCTGTTCCTCATCAACCTTATACCTCTTGCCGCCAACCTCGAGGCTTTGAGGCGCTAGCTTGTTCTCGAGGTCTCTGACTCCCATCTCAGGCTTATAATCCAGGAGACCCCAGTCGGGAGTCCGGCTCTGCTTAAATTGCTCCTTCAGCTCTCCTGCCTCCCACGCGGTCCGCAAAGCAGCGACGGTGGGAAAGAACTTCTCATTCGTCACGATGCCTCGTAATTTGTACTGTGAAGCATCTGTGCCGGTAACGTCTAGCATAACGGAGAAGTCTAGTGGCGTAAGATATGTCGCTGTATTGGGATATCTAAACATAACCGTGCGAAATGCTTGGGTGCCATCATAAGACAGGGGCGTACCGCTGGTGGAAGTGAGGGTAGTCCGATTATCGCTCAAGCCGTAGTAAACTCCGCCAATGAGTTCAGACGTGATGTCGGTGATGTTGCTCATGATAGACACGAGTAGCGGCTCGGAGGCTACCAGGCGGGGGCCGTCAAAATAGCGACTGTTGTACGGGATCTTGCCACCACTGCCGCCGTTGAAGATGTAGTCGAGCTTCTCCACCTTGGTTCCGTTGCCGACGGGAAGAGGTCCGACCATGTACTCCTGTGAGTCTGGGATCTCCAGGCCTCCGCTGAAGATGACCACTCGCGCATATTTTGGCGGCGGGCTAGCGGTACCACCGAGGTACGGTAGGACAGTGGACTTATTGGTGTGGAGAGTGTCGATCCAGTAGACATAGTTGTCCGTAATCGTCGCATTGTTGGGGTCTGTGAGGTTCAGACCTGTTGCCGGATCGTGGAGTAGATTCCACACAGCGAGGTTATCATCAGGGGAGATGGGAGCCCAGACGTTGACTTTCGGTGCGTTGACCTTGGGTGCGGCCTCGTTGATGTTGCAGGTTGTGACATTCGCTGCCCGCTTGAACAGCCCATGTTGTCTCGTCTTAGAAGATGCCCCGACTACCACACCAAGGGCTAGAAGACCTAAGAAAGACTGTCTCAAAAGCATTTTCGCTTGGATATGATAGGTGCAAGGGACTTCTGTTTGGCTTCCTAAAAGACTGTCAGATTATGAGATGAACTCGGCCGACCTCTCATCCTTATTGCCCAGGAAGATCCGATGTCGCTGAGCGTAGATAGTGAGGTCTTCATGAACCGAGATAATAGGCCAATCAGCCACAGCTCAGGTCAAGAATTTGCCAAGATTCGGACGTCGCGGCAGGATATCCAAGTCCAAGTGGTCGGTAGACGCCAGTGGTCTTAGCCGAACGACGCGGAAACCCTTTATCCCACCGGGCCGGTATAGAATCTTGATCAAGTGGTATCGATAAACAAGAGTTCTTGGCTAGATAAAGAGAGCGAGATAGGCAGTTTCCCTCATCTGACATGCATGCCAAGACTTATGACGGTGCTTTTGTATTCTAGCCTTGCATTATCAAGCTCCCACGGTCGATGGTGACATGCAAGGTCGTATCCTGCCATTCCATTCTTATCAGGACGTCTGTTGTATCTCGGGTCCTCGTCCAGTGCCAATTGCAGCTCATTAAGTTCACAGTTTCCGATACGTAATGCCTTCCCGACTGAACCTTTTTCTTGGATTGAGCATTGCCGTGACGTGGCGGCCTGCTTCCGGTACGATGCGAGATACTTGGTCTGTTCTCTGAAGCTTCCGATAAGTTTGTTGATCAGCGATGCGGGGTTGCTGATTGAGCTACCCCGCCAGATTGCGATGACAGCTGAAAGTGATTCGCGGCTTGCGCCTTGACTTGACCTACCATTTTGAGGCGTGAATAAGATTGGAATTGGCAAGGTCTCTTTTCAGCTCTCCGCGGGAAGACTGACAGTGATTCAGATCGCATAAGTGATTCAGAAATATCAACACTCGGGCTAGGTAGGCGAACAAAGCGGTATCATTACTGAGTCCTGTTTGAACTTAGTCAGCAACTGTACCAACCGCATTTAGAGCTGAATCACAAACTGAGATCACAGATGAACACTGCTAGCTGGACTGTTTGCTCCTCCACTGTCATAATAAACGACCGATCCGAAGTCGGCTGGTGGCGGCCGACAGTATGATATGTGCGTAGATAAGAGACGGAAGAGCTGTTGATTGTGTGTCGTTCTATCAAGATAATCTTTGCTCCACCCCCGTCTCCGAGCCCTCCGGAGAACTCCCGATTACCCCGCGCTGGTCTTTAGAAAACCCGGGGTTGGCCACCGGCCCGATTCGTTACCTCCTGAATACCTCAAATCTAGTTACATCAAGTACGAGCGCTAGGACTGGTTGACACTATAAATTGGTCAAACTCTCACTCAAATCAAATATTTCACAGTCACACTTCCCTCCCCACTGGATTATTCGCAAGTCTGCCTCTGAGACCTTGCTGGCGACGTGACATTTGACTGGTGCTTTGAACCAACCAATGAGCTTTCTATTACTTCTTTAGCCAAAAGTATTGATTAGTTCGCCATGAAGCATAGGTCAATATTTGCACATATATTCAACAAACTTGTCAAGAAACTTCGCGACGTACTTTCAGTTGGTTCCAAAGACGCCAGGCGATCACAAACCTTCAGGTCTAAAGTCATCGATTTAGGAGGGTGCTGGGTGGAACAGGTAGGCAAGCGATGTTGAAAGTATTGTGAATCGCAACCATGGATATCATTCTTATGATTGACTAACTAATAGGGTATTCTGAAAATGTATTATTTCATCGGATTCGTAACTCGTCCTGCCACTTCCGGCTCTTTCTTATAATAAACTGTTCATCTTCGACGTAGCCATGTGAAAAAGTCGCCCTTTATCCTATGCCTTACATGCTGATTGAAGCCATAGGTGATTGCATTCGCCAAGCCGATAAACTGACTTGAGCTCTGCAGCGCCGCCAGAACACGACTTTGCGAGCCGTTTCCCGATGCCTCCATCAATCTGTTGACGAGGCCCGGGATCCAGAGCACCACATACATGACCGGGTAAGCGTTGAGGAGCATCATGCGCTTGATCTCACGCTCGACTTTCCTCGTCTGCGTTCGGATGGGGAAGTCGCTCATCATTGTTGCGGTCACGTTCTGCGGCGCGCTCTTTCTGCTGTCGACGTGATTGAGGGTCGGGTTCGTCGGGAAGTCTCGGGATTGCATTTCCCGGGTCCCCGGCATCTTGAACGATAATGCTGATAATGTAGAGCTTCTGCTCCTGTGAGTCTTCTTCCAAATGGATACCGACGGCCGCCTCGGCGGTCCGCTATCCATGCGGTATTGAGCAAATTGTGCTTGGGCAGCAATTGCTGCTGGTGGGAGCATGTCCTTCTGAAGGTGTGATGGGCCCCCGGAAGCGCTCTTGTGCAGCTTATCCTCTTGATCGAGGTAAGAGAACCGCGCCTCGGAGGCTTGGCTCATGTCCATGTCATGGTCGTCGAATCGTGATATCCTTGCCGACATCTTCCGGCCCGGCTCTTGCTCGCCTGTCGGCTCTTCGTCGATCTTGTTTTCAGCGAAGTGTGCCATTCTGACCGCCGACGGCCGCCTGCCGCCTGGTTGTACTTGAACTTCCTTATCTTCATCGACTTCAGTGGCCGATGGTCTTCTGGCCATGGCAGCTGGCGCGCTCCGCGGGGCGACAGGCGACGTTTGCTGACCTTGCTGGGTCGGCGAGAACTGTGGCAGCTCACCCCAAGTCGGGTTCGCTCGCTCAAACTGGTCCATCTCCAGCTCGGGGGTATGTATTGACTCGAATCCCTGCTTCTTCCGTATAGATGATGTGACGACGTTGCCGTTCGAGTTTCCGCTATTGTACAACGGATCAGATGTGCTGACCATTGTGCGAAAGTGTCGTCCGAGGTACCACCAGACGTAGAGGTAAATGAGAATCGTGGTGAAGATGATGCCGAAGCGCCACCCGTGAGTTAGTGCGTATCGAAGATCGGGCCGCTCTCGGGTTATCCAGCACCAATTTCCGCTCACGGGTTTCATGGTACCCATGAGAGTCGCTGTCGTGCTGGTGATGAGCGGTACGACCCAGACGGAGAGGCAGATCATGACCTTTCGGAAGGTCGATGCATTCGGCATGTAGGTTTTCCGTGTTATGGTGAGGAAGGTGACGACCGCAATGGCAAGGATAGAGAAGTCGGATGCCTGTACCGAGAGCTGGCCGACCATGCCGTTGAGCACGCATGCTGCGCCCGGTTGAAGTTCTTTGTTCTTGATGTAGATGATGCCCGAAATCGTGTTGCCAAGTGAGTTGATGAACTCTTTTCGTTCGACAATCGCAGTCAGCGTACGCATTCTTCATTTCACAAGTTGGATTTGGCCGAGGGGCAGAACTTACCGGCTAACGTCAGGTTCAGGACGAGAGCATGGCGGAAAGATCGCTGATGCTCATGGTAGAGAGCGAATGAGATTAATACACCTGTTGTCGCGAGGAACGAAAGTATGCTGCCCGTCAGTGTGACAGATGCGACTGCCGCATCGAAGGCCATCGTGAACCCGCACGCCAATGGATGTTGGTTGGCATCCACGCGAGCGAGCCTCGCGGGCGACGGGTGGAAATGGGTATCATCTTGTACCAAAAGCCAGTGCGCTGCTAAACCAGAACCGTGGACTGGGCGGGATTGGCTGTTCGTTACATTGATGGAGTCACGGGGCTAAGGTGCGAGTCATGAAGTCGTTGATGGACGTGGGGCCTTCCGGATGCCCCTGTGCATTCTATTTATTGTGTGATAGACGTCCGTGATGCCATCTGAACTTGGTCAAGGCCCCCAGACGAGTGCCTAATAGGCAGGACGTAAGTCGTCGAAAGACATGCGGTTAAATGGCTTTGAGTTTGCGCGATTAACATCAGCTGGGTAAGGCAATGCTTAGCCTCCCAGACTTGAGGCTTCCCTTGAGGCTGATGATACGCCTCAGAGAGTTCCGAGATACCACCTAGGGTACCACGGACTGGACAGCCAACTCTGCCAGAGTTGCATGTGAACTAAGGCAGGGTCTCCTTAATCAACACTTGGCGTTTTGGAACGTAGTACCCAGCACTCTGACCCACTACATAGTCCGAATATCGTTAGCAATTGCGCAGTCCCACGTGGGGATTTGTGTCAGATTTCCAAAAGCGTTCCCCCGACTTAGCCGTGAAAAGATGAATGCATCCATCTTCGAGCGGCAGCCCGTCATCTCAACTCTGTGGCGCGCGTCTGTCGCCAACCTACCAGCCTTTTGGGGTGCGAAATGGACGGGATCCCCTTCCCTTCTCTCAAGCGAGCGCGTTACGGACTCCTCAGCTCTTGAAAAACTCAATACACACAGCGATCAATACCGACCATGCGTATCAGCGTCTCAGGCAGCCGATCACGCAATTCCATTGGTGCCGCATAAGTCTGGGCAGAAACTCTTATGAAATACTTGCACTGATTAGCCTGCAGGCTCTATGTGAAGACGCTAGAAGCCTGTCAACAGGCTCTTTGAGAATGGGAGGCTTGTCTCGGCACCCATTCATCCCGCTAAAAGCCTTGCTTAATGTGGGCAAAGCAATATCAAGGTTTAGACGGAGTGGAGACCTTCGAACCATCGCGGCATCGCAACGTCTTTTACCCCTGGGTATGGATCGGGGTCCCTAGTTCGCTTGCAAGCCTTTGGTTGATTGATGACAGGATAACCTTTGCAAGACAAAGCCCCAAGTTTCCGAAAACGACCAAGGACGAACACGCACGGGGTTTTCTCGCCGACAAAGTCGGACTTTTGAGATATCCCTCGCTGAAAATATCTGCCCTTTCTGCTCTGCCGTCCGACTGAGAGCAGAGTTTAGGCGTTTCATGGCTCTATCCCCGGGCACTTTCGTACAAAACTCAAATCAACCGCTTGCACTCTTTATCATCGCATACTTTCTGCTAAGAGAGAATCCAACTGCCCACGTATCCGTCAAGAACCTCCACAGTCCACAAGCCGGCTGTTATTCCCCTGTCGGCGTGGCCCTTGACCCCGGTCGTGCGTTCTTCCGATTTCGCGCGTCTCTCCCTCCCTCCCGTGATTCTCCTCCTCCCCCTTCCCGCGATTGGCAACTGGGAAACTGAAACATAGGCGAGAGGAAAGAGATTTTTGCCACAGTCGCGCGCAAAATTGAATGCCCGCGGATATGCCCGCAAATAAAGGAGGTTCTATTTTCGAACCCAAGCCGCCCTGCCAGCCCTGCCTGGCACTGCTGAATGGTCAACCGCGCGGGAATCGGGGCAAAGCCCAAGTCCGGTTTAGCCGTGTCGTGCAGTGCTTCTGCCAACTTACCTGCCAAGCGCGGTAGACAATTGATTGCATTTAATTACGCTAGTGTCTTTAAGGTGTGATTGCCATCCAGGTCGGGCGAGGGAAAGGCTGCCAAGGTCACTTTCGACTGAAGTTGTGCCGAGGCCGACATGCGGCCGATTAGTAGGTATCGTGAGCAGACAATCTGCTTGATCAACATCGGTGGCCCATACTTTGCACCTAGGCCGAAAAATCAAGACAAAATCATTCTCCTCTCTTCTCGTGATTCTGGACCTTCAATATTGATTAGAGTTGTTCAAGAAATTAATTCCCGATTTGCTTGGAATTCTGGGAGGGGATGGACTCCGCTGTGAGGAGGGGCGAACTTGGAAGGGAAGAGGAGGAGCGAAAAGCACAGAGCGCGCGGCGACACACGCGATGGGCTGCGGCCGGGAACTTCAGACGTGAGCATGAGTCGTGAAAATGTCGTGCCTGTATGCTCAGCCTTGGTGTCCCGAAACAATGGGTTCACCCTGATATTACTTCACGTGGTGATAATCGACATTACTCCCGCATCTCTGGGCCTTTGCAAGTAGCCGGCCTGTCGCGTGTCGCAGGCCCCCTGATGATCTCCCAAGACTTCCGCATTGGGTCGGAAAAGCTGGGGGTTTGTCTACCAAGAGTTGAAGAAGACCAAGAAGGCCCGCCATCATGATTCAAGGCCGTGGTTTGCATCGCCAGATGGCGGGCTTGCGAAGTTTGCCCCAAGGCTCACGCTTTAAGGGTGTACTCAGGCCACCAGAATTGAGAACTACCGCAATCCCTTCAGCAAGTGCAAATAAAGTAGACGATAATTGGACGGAAGATGGTAATAGAGTAGGAGTTTTAGCTTGGTTAGATTGAACTTTAAAATCTCCCGAGGCAGAGTGTTAAACAGTTGTGCGGGATTTTCAGCCCAACTCTGTCCTATCTGCCTACCGGACTCTTGTCTTGGCAGTTACTTTTTGACTTCTATTGGAGTTCCTTACATCTGAGCAGTCGTTAGCCCGGCGTTGGAGGCTGGCATGTTTCAATGCTGGCTAGGGATCCCACAGGCATTGGCCCCAAGCAAGACCTATCAGGAAGGGACGCCATTGTACATTATCTTTCGTCAATTAACCTCCATTATCGATACGATATTATCTAAAGAAGCTGTACATTCACTTGTTTGATATTACCAAAACACTCTCCGGAGATATGTTACCCAGATCGTATGAAGGACAATGGGCCCGTCCATCATGTTTAGTCCAGCTTCAAAACCCACTTGCCCTTCAGCTACAAGAAAGTCAGCAAGCAGTCACACGAACAAGTTTAAGAATCACTTACTTGACCACCGTGCATAGTCTGCACTAATTCCTCCAAGTCGTCGATTTTGCCCACGTGGACGTTGGGAACGACTACACGTCGTCTGACAAACTCCAATGCCTCAAGAATATCGGCACGCGATCCAACAGAGGAGCTCAAGATCTTCCAACCCTTCCCGATAAGCCAGATGGGATTAAAATTTACTTTCGCCTCCCAAGGCAGAATGCCAACACACATCAGCGTCCCGAATGGCGCCAGCAACTCAAAGGCATCCTGGTAAGCAGCAGTTGCCGTAGCTGCGACCACTACTGCCTTTGCGCCATAGCCTCCGGTTGCTTTTCTGACTTTCTCGGCTAGAGTTCCAGGCTCGGTAACATCGATGTAGACCTCGGCTCCCTGGTCTTTACAGATTTCACCCTTCTCCGGGCCAGCATCGACGCCAATGACGCGGTAGCCCATTGCACGGGCATACGCGACGCCCAGGGCGCCTACACCTCCTCCGGCTCCCGAGATGGCGAACCATGAGCCCGGCGTTACATGGCAATTCTTGATTGCCTTATAAGCCGTTACGCCCGCACAAAGGATGGGCGCAACCTCCTCGTCAGGCACCTCGTCAAACTGCGCAGGTAGCCTTGCCAGGTACCGCAGCGGCGCAAGCGTATACTGTGCAAACGTACCGTCGTACGCTCTACCAGAGTGGAGAGTCTTTTCACAGCGCGTCTCACCCTCGTTGACGAGGTCTACGCAGGCCTCGCAATTGCCGCACGTGTCGCGGGTCCAGGCGACACCCACCCGCTGTCCAACTTGGACTGATTGGTCGAGGGCCGCAATGTTAGAACCCAGGGCGGCGATGCGACCGACTCCTTCGTGGCCAAGGATCTTCCTATCGAGGGGTCCGAAATGGCCCATGGCCATACCGAGATCGGAACCACAGAGACCCGTCACTGATAGGCGGATAAGGACTTCGTTCGGTCCTGGAACTGGGCGCGGTTCATCCCGCACCGCAAACGTGGGCTTCTCATCTGAGCCTTGAGGCGACTACGAATCGTAAGTCTCTGCGGAGTTCGATGGTGTGAAGAAGACAAGACGAGGGGAACAGTCTGAATGGTGCATGTGAGGTAGCTTACAGTCAAGACAGCAGCTCGGTGTGTCTCCATAATTGTGCTTCGTCGAATAAGATAAGAATAAGGTAAGTATACACAGGGCTGTAGTTTAAAGAATGGCGTGTGAAGTTGAAGTTGAGACCAACCGAACTAGTGCTGCTCGAGGAAGATCTATGATGTAGGTCGAGATTTCCCCGCTACCTCCAAGATGGTGTGTAGTGGGATAGGACTTCAGACGGGTCGGAAACACTTTTCCGCATATCGTCGGTTCGAAGGTTCCCCTCATTCGAAATTTGACCTCGGTGTTATTCAGCCATAATGATAACTAACTATCTCAGGTATCTGTGGCCCGGTGGGTTGGGAGTTTCGTGCGACGTCATCGTGCTTCGATGCATGTATCTGTGCGGAATCAGAAAAGAAAAAACATTGACTTCAGCCGAAATTCTGCCAAAGGTCCCCACCGGAGTTAGTTTTTGGCTGTATGACTACATGTATGGAACAGTCAGTATTATGATTACTTGAGCATGCCTTAAATCTATCATAGCAGCCCTTGTTCCTGGGCCTCTTTTGGTCAAGACTCGTATGACAGGCAACGCACTTGATGAACGATTACCCTGGAAGCCTCGTGAAGCAGCGTGCTTGGATGCTTATCCCTAGTTGCGACTTTGCCGCAGAGTCCTGATTCGCTCCCCCAAAGCAAGTTCATCCGCTTGTATCCGCTGCAACTGATCCAACGTCTGCCTCCTGTCCCTCAAGAGCCGCTCTTCATGTAGCAGGTGCTCCAGCTCAGCCATATCTGCAATAAGGGGTTCCGGCGAGGAATTGATACGATCTCCAATTATGGGCGGTGACATCCGACTTGTTGCAGATGATAGGGGCGACTTTGGGAGCGAAATCGTGGACACGACCTCCGGTGATACCGTGTCCTGCTCAACTGAAGGCGTGACCTCGAGGCTTTCGTGAATTTTTGGCTCAGGCGATGCGCACGGAGTTCCGTCCAGCTCGGCCATTATCTGATTCTGTTGATTTGAAAATATTACGGGGTTTTTCTTGTCGGCTTCCAATGGTGCCGTATATGAATCCAACTCATATCTGTTGGATTTGTCCCCGCCGCCGAGCTCTGGTGTGATATTATCCTCCTTACCAACATTCTGGCTGGCCTTGTTCCTCTTTCGCCACCAAAAGAGTAGGATTACAGCCAGCATTGCCGCTAGGGCAGCTCCAGCACCAATTCCAGCCTTCACTCCCGTCGATAACCGATCCGAGGAGGAGTCACTATTGTCACCATCAATCGTAGACGTAGATTCGGCGGTAGGAGTAGATTCGGGTATAGAGGTTGTTGATTGCGTCGTTGACGTGATGGCTTGTGATGCGGTCGAGCCAGACTCTGTCCATGATGTGGATGTCTCGATACTCACGGTTGCATACGTGCCACCGACATCGTAAGTGGCGGATTGAGTAATGGTGATGATACTGGGTTGTGTTTCTGTCAAGGTCGCTGTAGAAATCACATCCGTCTGGAAAGTATTGAGCCAGCCATTGGCGACGCAGTAGGCCGCAAAGGGGGGCCACACATCTTGAACTTAGCGTCAATACAGCGCTTCAGAGTCGAAGATAGTGAAAGACAGAGAAGCTTTCTCATTGTGAGATCAAGAGAAGCATACCTTGGATTGTTTTTTCTTGGTACCTGCAAAATCTTTTTATGCAAGCGGCCCATTGGGCACGAAAGAGATCGCTCGTTCCAAGACGGCAAGCACAATCAGGTTTCCTCAATATGTGACAGTTTTCCGTAGGGCTTTCACCCAGACAATCCTGAGCACATGCAGGAATATCGTCTATCTCTTGAGCGTATGCGAAGCGAATTACTGCCGCGAGGACAACTGCCATGGCCCTCATCGCGACCGAGCAGCGAGAGCCTGCTCGGGGTGTAGATAGAACGCACAGAAAACAATGGCGAAGCTGACAGCTGAACTGAAGGGTTGTTGTTGGAGGAATGGTGTCTGGGAAACCCAATGGGTCCTACTCTCGGGGATACATGTATGTGCCTCAATGACAGCCAAGCGTGGCCTGCGGCAGGAAAGCGTCACCAGAAAAGACAAGACAGCCGACGGGCCAAGAAGAATGCTCGAATCTGCAAGGTTCTCGACAAATCATGAGAATTTTCTGCCAGATGTGATCGGGCCTTCGTTTAGCTTGTTGGTTGGGTCTAATTTGGGGCCTCGCCTGTCTGGACTCCGATCCCAATGGTTCCAACAGCTCGTTGTCCGGCTACTCACATGTACTGCGAATCAAGGACCCATTATTACAGGGAGAAGATCGAATCACTACGTTCAACATTGCCTGGTGCCAAGTGCAGCTTCTAGCTGCGCCCTAGTTGTGCAGAGCCCAGCGTCCTCGCCTGCGTTGGTAATGAAATTGCGCTGGGCCGAGCAGATGAAATGAAACCTCCCAAACTCAGCTGGATCAAAAGCAACTGAACTTTTCTCAATGCTTTACCTGCATGTGACCTCAGCTTAACAGCTTGCAATCCAGTTTCAGCCGGCAAGGAACATACTAATGAGCAGTTGGTTCGAATACGTTCACTATCGCATCATTGTCAATTGGTCAGGGGGTTGCCGAAGAGTTTTTAATAGTGAGTAGCTACTTCGCGGACGAATGTGAGAGAGACTTGGCCTCTACTAACCGGAAGCCACGTCACACTACATTGCCTAGGGCAGCTTCTTCTCAGACCGCACTCCACCCCAAGTCAATTTGCATTTGATCTTCACTCAAGCGAGTTCCCATGTTCAAAATGCACCCATAAGAGCAATGAGCCAATGAAATGCAGCGCATCTGTTATTGCTCAAGTGCACATGGGCCCATTAGCTGTGATTATGTAGACTTTTCCTCTCCGAAGCTCAACCAACGTTGCGTTCCTTCTCTCGATCAGCAGATTCGTAACGATAAATTCGGCCGTATTGCGGATGATTCAATAGAGATATGTGTTAACGTTCCTTATACACCGATATCCCACAGCTTACGATCAACTTCATAAGATCTTGCCTACGAGACAGAGTCGCCTCGAGGGCAGTCACACGAGTTTTCTCGGTTTCTCGGTGATACATACTCCTTTCAATAAATCCAAGACAACTACATGCTTTGACTTTTTCAACTTCATGTACAGTCCGGTGTTGTACTACGACTTCAAGGCGACTGGCCGCAGGCTTGTGCGAAGCATGGGAAGGAAGGGTGTGCCCCTATTCTCCAGCAAAAAACATTGTGTCACGGGGAAAACGAATTGTTTGCTGCACGCGATCAACGGCATCATGTTCGCAACGTGTTGGCACTAATCCTATGAACAGTTCTTCAGTACTGTCTTCAGAGAGGCTCATTTGAATTGCGTCCTGAAACAGCGAAGCCAAAGCCTACTAAGGCTATCTCAAATCCAGCAATACGTAGGTAGTCAAGGAGCCCAAGATTTGTTGAAAGTATTTACAAGATAAGGTTTCACGCCAAAACTACATCATAAAGAGATTCTCTATCCAGAGGCTCAATTCTCACTTAGGTGGCAAAGTAGGTGCGGCGGTCGTTGCCGCGACAATCGCAGCCTTTCTCTGCCGCCTCTTCTTTCTGCAGCTCCTTACGCAGCAAAACACGCATGAGCAGACCAATACGAACAGAATTACAGGACATCCGACCACTAGGAACATGAAAAGACTATCTTTTGTAAAGTCAGACCCACTCTCAAGTCTCGGCGGTTTGTAGTCATAAACTCCATCCGGGATCGTTTGACCAATTGACCACGTCGGCACTACCATTAGGCTAGCCAATGTCGGTAACTTTGGCGTCAAGGTCGCAGTGTCAGATGCATCCCAAGTCACGGTCCAGGGTGTATGTATCATAAGCACTTGATCCGATTTCGCGTCCTCGGGGTTGGGAAGGGCTTCTGTCCTGGGGCCCCATGCGGCGCAGGCCCGCCCATTGACCCATGTGTAATTGAACCCACTCCAATTCTAGTCAGCGGTCAAGACATAGACACAACAAGCAACGGATGGGGTGATGAAGAAAATAGTGCAAACAAACCTATTGCAGCAGTAAGCTGATGTAGGGCCCTCGGTATGTGTACGGGCCATGCTATAATACGTCCAATCCTCGGGGCACACGCCCGGGCTAAAATTGAGCCGGCTTGTCCTCTCGACGCGATCCCATCCAGAGGGATAACATGATGACGGGGGAGCAGAGACAGAGACCTTTGACATGACGGTGTGGTATACTTCGCCGCTGGAGAACGAAGTAAGAGGTAGGTGCGGCATTTCTGTCATAATCCATTGGTTCGAACAGTCTGGCGGCTGCACGAAAGGCGTGGTTATGGCGAGTTTTTCAGTGGATGTGGCAAGAATGGATTTTGTGATGTTGGAAGACATGACTACTTCTGCAGCGCGCCGAAGACGCAAGTAAGTTGGAAGAAGTTTGGTTGGAAGTAACGAAGAGATTCCGGGTCTGGGAATGTGCTTGGGCTTTGTCTCTTATACACGATCAAGCCCTTCAGAGTTATGCGACAAGGAGGCAAAGCAAATATGAGCGAGGCCCTAATTGGGAAGAAAAGACATGGGCCTGGCCAAAGAGGGCAGGTTGGGGACTAGCGGGGCTTTGCATGTACACATTAATGTCGCACTGCACTAATTACGACCCCAATTCGACTCTTTTCAATACCATAAGATTTTATGACACGCTGACTTCGTGCGTTGGACTATGATTTCAGACGAGTGTCCATGAATCAAGCAGAAAATCTACAAGGCTAACTGAACTAGTAAGGGTGCCCGCAAAATGTCGAATAGACGGCTGTGAAGCCTCAAAACAAAGTAGAGTTGAAGTCCGGGTTTGGCACACTCTCCTCCAGGACTGTGCCGTTGCTGAAAACCGTCCCGTTCCTCAAAACCTCGACACGACCCGGATGAAGGCCAAGCGGCGGGTCGGCAATAGTCGTCCCATTTGCGAAAATGATGCCGTTGAATTGAGACACCAGGGGGCTCGGAGGCTTTCTCTGATTCTTCGGACTTGGAAGCAAAGGAGACCTTCTCTTGCTAATGTCGCAGTTTTCGCTGATTGTGTATAAGTTGAGACCAATCGCCAAAGTATACAACTCAGCACTCAATGCATCCCATCCAGGCTCATTCATGATCACCATGCCAATGTAATCGATCAAGATGACGTTGGGGAAGACTTTGTCTGAGATCTCATTCACGCCCTTCCAGTAGAGTGCTGGATTGGTAGGAAGAACGGCAATTGACTGGAGGCCGTAGGTAAACGTCGAAGTCAAGAAATGCGGTGTACTGAGCCACTGGGCGATGTAGAAGTTGCCCTCAGTCTTATCTGTCCACTTCTTTATTGCCCATTCCGCCATCTCTTTCGTGTCTTCTTTTCGGGCCACGCATCAGTCAAGTCGATATAATCGATGTTGTAGATGCCATCGTCAGCTGAAGTATGCTTGTTCTTATCGGAGATCTTAGACAGATGTTGGGTATTCAAAAAGATAAGCACGCAACCCTTGTTGTCATTCTTGTCCATCAAATCGCCAATCTTCGACGTTTGCAGACGACTGGCAAGTCCCGGGCACCGATTGTTGATCTTTTTGAGTTTGTCAAAGAACTTGTTCTTGATACCTTCATCCCAATAAATGGGTCCAAGGCTCGGCACATCGCGGACACCGACCAGATAGCGAAACTGCAAAAAGATAACCTCGCCGGGATTCTCATCCGTGAATCGATTAATCTCCTTGATGACGTCGTCAAAGTTCTCTCCCGTATTTCCAATCACGACTTCCGCAACCTCATCAGACACGTGCATCGTCCAGAAGTCGTAGTTGCCGCAACAGTTGACAGCCTGATGAACGCTGGAAACACGTAAGTCAAACCAGCGAGATCCGGCTCGCAGTTGATCGTATATGTTCAACATTTGAGTTTGTGTGTTGCCCTCACTTCCTCCCGACACGATGGCTTGTGTTATCTTGCTCATGCCCGCGTCGTGGGTGCCTGGCATCACCACATTGGCCACTGTCCGGTCACGGATCGTATCCTTGATAGAGTTCATCCAATTTCCCGGTCCGTGCGATAGTGAAGTGATGAACCCAAAGGAATCACTCCCAGTGATGACAAGAGTCACAGGTACCTCCTGGCCCGGCACCCTGTACTCGCGCTGACCCTTGCCCATCCCGCTCAGGTCGAAAACGATGCGCCTGGGGTAGGTATCGGGTATATGAGTTGTGGCACGTACGACAAACTTTTTGCCAGTGTTACCGATGTCATAGTACGCTTCTCCGTTGTCATCGACATTGTTGGCACCAATTCTCCCAGTGTAGTGCGCGACATTTTGACGCGCCTTGCCTGGAGGAATATCGCCCCAGTTGAACTCGTCCATCTGGTAGCTGTGTGTTGAAGTGAGCTTGAAAGGGTGCGGCGTGAGATTGACGATGGTGATGTATTGCCTGCCCGTCGCTGCTGCATTCTCAGGGTCCATCAACAACCAGCGCATATACTCGCCATTCCGATCAAGAGGCAGTTCGCTGTAGGTCCTTTCGCTCGCTTGGCAGGTATCATTGGGGTCGATTGGCGGTTCCGTCTCTTCGTCGCCGCTTGGCTTGCAAACCTCAGGACACCAGGTACGAGAGCAGGCAAACTCGCACAGCTTCTCATCATTGTAATCCCCAACAGGTTTCCCAGTTGCACCGGGTACCTGCGCTGGTGGCTCTATCAGGCCTCCCTCTGTTGTACATCGGCAAACGTGCAGAGGACAGAAGCCGAAGTTGCAGGCGTAGGAACAAAGTCCCTCGAAGCGTTCATACCCTGCTCGAGAGGTGCCTGCCCTACAGGCAGGTGGAAGAAATTCGGAGACAGTCGGTACGATAGTCGTCTGAGGAGTCTCAGAACAAAACTCTTCTGGACAGAATCCCAGGTTACAGGCGTTCGAGCAGAGTCCGGAGTAATTTTCGCTTTTCCCCTTGGCGGGGAATCCGTCCTTCTCGAGCGCTGGCGGCTTTGTGTTGGGCACTCCCACAGCCTGGCACAAGCAAGACGACACGGGGCAATAGTTGTACTTGCAATTAAACTCGCACAGCTCTTCAAAGCCCTTGGCTCCAGTTCCCTTTGTACAGCCTTGGTCTTGTCTCGAGTTTGGCATCGTCGCGGAGACGGAGCCGGCAACGACGGCACTTCCAACCCAAGGGTTCCAATTTGTACGCCCATTGTCGCAGCTCGCAGAGCTGAAGGCAGGCCCGTCTACTCTTGCTAGAAGTCTCCCAGGTCTGGAGAGCTGGACGTTCACATCGCCAGTCTCACTAAGACGGACCACGCTGCCATGATAGACGCCAACACCTCCATCGGGAATCGAAGACCATTTCGGGGTGAAGGTCTTGCCACCAACTTTGACTGTGACCTCAGCTGTCGATGCGAGTACTGCGGAGAAAAATATTTTGTCCAACATGATAAGCTGTGGAGGGAACTCGATTTGAAGCTGGCTTGCTGTATTGCCGACGGTGCCACCCTCAGAGCAGGCGCTGGATGGGCTTGTACGGTACCAGACAACGAGACTCTCTTGAGATACAGTGGCTTTGCCAGTCTTGTAGTAGTCAATCAAGAAAGGTAGAGCCTGACGCCAGCCATCGTGAGGTCTGTTGTTGGCATAGTTGTATGGCGCTTTTCCAACCGTGAACGCCTCCATAGCGTGGCCGTAAAGAGGACCAATGTGATGAGATTCGCCATAGTCGTTCCAAGAGATGATTTGGACGTATCTGGGATGTATGTTAGAACAATATAATTTTTGAATCACTGTCATACAGCGACTTACTCAGGCTGGTTGTAGATGACCTGAATCCACCTATCATGCCATATGTCGTCACCCCGCCACATCCAGTTCTTGTTGTACCCGGGCATATTGGTGTAGAACCACGGCGAAACAGGCATCATGTACGGCCTCTTGTCCAAGTACTGGAAGTACGAGGCATCGACATAAGTGTCCATATCTCGAGGACCACACGGTCAAGCAGCCCAGTTGAAGAGGCCATCCGCGACGTTGTTTCCGAGAGCCAGCGCTGGCTTTGCTCCTTCAGACGACCAGTCAGGAATGAAGAAGCAGCTGACTTGGCTTTTGATGTCGATCCAGTCTTTCGCATTGCCAGGGCCCTCGAAGGTAGAAACCAAAGGTCTTCCATCACTGTGCTTGAAGTACTCGGCTTTCGATGTATACTTCTTCAGATAGCTGATGACGGTCTCCTTCGGCCAAGGTCCTCTCCCTGCGTAGTCGAAAGAAAAAAGAAGCTTGAATCCTTCGTCTTTGGCGACATTGAAAGCGCGCTCAAGAGAAACCTCGTTCACGGACTCTCCATGGGCCATATTAAGGGCAAAGGCGTCAATATGAGCTTCTTTGGCGAGCCTAATGTCCGTACGCCATGTGCTTTCTGTGTACTCGGCCGTGTTTCCCACCTGGCAGAGTGTAAGTAGAAGTTCATCGGCCAAAGGATAGCAGTTCGTTCTGTGGACTGACCATGAAATGTGCGAAAACTGCAGCACTCTGGACACGGACTGCGCCAGCAACGGCTAAAAGAATGACGTTGAGTTTCATAACTTCAAGACACAGTGTAAAATGTCGGAATATTCAAAGAATGAATCCAGAAGAAAGGCTTGCTGGAGAATTGCATCAAGTGCGTGACGGCTGCAATAGCATTTATATCTCAATTTTGCTCCATTTCGACTACCAGACTTCCCTCACTCTCTCTTATCACTGAATGAAGAAATCTCTGAGAAAAGGACCCAGTCGCCTGTCAGAAACGAACACCATTCAGAATGCTCGTCTTCCGTGGGCCCAAACGGCCCGGACCCGGCTTCGACTCAACGAAGCTGAGGCACAGCACGATTAATTTCTCGCAACACCAGCAGCTGACCCATTATGCAATGCAGCTCTGAGGCACCGTATCGTCCATGAGAATGTGGTCAGAAAATATCTCATAGCCCTGTCATCGGAACATGGTATCCAGAGCCATAAGGGCTTTAGACAACTCTGCTAGCCTGCCGAGAAATGTTGGCTCCGATAAAGATATTGAACAACTCTCGACTTTCAAATTACACTGACTGCACAACTCCAAAAACTCATTCGCTTTTGGAGACTTGAAGTAATCTGAAGTGGTGAACTTTCTCGGCTCCCACTGGGGAACTCATCGTCAGTCGACATCCGTTTGAACGTCTTTCCGAACAGGCGGGGATCTCAGACAACGCCAACGATCAACGCCAAGCCTAATTTATGCTATTGCGGGCCGTCGCAAGCGAGGAGAAGGCGTTTTTCCTAATGCGGTATGTCTTGGCTGGACGCCGCCTGTCGATATGCAGTTGGAACGTTGGATCCTAAATGCGGAGGTCTCCGAGGGCTTGGCTCTTGCCTATTTCATTAATCCCTTGAGGTAAATTTCTCGCGAGCAAATAGAAATTCACATGTGCTTAAGATTTCAGGCGGCAATGTAACATCTCAGTTGAGTGTTCTGAGCTAGACTCATCTTTAGCGGATGGTGCCCTTATCGACGCCCTCTTACCGCATGGGCCCTTGCAGTAGGAAAGTCTGGATGAAGAAAAGCTATCGGCCGAAAAGGCAAAGGCTATGCATATGACAGACTTTTGCTTTGGGGGCCGGTGCCTGCGAGCAAGGACTTCAATGACTCAGTGTTGAGGAGGGGCGGGTAGGTGATCCGGTTGTCTGTTGGTTGCAAATTAACATCATGGAATGTCATACGCAAAATTTTCGCTAGGCTCGGGACCATACAGCCGCAGAGATATTTTTGCACCTATCAAGACATGTTTGATAGCGGTGAAAGGTTGAATCATTTGGAGCCATATTTTCTGATCAGCAAATTCAACCAGATCATTGCGTAAAAAGTTCGCGGCAGTTGTCCCAGGAACGTCAGTCCGGGGAGTTCCGGTTTGACCCAATGCTGAGAAACACTCTCACTATATTCAGAGTGATCCCGCATACTTTATGAAATGAGTTTCAATACCATGATGCATTAATCTCTTGATGTCAAGTCATTCGTTCCTCGTGAGTGAAAATGTTATGGAGACATAAGCCCATTCATTGGCGTTGAATTATCGTCCAGGCTAGGTCTATCTTGGGATATCTCCCCTTCATACACTCCGATTCGGTCTGCATAAACTGAAGTCGAGACTCACAGTCGTGGGCATTATGTTTCTTGACTGGTCATCAAGACATACCAATTTCGTCTTGTAGGGCAATTGACAGCCACAATATCTAAGCTTCCACATCGTTGCCGTCGGCCATCATTCTAACAAGTGAAAGCCAATCCTACCCGTCCATCATTGTAGGCGTCGATAATGCTTTGAATTGTTGTGTAAGTGCCCATGACGGTCATGAACGATCCCAGAAATATCGTAAAGATGTGTAGGGCACAGAAAGACATCTTAACTTTACTAGAGGATCTATTCTCCCAGTCCATGTAGAGGCCCATGAATGCTGGGATAATCAGCTGTCATGTGGCACGAGTCGTCAGTGAACAGTCACATCGAGACTCGCCCTAAAGTCTAGTAGATCGGCTTGCACTTACACAAGTAGGCATGCAGCAAATAGAACCAATGAGCCCAACCAGATAGCTAAAGAACGGGACCGCTTCAGCAATGATAAACGCCAACGCGCTGATACCTATCGTTGAGCCACTGCAGATTGCTAATGTCAGTGTGACGAATGTCTGTCCTGCAAAAGCGATCGGAACTCACAGCCAAGTCACCCAATGAATGACGGTCTTGCTTTGTAGATGTATAGAGTTGCGCAGAATTCGTACGAGAAGCTAGTGTACGACTCGTCAGTAGTTACACTCACTGATAGGATGAAATTATTCTCCTACGGATTTGGCTGCAAGATGAACCCAAAGAGTCGTTGTCATAATGAAACCAGGAATCGAAACACCATACGCTATTTTTTTTAATGTCCCGCCAGCGGAGCCTAGAGATGGACTCGCCACGTATTTTCCACAATACCTGTACGATTGATTCGTCAGTCAAGTTCTCTATTGATTCGCAACACAGTTGAACTCCCCCAGCTATTTGATTCACTTACATGTAGACGACCGTACCAAATGCGACATAACATGAGGCTAGAAACACTTGAGACGAGAACAGAGATTTGGTGAAAGAACGTGGGCTTCTCATCTCCGCAATCACGGGTATGAAGGTTGGTGTAGATCCATAACCAGCTTCACGGCTATTAGTCTCTCATCCCAGATGTCAACTCAATGCATCACTGTAGCACAACTTACTAAACAGATTGACGGCAGCGACAACTCCTGGGACGAATCCAGGTACTCGTACGGCGTGTACTTCCATGTCGTATGGTCCGGTTTGTGGCGCTGCCGCAGGCCGATCGACTTGGGTCACACCAACCCTTTTGTGCGGAATGTTGTCAGCAATTCTATCAAGGCCCAAGTCGGTGAATATTGAGAAGAGTTGATAGACTCACACGACAATGAAGACAGCCGTAAAAATGGAAGCAAATCCTATCCAAGCTAGGATCGACAATCTCCCCAAAGTGGGAATGCTAGACACGATTGCGGTGCATGTGGCCGCGACGAGGGTCCACGCAATGTTGCAGACGTGGCGGTTCGAAAGTGTCTTGAACCCTTCCGCCAAACCAATGAAGCCAGATCCGGATGCGAGGCTTTTTTGAGTGTCAGCATTATAGGGAAACAATCGGTTGCTCATCAGACTTTCTCGTGTCTTACATCCAAGTCAGCAGGAAGAGACCACCAGCAATTTCTCGGGCAATAGGTCCGCCCATCAGCGCTGCAGCATCAGCAATGCTGTGAACTCCAGCGTATCTCATCCTAAAGACGTACATGATGTACGCATAGTCTTCCGGCACGTACAATTAGTAAGATCATGCAAGGGACGGGAGTTGGGGACAATGTTGAAATGAAGGCGTACAAGTTGCCAGTGTTCCCCAACCCACGAGCAAAACAATTCCCGGGCCGTACCCAACTGAGCTGAAGGCAGATGGAATTGTCAATACACCAGTGGCAAAGCATAGCTTCATCAAAATGATGCCAGTGCGTTTCCTGAGATGATGCATAGTGTCAGTGATCTATGCCTTCGAAAGTGAAATTCCGACTCTGATCATAACATGACCTACCAACCTAAGGCCCTGTATTCCTCCTCATGGAAGACCTCACGGTTATCATCGATGTCAATGCACTCCGTTTTGGTGTTTCGTTCGGGGAATGCATCGCCGTTCGTCGCCGGCTTCATTTTCTCGGTTGAGCCCTCCAAAAATGTACTTGTGTACGGTGGCATCGTAGGTGATATTGCGTGACTATTGCCACTGGACTAATAAAGAAGGAGGAATATCACAGCACCAGAAATCCTGAGTCGAGATAAATAATCTTTTGCGTGATCTAGCTGTTGCCAACCACGTTGTCGACTACATGGAAGGAATATTCAGAAACAAAATCTTTCAGCGAGGAAGCTCCAGCAACAGCATCTTATATCAAAGTTAGGAAACGCCAGATAATATCAGATAACTACCGAAGGGGAGCAACCTCGGAGAGTAAGGTAACATTTAAGATACAAGACTCTGTTGAGCCTGTAGGATTACTCGTTCAAGGTCCACTTCCATGCTCATGTCCGGTCGAGCGCTATCTGAATGACATACTGTCACTGCTGGGTGACAATCTCGACCGCCGTCAGCGGAGCGCGTTATCACAGGTTCCAGTATACAGACGGGGATGTCGCCGATCCTATCTGCGGGGGAATCACTTGGGTTCCCCATGGAGATAAAGCCCCCAACCCCAATCCCACTGTAGATAATGGTTGTGGGTAAGTGGGACTTCGCGAATAGCCGACGCTAGCGAATTCCCGATCATCCTGCTACGCTAATCTTGACATCAAGGAGAGACTTGGGGTTGGCATCATTTGTCACGGAATCATACTGATTGATCAACTATTTGACCAGACTGCCTTCGCGTTTGAGGCTAAGGTAAGTGCGATTGGCTATGGAAGATTATCACGGCCGGGGATCATAATGTCTCTTCGTTCTAATGAATGTCTGACTTGCTCGAACGAAAGTATGATGATGGATTCAATGTCGAACGTAGATGCATACGTCTTTAGTCTTGACTGACATCCCGAAATACAAATTCCACACCGCCGATGCTAACCAGACCTCCATCTACCGACGTTTGCGCTTCGTTGTCTACCATAGTCACCACCGCGGACGCTTTCGGCATGCTGCCATCATTCTCAGATTCAAATGTGCGTTTCCAAATTCCATGATGGGAATCGTAATCCTCTCGTCGCGCAGCAAATTCTGTCGCCGACGCCTTGCGGATGGCAAGATATATGACCCCAACTTTGCCAATGAAAGTCATTCCGTCTTTGCTCTGAAGTATCCAAGAAGGCGTATCATTCGGGCCACGTTTCGTAACGTCTCTCCAGACTTCTTCGTAGTCAGTTGGAACACCGTTCTTATGAGGACAAGGCGTGGTGCCGATTTCGAGGTCATCTCCATTGGGTAACTTCTCGAAATAGGCATCGTCAGGTACAGTCAGGTTCAAGGAGTCGATGATATGTGTCCATCGGAATGTAGCTGTAACTCAGTCATTGCGTCAAAAATTGATCTTTGAAAATTGAGCAGAAAGAAATCCGCGAAGATGATGACAGTACGCACGGGGTTCGGTCTTCAAAGTGATTCTCTCTCCCGCGCGGCTCCATTGAAGAGTCTGAGTTTCCTTGATAATCCGCAAGTCTATGAAGTACCTTCCTACGTTGAGTGCAATCGTGTCGGTATCTTCATAGGCAGGCTCGGGCAACCAGCGAATGCTGATGCGCTGGACAGCTTGGGACGGCATATCGTTGGTCAATGACTTAAGGCAAGTTTAGACCAGGTTTGAGCGTAGAAAGTAGATCTCAGGATCATACAGATGATAGAACGATGGGTATCGACGTCTTAATGTGGACCGGCAGTGGAGTACTTATACCTGAGGTGGTCGCAGACTCACGTGTCGTCATCATACCCTACACAGCGAATGTGAACGATAAGTCTTTGGATACCAAGCTATGGGTCTAGAGGGCCTCCACAGCAGACAATCTGGATGCTCCGGGTCTCTGGACAGGATTAAGTATTTGTCTATATAGTTGATGTTCCGTCCTTCCGCGGACGCGCTCTACGACTTAAGTTTCGAAAACATACCCCAGATGAAGTCGTATCAAATTGAGAGAATCAGTTCACCAGCACAAACGAAATCCTCACGACACATGGAAAGATTTAAGCCAGATAAAACGACATGCACCAAATGTCAATGGCATTCAGTATGAAAGTGACCCCAGGTTCATCTGAGAGACCGAGACGGATTTATCTACTAGTCTTGGTGGGGTTGAGAAGCGGCCAATCATGTGCGAACCAACTAACCCCCTCATCCCCAGGCGTTTTTGACATGAACATACACAGAGCTGTTACTGAACTCATGTGTATGGAGCAGATCCTGGGACTTACAGCGACCAAGGTACTGTATTATGCTTATTCGGTCTTGTTGTAAGTTAGTGTCGTAGACAATCGTCAAATCCTTTGATCAGTGGCGGCTGGCTGAAGATGGGTTCCGACCTGAGAAGCAAAAGGCACAGATCCACGCCAGCCTGCGCCAGATGTCATCGACTCAAGCAAAAGGTATGAATTCAGTAAAGTCTTCTTGGGTAATTTCCCCTTGACTGATAGTATCATTAGTGCGATAGAGGTACGCCAAGATGTCTAAGATGCGTTGCCGCCAGAGCTGAGTGCACCGCAATCAACCGGCAAAAGTCTGCCGAAATTCCTCGCAGGCATGTTATGTTGTCGTATGAATCTGTGAATAATGAAGTGGAAACTGATAAACTATGTTGATAGTCTTCTTCAGCACCTCGAACATCGCTTAGCCGAATTGCAACGACTGAAGTCCGCCTCAGTAGATGCAGATGACCATCGCTCCGTCAATGAAGTCCGTGAAGCTGACGTCGCTCACGATGTCGCTGCTCAGGTAGCCTCCATCTCAATCACGAATAACCTTTCTCTCAGTCTCTTCCAAGGCTCGGCTATATTACCACATAAGTCGAAACTCTTCTATCCCTCTGAGCGTCCACCACTTAAAATCCCAATTCGCGGAATCTACCATGAAGTCAACCCCCGAACAGCAGGCGAAGCATACGCAAGTCAGTTCTCAAGCTTCAACTCACAACACGTTCCTCTCAACGTGATGGAACGGCTATTCAGAAACTACACCGAAGAGATCCTCCCGCGATTCCCCTGTTTCTCGGAGGCAGAGCTAGCCTACCACTTTAACCACACATGCATCAACAGCGCTAAACCGGGGCTTTCCCGTGTTCAAGATGCCCTTTCTCGATTCGTCATCTCGATGACCATGGCAATCAGTGCCCTCAACTCAAAGAACCAAGACTTTCGTAAATTTGCGGCTCTCAGTGAGGCTCTACACGCGGACGCCATGAAGTACGTCGACGACTTGCTGCATGAATGTTCCATCTCGGCTTTACAGTGTCTGATATTGCTTATACAACTTGCGCTGTTGCTACCTCAAACTTCCAATCTATGGTATCTTACCGGAGATGCTATGCGCATGGCTGTAAGCCTTGGACTGCATCAAGAGCCAGAACCACGCATCTTTAGAGATAGAGCACACGCGGAGCAGCGCCGACGCATCTTTTGGGTCGTAAGTACACGATCAATAAAAGTCTAGGTCAAGCTTATTGCTCACACAACCCCATACAGGTCTACCAACTCGACAGAATCGTGTCCATCTCTGGAGGATGTCCAGTTGCCTTGAGTGATGAGCACATCACAACCAGGCTTCCCTACGACTTCGGCGACGTATCTGACTTGACAGAAAGGTCCGATTTAAAGCTAGTCAGCACCCCAAAAGAGCGGCAGTTTCTCCTTGACCTCCAAGTCTGCATCATGAAATCCGAGATCCAGGCAACCCAGTTTTTCGACCGCCCTGTTCCAGGTCAATCGGGTTCCCACGACGATTGGGTCGAGCAGATGGATCTCAGGACACAACGTCTCTCTCATGGGGTCTCGGCGCACGGGAACTCGCACTCATCGTTGGCTGCTAGTTGTCTCCAATGCCAAGTCATGCTGCATCGACCTTGCTCCCGCATCATCGCCGTTTCCGAAACATCCCTGGTATCCGTGGTTAAGGCGGCCGTCGAGCTGATATCACTGGATGCGAGAGCAGCCAAGTCTGGCGGTATTGTCATGGTCTTTGAGATCGGCAACCGAATATTCCAAGCTGGCATGCTCTTGCTCTACGCTCTTCGAAACCACGCTACAAAGTTACAGCGTGCCTCACTTGTAGATATCGCCACGGCTTCGTTGAATCATGTCTCAGCACTCCTCGTAAGTCTGGTCCGCTAGCAGAAAGACCGAAAGGATTCATCCCAAAAGGGTCACTGACAAAAATCACAGAACCAGCTCTCAAGCAGATGGCCACCCCTATCCGACACCGCAAGCTACATCAACGAACTCATCGACACGAACCTCCGCAACCCGCTCGGCTATAACGGAAGCCACTACGACATGCAAGTCCTCGAAGAACTCGACTGTCTAGTCACCCAGCGACGAATCCACAGCATCCGCCACCGAAACATTCCCTTCCCGCCTCCAAAGAAACCCACGCCTTCTCCCTCGGAACCAGAAAACATCGCCAGAGACTTTCTGAATGACGAACAGTGGTGGACAGACTTCATAGACCAAGACTTTGTCACCAACGAAAGCTGCTTCTCACTTCCTTCTGGCGGCGGGCAGGCCGCCCCTTCGCCTTCTTCGGAACCTAACGAGACTAGGGTTGAGCGTCGACGAGATATCATAGATAACAACGCCAGCGACTTGGAAAAGGAGCTAGACGTCATTCTTGACGCGATTCCCTCTTGCAGCTTTTGTAGGGATAGGCGGACAAAGTGCCAGCGCCAACTCCCTGCTTGCAAGGAATGCGCGAGGACCTCGCGAGAGTGCTTCATCTTTGACCCGATTTTAAAGGCCAACATCCCACTCCAACGTGTGCAACTTCTCATCGAGGAGCTGAAGGTTCTGGCAAAGCAAGTACCATCACCTTCACGTTTGTCGAACAACACGCAACAACCATCAGCTTCCGGAAATCCTTTATTCCTGCCTCTCCAACGGGGCGCATCTCCTCTTTCCGAAGCCGCATCATGCATCTCTCTGTCTAGCACCGTGTTCTTTGGCCCCTGGTCCTCTCTTGGTTGTCTACGAGATCAACTTCAACATAAAGCAAGCTACAAACTACCATCTACCGTATGCACCGCCATGAGAAACACGATTCCGACTTTCTCGTTTCAGAGCCTCGTCTCCTTCCAATCTTTGCCAGAAAGTCTAGCTGCTTCCATCTTCAACCTCTTCAGCCGCTCAATAAACACCTTCTTCCCAATCTTCCAACCCCAAACCCTCGACATCATCCTGATCGCTTATTACCACCCAAACGCTACTCCTTCGCGTCCTCACAATACCCCTCTCTTCAACCTGATAATTGCCCTTGGCGCCCAAATCAGCAGCAAAACAACACCCTCACTCTTCGCCCTCGCAGAGCATCACTTTCAAAACGCTATCAGCTTTCTCCCAATCACCTGCGCCCACGCCTCCCGCACCGAAAACGTCAGTCTACTTCAACGAACCCTCCTCATCTGCGTCTACACCCTCCTCGAACCCAGAGCAGGAGATGTCTGGCGACATCTGGGTTTCGCTATCCGCCTCTTTCTCGACTTGTCACATCGGCCATCGATGGAGGAAGACGAGGACCATGGTCTGTTTTGCATGCTTACTAGGACTTTGTACACTCTTGAGAGGTATGTTGATCTCACCCGAGTACTAAGCTTCACGATGGGAGAGGCTAATGGTCCTGTAAAGCCATGTTTCGATTGCCTTTAGCAGACCAAGTCTACTCGTCATCGGAGACGATCTCCGTCGCGTACGTCTCCAACATTCACCTCATTCCATCTGTATCTGACATCATGTCACAGGAGCTCGTAGAAAAGAGCGGCAACAACCTCCAAGATGAGATCTCAATCTCTTCATATCAAGTATCCCTCCTCAAAATGCAGATCCACTGCACAATTCTGTCTCGCGAGCGCAACACTTCAGTCATCCACGACACTCAACCCCTTCGAGAAATGTGCGAAACCTACCGCCAAAGTCTGGACTCATGGTTCGCGAGATGGAGAGAAATCGTAAGTCCAACTTCTTCGGCATCTGCGACTCCATCTTCAACACCACAGAGTCACGTCCTCCAAGAAACCCTGCTCTCATGGGGCTCGCTGCACTACCACCACGGCATGTCCCTCATCACAATACTCTGGCCAACACCGGGCGGAGATCCGTCCACCATTTGTGGCGGTGTGAGCAACGCAGGGTTACAACTCGTTCGTCACCAGCAGCTTTTCGCAAGTCTCACTTATGAGGGGGCACCATCGGGTGAAGGAGATGTCGTAGTGTTCCCTTGCGAGTGTACCATGGCTCATCTGGTGCTTCAAGTTGGTCTCCGTGCTATGGGAGAGAAGGACAAGTTGGTCGTCGGCGGGAAGAACAAGGACCCGTCACTGGCACTTTGCTTCTCGTTATTGCTGCTTCTTGAGGCTGATGACTCGAAATTATTGAGAGGGCTGTCACCAGTTTTTGAGCGGCTATCCGAGAAGGTTTCATTATGACAATAGATTTGAGATCTAGGGAGTAAACTCCTTATCCAGGCCGACGCAATCACAAGGTATTACGAAGACACTGCCGTGATTTAAGCTCCAAGACGAAGTGAAAGTCAAAATATGCACGCTTTTGATGATTATTCTGATACCCTCTAACAACAAAACCCACTTTTCTAAATCCTGAAGTCCTTGTAAGACCACTTCTCCGTAAGCTTCGCCCTCGCCTGCTTCTTGAACGGGATATGTCTCCTCGACTCCACCTTTCCGCGGACAAGCAGACTACGGTACCGGTCCTTGAGCAGGTTACCCTCAGGCCTCAACAACCGCAGCGAATCCTGCAGCTCGTCCGGCAGGACCAGCTCCAGGTCCTTCTCGGGCAACTTCATCTTGCCGAGCTGTCTCCTCCGCAGCCGTCCCTCGTCCACGATATCCTCCTCGTCATCGTCGGCGTCGCTCCCCTCTCCCACCTCCTTGGCCAGCGCCAACGCGCTCTTGGAGGCGTCGCGGCCCGCAATCTCGGCCGCAATCTCCTTGATCCGCTCCGCCTGCGCCGCCTTCTTCTTCAGCGCAAGCTGGTGCTTGGCCTCGCGCTCCGCCTCCTTGCGGCGCTTGATCCGGTTTCTCTGCTGCGGCGTCTTGCGCTGGGGTCTCTTGGTCGTGGGCTTGTCGTCGCCCTCGACGCCGCTCTCGAACCCTTCCCACGCGGAATCCTCGTCCCACTCGGACAGCTGCGCGCGCGCTTCCGCGGCGTCGGCCTCAGCGGCGGACTTGGCGACGGCCTCGCGCTTGATGCGGTCGGCTTCCTCGGCGGCGAGGCGGGCTTCTTCGGCGGCGACGGCGCGGGCGCCCTCTTCTTCGAGGCGGTCGGCGTAGTCGTCAAAGGTCGGGTTGTAGGAGTATCCGCCCGTGGGCTTGACGACGGCGGGGAGCTGGCGGCCGCTGGCTGTGAGGGAGATGGGGGCATGTTTCAGGGTCTTGGGGGGCTTGGCTTTTTGTTCGGCGGGGAGGAAGTTGTCTTTGCTGGTCTTGTTTGCTGCTGCTACGGCCTTTGAGGAGGTAGAGGGCGCGGCACCCCAGAGGTCGTAGGTCGCTTCCTGGGGTACGAGGGCGGTAGATTCCTCCTGGTGTCCGTCGGCGACGCGACGAAGGCGGCTCAGTTCCTTGTGGGAGACCCAGTCGGTGCGCAGGCGCTTGACGGGGAGGAGGCCGTCCGAGGTCTTTGAGAGGGCGGTTTCGGCGTCGCGCTTCTGCTTGCGGGAAGAGACGGCGGGAACGGAGGAGCGGGCGGCGAGGATCTCGTCGGACTTGAGTGTCTTCTTTGGCTTGGGGCGCTTTTCGACTTTGCCGACAGTGTCGAGGGTGAAGAGGTCTGCCGAATCCTTTTCTGCGACGACGCCACTGTAGAATATTTGGTTAGTTGTCTACTTTGTGTGCCAATTGGGGGATTTCCGAGAAAGGGAAAAGGTTTCCAAGGCAAAGAGGGTTACGTACCCGGCGATAATCTGTGTGTTCAACTCATCGAGACCTTCTTGCACCTCGGAGACGTCGACGTTCTTCCTCCACGCCTTCTTTCCCTTTCTTGAGGGCTGCTTGCGTTGCTGGGGAGCTTCGCCGTCGCCCGAGAGGGGCTTAAGAACGGGCATGTTGGATAGGTAGCCGAATCACACTTCGGGCTTGGAGGGGTTGTTTGGGTAGATAGGTGCAAAGAAGATGGAGAGAATCACCGGGGGTGTTTCTGATGTCGAAAAGTCGATCTTTGCGCCTTGCCCATTTGCTGGTCGTCGAATCTGCACTCTGCACCAGCTGGGACGGCGGGGCCTGGACCGTCCAGAAATTTTTGAGCAAGGGTCTTTTTTTTTTGTCTTATCGGATATGGGGTCTCTCTTATCGATTATCAGCACGTGATGTCCCCCGTCTTTGCTAGTCTCCTCTGAGCCCACCTCAATGGATGACGGGGGCGTGGTAATGCGCCTAAAGGCGGACAGGTTGACCTCCTTTTACTTGTCCAGCTTGCTCAATTTCCACGACCCGCGATCTATAACCCTCACACCCCTCCTCCTCCCAGCCAGCCCAACTTCGCCCTCTCGTCGGATCTGGTCCTTTGATCTAGCAAAGCACTCGGCTTTTCAGCTTGGTTTTATTTGCCGACTCGACGACTCCCTTGCATCGAGCCAACGTGTTGGTTCTGTAGCCCGACTGGCGAACCCCCCGATACCACCCTTCGGAAGCTTCCCTTTGACCAAAAAACCGCAACCATGGCGTCCGGCGCAGGCGGGTCCTACAACAACCCCCTCAAGAAGTTCAAGTACGATTTGCGCCGATTGCGAAATGTTCCTGTTCAGACAATTGCAAAATAAAACTAACACAATGACACCCCCAGGCTTGTCTTTTTAGGCGAGCAGAGCGGTATGTATCCTGCATTCTGTCTTGTTCGATGTGGTGAGAGAGACCCTTGGCTGATAAGTTCTTTGTGTTATTTGCAGTGGGGAAAACTTCACTCATCACTCGATTCATGTACGATTCGTTCGACAACATGTACCAGGCGACCATCGGAATCGACTTTCTTTCCAAGGCAAGCCATTGATACATTTCCGGGCGAGGGACGAGGAACCACTGTCTAATACATTGCAGACCATGTACCTTGAGGACCGGACAGTGAGATTACAACTTTGGGATACCGCCGGACAGGAACGTTTCCGCAGTCTGATTCCCTCGTACATTCGCGATTCCAGCGTCGCAGTCGTTGTCTACGACATTTCAAGTACGTGGAACTGCATGGGGGAGGCACAGAAGAGGGAACTCGTGACTGACTAGATGGCAATTTGAAGATGCGAAATCCTTCCAAAACACCAAGAAGTGGATCGACGATGTGCGCGCCGAGAGAGGAAACGACGTCATCATTGTCCTCGTGGGCAACAAGACGGATTTGAACGACAAGCGCGAAGTGACGACGCAGCAGGGCGAGGAGGAGGCCAAGAAGAACAACCTCATGTTCGTCGAGACTAGCGCGAAGCTGGGACACAACGTCAAGACGCTGTTCAAGAGAATAGCCCAGGCTCTTCCAGGCATGGAGGGAACGGATGCTGCCGCGCAAGCTTCAAGCCAGAGTGCGTATTCCCTTCTCTTTGAGATTTGGTTTATAAAAAGCAGGGTGGTTTAAGCTAACTTTAACGCAGTGATCGATGTCAAGACGACCCCCGCCCAATCATCGCAAGAGGGATGCGCGTGCTAGACGAGTTTCTTAAGGAGACAAAGCAAAACAAAAAGACAACGACTCTGGAGTAGAAAGTTCCCGAGGCGAGTCGTGACGGACGACGCGGGGCTGAGTTGGAGTTGCCGTTACGTTACGTTGCGACATGACTGGCGGGGCAGGACATCTTAAGCATAGCGTGCAAATGGGGATTTTCAGCATCAGTTACAGTTTGTATAATAACGGGCTATACTCCACGGTCGTTAGTACATACCTACATTTAATGGCTCTTTTTTCTCTTCTTTCCCCAATATTGTCTGTCTACATGGAATGCAAGTGTACTTATTCATATGTGAGCGTCACGTTAGCAGTATTAAGTGTCAAAAGTCAGCTGGCGAATGAGTTGTCCAAGATGCTCACCGCCCGAAATGGCACGGGACTCTCACGATGGCTGGCGTCCGTGATGCTACGGTGGGCTGTCACCGAGTGCCGGGATCCGTTGAACATGTGGTGCCAGCGTAGGAATGGCCCGCAAATCCGTGGCATCGAATTCCCAGGTCCATCCACTTTTCGGATTCGGATACCTACCTTACCGCGTATATGTAGATAGCTAGCTGTGCATTCACAGCCGGTGTTGCTGTAGATTGACCCAGAGAGCGAGGTGCAGCATCAGGTGCAGACGCGGGTGACGGAGAGCAGCGGCGCGGACTCAATGAAAACCCCGGGGCGTGACGCTATGACGGATCGGGTGGGGCCCATCATGTCATCGAGGATTTTAGAAAGGTGCGAACGCAGGGTCTTTCCGCTCTTTATTTTGTTTGGCGGCTGGCCCATGTCAATTGTCATCCGGCGCTGCCGCTTTGGTTAAAAGTGACGGGGCCTCTTGTTAGGCTCATCTTTTGCGACGCTTCCCCAAAAGCTTACCACCCTCAGGTTCTTCTGACGTCTTCACGGATTACCTGAGCTCTCAGGACCCCTTTCTTTTCTGGCGCGATACCTACGGATACCCTCCTGCTGTATCCGTACATATAAACACCAACGAGACATCACCAAGACACAGTGGACGAACAGATAGACCGACGGACAGGATGGCGTTCTCAAGATTCAGCATGCGGTTACCGCTCCCAAAGGTTAGCATGTAACACAACCTCATCTTCCCCAACCAACTACACCCAATAGTTACACAACATCATGTTCATCATCTTCAACCGATGAATTACTGGGCGGTTGGCTAACATGGTGATCACGTTTAATGTGTGCGACAGACCTTTCTAGGATGCATCGGCCTTCAAACAGGCACCGAGGTCATCTCCCTCATCCTCCTCTTCAACAGGCTCACCGGCCTCTACGGTCTACTCGCCATCCTCACGGGCTACGAGCTCTCCGTGACGCAGCTGTCAATGTACCTCTACTCGCTGGGCGTCGTCGTCCTGCTGGCCATGTTCATGCCCCACATCCGCAAGCAGAGCCCCTTTGAGACGCTCAGCCTCGCCTGGCTCTACATCGTCGACACCGTCCTCAACGTCGCCTACACGACCTTCTTCGCCGTGAACTGGTACCTCAACAGCAGCGCCCTGGACAAGCACCCGGCAGGCAGCACCACCCCGGCCGCAGCCGGTCCCGCAGCAGCAGCGGAGATTGCGGAGACGGCGCTGGCCAACGGGGCGCCCGTGGTTCCCGACGTGCCCGGCACGACGAAGCACATCGGGCCCCAGGAGTCGTGGATGAGCTTGGGGCTGATTTGCTCCGTCACGCTGGTGCGCGTCTACTTTGCGCTCGTCGTCATGTCGTTTGCGCAGCAGGTGCTGCAGCGGTACAGCGCGGCGGACATGGGCTGGGAGGAGGAAGGCCGCAGCAGCGGCGCCGGCAAGAAGGGCGGCGTCGACGGACCTTTCTCGCAGGGCGAGCCGGGCGGCGAGGGGTCCCGCGGCCGTATCGGGCGCGTGATGCTCGCCCTCGGTCGCGGGTACTGGCTTCGCGAGAGGCCTCAGGAGGAGTGGGCGAGCGCTGTGAGCGCCAAGTTCCGGCACACCGGAGTCTAAGTCTTTTAAGTATCGCGGAAGGGCGGATTCAGAGAGCTACCGACGGTACCGGTAGGTATTGACTATTGAAGCGGCAAGAGATGGATGTCGGTGCGGCATGTCGGGCGGCAGCGGCAGGTTGACCGCTTGGAGTGGATACCGCCGGGACGGCAAGTCGATGATGCCATCGGGCGGTGGTATCATTGGGCGATGGCATCATTTGAGATTTTCTGCGCGCCAGAAAAGAGGTGGATCGGGAGACTCATGAGCGAAATGCATGTCGGGGGCGCGATGGGGAATAGTGTACAACAACATTTGATGACCCTCAATCACGGAAGGTGAATCGGCGTTTGGGTCATTGGGAGAGATGTTTCGTCACGAGGGCATCCATTCGGTTGGTGCCCGGTTCACGATGGGGGATTTAAAGTGGGACCGAAAACGAACGTTCTATGGTTCCAAACCCCGAATTTGGGGAGAGCATACGATACAAGCCATACATATAATAAGCATACTTAGTAGCAGAGTAATACAAGATCTTGAATCCAAAGGGATCATTGGGTTGATTGGTGGGTATCGGGCATTGAGCGAACTGTGTGAGAGTGACAGGCGGAAACTGCAAATACAGAGTCTACCATTTGTAATCCGAAAGAATCTCCGGGGGAGGGGGATGGAGATGGTGGGGCAGTTGAACGGGATATGGAGCAGCATGTCAGTCTACTACGTACGGAATAGTTTCCACTAGTTGACTCGCCTCCAGATGGATGGGATGAGGCACGGCTACGAGTCCGAGCATTTGCCTGCCTCTACCTCTGGTTGAGTCTTACTGAGCCTTGGGAGAGAGTGAGAGTGAGAGTGAGAGGAAAGGCTTACCGGCCGACAACGGCCTTTTTCGGCATTCGGGCATGGGGTCCAGATTCGCTGCCCCTGTTCATGCTGTATTAGCCAAGAAGTGCCATCCACTGATTCCAGCCATTTGAGATGGAATTTGTTAGAGTGTTGTTGAGTGGCTGATTGGGTAGGCAGATGAGCTAAGAGTCTAGGACAGAGTCTACATTAGTATCCTTCTTCCCAAGTTTACATAAGGCAATTCTATCATAGTCGTAGCCGTCAACGACTCTCGTGATGAATAATACAGCATCCAGGACAGGAGCACAGAAGAGGCAACGGCACTCGCTGAAGTCCCGGCTCTTTCCCTCCAGCTCCAGGTACTTGACTACTTTACCACCTGGAAGAATCCCGATGTACCTTTTCTGAGCAATGTACACACACCAAGTGCAGCGGCATTGCCCCAAGGCAAGCCAACCCGCGGCGCAATGGGAGCAGTGCGGCATGGCAACTGGCGAATGGACTGGGGAGACGCTGCGCTAGCCGATCACGCAATCGACCCTGATGTCGACAAAATTCATTGTTTTCTGCGGGGCGAAATTTCTCAGTGGGCACAGGCTCACAACGCCCCCCCAAGCACGCCAGCAACAGCAGGCGCAACCCGCCATCCAGCTGCTCTTGCCTGACTGAAAGACGACGAAACCAAGCAAGGGAAGGAACAGGAATTGGGTACTTGCCAGGTCACTTTCTGTTGATTCCAAAAGCAGAAAGAACCATCGGAGCTGTTTCGCAACTTCCTGGGGCACCTTGGACTTTTTTTTTTATCAGCTTGTTATCCATCGATCTTCCCTTTTAGACCTCTTATTACCTTGACTTACACCACCATCTTCCTCCTCTCTCACACTCTCTCACTCATTCTCACCCTCTTCCTCCTTCCGCCTCCCATCTGCCATTGCATCCTACGGCGCCCTTCTCCGACAATCCTTTCTACGGGTTGATCTGTGTTAGTCATTACTGCTGTAGTCGACTCATTGTTGGTATTCTGTCCATTCTTGGTTCCTGATCCAGAGGAAGCCAAACAGACAGCTCGAGAGGAATCCGGAACTGTACACTGCAAACGGCAGCGAAAAGAGATTCGAGACCGGCCACTATACGATACCCCCGTCTTCGAAATCCGCCCTCGAAACCCCCTCCAAACACGCACACACACACATATCGACAATGGCGCCGACAAGAGGTCAAATCCAGACGCCTGGAGAAGCTGGTAAGCAGTTGTTGCTCTCTTCAATTCTTTGGGTTCCACGGCTTTCGTCTGCTGCTACTGCTGCTGCTGTTGCTGCTGTTACCCCTGGTCTTGCACTCTGCAGCGTCCGTCATCCTTCAGCGCGTGTGCCCGCTGTAACTACAGCGAAGCTCCGACATTGTTGGAATTGGGCCAATCAGAGCTCTGCTATTTGTCGCATCCCAGCGGTGCAGAGTCCCCCGGCAACCCACTTATGATGGGCAACGAGCAGCACCCAGAGAGAAAGAGGCAGAGGGATGATGGACGACGCCGACCAGAGACGCGGAACAGTCGCAGTCGCAGTTTGCAACGAGAACGATGACAATACTGGTTTGTGCTAACATGCCATCTCTACAGTTGCGAGAATCGCATACCTCTCCAGCGACGTCGTCGTCTCCGTCCAGCCTTCGCTGGCCAAGGACTCGGAGTTCTCATCCCACCTTAAGCGCTACGTCGCTCGCAACGACAAGAGCCTCGTCGCGAAGTCTTCAGTCACAGAGGTGAGCAACTACTCGATTCGTCTTCTCCGCGATCTTTTGGCTTGGAAACTGACTGTGACTGTCCCAGGTCCAACACGTAAGGCACAATGCCGACCCCCTCCTCTCCGTCTTTGCGCCCACTCGCGCCGGCAAGCTCGTCGCCGTAACGACCTCTTCTACCGTTCTCCTTCCCGCCATCTCCCACCTCTACAAGTTGGCAAACTACCCCGTCGTCCTTCACGTCGCCCTTCAGCCCGCTGGCTTCCCCGACTTCTCCGCCATCACAGCTATCCGCAACTCGGGATGGACTTTCTTGCAGTCAGAGTCTCTCCAGGAGGCTCAGGATATGGCACTGACGGCACATGCCCTCGCCCTCCGCTCCGGCAAGGGTGTTGTGCACTTCTTCGCCTCGTCGAGCAGCGACGACGATGCTGCCATTGAGGCAGAGGACCCTGAGGTTGTGCGCCAGATTCTCGACGTTGACGCTGCGAGGCGGTTCCAGCAGCCGTCCAACGGCTCTGCCGCGTCGGCTGTCGGTATCTATGCCGATGACGGCCGACTGCCGGTGGCCTCTGACCGATCCGACGTGCCGCCGACCGGCTCCTCCCCCATTAGTGGTCTGAGCTCTTCCGAACTCGCATCGTCCGTGCACTCCAAGCTCGAGTCATCCAGGGCCTCGGTCCAGTCCAGCGCCGAGCACAGCGTCACCGACAGCCCACCCTCTGTCGTCTCCTCCAACGCCACCACGATCGAGTCGTCCCTCCCCGTCGTCTCGTCTGAGGATATCCTCAAGTATGCCAACGGCATCTGGGCTCAGATTAAGAGGATCACCGGCCGTGAATACCAGGCCTTCTTCTATGCCGGACCCACGAATGCAGAGAACTGCCTCTTTGTCTTTGGCTCTGGAGCCTACTACTTTGGTGATGTGATTGACCAGGCCCGCCGTGGAGGTGACTTCTCCAAGGTCGGCATCCTCACCCCCAGACTGTACCGCCCCTGGCTCAGCTCCTCTCTCATCGAGGCTTTGCCCAAGTCTGTGAAGCGCATTGCCGTCCTTGAGCAGGTCCACCGCAAGACCACAAAGTGGGGCCCCGTCCTCATCGATGTTCTCACCAGTGTGAAGAGCGGCCCTGGTGGTGTGCAGACCGTTGTCGGCTACCAGCTTGGCTACATTGACCCCAAAACTGTCATCCAGGCTCTTCGTGGCGTCCTGCAGAACCTGACTTCCGAGTCCCCTGTTCAGAATCTTGAGATCGGCCGCAAGGAGGTTCCCCAAGAGGTTCTCGAATACGGTCTTGAGAAGCCCCAGGTCGAGAACTCGTACACCAAGATTCTTGACCAGCTCTTTGGCCAGAGAGCCTACATTGCCAATGCCCTCAAGGCTAGCAATGCCGGCATCAACTCCTCCATCCAGGCCAGCCCTGAGTTCGGCTTCGGTTCCCTCTTGGCTCGCAAGGAGCGTCGCGTGCGCTTCGTCAACGAGGTCAAGGAGGCTGCCAACAGCAACCAGTTCGTGACAGATTCTCCTAAGAGCTGGCTCGCCCGCTGGGCAGCTAACGAGGCCGACTCCAAGAAGGCCAACGAGATTGCCGACGACTTGATCCCCCGGCTTGAGACTGATGGCTCTTCCATTGCCCGCAACCTATTGTCCAGCAAGCGACTGTTCCGCAAGGAGTCCCTGTGGCTTGTGGGATCCGATGCCTGGGCCTACGATCTCGGCAACTCTGGTGTGCACCACGTCCTGGCCTCTGGCGAGAACGTCAACATGCTCATTATCGACTCGACCCCCTACTCGGAGCGTGCCGCTGCCGATGCCAACCGTCGCAAGAAGGACATTGGCCTGTACGCCATGAACTTTGGCAACGCTTACGTCGCCTCTACTGCCGTCTACGGCTCCTACACCCAGGTGCTTCAGGCCATGCTCGAGGCCGACCAGCACAACGGTCCCTCCGTCGTCTTGGCCTACCTGCCCTACTTTGGCGAGACCGATTCTCCTCTCACCGTTCTCCAGGAGACCAAGAAGGCGATTGACGTCGGCTACTGGCCTCTGTACCGCTGGAACCCCGCCAACGAGGCCAAGGGCGAGCCCAACTTCACCCTCGACTCTGAGCGTATCAAGAGCGAGCTCAAGGCCTTTTTGGACCGCGACAACCAGCTCACCCAGATCATGCAGCGCGACCCCGTCTTCGCTGCCAACCTGTCGCAGGACTTTGGCTCCGAGGTCCGGGCTCAGCAGAAGCGCAAGGCAAAGGATGCCTACGACCAGCTTCTTGAGGGTCTCTTTGGCGCTCCCTTGACCGTGTTGTACGCCTCTGACAACGGTAACGCTACCAACGTTGCCAAGCGTCTCGGTAACCGCGGCAAGGCTCGTGGTCTTAAGACCAAGGTCTTCGTCATGGAGGACTACCCCCTTGAGGACTTGCCTTCTGAGGAGAACATCATCTTCGTGACCTCGACCGCCGGACAGGGAGAGTTCCCCCAGAACGGTCACGCTCTCTGGACCGCCCTCAAGGACAACACCGAGCTCGACCTCGCCAACGTCAACTACTCCGTATTCGGTCTCGGTGATCGTCACTACTGGCCCCGCAAGGAGGACAAGATCTACTACAACAAGCCTGCAAAGGACCTTGACCGTGTTCTGTCCAACCTCGGTGGCAAGAGACTTGCTGACGTCGGTCTTGGTGACGACCAGGACCCCGATGGATACCAGACTGGCTACCAGGAGTGGGAGCCCAAGATCTGGCGCGCCTTGGGCGTCGACAACGTCGATGGTCTTCCCGAGGAGCCTGCTCCCATTACCAACGAGGACATTAAGATTGCCTCCAACTTCCTCCGTGGTACCATTGTCGAGGGTCTCAACGACCCCTCGACTGCTGCCATCTCTGCCGCTGACCAGCAACTAACCAAGTTCCACGGTACCTACATGCAGGACGACCGTGACGTCAGAGATGAGCGCAAGGCCATGGGCTTGGAGCCCGCCTACTCCTTCATGATCCGTTGCCGTCTGCCTGGTGGTATCTCTACCCCCTTGCAGTGGGTGCAGATGGACGACATCGCCAACGAGCTCGGTAACGAGACCATGAAACTCACCACCCGTCAGACCTTCCAGTTCCACGGTGTCGTCAAGGGTAAGCTTAGACCCGCCATGCAGGCCATCAACAGAGCGCTCATGACCACCATCGCCGCTTGCGGTGATGTCAACCGTAACGTCATGTGCAGTTCTCTGCCTACCCAGTCCAAGTACCACAGGGAGGTCTGGGCCAGCTCCAAGAAGATCAGCGACCACCTGCTGCCTTCGACCACCGCCTACCACGAGATCTGGCTCGCCGATGAGAACGACACGAAGACCCAGATCGCCGGTGACGCGGTACAGGACTTTGAGCCTCTGTACGGACCCACCTACCTGCCCAGAAAGTTCAAGATCACCATTGCCATTCCTCCCCACAACGACACCGACGTCTACGCTCATGACATTGGTCTCATTGCCATTAAGGGCAAGGATGGTAACCTCGAGGGTTTCAACCTCATTGCCGGTGGTGGTATGGGTGCCACGCACAACAACAAGAAGACGTACCCCCAGATCGGTCGCATGTTCGGCTTCGTCAAGACGGACCAGGTCCACATTGCTTGCGAGAAGATCATGCTCGTCCAGCGCGACCACGGCGACCGCAAGAACCGCAAGCACGCCCGTCTCAAGTACACCATTGACGACATGGGCGTCGACGTCTTCCGCGGCAAGGTCGAGGAGCTTTGGGGACAGAAGTTCGAGAAGGAGAAGCCCTTCGAGTTCAAGTCCAACGTTGACACGTTCGGCTGGCAAAAGGACGAGACAGGACTCAACCACTTCACCTTCTTCATTGAGAACGGCCGCATCGAGGATACTCCCGAGTTCCAGATGAAGACTGGTCTCCGTGAGATTGCCAAGGTGCACAAGGGCGAATTCCGCCTCACGGGTAACCAGCACTTAATTCTCAGCAACGTCGCCGACGAGGACCTCGACTCCATCAAGGACCTCATGAAGAAGTACAAGCTCGACAACGTCCACTTCTCCGGCATGCGCCTCAGCTCGTCGGCCTGTGTCGCCTTCCCTACTTGCGGTCTCGCCATGGCCGAGTCGGAGCGCTACCTGCCTGTACTGATCACCAAGCTCGAGGACTGCCTCGAGGAGAACGGTCTGCGTCAGGACTCTATCGTCATGCGCATGACAGGTTGCCCCAACGGTTGCGCGCGTCCCTGGCTCGCCGAGGTTGCCTTTGTCGGAAAGGCGTACGGCGCGTACAACATGTACCTCGGTGGTGGTTACCACGGCCAGAGACTGAACAAGCTGTACCGCCAGAGCATCAAGGAGGACGAGATCTTGGCCATCATGAAGCCGCTGCTCAAGAGATACGCGACTGAGAGAGAGACTGGCGAGAGGTTTGGTGACTTCTGCATTCGCGTTGGTGTTATCAAGGGCACCAAGGAGGGTCGGGATTTCCACGAAGGGGTAAGACGAGATCCTAGCTCTCTATTGATATCTTGAGTTGTGATGACTAACAGTAATGATAGGTTTCCGAAGAAGAGTCTGACGAGGAATAAGCCTGGTCTAATGCTTTCGAGTGCTGACGGTTTTACGACGAGATCTGATGTTCGGTGTGCGGATGAGGATTTGATTTTGAGGTTTACAAAATGATGGGATTTGCACAAAAAAGTGATGAAAAAAGTTGGATTACTTGTGTAAAATGTACATGGTCTTATATCCGCTTTAGCAGCTTTCAAGCATCACGGGGGCCAGGCGTTGCGATTTGTCGTTTTTACTATACTCTTATTCGATTTATGGAAACTATATTTCAAACTCTTTTCTAGACAGGTTGAAAGGCTGTTCCTTTCACATATTCTGTCTGTCTATGTTTCCATGTATGTTACCGTAATTGGGTGCAAGCTAAACTCGAAGACTTGAGACGGCGCAACAAGTTATCGGGTACAACATTTTGCAAGGTACGGTGCTTTGAACAATCATGTGAAATTATCTGGAGACCGTCTACGTATCTCTTTTTATGTCCTTTCTTCTTTTCTTTTCTTCTGTCTGTGTTGTGTAAGTTCTATACTCATGCATCCATCTCTCGCAAGATTTGCACTTCAGTACCTCGTACTCCGGCAGGGTATGCTAACAAAAGAGAAAGAAATCAAAATCATTCTTTGCAACGAAAAAAGCGTCATTGCTTTCTAGTAGCTCATCAAATCTGTAAAACCACGCTGTTAGTTATCAACCGCTTCAAGCCCAACGGCAAGAGTAAATCGATGGGGGACAAAAACATACCTCTTCCAAAGAGACCGCGCTTGGCCCAGTCCATGGCCAGCAAGATCCGCGTCCTCAAGCTCACGCTCTGCGCAAAGTAGACGGACCGCCACATGTACACAGCCCACAAACCACCTGCGAAATTCCACCCCTGGCCCCAGTCGAAGACGGCCGAGTTGCCAATGTACGCGAGACTGCCCAAGTGGCGGTACTCGAACGCCTTGTACACCACCGAGTCGATGTCGCCGTCGAGGACCATGTTGGCCTTCAGCCCGTCCGACGTGCGCGCCATCTTGTTGAACTTGTGCGCGAGGTACTGGCCCTGCTGGTGGGCGCGCTGCGCCGTGGCGGGGAGGGACGTGAGCTTGGAGTCGATCTGCTTGAGGAGCTCCCTGAGCTCGCCGAAGCCGAGGGTGCCGGACTGGTCCTTGTCGAACTGCTCAAAGAGCTTGTCGAGGCGCTTCAGGTGGCCGACGGCCTGGGGGAAGCGGCGCTTCACGTCGTTGGCGACCTCGCACCAGTCGCTGAAGTGGAGCTCGAGGGTCTCGGGGTCCTTGCCGTGCTTGAAGGCCAGGCCGCGGCAGAAGGTGATGATGTGGTCGGCCACGTTGTTTTGGACTGTCGAGCAGTCGCCGATGGCGTAGACGTCGCCGAGGGGGGTTCCGTTTAGGCGGAGGTGGGTGTCCGTCTCGAGGGCGTGGCGGTTCGTCTGCGAGGGGCCGAGCTTGGAGGAGAGGCGCTTGCAGAGGTCGGCTTGGGCGACGCCCGTTGACCAGAGGCAGAAGCCCATGGGAAGTTCCTTGGTGAGGAGAGATCCGTCGGGCTGCTTTTGGGTGAAGGTGATTTTGTCCGGGTGGACCTCCTTGACGCGGGAATTTGTGAGAATGTCAACCTGGTCGCGGGCGAAATGCTCCTCTGCGTACTTGGAGAGAGTCTCGTCGTAGGTGTTGAGGATGTGGCTGCGGCTCTGAATCAGGTGGACGGAGATCTCGTTGCGGAGGAGCTTGGGGAAGTGAAGTGTCAGGTCCTCGTTGAGCATGTCAAACAGCTCGGCCGCGAACTCGACACCCGTGGGCCCGCCACCGCTGACGACAAAGGACAAGAGACGCTTGCGCTCCTCGTCGGCGGTCGTCGGCAGGCAGGCTTGTTCGAGGTTGTGCATGACTTGGTTTCTAACCTTGCGCGCATCGCTGATGTCCTTGAGGAAGTGGGCGTTCTCCAGTCCCTTGACGCCGTGGGGGTTCGTGGTAGATCCAACGGCGATGACCAGCTTATCGTAGGGGACATAGAATCGTGTTTCGTTGCCAAAGGCGTCGGGTTGAGAGCACTCAATCAGCTTGTGGGAGAACTCGACGTCCTCGGCCTTGGCGCGGATGAAGTGACCGTGAACGCGGGCGAGGATTCGGCGGACGGGTTCGACCAGTGATCTCAGTTCCAGGGTTCCAACAGTGGCAGAGGGCAGCATGGGCGTGAACAAGAAGTAGTTTGTCGGGGACACAACAGTAACGTGGTATTCGTCGGGGTTGAGCTCCTTGAGTAGAGCCACTCCGCCCCATCCGCCGCCGAGAATAACAAGCTTGGGCTTCTCCTTTGCGCTCTTCATGTGTTCGTTGTCCAGGTCGTCAATCAGCACCTCTGCGATGGGCAGGTTCTTTGGTCCGCCTCGCTTGGGGCTCAGTGCCAGCTCAGATACCTCGATTTCGTTCTGGTCCGGGTGTTCCTTGTAAGTGGAGGCATCGTAGATGAAGAAGCCAACCACGCCGAGGCCGACAAAGATGATGCCGCCGCCGAGCCATGCGGCGCTGGCGTACGCGAAGCGGAGGAGTCGTGACCTTTGTTTCGGAGTAGGGGCCGGCGGCGGCGCGCCGGAGACCGATCGGATGGCGGTGCCTTTGGGCAGACCGTGGGCGTTGAAGAAGAAGTTGGCAAGAGGTGTGGTAGAAGGTGTTGTCCGGGATCGCTGGGGAGGAGGGCTAATAAAGGCGCGCCTTTGCGCGAGGGTGGCGACCTGTTGCCTGCATATCGGCGTAGGTTTGAACAAGCTGATGGGTGATGTGTGAGAAACGGCGCGAGGTATGCGCCTCAGCGCGGATGTGGTGGGAGGCATTTAATTATCGCAGATTAGTCTGGTGTTTTTTTCGTCTGACGTCGTGATAGAGTAAAGGTAGATCTAGCAGTATGGAGATGTCATGTCGAAACGAGTGAATGGGAGCAAGCAGAGAGCTCTAGAGATGTGTCGCGATGTATCAATTGCAAAGAAGCAGCAAGAGACAGAGGTAACCAGAGAGAGTTGAGGTTGTTGGATTTTTCCAAGAAAGAGAAAATCAAGGTCGTAATGGTCACGAAAATGAAAAGGTTCCTAGGGGCTGGCGGGCATAGCTCCCTGGACGTATGCGTAATGATGCTTGTACTAAGGTACTGTTCGCGCCAGAACCGTCAAATCCGAGGAAGCTAAGGTACCTTACACCGCACTACGTAGCTACGTAGACGGGAGGACGTACCTTGTGCCGACAGCTCCAGCAAGTACGTCATTGTTCGGTTAAGCCAAAGGTTGCCTCCCATGCAATTACACCAGATAGGCCAGAATAATCTCCAAGGTGTCTTGGTCTACTTGTCTACGGATAGACTGACCACTAACCTTTTGGACGAGTTCTCTGATGCATCACGCGAGCAGGCAAGAAAAAAAAAAATCTTTACAAAAAAGCAGCATCCGACCGCATTATCGCCGTCACCGACGACGAATCTCGGACTTTCGTCCCAACACCTCAGTTCCGTTGTCGGCGCCGCGATCTCACGGTCGTCCGAGCTGATAAGATCCTTTTAAAGAGGACCAACTAAAAAAGGGTCCTTTCTCGGCCTGAAGTCTGAATACTCATCTAGCGAGAAACTGTGATCTCAGTCAGCGGCGTCCAAAGACCCCCTGCCGCGGGAGCCGTACGTCTCCACCACCATGTCCACTTCTCGGTGTCTCGTTCGGCCAATTTATAGCCGCATTTGGAGCCAATGACGAGAATCGCAGCCGTGAATCCGGTATCCGTCCAGAGTGCCAGAGTGCGAACAAGGCGAGCCGCGAGAGACATATATGCGAGGCAATGGATCTTCCAGGCTGTCTGGCAGGCGAGCATGCGGCCTTTTCCAGAGGGACGGGTTCCAGCCCTTGAGGACCCTCAAATCTCATGAATCAAGCAGCCTTACTCCATGGCATTACGATGCACTTTTGCAATAGGATCTTTCCTATTGCCACTTGGGCACTCATCGATTTTGCTACAGAGGCAGGCTCGGCGCAACTCGGCCGGGTTATACAAGTATATATATGCCTACGGCTAGCATCGGAAGTACTTCTTCTCAACCCAGCGATCCTCAATATCTGCGAGCATGTTGCACAGAACAATAGTGATACCAGGAAACACCTTTGCAAGACGGTGTACACCCAGTCTTCCGGCAGCATAGCACGCCAGCACAATCTTGTCCTGGGCAACGCCGTGGTCGACGAGCACTTGCACAGCCATGAGTGCGGCGCCTCCGCTGGCCATCTGCGTGTCAATCAACAACACCGACTCGTGAGAGTCAATGTTATCCGGGAGCTTGAGATAATGCAGCTCGGGCTCTCCCGTCCGGACGTTGGACTGGATCAGGATTCTGCCTGTCCGCATGTCGGGGACGACCCTCTTCAAGGCCGTCTCAAAGGCGGCACCGCCACGAAGGACCAGCACCGCACTTACATCGCCCGTAGCTTGGAGTCCGTTGTACTTGTATCCTTGCGGCGTGGCAATGGTCTTTTCTCTGAATTGGACATTGTTGAGTGCCCTGTGGTTGTTAGCCCGTCATTCAGACGTTCACCCAGCAGGCAGTCTACTCACTGCTCGATCAGAAGACACGCGAGGCGGTCAAAGTAGAAGATAAAGTCTTCCGCAGAGGTGTCGATATCCTGGATGATGGTGCTCATGCCTCTCAGTTGCGGTGACTGGTCGAGAATCACGACTCTGTCAGACAGAGGGTCACTGGCAGCAGCCAACTCCAACTGCGTGAGTGCTGCCCGGTGGTGGGTTGACTTTTCGATCAACTTGCGCTCAATGTACTGAACAACCATGGCTAGACTAGGTATTAGTTATGAAGCTGTACTGACATGATGATATGCTTACCCATAGCTACGCGGTTCTCGATACCTCTCGGCACGATGATGTCTACTTGCGATCAGTCTCTACGAAGCATCTGAAGCGGCTCGGCTAGTTTACCTGCGACTTTGCGCTGCGGCTCGACGAACTGGACACAGACATGTTAGGAAAGTCCAACACGATTTGATGATGGAGCTCTTTACTTTTTCAAAGTTTGGTTTCACAAACTTGAACCACTGCTTCATGATACCATCTACGTCACGGCCACGCTCCTTGACGTCTCTCAACACTTTACGTTGCAAGGTCAGCTGTGCACTAAGTACATCACATCCCGGGCTGCCTGCGACTTACCTCTCCGTGACAAACACGTATCGGCATCCGCCTCGCAGAATATCTGAGCAACAGTCAGAAGTTGATCGCGGTTCGATTTGACGGGATTGAAATACCCTCATATCCAGAAGATCAATAATACGGGGGTCATGGAGGGCAAAGATTCCTTCCAGGATGATGACGTGAGGTGAGTAGATGGTTGTGGTATTGTCCAACCTTTGATGCTTAGAGAAGGAGTAAATGGGAATTTCAGCCCGTTTTCTGAAACCAATTATTATCATAAAATCAAACATTGATGTCTGAAATGCTCGCCTTCAGACTAGAAGAAGAGTTTCATGAAGCAAATTAGAAAGCGAAGATGTTACAAGACTTACCCAGCCTTCAGATCGCGCAAACATTGTACAAGTACGTTAAAGTCAATTGCCTGAATTTGGTCAACATGCATGCCAGCAGTACTATCGGCATATATCTTACATCTGGCGCGTCAAAGTCAAAGTCGTTGTCAAAAGCCCTCTTTGACTCCTCAGGACTCAGGGGGTTGTAGAAAGAGTCCTATATTCAGATCGAGTCAGGGGAGGGGCCATCGCCGCAAGCCGCCGGTTGGCGGGGTAAATGCACACATACCATGGACAAAATCACCACCCAGGGCAGATTCAGCTTCCTCACAATGGCGTGCGACAGAGTCGACTTTCCAGAGCCGGAACTGCCAGCAATACCAATGATGCTGACATCTGCCCACGGTGGTGAGTAGTGAGTCCGCCGCTGGATCGTCACATGAGACTCGGTGCCGCTGTGGTTGTCTGCCATTCTTTGAGCTGAGAGGCGGAGGTCGCCGACGTCGATGCGCGGGGCAGGTTGGTGGTGGTTTATCGGGTAGCTACAGCTTTGTCCTCGGATTCTGCAGCGAAGTGAGATAGGCCGGTGGACAGAACAACCAACGACCTGAGAAACAGAGACTGCAGGTGTCGACGGCTTTGATGTCTGCTCCCTTCGCAATGGAAGGGGGGAAGAAGCAGAGATGAAATCTGAGGATATAAAAATGAAAACACTGGCTAAAAGGCGACTTCCAGGGTCCAGTCCCCAGAGATAAGCGCTGAGGGGGATGGGTGCTTGACTTTGACAACCTAAGCCCGGTGTATGGTGGAGCTGGCCGGGCTAGATCTGATGTTGAAGGTAACCGAATGGAAGGTACCTGCCACAAAGCTTGCTGATCAGACGGGAGCCACGAGAGGGGAAGTTGCCTTTTGCTGTTTCTATAGGGAAGGTGGACTGTACATCTTGGAAATGTTAGAGACAAGTTAAAACAGCCTGATCAAAAGAGAGAGGCTGTGCTCGCGTGCTATCTTTCCTCAAAGCATCAAGTCCGGTTCTCCAACGGAACATCTCTTGTAGAAGTGAACGATCCAATAGCGGGCTGGGCTCACACAGGTGGGCGCACAAATACACAGGGTCCAGATGACCGCAGCTGTGCCTACGCAGGACAGCAGCCCGCAGGCACGATGCGTAGTTGCGGTTCATCACTTCGTACAGGTAAGGGCGGTCAGGTGGTATTAGCTCTGGTACCTGCCTCTCTTGTGCTTCTGGTGGGTCGCGCCCTGTGTTTTTTTTTGCCCTGTTCAACCCCAGTTGTGGCCCCCCGGGCTGCGTGGCTGCTCTCAGCGCCTTACCTGCCTTACCTTGAAAGTAAGGTACCTTGCCTTGGGTAGAGAGGGCATGTGCCTCGGATTACCTAATTATGGCTGCCCCACGCCAGGCGGTCCGGCTGATCCTGCGATTGGCCCTCTGCAGCCGCAAACTCTGGAACCAAATAAAGCTCCGCTCCAGCCTCTTTCTCTTTGTTCTGACGTTTCTTCCTTCTTCCACATCCAATCCCAGTTCTTCCTCAGCATCTTTTTCTTTCAAAGACTTCCTTCGCGTGACAAAACGAACGGGAGCTCGACTGGCCACTCAAATGTGACGACGGCCCAGCCCAGAGCCTGTCTGATCTTGCCTTGCTTTCCCTGCATTTGCGCACTTTCCATCGCATGTCAGGACTGCCGGACATCAACGACCCAACAGCCATAGCAGTTTGGAATAGAGCTGCTGCGCGTCTCGTGCGGGAGACGTTGGAGAGAATCATGGTCCGTTGAGCTCCCCGTGTGCCAGTGTGCCAGTGTGTACATCCATGCTGGCCACGCCGTTTTGGTTGTCTTTGACAGCTAGCTAAGATGTCATCCAGACTTCGTCTGCGTCGACTGCTACACCCATGAAGCATGCCTTCGAGAGGCGTGTTCAGGACGTCAAGTCGCCCAAAAGGTAAGCTCCTCTCTCTTGTCATCTTCCACGTCGAAGCCCGGCGCTTCCCCCTCCCCTCCCAGCTCACATGATGATCAACTATCAAATGGGAATCTCTCCTAGCAATTACCATGCGGAGAACTCGATATAAAATAACCCTGACACTTTTGCTGTTTTGCACATTTTTACGTTGTTCAAACTACAGCCAAGAGGACATCTGTGCTAACATGGACTCTCAGCGACATCAACGCCCTGATCCTCGATTACTTGACAATGGAAGGCTATCCTAACGCTGCCGCAAAATTCAGCAAGGAAGCCAACCTCCAGCCCCACCAAGTCGACGAGACGATCAAGGTCCGCCAGCAGATTCAAAAGTCCATTCATACTGGAAGCATTCAGTACGCCATTGAGGCTCTGAATGACTTTGACTCAGAGGTTAGTTGTTTACTCTCCGCAACATTAAACCCCAGTCGCAGTGATTAGACATCGAGTTATCATGCACCACTCATAGCACCTTCGGGACACTTTGATGAGGAACAACCACTTTTTGATGAGCTTTCGCCTTATACACTACTTGTCAGCATGTTTCTGCTTTGTACACATGTTCTAACAAGTCATCTAGATTCTGGACCGCGATCCAACCTTGCACTTCGCGCTGCTTCGCCTTCAACTTGTGGAGCTCATTCGGGCGTGCACAAACACACCTGGTGGGGATATCACTCCTGCCTTGTCATTCGCCACGAACCATCTTGGACCGCGTGCACCGACCGACTCACGCTTCCTCAAAGACCTGGAAGAGACGATGGCGCTGTTGGTGTTCCCGCACAACGATCTCGAGCCGCAGTTGGCAGCCATTTTGCATCCAGACCTGAGACGGGATGTTGCAGATGATGTCAACAAGGCCATCTTGCAGCGTCAATCGGAGCGTAGGGAAGCCGCGATCCGACAGCTGGTCAAGATGAGGGCTTGGGCTGAGTCTGCTGCGAGAGCGGAGAAGAAGCCCCTCCCTGAGAGAATTGGTCTCGGCTTGAATGGAGACGAGAGTGACGGGCACGACCCAATGATGCTCTCGTAGAGCAACAGTCTTGAGGGCTACAGCAGCGACAAGGAGAATTATGATCCACTGCAAGAGGGCCCGTTGAATGAAGGCCATGGGCGAGAAACAAACGATCTTGATCGGTATCTCCTTCACAGACCGATTACCTCCCAGGTCGAGGAATAGAATCGCATCCTGGGAGCGGAGAGTTATCACGATGGCGTGGCCCATATCGCTGACGATGCTAAAGACCGCCGCTTGGTTGAGTTGATCGTGGAATATTATGAGGGGGAACATGATGGCTAGGGAATAGCGCATGGAGTTAAGAGCAAGCAGGGTTTGACTTTGGGATACGGGCCAGGATTGGCAAATCTTGGAGGCGTTACACCATTCATTCGGTTACGACTGAATGAGTGATTATGGTACATACATTTTTAATGGTTCACGACATGGGGTCAACAGATGACCGATAAAGGAATAGAAGCCATCACGGCAATTGCGAACTCTATACTATACCCCTCTCGTGAAATGTTCCGTGAGAAAATGGCCGGCCGTCTCTGGTCTCTTTGTGACTATCAATAACCCATAATACCTAGGTACCTTCGCAGTAGAATCTATCTTGCCGCAAGGTAGATGGAATGGAGGTCATGGTACGAGTGGAGACTTTCGAGCCAATCACGGTTGGAGAAAGTCCGATTACAGCTCAGCATACTGAGTTTCCCGTATGTTCATCGAGGAACCCAGCTTCAATATCAAAGTCACGTTGAAATCCGGTTCTGTTTCAATTTTTTATTGCTTTCTTTGCCAAAACCCCTCTCCTCATCAGGTCTCAGGTCTACCATGGGGTACAAACGGTCTTTTGAAAGTTTTATATACAAGTGATACTCCGTACAACAATATCGCTCCCACTCTGTCCCTCTCTACTTGGTCCGGATGTGCTTAAGCTTCTTGGGCGAGTACAAAAAGTTGTTGGCGTACGCCTTGGGCTTGATCCGCCTCGACTGCGGCTCCTGGACAAAGTACTCGTACCCTTGCTTCTCTGCAAAGTGGATGGCGTCCTCCTTGGACTTGAAGTTGAGTTTGGTGCCCTGCATCATGTCGGCCGACGACTGCCAGCCCATGAGCGGGTTCTCCCAGCGGTGGCCCTTGGAGAGGATGTCCCAGTCCATGCGCCAGTGGTGGCCTTGCCAGTTGCCTGATTGCGTTGCGGGCTTGGATTCCTGGTAGATGCTGTGAGGGTTTCCGTCGTTAGCTTTTGCGATTTTCTTTTCTTTTCTGTCTTTCTCTGTCGTCTGAGATCAAGGCTATGCGTACCGGACTGTGCGAGCCTGGAGCTCCATGGGGGCACCGGAGATGACGGCGGCTTGGATGAAGGGGACGTCTTCGCTGCCGTTTTGGAGCTTCTTGGGGGTCGGGGTGAAGGTCCTGCGAGAACACAACCCAATTAGCACTTTGTTATGTTTGCCCAACCCAATTGCAAACTCATGCAATAATCCCTCCCAAGAGCTTTGCGTCCTTACGAGGTGGCCTTATCGGCGGCGATGCTGTAGTCGGGCTCGTTCTGCTCGGTCGAGGGGGCCACGGCGGCGGGCTGCTGTGTCGTGGTGCCGGTCGTGAGCTGGCTCTCGAATCGGCGAGCGGTTACGAACGCGGAGACGGAAGCTCGGAAGGGAGCGGCGCTCCGCAGCAGGCGAGCTGCGTTGTAGGCGCGGAGGGATGCCATTGCGACGTGTGGGAGATGGGTGTTGGCTTCCCTTCAATTGTCGTCGTGGGACGAATTGGGTAGTCTGGGAATGCGATAATGGGTGGTGGTTGATGGTACGGCACTGGACAAGGCGGAAGGGCCTTGCCTTGCTTGGGGGGTGGCCCGGATTGGGGCGCGCTGATTGGCCGCCGCAAGAACCTTGACCCGAAAGAAACGAGTGCTTTTCGTTCAAACCTCACTTTCGGCAAACGGAGCGTCACCCTCGTCTATCATAGCCATCAGCCTTCCTCCCCTCCACGTCGAAATCGATAAAGTCAATTGATCCGCTCAATTGACCGTTTGCGCCGAGCGACCCTCCCGATTCTTCGATACCCCAAAGTCACCATGAGCTTCGTCCCCCGCCGCGGTCTCTCGACCCTCATCCCCCCCAAGGTGCGCTCATCTCCCTCTGTCCGGCCGACGACCGGCAGCTCTGCTATCGAACCCGGAGAAGTATGCTGACATTGATGCACACAGGTCGCCTCTCCCAAGGTACGATTATGATCCCGACTCACGTTTTTCTTCTGTTTTTGTGATGGATGCGAGGTTTGGATGGGAAAAGGTTACCCGGTGAATTCGGAGGTTCGGGCGCGGGATACGGAGGAGCGACAAGGACGGAGCTACTCGGAGCTACGGATTTTCTCAATAACAACATCAACAACGAGATGCAATACGGATCACAGAAAAAAAGGGCTAACATGACGAACTCGGACAGGCCCTTGGCGCGGACCCCAACGCAGTTCGCATGCAGCGCGTTGTCAACTTCTACGAGAAGCTCCCCCGTGGTGCCGCCCCCGAGGCTAAGCCCACTGGCATCCTCGGCCGTTACGCCGCCAAGCACTTCAGCGGCAAGAACGCCTCTGCGAAGCGTATGTTGCCCCTTTAATTGCGGACGAAGGTCCGGCATGGGACAGAAGACTGACTGTTGTTGTGTAGCCATCATCCACGCCCTTGGCTTCCTCCTCGTCATCGGCTACGCTCAGAACTACTACTTCCACCTCCGTACGTCAAAACCCTTCAACGTGATACTTCAGATAAAATACCAGAACGACGAATAAGACGGGGAGCGGTTCGGCGATGTGATGCTAACGATTGACAGGCCACCACAAGAACAATGCTCACTAAGCGACTCCCATCTGGTTGTAGTCCAGCCTCTGGCTGTGTAATGGCATTGGGACCGTGTATATAAGAATTAGAACCTATTCTCCAGGAGGAGGCTCCTCGGCAAATTTCCTTTTTCGTGTCCAGCGTGTATTCCTCCCTCGAATGTGAAATGGACAGAGAGAAAAGCGCGGTCTGATGAAAAGACATGAACAAAAAGAGGATGGCCTGGGATGTTCTCGTTCTCGGTCTTTTGTAGAGCCGCTGACAAGTCGAGCCGAGAGTTTGTTTCAGCTAGTCTAAAGATTAACTGAGTGGTATTGCGTAATGCTCATCCGGCTCAAACTTCCCAAGAAACCCGATGTGATGTGATGTAATGTATACACTCGAGAAGAGAAGACACGGGCGACACCGATCAGTAATGAATATGAGGCCACCATTGAGTTTGGTTTGCCAGGTGCTGTCTGCCTTACGATTGTTAAGATAATTCGAAGTTAGTCTCAAAGCAACGAGAATGCCATTAGTTTCAATCAGTATTACAGACAGATAAAACAACTGTCAGTCAGAGAAGTGCGTCCATGAATGCTCAGACGGAGAGGCGCTCATCAATGCACTGGCACACTGGATCCAAGAATAGCCCATTGGGATGTCGGGGGATCCCGCGTTGTTTCCTCCCGCCGGCGTTGCCTTCCCCAGCCCGCAAAGCCAGCGCTTTCCGCACTAGGCCGAGCTGAGCCATGACCAAAACACAGTGTTTGAAGGCCACAGTGCACGAGGCTGACACACTGTCACAGCCTTCTTGGGCACCCAGTGACCACGTTGGCGGGCAGGTACCCATCGCGTCCCCACTGTTTTCCCTCACCTTGCCTGCCTCTCTCCCCTCGCAGTGGACAGCGACTGAGCACTGGAGCAGCACTACAGTGACTGGACAGGTGGACAGCACACAGCGCTGGAGACACTGAGCAACTTTGGCTGCTCCCCCTGCCTGCTGCCGCACGCTAATCCCTGATTAGGCGACTGCAGCTTCTCTAAGGAAAATCGACCTCACAACCATCACAGCCGCATAGGTGTGCCCTTCTCTACCACCACCTCACCCCCATCAGCCCAGCGCTCCTTTTTTTTTTTCCTCTTTTCCCTTCCAACCCTCCCCTTCGGACGCTATACCTCGACGACGCCGACGACGAAGCCGACGACGTACGTCTTGCTGGTAGGGGAACTATCCGAATCCGCGACTCCCACGATCGCATTCGCCCCGCGATTCGAATACACGAAACCGCTCGATTTCTGCGACTCGTCGCTCCCCCCGGCCCATACATACCTAGTACTCCATCACCAAATCCGACCAACCACCAACCACCACCATCTCGGCCTTCAACGATCTTACACACCCACACATCCAGAACAAGTCCTTCTAGTGACTCGAGCTCGGAAAAGCCAAACCTCGCTCTTCCAGCGCAGAACATCCGACGACGTATGATGGCAACTGAAGCCACCCTCGCCGCCCCCGTTGATGCTTCTGTCCATTCTGACCCCAAGCTCGTGAGTTCCCTCTTTTCCCCTCCTCCCCAGCAGCCCCAGCCTCACACCGCTGGCGCCCTGCCCCATCGCCGGATGATCCCCGCGTCCCCTCTTCACTCGTCTTCATTCGTCATTCCACCCCATGCGAACCTCACCCTTCACTCTGTCGCTTGCCCTTTGGCTAACCTAGGATCCTTTCGGAACCCTCCGCCGAACAGACTAACGACGCTGACATCGACTCCCAAAATGTCGGTCCAAATCGCGCGAAACTGAACGGTAGTCCCGCCGTCGATGACTTAGAGAATAAGCACATCACCGGTGTCGAAGATCAACTCAATTCAGCAGATGTTAGTGTTAGTGGAGGGTCGGATACGGAGGCATCACGGGCGGCTCGAGATGGAGAAAAGGGACACGGCAGGACGTCGTCGGCTGTCAAGAAGCCCGCAACCTTCAAGGCTGTCTCGGTCAACAAGACCTTCCTAGCATCAAAGGGCCCTACCATTTCCTCGGCGACCAAACCCGGCGAAAAGACGAATTCGACCTCGATCCTGAGCTCCTCGCCATCAGGAACCTCGACTCTGTCTTCACGGCCGAGGCTAGTCGCAAAGTCGGGCACTGGCACAGGTTCTTCACCAGGACTCAAAGCGGCTGCCAACGGCGCCAAGCCTGCCGCCGGCCCTGACCCCAGCGCAGTATGGAACAAGAATCGACGTAAGGCGACTACTAGGTCTTTGAGGGTGGTTGCGCTCATGTGCTAATATAACGAACCTCAGCTGTCCCTACCCCGGAACCCAAAAAGCTTACGGATGAAGAACTTAAGAAGTATGGTATCCATATGGCAAGCCGTCTTGCCCCCGAAAGCGGACAGTCGGCACAGGGAAATTGGGCAGATATAGAAGACGACGACGACGACTGGGCCCCCGAGACCATCACCTGGACCGATGGTACCAAGACCACCCTCCCGCATCCCGACGAAGTACCTGCGCCGCCGCCGCCGCCCGAGCCGACTCCTGCGCCACCGAAAGAGAAGGTCTTGGAGAAACCGAAATCTCCTGTACCACCGCCTCGAACCACCGCTTCGCCCTCGATTAAGACTGGCGGGCTTGCATCTGGCAAAGGGCTCATCCTCAAGGCTGGGTCTGCCGAAAAGCCTACGCTCGTCGCCAAACCACCTGCACCTCCGACGCCAGTGAAATCGCCCTGGGCACCTCTGCCCCCCGTCGAGAAGGCTCCTCCGCCAGTCATCGCCGGGCCGCCTGCTCCTCAGCAAGGCGCGAGATACCCCCCGAGAGACCACGCGACTAATAATAACGTTCCGCCCTACCATGCCAAGGAGATTGCTGCTGATGACTTCAACCGATCAGCTTGGAGAGAAGGTGGTCCTCCGGGCGGAAACCGAGAACTGTTTAACTCGCAATCTGGGCGATATGAGCCGGTCCCGGCCGATCGAAGAGGCTCCTTCCGATCTGACGTCCATCCTAGGCAGCCGGCAGTGTTACAACGCCCGTCCCAATCCGATCATCCGGAGCCCTCTGCCGCTTTCCAAACGAGCAGGAACTCTGTGCCCGACGGTCCCATGGGTAGGCGCCGTGGATCTTCTGTTGCTAGCGGTGGTAGCGGATCTTACTTGCAACGGCCAGGCAAGGGACATGAGCTTCCGGGTCCTCCCCAGGACCTGCTGAGTGCTCGTAGGGGCTCTATGGCTGGCTCGGTTGAAAGTCCCATGTCCCCGCGGAACTTTTCGCCTTCGGGCTTACAACATGGTCCTCGGATGCACGGCAACCAGCAGTGGCAACCTCGACCATCCCCCGGAACCAACCATGCCACCCTACACTCAGCTGGCCCTCAGACAGACGGAAGACCAGCCCCACCGCCACCGATGGCGCGATTGGAGGAGGATCTCGAGATGCAGAAGAAGGTCATGCGTGAGAAACGCGAATTGGCAATGCAGAGGCGACGCGAAGAGGAGGCTCGTGAGGAAGCTGCGAGGAAAGCGCGCATTGCGGCGAAGTTGGAAGCCATGGGGCCAGCCCCAGAACGCAAAAGTGACAAGAAGGAGGCTTCACCAGAGAGTTCCAACGCGGCCCCAGCACAGGCGCAATCTCGACAAGACGGTTCCACTGCCCAGGAAGCCGGTTCACAGCCGCCTGCCGCGGGTCCCGATACATCGGCTGTCCCTTCAACTCCCGCCAACGCCAAGGACAAGCCTTACGGCGAAAGACCCGTCACCGCAGGCGGAGAGCATGCGAGACGACCAAGTGGCTCGGAGGCAAGGCAGCCCAACTCATGGGTTGCACCTACGCCTCAACAAGAGCGGCTTCCGACTTGGGGCGCGGCTGCGGCTGGCCCTCAGGCTCCTCGTAACGTCTGGGGATCGCCTAACAATGATCGCGGACTGGGCAACGGCACCTTCAATACTGACTTGGGCCGTTTGCCAGAGCCTCAAGCAGCAGGAAAGGGCCCAGCACCCATCGCACCACCCAGCGCGCAGCGAGCGCAGGTTCAGATTCCACCGGTCACCCAGGCTCGTCCCACTACGGGTAATGCTCGCGAAGTGAACGAGATGAGAAATAGATGGGCTCACTCGGTTCTGGAAGGCGACAAGATAGTACTCGACGAGAAGAGATCGCAGCGCCTCGAGCGTGATCGGAGCCTGGTGGAGCGCGGGCTCACTATTGAACAAGCTCAAGCCACGATCAAAGACACTTGGCGCCCATCTGGAGATGGAAGACGCGATCCTGCACACGTTATTCACCACGATGTTCGCGCTGCTGGGTCTGTCGACCACTCATCTGTGCTACCTCCCACAGGACCATCGGCCGCCACTCAATCTCGAAGCTCCTCTAGATTCTTCCCTCCCAGGGACAACAGACATGATTCCACAGCTTCTCATGCGGAACCATCGAGGCCTAACTCGCCTTCCCCGCCGCCCCCGGATATGCTTGGCCACCCGGCCTTCGATGGAGACGCCATGCACCCTCACGTATCTCTCCCCCGACCGCATCCCGTTGTCAAGTTACCACCTTCAGCTGCGGCGGCGCAGTCAGCGGCACCCAGATCTACTGGGCCGTTTGCTTGGGCAACCCCAGCCGGTTACAAAGATGGTCCAGGAACTCATGGGCGCGGACCTCACCAGCAGAACCACGTGTCCCAGCGGTCGCAAGATTCAGCAGGAAACGAGAATTGGCAAGATAGGATCAACAACCTACTCACGGGTCGAAAGCCAAACTCTCCGCCAAAGGCACCTGGTGTCGAGCCTGTCACTAAAAGTGCTCTCGACTACTCTGGTCACTACAATCCGGCTACCGTCTCTCTACCTCGCTCAGCCACCCAGAACGTATCAGACGATGTGAAGTCTTTCACTACAAAGCCGCCGGCAGAGGAATGCTTCGAGGAGCAGGAAATGGGGTCGCTTCCACGCATTCATTTACCCCATAAGACTCCGGAGGCTGCTTGGCAACCTGCTACCGCCCCGATTAAGCCTCTGCCGAGGCGTTTCTGGGTTTCCGATGTCGAGACTGTTCGTTCCCTGTGGTTCCCCCATGAGATGTCTACTAGCGGCAGCGTTTATCGCATTCTTCTTCCCGGTATGGGTGATGCCAGGACTGTCCCACTTCCTTTCTCTCGATCGGGAAGCAATCCACGACGATCCAGCGGGCGTGGTGGTGGGCAGCGAGGATCGGGCCCGAATCATCGTGGCGGCAAGGGACGGGAGCCTTCGTATTCTGGTGAAGGAAGCAGTTCGACACCTCCCCCCAGCCGAGGAGGCCGCGGTGGCTACCGCGGACGCGGGTCCGAGAACTGGTCCCGCAGGACTACGCCCACGCAGGCAGCCTAAGAGCTGTCCACATTACAACTTCAAACCCTACACAACTTTGTTGACTTGTTGAGGTTAACATACACTACCAATCGCAGCCGGCAGTATCAACGGCCGACGAACACCGCACAAATATTGTTCCGCATGCTGCTACTGTGGCATGCCCGAACTGCTCCGCCACGAGCGGTAGGCAGTGTGTACCATCTCGAAAAATCGATTATCTTCGCAGAGAGCGCCTTGCGTTTTCAGACTTTTACGGACCCTGACTTGATCGAATCGCTTTGGTCGGTCGGTATATGAGCTTGACCGGCCGGGAAATTTGGCCCAGACGCGGACAAATGGGGCGGATGGAAGCGACAGCGAAGTCTTTTGGTGAATTTTCTTCTCTTCCACTCTCACGACACGCGAGCTCCATCTTCCCACCATTGAACAACACTTCCAACCCAATACGAGAACCCCCTTTGCTCGGCTACATAAGTCAGAGGGGAGGAACGCTGGTCATGTTGACCAAGGTCCGGTGTTTCTTCGTACGATTCATAACCATGACACGCATAACGAACGGCCGGGAGGTCAAAGGAAGGTTGGCTGGCGGGTGTCCTGGGAGTATCGGAGGGGGCAACGCGGTCTTTTACAAACACCTGATGTGCAAAGGAGGTGAGATTACAGGACTCGGAAATGGATGAGTGTCTTTTTCTTACACAAGCGTTTACTCGGTCACTGCCAGCGGAAGGACAGACAGTAGCTGCTTGAGGGCAGTTGACGTCCAGGGTAATTGCAGTTCAGAAAATACACAAACAAATGATGAAAACTCGCTTTTCACTTGTGCCTCTATTCATGTCGTCCTGATTGTGAAGTTGTGATGAGTAATTACTAAGCCCCCCCTGGGCTGACGGAATTTACGAAGCTGCTTGGGATGCTCTAAATGTTGCCAAGGCCATGTATCACCTCGCTGTCGGTTGATGAAAATTACCAGGTGAGAACATTCAACGTCCAAACATTGCCTAATGAGGCCAATAATCCAAATATGGGGCCGATGTCCAAACTCTACTCTACTGTAGAAACAAACAACGAGTCACTATACAAAGGGGGGGTATATATTACAAATTACAGTGTACCTCCTGACGACGAGTCGACGATCCACTCGGACTTGAAGGTCCCGCCGATGACGACGAATGCTCCTCCTCACCTCCCTCTTCCCCTCCACCACCTCCTGTGTTCGTACTCATAAACAAAATGTCGCGAAGCTTCTTTGCTGAGTCACCCGGCCTTTCATGGCCGTGGTGGTGGTTGTGGTGGTGTTTGGGACTTCCCAGCCCGACGAGACGGAGGAGTTTGGGGACGAGATGGCGCCAGACTTGGCGGGTCGAAGGGAGGCATGCGACGATGATGCCGACGGAGAGTTCGATGTAGGACCACATGTGGAGGTAGAATGCGTCGTCTGTAGCGAGGAAGAAGGGGGTTAGCATCGCGGGGGTTGGATGAGGTAGGTAGGAGTTGGTGCAGCGTTGGGGGAGGGAGGGCTTACAGGTTGGGTCTTGGAAGCCTTCGAGGCTTAGGAGGACTTTCAGACGGACTGCGCTGACGATTGTGATGCTGTTGCAAGATGAGGCGTTGGCGACAATATAGGTATCAACCAAAGGGGTCAAACTCACACAACACCCAACGAAAACATGACCACAATCTCCACCTTTTGCCTCTTTCTCAAATTCAACCACAGCACCTGCGTGACGGGCAACCCCAACATCCACACATCGAGCGCGATATTGATCGCCGCGTGCGCGATGAACATGGCGTAGACATTAATACAGTACCCCGGGTGGCGGCCGTCCCAGGCCTCCCAGGCGTTGCTGAAGGGGCGGCACTGGTTCAGGTTCGCGACGGTGAAGGCGAGGCAGAACAAGAAGTTGAAGGTCTGGGTGAGCCAGAGGATGAGGCTGAAGGTGCGGCTGACCATGCTGAAGACGCGGATGTAGAAGAAGAGGATGGAGGCTTTGAGGGCGGAGATGGAGAGGGTGTAGATTACTTCGAAGGCGAAGAAGACCTGCCGGTTTTCGAGTTGGTTGGTGAGCTTCTGCGGCATATTTGTTGCTGTAGAACATTCGGGGCGTGGTGGTGATGGGAAGTGTCTTACTTGCATGAAGCGAGTTATCTCATCGTAGGAGAGAGTCCATATATCTCGACCGATGCCTAATTGATACCCTAATATTCTGTTAAATGAAATCCTTCATTGGAATGTCTCGACGCATCGCGAGTGTCAAAAGGGGGAGGCTTACCTTGAAACTTGGAAATGGCAAAAGAAATTGAGAACAACTACGACAAAAACATTAGTCGTTTCGTCTTCACGTAAAAAACAGTTTGGCAAACTTCTTTGCCCGAGAGAATGCTGGGCCCTTACGTATCCCAATATCAACGTGAAGTCGTCCGGCCCCCACGTCGACAGCCTCAGAAACTTGGAGAGCATCCTCGCTAGCACGAAGACGGCGGTGATGATCACGAGCGATACTTTGCCGGCTATCGAACCTATTTGATGGTGATAGGGATACCCGCACTTTGTCCATGTGATGTTCTTGGCGACTGGATAGCATCACTGTTAGCTGAGGTACATCATGGCTTGTGAGAGGGGGAGGGGGGCATCTCACGTAAAGACTGCTCCAAGTCACACACCGCACGTATACAGACGCGAAAGGCCTCGACGGCGGGCTTATCCTGACATAGACATGTTGTCGTCAAGTTGGTGACGGCACATGTTGTGATGTTGACGGCCTGCGACAGACACGGTATCTAGAAGCATCAAAGAGGATATCGTCAGCTCCCTATGACGTTGAAGTATCCCCCATACCCGAACCTCAAAGGCCAGTATCAGAGAAGGGAGGCAAACTCACGGCACAGTCCGGCAGGCCATCCGCCAATTGAAGCGCCATCGAAAGAACAGCTCAAGTAGATTTCGACTACAGTATGGATGCGGAGGACTCGTTGTCCATGAGCAGTCTTTGCAGGCGGAGGAGAGGAGTCGTCGATTCAAGGAGGCATTACGACATGTTTCCCGCGTCTAGTCTTCTGATGCTTCACCTCTTGGCTCACTTTTTATTCGATCCTCGCGGCTCATATGGAAAGGGGGAAAGGAGGAAGAGGGGGACTCGGGGACTCATCTGGGGTCGACCGCCCCGGAGAATTAAACTGAGTTTATGTCTCATGATTGAAGTGAATCGTTCCCTTGTTTGCAAAAATGGTAAGATCAAAGAAAGACTATTTTGCTACTAACGTGGTGATCGGGGGCCCGGGTCTAGCCTCTCCCAGGTACGGTGGCTTTTATTTCCGTTTGCGGACATCGAGGAAGAGAAACTAGAGAAACAAGCGATTGCGAAATTATGCTTTTCGACCTAAATAAGAGGAAAGTAGCTACTGGAGCCTCAAGCCCGCAAGCTTGATGATATCTGGGTTAGAGGATGAAAATGAAGCAGTGACGTTGTTGGGATCCCGGTGGTTTGGTAACAGCTGTTGCGGCGAAAGCTGCTGTCCATGCATCCATCACCACCCGTCTTCCCCGTTGGAGGTTGCAAACTTGCAGGGTAGGACGCGGAGTGGGGGACCCGAGGTGTCGGGTTCGTCCGTCGTACATGCGGCCCCCTCTCCACCGTCCCGGAGTCTTGGCATCTGTTTCTCTTCGTGATTATGGTAAACTCTAGTATTTTGTGATTACTTATAGACAGATCATATAACCTAGGTTGTTTTGAGGGATATGGTGAATGTCTTGTTGCGAGAATGACTCCAATGCTTGTGTTCTTGTAATGCGAAAGCGATGTATAATCACGTATTGCTTGAGTAATTCGTTTCTCCTCCATCAATAATTCCAAAAACACCATTATCTACCCCGGAGAGGGACGATATGGCCGACAAATTCTTCGCGACCCATAGCTTGACCATCGAGTTTCCATTGTATACGCATCTGCCGAACTCCAGAAACGAGGCAAACCCGCAAACCGACCAAGACTCAATACACCCATTAGAGACATACCGCAACGAGTTTAACCCCGGGCCACCGCCGCCGCCACAGATTACCACAATGCCTCATAAATGATGAGACCCCGTCTCAAGCCACACGCCTCTTCCGACCACTTCCCATCGAGGGAGAGACTGCCGACATCAAAGGCCAGACTTGGGACCCCTCACTCTCGATGACGATATCCCGCACTTCGATGGTCTCCAGTTCTCCGTGCTTCAAGCCTTCAAATCCCAGCCTCCACGAGATCTTTCTAGGGCTTGCTTGCCCCCCATCTCGCTGCGCCCCCTTTTACCTAGGGACGAGCCTAGAATCGTGTTCTCCGAAGACCTTGTTTATAATTGTTTTGTGGCTGGTGAAAAGACTTAGCGAAGCGGGAGAGGCGCTCTCGATGTCATTCACTCAGTCTTATCGCAAACCGAAGCCACAATGCCGAAGCCGCAACGCTGCTCAGTATTGTTACAGATGTGAAGTTACTAGGTGCCTTGCCAATATATCGAACGCAGTCACAACGGCCGAGGCTGAAAGTCTGCCCACGGGATTATCTCCAGCTCTGGATGTAGGTCCTTGAAGATGAGCTTATGAATATACCGCCCCTGGGTCTGACCTTTTTTGCTATGGAGAGCCTGCTCATTCTCATTTTATCTGGCTTGATTTGCTACCGGTATGAGACGTTTTGACTTGCGCCTTTATCTGTCTGTACCTGCCTGTCCTCACTTAGGCGCGTTGTATAAGTGATCCTTAAATAGATTTAACAGGAATAAATCAGCGAACAACGTTCATCTCAAAGGATCTTCTATGCCTAGCCGTGGAATTTACCCTCTGCTTAGCAGACGAACTTTCCACATCGCAGATGAAGCAATTGCTGATCACATACTCTGCAAAAAACACCGCTGTCTGATGAGACTTCTCCCAACGCAGGTCCTTTCATCTCAAGGCTTTCATCGTATTGTTTTTCACTTGGCAACCACTTTAATCCTTTATGTAAAGTCAAGATCATACACCGGAGCCGCCAATCTGCAGCAACCCTACGTCCGAGGTCTGGTAATTGCGAAATATGCTGAAGGGACCTGAAAGTTGTTTCTCGTTTGACTTATCGCTAGGTAACTTGTGGTTGATCTAACTCTCAGTGAAGCTATGAAGAAAACGCCCTCACCACTATCTCTCGTCCCTCGCCCTTTGCCAGCACCCTGGAATACACCTGAATATGCTAATAGCGGCTAGAGCCAAGAATGAGAAGTTACAATTCGGAGGTCCGAGATATATCCCACCAGGCATTGATGCGAAATGATAGCATTGGACCTATATCGTAGAAGGACTCTACGCGATGAGAGCGGTTGCCACATGAAAGGAGATCTGAGATTCAAAACATGTTTGCTTACGACAACTTTCCTCACAGCCCCTTCTAGTCCTTCTCATCAAGTGAGGTGAATGTTTCTTTTTTTTTCAGAGCCCCCCCCCCCCTCCCGCCCCGGGACGTTTCTTTAATTATGTAGAGTGCCTACTTATCACACGCAGGGCCGACTAGACTCTCAGAGGATAAAAATATCAAGTGTTATCAGTTATACCAATGTGACACGGTAACCACAGAACGAGCGCCTCTTATCAAAGCAGTATTGGTCAAGCTCGCAACGTGAATTTTAGTCGTAAGGGATAAAACACTGACTTTTTGTCCTTTTATTTGACATTATCTACATCCAACGTACTCGAGGACTTCCACTTAACACCATCCTTCATAGCCTTCAACACCGCTCCCAACCTCTTCACACCCTCCACGACGTCCTCCTCCGGCTCCCACGAGAAACACAATCGAATCTCCCGATCGAACCTCGCAGCGTCCTCATCCCCATGCACCTCAAACTGCGCACCGTGCCCAATCACCAGATTCTCCGTCTCCTTAGCCCTCACAGCAACCTCCCGACTCGACATACCCTCAGGCAAACTAAACCACACAAAGTACCCGCCAAACACCTCAGCCCCCTTCAACGCCGACCCGCGCACAACGACACCCTCGCCAAGCGGCTTCTGGATGTACTCCGCAATCGCTTGCATCATAGCCCCATGTCGTCTCGCGAGCGCAGGACGCGTCTCCTGATCAAGCTGCCTCTGCAGCTCCCCGCTCTCAAGCAGCTCCGCGACCATCATGGCAGCCAACTGGCTCGGCGCGCCACCGCTACACGTTGACCCCGTCTGTGATAACCCGTATGCGAACGCAGGACTGCCCTCCGCCCACCCCGTGCGCACGCCGGGCGCGACGATCTTGCTGAAGGAGCCGTTGGAGACTGCGTTGCCGAAGGAGGCGTCGGGGACGCCTAGGCTGCGGTCGATGTCTACGAGGCGGGGGATGCGCATTTCGGCGGTGTAGCCTGGCTGAGGAGGGGTGGAGAGGGGCCATTGGAGGAAGTCGTAGACATCGTCTGAGACGAGGAGGGCGTCGTATTTGCGGGCGAGGAGGACGAGCTCGTGGCGACGGCGGAGGGACATTGTTTTGCCTGTTGGGTTGGAGCAGGTTGGGACAAGGTAGATTATGTGGCGGTAGAGTTTTCTCTTCTTGGCTTCTTTGAAGTGCTGTTGCTTGATGTTAGCTGGTATTCCTTGACTTTTCTCTTCTCATCGTTGATACCATTAGGTGAGGCTCTTCACGATGAGATGAAGTGAAGGTGGGAGACGCTGCTTGTAGCAACAGCCCCATCGTAGAAAAGGCTCACCTCATCGCCGCCTTCTCCTGCGGCCTCGAGCCCCTTTCTCAAGTACTCGATATCAATACCATCATCATCTTCAGGAACTGCCTTTAGACGTCCGTCGAACCCAGCGTCAGCAAAGATGGGGCAGGCGAGAAAGTAGCACGGCGCCACCATCCAGACATTCTTCGTGTAAAGCGGATCAGTGAAAGATTGAAGGATACAAGCCAGATTCTGGCTTGCACCGCCCGTGACGCAGATGCGCCGGACATCGGGCGCGTGGTGGCCGGCGGCGACAGTAGTGGTGGTGGCATCATCCGCGGCAGACGGAGGTGCGGGGTCGACGGCGGGGTAAAATGCCGCCAGCCAGCGGGCGATGGACTCGCGGAGAGGCTGGTATCCCGGGTCCGGACCGTACTGGAGCCCCGGGACGTAGGCGGCGGGGTCGGCGAGGGTCTTTACGGCCGCGGCGGAGAGGGCTGCGGCTGGGAGGAGGGATGGCGAGGGCCAGCCTCGGAGGAGGTTGATTGGCTTCTTGTGCAAGGGGGCGTTCATGCTTGATGATGAGAGAGAATTTGCCGAGGTGAAGAAGGATCGTCGAGGTGCTGAGTGTGGATCAAAATTCAGTGGCAGCTTGCGAGTGTTTACACTGGTCGCGCAAGTTGAGGAGATGCGGGTGTCGTATGTGAGGGGTCGCCGGTGGTGAGGTAATTGAGCAAAGTGTTTTGATACAGTTGTCACGCGATGCTTCATCACCTCCGCTCGAGCTTTTGGTTCACTAGTGGAATTTAACGACGACCTTGGTTGACTGCAAGGTATTGATTACTTATAGTTGTATGTCAGAGTGAAGTTCAAGGTTGTCGTCTCCGAATGCGGAGGCCCCAAAGATAGGAAATGCGCTGGCCCCACGCAGCATTTCGCAATCATACCGGCACATCAAGGAACCAGCAAGTTCAACAAATATGTTCTGGTTCAAAGACTCATTGGTCCAACTGAAACTTATTCCTTTCCTAGGTAGTGGTAAAATGTAAGGGTATCATATGCTCCAAAATCAATGTCTTTTCAAACGCCTCGTCATTGACACCAGTCTAAGGGACACCCCCTTTTTACCAACCCCATGTTCTCGTAGAAGCCGTAAATACTGGTGGCTTCCATTGGATCTTGCTCGGGTCAATCAATCGCTTCTGCTTCACCTTCTGCTTCTCCCTCTGCTGGATCAGCTTCTCGGGAATCACGATCTTGTGCTCTCCCTTGTGATACACCTGCATCTTAAGCGCCTGTAAGGTGTGCTCCACGTCCTGCGGAATTATGGCAAGAGCCGTCGAGATGGCTTCAATCGTAGTCTTCTCATCGCGCTCATTGTAACCCACAATGAGATCCAAGATGTTCTCACCCCAGTATTGCCGATAACTCAGCAGACCCAAATCAGAAAGCGGCTTTTCTGGCGAACCAAGCTTGCCTTCGATCCTTGATAGTTCGTACGAGAACTGGATGAGCAATCGACCATAACCTTTGCGCTGGTACTGGGGCAGAGTCAAAATACAAGCTACGTTGTATCCGTCCGCGCTCTCCTTTTCTTTGGAAAAGTAACCGATAATGTGGCAGCCCTTATCGCTTCGACTCGTCATGACGTAGAACAAGAAGGGGTCGACATCGTAGTATAGTGTCTTGTGGTCAAGGAACATCTTGGACAAGAGACACAGGTTACGGCAGTAGGTGCGCTGCCGTCTGCCGTCAATCTCAAAGAAAGAGACAGACTCGTCGCGGTAGATCTCGTTTCCAGGAGGGTGCTGCAGAGTACACTTGTGCCTGTGCCTAACAAAGGATTTTTCGTCGCCATAGTACCCGAGGCAAAACTCGCAGATGAAAATAACATCTTCCTGGTTGAATACTTCAGGGTATGGGGAAAAGTACCATGGGAACAAGTCGTGCTTTCCAAACTGGACCTTGGAGATATTTCGAATTCGGGAGATCTCGGCCGGATTCTGCGTCATAGAGCCGTGTGTCCTCAACTTCTCGATCTCGTCTTCTCGGCTGAAGCCACTGAGTAAATCTTTCTTCTGGACCTCCTCCTCCAGGTCAATTTCCATTTCATCGCCTCCAGCTGCGGGGGTAGCCGTTGCATCGCCCGTAGCTGTGGCCGGGGTCTGGCTTTGGCTCTCCTCGGCCGTCGGCGTCATCTTACGGCTCTGTGACTCGACGAACTCGGTCCATGGGTGCGGCGTCGCGGCCTCTGAAGGCGCAGATTGCTCCCTCTTCGAAGGTCGCTTCTGAGATTTCTTTGAGACCTTATTTTTTGACGTGGCAACACCTTTCTTCGTCTTAGGATCTTTCGGTTTGTCCTTGTCGGGTAATGGCCACTCGACATCTTGGTCGAAATCGATTCGGATCGTCGGCACCCATTCGTCGAGACGCTTGTTGAAATTGTCAAAGTTGCAGTAAAATTGGCGACCGCTCTTCGTTTCTTTGATGCTAAGAATCTCGGCTCGACGGGGGATGCCTTCTTTTTTGACCATGGCGATGCATCCTGCTCTGCGCTCGATGAGTTAATTGAGAAACATCGCATGAGGGGCCATACGGGTGAGATGGTGGGGTGTTGGGATGACGAACCTGATTGTTTCCGGGGTAGCCTTTCCCTTTTGTCGGGGCTCACTGGAGCCGACAGAGGCCTCGCCATTGGCGCCGTGTGCCGCCATGATGAATACTCGATGTGGTGGTTGATAGTTGATGGATGTTGGTAAAATGCGACAATCGGCTTGCTGTTCTCGGTCGCAAAAGATGAATGAATTACTGCAGGAACAGGAAGGTGGTGTGGCAGAAAGCGCGAACTGCCCAAAGGCGGTGAAGAAATTGCCGTGAACCCTTGCAAGAAAGGTGCGCTAGCCCAGGCGCTGACTCCACTCCACCCGACCTCGATAAGTGCATTTTTCCATTTTCTCTCATTTGGGCTCGACTCTCATCGCTGACTTTACATCCAAGAGTTTCTCATTTACCGTTTTTCATATTTCGAAAAACACCTCATAGTTTCCTCTCGCTGATACACGAGCGGTCATATCCGAAAATATCTCATTCGGAAGCAGAGACTATGGCCCCTGAGCTGTCATCAAATTGGAAGAAGCTCCAGGCACAACTCAAAGCGGCAGGCCCGTCTTCTTCCTCAACTACACCAGCCAAGACGTCTGGGGGTGTCAAGAGAAAAGCAGAATCTTCAACCTCGGACCAACAACAGTCCAAAAAGAAGAAGATTGCTTCCAAAACGTCGGGACCAGCTACGCACACCCCAAAGGCCGTAAAAACAAAGAACGGACGCATGGGTGTTGCACAAAGTTCAAAGGTTGAAGTCGAACCCAAGGTCGGCCCGTCGCCGTCACTCGCTCTCTGGGCCCAAGACAATGACATCTCTTCGGAAGCACTGGCTGAGGCCTACGGTCTCGGGCTGAAGAACAATTCCATGCTCGGATCCGAAAAGGATAAGATCAACTCTGGTCTCATAGAAGGAATCCAGGTGGGCAAGTACATCGCCATCGACTGCGAAATGGTTGGTGTTGGAGATGGAGGATACGAGTCCGTCTTGGCTCGTGTGAGCATCGTTGACTTTCACGGACGCCAAGTATACGATTCGTATGTGAAGCCCCAAGACCGGGTGACGGACTGGCGAAGTGCTGTGAGCGGGATCCTCCCTAAGCACATGAGATTTGCCCGGGACTTCGACGAGGTCCAGAAGGAAGTCGCCGCGCTCCTTAAAGACAGGATAGTGGTTGCCCACGATATCAAGCACGATCTGGACTGCCTGAAACTCAGTCATCCGAGTAAAGACATTCGCGATACGGCCAAGCACCCTGGGTTTCGGCAGTACGGCAACGGCAGTAAGCCAGCGCTTAGAAGACTTGCAGAGGAGTTGCTCAAGGTCACCATCCAAGGCGGTGCTCACTCAAGTATCGAAGATGCGCGGGTGACGATGCTCTTGTTCAGGAAACACAAGTCCGCATTCGACGTGGATCACGCCAACCGCTTTCCTCGATTTGGAGGTGCTTCGATATCTTCGAAGCCAAAGTCTAACAAGTCCAAGAAAAAGAAATGAGTCTTTACCCTCTACGCTGCTTTAAATCTCATCAAGGCCCCGGGGCCTCATGCATCCGTGTCTTCAAAATTATGACACGGTCTTGTCTCCTCCAACAATTATGTCCACTTTCTTCATAGCGGAATGCCTTCCATCAACTCCAGAGCACCCTCGCGCCCAACGGTTATTATCGCGTCGCCAAGCGTCTTTGTTCGGAACCCGGCTTCGCAGTATGTGAAGTAGTACTGCATGGCCAGATTAGCTTAGAAATACCACAAGAGGGATGATGGTACGTGTCTTACCTCCCACTTCCTTCTAAATACATCTATTTCTTCTTCAGTCATGTCATCATGCTCACGTTTCAACGCCGGACGGATCTTGGAATCAAAGTTGCGGAGGAACTCCTCCTTCCACAGCCTCAGGGTTTTTGAGTAGTGGCCACCAATGTTCTCCACCTTTTCGACAATGAGAGTGCCCTTGGACTCCTTGCTGATGTGGTTCAACAGCTGAGTGATCGATGGGAGGTAACCTCCCGGGAAGATGTAGTGGTTGATGAAACTGCAGTCTGTCAGCACGCGACCCTATTTCATGGGTTCTGCTTTGCGACTTACTCTTCGCCCTTGGAGTACGCCTCATGGCGACCTTCCGGCATCGTAATGCACTGGAAGACGGCGATACCCCCATCCTTCTTCAGCAACCTGTCCATTTGCGCAAAATACGTCGCCAGGAACTCCTGACCAACGGCCTCCAGCATCTCAATGGACACAATCTTGTCAAACGGCCTGCCCGGCGTCTCTAGCTCTCGGTAATCCGTAAGCCTGACGTCGATACGGTCAGAGAACCCCGCGGCCTCGATGCGCTCCTCCGCGAGCGCCTTTTGCTCCTTGGAGAGCGTCAAGCTCGTCACGCGGCAGCCCGTCTTCTTCACCGCCTCGATCGCAAAGGAACCCCAGCCGGTGCCAATCTCCAGCACGTGATCCGACGGCTTGATGCGCGCGCCGTCGATGAAGCGGTGCAACTTTGTCATTTGCGCCTGCTCCAGCGTCTCTTCCGGCTCGTTGGGGTCTTCGGCGCTGCTTTGCGGTTTCCAGATGGGGCACGAGTAGGTCATGTCCGGCGACAGGAAGGCGGCGAACATGTCGTTGCTGATGTCATAGTGCGCCGAGATGTTGAGGAGGGCGTTGGACAGGGTGTTTGTGGTTCGCGCCAGGCTCGAGACGGTGGTGGACAAGCTCGATATCCAGGTTGTTCCGTTGCCCATTTCTTCGCGGTTGACGATGAAGAGCTGTGACGCCGTGTCAAGTTAGCCACACCACCCCTACACGACCATAAGGCCCGCCCTAGTTTGCGAGTGTACTGACCTGAAAGAAGGCAGTCAAGTCCTTGCACTCAATCTCCCCCAGCATATACGACTCGGCGAACCCCATGTCAGCGAACAAGAACAGGCGCATCCAGAACGCATCGCTCTTGACGACCAGCTCCACGCGGGGCACGGCATCGGCGCGGCGCGGCACGTGGTCGCCGTTGGTGAGGTTCTCGTTGTACTTTGCGCCCAGCTTCTGGCCAAATACCCTCCGAAGCTCGGCGGGCTCGTCGACGAGCAGGAGGGTGCCGCGCTCAATCTTTGAAAAGACGGAGAGGATGGCGGGCTTGGCTACCGATAGGGCCGGTCCCCAGGTCAGGCTGCCGACGGCGCCTCTCACGAGCTCGGTGCCGCGGTAGAGGGGTTTGGCGAGGGCCGCTGGGACCAGCGAGGGGAGCTTGGGCATGGCTACGCGCGTAGAGGGGACGGGTCCGTAGATACAGTAAAGTAGTAGTCGCGGAGGTCCTGTTTACGGTGTTTTTATGTACGAGACCCCGTGAGAAGCCCAATGGCTTTTGATGTAAGGTACAGGATTGGACTGGCGCAATTCAATCAAAGGTCAATTGAGTTGAGCAAGCCGCCGGGGAACCTAAAACCGAAGCTCTCAAGGTAGGTAGGTCACTGGGACGCTGCATACAGCTCTCTCTCTCACTACTCTCGAGAGAAGATGGAGGGGGGCAAGCAAGCTTGATGGGATGTATGGGAGGAGGGGTGGAATGCCAAAGTTAACAGGAAACGAGCAGAGAGGGACATGTTCGCATCTGAGACCTCCAGCAAGGGGGGCGGGACGGGTATCATTTTATTGCAAGAGGCAACCCCCCCGAAGGAGACCAATGTCACTCCAAGCATGTCAAGGCAAGGCTAAACTTCTAAAGGCTTGTGTGTGCGAGTTAGCTTGCCGGTGGGTAAGGTAGTGTGTTGTCTTGAAGGGGAACCGGCAACGGCACATGGATGCAGCGAAGGAGGTGGAGGAAGAAGAGCGCATGCTTCCAATTCTTGTCTCGTCCATCGGTACCGTCGCAAGCCCGAGGGTCAAAAAATGGGGACGCATGGGAGGGTCCAACCCAGGCTTTGCCAGGATGAGCATGGGTGGGAACTTGGGAAGAGTGGGTGCGGCAAGGGTAGCTCAGACGGGAATCACTCGGGAGGGGCAGAGGCCTTGGCCATCGCTTGTTTCATTGAGGAAATCGAACATCGCCAAAGGGGGGAGGGGGAGGTTGACGATCTCTTCGGCATCTAGGGTTCCTGTTCGTTGCCTTGCCTACCGTGGAGGGTGAACTTGAATAGCCTCTGGGTTCTGAGCTCAACTTTGGTTTCGATATTGTACAATGGCTCTCTGCCAAACCAACTTCTTGGAATCATTGATGCATTTAACTGACTGCAAGACAATTCTTGACAGCGGCTGGCTGCTGACAACGAGCTCCTCCTCCTCCTCCTCCCCAACAAAATTTCTTAGGGCCAGGGCTGTTAGTGTAAACCAAGGGATGATGTCAGCTTCCTACGGAGGCACGGCGAGCCGAACGCATGGTAAGTTGGGGGAACGCATGGCGATGCATGTGCGTGCGAGCTATGATCGGAGTGGTGTACCCGACAAGCTCATTCGTCAACACAGGCTTGTAAAAATGGTTGAAGAAACTACCTCAATAACACCTTGTCTTTACCTACTTTGTAAGGTATTACCACCTACCACCTTGTCTCTCAAAGGGCCAGTGCGCTACCGGACCGTCCGGCCACGTTCAGCCTCGAACTGTTCTAGTCTCGCTGCTTGGGATGAGTTGGGTTGGGCCCTGGGGGGGGAACCAAAGGAACCACTGGGAACAAAAGAAGCACGAGCTGCAGGTTTCGAGAAGGCCGTCCGGAATTTGTCCCGGCTGGCAAGGTCCGGGCGAGCGAAACAAACCGTTTAGCGTGAGGTTGAACGACTCAGGTAGCTCTTCATCGGACGAGACGGCACACTTCTCAAGCGCGCTGTCTCTGTGAGGATAAGAGAGGTCCTCTTTGCTTGTGAAGGAAGAACTTCTGTGCAGGATAATGTACATCAAGATACTCGTCCTTTCGAAGGACGATTCGAAGGATGATACCTAGATCGAAGCATTCGTATAGTCAGACGTAGAACGGTAGACTCAGGCCAGGTCCCTGCATCCTACTGCGTGGGATGGGAAGAGGAGCGTTCTCCGGGAGCAAGGCTTGACAGCATTTCCTTCCCGCCCATTTCATTTCCTGTGTCAGCTGGGTACGGTGTGACAGAACGTTGTTTCTCGCGATCGACAGTCATCGACTCCGAACACCTCGTGACTAAGGTAAGTCAGGGTAGGCGGATGCGCATTCTTAATCCATACATATCTCGAGCCTTGAATTCACACACTAATCCAACCGTCAACGACTTTTACGGTTCTTTCGAACTACCCGTACTTCTCACTAGGGCACGTCCGATCCGATCCAGCGTTGGAACTTTCGATGAGCAAGGCTTTCCGCAGTTCATTGTGTAATTGGAATCCTGCGCAACTGTAAAGTAGGTACAAGCGAATCAAGAGCGCAGGGTGTCCGATTCGGGCGTTCCCCGGTTGAGCAAAGGCCCAGGGGTCCCTTTGTTACTTTGCAGCTCTTGCGGAGCTTTTACTGGAAATTCTCAGGAAATCGACCAGGGTGTTTTGATATCAATGACATCAAGACTTTCCCACCCCCCACCGCCGCTAATTGGTTGCCGACAACCGTCAACCGCAGAATTCATATTCGTGGGCTTTCCCGGGCGGGTTCACGATCTGGAGGGACGGACTTTTCGGAGGAGAGACGGACAAAGATGGACAATTCCTGATGCCGGAGGGGATCGGAGGAGGGGACAGGGGGAGCTAGGGGACGGGATTCCCACTGTGTTTTAACTTTTGGCATCCGGTTGTATTAGAGCTGCCACGTACTTGTCGCAGGACACCTAACCCGCCCGTCTTAGAGTCGTCCCTAAGGTCGTCCCGTAGCATACCAGTACATTGATGCATGTCTAATCCCGGCGGTCTGTCTGACTAGACATGTGTGAGGACACACGGGGGGGTTGGGAGGTCCACGAGGATTGGGCGAGTTCCTTGCGATTGTCTTGGAATCATCAAAAAGGGCTGGGTAGTGTTGCAATGCATGTCTCTCACCAGCACGAGCTTTGCTTGTTAGTCTGTAGGAGCTACTGCTATTTCTCACACCTGTCTCTCGCTGCCACCTATTGCCAAGTGAACTCTATTAGATGAGCAAGAATTGAGCAGCGCATCAGCCGCAACCCCTGATGATGAATGGCTTGATGGTTGAAATAGCAGGAAGGACTGAAGGGACACGACTAGAGGCTCGTGGAGTCGGGGGAAAAGGGTGGGAGACCGTGCACGGCGGGAGCCAAGACAACTAATCTTATCGATAAAGACGAGTTTATCGCAACATCTTATCGATTATCCAAATTCGCGTCTGGGCCTTTAGGACGGACGCGTCGGGTCAAGTCGAGTACGAAGTACCTGAAGTTAAAGTACCTGAAGGTACTGAATAGAAGACCATTGACCCCTCCACGACCAGAAGCGATTCCCGATCTCCCAATATACACTACAGCCCACCATGTCGAAAGCTATCCTGTCCATTCAGTCAAATGACTCTACAAAGACCAAGGCCACAGTCAATCTGCTGCCTTGTCGTATTCATCATGATGGTCCCGTCGGCGATTCCAACACATTTTGGAACCCTTCCAAGTCAGAAGGTACGTTTTTTTCCATCAACAGGAACGACAATCCTTGAAGCTGACATCTGGACTTCCAGATGGCAAGACAGTAGCGTACTTCCGCGGCAGAAAGCTCCATGGCACGACAGTCAAGTTGCCAGAACAATACCGAGGCGTAGTGATGGAGAGGAGTGCAAAGGTCGAGACACAGCAGCTCGAAGGAGAGGGCGAAGAGGCTGAGGGCGACCTGGTCGAGCTGGGTACCATGAAAACCAAGGCAGAGTTTGACGAGATGGTTATTTGGGGCCACGAGGCGAGTGCAGAGGCGGCCTCTGATCCGTACGTGAGGAGTATAGAAGAATGGCTTGGTGTGGCTGAGTCGGTATGTAATTCTCCAGTCTGCATCTTGGATTCATAACTGACATTTGACACAGATACACTCATACTCACCAGAGGAGACCAAGACTGGTGCGTGAATAGTCGACAAGGGAGCATTCGTTACGGCTTGGAATCTTTCTTAGCAGCAGCATTCTCCCCGAAGAATACTGAGCAATGAAGCAATGGCATAGTTTAGGCGTTACGGACCATTTCAATACAACAGCAACATCATATAAGCAATATTCTTTCAACAGTTGACCAATTGGTAAGCCCTCTTCACGATCAATGGCAACACTTCAAGTCCTTCACGGGACGCTGCGAAAGGCATCGCATTTGCAAAGAATTGGCGGCATAATGGTTACCGTCCAAAAAGAGACTAGCGCCAAATGCAGTCAATTAAAGCCGTCGCGACAGCAACGCGATGCGACGCGACTGCTGCCCCTCACGCGTCGAAATCAATTAAGACCCCTGAGTGAGCAAGTCTCCGCCTCCCCAATGCGAAAAAGGCTCTATCGCATCCCACCACCCAAAATCCCACCTCCACCAAAAAACAACATCCCGCATCTCTGCCTAGCAACCACCGCTTGCGCACTATCAACCCATTGTCGACTTGCGACTCCCCAAACGACAACACTTTACAGTCGCAACAGATACGACATTAATCATGGCTCCCTCCAGCGACGCCGGCCTCCTAATGTCGGACGCCCCGTCCCGTTCGGCTGCTACCCCTAAGCGCTCCTTTATGCCATCCTCATCCGTCGGCGGCAGGCCACGGGCGCCGCCCTCCGAGAGCATGGGCGCCCAAAGTGACGATGAGGCCGAGGGCTTCGCCGATGACCAAGTCCCCCGCGGATCAAGGATACCAGATGCTGCAAACATTCCCCGCGTGGAGGACAGAATTGGTCTCATGGTCCAGGACCACTTTGAGACCTTCATTGAAACGCAAGTTGATGGTCCATTTTGTCTTGGCTCTATTAGGCAATTGTTCTAACCACAGGGCTTTGTAGGTTCGTAGAAGAGCCGAGCTCTTCTGCCCCGCCGACATCCAGCGCTGCCACGACAGACAAGTACTATGTCGCCCAGATCCACGGCATGAGGACATATCAGCTCTCAACATTCTACGTCGACTTCAAGCACCTGACCACATTTACCAATGGAGAGCTGGGTGATGGTATCATGCGCGGTTACTACCGATTCCTTCCTTTCCTCACCGCCGCGCTACACAACATGATCGCCAAGTATGAGCCGCAGTACTTCCGCGAACACAGGCAGCCGACATCCTCAAGCAACCCGACCAACTCAACCGCAAGCCAACTTGGTTCTGCGAGCCAGACGGATATGGGTGAAAAGACGGCCAACCAGCAGACAGACAAGCTCTTCACCATCGCCTTCTACAACATGCCCCTCATCTCAAGAGTGCGCAGTCTTAGATCGACCAACATTGGCCAGCTGCTCTCCATCTCCGGCACGGTGACGCGAACGTCAGAAGTCCGCCCTGAGCTTTCACTCGGCACATTTGTTTGCGAGGCTTGCAGAACGGTCGTTCCCAACGTCGAGCAGACTTTCAGATACACCGAACCCACCCAGTGCCCCAACATGACTTGCCAGAACCGTCAAGCCTGGCAGCTCGATATCCGTCACAGCACGTTTGTCGACTGGCAGAAGGTGCGAATCCAAGAAAACAGCTCAGAGATTCCCACAGGAAGCATGCCGAGAACAATGGACGTCATCTTGCGCGGAGAGATTGTGGATCGGGCCAAGGCAGGAGAGAAGTGCATCTTCACCGGTGCGCTTATCGTCGTGCCGGATGTCAGCCAAATGGGCCTGCCCGGCTTGAGGCCAAGCACCATTCGCGACGACAACCGTGCTGCCGGTACTGATGCGGGCGGTTCTGGAGTCACTGGTCTCAAGGCGCTGGGTGTTCGCGATCTGACCTACCGCATGGCCTTCCTGGCGTGTATGGTCACTCCCGACACCTCAAATCTGGGCCAGACGGCGAGCGGGCAGGTTGCAGATGTTATCAGCTCCTTGACACAAAACAACGGCAACGACACCTCGGAATCAGTGGATGACATTCAAGCCGCGATCGTCGCTGGCTGGAACCCTGCCGAGATTGAAGAGCTGCGTCAGCTCGTAAGCGAGAAGAACCTTCTCGATCGGTTGGTTGCTTCCATAGCGCCTACTGTATACGGCCATAACACGATCAAGAAGGGTATCCTGCTTCAGCTTTTGTCTGGTGTGCACAAGACCACCGCCGAGGGCATGGAGCTAAGAGGTGACATCAACATCTGCATTGTCGGTGACCCTTCCACATCCAAGTCTCAGTTCCTCAAATACGTTTGTGGCTTTGCACCCCGCGCGGTCTACACCAGTGGTAAGGCTTCTTCCGCTGCTGGTTTGACAGCCGCTGTGGTCAAGGATGAAGAGACTGGAGACTTCACGATTGAGGCTGGTGCTCTGATGTTGGCAGACAATGGTATTTGCGCCATTGACGAGTTCGACAAGATGGACATCGCCGACCAAGTTGCCATCCACGAAGCCATGGAGCAGCAGACAATTTCTATCGCCAAGGCTGGTATCCAGGCCACCCTCAACGCCCGCACCTCTATCCTCGCCGCCGCTAACCCTGTTGGCGGTCGATACAACAGGAAGACAACCCTTCGCGCCAACATCAACATGAGCGCTCCCATCATGTCTCGTTTTGATCTCTTCTTCGTCGTCCTTGATGAGTGTAACGAGACCATTGACCGACATCTCGCCGAGCACATCGTCGGAATCCACCAGCTTCGCGATGAAGCCATCGAGCCCGAGTACAGCACCGAGACCATCCAGCGTTTCATTCGTTTCGCTCGCGCTTTCCGCCCCGAGTTCTCTCCCGAGGCCAAGGAATTCCTCGTTGAGAAGTACAAGGAGCTCCGCGCTGATGACGCGCAAGGCGGCATTGGCAAGAACTCGTACCGTATCACTGTTCGTCAGCTGGAGAGTATGATTCGCTTATCCGAGGCCATCGCCAAGGGCAGCTGCGAGAGTGTAATTACTCCCGACATGGTTGCCCAGGCCTTCGATCTACTCAGGCAGAGTATCATCTCTGTTGAGCATGACGATGTGGAAGTCGATGACGAGGAGGCACCCGAGCAAGGTGCGGCTCTCCTCCGCGCGGCATCTGAAGCGGCTGGTCAGCCTGCCGATGATGAAATGGCCGTCGACAGACCCGAGGGCACGCCAGCACCGGCCAGAGTCAAGCAGACCATCACGTTTGAGAAGTACTCGAGCATGGTCAACTTGATTGTCGAGCATGTCAACGAAGCCGAGGCCGAGAACGGCGAGGGCGTCGAGGGCGAGGCGCTCGTTGAGTGGTACTTGGAGCAGAAGGAGGATGAGCTCAATAGCGTCGAGGACCACGATTCTGAGAAGGCATTGGCGAAGAAGGTTCTCAAGAGGATGGTCAAGGTATGTGGTGTCCCCGAGTATACGTCCGGGGAATCAGAACTAACTCAAACTTGCAGGAAAACATTCTCATGGCTGTCCGCGGCCAAGGCTTGGCAGACGACGACGCACCTGCCGAAGGCACTTCTTCTGGCCCTGTGGAGCCGGCGACTATCGTATATGTGTTGCATCCCAACTGCGCTGTTGAGGAGTTTTGAGTCGAGGGCGGCGTAGACTGGGCCCGTGAATGATTCTGATGAGAAAGAAAACAAAAAGCTGAGAGTATTGTCTGCGACATGTTGGACCTTTTTCATGTGAAGCCTTGGAGGGGATAATGTTGTCGAGCTTGGTTCGTTTTGTCAAGCTTGGGAGTTGGGGCGTTCGGCCACGTAAGGTAGGCCTTGCTCGTCGATGATGGACATAGATGTAGAAAGAAACTTTCGAATATCACGAGGTCTTCATGGTCGTCCAATGCTCATCTACCTCTAAGCCTTCATATGTGTGACACTAGGTTCGGACAACATCCGTATTGTCGATCAGATCAATGACACATTGTTATTGAACCCAAGCATCTGAGAACGGCACACTCTGTATTTGGAACATTGGTTTTGTGTGCTAAGATCGATTTGGCACATCGTCAACTTGAGTGCCGACAAGCTGTGGAGTATTTCAGAATCCGTTCATAGAGACACTTCTGTATACCAGGAGTATCAGCACATGCTGCTGAATCTTCAAAGTATAAGAAGCTCCCCGTGTCCAAGGTTACGTTCTTGGACTTGCAAGCGCCATTCTCCATCCACCGGCTGGGAGACGACTCCCTTTGCTCTGCCACGAGCGAGCACTGTTGGGTTACTTATTAATTTGAACACGAAATCCACTCTGGGTGTATTTTGACGACGACGAAGTTCGGGCGAGTAAGAGCAAGATAGAGCCAATGGTGCAAAAGCATGTATCCGGACCAACGCCCCTCGCTCGCCAGCTTTGGCTATCGACGGCGTATTCCAACGTATACTCTGACGACGATGAGCTTCGATGGAAAGAGCCACCGTCTTAGAGATGGTGTTGATAAATTATTGAAACGAAGCAGGTTGATGACCAGGCATGGGAAAACGGTCACCCCAGCACGAAGTACGGATACAACCAGCTTCCCAGCGAGCAATTGAAAAGGACAAGACCAAACACGTTCCTGGGTCAGTCCGTTAATTTCACTGTCAAACTCTCTTGTTTACTGGATGTTAAGGCCGCGCAGCCGGCAGGCACGTGCGATAGAGGCGTGCGGCCAGTTGACTCGACTACTAGCCAAGGCGCCGCCGTGGTAGACTCATGCCTACCTATCCGTCTCTGATGCGGCGTTTGTTCTGTGCCCAAGCACAGTGGTTCAGCCACCTTTCCACATCCAGGACTCCTGGTTTCAAGCATGGCTTCGAAGCCTCTGGTCCACTTGAAGAAGTGTGCGGTGTGACCATAGTCGAAGTGATAAGGTTCTATACTGCCAGTCCAGGGGAAACTGGTCTCTTTTATATAATCTGTCTATGTGTGTATTAGCGAGGGTCTAGGTTTACCTTAGTAGAAAGAAGGGAGGTTCAGAAGATATAGCTGTGGGTAGAACCCTTAATAACTGATCTCACGTGAAAATCCCCTCCATAAAATAAGCAACGTCTTCGTTATGTATAGTGGTCATATCCATCAATCCTTCTGGATAGACCATTCTTCCCTGCGTTGATCCTTTTCCATCTACATTCACATTCCATTCACAACCGTCCCATGTAGCTCGAGCATAAACACATAGAGTATGTCTCTTCCATCCCTAGCTACAACCGCTGGCTTATTCAAGTGTATGTCTTGGTGACGACGAGGGAAGGAAATAATATTGATGTGCTTAATTATTGTTATGAAACACTGTGAATTGTACGACCGCGCTGTTGTGATTGCCTTGACGTAGAAATCAAAATTCTCAACGGTTATTTCGTGTACCTCCAAATTCAACCCTGCAGGCTTTTCAGTCTTTTGCTTAGATAACCCTTTCCCTGGCCTCTCAATGGACACCTCCCATTTGTACCCGTTGACGGGAGAGCATGGAAGTGTGATAGGCAGGCGGATAACAACGACGACCGATAAGAATTTACTCGGCAGAATGATCAGCTCCATGGGGTAGAAGTCATCTCTTGAGAACGCTGCGGCCAATTCTTTTTCAGATTGGCGAAGCTAGCCTTTTCTTGCTAGAAAGTTTTTGAGACGTGTAGAAGGTTTGTATTCACACTCGTTACGAGGCGAACCTTCTGGGCATGTATAAATAATGCAGGTTGAGTGAGTTATGTGTCGCAAACTCGTCCATAGTGATGATCAGTTGAAGGGAAAGTGGTCGGGAAGATTGTGTGGTTTATAGCCCTCACTCCTAGCTATCCACTGCCTTCACCGAGGTAAAGATATCTGAGCCTAATTCTGCCTTTTGTTATCTGTTTTAACTTTGTTTACTTTTTTGGTCTTCAATCATCTGGCAACTCTTTAGAAGTGGATATAAATCTATTGATGCAGTAAAGATGCCAGTCACCGCCTCCCATGCCATGTCGCGATCAACTGATTAACTGCCCCCGCATCCAACACGCCATGACCGAAAGTAAATGCCATACTCAGATGGTATACGGTTTTGCGTCAGTAAAGATCAAGTGAGGCTTCCTCTTAGCCAAGTCGAGGATCGTCTCGGCAAATACGCCGTTGGCCCCTATCAAAAGTCAGCATCACAGCTCACAATGTCGTCAAAATCAGGTATCCTAGTGTCTTACATGCGAACCAGCTTCCTGTATTATGTGATTAGCATGATAGTTGGTAAAGCGGGCTCGACGGGACTTACGGGTATAAGCAGAAATACGTCCGACATCAACACTTTCGTGAACCAAACCGAGCTTAGCAGAGTTCAGGACAAAGTCAAGACACTCGGTGATTTCCTGGTCATTTTCGGATGTCTGCGCCTGGATCAAAAGACTCATTGGCCAGGCGTTGGAAAGCCCAATGTGGGGTCCTGGGATGTTGTAAGTTTCAAAACTTCCAACGCATCAAGAAAAAACTCACCTCCGATTCCGTGGAACGCAGCACCCTCGAGGTAGTAAGGGTTGCCAGTCTTCTCCAAAAGCATCTTCCTGGTGTTCTTGTACGTCTGATCATCCGCAGGCAAGAATCCCATGAGAGGAAGCGCCAGCAGCGACGGGTAATTCGCATCATCCATGAGAATGGACGAACCGTACCCGTCAACCTCGTACGCAAAGACGTCTCCGTACTTGGCGTGCTTGACCACACCATTATTCCACACGCCGTCAGCAATTGTCTGGCTCCACTTATCCACCGTCTGCGCGAGGACGTCCTTGCCGGCCGCCTTGAGGAATATGGACGTGCGCTTCAGCTCCACGGCCATCATGGCGTTCGCCGGAATAAAAAAGCCGAGGATCGTGGCGTCATCGCTGGGCCGGAAAGCAGACCTCACGAGACCCGTTCCGTTGTTCAGCGGGTTACCGACGCCCTTGAGGTTCAGCGTCTCGGTGCCCGCGTCCGTCTTGCGCTGGAAGGTGTACTCGTTCTTCTGGAAGCGGCCCGTCTCCGGGTCGAACGTGGAGCGGGACTGCTCCTCGAGTACGTTGAGCACCGTCTCGAGAGCCATGAACCACCTGCCCGTCATGAAATCCTTGGACTCGGTGTGCTCGTAAAAGTCGTTGCCCAGCGCGAGGAAATGCGCCAGCGAATCCAGCTCGTACTTGCACTCGAACACAAACGAGGGCTCGTAGATGGGGTGCACCGTGTCGTCCTGTCCGTTGTGGCTCGGCTGCAGGTTCGCGATCGGAGGGGGCTGGAAGGCGTTGCAGTACGGCGACTCGATGACGTACTCGGCCTGCGTGTTGATGGCGCCCAGGATCAGCTTGAAGATGGCGGGATCTTTCTTGGCCAGCGCCTGGTAGGGTGAGAGCTGGTTCGTGCTGTCGCGCAGCCACTCGGCAATGATGTCGCCCGTAATGATGAAGGACTGCGGCCCCTCCCATTTGCCCTCGTCGCGCAGGCTGCGGCCCTTGAGATCGACGAACCTGGTATCAGTCCCATCGGTATGGAACTTGACAGTGGTGTCTGTCGTGGAAGGGAACGCGTTCTCGAATAGTCTGGCCAGGTCGGGGTCCTTCATTCTGGATGTGACATCCTTGATGACCTGCTCAATGGCATCGGAGTGGAAAGTACGGCATCGTGGATCGGGTCGTTGGTAGGGCAGGCCAAGGGGGCCTTCGCTCAGGGGTTTACTGGCGACACACACACATTCTCAGCATTGATTCGTGGTCTCAAGAGGAACGGCCAAGGCCAGAGTCGCAAACTCACTGGGGGTATGTGGAATACTGTGCATAGTTGGGACATGCTTCGCGATCCTCGCCAGTCAGAGGTTCTTGCGCCGCGTAGGTCTGGCCGACCAGCAGACCCAGGGGTAGCAGCAGGTCAAATACTGTGCGTAAGGACATGGCTGCGAGAGCAATGTTGCCTGGCAGGAAAAGGCACGGGAGGGAAAAGAGAACAAAATTTGAGTCTATGTCCGCATGGGTATCAATCGCTGAGGAAACCCTTCGCAGTGCAGAGAGATCGTGGCAGGGTCCAGCAACAGAAACAAAAAAGCGATCGTGTTACGAAGCAATGTGCGACGTTGGGTTGACGCGGAAAATAGGACGACGAGCTCCCTGCCAGCCAGGTGTCCGCTGCGTCTTTTGGGGGATGCCGCAGCGTCACTGTGGTCCCTTGCAGGAGCTCTGACCGGGGTTGCGTATTTTAGCGTCGCATCTTGACGACTCAGGCCCACTGCGGGGTGACGCGGGGCGACCTCCGGCGTCCGTGCCGCTCCCGGGCCGGCGCTGTTTCTCCTAGTCACGCCAGTGCTATTTCAACCTCTGTGATCTAGAGGCAGTAATTGCCCGCAGTTACAGCCAATAGGAGATCCATTGGTAACAAAATCGTTGGACAAATCGCGGATATCTGCATGTGACAGCTTGCTTTACTGTGGAACTCTAGAGCTTATCTTGTAGACAACGTTTCTCTCCTTTTTCTTTCATGCCAAGTCTCCATCAAGCCTCTTGACATGGGCCCCCAAAATCTTTCCCCGGCATTCATTTCTTGCCAAAGAAGGACATGATGTTGCCCTGTCCCTTTGGAGCAGGCTTCTTCGGCTTCGCAGCTTGGCTTCCAGAACTTGGCGCAGATGAAGTCTTGGCCACCTTTGCGGGCGGCGGGGGTGCCTCGTCTTCTGAGAACTCTTCCCAAGCAGGTTCCTGGATAGTGACTAGTAGACTGTTGTTAGCTTTGAGAAACTTAAGGGAGTATTGCCAAACTTACCAAGGTAGCCCTGATCGTCCATGATCTGCTTCTTCTTCATGACTCTCCGCTTGCCACGCCGACGACCGTCGCCTGTGCTAGAAACGACTTCCGCTGGTTCAGGTTTCGCTTCTGGCTCGGGAGCCTCCTCCAATGGCTCATCCATCGGCTCGTCCTCCTCCTTCTCTTCGGGATCTTCCTCTTCCTCGCTCTCTTCCATCATCATTTTCAGCTCAGCCTCGCGGTCCTTTCGTGACTTTCTTCCAGAATTGGCAGGGGCTTTTGCGGCGGGAATGTCTTCATCGTCATCCTCGCCATCATCAGATAGTGCGGGCGTCTCGACGGGTGCCGGTTTCGGGACCTCTTTCGGCTTGCTTGCAGCCTTGGCTGCGGCTTTGGCAAACATGCCCGAAATGCCAGACGAGCCACTCTTCTTCAACGCTGGTGGCGCCGCTCCCTTCTTCGTTGCCGCCGTGGACGTGGGTGTCTCTGTGGTTTGCGTCTTGGTCTCTTGCTTGACAGGTACCTCTGCCTTGGAGTCAAGGGCTGCGGGCTTGACGGTGGGAGGTGCTGCCTCCTTCTTGATAGGCTTGACCGCCGGTGCTGGAGCAGCAGGTGTAGATACTGGTCCTCTTCCTTGGCGGGTGCGTTTGCGGACATTGGGGTTGGTGATGGTACCGTATGTCTCTGCCATGGATGCACTCTCATTCGTCGACTGCTCCTTGATTTGCTGATGAACGTCTGCTAAAAGTTGCAAGTCCTGGGGCACTGGTCAATGGTTGTCACTAGACGGAGGAAAATAAAGGCTTACCCTGGTGGGATGCCTCGCCAAACTGTAGATATGGAATGAGGTCACCTCTTCGTAAGTGGCCAGAGTGTCTAAGAAAGATCAGTAATGTGAAAAAACAGTGGAAATAAGAAACTTCTAATTACCCTTCAGGAGGTCGCCAGGGACAAGAGACATGGAGTGGGTGACAACATCTTCAGAAGTTTCGACATCAGGGGGCGAGCTGGCCATTTCAACATCGCCATCATCTTGGACCTTTCGTTGTGCTGGTTGGGTTCCATAGATCAGGTAGGTTGCATGTATTGTGCCAGGGCGCATCCCATTCTGTGACCGGTGGAAGTCATAGAGCATTCTATCAAAAGGTCAGCAGCTGTTGCACTAGTCAGTGGAACGAAGCTCCTTGAACCGACCCTTTTGCTGTGTTAACATGAACCTTGAGTGCCCTGCTGAGGCTTCGATATGTGACCTGGGATATTTGTGAGCACCAGTTTGACGGCCATCATGGGAATGTCGTAGCTTACAATTTTCTCCTCACTCAGGATCTGGTCAGCCAGATACTTTTTGTATTCCTCCATGGTGAAGGTGTCTGATTGTTCTCCCGACTCCCGATAAGACTTGAAGTGGCCCAATGTGAAGTAATTGAAGCTCGTCAAAGAACAAGGCGACACCTTTTGCAGGGAGTTGTCACGATGATTCCCTGTGAAGAAGGTACAAGGTGGTGAGGGAGCTACCTGCTCTGAGAAGACGCGTCGGGCCAAAGACAAAGACGCGACCCCACTATTTCTTCTTAATTGATTTTCTGCGCACACCCCCCTGCTGGGGCCATTCAGGAGAGTGCGATTGGTGACGTTATCCACTAATTCTACACCTCCCAGTCTTCAAATCCCTGACACTTTCCCAATGAGCGCGCCACTCGACGCGACTTTCCCATCCTCTCCAAAAGTTCTCTGAAGCCTTTGCCTCTAGACATCCTTGTTACTATTGCTCGAGGTCTTTACTCAAATCGCCAGCTCAGACACCCAAAGTCTTTTCCAAGCGACTTGTGCCTCGAGAGTACCGATCGCCGACGAATTTACATATACTTACTCACACTTGACTTCTGTCACGAATCCCCCAGTCCAGTCGCCCATAATGGCAGACAACTTCGAAGACGTCCCAGACTCAACAGATTGGCTCTCTACACCCCTCCCCGCTCTTTCAGCAGTCGAAGCCTCCTTACGATGCCAGGTCTGCAAGGACTTCTTCAAGACACCAATGGTCACATCATGCTGCCATACCTTTTGCTCCCTCTGCATCCGTCGCGCCTTGTCCAACGACGGCAAGTGCCCTCTCTGTCGGGCTTCGGACCAAGAGTTGAAGCTGAGGAGTAATTGGTCTCTCGAGGAGGTTGTCGACTCGTTTGTCAAGGCCAGGAAGGATACGCTACACTTTGCTAGGACGGCGGGCCAGAACGACCAGCGAGAACCCAGCGGCAGTGTGGCCAAGAGGAGGATGGCTGAGGAAAGCGGCGACCAGCAGCCAGAGACCAAGCGCCTTAGGAGTTCGGCGAGGCTCAGCAGGACTAGATCTGGACAGGCAGCCGCCGCGCCCGTACATGAGGTCGATGAGGTTGACGAGATGGAGGAAGTACAGGAGGACAACGAGTCGGAGGACGCAGATTTCGGTAAGCCAATGCCCTTCTTTACCAAGCGCTTCACTTCACCACCCTTCTAACACATATCGGTCCCAGCTCCCGAGGATGGTCTGGTCCCATGCCCCATATGTAGCACCCGCATGAAGGAAGCCCAAGTCTTCCGTCACCTCGACACCTGCGACGGCTCAAAACCACCCCCACAACAACATACAGCCCAAGCCCGCACAAGCGCAAGCCGTACCCCGACACCAAACACACCCGCCCGCGGCGCCGGCCCCAGCAGATCGCATCCGGCCCCCGAACGCCTCCCCGCCCTCGCCTACTCCATGCTCAAAGACGTCGCCCTGCGCAAAAAGATGTCCGATCTCGGCCTCTCCGTCACAGGCGGGCGCGTCCAACTAGAAAAGAGACATAAAGAATGGGTGACGCTGTGGAACGCAAACTGCGACTCGGCGCGACCGAAGCGGAGGACGGAGCTGCTGCATGACCTCGACGTGTGGGAGCGCACGCAGGGTTCCAAGGCAGCCATGTTTGTGAAGCCGGGCGCCGCGGTCAAGGACAAAGAATTTGATGGCGTTGCCTGGGCGGCAAAGCATGATACCTCGTTCAAGGACCTAATCGCAAATGCGCGCAAGTCCAGAGCGCAGGCCAAGCCGAAGAGCGAGGAAGAAGAGGAAAAGGAGACAGCTACCTCAAAGTCAGAAGATGGCAGAGCTGCCTCAGCAGAGACTGGTGCTCCCAAGCTGGATTCAAAGGGGAGTGACGCGGCGGTGATTGATCTGACAGAGCAACCAAGAGATACCTCCAGAGAAGGCGGCGTAGACGAAGCTCCCCCGGGATCCATGATGCAGGTCGACAATCCGGCACTCAAACCGCAGGTCCCAGCATCGACGTATTACCTACAGGACGGCTTTTCAGAGCCTCAGATACCCAGCGGTCAGGAGGCACGGTGACATTCAGCGTGGTAATTGCATGACATAGCGCTTTCTTCGTTACTATACCCTGCCGACTGTAAGATACACAGACTTTGCTTCTATACAAAACCCAGCAAAGAAACGCCGTGATCTGAACCCTATGGTTCATGAATACAAATGCGTGATGAGACCCCGACGTGATATGATGCCAGCCATCCCTTTCACTGCGCAGGCATCGGCTTCTCCCGCTCTCTCTCCCTCTCCTCGAGCCCCATCCTCTCCAAACTCTCCGCCGTCTCCCCCGTCGGCGACTTGGCGTCCTGCCTCGCAACAGGCTCCGCAACAGGCGTCTTCAAATCCGCCATCTCGGCCTCGAGCCTCCTCCTCGTCTCCTCAGCCTCCCTCTCCTCCGTCGCCTCCCTCTCCTTCCGCTCCGCCGCCTCAACCTTCTCCCTCTCCTCGCGCTCCATAGCCTCAAGCTCCTCATCAACCTCGAACTCATCTACCACAGGCGCAGCACCAGCCTCGGAGATAATCTTGCCCACCTCGTCCACCTCGCCCATCTGCTCCCGCAACCGGTCCACCACGTCCTCGACCCGGTCCGCGCCGCCGACCTTCTCGTTGAGCCCCTTGAGCGCGCCCGCGCTCGCCTCCATGACGCTGACGAGCTGGACGTTGTCCCGCGCCTCTTGTATCCTCGCCGCCACGTCCTCGAGCTGGTTCAGCGTCGCGAAGCGCTTCTCGAGCGACGCTTCGGTCATTTTTTTCGACTTGAGCGCCGCCAGCGCGGCAACCTTGTTCTTTTTGACGACGGCTTCCTTTGCTGTTGCCGCGAGCTCGTCCACGCGGGATGTGAGGAGGGCCGTCTGATGCTTCATGTCGGCGATGAGTTCCTTGAGCGACGAGACGGCCGCGTCTTCCTCCGTTATCGTCGTCTCATCCTCGTCCGTGCTCGATCCCTTTATCCTGACAACCTTCCCGTCGTAGACCACGATCCCCTTGTCCCGTGAGAGGAAGACCAGCAAAATATCCACATCCGTCTCGGATAACCTCCGATCCTGCACCAGCGCATCCGCAAATGTCTTTTGGAAATGCGTCTTCGTATACGTCCTGTCGAACCTTGAATCCGCAGAGGTAACCCTCTCCGCAAGGCTCTTCGCCGTCGCCTCGACATTCCTCAATACCACAAACCGCCCCTGCGGAACCCTATCCTCGCCCGAGGTAGACTTGCCTGCAAACAACTGTCCCGCCGCCCACGAGATCACGCTCCACGGCACCTGCGCCCACGTCTTACCCGCATAGATGCTCTCCTTGGCCTTTGTGAACTCGTCGAGCGGGTACAGGTCCTTGTCGGCGACGGCCTCCCTGACGACGGTGCCGAGCGCGAGCGGACGGCCAAACTGTTTATTCTCGAGGGACCGCACGAGCTGCTCGTCGACGTTGACTACTAACAGGTTCGGCGCCGAGAGCTGCGAGGCGATGCGGCCTTCCCACGCTGCGCGAGCGAGGGCTTGGCGCCAGGCGCTGACGTTGGCTTGGAAGCCATCTGGGTTCAGGGTTCGTTGGGGGCGGAAGTCGGAGTAGAGAGCTGGCAAACGGGCCCTGCGCAGGCAAAGGCATTAGTATACGGCTGGACTCGGAGCTTGGGGGATGATATGAGTGAGTGAGTGAGAGAAACACGAACTTGCGAAAGTTTTGGTCTCTTTCGACGAGAAAGTCGGCGAGCTCTCCCATATTGGCCGAGTGACGTCGGGGTCTGTCGAGAGACCTCGCAATAGGTTCTGTCGAATGTCGAATGTAGCTGCGTTTCGACCTCGGGTCGGCTGGAGGGGGGATCTCCTCAAAAGGTCCCAGTGACGAGGGGGAGAAAGTAAACTTGGAACGGGCAAAAGAAAAGGCAATCAGGAATAGGTTCAAAATAGGACTGTCGTGCTCCGCAAGGCCTAGAAACTCCCCATCGAGCTCAAACGAAGTAGGAGAGAAGCAGTTGGTTTAGCGGGACAGTGGGGGAAGCTGCCTTATCGGCGTGGGTTCAGCAGTCTTTCTCCTATCGGTTGCCGGTGAGATCATTGCTGGGTCCAAGGGTCCCCAGTGACAAGTGTGTCCAGGTGCCTGACCTCGAGCAGGGGATTAGCGCAGGTACGTACTGACCACTACCTTGGCGTAGAAGATGCCACCAAACGACATTTACACAAAACTGGGCACCAGGTCTAATTATAAGTAAGGCAGTTAGTGTAAAGAGGGAGGAACGATGGCTTCAAGACGGATACCTTGGATTAAATGAGAATTTGGGGTATCAAACGAAGAAGGAGCAGGCATGGCTTCTGGCTGCATGCCTTACTTTGTCTGCCTTCTACTATAATTCGTCCTGACCAAAGAAATGAACAATCACAGTGCAAGGACAACAATACTGAAAAGAGGCAGCGACAGTGGTTGTAAATGCTATTAATCCGCTTCGTAAACGCATCTACTAATCACTTCATTCGCCCATCGCTGCACCTCCGCCACTCCAACCGATCCAAGTCGTGTTAGCCAAACTCGTCTTGCACCGATCCGTCACCCTTCTCTTTGACGGGTGACACAACCTCATGCAACGGCGCAGTCTCAAGGCTTGCGACAGGTGCTCCTCCACGACCCATCATGCTAGTTCTTCTTGACCTGAAATCCATAGTCTCACTCTCTTCAACGAGGACTTCCTCCACGTCTTGTGATGGGGACTCGTCGCCTCCATTTCCATCGTCCACGTCGAGCTTCTCATCGAGCTGATGCTGTAGGCCAGCCACGAATTCGTTGGCAAGGCTGAATTTGGAAACGCCATTTTCGTGCGGAAGCTCCGAGTAGATCCTCGAGGCTTCGTTGAGACACCGCTGGGACTGTATGTACTTCTGTTGCAGGTCCCATGCCTCGCCGCCGAGGATACACCACATGGCCGACTTTCTCTTCCGGTGGCCCCACGAGCCTGAGCCGACGCCCGGTTTTGAGGCGTAGCAGACGGCGAGTCGCTCCTTCATGAGAGCATCGCCGACGGGGCCGAGGATCTTGGAGTCGAGGAGGCGGATGCCCCATCTCACAGCGTCGTCGACGCTACTGCCGCCCCTAAGCCGCAGAAGCTCGATTCCGAGCGTCAATGATCTCAGTGCTCCAAAAGGAGAGCTGCAACGTGTGTAGTAAGAGTAGAAGGCGGCTTCCAACATCTGGTCGATCGTTTCGGCGCGGGATTTGGAAGGCAGATTTTGCGGCATGATAAGGAGACTGGCGGCGGCCATCTCGTTGGCTGCCGCGTGGTACTTCCAGGCCTTTGCGTCGCTAAAGTCGGACCTTAGGAGATCATATGTTGAGTGCGCTAGTTTCCAGTCCCGGAGCATGAAGGCGAAGTCGGCTAGCTTTCGCATGATGGCTTCTGAAGCATCTGGTCGGTAGAATCCGAGCGCGTCATAAGCGCTTGATGACCCGCTACCTCCCACGACGGAATTCCTTGAGCTACTGCCGAAGCCTCCCCATTTCCGCGACAGATTCATGAACCTTCCCGTAATTCCTCTTCTACGAGATGCGACTTGATCGTTCCACAGCGACACATGGCGCTCCATGGTAGGTATGATAGACTGCGTAACCATCTCTCTCACAAAGGTGCGAATCGCCGTGGCATCCGACTCGAAGATGTATCTTGTCGGGTCCTCAAAGTCTTCTCGTTCCTCGCTGTTTCGGATGTCCTTCAGTTCTTCGGCTGCCGACATCCAATCGCTCCGCGGCAGAGGTATGCTATCGTCATCGGTCTCTGCGCTCTGCGTGCTTCTCAACCGCAGCAAATGGCAGTGTAGGCCGAGATGACGCTTCATTTGGTCGAATAAGGCCAGTGAACGGGTGACGTCGTCGCGCTCTTCATCGTGTACCAACACGTAGTATCGAAGATAGTCTCCGTCTACCCACACTGGCAGTCTGTTCTCCCCAGTGCTCGTGTCATTGTAAAGTTTGCGCAGATCTTCTATCGGTGATGGACTCCGCGAGCTGATGGCAATCACGCAGGCCACTGGATGCGCAAAGGTCTCGTGAGGTGACACGGGTATGCCCGATAAGAGTCTCCGCAGGTATAATGAGTAGTATGGGGAAGTAGCCTCCACGTCCAGGCCCTGTCTCGTCAATCCGTGGTGCGGGGTGTTGAGGAATGACTCTTCAGCGTAAGACAGATGGCTGTCCACCACCGCTTCAACGTCGTCGTAGTGGCTCTTCGATTTTGAGATAGATCCGGCTTGTCCGTTGGTCGCCGCAGATTGCGTGCCTTGCGAAGCGTTCGAACCAGGGTGCTCGATATTGTCTCCAAACTTGGTGAACCGAACCGAGTAGTCCTCCCATGATTTACTCGCACCGTTGCTGTCTCTGATGGTGACCTTGCCCTGCACCTGTTCTCCGAAAGGGCGCAGCAGCTCCCACAATCCGTTCTTGAAACCCTTGTCGGTCGCGAGCTCCTCGGTATCTGGCGAGGCGTAAATCGCAACATGGGGGACATAGGCTTTCATGATCAAGTTACGCGGATCGCCGGGGCTGTCGGAAGCATTCTCGATGAGTGAGCGAGCTGCTGGTCCACCAAAGACAGAGCCGGACATTGTGCTTCGGGCCGGGGAGCCTCGTCCCATAGGAGACCCTGAGCGTGATCCGGGAGGCGTCAAAGTGGAAGCGAAGAGCGGCGCGACAGAGGGGTTGGATCTTCGGTATGGTAACGTGACCTCGGATTGTGCCAGCGGATGGCCTTCGGGAACAGACTGCCTCTTGGGCGGTCTTCCAGTCGAGGCGGCCATGGGCATGGCGGGGAGCGACTCGATTGGCGAGGCCTCATTGTCCGGGGACTGCATGACCAAGGCTGCGTGAGGCGTATCAGTCGGGAATGACCGATACCCTGTGCCTTGATCTTGTCAGATGAGTAGAAGCCAGTGGCTTATATATCGGACGTTCGGTGATGTTGGAGCATTCGTAACTCCGCCGGATGGCTTTGGGCGTCGTAATTAGTAGGGGGCTCGGCGGTGGATCGCAAAAATGAACGAATGTTTGGCGCAGTCTAAAACTTTTGAGAAGGGGTCAGCAAACATGGAAAGTGTGAAGCAGGAGAGAAAAAGATGGCGTACAAAGACTGGCTCCGCGACGATGCCACAGTTGTACTGTACGCTGCAGCTGGCCTAATTACAAGCCAGAAGCCGTCATTGTCAGGTTCGCGCGAGAGAGAGACCACTCAACCCTCCGATAAGTAACTAGCGCCCCGGTCACATGCACGTCCATTCGTGGAAGGGACGAGTGAGAGTGGGGGGACCCTTGTCGGTCCGCGGCCCCTGCTTTTCTGGCTCTGGTCCATCAAGGTCCGTGCATCTTTTCGATGTGCAACGACGTCGATACCTCAGTCTTAGCTTACCTGTGATATCTTGAAGTATCATAGCTCTTCTCATTACCACCAAAACCACCCAAAACGAACCCCATTTCCAACCTTCTCGTGGCTGCACAGGCCATATCCGACAATGCCATCCGACCTCTCATCATATCTTGCAAAGAACTACTTAGTAGCAGATCCGAAACCCACCAAGAAGCGCAAGCGCAAACAACCCACCGAGACCCAAGGCCTCATCATCGCAGACGACGACGATAACGGATGGGGCAACTCCACCGCACAAGACGACGACGCAGAATCAGGACCGGCTCTCGTATCAGGGACCTCAGCAGAGTTTAGGAAGACGAAGAAATCAAATTGGAAGACGGTCGCTGCATCCTCGAAATCACAAGGCGGCGCCGGCGCGGGCAACAATGAAGACGACGACAGCGCCGCAGCAGCAAACGCGATCCTCGCCTCAGCAGCAGCAGAAAATGCGGCAGCACGAAACGCAGACGACGAGATGCCCGTCATAGAAGGAGGAGGCGACGACGACGACGCCGCCGCCAACGTCGTCAAAATGAGCGACGGCACACACGCAGGCCTGCAATCCGCCGCCGCCGTCTCAGCACAGCTCCGCCGCCGCCAGCAAGCCGAAGAAGCCGAGTTCGCGAAACTCCGAAAACACGGCAAGGAAGAGGAGACGGTCTACCGCGACGCCACGGGCCGGCGCGTCGACGTCTCCATGAAGCGCGCGGAGGCGCGCAAACTCGCGCTCGAGGCCGAGGAGAAAGAACGGCAGGCAAGGTTGGCGCCCAAGGGCGACGTGCAGCTCGAGAACGCGCGGAAGCGCAGGGAGGCGCTCGAGGACGCCAAGCTCATGACGTTTGCGCGGACGGCGGACGACGAGGAGATGAATAACGAGCTCAAGGAGCAGGAGCGGTGGAATGATCCTATGGCGCAGTTCTTAAGCGACAAGACGGGCGGCGGTGGTGGTGCAGGGGCAAAGGGTAAAAAGGGGAAGAGGCGGCCGGTGTATGCTGGCGCTGCGCCGCCGAACCGGTATGGCATCAAGCCGGGGTATAGGTGGGATGGCGTCGACAGGAGTAACGGGTTTGAAGGGGAGCGGTTCAGGGCGATTAATCGCAGGGAGCGGAATAAGGGGCTCGACTACGCCTGGCAGATGGACGAATGATCGCGCTAGGATGTCGACATTTGGTTCGGTTAAGACACCGGAATGCGATGGATTCAAGCATTGGATATCCCATGATATTTGCGTTCCAGTCACAATCAAAGTGATGGTTCAAATATGAGCCGACATCATTTTGAACTTCGAAATAAAAATGACATAATTTCGTCCGGTGAGCAAGAACTTAACTTCATAGCGTAAAAGACAACCACAAGCATGTTCATTGCGGTCTCGAAAGGCGTCCTGCTGGCTTGACGTCTCTCTTCTACTATTGGCTGAGATGTGTTTGCTCGGGTGCTTCTCTCCTCTTAGAATATCTGGTTCGCGTTTGCGACTCTCATTGAAAATCTTCAAAGATGACTAATTTCGCCCGAGCCATGTACGCCCTCCTCGAAAAACAAGCTGTGCTCATTTCACTCATACAACTTTTGTGAGATAGTCCAAGGTACTCATTTATGGGTGACACGTCGGCGCAGGACTCTTCGCCGACGAATTCCATCCTAATGATGGATCGATCGCTAGCAGAATCTACAACATTGGCTTTCCCGCCTAAGGTCTGCGACGAAGGATCTTGTCGGATCCGTAGGCACAGTTCTCTTTGACAAGCTTGATCCATTCCTTGCGATCCATCTGGCCAGGGCCATCGCCGATGCGTCCCTGGAATCTCCTCATAAGGTTACCAATGCTGATACCGCCAGGGAGCTCAGGAAGGGCGTCAACAATCTCGTGAGCTTGAATGGGACCACGGGGCGCTGGCGATCCCTCGGGAACTGGTGAACCGGGCTTGGAGCCTATAAACTGCGTTAGCATGTACTCTACAAATTGAGGAGCGCGATCCATGTGCATACCGGATGCGGCCGGGACAGGACTACCGGCCCTCGAGCCGACTGGCGTGCCTCTTGCTCCGCTACCAACGAGCTTGATCTTCTTCTTCCTCAACTGGCCGTCTGACATCTCTCCTCCAGTTGCCTCGCCGTCGCTCATGGCACCCTTGAGGTGGCTCTTCAGGCCTCCTGAAGGCGTAGACGAACGGCTCTGGTGGACAGAAGCCGCGGCATGCTTCTTCAGCTTCTTCCGAGAGGACTCATTGCCACTAGATTCCGACAAGTTGGGAGAGCCGGGACGCTTCAGAGACTTGCCCTTCTTAAGAGCATCGGTATGTTTCTGTCGGCCAGACGGGGTAGTGTTACCCTTGGAAGAAACGCCCGACGCAGTCTTATCTTTGGAGTCTCCGTCCTTGTCCTTGTTCTCTTCATCTTTGTCCTTGTCCTTCTCTTCTTCCTTCTTCTTTTCCTCGTCGGAATCATCGTCGCTCTGTGCATGTGATTAGTAAAAAAATAAAATGACAGCTTCTCTGAGCATCTTACAGATGAAGACTCGAAAGGATCGTAGCCACTCGAATCCGACTGGTAGATAGTCTCCTTTTCTCTCTTGATGAGTGCCTTGGTGGTTCGCTTTCCCTCTTTGCGGCGCTCCTCCTCGGCTTTCCTCATTTCGTTCAGCTCCTTTTCTACTCTGCGCTCGTCGGCCTCGCCAAACAGATTGGCGCCCATTTGATCTCGGCGAATGCGATCAGTAGCCTCCTTGGTATCCTCGTCATTGTCCACGTCTAAGCCGGGATTCTCGTCATCGTCCTGGAACTCGTCGCCTTCCATGTCAATTTCGTCATGGTCCTGCTTTTCTTCCCGAGAAGCAGCTCTGAAGGTGCTACTTTCTGTCTTGATTCTCGCAGGTCCGTACAGAGCATGTCTGGTCGCCTCCCATTCATCTTGCTCGCTCTTCTTTTGCTTGTCACGCATGTACCATCGGCCGATGTCTGTCTTTTTACTCATCAAAGCCTCGGCTTCTTCAAGCCTCATGGTATTGAAATGGGGCTTCGCAGTAAATTTGTACCACTTTTCCAAAGGTATCGCCGCGAATTTGCCATCTCTAGTAGCAACAAAGCAGACGGTGGTCTCGGACAGAGGCGCGACGTATGATCCGACCCAGACGTTCTTGCCATCTGCGTCCTCTAGGTGCCAAGGGAGCGCCTCCTCGTATCGCAGGCCCTGTTGCTTCTTCTCTTTCTCCGACCGAGGCTGGCGGTGGAACTGGACATCCTTTTCCTTCTCCTTGGGCTTGGGCTTTTTATCAAGACTAGGATCTTTCAGACTGGGTGCACTCTTAGCGAGTTCCACAGCTCGAACAGCCTCACGTTCGGCCTTGAGCTGTGCCAAACGCTCGGCTTCCTTTTCATCAACGGGTTGTGGCTCGGGCTCTTCGTGCTTGACCTCGCGTCCGGGAGGCGGTTGTCGTGGATCGCGACGTTGAAGCGTAACAGGTCGGGTAAATTCATCTTGGTTTGTGGGATCAATGCCGTTCCTTTCGAGCTCGGCCTTGGCGGAAGAGAGTTTCATGACGTGATGTCTGACACCATCTTTCAACGCTTTTTTGGTCGTTACGATCTTGAATTCCCTGACGTTCTGGGGCGCGGGATCGAGCCAGCCGCCGTTTGCCGCTCTCTTCGCTCTGATATCTTCCTCGGTTTCGGGTCGCTGAAGGCCGTGGTGGCCTGTTCCACCGGCAGCTGGTCGGGCTCCTGAGGCGGTTTGCAGCGAGCCTGGAGGGGGACGCGAGGCAGCCGGTCGTGGAGCTCCAGGTCGCTTGCGGGCAACAAGGGGATCGCCTTTGGGTCGTCGCTTGATCGGAGGGGGACGAGGCTGTCCAGGCTGTCCTGGTAGGCCATTCGGGTTTTGGCCGTTGGGCAGACCTGGTGGCGGCGCGCTCATGCTGTCAGCGGGCGCGCGAGAGTTGAGAGCGCTTCCTGCAGGCTGTTGTCTCGGGAAGATTCTGGTGAGCGACGCTTTGTTTCTCCGTCGTCAAGCAGTCTCTGTCAAGTGCAAGTCAGAATCGTAGGCAGGAATGAGGCTTGCCCAGATGTCTAGGGCCGCGGCGCAAGAGAGAATAGCTGGTGACGGTAGACTCGGTGATGCAACAGAAGGTTGGATATCAATGTTCGCCAGAAAGTCTCGAGGACTAGCTTGATCGGCGGTTGTGTACTCGCGAATTGATAAGTACGGATGGATTGGCGAAGGTGAAGAAGTCGAGGTGATGACAAAGAGCATGCCCGGACGATGAAGTGCATGCGGGAGAGGAGGATTGGAAGGCGCGCTCAGAAATCAGGCGCACTTGCCTAGGCAGCTTGGAGAGCTTGCAGAAAAGCTGGGCGGATACCGTGCTAAGGTAAGGTACCTTGATTGTAGTTTGCCGGCAAAAGCTTGGTGCGCGGTACATTTGTAGCCAATGAATTGACCAAAAGTAAGCCCAACGTGCTAGTACTCTTTCTGGGCGGGCCATCCTCAGTGCCTCACAATTCGCCAGTGACTGTGGAACCGCATCTGGAAAGGGCGAGCCTCACTGTGGTAGGACGTCATTGGGATGGCCTTACTGTTCTTAACTTGCCGTACCTCAACTAGTAGGTACCGTAGCTTCAATAGCAAGGACAGATGTCGCAATAGATAAAAGTACCTAGCTTTCCTTCAATTACTTCAAGGAATTAATCTTACGTGCTTGCAGAGTGTCCCTGGCTCGAAGCACGACATCAATGCCTTATATCTATTGAGTATTAATAGGATGTTCAGCCTCGACAACGTCAACCATTATCAAAATGCGTGCCCTTGACTGGCCCATATATTTGCACCAACCCAGGCAATAGTTACAAATCCAGACATCACGGCATCCAAGATAGGGGATTTTGCTGTTCTCTGCTGTAAAGGGGTGAATAGGAGAATCCAGTCAATGGCTTCACGAGACCGTGGAAGGCCATGAAAGATGTGAGATATATAGTAAGCATCCAATTCATTCCACAAATCTTGGTTTTAGCTATCCACATAGAGGTACTTGCGGTACCTTACCTCAAAGTCCGCGGAGGGCAGTATCTGTACAGTGAGAGACCGACTGCATATACCCATTGTTGTACAGTGCGTCACAAGTCTGAGACTGTAGCCCCTCACTCCGGAATGTACCTGCTTCCCCACGTAAAGCTTCCACCTCACTTGAAGTTCCATTTACACCACCTACCTACATGAATGAGGTGATCGCCAATCGGAAACTGAATACAAGCTTCCCAATCACAGCACTCTTACTCACCTCCGTATCTATCCTCCAAATCCCCAATCCTCTGCATCCAACTGTCCAAGCCATGCGTCCCGGACGTGTCTGACCAGGTAAGTGCTCTGCGCCTATTTTCAGTGCACCCATCTCATCAACTCTCACAGAAGCCTTACCCTTCCTTCAGCTGTATCCAACTCATCGTATTCGATGATAACACCTTCAAGCAACAATCACCATGAATAATAGCACCAGTAATTCCGGCATGGGCCAGTTTGATGGCTCTCAAAACAATGGGCTCGAGGATCAGTTGCGAAACATGATACTCACCAACGGTACTCTAGCCACCGGCCAGCATCAGGTTCAAGATGCCCTGCGAACAACCGCGCACTTTCCCGGTGGCGGAACCCCGGCGAATGGACCGAACGATCATCTTCAACCCCATGGAGACCATCCCGAAGCTTCAGCCGGAGTCAATGGCAAGCCACCACCCTCGCCCAAGGTGGGCAGAAAGCGACTCAACCAGGCGCAGAGACGACAGATGAATGCTCAGTTGTCCATTCCCATTGACACTCGCCCCTCTCCGCCCACCGAGGCTGGACGACCCTACACAGGCTGGCCTTCTCCTTCTTACCCTCACGAGAATCCTAGATTCCCCTCTCATGGACGACCAGGCAAGACGTATCATAATCCAGACCTGCACCACAGGCCGCATCACCTTGCAGGCGGCATGTCGCCTCGCTCCCCCAGACAGAACGGACATCGAAACCTCGTCAACTCTGAACGATACCAGCATGATCAGCACCCAAGTGGTCAGCAAGAGCACGGTTCACCGCGTTTTCCACGGAACAATCATGGCCAGCTTTACAGCCCCCGTGGTCAACACCACCCAGTCCGGCCCGAGGAGTTGGAGAACCAGGCATCCTACCTAGAAAGCCTCTGCAACACTCTCGTTGCTGGCGCAGAGATTGAAAGAGGAGAGATCGCCGAGAAGGAAGCCTTCCGAGTTAAGATCGAACAAGTGTGCCAGGCCGCAGTTGCCGAATATGAGGCGACACAAAATGGTCTGGAGAACTTCCCCCCGCCGTCTGTGCAACTCAAGTGCTTCGGCAGTCTGTCTTCTGGGTTCGCAACGAAAGCCTCAGACATGGATCTCGGTCTGGTCTCACCCCTTTCTACACCCCAACCGGATGAGTCGGGCTCTGCGATACCCAGACTTATCGAGAAGGCTTTTCTCGAAATCGGCCTTGGCGCGCGTCTGCTGACCCGCACGAGAGTACCAATCATCAAGCTTTGCCAGAACCCGCCCGCGAAGCTGCTCAAGGACCTCTTGGAAGAGCGTGAAAAGTGGGAAAAGGGCATCGTGGATACCGACCATGCGGATGCTGCAGATGATGACGAGACGGCTGATACTCACACCAAGGAAATGACGGACGAAACGATCGACGACCCAAAAAACCCAAAAACGGGCGAGTTATCTCCTGCAGGCCCCAATCTGAACGAGCCCAGAGTGCCGGCTATCTACCAGCCCGAGAACCAGTCTCTCTCTGCTTACTATAATGTAGCGAAGCGAACTTTGAGAAGATTGGGAGGTCGGGATGTGACTCTCTCTAACTGTCGTGAGCTGGTAGAGGAGGACTACGACTTGCTCAACAAGGTTTGCGAAGCGTTCTTGAAAGGCATTCACGACGTGCCGCTGAGAAGTAGACTCTCAAATTACCTGTCTCTTTCTTTCAAGACGATCACTAATGTTCCCAACTACCGGTCCCTGGCTGGCGTGTACGCCCAGATGGAAGGCGAGAAGATTGTCATGCTATGCGAAAGAGAGGCTGAGATCGGAAGCATAGACGACACCGACGATGCAACTCGGAATTTGATAGCGTCTTGGAAGAATCTCCAGAATCAGCAGCACTTTGGAATCGAGCCCCTGACATACAGCAAACATCTGCAGCTGCACCTGGAGAAGCTCAAAAAGCTCCCCATTGCGCAATTGCTCACTCTCGAACAGAGCCAGTTTGAAGCAGCTACCGGATACCACGCGAGGACACTCAAGATCCTCGCAAACCTCCGCCCCCGAGGCGATCCTAACGCTACGGCCGCGAAACAGCTCATCATCAACAGATACACGGCCGGCATCTGGCCGAGCACCACTCGCAAGAGCGTGCAGGAATTCATCGACACCACCAACGAACCACTCAGCCTCCTCACCGTCGCGCGCCGCCACAAGAGTCTTCAACTTGCCCTCGAACTCGAAAAGGCAGTCGACCAACACCTGTACGATCCGAGCATCGAGAACGACGTGAGAGAATACATCTCGATACTCCGTGGTCCCATGCGGAAGAGCAACGTTCAAGACCCCCAGTACGACTTCGTCATCCCCGTCACCAAGCAAAACATGGAGACCATAAAGCGGATGCGCGACCTCAAGGATCCGGCCAAGATGGCCATCAACCAGCCCCGCGACCCCTACCGCGACAAGCTCGAGTTCCCAAAGAACGGCGTCGGCGTCCAGTGCGATATCAACTTCGCCGCCCATCTCGCGCTGCACAACACCCTCCTCCTCCGCTGCTACTCCCACACCGACCCCCGCGTCCGCCCGCTCGTCCTCTTCGTAAAACACTGGGCCAAGGTCCGCGGCGTGAACACCCCGTACCGCGGCACCCTCAGCAGCTACGGCTACGTCCTCATGATGCTGCACTACCTCGTCAACGTGGTCCAGCCCTTTGTCTGCCCCAACCTCCAAGCCCTCGGCCCTCCGCCTCCTCCCCCTGAAGGCCTGCCTCCCAAGTCCCCGGCGCTGCTCGACGAGAGCATTGTCTGCCGCGGCCGCTTCGTTGGCTTCTGGCGCGACGAGGCTGAGATCCTCCGCCTCGCGCAGATGAGCCAGCTCAACGGCAACCGCGACTCCGTCGGCCAGCTCCTCCGGGGCTTCTTCGAGTACTACGCCCAAAACGGCTCCATGAGCACCTACCCGGGCCGAGGCTACGACTGGGGCCGCGACGTCCTCAGCATCCGCTCGCCGGGCGGCCTGCTCTCCAAGACGGAAAAGGGCTGGACGGGCGCCAAGACGGTCATCGAGTACCGCCCCAACGCCAACAACACCGCCGCCGTCAACTCCCCGAGCACCGACGGTCCTCCCCCCGGACTGCAGGGACAACAACACATGACCCTGAGATCGCCCATCGACCTGCCCACCCCGACGACGATGACAACCACCAGCGGCACCATCACTACCTCCACCGATAGTAGCGCAGCAGCATCGGCGGCGGCGCAAAAGAACGGCGAAGTCAAGGAAGTCCGGCACCGCTACCTCTTCGCCATCGAAGACCCCTTCGAGCTAGACCACAACGTCGCCCGCACAGTCACGCACAACGGCATCGTTGCCATCCGCGACGAATTCCGCCGCGCGTGGCGCATCATCAAGGCCGCGGGCGCGGGTAATTTCGGTGAGGAGCTGCTTCAGGATGTGGCGGCCGTCAAGGAGGAAGGCGAGAAGAGCACGTATTTGCAACTGTTGGACGAGATTCACGGGTGGGAACTGTTCGAGTAGAAAGGGGACATTGCTGTGTTTACTTGAGAGATGTGGACGAATTTGACGTTGTGTTTATGAAATCCCAGGCAGGGGCGTCACGGAGGACTAGGAGTATGCGGTACGTGTGTATGTACTGCAGGGACGATGTCACGACGTAAAAAGGCAAAAAAAAATGTTTGAAAGTTGATTTGTATTATTATCAAAAACAGGAAGCTAAAAGAACAAAGTCGGTGCACACACCGACTGTGATCAAGACATTCACACGTACATCACTTGAAGAGATGTTCGAAGGTTTCTCTTATCCCTCTCCCACCAGTCCCGGAGGCTGTGGCCGTCATGAAGACGACCGGAAGAGGGATCTTCTTTGAGTCGAAAATTAATCTGCCAACGCTCCGTTCAAGGCCTGTTCTGGGATGAACTGGGCCCCGGCTGTTCAGAAAACAGCATCGTTGGTGTGAAAGGTAAGAAAGGGTGATGCAATGGATGCAACCCAATCTTCCATCAGGTGAAGGTGAAAAAAGGTGTATCAGTTGAGGAACGCGCGCACACGCCATACTGGATGGCGGCCCGGTTGAAAAAAGGTATCAAAGTTTCATCATTCATGTCTAATACTGACCATGCTTTGTGTTGATGTTGAGCAAGACCTACCAAAGTCTCCTTGGGAACGCGTATTTTTTTTGGTTGCAACCATCTCTTGGCCATTCCACTCTTTGCCGTTTTAGCCCAGAACGCCGCGCTGAAATGCCTATCTCCCCCGAGTATGCCGCACACATACTGGAACTCAATAACAAAAGAGAATCCTTGAGCCAGTCCAAGACAGGAAAAAGCAGAAAAAGAAGCCGTGTCAGGCGAACTGTAACCGAGACAATCCTTGCACGCTCTCTCGCCGGAAAATCTTTTCAGTCCAGAATGTGTTGGTACAGAGGGGAGATCGATTCGCCGTAGTGGTTACGGCGAATCGCCTCGGCAAGGAGGAAGGAGAGGTCCAGTACCACGAGCTTGGGGCACCGCTTGGCCTGATCCTCGGGGATGGGGAAGCTGTTGGTCACGAGAATGGTATCGATGCACTCGCACGCCTGAAGCTGGTCGAGACTGTCGCCGCCGAACACGCCATGGGTGGCCATGCAGTAGACCTTCTTGGCGCGGCCCTTCTTGACGACTGTCTCGGCAGCGGCGATCCACGAGTTGGGCTTGTCGATCATGTCATCAACGATGAAGACGGTTCTGTTCTTGACATCGCCGACCAGCGTGATCATGTGCTCGACCTTGGGATCCTTCAGGACCTCGTCCTCTTCGTCCGACTCCGGGGCCGCGTCTCCAGAACCTCCCAGGGCATGGGGCTCGGGAGCAAAGAATGATGATGCGTGCGACATGGTCATGGGATCGTCGCCCTGAACGCTGCCGCTGACGGTCGATGCAGCTGGCGATGGATAGTCGTCGTCCACTATGTGACCCTGAACCAATCGGCCGTGCGTAACTTCATGGGCGCGACGATCATCGTACTGCGCGTCGCCCTCTTCCTCATCATCGTCGACCGACCCATCGCCAGGCTTGGACTGTGTGGGTGTTGTGGGCCGGTCGTCCATCGATCTAGGGTGGGACCTCGGAGCGCTGGTGAACTGAGGGGAACCGTGTGCGTCGGTTCTGATCCGGGCAGCTCGGCCAGGTGCAGCGGGAGGTGTGGAAGGTCTGGGTGGCTCACGCGTTGTCTCCAACACGGGTTCCCGATCGAGATTGTCCAGGTGGTGCATGATCATACTCGAAGTCATGTTGGTTCCCTTCCGGTTCTTCTCTGTTGTGACCATGCCAAAGTTGAGCTTCAATGCGTCTGCAAGCGATGTCACACGCTTGGTTCCGCCCGCGTTCTTGGACACGACAACGGCCTCCTTCCAGTTGGGCACGTTGTGACGAATCCATCTCGCAATGAGTGGTTCGGCGTGAAGGTTGTCCACCGGGCACTTAAAGAAGCCCTGCATCTGGGAAGCGTGCAGGTCGACGGTAATGACGTGCTTAACGCCGGCCACGCCGAGGAGGTTGGCAAGCATTCTTGCTGTGATGGCACCCCGATGGGACTTCTTCTTCGACTGGCGACTGTAGGGGAAGTACGGAAGCACAGCTGGGGAAGCGATTGAGTTAGCACAATAAGACGATAGTCGGAGGGAGTGGAGCTAATCTTACCAGTGATCTTGTTTGCTGATCCGCCATTGCAGGCCGAGATCATTATCAACAACTCCATGATGGTGTCGTTGACCTTGGCGCTGCCGGACTGGACGACAAAGACATCCTTTTCGCGGACGCTGGTCAAGATTCGCACGCTCGTCTCGCCCTTTTGTGTGACGGGTCAGCCTCAACAGGGAGTCCAAACAAAGTTGGAATTGGTCCAATCAAGGCAGTGGGAGCGGCCGCGGCTGCTGTTCCCTCCATGATTTACATCATGAAAAGTTCGTGAGCAGGAACACGGCGTTTCCCCCGCCCTTGGTGGTCGACGGCCCAGCGATGCGCACTTTCAGCTTACATTGGAAAATTGGGTAAGCTCCGCCTGGGCAGGAGCCATGCCCAGGTTCTCACATATCTGATTAGTGAGGACTGGGCAGGAGGAGCCCGCGAAGATGAGAGTGCCGCGCATGTTGAAAAGAAGAATGCGAAAGGCAAAGAGATTTGATCCGCGAGGTGGGGAGCTTTTATTACTGCGAAGGAAAAATTGAGTTGGGGACAAGGGGGCTGTTCAGCCGAAAAGCGGGCGGGCACGGAGCCAGGCGCCGCAGTGGGGTCGAACGGACAGTGCAGGCACGTGTAGTGGGCGAGAAGGTGCTACCATCACACTGTATTTATCCGGGCCGGAGATACCCTTTCCAATCCCTAAGGCAGGGCCGCCGCTTCCTATGGTTGATGGGGACTGTACGTACCGTGTGTCACGCACCGTGACCCCGCGATGAGTTTCTGCAGGAGCTCAGGTCGTTCTTTCCATTACCTACCAAGGCAAGTATCCAGGCAGATGTCTTGAGATACCTCAATCCATGTCCCAACATTCAATGGATTATTTGTAACGGGATCGTTTGATGGAGATTGGACCGCCGTAGTCAAAGGATTCGATCGGGTTCTAACACGCGGTATCAGTTGGGGAAGCAGCACATTAGAAGTAATCCCAAAGATTAGGTCAGTGGAAGAGATTTTACAATAGATTGGCTGTTAATCTCGTGGCCTGGAGTGAGCCAATCTTCGTACATGTTTTAGTTCTAATGTAAGTCTATAAGGCAGAATCATTATACAATCATGGGAATTCCTCATCTCCTAAATCATCTCTCCCCTTATGGGGTATTTGGGCCTCTCGACGGTGACAGAGTTGTCATTGATGGCCCTGCTTTGGCATACCATATCTACCATCTCTGTACGAGAAGTACTTCCGGTCTGCCATCCTACGATATCCTCGGAAGAACCGCGATAGGATGGTTAGAAGAAGTCACCAGTCATGATATATCAATGTAATTCTTTCCTCCAAGACATGAAAAGACCTAAGCTAACGTTCAAAGCGCCGCCATTTACTTTGATGGCTTCCTCCCGACATCAAAGGCAGAAGTCCGCCTCGAGAGAATACTCAAGGTATCCTCGTCCCTCAAGATCTTCCGCTCAGGTTTCCCCAACGGTTGCCCAGCCAAGCAAATTGCATCAACGCGTCTCTCACTACCACCTCTCTTCCCAACCGATGCCCCCAAAAGAGACCAGCCCCTGGTCCCACCACCAGCATTTCTCGTCGCAGCCATCGTCGACAAGCTGGAATCGATCGAAAAGTATGCCTCTCTGGTCCGCCTGGTCCCCGGCGAAGCAGACGCCTACTGCGCAGAAGACGTGCTGCGCAACGGCGGAACCATCCTGACCTCGGACTCCGATCTGACCGTCCACGATCTAAAGACAGGATCTGTCGCCTTCTTCAGAGACCTCCACATCGGCACCACCGACGACGACAAACCCGCTCTCCTAGGCCCAAAATTCTCCCCGTCAGAGATCGCCAAACGTCTACAGCTACCAGAGGACCACGGCATGCGCAGGTTCGCCTACGAGCTCTCCAAGTCCACCCGGCCCAAATTCGCACAAGTCCTCGAAAACTGCAAAGGCGAGGTCGCAGATCCGGAAGAGTTCCGCGCCTTCTGCGCACCGTACGAGACACTGGAGACTACAGACTGGAGCGCTGTCCCGATCCTGGGCAGCCTCGACAAACCCTACCTCGACGCGAGGCTATCCGAGGTCGTCCTGCAGTGCGTGGGCTACTCCGGGGTAGCGAAGCCGCTCGCGCTCGACTCCGGCGCCGCGGGCTGCATGATGTGTCTCCCGCCTCTCCTAGACTGTCCAGCCCGTGCTAGCGCTTGGGATACCAGCGCTTCCGTGAGACAGCTAGCATACAGCCTCACGTGTCTGCTGCGACCCGGGGGCGTCTCCCACGTGAGGGAGTACCGAAGAATGTCGTCTGGCGTGAACCAGGGCAAGTACATGGCGATGCTGCCCCGGCCCTGGATCAAGGACTCGATGGATGCTCTCCTCAAGACCTTGACCAAGGCAAAAAGTAGCCTTACCCAAAAGGGCTCGTCCTGGCAGGCAGTCAGCTTGCAACTCCTTCTCGCTCACGCGCAGGAAGACGATAAGCTGGATGCGTGTCTGAACTCCATCAAGCTAGGCCAATCGGTGTCGGCAGACTCGAACCTCGTCCCGTGGGATGTCGTGCACTTATCGGCGCAGATCCACGCGACGCTCTACTCTCTCCGCATCTTGGCCCAGGTCCTGGATCTCATGTACGAGGTCGGAGCCAAGGACCCGATCCAAGGCTCCAAGCAACTGCGCGAGTTGTTGTCCACATTGCCACCTCTCACTGAGTATCCATCAGTCGATGGGACAATGCGCCTTCTCGCGGGTATGAAAACCAGTGGTGCGCTTGGCAAGGTCGCCACGGCGCTGGGTATTTCGGACGATTTGCTTTTGCCATCAAAAGAAGCCAAAAATCAGAAAAAGAAGCGGAAGAAGATGGCAGACGCAGAACCTCGCATGAGGCCCGAGAAGAAAGTGTCTTCAAATCCCTTCGATATCCTGGGTAGCGAATAACAAGGCTAAAGACGCCCGACTTAGCCGCCGCCTATTTCCGGAGCACTTCCATTAAGCATAAAAAGTGATTAGGGAAGCGAAAGCCTTATACCCGTGATCTCACATATAACAGTGTCATTATTCGTATCATACAACGACTACTCAAAACAGGGTTCCATCGTCGTGAACCTGCGGAATGAAACCAGGGCACAGCCAACCTCTGCCCTCAGGGCAAGTGAAGATGACCTTCCCATCTCCGCGCAACAAACCCATCTTGAACTGCCAATCGGTCTTCACAGCGATGCCATTGATCCGCAGCCAGTACGCCAGTATACCTTCAGGCGTACATCCCTCCTGGCCCTCTGGCTTCTTCTCCCTGGTCTTGGTATTGAATCCCTTCCACTTCGCCGTCTCCTTCTCCAGAGTCCGCATGTGGATAAACTCGCGGTAGAGCGCGAGGTAAGTAAACATGGCATTGGGGCGCCCAAAGGCGGTGATGTCTGTAACGCCCGCGCGCAGCTCGCCGTCGTGGAGCATGGCGTACCACGTCCAGTCCAGAGTAACGCGGGGTGCCAGGATGCCGTTTTCGGGTACCTTGAGCGACGAGAGGGCAGGCGAATCGCCCCAGTACAGCAGATCGAGACGGCCCTTATAGATGTAATCGTAGGATATGCCCTCCTTTATCATGTAGCTCTGTACCTGCAGGCTGGCGAGGTATAGTGCCTTCCACTGACTGAGCTGGTGGTTGAGTTTATCGTTGCCGCACTCCTTCACCAGCACCTCGGGAGGATCCACGGCGTTCTCCTTCACACTGTCCAATTTCAGAATCTCCACAGTCTTGAGCGCGTCTCCAAAGCACGACTTCAGGTGCTTGGTTATGCTGTCCTTGTCCACCGGGTCACCGGAATCGTGGTTGACATCTTCCAGGTACGTAAACACGTGTACGTCGACACCGCCGCTCCCAGTCCACGTCTTGACGAGCTTATTATTCTGCTCCTTGCAAGTCTTCAAATAGGTGCGCAAAAAGCCGGTGTACACGATCGCGAGACGTCCCATATCATCTGAGGCACGGTGGAGGAGGCAGGTCGTTTTGCCCCCAGCGCGAATATGCAGCTTTCCAGAGTCCAAAAGCTCCAGAACCGGTTTCTCGTCGCCACTCTCAACAGAAGCGCACTCGGGTAGGAGATTCGAGATCCATGGCGTTGCGCCGTACGGAGCAGCAGTTTCGTTTGCCCACGAGAGCATCAGCACGCCCTCCTGGGTGAGCTCGACCTGCCATGATACGGGCCAGTGGTACTCGGTATCGGACGTGAACAACTCGATCTCTGTTTTGGTGTCGAGGAGCGAAAGGGAACCGCTATCGAGGAGATTGAGTTCGTAGCGACCGTTTGGCGAGGCGAGACGGAACGGCGACAGCGACTGACCAGCTTCGAGCTTTGAGACCGTCTTCTTCGTATCGGGGTTCGAGCCTGTGGCGGGAGCAGGTGTTGGCTTCAGGGCCGCGTTTGCCACGCTCTGCGATGTAGCAGTTGAAGCCAGAGAAGTGATCACCTCGTTGGCATGATCGCCGACGGGGCCGTTCGTTTTATCGGCACCTTTCGAGACATCTTTGCCGCCTGTCGTTTGGGCGTTGTGGCCGAGCTGAGTGGGCACGTTGTAGCCTACGTGGGGGAGCTGCGGAACTAGGAAGATTGCCGCGACGAGAAAGACGGCGGCCACAATGGCCAGCCGCGTACAGGTACCGCTTAGCATCTTTCAATGTGTTTTGTTGTTTCTCGAAAGACTGTCCATTGCTGTGACTGTCACGGCCTTTGATTTGCGCCTTCTGCTTGTGATGAAAGGGGCCTGCCGAGGCGTCTGATTCTCACAGCGGCACGGCGGCAGGTTCGCGAGGGCCAAGCACATCGCTTGGAGCTTATCGCTTATCGGAGCTTGGGCAAGCATAAAGCTGCACAATTCCGCCTTTGGACATCTGAGCCCCGCTTAGTTGCATATCGGTATCTCATCATCGGATTCAGTAAGCTACGCAATGACTACCTTACCAGACAGTCAATCCCGATCTCAATTGTGAATAAGAGTGAGAGTCAGAGCTTCTGTGATGGCCAATTTGATTATCCTAATCCACATTGCGATGCACTATGTAGTTGTTTCAGGGAGCTAGTGGGCATCCTACCATTCACTGGGCATGATTTACTGCGCTATTAATCCAGAAGTGTTGAATTATTTGGACAATACTGAGACAGCACGGGCACCGAGTGATGATAATCTGCTATGAGTCATAAATTGCAATGTTCATGTTGCCAGTATCGCTCTTATCTTTGTATGCCATAAAATGTATGTTGATAGTAGATCGAAGGATGAACTTCGAAAGTGCTATCTGAAGATCTTGAGACGGATAAAGAATTTGGCTCCACGTAAGTGTTAAAGGAAAATGAATTCATGCGGCACCCGTCATATTTTGGTGGTATGGTTTCCACCCTAAGTCCTAGAAGTCCTGAGTGGGACAGGCTCAGCGCTGTCATTAAGTCCAGTGGTCACTGGAACAGCTTCGTAGCCGTTCGGTAGTCGTCCCTCCCGACCAGACTTCTTTCCAACTTTAGAGACATTAGTATCTCGCCAGAGGCGGGTCATGGGACGGAATAATCAGCATAGACTTACACGTACACATGTACACGAGTTCCACGACCACTGGGATCCACGTTGCTAACGCAACAATTTGTCCCAACCTCCAGCTTTGCCGATCACTCGGACGCCCTGTGATATCTAATGTCTTCCTCCGAATGCGGTATAGCAGGAAGAGCAAGTACCACATCAAAGCCAGGAGAAATAGTAACACGAGATAAGTTCTCTTGGAACTCAAAAAAGTGAGGCGGGAATCCAAGCTCATTCCCTCTACGCTGTTGTTGCCCCCAAACGCTGGTATTCTCCGATCTGCTCGGCTGAAAGGCCAAGTGTTCGATCGGTAGTCAGCGCCACGGTCTTGTAGTAAAACAGGAGCTCCAGCTCTCCGTTTTCTGGATATCATTTTGATCCATGACGGGACAAAATAGAAGAGGAGGATCGCATTAAGTGCCGATCATAGTGCCGTTATGATTATGTAAGACCTAGAGTGCAGAAGCTCGGAATCACTCATGGATGTCTTTGAGAATGGAAGGATCTACCTACACCTATCCCTACAATATCGCCGTCCAGCTCAAAGTCGAGATGGGAGCAAAGCTCGACAGCGCAATTCTTATCAAAAATCCCAAATCAGTTTCTATTAGCCCAAATCGGTAGGAAGCTCGGTGGTTCGCGTATGTGTGAAAGGGTTCAAGGCTCGGGCTCGTTTACGGTGAGGTTATCGTACCATCCGATAAGCTGAGCTCTCGAAGGCAGTATCGTGGATACATTATGGTGTTTGAGTGCGTCGATCATATACGCCCCAACATCTGGCAGTGGTACTCTCTGAGCTCCATGAAGAAGATAAGGTGCTGCGAATGCGCCGTACGTTATGCAATTGTTAATGAAGTCGATTGGCTGAAGTGATGGCGCCGTCCATGGCTCGTCTGATTGTATCCCGCTCATTCGCTTTACTTTCCGGTTAGAGTAAGTCGCCGAATATGGCCGTGGTATTACAACAAGCCGAAGCTACAGTTGAAGTACTGATCGATTCCGGTCACAGCTTCATCAATGTCTTTCAGAAGAACAGAAGAAAGGCTTCCAGTCACGGACTCATCGTCCTTATGATGGCTGCCAAGTCTTTTTGGGGACAACCGCGAGATGTTGGATAATGTGCATGACGGACGGGCAACCGCAGATGACCCTGGAGCAACACTTCTGATTCGCCGAAAACCACAAGATCGTCATGAGCCTGGTTCAGCTATCAACTGTGCCACATCCTTCACACACTAATTATAGAAGACAATCCCCTGTGATCCTTATATACGCCATGAAAGCCTGTCCTTCAGAGGCGAACGAGATGTCGCTCTGACAGTACTAAAGCTAGTTTCTGTATTGGTAAGTGTCATCTTCAACCTCACTACTAGATTGAAGAGTAATGTAAACATCGCTCTCAAGAACACACGACGTCGGACATCAAGAGCGAGTTGACACATTCGCATTTGAACTTACTTGCTATTGTAGAACCGAAACTTTACGCACCATTCTCTCTTGGCGGCAAAGAAACCTGTTACGATACTGATTGCAACGGGCTGTCTTCCCAGCACAACGAATCGTCTTCTTGGTAAAAGAATCAGCCGTGGATTGAACGACTACCTAGTCTAACTTGATACCCGGAGGTCAAGGTGAGCTATGGTATCGCTATGTGATGCCCTATCTACAAGTTTCGTTCCAGACGGTGTTCGCCGCTTCATAAAAGGTATGAGTTGAAGTATGAGACTGATCAATGTTACCATATGTACGTCTCGTCGATGAAGGTTATTGGAATAGGTGCCCGCAGGGCGAGTTCGCTCACAATGCAGCGAGCTTCGTCTACCATTGGTGCAGGCCCACTGACGACGACCGCCAAGCTGCCGTCTGCATTGCCAATTTCCTCCTCCAAGACAGCACGGAGCCTGAATCTGTTGCCTACCGAGACGTTTGCATCGACGCCGTTGAGATCGACGCTCTGAACGAGCCCTTCGGTTCGCGAAGACCAATACAGCTTCGCGTTGCCGGGATACGTCTGCAGAATTGGGGCTACAGCTGTGATAGCAACACCTCCTATGATGCAGACAAGTTTCTGATACTTGCTGAGGTCATGGTGTGGAAGGTACCCTGCTTCGACAAAAACTGGCACTCGAGTGTGTGAGCGAAGCAGTCCTGTTGTCCCCGTGAAGGATCTGACCAGGAACGAAAGCCCGACGCGGGACTTCTCCTTGACAGCAGCCACCTCCATAACACTCGACTCCTTTGAGTAGGAGTTACCCGAACTCTGAGGTGGCATAATACTGTTATTCATCGACTTTGCTGAAGCAGGCTTCACTCTGGAGGCCAAAATGGAGAACGGGTGGCTCTCCCAAGGTCGCCATGTAAGTGTTGGAAAGTAGAGGTAGGCGTGCCCGCTTCCGACCGCGCCGTCAATGTCCAGCTGCATATACTCCTCGTCGATGATGGTGATGTCAGCCCACATCAAGCCATTCCTCGCCATCCGGATTACTCTCGCTACCCGATCGAACCCCCAAACGGCGAAGCAGATGTACATCCAGATCTCATAACCCCACTGGTCTTGGAATCTGTAGACAATGTGTAGGTACGATCCGACTACGGCGAAAACAGCAAGGACGATATGAACAGCCAGGAACAGCTCGTAGAGTTTGGCGCGGAAGGGAATGACCGAAGCCGGCAACAAGATGCTCATTGCCAGCGTGCCGATGATGCCCCAGACCCAGTAGGGCAGCTTGGCTTCGATATCATGCTGGCCCATGCTGACGTAGATCTGAAGCCAAGCTGCCGAATGAAGGCAGGCCTGAAGAGTACAAAAGTACGCGGTCCACCGATGCAAGAGCATGAAAGTGGACTGGGTCCAGTCAGTAACCCAGTAGAGGAAGTTGTTTCTCCCGGCGTAAAGGATGAGAAGCGGTAAGTTCGCAAAACTCAGGACACCCATGCGATTGCTAAAGGACGTCAAGAGCTCCTGGTCCTTGTTATTGACCCACCAGGCGTTGGGCTGGGCCGAGTCGTAGCCTACACCACTGAGGACGACATTGACGGCTACCATGTAGAAGATCAATATTGCCTGACCACGTGTTGGCATGATCAGCAGGTTGAAATAAGGAGCCTTGTGTCTCCGCCCGAACAACGGTGGGTCGATGAAGAGAGCGTGGATCTTCGAGATAAGCAGTTTGGGCAGCGGGATAAACCGAAGCAAAGAGAAGAAGATTGGGACTGCTGCGCCCAGGGCAATTAGGATGAGACTTTGACAAGGTCAGCAAGACTTCATCCCAGAACATAAAAGCCAAGACCTACCCATATCTCTCGTGGGCAACCTCCATCTTCTCGAACATGCCCATGGTGTTGTACTGCACTTGATAGTCGGCATCTGACACCAGAGACTTTTCCTTTAGAGGCAATGCAAACACTACAGTGGCTGTAGGAGTTCCATTCACATTGCTGAGTGCCTCCTGGTAGGTCCACTTCGGCGCTGGGGGGTAGGCATTGACATTGACGCCTGGTTCGTCAAGCCTCCTATGGCTATTGCGGATGCTAGCTTCGGTCGACTGCCAGTACTTTTCGATCTCCCATATTGAGAGATCGGTACATCTCTGTGGGAAGACGCTAGTCAGCTTTCGGTTCTGGTTTAAGCAGAGGGCCGAACTCACTGTATGAATGCACCATGCAAAAGAAGTCAGGAAGACGTTGTCGTTGGCATAGCATTCCGGCGAGGTATCGGCCATGGTCATGCCATGAATTTCCATCACATTGCTGCAATTAAGCGGACTGGCTGAAAGTGCCACACGACACGAGTACGCACACAGGGGCTCGTTGAGGAATTAGTCCATGAGATTCCACATTGTTGAACATAACAACTAACCTGGTACATGGTGATACCATAGCCAATGAGTCCATGTCCTGCAATGCCCACTTCTTCAGCAACCACACCGCCAGCCATACCTGCGGCCGCCAGAAAAACGGCCGCAAGGCCTGGAAGTGAAGACATCCTCATGGACTGGACCACTTTCAACGAGTGTAGCAACGTACGCAGTCTCGATTGGGCTAGAAACTATCCACAACTCTGCCTCTTGCGTCGAAAGGAATGTGTTCAAAAGTTCGGAATCGGTCTCGGTTTGATTTTTGGACAAACCCAAGTCCGTATTGTGGGCAGTCAATGTCTTTCATAGAACTGAACTAGAATGGGCGCATGCTTTGCCTGACTACTGTGCCGAGGTGCCGGTTCTACGAGCTATTGACCATCATCTCTGAATCATACACAAATCGATGAACTGAGAGAATACCGATCCTCGCCAAGACCCGTTGCCAAGTCCGATTCATTTGGGATGAGTTCTGTCATTCAATATGTTTCCCCGGGTTCTGCTGTCGATTTGCCGGTGGTTCGCGGTGTCCACCCCGATTCCCCGACCCGAGCTCAACCTCAATTCCCGGTCTACAAGTGAGCCAGTGGGACATTAGTTCTGCCTTCCTAATCGAGCTTTACGACTATTGGAACAATCTAAAAATCGAAAGCAGTTTGAAAGATCATCGTAACTGTTTTAGAATCTGGTTGTGAAACATTTGGGCTCCTTTCCTCTACCTTGAGGGGAAACGGCGATAGAAAATTTGCTTGGAGTATAGTGGAACTTTATCCCAGCCAGTGAAATCCTCCAGGCATGAAGCAATAATCCTATGAAACCTGTGACTTGGAAGAATGTCTCCATATGATTTGAGAACATTGTTTCCATGAATATTGATGATGAAGCATTCGAGTTTCCAGCCGAGAAAACACCTGACTTGCTGATTGAAATCATAGGTTTCGCAGAAGTGAGCTCGTGTTAAGGAGCGGTTTAGACTCATTATTACATCGAACCGTCACCTATATGGTTCAAATCAGCTTGTGAATCCCGTGTAATGGTCCATATCTAGTGTGGTGGCGAGTTGGGTGGTCGCTAGGGACCTCAATTGCCAGAGACACAGTTTGTCCTCAGGCTCCTCTTTCCCTTGAGTGTTCCTATAATAACATTTGATATGTCAATGCTTGTGGAGTTATGGCATAGGTCTTAGATCAAACCCCAAAGCCAGTTCGTAAGCGAAGATTCGCCAGTTCTTGATACTTGTATTGTTGGTAAATTGTCACTATCTACGACCAACGGCGCTGGTGAAGAATTGCTTTCTGGTACTAATATACACCGAAGCCCAAAGATTTTGTGCTTGTTTGCTAAATTACTTCTTAGGCTGACTCTTCTGTTCCTTCGAATCGTCAAATGACCTCTTCTCCTTTCTGACGTTCTTCCACTCCAAGAGAATTGCAAAGAGGAATGATATGGCGGCTAGGACCATGGCCAGCTCAAAAGTTCTCGTTAAGGAAGTGTTGACCTTGTCCAATGCATTCTGATACTCAGCGGTCCCATTTCCGAAAATCTTTTGCAGGTTATCCTTAATCTGAGTAGCTCCGCCATCGCCATAAATCTTAGCAGCAACGGCACTACCAAGGTTCTTGGAAAGCTCTTGCTGGAAGACGCTTTGCGCAATAGGTACTGATAGAGCAACTCCTAAAAGTCTCGTGAAAAGGGTCAGACTAGTGCCCTTGGGAATCTTCTCGTTGGGCAGTACGGTCTGAACGGCTACGTTGGCCTGTTCGGCTCCGACACCGACGCCAGCACCGACAAGAATCTGAGCGCCAACACTGAAAATCGTTATCAGTAACCTGAAGGATCTTCGGTAGAGTAGATGGTAGACTTACAGTATGCCAAGTGCAGCATCAGACTTGACGGTCATCAAGAGCGCAGAACCGGCTGTGACCAGGAGGGAACCTAGAATTACGAATGGATTGTAGAACCCAATCGCCATTACAAGACCTCCAGCTACAATTGAGCCAACGGCTGTACTGATGCAGAGTGCTAGCTGTTTCAAGCCAGAGGATTCGGCATCATCTCCTCGGATCGATTGGAACCTAAATGCCTTAGTGTAAGCAACAACATCTAGATGGCTAGTTGTTTCCAACACTTACCAAACAGGTAAGTAGAAGATGAAAACACCAAAAGCTCCATTCAAGAAGAGCAGGTAAAGGTTAGAAGACGCAACGGAACGCTGTTTCACAATACTGAGAGGCACTGTAGCATCGTCTCCCTGGAAGTACTGTAGTGCCATCCACGGGAGGAGTGTGACCCCGAATACAACCAAGACTGCGATGACGCGCGCGTCGTTCCACGGATACTCACCACCGCCCCACTGGAGCGCTAACATCAGACAGACCAGAGAAGCCAGTAGGAGGGTAGTACCAAGAAGGTCAAACTTCTTCGCCAGCTGGATCGGGGTCATGGACCTGAGCTCCGCTGAGGTCCGGCAGAGGGAAGGGGGCAAACAGAAGATGACGACGGCGACTACTACAGCTCCGATCGGGAGATTGACTACAGATATCAGATGTTGAACCCATGGTATGAAGATAGAGAAGAAAACCTACAGTAAAAGCACCATCTCCAAGAAGCTCTCTGGGTAATAGCACCACCTACAGGAATATTAGCTTTGGGTACGGATCACGAGACAGATAACCAGCAACTTACCCATGATAGGTCCGATAACACTGGCGATGGCATATGCAGCACCGAATAAGCCCGCAAACAGACTCCGCTTTCTAAGCGGCGTGATGCGAGCAATGACGATGAATGAGCCACCGAATACGCCTGCCATGCCCACACCCTGAATGGCTCTACCAATGATCAAGGCAACTGACGTCGGTGCAGAGCCGCAAACCGCGCTACCGGCGAGGTAGATGACCACCGAGGTCAAGAACGTCCATTTATTGTTGAAAAGCGAGTAAGCTTGACCAAAGGGAAGCTGCAACGCAACGGCCGTGATCTGTTCTCCCGTGCTGTACCATGCAATGTCATCGGAACTATTGAAGACGCTCGTGATGGTCGGGATAGCTGTCGCAAGTACGGTTTGACTGACTGCCACGATGAAAACCGAGCAAAAGAGCGCAAAAACAATGAGTCCCAACTGAACGCCTGTCGGATATGGTGGTTCATCTGCCTCGGGCTCGGGCTCTGTTTTCTCTTGCGATTCCGTCGTGCCGGTCGAATCGTCGCTGCCTTTCATACTGCTGGCCAGAGAGGAGCCGTTCGCTAGGGCTTCGGAGGACTGCCATTCTTTTTTGAGGGGATCCCCGAGGCTTTCAGGGGGCGACATATTTGGCTGAGATCTGGTTGATCAATCTGGGAAGTGGAAAATATGAGGGTTTGATTCGCTCAAGCGAGAACTTTCGAGCAAATGTCTAATATTGGCACGGAAAGACAACTAAGGACGTACGAAGTGAAGATGATTACTGGTATTCGGATGCCTTTATTCTAATTGCCGTGGCGCTACTATTGTCATCGCGATTCATAGCCCAACTGGGTTCGCCGATGATCAAGGTTGCGTTGCCGGGGACCGGGGCCAGGCTTTGACCGCGTCCTCGAGTTCCGCCCACCTGCTGCCCACATGAGTGTATTTCTGAGACTGTAACTGTCACTAGCCACTACCGAGATGAATGGTATCTGTACTTTTAGAGTTTTGACAGAGTGAACCTACCAATCAGCTTGGCTGCTCATGTTGAAAACCAGGGTGAACCGCTATTCCTCATGATTCATCGCCGATCGTATTGTCCCAATTGAGTATACGAGAGCCCCATTGTGGAAGGAACTTGAACAGAAAATGTTACCTTGAAACTAGACCGAGTGATGCCTCTCAGTTATCACAAGTAAACTTTTCTCATCAGCGATACCCAGTAAAACATAAGTAGTCGGGGAACCCACATGTCCAACCGCCGGTCGATCCAAGTGAAAGAACAAGATGCCTAGATCGCGGTGTCCACAGCTCGAGGGCACCATTTCTGCTCTTTCATATTGAATGAAGACATGAGGACATTCAAATCGAATCCAGAAATATTATCGATCCTCTTACTTCTTGAGAAAACGTGGAAATTGAGGTTTCCTCCGGCCTCGATGGTCCGACCTTGCATAACCAGGAACACGACATTTTTAGATCTTTCAACATAAAGAGTACTCAAGTGAGAAACGAATAATAGAATAGGATTTCAAATAAGTCAACTGGTAAAAGACTCCAACCAATTAGGATAAACAGTCTAAGTCAGTAATTAATTTTCCGAACCTCCAAGTGTTCTTTACCACCACTTCATCCACTTCATGAGGGGAAGGACTTGGCGATGCCACTATAGCCTCGGAATATATTGAATAGAATAATAGTAGACAATGGAGTATAGAAAAAAAGGAATATCTGTGGATTTGATTCTAGAGCTAGACAAATCCAAGACGGTTCAAATTAGCTAGAGCTCGTCCTCCAACCCAACCATCTTCAATGAATCAGCCCACAGCTTCTTCTCTCCCTCCTCGTCGAATGCCCACGACTTGAAACCATATCCAGCCCAGTTGGTATCATCGGGAATGGGCTTGCTAACACCGCAGTCCTCCATGTAGAACCCGCCAATGCCATCATACTGCTTACCCACACACGCCAGCACACTTGTAGCAGCACCTTGCTGAACACTCTTCCACACCTTTCTGATATGAGGCATCTGAATGAGCTTCTCCAGCATCTTGCGAGTCTCCTCGTCCGAAGACTCCATCAAGCCGCTGCCGAAGCCACCGGGATGGATGCTGATAGCGTGAACCCCCTCAGATCCGTAGCGGCGCTCGACTTCATTGCAGAACCAGATCTTTGCCGTGTTAGAGTGTGCATAGGATACGCCAGGCTCGTAGCCCTTGCCATTGGGGTTGGCCGTGTCGTAATTGTTCTCTGGGAGGACAGTCGAGGCCGTGTGAGATGTGCTAGAGGTGGTGACCACACGCACGTTCACGTTATTGTTCGCAGCCGTGTCCAGAAGAAGAGGCTTGAGAAGTTGGAAGAGGTAGAAGTGCGCGAGGTAGTTGACGCCAAACTGCTGCTCGTATCCTTCTTCTGTGTAGCCGCGTGGCGTTGCTGCAATGCCTAAGGATCGTCTGAGTTAGCAACAACTTGCAATGCAACTTGAATGTAAAAATGGCAACATCACTTACCTGCGTTGTTGACGAGAACATCCAATCGCACCGTGCTATCTAGAACATGCTCTGCGCCTTTCTTGACACTCTTCAAGCTACTCAATTCCATTTCCACCACCTCTAGTCTAAGGCTGGCATCTTCACCTTGTAGCTGAGTCTTGACCTTTTCACCCTTCGCAAGGTTACGCGAAGTGAAGAATACCTTCATGCCGGTCTTGGCTAGATGCCGAACAATCTCGAGGCCAATGCCGTTGGTGCCGCCCGTCACCAACGCCACTTTCTCATCCAACTTGCCAACCAGACCTTCATCTTGAATGATCTGAAGTGCAGTCGGGCGAGCATCACCTTCACCCTGGGGGTTGGCATGTGCCGCAGCATAGCGATTGGGGATCTGAGGCAGGTTGGGGATGTAAGGCATGTTGAAGTATGTTTCTTGAGATTCTTCCGGAGCTGTGTCTTGACTGTTTTTCGTACACGAAGCTTGACTAGAAGAGCTTGGACGACGTGTGCTTGGCGTTTGCGAAGTTTGGCTGGAAGAGCTGGGACGTCGTGTGTTTTGGGTGACAAGGTCTTGGCAATATGTATCTTGACGGATGGAGCTGCAGCGGAAAGAAGTCTTTGTCAACGAAGAGAGATCTTTGACTCGGGGGATGTGCACCATGACCAAGGTAATCGGGTTGCTTTATTTCTTTGCATATTCTGTTTGACTCGTTCTCGAGTTACCATTCCCTCGGAATGCGCGGCAACAGGACTATCTAGAGTTATTTTCTCAGCATCAATGCCGGGAATTGTAGGTTAATTGTGACCGCAGTTGAACCCGACATACTCATAGCATATGGTCGGGTACGGGAGTTTACCACGTGTTTTTAGGAGCCCTGGCTCCTCAGGTGGACTGAGCATCAGACAATTGGCACTAGATCGATCTTATTTTATCAGTTCACTGGGAAAACCTAAGCGGAAGCACAGATGGATCGCGACGAGGTTCGGTGATACATAATTGAATCAGAGGTGAAGCTTCGCAATGATATCAAGCCAGATAGCTCCTCGACTCTTTTCCACTCGAAGACACACGACGAACATGCTGTGAGAGCTGCAGTTGGGGTCATCGGTAACTGTATTACCGGCGAACAGTGACCGCGCAAGGTTCTCCGACCGGTAAAAGTTAGGAACTTATTGCCCAACTTGGCCAATTTGATCAGAGACTGACCAATCAGGGTCGACTCCGGTGCCTCGAAACTCTAAACTGATGGTGTGAATTTAGGCCCGGCCCGTTTTTGTTGTCTCGGGGCTTGAATTGGACCTATTTGCGTGTCCGAACGGCAAAGCAAGGGCGTAAATAATCCGCAGACCGCTCTGCTTGGTAGCGTGCAGAGTGACTTCAGTCGGGGAGTCAACGGGGAGTCTCTGGAAGCGGCGCCTCGAGGACTTTTTGAATAGTCCTTATTGCCTGCCAAGGACTCCGTCAATGTTAGTTGAGGATAGTCGGTAAGTTCCTGGTACAAATTCCTACTTGCGGGGTCCAGGCTCGGGGCAAACTTTTGCTCTGCGTGTTGCACGTCTTCAATCCCCGACTGAAGGGAGTCGTGGACTCATTAAATGCAAGACTGACATTCCCACTATCCGCTTTCCACTTCCCACCGATTCCGCGGCTAGTGCTTCACCACTCTCCTCAGGACATCCGACTTCCAGCTCGTTGTAGCAAGCTATCATTGTCTTTGTCTTTTGCAAATATGCCGCACTCCACTCAGAAGCCGGTGTCCGTTGAGGCTTATGTCAACTATCACCAACCGCCGCCTAAGGGCGAGGCATTTCCTGTTCAGATGATCGCCACTGTGGGCTTTCAGCGCACCAAGTACAACCGACAACTCGTTCCGGTCACAGACATGCGCACGTGTGATGAAGAGTTCAATCTCGACACCCAGGGCTTTAAGGTTGTGGAGAGCACTGTTCAAGAAAGGAGCTGGGAGGGAGACTACAGATTTGGTCTCCCCGACCAGCTTCGGAAGGATGTCCAAGAGCTCTTGATGAGACAGTAGGAACAGCCATATATCGATTGTCAAAGATATCAATTGACAAGTCACACAGCTCGGGCGCAACCTACGTGCACCCATTTGCCCCTCATGTCATACGTCGTGATCCTCATGAGAAGATTCTAAATATTCCGGATGACCTTCCTGACTCCCAGGTCCTGAACATGCAGCCACCCGCCATGTTCATTCACGTCGGTAAGTACCACAACGCTATAGATATTTTATAGTGCGGCACTCACGCAGCAAAGATCAATCGTACAAAGGGGCAGAGGTGGTGCTCGATCGGCTTCCCGAAGCAGAGATGCTCCGTACCAAGACCAAGACCCGATGGGGAATTATCAACGTCTGGCATCCACTCAAGCTGGTTCAACGTGAACCGCTGGCGGTCTGTGATGCGCGAAGCGTCGAAGAGTCTGATCTTCGGCCCGTCACCACACGCATTGTCCTGGGCAAGCCGCCCAACACCATCAATAAGGACAACGAGCAATGGCATATGGTGGCGAGCCCGCAGCATAAATGGTATTACGCCAGCAACATGACCCCGGACGAGGCGCTCCTGATCAAGATATTCGATACCAAACTGGATGGTAGAGCTAGACGGGTGCCGCACACCGCAATTCAGACACCCAAGGATGTTGGGCCACCACGGGAGAGTATTGAGATCAGGTGCCTTGTGTTCTGGGAGGACCAAGAATTGGAGTAGAGAGAACTGGCAATGTTCTGAGATCATATCTATACTTTGTGTATCCAGCGATATAGGCAAATTGAGAAGACCAAAGGGAAATCGAACTATCAGTGTTACCTTACATACAAGACAATGGCGGTAAATGACCGAAACGCGCAGCCAATCCAACAACTGGGTCGGAACAAAAATTCTACGATGAGTTAAGAGCTTTTTGAGATTCAGTCAGTCCTTATGGAACCAGCCCTCATCTCATGGGCACAAATGTATGATGGCCCTGATTGATTGTTCACTAATACCGATATGACAGCCTTTCGATCTTGACTGCATCAGGGGCGGAAATACGAAATTATCTGATTGCATCACATTGTCTTTGAAGCTACTTCTCTGAGGCAATTGCCAAGGCAACTAGAATTCTATGTTTGGGTCTTTTAGATAGTATCGATGTTTGCAAAAGTCTTAAATTGGCAGATCCGCCACAATAACGGCAGAGACGAGGCTTTTTCACGAGATCCGTCGTAAACATCACTGTAGCCAGAAATTTCAAGTTATATCTCGATGAACTTTCAGTCATCTCAACTACCAAGGCTGCACAGGCGTGCCGTAAACCGCCATGTTCACCACCTTTCCAACATCGGCATCTCTCTTTCCTTCAACAACATCAACAAGTGCCTTGCCACCAGCGGAAGGGTCTCCGGCACCCATCTTCTTCATAGACTCCGGGTCACCCTCGCCAATGTCAGTGGCGAAGAAGCCAGGAGCAACGCACCAGACCTTGACACCGTCGTTCTTCAACATGCGCACCCATTCGAGCATGACCATATTAAGGCCGACTTTAGCCGCTCTGTATGAAATGGTGCCCACAGGCTTGGGAATTCCAGCTGGCGGAACCCTGTAGGTGAAGTGAGTAGAGTCGGCCGCATTTTCCAGCGAGGACACACCGCTGGTATTGAAGATGAGACGAGGGTCAGGAGACTTGAGCAATAGCGGTAGGAATGTGTCTGCGATGATGTGGGGGCCAGTGACGTTAATGTCCCAGGACTTATTGTAGGCCTCGCGGACCGTCATGTTGCCGCGTTCAATCTGTTGATCCAGCATGACGCCTGAATAAGATAACAGAGTTAGTCTAAGGCTTCCGGAGCTTAACCCCTAGAGTACAGCAGGAGTGGCATACCGGCATTGTTGACAAGTGCATCAATCCTGTCAACCTTGCTGGCGACAGTCTCGTACGCCTCTCTGATGGAGTCGTCGCTTTCAACATCGAGCTGAAGTGGCTCCACAGTGCTGTTAGACTTGACCTCAGCCGCAGCAGTCTCAGCAGCGGCCTTTCCCTTGGCAAAGTCGCGGCTGCCTAAGAAGACGTGGTACTTTTGCTTGGACCCAAGCAATGTCTTGACTGCTTGGTATCCAAGGCCCTTGTTGGCTCCAGTGATGAGAACAATCTTGCGGTCAGCCATCGTGAAGAGAGTTGTAAATATGAGATATGAGATGTTGCGTATTCTAAAGCGGAGAGAAAGTGGTGGTGCTGCAGTGAACGATAGACGATTGTCTGGTCTATGTGTTAACTGAAGAATTGGGTGGTGAGCAGACGAAGTAAAAGTCAAGGAATAATGGCATTTATATCATATCCAAGTAGAAAGCAAACGAGATGCATCAAACTGTCTTGTCAATATCTCCCTGATCCAAATGTCGAGCCGGCGATCGCACAATGTGCACTCTGAACTATAACTCGGAGCCTACGCGGAATCGAGGCTTTTGCCGTCGACAAAGTTGAGATTATCGGCAGGTAGACGATTTAGCAGCCCAGAGCTCTTTGGGCGATGTTTCCCGCCCGCGGTAACCGGGCCGGGGAACTGTGAACTTTCGCAGTGCCCGACTCAGCGCTAGGGCCCATAGTAGCCACGCTGCCAAAGGATGCATATGTGGACTGGAGCCGAGCTTGGAGCTTGGGACAGAACGCGAGAAAGGAGAGCTCCGGATTTGAAGAGCACTGCAGACATCTAAAAGGTGATGTCCCCCTTCCGCAAGGCCTGCGTTGTGGGAGCCGCCGTCTGGATCCCTGGAATCTCATTCCGACAACTAAACCTCAAAAACAGACAGCATGGGCTCTCTCGAACAACCAAAGCGCAACTTTGCTTATAGCATCTACGTGTATAAGAAAGCAGACCAAGATGAGCAGAGCCATCACAACCATATTGAGAGCGTAAATACTCCGATCATCAAACCACTTCTTGAGAAATATGGAGCTGTATCCTATACTGTGGCATGTTGAACGTCCTGCGTTCGTCGAACAGATTGTCTAACACGTCAATAGACCCACAACGATGCTTCCGCCAAAGCAGACTTCAAGAAGCTGTTCCCTGACGCGCCTAGTGCCATGTTACTGGATTACGATTCGGTCATCTCAATAATCGTACCCAATATTGGGTGCATAGAGAAAATGCGTGACGATCCTGACTTTTTGGGCAAGTTCATCCCTGACCATTTTAATTTCGCTGATATGAGCCGGAGTCGGTAAGTTGAAAATCATCCGTGGCTGCAAATTGACTTAGCTCCCTCAATTGCTGATGCTTAACTTAGCTGTGTTGTGGGATGGGCAGAGCACTATACGTTCTAGCAGGTTGGCCGAAGAGTAACTGGAATAGACCCATTACTTTGTTGTCTGAAGTTGTCCAAATTGCCATGAATATCTTATTTCTTTGATTGAAACACTCATTTCTTCGTGCATGTATCAATGTTCATGTTTCCATCATTTGCTCTTCTAGATGCGATACATATGTTTAAGAAGCCATGTCGAAGCATCGTAAGGTAGACCCTAACGACTACTGTAACTTGAACTCACTGACGCTCCTCGGCCATGTCTTCAAGTCAAGCTTCCCTGAACAAGTGAAGACGTGTCCCGGACTTCCAACTAAGAGAAATATCAATGGACAGCTGATATATCGTATGGCCATTTCCTCACCACCTTCGAAGGATTCCCAATAGCTGTATGCCAACCTACAAGAGTTGAGCGTGGAGCCTACACGTAGCGGTAGGTCCCACACGATCTGTGGCTCCAGATAGGTCCAATGAAGTTTCTTACTTTTCTTACTGCTGTCTGCCGTACTATGGCCTCGGAACAAACAACTTGAGAACCTTCGGCTAGTGTCATTAGACGGTCAAGTGAGCTCCTTTTACATCGCGATCTTCGTCTCATCCTTAAGATACCCGAATCTGGGCCGGCCGTGTATGTGCAAGATTGTGATTTCGTAGGGGTCACCTGCCTGTATCCACCGGCAACACCTTTCATCGAAACTGAGACCCGTGCACAGCGACCGGGAACTCAATCACCGCAAAAACCAGGGAGCATAGCCCGGCACTTGTTGCATCGGTGACAAGAACGCCGTGATCGATATGAAGCTCGGAAGGCCTGCTGCTACGGCCGAAGCGCACCGAATTATTGGATATTAAAGGTCAACTTGTGCAAGTGTTCGTCAGGCGTTTACACCACTTCAACAGTCAAGCTCATAAGTCTGCACCAATAATAATTTGCCCATCATGCCTACTCTTGAACTGAACTACGCCACAAAGGACGAGCTGGCCTTCCTCGACACCGAGGTCAAGAGAAAGCTCAAAGTCTCCGGAGACAAGATTGAGTACACCGCTACTGAGCTCGCGGAGAAGGACAGCGAGGAGCGCGCAAAGCTCGCTGGCGTGTACAACTTGAACAAGGAGTCTTACGATGCCACCCTCAACTATCGTCTCTGCCCCACCAAGGGCGGCGACGAAATGATCTGGGGCGGTACCTTTGCCCAGATGCGCCGCAAATACGACCCGCGGCCGGTCAAGATCTACAACGCTCGTGGCAAGGAGTCCGAATTCAGCCTGGACAAGACCGGATTCCAATTCGAGCATTTCCCTACTTCGTACAAAGACTTCCCGTGGAGTCCGATCGATGAAAAGCTCAATAAGATCTATAATGCCGAATGTGAGGAGTTCATGAGAAAGCTGTAAGTGTCTCCTAGAAAAAGACGACTCGCAACTTTTTACTGACCTACCTAACCATCAGGACCGGAGCGAGTGATGTCCGTGTTATCTCCCACATCATCCGCCAGCGTCAGTGGGAGAGCACAGACCCCGAAGAGGATAAGGACAAGCCGGACATGGCCATGACAGACGGAGGTCTGCTCTCCGCCCGCTTCGTCCACATCGACCAGTCTGACCTAGGCGCCAAGCGCCGCCTTTATGATGACCTTCCTCCCGGAGAAGGCGCCAAGCACGACGGAAAGCACCGTTGGGCCATTGTCAACCTCTGGAGACCCATGGACGAGGTCCACCGCGAGCCTTTGGCCCTGTGTGATGCCAGATCCGTTCGAGACGACGAGCTCCACGACACCATGCACTGCGTTCCCTTCCGGTGGCCTCACAAGCCTACTGAGAACCATATGTGGCAGGTTGCGCCGCCCGAAACGCCTGACCAGCATAAGTGGTGGTTCCGCGGCGGTATGACGAGGGACGATGTCATTCTCATTAAGATCTTTGATTCTAAGAAGGATGGACGTGCCAGGCGCACTCCTCACAGTGCTTTCCCTACGCCTGATGATATCGGTCCTGCGAGACGAAGCATCGAGACTCGATTCTTCCTCTTCTGGGAGGACCAGAGCTGCGAGTAGAAGGATGCAGGGCAGGATAGCTACTGCACACGGACTAAAGTAGATTGTAGCATATGACTGAATTTAGCTAGGCGAATCAAGTCTCCTTCCTGAGCTTTGCTGATTGCCTCGTCCATGAATTTCATCTTGCTATCATGTAGCTATCGATTCACTACAAACTTCGCATGAATGAAAAGGGACTGTCAAATTTCTTTTGGTGTCCTTTTAGATCAGAAAACTATTTAGCCCAACACTTGTTGCACTCAATCATCGAGACCTCAAAAAGCTTCGAGGCAAGCCATGACCGGTAAGAGTTGAGGCACCTGAAAGATGGAATTCGAACGAATGACCTAAGTGATACACGTACAAATATAATCTGCAGTATGCCTTAGGAAATTATGAGTTCGGGACTTCTAACATAAGATTGAGAACTAGTTGATATGCGTATGCTGTTCTAATCCTCATTTCCAATCTACTTATCCTCAAATCACCTCAAGTCAGCCTCAACTTACACCCATCCCACATGCGGCGCGTTTGCAAGAGCTGCATGGTCTATCGACCACTGTTGTCTCCTCCGACATAAAGTTCAACACATACTCCATATAGTGCCCGCTCTGATACACGGGCCTGAAATCTCATCGTCCGTATGAGGGCGACCACTTGCTGCGAGCTCGAATCTTGTCCCCATAGTGATAGAAAAGGAATGGGATAGGAGCTAAGACTACACCAAACAAAGCCAGCAGTGAAGTCGCACGGGCGACGCCAATCGAAGTGTACATGGATGTACTTGATGCAGTCAGTAAACACGGCGGTAAAACGCTTAGGCAAATTCCGAGAAGACTCACGCAAATACTGGAAATCCTGACGCAAAAAGGGATCGCATGAAGGTGTTGGCCGCGATCGCCGAGTTGGAGTTAATTCCATAGCAGTCCACGATGTAGTTCATTCCCTGCATGTTTATCAAGATGATGCCAATACCGATAGGTACGCCCGCAACAATCTGCGGCCAGGGGTCCGTCGATGGCGAACTCGTTGCCGCGAACCAGAACATACCGACGGGCAGACAGACTGTCCCGATCATCATCAGCAACAGCCTGTTTTCCTGTGGGCGGCCAGCCTTAGGATCCGGCGACAACTTGGTGTTGACTGTCGCGATGATGAGCGCGCCACCAAGGATCGTACCCAACAAGATGGCAAGGAGCGGGAGGCCGGCAGACGTGGAGTCCCAATGGCGCTCGCGTTCAAAAGACATTGGGTAGGCGAGGAAAAAGATGTACATGAGTCCTATGGTGTCGTTAGTCAATAGTTTGTTGCAAACGTGTTTAAGATCGTAGCATACCGAAAACGACGGAGATGTAAGTGGACATCAACAAGAGGATGGGCTCCAAAAAGAGCATCTTGGCCGGACGCGAGAGGCACTTCTCGACAATGTCATTGAGATTGCTCTCCTGCTCTTCAGACTTTGCTCGCAGAGCCCAGTTGCGCGTCATATGACGCATTCGCTTTGCTCGTCTTTCTAAGAGGATCGGGGAATACGTCTCGGTCAAAGCTGGATATGTGACCACGGCGACGGTAAGGGCAAAGATGGCCGTGATGTTGAAGATCCACCGCCATCCCAGTAGCGGGCTCTTGACAATGACTGAGCCGATCATGGGACCGAGGACGGGCCCGATCATGAGAAAGGTTCCCGTGCAGGGCATGGCGAAGCCCCGCTGCTTCGGTGTCCAGATATCGGCGAGTGTGCCGCTCAGAATGGCGGACGGCGCGGCGCCGAAGACACCCTGAAGGAAGCGGAATACGAAGATTGTGTACAGACTTTGTGCACTGGCCGCCGGGAGTTGGAGGAGGGCGAAGGTCACGTAGCCGACCATCAAGGGGCGCTTTCGCCCATAGCGTTCTGAAAGAGGCCTGTAACGTAGGGTGGAAGTCGTTAGCTCAGGCACTTTCACAGCTCATTGGCGAGGGATGCAGGGGTAAGGCTCTCATACCCGAAGATGATGGGGCCAACAGCAAACCCAAGCATGAAGAGCGAAGTACCGCCAAAAACCATGTTCTGCACCGTGGTATTATACTCAGCGGCAGTTACGCCAGCAGCTGCGCTGAACACGGACGACGAAAAGGTCGTCGATAGCACATACAGCGCCAGCGCCAGCGTGATGAGCCATTTGCGGGGTGTGGGCAGGTTCTGGGGGCAGCCCTTGTCATCTGGGCTGAGCCAGTCGACGATGAAGTCACCGCCTTGAATCTTGGCGATGACTTGCTCGTCGAGGGACAGTGGCTCATCTGCGTAAGTGACTTCTGCTGGACTTTCGTCTGCTGGCGGCGCCATGGTGGATGTAAACCTTGCACTGAGCTGATTGTCACGGAGGTTTAAGATATATACAAAAGGAAAGAATGGAAAGATTGACTTTGAAGAGAGAATGGTGAACGGGAATAGAGTAAGTTACAATTTGTCCAAAGATCGTAGATATAGAAATGCGGACTTCACTTTAGCAAATGAGTGAGAACACCCACCTGAATCACTGAGAATGTTCTTGGAGGTCTTGGGGGGATTTGACAGTAATCTCGTTCCGCAGGCGAAGGGCCCAATGCCGCTTTGCTTTATTACAGGGGCAGACTTCACGAGGACACGGTGACCATGGCTCAGGTCGTATAGGAACAGCCCGACCGCTGAAGCCCGTCTGCCGTGTTACACCTTGAATACCAGTTGCCGTGGAAGCCGGATCACGCAATTAAGAGGTTCAAATGAGCATCATTTTCCTTCCTAGGGGCTGATCACTAAAGCCGTTGCACACATAGCTCGGGGTTTGCTCTGCTTCATACCTGAATGCTTCCCGATTGTTCCGGGAACGTATAATTAACTAGGTTGAACTGACGCGCTGATCTTACCGTATCATTGGGATAAGGCCTGGGATCTGCTCCTTGTACCGTTTCGACGGTTTTCCCGAGCGAAACGTAGCCATTGAAAAGCATGGAGGGACCACCTATCAACAATTGTATTTTGCTTAGGCTGAATTCTGCTAAAGGGCTAGTTGTGTTGGGTGCGGCAATCGATCCCCGAAACCCAGTCGCCGCCATAGGGCCGTCCTTCGGCAAAGTCAATCAGTAACTTGATGGCCTCTGATACCTTGTGGCTCAGCCAAGCCGGTTGGAATCGATTACGACATGAGTATTCCTGCGGATCATGGCCTTTCAAAGCCTACAGAACTCTGAGAATATGTAATCAGATTAGGACTTAAGCACGTTAGGTGGCTTGATCAACTATGCGCTGTGGTGCGATACTTTCCAATGTTAGGTGTGGGAGTCAAGCAACAGCAGTTGAGGGGTCCATTAAACAGGCGATCATTGGTACTTATTACATGGTCACCACAACACCATTGACGGAAATCGCGATAATTGTCCAAACAATAGAATTGTATTCCGTTCACTTAAGCGTACACGTCTTAATATTTCTCACTGGCGATGCTTCGCAGGTGTGCCTCCCAGCTTGCTGTTGTCCACCTCGAGGAAACCAACCGTCTCTTACTTCTTCGATTCCTTACCGTGAGGAATGCAAGAACGGTCAGTGAGAAGGCACCTGTGGCCACGACAAATGTCTTCCCCATGACCTTCCACGAAGACGGATACAAAGCCGTGTAGGCCCGAAGCTCATTGAGCAGTGATTGACAGGCTAAATTCACAAAACGAAGTTAACACACAAGGCTCTAATAACTTGTACTTAACTTCGAACTTACCTCTGTGCCCCGAGGGAACCAAGACCCCATCGAGGATGTGGGCGACGCCACCGAAAATGAGCACATCCTCCTTGAGGATCTTTGCTTCATTAACGAAGAGGTTACCACAAGAGTCACGACTGACGGTGACTTTCATCCCACTCAAAGTCTTGTACTCGTTCCCTTCAGCAGAGAAGGCGCTATGATAAAGAACCCGGTTGGGAATGGCATGATTTGCGACTATCGTTGCCAGTTGCTCCGGTGTAAGAGATCCCAACGCGGAGCTCCACTGTCGTACTGCCTTGTCATCCGGCAGAAAGACAGTCACGTCCTTCATGGCCTCCAGAATCTCCCTGGTTTTTGATCTTTCAACTAGGTCCCAGAACTTATGCAGGTTGCCCAGGTTGGTGGTTTCTGAAAGGTTATGCGGCAAAACAAGGTTGCTATCGATGGTGTGTAGGACACCATTGTCGTGGGTAATGTCCGACTCATTGATTGGCATGACCTTTTGGATGCCGGATTCTGCGGATAATGAGCCGTCGATGATGGAGAGCTTCACCGCCGGGCCATCTGTGACGTTTGTCAAAATTGGTGGGCGCAAGACAGAGTGAGCGAGCTGGGCGTCCGTCTTCAACGAAGGATCTGACGACGTGAAGACTCCCTCTAGAAAGTGGTACTCAAGAATGGCACTGGCTAGTGCTGGGTCGATAGTGCTCATGTTTAAACCCCAGTTGGCGAGACCAACGAGCGCGTCATCCGTCATTGCCAGGAACGTTGACCTCTCAGCGGTTTGGAACCTTTCCAGTAAATCTAGGTCCTTCAGGAGATCGTGAAGCATCGATAGCGACCCATGGCTGATCAGAGCTTGGCTTAGGGATTTGGCGGATGCACTGCCCAGCAGCACCGCTGCAAGAGCTATAAGTGAGAGCCGCATTTCCTGCAGCAAGAAGACGGAAATGAAGTCAGAATAAGATAACGGTCTGAAGTTGACAAGCGGAGTGCTACTGAAGGGAAACGTGTACAGACGATTGATGAACTATTGTCTGAAATGCAATGGCTGTGGGCAGGCTCGGGGTTATGATACTCGACTCAGCACCGACCGGTCTTCAATTCCCGCTGGGCCATCTTCGCTACAAGTGTTCGGCAAGTTTCAGCGAGTCTAACGCCTGTGCTTTCCCTGTGAGATGGCATCGACCAAGCTTCATTCCCTCCCGCGCCCAAGCCTCCAACTTACACCAGCTCCCACCTGCTTCGTGGTCTGGCCTATCCTATTCAAACCAGAGGCACTTACACACTCGTCATATTTCCTTGTTCCAATAGGTCCACCAAGTTTTGAAATATCAGTATCACAATGCATCCTGTTCATCTTCTTTCTTACCTTCTGCCTTGGCCGTTATCCAGCTGGTCATCGGCAATATCGCTGGACGCTGGGACGTCCAACGTCCAGCAGTCAGTACAGCGCACCGTGCGCTTCGAGCTCCATCTTACAGCAGGCCAAGTGGACGCTCTCGGTGCTGGTCCACGAGCTGCCATTCTCGTAAATAACAGCTTCACTGGCCCTACTCTGCATCTCAAGCAAGGGGACGAGGTCGAGGTCATAGTCCGCAACTACCTGCAGGAAGACACAACTATACACTTTCACGGCATCGACCAACGCAAGACACCTTGGAGCGATGGAGTACCGGGCCTCACTCAGAGTCAAATCCATCCCGGTGCCTCGTACCGCTATCAGTGGACCGCAGAGCAGCCGGGAACGTTCTTCTATCACGCTCACTCGAAAGGACAGCTGATGGATGGCCTCTACGGCGCAGTCATTGTCGACGCACTACCGGAAGTTGACAGGCCTTTCCACCTCATCAATGGGAGCCTGGAGGCTCAACAGGCAATGCGGAGAGCTGAGCAGAAAATGCAGCCGCTACTACTCGCCGACTGGAGTCAGTACAAGTTTGATGACTTTTACCATATCGAGGAGATTGCCAACTTCGATCTCGCCTGCACGGATGCAATCATTGTCAACGGCATTGGGTCACAGTACTGTCTTGACCCGGAATCCTTAGACAGCATGACGAACCCTATTATTCTTAAGATGCTGCAGGATCTCGGCGAGGACCATATGACTGCGAAGGGTTGCGTGCCTCCGATCCAGGCACTTCAAGGTGACTATGATGTGCACCTAGGCAAGCTGCCCGCCGAGTCAATCCGAAAATGCGTAGGCGGCAGAAATCCCAAGGGAAACTTCACCGTCAATGTCGACAGCAAGGAAGGCTGGGCGGCCCTCACGTTTATGAACGTTGGCGGGCTATATCCTCTGCAAGTCTCTATCGATAATCACGATCTACATGTATATGCTGTCGATGGACAATACATCAAGCCTGTTGTCACAGACCGTGTCTACATTGGCAATGGCAATCGGATATCGGTCCTCGTGGAACTAGACCAGGAGCCAGCCCGATACATGATAAGGATGGCCAACGACCTTCTCAACCAGATTCTTGGGGGCTTTGCCGAGTTGGCGTACGACGGAGCGACACAGCAGCCAAGAAATACCCAGCCCAAGATGAACTATGCAGGACAGCCTCTCATCAAAAATATCCGCTCTTTCAAACCCGAAGAGGGTCGTCCATTTCCATCCCAACAGCCCGCTCGCAGACCGGATCGCACATTCAAGCTATATCTGAGGAAGCCAGGCCGCCCTTACGGAGCATACGAATGGAGTCTATCAGGTCAAGAAGTATACAATATGACAGCCGAGGAACGAGACCCGCCATTCCTTTTCAGACAACCCGACGAGGTGCCCCAGAGCGAGCTCATCCTCCGCACCCAGGTCGGGGAGTGGATTGACATCATCTTAGAGACCGAAGGCCCCTTTGCGCAGAGCCACCCGGTTCACAAGCACGGCAACAAGGTCTACTTCCTCGGCTCCGGGGTCGGCAAGTTTCCCTGGGCCACCGTTGAGGAAGCGGAGCGAGCTCTTCCGCCCGGGGTATTCAACTTTGAGGATCCGTCGTACCAGGATACCTTCACGACGCCTGATATCGCCGGAGATGCACCTGCTGTGTGGACTGTCGTGAGGTACAAGGTGGAGAGCCCTGGCGCTTGGCTTTTGCATTGCCATGTGCAGACTCACCACGCTGGCGGGATGGGTGTTGTCATGCTGGACGGGATTGACGAGTTCCCTCAAGTTCCGACGACTTATCTGGAGTGGAATGGCTTCCAGCCGCCATCTTTGGACTTGAGGTAGCATTGATCATAGATCTCAACATCTTTTGCAAGCTTGTTTCGTTGCTTTAGTCGTTTGAGCTGCTACATGTAGCTAGCGAGATTGTAATCCTTTAATACCTGCTTTTCCCTTTTGCTCGATTTACCTACGCGAACGGGACGAATGACTAATTGTTGTTGACCCCACGCGTTGTAAGTTGACCACCATTACTCGTGCCCCCAATTCGTTGTCTGGAAAGCCTGAAATTGGAAATCGGCACTTGGAGCCGATTATATAGCTTGAGTCCCCTTAATAAAACAAATTGTGTTAAATTATGTTTGTCACAATGGAAAATGCGCTTTTTGTTATAAGAATCTCCAATTACCTTATCAATGGATTTTTCAATTTGCTATCTGAGTGCTGTGTAACAAGAATCTAACATTGGCCATCCTAAGCCGCATTTCTAGGCTTCGGGGCCGAATTCCAGGGCAGTCCGCCGTCGATAGGCTCATTCCGGACTCTCGTCGCAATCAGTTCCTCAAACTCCTCCTTCGGCATGATGGGCAACTCGAGAAATCTATTCCCCTTGCCATCCCAAGCCGTAGTATACTTTCCGCCAAAAATGGTGTTATGAATGACCAGAAACGTAGCAAAGATGGGCGGCGTAGTCCCTTCCGCCTCCGCCCTTCTGAACATAGCAAGCCCATCCTTGAGCTTCTCCTCCCCATCAACATGCTGAACAGGCCACGTTTTGCCAGAAAGCCTCTCGGCGATATCGAGCATTTCCTTTTGTGACGTAGTATAGTCCTGGATGAAGATGGCGCCGCTCTCCATGTCACTAGACTTGGCAAAGATGTTCGAGACGGCTTTGGCGAGGGTAGGTCGTCGCGTCACACTAACACGGTGCGTCACGTCGCTGACCTGCAGCGCGGTCTGCTCTTGGTAGTTGTACATGTAATTCCCGTTCAGCACGCACCCAAGAAGAGGGCCCGTGGCGATGATCGTCCACTTCATCCCACTCTCGTCTGCCCTTTTCTTCAGGTGTTTCTGGATCGCCACTGCGTCCTTGTAGTAAGGGAACTCGGCAACTGCGGGGTTCGTCGACAGGGAAGTGAAATCGCTGGGGATAAAATGCTTCACCGAGCCAGCCTCGACGGCGGCGTCGATTAGTTTGTACTGGTGCGGCCATCCCGCGGGGCTGATGGCGGAGATGACGGCGTCCTGGCCGCGGAGGGCGTCGGTGACGCTTTCTGTGGAGGTGTAGTCGACGACGCGGACGTTCGGCGCGTTTTCCGGGTTAGATCGTGATAGAACAGTAACATCATACCCGGCGTTGACCAGTTCATCGTAAATCTTTTCGCCTACGTAGCCTTTCTGTCATTCTTGTTAGTTGCTTTCGCGGGCAGATGCTTTAGCTGAAAGGTCGATTACTCACGCCTGCGAGTGCGACCTTGCGGATGGGCGTATCAGTGGTACGGCCTGGCATCTTTGGAGTTTCGATAGTTACAAATCGCTTCTGCTAGGCTCTTGTCTTTTGAAACTTGCAGCTTCAACAATTATCAATTACATTAATGCTGTCTCCTCGCGCTTTATGGAGGCAAGAGGTGGTATAATCAAGCAGCTTGGGCCCGTCCCGGGAAACGGAGACGCAGCCGGGAACAGGATGGTCGGTCGCCGTACGTGCATTTCCCGCTGTCCCGAAAAGGCAATTTCAGAATGGGCGGGAAACAAGCAAAGCTCGGCAAGTCGACCAGTGAGACTAAAGCCGAGTAATTAATTACCCGATCAGTGAATGCTATGAAATTCGCAGCTTCCCTCGCGATCAATGGGCCTGGTGATTAATGTTGGCATCGTCCATTGCAGCGCAGTACAGCCAGATCATTTCCAAGAGTTAGCAAGCATGTTTGGTGCAGGTCTCCAACAGATTCTGCTTGGCCTGCCAGGCCTGTCGTCTTTCCAAGTTGACTCTGTGCAATCCCCTCTTGGGGGCAGCAATGTCAACCCGGGAAGCAACGTTCACGGAGCCGTGGCTTCATCGTCGACTTGTGTGAGTACTCTTTCTTGTATCTCTCTATTACGAGGCATCATACTAACTGTCTCTCAATAGTGCGAAGCTCTGGCTAAATCGATGGGCAATGACGTTGTCGCCTTCCCCAACGGCCCAGCTTATAAGTCCTCTATCGGCTCATACTTCAGCCTCAAAGAAGCCGACCTGAAGCCAGCATGCGTCGTCATGCCCGAGTCAGCCCACGACGTATCGCTCGCGGTCCGCACACTCACGGCCGGTGCCGAAGCATGGAACGGCAAATGTCAATTCGCTATTCGTGGTGGCGGCCACACCCCCTTCAAGGGTGCCGCCAACATGGAGAACGGCATCGTCATTGACCTCAAGAATATCCCCGCTGCCGGCATCTCCGCCGACCACAAGACCATCACCGTGAGTCCCAGCCAAACCTGGGACCAGGTCACGGAGCAGCTCGATCCGTTTGACCTGAGCACCCTCGGCGCCCGCGTCGCGGGTGTAGGTGTGGGCGGCGCTGTCCTTAACTGTGGAACCTCCTTCTTCTCCCCCCGCTACGGCTTCATCTGTGATGTGGTTGAGGAGTTTGAAGTCGTACTTGCAAACGGCGACATTGTCCACGCCAGCGCGAGTCAGCACCCCGATCTCTGGAAGGCCCTCCGCGGCGGAGGTAACAACTTTGGCGTCGTCACCGCAATCACCATGAAAACCTTCCCGCAAGGCAAGTTCTGGGGCGGTCAGACCTTCCACGACATCTCCACGCGAAAGAAACACTTCAAGGCCCACGAGGCCCTCGCCTCGATGCATCCATATGACCCCTACGTGCACTACATCAACAACCTAGTCCTCAGCAATGTCACACGAAGCTGGTTCATTGGCAATAGCCTGCAATACACAAAGAGCGACCCGCCCGTCATCGAACCGGAGGTCTTCAAGCCCCTCCTCGCCATCGAGCAGAAGCCCCTTTTCCCCGGTGGTCCCTCCAACACCATCCGCGTCGACAACGTCACCTCCATTTCGCGCGAGTACGCTGCACTCGCATCCTACCCGAAGCGCTGGATCTTTGCCACCGTCAGCTTTGCGCCCTCTGCTGACATGATGGAGGAGTTCTTCCAGCTCGCCGACGCAGCCTTCACTCCCCTCCTTGACCTCGACGGCTTTGCGGTCGCCATGGCGTACCAGCCTGTTCCCATCGTCATGTCGGAACGCAACGGTGCCGTCGATTCGTTGGGGCCCGTTCAGACGCAGGGAAATCTTGTGTACATCCACTTGGGCATCTCCGTCGACGAGAATGAGAGGGACAGTGACGAGGCCGTGGAGAAGACGGTACAAAAGCTAGTGGAGGATGCTGAGGCGAAGGCCAAGAAGATGGGTTTGCATAGAAGCTATCTTCAAGCGACATACGCTGAGAGCTGGCAAAACCCCATTGAGCACCGGAGTAAGAGCACTCTGGAAGAGCTACTTGCGACAAGCGAGAAGTATGATCCGCACCAGGTCTTTCAGAAGCAGGTTCCGGGTGGATTCAAGTTGCCAAAGGTACCGAGTACCGGAGGTGGTGTCAGGGCCGATCTCAAGTGATGACGACGTGAGGACTACATATTGCTAGTTAAACTTAGAGAACGCGTAAAGTTTCTCATGAACTTCACTTTCCTGGCATTTCGTTACATTGATCGAGACCAATGGGCATCAAAGGTGGAAGAATTCCTACGTGTGTATTTAGCTACTACCTAAATTGAGTCAAATCTAGCGAACTATTACCTTTCTAAATACTGCTCGAGCAACGACTGTTTTGCCGTGATTAGAGTTAAGTCGATTGATGTGTTCATCAGTATGAATTCATGCTGTATCTAGGTGTCTGATATGATTACTGTTTGACTGTTTCACGTTGGCTGTACTCAGCTTAGTCCTACTCAATCATCTCACAAAAGCGTCAAAAATCGTGATGAACTATGAGCACGATCCCAATTCGGTATCGCAAAAGCCCGAAGTATGTCCGGATTCGGATTCGATAACCGAAAGTAAGTATTGCTATCTGTGCTTTCGGATTCCGAAACCCTATGCGAACGATTATTATTCCATGTTCGATTTGGGATAGAGTCAGGATAGAGTTGATGTCAGTTTCCGCCGAGTCTCCCCACTCGGATGTTTGAGAGTAGCGAGCGTATCAAAGTCTTGCTTCCAGCTTTGTGACCGAGAAGTTAATGACAGTTAAGAATAAACGCATTGTCTACTTTTGTCAGGTTTTGGATGATCAGGAAAAAATAGATCGTTGATCGATTAGATTCGCGTCGCGAAGAAGTTACCTTGACCACTTCAAGGCGTACTGCTATCCTTGACAGAAATTTGATGGCCGACCCCGACACGGTCATAACTTGAAATTTAATACCAGAAGCACATGGTGTGAACCTGAGAGTTTCTAGATAGAAGACTAATGTAAAAAGGGAAAACACATTCTAGACTGTATTTACAGGAAGCTCCGATGCTCTACAAAGGAAAGTTCAAGACTGTTATGTGATCGATCAAGCATCAAATCGGCGATTCTTCCACCGAACGGACTACTTCGACATGCCAACCAAACGCCTTCTGAAAGTAAAGATCCCCTCGCCCTGAACTCCAGGAAGAATAGTATAGTGATGAACGAAAGAATGAAACAAAGTGAATTTAGAGACCCCGTCTGATAGCGTCGACCAATCTGTCTGCGCCGCTACCTCGCATCATGCTGAAGTGATGCTCCCCCTCAATGACCGTAGTCGTAATAGACGCACCGGGGAACAGCAACGCCCACTCCCCGGGTCCGAAATTTTTCCTCTTCTCAGTGAGGAACTTCATCCCCTCACAATCCTCGCCTTCCATCATGGCAGGCGGCAAAATCGGGTACCGAACCCCATCAAAAGCGCACTCCCCTGCCCAGATGATATTTACGTGTAACTTTCTGGCCGCCTCGGGTGACATGGCGGGCGCATGATAGTCATGCAGAAGTTCAGTTGAGGCGCGGAAGTGAGGCATCAACCACTCGGGCGGTTCAGACTGCTCCGCGCCGCGACGCATCTCGTTGCGGAAGATGCCGACCTTGTTGCAGTGGTCGTAGAATCTGTCAGGCAGGTGATCCAGGCCGTTGTTGGGCGGGGGAGAGTCAATAAGCGTGAGAGAGGTGACTTCCTCGCCGGCGGCAATGAGTTCTTGGGTCACTGCGTAGGCGAGAATACCGCCCGCTGACCAACCTCCGAGACGGTAGGGGCCACGGGATTGCTTCTGACGGAGGCCGGCGATGTAGGACTGTAGAACCTCTCGAAGAGTATGGTCGTACATTCGGCTGGGAGTTCTATAGGGAGACTTGTTAGTAGTGAATCAGAGTGGCAGAAATAAGCACGTTATTACTTACTTTGCAAATGGCGAATTGAAGCCAACAAGTGCCGTAGTCGGCGAGATAGTCGGAAGACTCAAGTAGGAAGTGGCTACTCCACAGCCATCCGGGAAAAGGAAAAGAGTCTCCTTGGCTTTCGTGCGGGAACCTTGGAGGTACATTGACCACGCCGGTGGAATTGTAGACACGATAGGAGTCGATGGAACGGCTTTACCCTTGAAGTCTCCAGCGCTTATGTCGATGACCTCAAAATAAGAACCAGGGGTATCAAGCCCATTGATTGGCGTCATGGCAGCGGAGAAAGGCGACGCCAGGTTGTCGAGATCAGGCGAGCCCACCGACGAAGCATTGTCAGATTCAACGCTTGTGATGTCGCTCTCATGCCCAGAAGACTCTGTCGACGACATCGCGGTGCCAGAAACACGCATCCTAATGTCGCCAACAGTGAGACACTCCTCAAATAGTGCCCGTTCTGGAAGGTCAACGTCAAGCTCGTCGCGCAGTCTGCCGCAAATCACAAGTGACAAGAGCGAGTCGATACCAATGTCAGCGAGGGCGACATCGTCGGCCAGCTCCTTCTCATCAAGACCACTCTCTTCAGCCAAGACTTTGAGAGCTACAGGCCAGGAGTCTTCTGTAGCTTGTTGCGCAGTGGGAGCAGCTTGAGTCTCGGCCAGAGAAATGTCTCCAAAGGTTGCCTTCATGTCCGAAGTGACGATTGCCTGGGGCTGTAGTGGTTGCGTTTGAGACTTTGCCGATGAGAAGCCACCCGAGACCTTCTTCATGGCCGAATTGATGATGTAGTCCATAAGGCGCTTGGGGACTCCCTGTAACGCAACCCCACCAAGGATACCGATGAGGTTCTCATTCTGATCGAAGATGATAACATCTCCAGACCACAGTTTGTCCTTGCCCTCAGTCATCTTCACATATGAGTGGTAGGTCATGTTCGCATCGAGCTTAGGAGTGAAGAGCTTCATCGACTCCCATCCATGGTTGACAAAAAGCTCCTTGTCAAGATCGACAGACTCATTGGCGTTCATAACAAAGCCAGCTAATTGAGAGATGGAGTCCAGAAAAGCAGGATTGGAGAACCACTTTCCATTGTCAGGGATGCCCTTGAATGACACAGTACCTGCAGCTTCGTAGGTGTTGTTGCTGAGAGTGATGGCAGACAGGCCGCGATACTTGGGGTCGAAATCGGCAAGCTGGCCAACCATCTTGTAGATCATCGATTTGCTGAACCGGAAAGTGCTCTCATCTCCTCCGACCTGCGCCTGGATGGCCTTCATGCGAATCTTTGCATCCGAAACAGCCTGAGCGAACTGAGACTTGGTCTCATCGATTTCGGTGAAGCGGATTGAACAGTTGGCATGCTGCTCCATGGTCTTGTCGTTGCCGTCGAGGGTAGAGAATGTACAGAAGAGAGACTTCTTCGCCGCATCAAACTTTGCCTCGGTGCGAAGGACTTGCTTGAGTCCGACGTCATTGGCGACGAGAGCACTCTGGATGTGCATCTCTGCCACCTCGGTTCCGACTGCGTCGACGTCCATGCCTGTCATTTGCTTGACATACTTGCCAATCATCTGAGCAATGTCTGCATAGACGGAAGGAGTGCATAGAGGTACACCGTAGACCTTGTGACCTTGAGCCATGGAATGAACATCGTCAGCGTTGAGGTCGAGATCGACGACCACCTCACCGTCAGAGCTTGACTGAAGAGTGTTCTTGACCACGTTATAAATAGACGAGAAGGCCAAGTTGGCAGGCCCCATGATAATGGGAGCATCACCTTTGCGGAGACTCCAGTCATTGGTGTACTGCATCCAGTACTCCTTGAGAGTCCATCCGTAGGAGGGCAGTTGAAGAACCTGCTGACATTCTGGAAAGTCGGCATGGTATCTAGACCATTCGACGTTGGCCCCAGCCGCATACATGCCGGAGAAGGCATCGGTCATCAGTTGCCAGGTATCAATAGTCTTGTGTGCAGATGCGAACGTCTGCATCGTAGATCCAACGACTTCCTTAACCATAGGAGCAACAACAGGCGCGGGACCAATCTCAATGGCGATAGTGCGCTCATCCAAGATGCCTTCTGCCTTGGCGACAGATGCGGCCTGCATGATGTTGACCGGCTTTCTGCAATGCTCAACAAAGTAGCCCTCGCTGAAATCAGTGGCCTCGCGAAGAACCTTGCTCAGAGTAGGCGAGATAACTGGGATCGTAGGGCGACGAATGTGAATACCCTTTGCAATCTTCCGGAACTGAGCAAGGATAGGGTCAACCTGAGAAGTGTGGAAAGCGTGTGCAGTGTCGAGAACATGGCAGCGCATGCCCTTCGACTCGAGAATGGTCCGGGCTTCCTTGACATGCGCAATGGTTCCGCCGAGAACGATGTTGTGCTTCCTGTTGCGGCACGAGACCTCGAGGTCGCGACCGACAACACCAGGAATAGCAGCGAGGACTGTAGCCTCTTCAGCCATGACGACGAGCATGGCGTGCGTTCCCTGGGCTAAGTGCTCCTCCATCAGCTGAGATCGCTTTCCTACCAAGTAGAGGACGTCGGCTTGAGAAAGAGCACCAGCGGCATAAAGAGCGGCGTACTCTCCAAGACTGTGACCGACGACTGCCTTGGGGGTGATGCCAAAGGACTCCCAGAGCTTGCAAAGAGCCATCTGGAAAGAGACGTGCGCCAACTGGAGGGCAGTAAGCGAAGCACGGCTAAAATAGTCCCGCTCCTCAAATAGAGGAAGAATCGACGGCAGGCCCATCTGGATGCACAAGTGGTTGTAGCGCTGCAAGTTGTTCTTGAATGAAGCGAACCGGGCGTACAAGTCCGCACCCATACCAGCGTGTGGTGAGCCTTGGCCTGTGAAAGTAAATACGAAGCCGGGTGTTTTGGCCGGGGCAGGCAGAATCTTCTCTCCTCCACTACGGGCATCGAGCTCTTTCTGCAGCGACGACTTGAGTTGGGGAATACTAGTAGCAGTCACAGCAACTCTGTACCGATGGTGCATACGGCGGGCGGTGGTGGTATAAGAGAGCTTTGCGAGGAGATTGGGGTCTTCACGCGGTGCCGCACCATCGAGCCATTGAAGAAGGTTGCCAAGATTAGAGACTAAGGATTCGCCCGTCTTAGCGGAGAGCGTCACGACGTGATGGCGTCTCGGGTCGGGGCCGGTGTAATTGTTGAAGACAGGAGCGTCTTCCAGGACGATAGCGGTGTTGCCGCCTGCGGCAGAGAAGTTGTTCAGCAACACTCGGCGGCTGTCATTCGCGGGCCTGACCCAAGGGGTCGCGACAGTAGCAATGCGAGTGTTACGAGCTTGAAGATCTGGCAACTTGTGGTTGATCTTGGTCTTGATACCAATGTGAGGAGGAATGGTCGAGTGTTTCATCATCATGAGGACCTTGGCAAGACTGGTGACTCCAGCAGCAGCTTCGCCATGGCCGACATTGGACTTAACGGCACCAATATGGAGAGGGTTGGTAGCTGGGCGGACTGATGTGCCGCGAGCCGTCAACGGAGACAAGGTCGTCACAACGGAAGTGGTCTCCCCTGCGTCGCCAGCCTGCGTACCCGTACCGTGCATCTCAACGTAGCTGATGTCGTTGGAGCTGACCTTGGTCTCGGCAAGTATATGCTCAAATAGGTCCTTCTGAGCAGCGGCATGGGGTCTAGTGATGGACTCTGCTTCGGCATTGTGGTTCGTGGCGACCCCCAAGATGCAAGCCTCAATAGGGTCCTTGTCCTTCTGGGCGTCATCCAGTCGCTTGAGGATGATCGTGACAACTGCTTCGCCGCGGCAGTATCCGTCAGCGTCATCGTCAAATGTCTTACAGTTGCCGGTACGGGAGAGGAAGTGGCCTCTGTCCAGACCAGCCGTCATATCAGGATTGGTGAGGACATTGGTACCTCCAACAATGGCGGTGTCAACCTCGCCGCGCCACAGAGCATTGCATGCCAAGTGCAGCGCAGCCAAGCTAGAGCTGCAAGCAGTGTCGATAGTGTAACTGGGACCGCTGAATTTAAAGTGATAGTTGATGCGACCCGGAATGAATGCACGGTTGCCGCCGGGAATGAAGTAGGTATCGATGTTTTGCGCACTGTTTGTCTCCATCCAGTCGTTGCTAGTGGCACCAAACCATACACCTACGCGGTGCTTCTGAGTAGACGGAGTACGGTTCGGCACGATTCCCGCCTTCTCGAGAGCCTCGGCGGCAGTCAAAAGTGCAAGGCGCTGGGCAGGATCGACTTGTGCGGCCTCACGGGGCGACATGTTGAAAAAGGCTGCATCGAACTGCGGTGCCTGATGCAGCCAGCAACCAAAGCCGGTGCCAGAGACGTTTTTCACAGATGTGTCTCCAACATGAGCAGAGGCGTTCCATCGAGAGGCTGGAACCATCTCGTGAGTATCGACACCCTTGTGGAGGATATCCCAGAATGCGTCCATAGTATCAGCATTGCCAGGGAATCTGCCGGAAGCAGCAAGGATGGCGATAGGAGACTTCGAAGCACCACCATCGGCACCGAGAGCACCATTGCCTGCCAGCGAGGCAAGCTCTTCAGCAGCTAGAGGGGACCTCTCTTGTACACAGTAGGAATCTGACGGTAGAAGTCGACGAACAGGGGAGACAAGGCGATCCGTGCTGTGGAATGCAAAAGGCTGAATAATCACATCTGTGATGCTGTCCGTCGTCGTCTTGGCCGAACGTCTAACATGCTCAGCTATACGGACCGGCAATTGCTCAAGCGCCATCTGTCTCTCAAGACAGTCACGCGCAGCTTGCTCGAGCGCATCTCGGAGGCTTGCCTTGGTGGAGTGCACTTGGCCCTCGGTGCTGGTGGAGATGACAGGAATGCGAGCCAGAGACGAGCTACTCAGTGGAACACTAGCAAGGACTTGCTCGATATCGTGCTCACTGTAGAATAGTGCAGAATGGTATGGGGAAGTGATGCGCAGCGAGGCTGAAGTAGGTGCAACTGACTTGCCGATGTCTGAGGCTAAGAAATTGGAGAGAACTCCGGGCGGTCCAGAGACGGTTGCTTGATTAGGCCCGATAATGGCTGAAATATACGGGGTAGTCGTCACGGGCAGGCCAGCTTCAGCAGCGTATTGCAGCAGAGCGTCGGCAAGAATCTTCGGGCTGGATCCAGTCACGGCGCGAGACCACGAATCGAACGTGCTGGTAGAATCGGATATCTCATGCTTGTTGGTGATTCTATCAGCGACGTCCCATGCGAGCGCGCCCAAGCGAACGGCAACAGCAACGGCGTGAAGCGCGGGTGAGAGAAGACTAGGGGCGCTATGAGCACAGCTCACGGCCGCAGCAGCCAAGGCACCGGTACAAATTCCGGCCAAGAGGCTGTTCTCGGGTGTGGGATAGACTTGACATCCGCTGCTATGTTGACGGATGAAGAGGCCAAGTTGTGTAATACATGTCAAGGCTTGTACAAGACAGGGGTTGAGGGTACCGGAACGGTATGATGACAGGAGATCTGCCAAGGAAGCGAAGCGTGGACATCGCGCCTGTTGCTCTGGAGATAGGCGGGCAACTTCGTGTTTCAGCACTCCACAGCTTCGCTCGAGGAAGTCGATCACGAGTGGATCATGGTGAGATTGTACCAGACTACGCAGCGTGTCTGCGATGTCATGTGTTTGGTCGCCAAAGACATAGGCGAGTACTTGATCTTGACCCGACATGTTGGAGGAGTCTGAGTTGAAAATAGAACAAGGCTGGGTAGTAATTGCCAAGATAGAAGAGAGGATTGGTGAGAATGAAAATGGTTCAGATGAATCAACAACTCAGATCGAGAATTCGGAGAAAATCTTTGGTCTAGAGAATGATAGGCCGAGTACAGTTGAGTGTAGAAGAGGCTGTGCAGTTGAGTGTGCTTCCAAGAACGACTATACGAGGTTGCCAAGCTGGTCATGTTATATCCCAATCGTCATGATGAATCGTCATAATCGTTGCAGAATGTCCCGATCGGTAATCGTATAAGCCGGGAAAGGCAAGCTCGTATAGCTCTGTCTTCCACCTCTCAGAGAAAGCCACGGCATTTCCATGTTCGGCCTATCATCGTTCAGGTGAGATTAACAGCCTGGCCTGGGAACCGGCGGGCTGGTAAGGCACGGAGACATTGTGTCATCTCGGGCACAGGTAAGATTGCTACCTAACAGCTCTGAGATGTCTTGATTAAGCCGGTAAGTCACCGTTCGATTAACACCTGAGACACGGTTGTGTGTTCCGGGGCATCGGTAAGGCCCTGTGGACCTAGGGTCTCTCGGGAATGTGCAAGTGTTGCCAATTCTACACATGTCGTACACATTCTCAATGGTCCATTACTAGCCTCGATGTCTGTGATATCGACTCATCCCACCCGAATCGACGAGCACGAGCAATCATAGGGCGTCATAATACAACATGTGTAACATAGAGAGCACGAGCCTAGTCGACTTGGATCGAAATCGACTAGTAAATCTTCTGGATCGTTGTTCAGTCGAAAGAAGCGCCAAACTCAACTTTCTCTACACGTGTGGATTACATCACCCAACTCAATTTTCACGTTTTTCATACCATGCAAGACGCAAGTGATCTGTCAAAGAAAGGTAAACTAAACTGACTCAAGGCTTTCCTCACAGCACGCTGAACATTCTCCGATGTAAAGCCGGTATAGGCTCCTCCCTCGCTATAGATCAGCTTCTCTCCACGGGTAGTTCCAAAACCCGACTTACTGGCCAAATCATTCTACCAACTAGCTTCGCTGATTTCCTCTTCACTAGGAATTTGCTATGTCTAGTCACTTCTACAAACAACATTGTTGTCTAGGGCTTCGGTAAGCGGCAAGCCATGAAAGGAGACTCTGGCTCAGCAGGAGTATACCCGATTTGACCTCGCTCAAGTAAAAAAGCTCCGACAACATGATCTCCGACAGTCAGAAACTAGTCTACCCATTGTAAACTCTCAACCTTTTGCTGACCGGGGAATTGAAGTTTGGCATTCGCGAGTTTCACTGTCAGGACGACCTCGGGAACCTGCCCCTACGGGTTCCACTTTTACCGGTAATTGGCTCTACACGATTGGTAGATCTTCGTTTACCGTCAAAATGACGGCAAGTATACCCCGAGCCACCCAAACAGCTCGGACTCGCACACACAACTAGATTGATTAGCGATCCGCGCATCGCTTTGGGCAGCTGTCTCGGGAAGCTTTTTCTTGGCACAGAGCAATTGAATCCAAACACCACACTTCGTAAATCGTCAAACCACCCGAGCCTAGAAGTTGGAGGCTGCTTTAAAATGTAAATCGTCCAATTCCTCGCGAGTGATGTGTGATGAATTGGTAGTCTTCCCGCATCCCTTTGCCACAATTGATCCCGTCAGTCAGGGCCCCTCATATTACACTCGTTGCAATGGACTTCTATCAGAGACTGAGGAGCTCACTGGACTCAATTGCGTCTCACGGAGCTGAGCTTCTCCGTCAATCAGACAATGGATCGATTGCGGCCAGTCCTTTCGAGGACAAGTCGAAGGCTGTTCATAATCCTCGCAAAAAGCTCATGGAGTCGGCAATGAAACTTCTCCAACTGGCGACTATGCCTGAAGAGTACCTTGACCACCTGGCCAATGAGGTAAGCATCTATACTATTCTTTGCGATTAACATTCGCAACTAACAATTACTTTTCACAGTACCAAGAGTTAACTTGCGTCCGATGGCTTGTGGATCTCGATGTCCTACAACACCTCCCTCAAGACGGCTCGATTGCATACGCGGTGTTGGCAGCCAAAGCGGGCGTTCCCGAGAAGCACCTCAAAGGTGTTGCTCGGATGGCTGTGCTCAACGGTTTCCTGGAAGAGCCTACATCCGGCCACGTCTCACACAGCCGGTCGTCGGCCTTGCTTGTTCGCGACGAAAATTTCATGAGCTGGGCCCGATGGATGATGAACTACTCGATGCCAGTCGCGTACAAGTTCCCTGAAGCAACCCGCCGCTGGGGCGACACGGACGCCAAGAATCAGACAGCTTTCAACGTTGCCGAGAATACTACAGATCCGTTCTTTGACCACATTCGAAAGAACCCAGACCTCACATCTGTGTTTTCGAGCTATATGCGCAATGTCACAGCCTCCCGGCCTTGGAGCTTAGCGCATGCTGTAGAGTGTTTCGACTGGGCCTCGCTGCCAGAGGGCGCAAAGGTTGTCGATGTGGGCGGTTCTCACGGCCAGCTCGCGGTCCACGTTGCCTCCAAATTCCCACATTTGAAGTACATTGTGCAAGATCTGCCAGAGACGGTTGCGACTGCTCAGCGGGCATTCGATGCCGACACTAGCATCGATCCAGGAGTCAAATCGCACATCCAATTCATGTCTTCAGACTTTTTCAAGCCTCAAACAGTTTTGGATGCCCACGTCTACTTCCTTCGCATGATCATCCACGACTGGCCTGATAGAGATGCTCGTATTATTTTGCAAAATCTTCGGACTGCACTCGAGGCAAACCCTAAAGCCCGCATCGTGATCATGGATACAATTCTCCCGCCCCCAGGATCAACAACTCTCCAGCACGAGCAGCAGCTGAGAGTTCGAGATCTCATGATGATGCAGGTCTTCAACGCCAGAGAGCGAGAGTTAGAAAACTGGAAGGATCTGCTCAATGACGTGGGGATGGAGATCGAACACTCGCGTCAGCCTGACGACAGCGTCATGGGGCTTTTGACCGTCCAACTTCAGTCTTCCGCACCCGGCAGCCCGAACGACTTCATCCAAATCAAGAAACCCATTATGCCGGCGACGGAAAAGCGGCCAGTCCTGATCATGGGCGCTGGCATTAGCGGTCTGTGCTTGGCCCAGGCACTGAAAAAGCACAACGTTCCCTTCCGGGTATTCGAAAGAGATCCCGCGGTTGATTCGCGGCCCCAAGGATACCGCCTCAAGCTTCGCAGAGACGCTGCCGTCGCACTGGCCGAAAGTTTGCCCGAGGAAGTCTATCAGACTTTTCAGACATCATGCGCCACCCTGGCTATCGGGGAAACCGACTTTAACCCATTTACCGGTCTGGTGGTCAACAGTCGCTCTGGCGGTGGGTTGAGCGGCAAACTTGGCCTTCACCCCAGCTACTGCGTTGACAGAGCTGCTTTTCGCACTGCTCTGATGACGGGTATTGAGGACCAAATCCAGTTCAGCAAAGAGCTGTCATCCTACAAGGCAGATGTTGATCAAGGCGTTGTTACCGTTACTTTCAAGGATGGTGAAACAGTGGAAGGCCGATTCCTTGTTGGTGCAGACGGCCTGCACTCAGTTGTGCGTCGCAATCTCGTTCCCAGCCACAAAATCAGGGACACTGGAGCTGCCTGTATCTACGGGAAAACTCCAATGACACCTGAGGTCCTTGAGAAGTTCCCCGAGAAGGGCATGAGATGGATGACCATCGTGTCTGACCAAACACCGATGCTGCAATCCTGCATCATCGGAGATGCGCCGGTGACTTTGCTTTTGGAGCCAATCCGTTTCAGCGAGGTGAGCCGGTCTCAGCATCAGCTTCCCGCAGATTACATTTACTGGGCTCTCATTGGCCCCGAAGCTCGATTCCGCCTAGACGGAGAGACGTCGACGTCCAAGGTCAGCAGCTCAACCTCTGCACAAGCGGCGGCCGAGGCAGCTCGTCTGAGTTTGTCCATCACGCAAGAGTGGCATTCCTCCATTCGGTCAGTCTTTGAACAACAGGATACGAGGCAGGCGACTCTGATTCGCGTCGTGTCTTCTGTGCCTAACGTCCCCTCATGGTCACCGTCTGCCATGGCGACCCTGCTCGGGGATGCTATCCATCCCATGAGTCCCTGTGGCGGGGTCGGAGCGCAGACGGCAATCTGCGATGCTTCCAGTCTTGCGAAGACAATTGCCGCGGCCCAGGGATCCCCTACAGCTGAGGATATTGGGGCGTTTGAGGAGGGAATGAGAAAACGTGCTCAACGAAGCATTTTGCAGAGTGAAGTCGGTTCGAAGAAGATGTTTGGACTTCGCTCGTTGGAAGATTGTGACGCCTGGACGGGCTTCTAAGACCTCAGACCCACAGATTGATAGTGAGAGAGATTAGTAGATTCAAGCATGATTAGCGATTTCCTCCACTATTCTCAATAGTGATCGTGGCGCAAACATCACTCATATGAAGCGCTTCAGAGTCAAGAAAGGTCTGCCGAGCTGTACCCTGGGATCAAGAGTCATGTCCCGAGCTGTGATGCAGCGTCAGAAAGCAAATAGGCATCACCTCGGCAGGTCGGCACCTGAAGGCGGCATCAACTGTTCACACTCTCGATCTTGGACTCATTGTTCAGCACTTTCAAGGCATGATGTTGTGGCAATGTCTGTATTGTCAGTGGTCGGTTCGCTTATCCACGCGGAATAGTTGAGTCGTTGTGCAAATTATGGTTAGGAGTTCGCACAATTTTGACTTCGAGTACAGACACTACTTACGTACTGCTCATTTCGGACTGTCAAGGGCTCTACGCATTTTAGATTGTCTAGAGACATTTGGAGCTGAAAAAGCTGAGAAGCTTCCCACCGGCACAAGGTTCAATATTGAAGACGACTGGTTGACACACATTCATCGGATGTCAAAATATTTCTAGATAAGGTGGTCAGCGGCCCACCTTGATTTTCTTGTACCAATATTCTGAACGAACTCGCAATCATGATGAATGAAGTGAATGCTAAGTGCACTGATGGAAATCAGGATCATTGAGTAAAGAACGAATAGACAAATTCATCAAAGGAAGCCGGCAACTTCACTTCGATGAAGAGAATCCCGAGACCCGACATCAACACCGATGTAGACTCCGAGATGGGTAATTGCATAAACGTAATCGGGTTTCAACTCAAGACGCTGGGTTTACGAATACCGTTCTGTTACAAAGATTCGTCTGAACGTTGTTAACTGGGCCGGCGACTTTGATTCCGGCGATTAAGACGTGTCCCGCTATCGCAAACTCTGTTTAATAAGCTTTGGTTAGCAAATGGCGCCCTAAATGGCTCCACTCATGACAGCAGAAACGGTCGGTGATCATTTACCCCATGTCCAAGCTTGTTCCAACCTCCCGTCCGGCATGATCTAAGGAAAACGGAGTCTTCCTCCGGGGCTTTCTGTCAGCCTTGGCGTCTGGAACCTTCACAGGGCGTTGCACCAGATCGACTTCTTGAATGACACCTGAAGACGACCGGCTCGCGGTGAAGCAACTCGGGAAGCCGGCGTTGTGTAAAGAACGATGCGGTGAGTTTCAATAGTGCGGGTTGACATTGAGTCTTAAATAGCTCTGATTAAAAGAACATCAACCGCCATGCCTAGAGTTACCTCATACCGTGCATTTTTCCCATATTACTCTCAAATCAGAAGCCTGTGCTTTTGTCATCAGATCAATCTCAGTTGATATCACCTTGCCCGCCAATCATCAAGATGCCTAGCCGTATTATCGAAGACGAGCTCACCGAGCTTGTCGCAATCCTGTCATCAGCTTCGGCTGAGCTGAATAAGTTTCTTTCCAATCGCGGTCTTGAAAAGCTCTCCACCGAAGCCGCCGCACCCAGCCTCGAGCTCACTCCCGAGAACGTGCCCTATTTCCAAGCAAAGACATCAATCGTCGATGCCGCAGAACGTGTTGTTCGTCTGGCTCGCGGACCCAGAGACACACTCATCACTCTGAGCTTTGAGCACTGCGCCACAGCTTCTCTCCAAATTGCCCTCAAGTACAAGCTAGCCAGCCATATCCCACTGGGAGGAAGTATAACATACGCAGCCGTTTCTGAGGCAGTCGGCAAGCCCGAGGTCACACCGGCCCTCGTCGAGCGCATTCTCCAGCACACGTCTTCCTATGGCTTGTTCGAGGCCCAGCCAGGCGGCACCGTCGCCCACAACGCCATGTCTGCGCTTCTCGTGACAGACCCTGACCTGGAAGCATGGATGGACCTGAGTGCCACCATTGCTTATCCGGCCGGCGCTTCTGTCCCCAAAGCGCTGCAAAGCTACGGCTACAGTATGGAGGCGAACGAGTCTGCCTACGGAGTCTCCATTGGCAGAAAGATTTCTCAGTTCCAGCGCTTCCGCGAAGCAGACGGTCAGCAGCTGCACGATATGTTTGCCCGCGCCATGCGCGGCATCGCGGTTGGCGGTGCCTACGACCTTCGTCACGCTGTTGACGGCGGATACCCGTGGCACTTGCTGGAAAAAGACCACATCCGTCTCATTGTTGATGTTGGTGGTGGCCCTGGTCACATTTCAATGGCTCTGGCCAAGAAGTACCCAAAGCTCCATTTCGAGGTGCAAGACTTGCCGGAGACCGTCGAAGTCGGGGCCAAGTCCTGCCCTGAGGAGTTAAAGGGCCGCGTCACTTTCCGTCCCCACGACTTCATGAAGCCTCAGCCTGAGCACAAGGTTGCTGATGGAGAAGGCATTGCCTACTTCTGCCGTTTTATCCTTCACGACTGGAGCGACAAGTACGCTCAGAACATTCTTCAGAGTCTGGCGTCATCTCTGAGACCTCAGGACCGTATCATTATCAACGATGTCGTGGTCCCTGAACCGGGACAAGAGAGCCGTGAAAGAGAACGTCGCATGCAGTCAGTTCCACCCCTCATTTGTCATAGCCTGACAGAACTCGTATTGACAAGCTTTAGTGATCGGGACCTGTTGATGTTGATGAACCTTAATGGTCGCGAACGTACAAGAACTGCGTTCGAGAACCTCTGCAGTGCGGTGACGCCTAAGCTCCAAGTGAAGACAGTATTCCGCCCTGAGCTCGGGGAACTTTCTCTCATTGACATAAATTTGGCGTGAGTCAGTGAAGTGGGGGGGACTTTTTTGAGGATCATCATGCCTATAAATCTTCCGTAACGACAGATAGATCATTGCTTCGCTGGGACGTTGAGCGAGAGGCTCGTATAGCTGAAAGGAGTATTTCCCGCACTTATTAGGGTCCCATGTATTATACAAGGAGGCAATCCAGGGTTCAGTCTGGATACGTAAGTAAGAATATAAGGAACATGGAACCGAAGAGATGGTTTTTTATTATTGTCCAAATATCGTCAAGGCCGTAATGTATTGCTTGATGCTTTCACCCCTTTCTCTTGGTAAGCCTAAAAGCTGGGTATCTCTAACGCTGGTATCCTAGAAATGCTGTGCCTAATAGCGGGTATATCTAATTCGCTGCTGTGCCTAAAAGCCAGTAAATGCTGCTAATGCCTGAAAGCTGGTTTGATACCAACATAAGATGTGACACCTAATTCTACACTTCTGGTGTTTCGCTTCAATGTGACGGACCGGAAAGTTACACAAAGTACCTGTAAAGTAGTAAAATTACCCAAAACCCCATGTCCTATCCAACACCCGGATGTTGCAGACAAATGAAAGTTAAGAAAATCAAACGGAAAAAAATTGAATACGAAAATCATGTGCGTTTGATACTGTTTGCCTTGAATGTTATTCTCTCAAGTTCCTCCTGGAGTGCCTGGTGGTGTTGGTCGATAACACTAGACATGCGTCCCTTGGTGATGGGGAAAGATATCGAACAGGTGGTTGCATCGGGACAAGACGGTGTAGACGGCAACGAGTTATGCCTGGCCGCCGAAGGGTGCCAGTGGCGCAACCTCTTGATAAGAGGATCGACGTGTTCGCGGACGTGCGTCAGGACCAAGTGCGCGGCAACAAGTCGCTGCGCCTCATTATCCAGACAGTAACTTCCGACGAACGAGGTGGTGATGGCTATGCGCCCAAAGAGCGAAAACTGTGATTGGTCCATATTTTGGGACGAACCGTCGTCACCAAGGATCGCCGCGTACCAGCCCAGGGCCTTGTAAACGGCCAGGTACACCAAAACAAGCACTTCTTGTCGCATGAAGCAGCGGCAGTCGAGGAGATTGTTGAGCCTGCGGAGGATTTCCCGGTTGTGCGATAAGACGGTGCCCATCTCGCGGGGGGTGTCGTCGAGAAGGCGCTCAAGATGGGACGTGCACGTTGGGTCCTTGACGGCAGTGAGGCAACCTTGCGCGAGGACATGAAAGTCGGAGACAATTTCCAGGACCTCCATGGTGCAGTCGTGGATCTTGCTGTGACGAGAGAGACCGTCGTCTGAGTACGTGCTGGAGCTGCTGCGAGCTGAGTCGACTGTGCCGGAACGTCTCATTGATGCATCCATGGACTGTTGCATTTTGTGATCCACAGGCTGGTCGAAAAAGGAAGTTCTGTCGTATTCCTGTGTCATAGGAGTTGGCATCGCCGCAGATGAGTGTTTTGTCGAAGCAGCAGACAAGTCGTTCAGAGTCATTGGAACCCCAAAGTCCGCAGTGGCGTCAAAGCAAAGACTTTGGTCCAAGAGATTGTCGGAATCTGAGGTGCCTTCCAGCAGCCACATCATCTCATCCTGGAGGTCGGTATGGTGTTCCGAAGGCTGCTCTGACATACGGCGTTCTTGTTGCTGCTGCTGTTGTGAGATCTGAGAAACGGTCGAGGCATTGGACATGGTCAGGGCTGGGCCATCTCTCATGACAAGTGATATCGTTGCCTGGGTATCCGACAACGAGCTTGGCGAGGCGAGAACGCGAGGGCGCTCACCGGTCCGCATTGACATGCTATAAGCACACTCGAGACCCTTTGTCTCGCAGCGTTGGCATTTTGGGCGCTGTTTACCGCAACGAATCTTTTGAGAGCTGCAGGCGTTGCAGGACTTGCGGACCTTTCTTCTCTTACGGTTGAAAACAAGGGAGATATCTTCTCTGGGTGCTTGCGTCGACATTGCCTTGTTCAACCAGCCTAGGAATGAAGATTCGGTCTTCTTGAAATAAGGCTGCACACTAAGCTTAATTGTTGTCTCCCAAGCAGAGAAGTCTTAGCCGGCAGTTCTTGGAGATATATAGACGTCAAGACGAGAAAGTAAGTTGTGAACTGCAGATGCTTAATGTCTCTTTAACAGGCAAGAACGGGTGTGTATGATGAGCTTAGATAGGGGAAAGACAGAGCTAAAGAAGCAGAGAACGCGAGTTCATCGTCATTACACATTTAGTCTTCTGCTGAAGTTGGCGAGTGTACGGAGCTTAAGTAGAGTATCTCCCTAATACTGCATCGCGACGGAGGTCTTCGTCTCGAGTCAAGTCCTTGCTCGGATGGAAAGTTAGTTAGACGTAAGTTTGCGAGACGTCGGAAGCCAGCGGGGCGATAGCCTTTGCCAAAAGCCATCACTGAAGCCGGTAGCAATTTAATAGATAACCCAGCGTTTTGCACGATCGAGGAGATCGAGATTGTATTCAACTGACAAGTGCTCAGGTCCTCGCGGGGTTGTTTATTTCCAGCCTCCCAAACGAAGCATTATGAAGCTCTTCTCACGGACTCTCTTCGCGAGAATATCTGCCAAGCATCAAGAAGCGTTCTGGTGCCCACAAGCACCCGTAAGTCTAGACCCCGCCCCCGGACAACTGGAGTACTCCGTCTTGGGTCGGGCCAATTCCGTTTCCTCTGTAATGAGCTATAATGAGCAAGGCTGATATAGGGTGCCCCGTTGTATTATGGAAGGTGCCGACATGTTGGAACCAGACCCCCCGAGGGTGTGGCGGGTGTAGGATCGACTGGGCTGACTTCTCAATTAGGGAACCAGTGACAACGGTGAGAGAGCCATTCGCCCAGTCTTTCTCCTCTCAAGTGAGTTCCCGGTGTTCCGTCCTGTCGAACCTAATTGTCCGAGTGTTCCGCTACTGTGGGACCAATTGGGGCCAGAGCTTCGCGTCGGCAGGGCCAAATGAATCAGTGCAGAAAGAGGGGTTGATTCTCCTTTTAGAGTTCTCAGCTGATGTGCCTAGTCCCCAACGCCGCGACAGCGGTACCGCCCACCTGTGGCACTCAGCATTCTCGCTCGAACGTGTGGAGGAGGAGTTGTCCAACAAGCTACTACCTGTTATTGAGTCCGGCGGGCAAGTTTCATATCAAAATGGACCAGTCAGAGGCCTCATCGCGGACCCCAGTAAGGCACAAGGTAAACTACCACCCTGTCACTTAATCGGGTTATAAGGCGTGTCCGGGTAAAGTTGAAAAAAACATAACATGCTCGCCGTACCTGGTTACGTATAATTCGAGAGGACATTGAAACGAGCACAAATACCCGATAATCGAGATTTACTAGTGATAATCGGCCATCCACGCTGCTCAGGCCCCTATGATCCCTCGCATTTTGCAACCGGAAGCACCTGTCAACTGGACTGGATGAAGCGGCTGAAGCCATAACTGCTCATTGTCGGGGCTGATGAGGCTCAACCAAGGAATTCCCCTTAATGACGGTGCGAGTGATTTTGTGGATGTTTTGCTATACCCAAGGATCTCGGCTCCTAAGCTCCAGCTTTTTCGAACTTGGCTTTTCCGTCAAAGGTCTTGTCTTTGACTCGACTCCGGCTTGGCACATTGGCGTCGTGTCCCGCGGGCCCTTCTTTTGGTGATTTAGACTTTTGACAGCAGAGTGCAGTGGGCTTTTGCCAAAGAGCACAATCCCTACATGAATCCCCGTTCTTCTTGTGGCATCATTGAGGCCCATGTCTGTAGCTGCTGCTCGTCCTCAAACTCAATTCCCATGGGGAATGATGACCAACGCCGCTAATTCTAGAACCGTCGTTGTTTCCCTCGTCAAATTAAGGTCTTGGTAGAACTTTTGTCGGACTCTGAGGTAACCGTGCCGTGGTTCGCACGCACCTTCTACTTGTAATAGCTTGATGGTCAGTATTGGGTGATCTAATGGCCAAAGATGAATGTTTTTGGGGTTTCAGATTTTCCAATCTTCTTCGCAAGCTGCTCTTCGCTAGTTCGTCGCTGAACTTGAGCCGAGGTGCGTCACCGTGATTCGGGCTCATCGAGCCATGCAGCTCCGTCTGGAACCCCCAAAGAGTTTCACACAGCGCTACCACTTTGAAAGTCAGTATTAGATCTCGATCAGCTTCCTCTCGTTCTCTCAAGCAACTCTAAATCAGCAGTCTTTGACACCTGAAAGGCTCCTATCGCAAAGCGACAAATGCATCACGTTTTACGCGGAATTGAGGATCCCCTCGTGTTTCCACTCATCCCAGTGTAACCTTGGACTGGCATATTTCTCGTCACATTAGTGCACAATCATAATGCAGGCGCTATGGAAGTGGGGGCTCTGGAGCCAAGGGCGGTAGTGTGCCACAAGTCCGCAGGCCGCGGCCCTGCGAGCACGTCCCCCAGACAATCTACGAAATAAGGGTCACTCGAAGTCTTCAAGTAGGGGTTCAAGGCGATAATTGTGGGCGGGGGAAGGGCAGTGCTGCACGGGGAAAGTCCCCTTGTATTGAAGTGCCGTCACGCTCTTATCCGGTCTATTTCTATACCCTGCTTGATTATCTTTAGGACGATAGCACTGACTGTTGATCTCCGTTCGTACCCAGATGGACAGTAGCGATAGTTGTGGAACCGTCTGGTTGTTGCGCCCTGAGAACCATCGTTTGTGACCGGCGGCAGATAAAGGTAGATCTTTTTTCTTGGGCTGATGTTTTCTGTCTTGGCGATGGAGCGAACCGGTGCACCGGGTTCACTGACGAGCCCATGCCTGGGCAATTATTGGCAATTGCGTGTTCCCTGTGCCGACAGTTTGGACACGCCTACGTAACACCTCACGACTTAGCCGCTGCAGCCAATGGTGGCTCTAGTCTGTGAAGATCATGAGTTTCACAGCAGCACCTGGCAAAGCATCCACCTCGGCTTATTGAGCACCACCAAGGTTCCAACAACGTTAATCGCTCCCAGGGCTCTCATCCTCGGAGATGCTCAGGCTCTAGGTAGGAAGAAAGAGAGGGGAAAGCAGAGAAAGGCCCGCAAGGCGTGCTCAGAGAAATCCGGAGTATTCCTCCGAGTCCATCGCTCGAGTCACGGATAAGTGGGTTCGTATCAATTTCGCATCCGTATCCCTGTCTCTCTAGAGCTACCTCGCCAACGCAAACCTGCAGGAGTCGTCTAAGCGATCCAAAGATTACGGAACCCAGAAGACAGAACCATTTCCGAAATACGCCTCAGTGTTCCACGAGAATCTCGCGACTAAGTTGCTCCTGCTTAATTCACTTGAGATGTCGTCCAAATCCCGAATTCCTGTTGACGTCCCATCGGCTGCAAGGGCCCAACAAAAGTATGATCGACAGTCAAGCAACGGCATGACACGTGTCGCAGCCAGTGAACGGTGATGAGATGAAATGAGTTTTGCCGCTGTCAGTTATTCTGCCAACGTATACCATTATCTCGGGCCTGCGATAATCCGTGACCATCCAATACGTCGAATGAATTAAGCCTAATTACCTTATGATATACCAGAACATACCATTTGTCATTTCTGTACGGAGTATACGGCAAGCTTTTCGCTGTACGTGACATTGGACGAAGCCTGGCATTCGACGCTAACGTAACAGTAGCACCATTTCAACTCTAAGCGCGGGAACACTTACTAGGCTAAAAATGTTCTGCATGTGGTAAAATGATTGCGAACTTCTAGTATTCCAAACCCTGTCGATGTTTCAATCACCTGCACCGTGATTTATCAGCCAAGGCTTCGGTGCACATAGAGGATCAAGCTTGCGTACTTCACGTGGGCGGCCCGTGTCCGGCGGGATACGCTGTCCCGAAAGCGAAGTAGTGGCCATAATAGGTAATTGGCGTTTTGTCTCAATCAGGTGATCATAGCTGGAGCCGAAAAAGGCCCGTACATACGGATTTCAAGAAGCTTAAACCACTGCCGGAGCCGCGTTCCCACTCCACGGGCTTCACAAGCCACTGAAAGCCACCGACGGGGAACTAGTTCGGGGTTTTCTAGCTCACCTTATTGTTCATATTCTATTGTCAATATCGGAAGCTTTGTAGGCGATCTCGATCGCTCACTTTATGTTTGTATTCGGCGGTTTCGAACAGCTAGGGTATCCGTTGCTCTCCTCTTGTCTAAGTGCTAAGTGATGGTTCACTTTGTAAGTCTGGGTTAAACTAGTTTCAACAATTTCATTTATATTATCATTAGCTTCTCAAGTTCAGCCACAATACCTAATGGGCTTTACCACACTAGTTTTCGATGGCTCTATTGGAAGGTGCCAAAGCTGATTGCTGTGACCAAGAGCCAGTGCTACACTTGCAGCGGGTGATCATAATCCTAATAAGGATGACGGGCGGATACATTGCCGCAAAGTTGCCATAACTTAATAGACTTTGTCAATAGCGAGTAATTCGAGCGGGGCAGAGGCGAGTTTTGCCTTCCTCGTCCTATGCCTTGACAACCGTCTTAGCCGGCAACGGTATTGTGCCATTGGTCAGCTATGTCGGAGTAAAGGTGGAACCCGCGTGTCGTCAAACTCACCCGAGTCAGCGAACCGCGAAAACCGGCAAGTGGAGACAACAAGAACAGCCCGGGACCGAAGACGCTTTCCCCGGCCACCGGCGATTCAACAGTTGAGGTGGAGAACACGATAAGCCCCCCCGCCAAATTTTGCAACCCACGGAGACATTTTGGAGTCCGCGGGCAAGGGTCGCGGGGATCTGTCGCATCCTTCTCGAAAACACCATCGCCGACCTAACCACCCGTGAGGGGATTCTATCATTCTTCTTTCGTGAAAAGGCTCTTTGTCTGTCAAGGTTTCCCCAGTCGCTGTCACAATGCCGGCGGCAAAAATGGCGGCGTTGTTCCCTGTCCCTCTCTATGTGAGAGCAAGCATCGTCGCATCATGCGTTGCCATGCTGTTTGGGTATGTCTAACAAAGCTCCTGCGCCCGTCGGCGCGGGGGTCTGTCTCTTCTACTTTGCTTTACTCTACTCTACATACACCTTGCCATGCTCTTCATAGTAGTAGCTCGCTTTCGTCTTTCGTCATAGTGTTTAGACCCAGATCCCGGACGAACCACCCCCCTAGCTGACATGCATGCTGATCAATCTATCAAGCCTCGATACAGGGAGCATTGGCCCCGTTACGACCATGCCGTCCTTCCGTCACACCTTTGGCGACTTCTCCCCCACAATGCACGGCGTAATCGTCTCGTCCGTCCTCATCCCTGGCGCCCTGTCAGCTCTGGTATCCGGCGCCATGGCAGACCGTTTTGGGCACGTCCTCCTCTTCTCTCTGGGCGCCTTCGTCTACGGCTGCGGCGCTGGGATCGAGTGCGCTTCGCCTGTCCTAGGTGTCTTCATATTGGGTCGTCTCATCAAAGGCGTCGGCGAGGGCATGTTTCTAAGCAACGTTTACGTTCAAGTGTCGGAAATCTCGCCTGCCCGGGTCCGGGGTATCATCACTGCTCTGCCGCAGTTTTCCATCGTCACTGGTATTGTCATCGGCTACTTCATGTGTTATGCCACCGCCCGTATCGAGATATCATCCCTGGCATGGCGCCTGCCGCTGGCTGTAGCTTCATTTCTGGGATTTGCTCTCTCGAGCACGTACTGGATCGTCCCACCGTCACCCAGATGGCTTCTCGGAAAAGGACGAGTTGAAGAAGCCCGAGGCGTGCTGGACCGTCTTGGCCTGGACCAAAGTGAGCGTGAGGAACTGCTGGAGCAGTCCCTAGCCCAGGCACAAGAGCAGAAACCCGACGTTACACTCCTGGAAACCTTACGACAACTGTTCACCGACTTCAAGGAAGCCTTTTCGGCACCCTTTCGGAGCAGGACCATCTTTGGCTGTTTCTTGCTGGGAATGCAACAGTGGAGCGGTATTGATGGTATTCTCTACTATGCACCCATTCTTTTCACACAAGCTGGACTGAGTGGTGAAGAGGCCACATTTCTCGCATCCGGCGTCTCAGCTCTGGTCATCCTGGTAGCCACTATACCGGCAACATTCTTAGCAGACAGATGGGGACGCCGGACATCAAGTCTGCTCGGTGGCGTTCTCATCACCGCTTTGATGCTACTGATGGGCTCGCTATTTGCAGCTGGTGAGGTTCACGCCGAGACGGGTGCCGGAAAGTGGGTGGTCATCGTATCCATCTACCTCTTCGCCATCGTATACAGCGTCACTTGGGCCATTGGCTTTCGCACCTTCATGGTGGAAAGCTTGCCGTCAAGGACTCGCAGTAGTGCCTCCAGCCTTGCACAGAGCTCGAACTGGGTATGTTTGTAGTTCGGTGGCACTTTCCCTTCGTGCCTTAGTCCATGCAATCCCGGGTTATACTGACATGCAATATTGCAGCTTGCAAACTATGTCGTTGCGCTAATTACTCCGGTATTACTGTCAAAGTCAACCTTTGGAGCTTACTTTCTCTTCGCCGGATGCTCCTTTGTTTGCACAGTCGTGGTAGCTCTTGTGATGGTCGAGACCCGAGGGCACAGCCTTGAGGCTATCGAGAAGAGATACACCGAGAATAAAGCCTTGGCTACCGGCAGATGGAAAATCGAAGGTCTCAGGCCAAGACGTGTCAGAACCGCGGTGTAATATCATGCGGCTCACCAGGCACACTTTGTCAGACTTTCTACCAAAGATCGTCGGGATGACGGTGCGCCAAGGGCACTTTTACGGCGGCGTCAGGCACTAGAGTTGATTATGCCCTGATACTTGGAAAGGAATGACATGGATGGCTTGACGTATGTAGATGGATCATGGATATGATACTAGACCCATGATGTGAGGCTGGAATGACTCTACTAGACACAGACGGGCTGAGATAGACATAAACTCGGATAGATACAGACTGGGATAAATACAGACTGGGATAGATACAGACTGGGATAGATACAAAGTAGAATAGACCTCATACAGCATAGAAATGGTTGGAGCCTTAGGCACGTTATTCAGACATCCATTGTATGCATGTCGATGGAATAACATAGACCGACTACGTGGAGTCACCCTCTCTACCCCGATATCTGTGCATCTGTCCAAGACGGATCGGCACCTACGAGAAAAGGCTTGTTACTTTCCTTTGGCCTTGGCATTTGTCACCGTCTTATGAAAATGAATCTGTGGTGCCGGCTATCCGGAGAGATATGACGCGTCAGTACAACCTAACAACGGTCGGGGAAGTAAAATTCATTAGGCTACTGTAAGATCCAATTTCATACACGAAGTTGGGCCAGCAGCACGTCAAGACATTGACTGAATGTCCTACCACCTTGTGGTGCCACCTCTGTGGGTATTACTGAACAATCACTCCTTAGGTCTTACTTTCTATCAACTCTGAGGCACTTCTCCAAGTGCCCGGCGGACGACTTCCTATTTGAACATTCGTAAATTCCATTGGCGAGTACCGTTTTTACCTTTTGGCTAGTTCTATCCAGCACACACTAGGGACCTAAATTCGGTTTCATTTCGGCAATGGCGAGCAGATCATTGGCAACTTTAAAAGAGACATCACGTCAATTCAACGGACGGAAATAAGCTTGCTGGGACTGTACCACTGCTCACTCTTGTATTCCGCAGGCCTAATCATACTTGATCTTTTTCCAATCATTACTTCGTTTGTCTCGTCAAAATTTACCTCCGCTTTTCGTACAATCCGGTGACCCCTAGACCGCTTCTTCGGACTCCGTCTGCATCATGCGACTCACGAGAGATGTATACTCGTAGCCGTATCCCGCGTTTGTGCCCTTGGCTTACTAGCCTCGAACAAGAGCATCGTCCCACAAACTTCCCACCTAACATCCTCAAAGACCTCCATCAACGGCCCCACAAAGCCCTCCACGTCGTCCTCGGTATTCCCAAATACACCCAGTAAGTTGTGCCAAAACATGAGATGCTTCCCCATCAGGTTGTGCCTCACGCCCCGTCCCAAGATCGTCATCCCGAATATCGTGCCGCCCGGCGCCAGCAGATGCCGCAAGCGCATCAAAGCCTCGGCCTTATTCGACGGCGGACCAGGCACGCAATGCAGCAGCATCATGACGGAAATCGCGTCAAAGTCTCCCCCGCCAAGGTCCTTGCAACATAGGCCCTTTCCTAGGGGGTCTAGAAAGTCGGCGACAGAGGTCTCGCAGGTCGTCTCGGGATGCGCGTCTAGCGTTCGTTCTCTAGCTGCTTCCAGGGCCGCGGGGTTGAGGTCGGCGAGGTAGACCTCGGATCCGGCTGATATGGGTGCATGCTTGAGAAAGTATCCCGTGCCGACGCCGATGTCCAGTATCCGACAGGGTGAGAAGGCGTTGATATCTGATGTTCTGCGGAGGCTGGGCGACTGTGAACGGGCCGAGGCGCTGGAGACGTGCCTGTTGAAGAACTCCCGCATGCGTCTTGATGTGATACGCCATGCTTTCGGGCAGTAGAAGCCGAGGACGACCGGGTCGTAGATGTAGCGAAGGAGCATGGGCATGTAGATTGCGGCACCGGCCGCCGTGTTCGGCTTTGCTGTTGCTGCCATGCTTGCAAACTGTTCAATATCTGAGGATTGAAGAGAGCATGGTGAGTCCGGTTGTGTTATTGTGTTGGCGATCATCGTGGTCTAATATCTCCTGCGCCTTTCCTTGTGTGTGTGAGACAGGCCAAGGCTCTAGTTCAAGAATGGAAATTGGCGACCCTTTTTGTGTTGAGGGCTGAAAAGAATTAGCTGCGTGGTGCTAGTCGACTTTCGTGCCTTTCGTACGTATGGGGGAAGGAAGCGGCATTATGCGGACTTCTGATTCAGTGGTTCGACTCGTCCCAAATTCCCGGGTCACCCTTGGATCATTATATCCGCCCTCGAACTCGTCAGCATGGTGACCACATGCTCTGACATATCTGACATGCATGCTTGCGGGGTGATGTGACAGGTTGTGTGGCGACGACTCATATTCAACCCAAGACGAGAAAAAGGGACAGTCGTATCTCCTGGCGCGTCTATTCACTCCATTCGCCGGCAACTGCCCCAGTTGCGGTTGATGTCGCGAGACCAACAGACCAACCGCGGTCGGGGCGTCTCCGCGATAGCCAAGAATCAATACCCCCGAGCTGCGACGGGTGCGTCATCCGTGCTCCGGGGCCATCCGCGATGCCACAAGCTTCGCATCGGACCGCCGAGGGTTCTCGGAACCCTATGCGATTCGTCAGTTTCGAGGCGCGGGGAGCTGCGATGAGGGAGGTTCGCAAGGGCCGAGAGATGGGATGACTTTTCGACTCGTGCCGAAACACACCGTGTATGGCTCCAGCGCTCTATCTCCGTCTGAGCATGGACTTCGGCCGTTCCATTTTCTTCCCTCCCCGGGTTGTCAGCTTGGATCAGAAGCATCTTCGGACCACGCCCCGATGACATGCAGCAGGCCTAATGGCAGGTCAGTGTTCTGTTCTTTTTCAGCGTTCGGGGAGAATTTCTCTCTTGTCAGATCGGTTGAGCCGCGAGTGTAAAGGCTTGGCTTTGTGAACTAGGCCAACTATGGACTGAGAACCGAAAGACCACGAGTTCGAGCACCTTAACTATATTTACTGAGGCTGTTCGTGATCTGTTCTTGACCTGGGAGCCAATCGGATTGACAGCAGAGAATGCGAGAGAATAAAGGACTCGTAGGTTTCCACGATCACATGAGATCGTCATAGCTCGGACGACTACATGTAGTCAACGCGCAGATCGACCCTGCGATAGCCGCGTGGCCAACGGCGCATTGGGAGCGGCAATGAATATGACGCAGATTGAGATACGGCCAGAACGGAACTCGCAGCTATCATTGCCGGGGGGCTCGAATTCAGTCTCGCCTTCGATAAGGTACGTCGCGGTGAGAACATACAGGAAACAATGGGAGTCGCTATTAGTATCTAATTCCACCGGTTCCGGAAAAGATTGATGCTTTTACTCATTTTCTCCGTGCCTTGAAAGTCTTCAGAGGATTGACTTTTCTCGTTCCCACCTTCTTGCCTTTGCCGGGCTTGCTCTTATTCCTCCTCTGCTTGCCACCAATCTTTCGGAACGGCACCATACCGATGTCATTCTTTGTGAGTGACTCCTTGCCTTCCTTCGGCAACAGGTATTCAGGAACGTGCCGCAGGTGAGGCTGCTGTCTGGCTGTTCTCAACTCTCCGTCGTGTCTGAGGTGCTGCAACTCTGTTGGGTTCTCCTCAAAGTATCTATGATTGATTAGCTGATTAGCAAGGTTCAAGTCAAATCCCGCATTAGGCATGAGAAGCCTAGGCTGAACAAACATACCTCTTCAGCTTCTCGCTCTTGAGAATCTCCTGCTTCAATTCTCTCATACGCGCCTCACGAACTGCAACCTTGGTGACTGCTCTCAGAGCGTCATCCAGACGATACCTGAATGCATCCAGATGCTCCTTCTTGAAGTTGTAAGGCTTCACCTCCTTGCCTAGCTTCGCTTGTTGCTTCTTAATCCTGGCCAGGATCTTCTCGTCGTTCTCTGCGGTTTCTATGCTCGTGGGGACGTGCTTGCGGTACAACTCTTGAGGAACGTAGAATGACAGTGACATGCCTGTCCGACCAGCGCGCGCTGTGCGGCCAATCCGATGTGTGTATGATGATGCTGATGTCGGCAGGTCGAAATTGACCACGGCTGCCACATTCTTGAAGTCGATACCCCGGGAAACGCCAAACTCAGCGTCTCGCTTCGACTTGCGCTTCTTCTTGGAGTCCTTCTCCTTCTTCGCCTCTGATCCCTCTCCTTCTTCGGCATCCCTCTCCTCGGCGCCCATTGCGCTCTTCTCGTCGGACGCAATGATGATTTCGTAGACTCCACGGTTGAACTCCTCCAGCACGTGCGCTCTCGATGTGACGGGCAACTCCGAGTTCAGAATACAGCTGCGGACCTGGAACTGCTCGAGGAACAGCTTCAGGCGATATGAACGGTCGACGTCGTTTACGAAGATGAGACATTTGCCCTTGACAAGCTTCAGCTTAAAGATGATGAATGCCAACAGGAACTTCTCATCCTCTCCACAGCTGACAACGAATTGTGACAGATTGTCGTTCTCTGTCTCCTCCTCGTCGAGATCCAAGATGGTAGGCTTGCGTCCGAAAATTCCTCCAAGAGTAGTGACATCTGTAGACAACGTCGCGCTCATCAGCAAGAGTTGAACACCCTTAGGAAGCTTTCGGGCAATGTTCTCGAGATCTTCGTCGTAGCCGTATGACAGGATGAGGTCAGCCTCGTCGAGAACCAAGCACGTCAGATTATCGAGCGACATCGCATCGGAGGTGATGTTGCGCCATGCGGTAGCGGGTGTAGAGACTACGACATCGGGGAAGTTTGAAAGGAGGGAACGCTGAACCGCATCAGAAATCTTGTCGACGAGCTTGACTGCGTGGATGTCTTTTGCGCAGTATGCTGAGAACTGTTCGATCGCTTTGAGAACTTGGTCGGCAAGCTCACGGGTAGGGACGAGGATCAGGGCGGTGGTAGCAGGCGAAGAATCGGCCTAGAGTTTATGGCGGTTAGCAAGGTTCAGTTATTCCATTGTCAAAACTGCTACGTACAGCTTTGCGCTTCAGGATGCTCGATAGCACAGGCAGAATGTATGCAGCCGTCTTTCCGGAACCTGTGGGCGCCTTCGCGGCGACATCTTTGCCGTCCAAGGCCAATGGAATTGCCCTCTGTTGCACCGGGGTAGGGTCCTTGAAGCTCTCGGCAGCGACAGCCTGTACCAATCGAGTATCGAGGCCCAGATCAGAGAAAGATAGTTCGGATGTAGAGGTTTCCGTCTTTGCGCGCTTCTCGCTCTCGGGCGCGGTCGCAGTCTCGTCGGCCTTTCTCTTCATCGTGGATATTGTTGTGTTGGAAAAGTATGATGTTCAAAGGAACCTGCAGCAAAAGTCCGCGACGCAGGCAATCCTGCCCAGATCAAAAAAAAAATCCAGATTGCGGCGGGGTGGGTCTTTGCTTATCTTATCAGGGCCCGTTAGCGTGGAAAATGGCTTATGTAAGGCAGGCTTTTTTTGGTGCGGGTACGTTCCTCTAGACTTAGCTCGCGCTTTAGCATCTCGGGGTTGTCACACTATTACGGAGTACCTCTCTACTTAATCCTATTAGAATTTGTTAATCTCTTTCATCACCTACTTTTCACTCTAACTCAATAATATCGGGAGGATCTCAGTGTTTGCGGTACTCCAAGATGACAGTGTCTACGACTCCTCCTCACAACTTGGCCGCCAGTTACTTAGTGGATTGCTCTCAGTCCAAAGGAGCCCGACTAAACTTGGCGTATTACCTGCATATTTAGGACATTTAGCGGTTCAATGACCAATAGGATCCTTGTTATGCACCCATTCCAAAGTCCCACTGACTGGCATGGTGTCAGCTGTTCGTGGCCGGGATGCTGGACCACGCTCACTTCACAACTTCATGCTTCCCGTGCCTTCTGTAAGGCAATCACTTCAACGTCTCGTCGACTAAGATATTGGGAGGACGTACGCCGCAATCATGTCCCTCTGCCAGATCTGTTCAACGCTCAACATTGAGCAGCTAGATGCCACAGATGTCCGCTTTCACCCCAGCCTGAAGGCCCTCCAGCAGAGTGCCGATGCGAAATGTCCCTTCTGCAACCTATGCTATACCCGCGTCATGGATGACATTCATCATAGCGTCACGGACGCCCTTCTCAATGATCAGATACCGTCAGGCTACGAGGAAGAGACGTTTGTTCCGAGCATCTGGCTCCATGGCGAGGTGAGGCAAGGCAACCGCGGCGTCGGCCACCAGCTCCCGGGATGTGCCATATGGATCTCGTGCGGCAGAATGCATCCTGATGTCGGTATGGAAGAGACCAATCGCCCCGGGATGCCATTTGCCTCGCGTTTGTCTCTTTTCGCGTAAGACCTCCAAGTTCAAAGTTCTTTTAGTCCTTATTCTTGGGCCAGGACTTGGCACATTGCATGAGAACTGAACATTTGCAGAAGCCGTAAAACGCCAGCAGCCCGCAGATTCATCGAACGATACATCATTGCGGACCATAATCCTAATCTCTACATAGACCTAGCAGGTTGGCGTTTGAAAAAGTGCAAAGACTCTCACAAGCTCTGTACACCGAGGTCCTCGGAGATGCCAACTCGCGTCATTGAGGTTGGCCGCATCGGCGAAAAGCCGAGACTGATAGTCACGAGTGGCCTTAGGGATCCATACATTGCTCTTTCCTATTGCTGGGGGCCCGGTAAAGATACGTTCACCCTAACGCATAAGACCAAAGATGAGCTTCTGGATGGCGTCACAGAAGAGAAGCTTACCCAGACTCATCGAGAGTCCATTCGATTCGCACGCACGCTCGGCATTGCGTATCTCTGGATCGACGCCCTTTGCATCATACAGGGCGATGCCAATGACTGGGCTTTCGAATCGCAACGGATGGCACACGTCTATGGCAACGCGGCTTTGACCATAATTGCCGGTCGTTCAGACGACGCGCGCAACGGCTTTCTTGCAAATGGACTTGATCAAAAAGTCCCTCCATGCACCTTGCCGCTGAGCCCAGACACCAAAGACACAATCGGCGTCTGTCTTCCGAGATCTACCCTCATCGGGCCGGTGTCCACGCGCGGGTGGTGTTTTCAGGAAGAAAAGCTCTCAACGCGGGCTATCATATTCGGCCAGGAACAGACCATCTACCAATGCCGAGAGGAAAAGAACTGGGAAGACGGCCAAGTCGATTTCCAAGACCTCAAGCCCACTTTCCTGACTCCTGGTTTCTCCAGGGGCGTCCCCCATTCCGCGGCTGATAAGGAGACCACCCTCTCAATGTGGTACGACTTCGTCGACTCGTTCACAATGAGAGCTCTATCGAACCCGCATGACGTGTTCGCCGCCATCGCATCCATCGCGATTCTTGCGAAAGACGTGCTCAAGTCTCGCTATCTTGCGGGCATCTGGGAAGACGATCTGGTCAGAGGCTTGCTGTGGAAACCACGTAACCAAGTGCATGCGTTCTTCAACACCTCAGTGGCGCGTCCGAAACCAACTCCATTTGCCCCAGCGCCGGTGATTCGCGCGCCGTCATGGTCCTGGGCGTCTGTAGAAGGTCCCCTTCGTCGCATTTACAATCCGAGAAAATCGAAACTCTTCCAGGACAGCAACTACGTCAAGATAAAACCCACGTTGGGAACCAGGTGGACAGCCGCAGAGGACTGTGATGTGACTGTCCTTCACATGCCGTCTTGTACGCTGCAAATCTTGGGGCGCACGGCCAAGGCGACTCTGATCAAGACGGGCGTTGTCGAGTGGTTTGAGGCGGATAAGACAAGAAAGCGATGGCTACCTTACAAAAAGATGCTGCCCCACTCAGTCTTGCTCGTCTCGAACGGGCAAAAACCAGATACGACGGGCAACGGAGACAACGTCGTTGCTGTGGGGTGCTTTGATGTGCCAGAGGAAGCAGCGCAGTTCGAAGAGGTATGGGGTCTTCGGCTGATTGACAAAGAGGGGTTGATCATTGTCCCGCACGAGGGCAAGTGGAAGCGGGCTGGGTGGTTCTGTTTGAGAGATGAATCTTGGCTTGAGAAGAAGCCCGAGGTTGAGATAGATCTCGTCTGATTTGGACGATCTAAGGCAAGCCATGCCGCGACTTATATTTCACGGAAGAACTTGTCTCAGGCCGCAGCCGTACTGGCCCTCATGATCACTTGCTGTCTCTTCTTTGCCTCTACCGAAGCCTTACGAGGGCTGTCTGCTTCGAACACTTCATCCAGCTCTTCCAGTGTGAAACCCTTGGTCTCAACAAAGAAGAAGTACATGAAAACCATTTCGAAACTGTCCCAGGCCACGAAGAAGACATAAAACCAGTACCCAATCTGTTAGGGATTGGTTGCATCAGTACACCAGCACAGCATATCCCATCATGTCAGTATGCGGAGATGTACTCACATTCGAGAGCGCAATAGGCCCAACAAAAGTGTTGAGGAATCCCGCCGCACCTGCCGTAAGCTTGAAAGTCCCCATCGCCTTGGCACGCATCTTGTTGCTGACAACCTCGGCCGGGTAGATGGGCTGCATCGGCGTGAAGCCCGTGGCGAAGATGGCACCAAAGACAAAGATGAAGACGATGCTGACAGTGGACGCCATCTTATTGCCGTAGTCTGTGTAGGCTGCTGAGCAGCCGGCGACTAGGGCTAGGCAGACTGTCATACCTGCGGTGGTGGAAATGAGCATCTTGCGGCGACCGACAACGTCATGAAGACGGGAGCCCGCGGTCGAAAAGACCCAGCCAATGACGGAGTAGACGATATTGAGTATCAGTTTCGTGTTCGTATCGGTGATGCCGACGCCCGCAAGCATGATGGGCAGGTAGTACGAGACTAGCATGTGTCAGTTGCTTCAGGAGACAAAAAGCCTGTTGCATCAAAGAACTCACTGATGTTGTTTCCACTGAACTGCCCAAACCAAGAAAACGCTACATTGAGCATAAGTCTGTACCTGCTAGACCGGCTCTCGACGAGGACCCTCAAGTCGAAGAGATCTTTCCACGAAGGTACGTGGGCTGGATCAAGCGAGTTGATCATTTCCTTCATCTGCAGGTCTACGAGAGGATGCTCGAGGTCTCCGTTGGTATGATAGATTGCGATGATATGTTTTGCCTCGTCATGTCGGTCCTTGGCGACGAGCCTGTCGTAGGGTCAGTCAAACCTTCGAGGCCGTGGTTGAGGGACAACTGACCATCGAGGAGATTCGGGGAAGAACTTGATCAAGACACACACAAGCCCAGGGCACACCATCTGAAGCCATAACGGTATTCTCCAATCCAAGTCTCCGCGATCACTCAGGTAGCGGTGGCACGCGTATACTGCCGATGTTGCCAATATTGAGCCCTACATGAAAAGGGCGACGGTTAGCACAAGCCTCAACAATTCATTTCAAGTCTCAGCCTCCCACTCCAGTCCCTCTCTTTATTGTTGAATTGTCACGTACCACGTTGTAAAAGGTGTTGTAGAGGCCTGCGACAGTGCCACGATATCTAGCAGGCGCGATCTCGACCAAGTAAAGGGGTGCAGACGTGTGAGCACAGGTAGCAAAGAACGACAAGATGAAGCGACCGCCAATAAACATAGGCAGACTCGTTGATAGTGCCGTTATTATTGCCCCGATGCAAACGCCCAAACAGCCGAAGAAGATGTGCCAGGTTCGACCGTACCAATCTGCCATCCAGATGAAGAGGGCACCACACATTTGACCGACCTTGACCCAATATTAGCAACCTTAATTCAATACGCTCTGCCACCGAATTGTACCTGAAAGATGGCGAACACGATGCCAGTGCTCGCGTTGCCCTTTGCAGGAAGCCCAAAGTACTCCGTGTAATTGGGTAATGCGTTGATGGACCCTAGAAGAGCGCTGTCGTATCCTACGTCGAATTAGCCGTTGAAAGGACAGTACGAGAGCGGAACTTCTCTACCATTCATGGTCGAACAGAAGAACAACACTGTGGCAAGGAGGTATAGCCTGATGTATCCGGGTCCTCGCGGGTCGGGTTTGTTTGTTGCCATGATCGTGGCATAGGTATCAACACCGGTGTCGGCATCGTCCAAGTGTTTGAGGACGGGGCCGTCCTTGGCGTTGTCCCTATCCATCGTGCAAACAAATCAATGGGAATGTCTTTGCGTGAGGCTCGAAGGGCACTGGAGCCTATCCGCCGAGTAATGCGAGATGTCACACTAGATCGTGGGAAACGATAACCCCAGGCTGTTCAGCCCACGAGATCCCAGTGACGGGAGGGGGTGGAGGAAGGAAGTTGACGATCTTGAAAGAGAGATCTAACAGCAAGTCGCTATCCGGCTGATCAAGTGTCACAACATAAACTGCATATGACACTGATTGTAGCCGCAATCTGGCAACGACAGTGCCCCGGATTTTAACCAACCCCGGAAAGCATCGACGCTGGGTCCATGCGGGGATATAAATTGTCGGGGAAATACTGGGCCTGTGGCACCATTCTCCTTGTTCCCTGCTGGGCTAGACAAGTGTGGCATGGATCGTAATGGACAATGTTCCAAAATAGCTCCCGGTCTTGAGGAGAAAGTACTAGCTAGGCCTACTTACATACTTTTGATCCGGCATGTAGAGTACAAATTCAGATCTCGTGCTGTGTGCTAATATGATCAGTCTAAGTCTGAAGTTGCGCACGGGCCTTCGCGATGGTCAACTCCGTCGCTGTTATTCGCACGTTGTTGACACTCATTGCAGGCCCTGGACTCTTCTAACCTTTCCAAAGTTTGTTGAAAAGAGCGAATATTGGCAATGTCAGAGGACATTGCAACTATCAATGAATCGCAACAGAATGGACGCTCATCAGTGGCTTCTGGCACTCATATGGACTTTTCATATTATCCCAAAGTCAGTGCGTACATGACTTGCTGCGAACGCGAGTCGCTCATGAACCAACAATGCCATTGCCGATCTCTGATCATGGACTATTCAATTTCCCAGACTAATGGGACAGCTCCTTCATCAAGTCAGAGTTTACAATGTATTTTTGAATGATGTCGTAGAGGAATATGTTGAAGCCTCTGTGATTCAACGCCCCATTATGTCTCACCATGTGGATCGCACCTTGTAAGTGCTGCTGCGTCGAAGCAACATCACCCACCAAGATCTGTCAGTTGTCGAAGTTCAGTTGAATGAATCCGGAATACTCATGCAAATAGCATAGTTGTACTGGCTCACCTCACCTTGTGGCAGGAAAACAGCTATTGTGATAATCGAATCAATAATCGGTGACCGCATTTTCAGGCATGAAATAGCATCCATGAGCAGCCGCGCACAGGCGACTTTGTACTGTAAGGCGAGTTGTGTATAGCGTGCTTTCTGTTGCGGAAAACAATGCGACAAATGCCGGCTAGTTACGAGGAAGGGGCCGTTTAGAGCGCTGCTGCTGGTTGCGGCCAGCTGAATGAATTGATGGTTGAGACTCCTCGTGCAGCCATCCAGAAAACCACTCCGGGTTGGCTCATAATTCGAACATGGCATGACATTGTGCACGTCTTTGAAGCAAATGTTAGTTATCTAGAGGCTGATCTTCGATCATTTGCTGGCAGGGTTCAAGCAGAGGACTCGGAAGGTTCAGAATCATCTGGAATAGATTCGCGGTTCTCACTTACGATAGTCTAGAAGGAAGTCTTCAACCGAACTAAGACGCCTCGCAAAGCTAGAAAAGGGGTCTCTCCTGGCAGATCCCAGGGGCTTAATCAGAGTAGAATCAGCAGTGACTTGGACGTCGGTTGATCTGACAGCTTGATACTGGAGAATTCGCTGTCGCCTTGCTCTTGCGTGTGCCGTCGTGGCTACATGAGAATGAGCTCGACGTTGTGACTCCGTTGACGCAACATTCGAGTTGTCCTGTTCATGCACATAGATGAACTAAATACAGCCTCTTTCGACTGACATGATAGCGATTGTTTTGACAGTCTTACGAAAGGCATGGCTGAGATCTTGTGCAGAAAGCTCTTGGGTTTGTAGATGCCCTCTTTCACGGGTTGCCCGCAAATTCGTATCATTTGTCAGCCGTTGTAGGACATAAGCCGCAAATACGCGAAGCAGTGTTTGTAATCGGATGGCTTACCATGAAGTCTTCAGCACAACCAGAGCAGCAGTAGCAGAGGTTCATGCGGCTCATCTGTCCAGGTCAGCAACTAACGCTGCCAAGACTTGCTGCTTCCAGATTGGGAAACCAACTGCTGGGAACCAGCTCAAGGCGTCAATGTACACTCCAAGGTTTCTTACTGGCTTCGATATTTTGTAACTGCACTTCCGTGGCAACTGTTCCTACCTTTGAATCCTACCGTGATGTCAATGACCCTGTCAAGGCATGCTCTTTCTCAACAAAGCATAGTCCGGGTTTGGACCTAAGCGACTGGTCAGTTCAAAAATGCTTCTCATAAGTTCCCACTTGATTTTGAGAAGTATATAATGCAGGCGTTGAAGCGAGAACACAAGTTTATTCCCAGTATCATTCAGAAAGCAAAAGAGAAAGTATTTCAGTCTCTCTCGAACTTCACGCTCTTCGCATCTTTCTTCGCAATGTCTAGCCTCAAAAGCAGAAGTCCGAAAGGCTCCTGGGTCCTTGTCACCGGTGCTACCGGCCACATAGCAGTGCATACGACCAGACAACTTCCTGAACATGGTTTCAGGGTCCGCGGAACCGTTCGAGATCTAAACAGGGCTACATGGCTCACCCAACACGTTTTTAGCCCCTTTGCTGACCGAGGCGATCTCGAACTCGTACAAGTCCCGGACCTCGGCGCCCAACATGCCTTTGATGAGGCGATCAAAGGAGTATCGGCAGTCGCTCACATCGCCTCGATTCTTTCCTTCTCCGACAGTCCCCAGGATGTAATACCTCCAGCCGTCGACAGTATGGTCTCGATTCTCGAGGCTGCGGCTCGCGAGCCGTCCGCCAAGTCGATTGTCTACACCAGCTCTATTGCCGCCACCGTTGACCTGAGTCCCGAGGTCACCGCACATGCAGGGCCGGACGCCTGGAACGACCACGCAGTCAAGACTGCTTGGGCTCCGCCTCCGCACGCCCCTGATCACTGACACATAGTCTACCGAGCCAGCAAGGTCGAGGCCGAGAAGACCTTGTGGGCCTTTGTCAAGAAGAACAAGCCTCACTATACCGTCAACGTCGTCAGTCCGGCGACTGTCTTGGGCGAGGCTCTTGGCCAGAGACATCTAGTGTCTCCATACCCATTGGTGAAGAACCTTTATGATGGAAACGAAGAGATTGGAGCTCTGCTTCAGGCCAGTAAGTCCTCCTTCAATACACACCCGTCCTTTTCAGCGACTGATAGCAATGTGCAAACACAGTCATCCATGTTGACGTGAAGGATGTTGCTTTGCTCCATGTTGCCGTGGTATTGGATCCCGATTGCAACGGAGCACGACTACAAGCCCAGGGTGAATACTGCAACATGAATGACATCCTTGCCATCTTGCGGAGGCTTCACCCGGAGAAAAAGTCTATGAATGACTTCCCAAACCAAACCGAACTTAGGATCACCGCTGAATACGACCAACTGGTTGAATTGCTCCGCAAGAGGGGAGGCCAGGATGGATGGACTCCGCTAAAGAACAGTGTCATTGAGGAGATAGAAGGGGCTCTCAAGTGGTTTCCCTGAGTCTCCGACTGATCATTACCTAATGCCAACGATTGAGTAATTAGATGAGACAAATCTACAGATTCAAGCTCTCAGAGTGCTCGTGTATGGTTGAAATCCGAGGGTGAATCCTCAATTATCACCTGGATGTCTGTGGCAAAAGTCATTCGCTTACAGCCAACACCTCACTCGTAATCACATAGGTTATCTACGTCCTGTTAATCTCTTTTCTAAACTCGTAACTTCCCTGAGTTGTCTAACAGTCCTCCACCATGACCATTGCCTGCCTTAGTTTCGAAACACTACAATACCATAGAAAGCTTCGTCTTATGAAAATTGTGCTGCGTTGTTTGTGAACCAAGCTTGCAGTGGGTATGGAACGGCGCGCATGACCTCGAAAAAATGTTGAGATCTTCATTATGTCTGGCAACTGAAGAAAGACCCATTCAGTGGCAATGCTATTTGGGGGTCCCGAATCGCAAGGTCAGAGGGTGCGGTAGAAGTCAACACCGCTTCTCATCACCCCTTCCCCTGTTTCTGAGCGCATGGTTACCCGAACAAGCCTCAGACGAGTCATTGAAAGAGGCAGTGATTAACGCGGGAAACCCGATTCCGCAGCAACTTGATGCTAAGCCTGTTCACTTGACAACTCACGATTGTTGTCTCGGTCTCGTGAGTTTGTCTGAGAGTTGGTTATAGCATACGTAGATAGTTGCTTAATTGACATAAGGTAGCCTAAAGCACGATCCTAACAGCTCACATCTCATAAAAAAAGCATCTTTTGTGGATGATACAAGCAGAGAGGGGCAAATGCGAGGGAGCACGGGCTTCCGCTCTAACGGCTATGACTTTCCGTACCTGGGGACTTTCGCTATCGCTTTCGCGACACCTTCATACTACTCTGTGGAGTTCACGCTGTACAACTTAGAAGGGGTCTGTAGATCTTAGCCCTGCCTTACTGAAAGGGCGGAGCGGATAGCGATGCCGACTTCAGGACCGCTCAGCCTTGTGTGTGTAAAAGTGATCAAGAACTCGCTATAAATGTCTATAGCATCCTCCTTCCATAAAAACATCACAACTCACATTCCAGATCAACCTTCGCAATCACTTTGTCAACTCTTCATACTTTACAGAAACTCCTGTCTTTAAGATCAATCGCCCACTCACCAACCCTCAAGATGCAGTTCTCTACCATCATGACCACTTTTTTCCTGGCTGCTGCGACCAGGTAAGTCAACCCAGTAGATACAATCAAAACCACACTGTTGGGTTCGTTGAATGTCTTGTTCGATCATTTGCTAACAGTGACAGCGTTGCCGCCAAGAAGCACTCCGAGCTCCACTGCATCACCGCCAGTGGTAGCGGCCAGTTCATCGTCGGCTTGCCCGTAAGCTCGCACTCCAAATTCATCAGATAGAAGTTGAGCGCAACGGAACTGACAAAATGATAGAACAACGACGTGACCAGAAAGACTTGCCCCGGCTTCTGCTCTGACTGCGTCCTCTCCAACAGTGGAACCACCATCACCTGCAAGTCTCCCGGCAAGTTGATGGAGGGCGGCGACTTCTCCGACGCCTGCATCAAGAACGGTGGATCCGGCAGCGAGTAATTCGCCGCAACTTACGTGTGAAGCGGCAACTGTAGGCCAGTGTTAGGAGTAAGGTTCTTTCACTCATGCATTACATCCAACATGATCCACGAGTCATCAAGTTGTAAACAGTGTTGATCTCGAACTGAAATCAGGACGATAGAAGTGTTATGGGTACTTCTTTCAATGAAAGCTCTGCCTACATATTCTACTAGCAGTGAATTTAACTCATGGAATGTTTTGATCTTATTGTGTATAATTAGTCCTTCGATTTTAGGGTAGGTATGCTTATCGAAATTTCCATGTCAAAACCGGTGATACACGAACTGGTTCTCGCTGACCTCTTGGGTGAACAAGATCTTTGTTGCCACACTGTGTAACTCGGGTGCCTTTTTGGAACCTCACGCAAGAGAGCTTTGATTTCGACATTATTATGACGGCGGATTGAGAAGAGATTTTCATTTGATTTTATCAAGGATCAGTACCAGTCATCCTTCAGGCCGCTATGTCCTTCTGCTTCACAAACGCAACTGCGATTAGAGATGCTTCATCTATGACAAGACGGATCCCCGCTCAACGCCCTGTTGATGCCGTAAAATCGATACTGAGCCAGCGGCGCTTTTGGCCAATTGGGTAGCTTTTTGCCGCTCTGGTCGCGGAAGACCGCATCAGGATGGACATCCAGTATGATGTAGTCATCGCCAAGGAATTCAATATTCAACTCCCGAGCCCCATCCTTTCTATCCGTGGGGATCTTGTAAGTTCCTGTTCTTTGAGGGCACTTGAATGATTCAAAATCCAGTTGGATGTCATCGTCAGGGTCTTCTGCGCAATCTATGGCTAGACCCCCTGACAAGACCCTGTCAACCTTCAATTCCGTTGTTCCTCTGAGCGACGGGTATTTCATGGCGCGGACTGAGTTCATGTCGGTGAAGTCGATTATCCTAGACACTCGAATACCATCTGGATCCAAGGGAGCTGCGTAGTCCTCGGAAAGCAAGTCGAACTGCGATAAAATGTTACGGCTCATGTAGTAGAGAGGTTTTGCTTCGTCTCTCGTTCCGTTTCGTATCAGAGCGTCGATGGCCAACTTGACTCTCTTGAGTTTGTCATTATTTTGCCGGGCCATACGTTCCATCCTCATCTTTTCTTCAATCTTGTAATGTTTACTGGTTTCGGGGAAGCCATTCGCGCTTGAACATCGCTCGTTGGTATTTTGCTTCGCGGAAAAGCCTTTCTTCTTCGTCATCGCCCGTGTACTCTCGCCAGATGGGCGTCTCACACTCACAATCAGAACCATCTTCTTCGTAAATACACTCCCCCTTTGAGGGCTCAATGTCAGAAAGATCTTCTGCAAAGGCTCTGCGACCGTGATCCTCGACCGACCAATCTAGCCATTTCATGTGACGAAAGAATCATTCTGGGCGATTCTTGGGGTTGTATTGTGGCCGCGTGTATGCCTTTGAAAATGGACCCTTGTGCTTTCTTTGGTGTTGATTCTGTTGTTGCTTAGATGCATGCTCCTGCTTTTGCGCCTCTTGCCTTAGTTGATGTAGTCTTTGCTGTACCTGGCGATACTGCTCCTCCTCCTGTTGCTGGTGAGCCTCCAATCGTTTTGTCTTCCTTCGTCTCTGCCCCCTACCCATATTGTAAGAAAGTACGCAGGTAATTGCCAGAACCAGAAAGTATCAGATTAGAGTTAGAGTGTGTGCCAGAAGTGTAAGACTATATCAGTGTGTAGGAAAAGGATAAAATCGTTGTATCTGAAGTCACAATCCTGTTGGGCCTCTCCTTCAGTTGCCTAGCAACTGGAGCCTCAGAAAGGGGTTGGAGATTTAAAGTGGAACTCTGAAATTATATCACGTTATCTCGGCGCATTCGGTCAAGACATTTGCCAATCCTTTGATTCAGTGAGTAAAATCAATCATCGTGCACATTATTGACGGTGAAAGAGTTATCTCAAGCCATATTCCCGGCTATTTCTCTTGTGCTAAGAGAAAAATTGGTGGGTTGCAACCGGTGTGCTACAGCCTGCGCCGCGACTCACTGACCAGCCCGACCAAGTCCCCACAAGCTAGTCTTCTTACACCGACAGCATCGATAAGGCAACGTTGAGTTGCAACTTCATACGTGGATTGACTCAGTACATGTCTCACTAAAGTCCCTTAGCTGCTTGAGCCTTGGATGCAGGTCGAGCTCACGAGATTGTTAGTAGCTTGCTAGAGCAGATGTAGGATGGAGAATGGACAACCTGTGGTCGGTGAGACAGTGAGACTAAGCTTCCTCTTCTCGAACCTCAGAGGGTCTACTCATTCCTTCTACTAGTTCAAAGCCTCCATTGAATCATTCGCCGGTTTCGAGCAAGGATTCAACTGGTTTCTCTACCGCATCTGCGGATACTGCTGTACAAACGGTGAGTCCAGACTCTGGAGTGAGGATTTGGGGTTGACCAAGATGGTGGGGAGAAAGGTGGATTCAACTGCGGAGAGCTTGGGGAACGTGCCACATCCCACCGGGGATATGAAAGCCCGCATCCAGAAGAGGCAAATGGGATCATAAACTCCCGACCGAGTGCATATGTGGGTATCGTGAGATACATGCCACAGACCACCCAGAGGTACCAGGTGAAAGAGGTTCCGCATTGTGCCTTGTCACTTCAGCGTATCGTGACACCAACCTGCAAGAATTTAGCAGTCCCATGCTGTGCTATTAATCTCATTCATCTGTAGAAGCAAACGATGTTTGAAGCGACCCTTCTGTATTCATGATGAGTCGAACGTGGCCGCTCTCCGAAGGTGCCTTCCTTGTGCGTCATGACGAAACAATACAATGCTAAAAGTTCACAGTCCGCCGACATCGAACTATTGATGATTGTTGGATGGCCATTCATGGCGTAGTCTACGATGTGCGTTTTCTGGCCCTCTTACAAGAATCACAAAACTCACCATAGGCGGCAGATCACATCATTCCTCCCCAATCACCCGGGCGGTAAAGCCATTCTCCTAAAGAATGCAGGCAAAGATGCTAGCGAAGCGTTTGATGCCGTCCACCCAGTTGAGGTTTTGGAAGAGTATCTCCGGCCTGGCCAGATTATGGGAACATTTGAAGTCACAGAAACGGGAGGCAGGCTGCAATCAGACATGCCACCTCCGGACGCACTCGCGAACCCATCGCCATCACCAGATAAGTCAGATGACGTACCTCCAGTGTCTCAGATCCTGAGTATCGCTGAAATGGAGCATTATGCCTTGCAAAAGATGAGCCCGAAAGCCATCTCGTACTACGCCTCAGGAACCGATGACGAGGTCACTAAAGTTGGGAATGGCACCATCTTCCATTCCATTCTCCTGCGGCCACGGGTTTTTGTTGATTGTACCCGGTGCTCCTTATCGACGAACCTCCTTGGAAATGCAGTCGGCATGCCAATCTTCGTTTCGCCCGCAGCCATGGCCAAATTGGCGCACCCAATAGGCGAGGCCGGCATTGCAGCAGCGAGCTCCAAGTTCAAGGGCTTGCAGATCATCAGCAAGAATGCGTCAATGTCTCCCTCAGCAATTGTCCAGGCCGGCCCCGACGCGACTTTCGCATGGCAGCTCTACGTTCTGAAGGATATCGAAGCGACCGAGAGGACATTGGCACAGATTCGAGCCGTTCCCCAAATCAAATTCATCGTGCTCACACTAGACGCTCCGTTCCCCGGCAAACGAGAAGCAGACGAGCGATTCAAGATGGCAGAAGTTGCGGGAGGCGCCCCGCCGGGTGTATGGGGCACGGAGTCGGGACTCACGTGGAAGAAGACGCTTGCCTGGCTCGCCAAGCATACGACTCTCCCGATAGTGTTGAAAGGCATTCAGACACACGAGGATGCGTATGCGGCGACCTTGTTTCCGAGCGTAAAGGGTATCATTATCTCGAATCATGGTGGACGGGCTCTGGATACGACAATGACGCCTGTACAAGTGCTTCTGGAGATTCGGAAATTCTGTCCAGAGGTGTTTGACAAGATTGATGTTCTCATCGATGGAGGTATCAAAAGAGGTACAGACGTCGTCAAAGCTCTGGCCCTGGGAGCCAAGGGTGTCGGCGTTGGAAGGGCGGCGCTGTACAGCCTAGCTGTTGGGGGACAAGCGGGTGTTGAAAGGGCATTGCAAAGTAAGTTCAACCTCATCGCCAGATTCATCCTTCGCGAATCGTAAGCTGAAGTGGTTCTTTAGTTCTTGCAGATGAGACCGTCACCGCAATGAGACTGCTTGGTGTTGAGCGTGTGGATCAACTTGGACCAAGACATGTAAGTTCAGAATCGCCCACCTTGATTCCATCGTCGATGATGGCGACATTTCTGACATTGTTGCTATTACCTTAGATCAACACGAATGGTTTGCAAGCACAGCTTTACGGTGGACCATCCGGCCTCGAAGCGATAGATGCAGAGCTGAAGTCAAAGTTGTAAAATTTGTATTGCAAAACATCAAGGGGCAAAGTCGAAGAAAGTTGAGGCTTGGTTGAACAGACAAGGCCTATGTTTGTCACCCCTATCTATCTCTCAATTCGTTACGAAGGAGGTGGTGTGAGACCCACTCAATCTGACCACCCTACTCGATGCTAGCCGTGGTCAACAAAGCTGTCAAATAGTGGGAAACGCATTGAAAAGCCCAAGCTAAGATGATCCCTCAGGTTTGCGTCCGTACACGTTTTGCCTATCTCATGTCAGCAGAGCCTTGTCTAGACCACAGAAACCATGATCAACTCACAAGTATATGACCGTCTGGAGCTTAGGGTCCTTGAGAGCTTTGCGTGCCTCGGCAACGAACACCCCCGCCGATATGCTATCCCAGTCCATCACCTGAGTCAACAGAAACATGGAAAAGCCTTCGAGAGACTGGTCGTGAAACTCCAGGTTGCAGATGCCAACCTCTTTCAGCGTGTGGTCCTTGGGCCAACCCCCAATAGGCACAGGCCAGCTCTTCTCGACAACGTCGACGAAGCCGGCGTCCCTCATAGCATCGGCGATTTTGTGGCCCCCTCGTGACTGATCCATAGACTTGCCGAGGCGGTTTGCAGCCTCGAAAAAGATCTTGCCCCACCTGCGGTAGACGTGGTCTTCTGGGAGACTGTCCCCATACGCTTGAGAGCGGAACTCAATGTCAAAATCCTTCATCTCAAAGTATCCCCCAGGCTTGAGGTGATCGTAGATTTGTTTGTAGAACGCAGGCCAGTCGGAGATGCAAGCCTCCATGTGGCGGAGATGAATGAAATCGAAATCAGGAGTCCATGTCCATGGCTGTTCGACATCATCGATTTGAAACTTGCAATTGGGCGGCACCCAGCCAGGCTGGATAGGCGAGATGTCGACACCCGTTACTTCGGAAGACGGGAACTCGTCAGCGAAGTCACTGCGTCCCTGTCAGTTTTGGCTTGGTTCAAGAGAGGCATTTCAGGTGGAATGAATCAATGAACTTACATTGCCCAGATACCAGTACCGGTTCCTAAGTCGAGGACCTTCTGTTCAATTCTTCAGAACCGTATCTTGACTGGAGATGGAAGCTTCTTACCAACGGTCCATCCCCGAGCGGTGAAAGAAAAAGCTTGTCGCCGAGGAGTAGCGTTTCCCAGTAATGCCTTCAAGAGCGTGAATTAGCCAATTGAGGATTTCAAGGAAGTTCCCTACTACTCACGCGAGATCAAGGCCCTCATTTTGCTGCTCGTCGTTCGGACCCCAGTAGTCGGCCTTTTGCGTATAAGTACGACCATGAATTCTGCGGTATTCGGTGATGCTCTCGGCTAGCGATGCAGTCGACTGAGTCGCAACGCTTTGCCCGCCTCTGTTAGTGTTGCGTCTCACTTGGAATTCGGGAATCGAGCACAAACCTCTCTGTGTCCGCCAAAGAATCATGATCATCGGCTGCGACAATAGGATTCTAGCACTCAATGACTTGTCAGAATATCGATACTTCCCCGCCACACTCAAAGCAAGTTCCCCCAGAAACTAAAGTCACAAGCCCTAAAATAGTTTGAGTTTCGCGCGAAGGTTCTCACAGGGTCGTTCGCTACTACCGCAGGCTCAATCGTGGCCGCAGCCGGGGAGGCTGTAGGAGCAGTCGCAGGAGCGGCGCTGGGCTGAGTTGAGGCATCCATTTTATGTTTAATCACGTCAACGTCGTATCCGGGAGGATAGGTGTAGATGTGACCGTCGAAGAGACTCCAATGCCAACGCCGAGAAGATCAGGACATTGGAATAATCGATTATCATGACGGAAAGAGGCGAATTTACCCCTCCCTCCATCGGAGGAAACTACCCGTTGTTGGTTGTTGTGTCTTGGCGAAATCCTCATCTCGAATGGAAATAACCCACCATACCCTTGGGACGATCACCAACCAACGAACCAGCGCTTTCACACCACTGTGCTTGAGAACTCGTCGCTAACCCCGATCCAGGGGTCTTCACCGGTCTCCTAACCCTAAGTAAGCACATTGAACGGTCGGCGCCATTATCGTCCACGTAGAGAATACGGGGGGAGCCAGCGTTTCCACAATACTCCGAGGGATAATTGCCACGCTTTAGGCGCAATATTTGATCTGTCTAGAAATCCGAAATCTTGTAGGCAGAATTAGGACGATTATCAAATTGATCACAGCGCGTAAATTGATACAGGCCGTTACCGTCAAGTGTCAGATACTCAACACGCGATGCCCTTGATGTGCGTGAACACGCACGTCTGGCACTCCGCTCTCAAATCAGCCCTCATTCATAACTTGACCTCAGAACGAACAACTTGGAGATTACCTCGTTCAGGCTCTTAGATACCGGTGCTTAGATACCGGTGAGCGAGTCAGTTGTGCAACAATGGAGTCTCTCCGACGGGCATTCAGGAACCCGAGCTCACATACAATTTCACTCATGCTGGTGGTCAAGTGATGAACTGCTTCTTGCTCTGGAAAGTTCGAGGGGCAAGACGCGACCGAACCATGCAATCAAACAGGTCGAATATCACTCTCTCCCTCGACCAGCGCGTGGAGACTTGTACGCGCCATTATGATGCCGAGTACCGAAGCCGTTTGCGCATCGCTGACAAGGCCGAGGCCGCTTCGTGGTTCCTCGCCGAGCGTATCATGGATCGACATTTTGCGCGTAGGGCTTTCGTAATTGATCGTATCAAGGAGGACCGAGACGGAGACGAGGACGAGTCCGCCGCGATGGCCTCATGGAAGGAGTCGCTCAGCAATGTGGATCAAGAGCTCAAGGCCGTGATGCAGCCTGACCTGAGCAATACCGGGAGCTTTATCGAGATCAATTGGCAACCACGCAAGGGGATATGGAACTTTTGGAACCGTGAAAATTGCGGCCCTGGAGATAGGATGTCCTCTTGCCGCTTCGGGTTCGAAGCTTTCGGAGACAGATTTGAGGAGATGAGGGATGCTATCGAAGTGTTTTACAACCATTTCGTTCCAGGTGGCATACTCGATCGACGGGTAGATCAGGCTCGGGCGGCTCGACTCGTAGCCTTGTAACCATCGGACGTTGGCCGGAGAGTTCTTGCAAGGGAAATGAATAACGATAGATTAAATTCCAGGCAGCAGTCAGTTCAAGCCCGCCATCGCCTTATTCGGCATTTAGAACGCAAGGAAACGGAAGTCGAGGCCCATATTAACTGTCCGCATTGACAAAATCGGAAGCTCAAGGTGGGTTGTCACTTCTTGTCTTTCATTCACTTTGACCAATATGTGTGACTGGCAAAGGATGGGCCTTATCCCAGTCATTCGATTGCTAATGATCCTTTACGATTCGAAAAGTGTTGACAGACCGTTGGTCGAATCCCACAGATCCCTTTATCACCCACGAATGCCTCTGGCATTTTGCTAGCCAGCTAAAATCTAGTGAAGGTGCCCAATGTTTTGGTTTACTATTCTTCGGCGCATCTAGCGTTCGGCATCCAAGTGCCGCTTCGCTAGCTTTATCACTACCCTACTTAGATCATTCGCACTTAGCGTCGTCCTCGCGGAACATGCGTCAGTCGTGGACGTGGCCCAGTTTTAGCTTCAAAGTCCGGAGGAAATTCCGATATACGCCACCTATTCGGCATTGATACTTAGGTATGCCGAAGAGCTTTGGGTGCTCTTTCTACACAATCGAAGACACTAGATTCATTTGACAAGTCGAGGTTCGTGCATTCAGTCTCGGGGTTGAGAACTGGAAAGTTATGGGCAGAAGCTACTTGATTTGTGGAGGATGATACATAGAAGCCATTGACTTACGATGAATTTAATCATCTTGAAGCAAGACAGATCCCCCAAATTTCATTCATCTTCTACATCCCCATATTTGATCTTGACCACAATGAGATGTCGTAGATTTATTTGTAAACAAGTGTTCCGATAATGGAATTAATAGTTCGGAGCTTCCAGCGATGCAAGCGGCCATGGATGATGGACCACCAGGCCCAGGCCCAGGCCCAGGCCCCCCTCCAGGAACATGCAGCCTACCCCCTCTGTGACGATGACCCCCTGAGACCGGATTTAATTCACTACGAAAGCGTCAACAGGCTTTCTATCCTGGCAGAAACATGCTTTCCAGAAATATAGAGCAATAAGACCCACCCCCTGAGAAAGTATCAACGGCCTTCAGCAACCCCTGAGCGCTGACCACTCGGCCGTATGGCTCTCCACGACACCGTTCTCAGCAACTTAGCAGCATATATCTCGAAGACATCTAAAAGACTTCCGGATTACTCTAGAATTGCGTTTTACTTTCGCTTGTATCACCTAGCTTAAGGTAGTAGATTCAAGTCAGCCAGAGATTGAGCAAGCACTCGAACGCCAGAACCAGGTGCCGCTCCGCACGTTACCAACCGAACATTCCGTATTGTTCATGAGCGATTCATACGTCTTCCATGACCGAATGATCACAAAGAGGTAGGCCAACATCAGCCCATCGACAAATCGAGGATTTTGTGTGCAGGTTGATCATGCGAGCTTGTCTGAAGGATCTTCTCTCTGACCTCCAATTCTTCTCAAGGAAACATAAGGTGCTTCAAGTAATGACGTGTTGCTGGAACTGGAATGGTCATCAAGAATCAGCAGTTGGGGCCAAATCTGCTCCCTGTGAAAAATGATCCCAGCACGCCTACCCCGTTCCCTTCTCTCGTTGGCGTCACTCCTGTTGATCCATTTCGAATCTTGGCCGCGGTCGAACAATTTGATCACCTTTTGACCCACAGTCAGAAGACTTGAGAGCCTGATTTGGGGTAAACATTGGACACTCGATGATGATCCAATTGAGACCCTAGAGTGTGATCGAGCCAAACTTGTCGAGAGAATGTCATCTAGTTCACAGCCCTCGGCATCGCACGACAACTCCACATGCTGCAGACTAGGCACCAGAATTAAGGTAAGGCGCAGCTTTCAGGTATCAAAAAGTCTACCAAGCAGGCTCACATGTGATGAAACAACTCAACTCTGGCCTCTCGATGGTAATCCTTCTGCACATGGTTCTCGGCATCACCGTCTCCGCTATGATAAGTCACCTTAGCAAGAGACTACGACGTCTACCTCGGCCCCCGAGTTACAATCCGACGGAGCCGAGAGCAACAGCTAGTCATTTTGTCTAGGAACATTTACATTGCTCGGTGAGCAAGGCATCACTTAGCTACAACTTTAGTCATTATTCATTAGAGGCTGTTCATTTAAGTGTGTTGCGCAATGGATCGACCGACAACGATAAGAGTTTCCCTTAGCTACCCCTATTTACAGAGGATCGCTTGGATTACCTTAGTGAGGGGTTGATAATGAACCTGCTAAGCAGTGAGCACTGAGGTTACCAGGGCGCATGCAGCATCGTCTCCAGGGATCGAGACAGGGTGCAAGACATGGTGGTACGCAGTCCACACGAATCCTCCCGTACGTGCTCTTGGTTGTCCATCTGCTCGGTGTGTCCGTGTACTGGGCACAGATCAAGCCACATGGCTAGTTCCAAGCTAATAAAGTAACAACTGGACCTTAGGGTCTTCTCTTTCCTACACCGCATTCTACTTCGCTTTCAAAAAGAGTAATCCGGTTTATCATTGCACATTTCATTCGTTCTATGACCGGCAGTCCGTCCCCCCTAGAATAGTCCATGATGTGCTTCTTGATGGCGGCGGGTCCTGCCGCTAATTAATCTGTCTCGAGCGCCTCAACTTTTGTATGGATAAGGCAGGGAGGAGCAATTGAAACAATGCGGGCGTTCCTTCAGTCTCCGCCTTGGATCCTTTGGGAAGCTTCTCGCTACTTGCTCGAAGCCATGTATCCATTGGTATATGGGTGTGGGCCGAGGCTGGATTGCCGGCGATGAAAGCAGACAAGGTCGTAACTCGCAAGGGGTTGGTCAAGCATTCATCCCTTCGGCACGAGAGGCAGCCTCACATCTCGGGCCTTTTGGAAAGAAATTAGAACTGGGTCGATCCGGTTGCTCGCGGGCCCTACCCGGAAATCGTAGACACAATATACCACACGAGGCACGTGGGTTGCTATCTCATAGACACACAAATGAGCGTGGCTTATTGTAGGTTTAGAACTGTCCGAGAAGGACTGTAGTCACTATTATGGGAATGGTCATAGAACGGGCATATGTCTCGAAAAGCTGAGTTTGAGGAATTCACTGTCAGCCTTTCCCCGGAGATTGGATGCCATGCAGAGAATCTCAGTCGGGCTCTAGTCTGCATCCTTCTCGATGAATTCTTTTTCAGATGTTCAATGAATCAGGCAGGTCATGAATCTACAGCGGATGTACGCATCGGGGAACCCGTAGTTCTTGTAACGTTGCGCTAGTACGGATACCACGGACCATGGATCGCAAAAGGTCATAGGCATGTCGTGGTGGAAGGTGTCTAGCCCTACCCAAGGTAGGTAAGGCAGTTGAATGACCATGGGGCTGAAACTAAAAGGGGACATTGTGGCGGCACTTGACGGTGTAACTACGGAGAGAGATCGTATAAGCAAAAGTTAGAATGTTTGTTGCCTAGAAAGAACCATACCACAACAACTAAGGTCCACAGTGTTTCAATCAGGGGCTTGGGGTAGTGGTGGGCAGTTGAGGAGAGGTCTGGGGCGGGCTTAGGTTACTCTGGGCTCGCTTTGACGTGCTGGAGATCATCGGGCCGAGCTGGAAAGTGGAACAACTCTTTGGCCAATCTCTTAGTCGGCATCGTAGACATGAGATGTAGCCAAGCCAATGTCAAATGCTTGGTGCCTGGAGAACGTGCTCAAGGCATTACCAGTTGATGTTTGACATTTAACGTTTTGGTTATCAGAACGGGAAGGCGACAAGTATAACACTACCTCATTGTGGCTTTGTGAAGAGGGTAAAATTGTAACTTCATAGGTAGATCCATCCCTCACTAGGGAGTTGGTCAGGCAGCCAAATTTCCAGGTTCTTTTGAGACTCAGTTTGAGTGTGGATGAAGGAAGGGAACCGGACTGGAAGTGTCAAAAATGGGCGATCTGGTCTAGGCCAAGGGGCCCAAGGTTCAAGGCCTAAAGGTGCCGCCGGGTCGGGTGAAAAAGTGGTCTTGACTCCTTCCCAAATAGAACCACCAGTGCCACCCCTGGTCTTCCTAAAGGTACTTAGTCCAAGTACTTGGTGTAAGTAGTTTGTACCGAGTTTTAGTGCAGAACTCCAACTGGCAACTGCCAACCTAACCCCACACTCGGGTTGCTCCTTCCCCATGTTCATCACAGGCGCTCCTCGCACTTTCCCCGCGCCATTCCCTTTGACAACTTCCTCCTCGGCCCCTTCTCTTCCTCCTCCCGTCCTCCTCATCCTCAAACTCCTCCTCACGGGCAGTTCAACGTCACCCTTTCCGTCCTCTTCTTCAACCCACATATTTCTAATCCAGGCCCGCTCCTCCAAATCCCCGGCTCTCCGCATATCCCTTCCCCCCAATGTCTCCCGCTCAATTGGGTCTTTCGCCGTGCCGAGGGCCGTGTAAATGCCGACTACAACCACCACCAGCCCAACAACCACGGGGCGGGCGACCATGTTCCACTCCTTTGACAGCCGCCGCAGCCCCGAGGGTTCGGCCGTGAGCTCACCGACAACTTCACGCAAGGTCAACCGCTCATGTCAGGAATGCACGAGACGCAAGGTCAAGTGCGATGGTGGACATCCTTGTGCGAGTTGTCAGTACTACAAGGTTGCAGATTCATGCGAGTACAGGCAGCGTAGCAGACGACATGCTGTGAGCAGGAGGTATGCAGTAACCCTTGCCCATCATTAGATCCCCCGATACTTTCGTTCCTGCAGGATCATCAAGGCTGACGATTACCCCAGTACTCTCGAAAAGACCTCAGAGCAGCTCCGCGCCCAGTCTAGCGTGCTGCAGAAACTCTTCCCTGATGTTGATGTGAACGATCTAGTAGGCAAGAGTCGAGCAGAGTTGCTCGCTTTGTTGCCGCGAGAATCTCTCTTTGTTTTGCGCTCCTCGGTTCCGCAAGCCGACCCTTCACCAGCTGGTGTCTCAGCAGCCGATGAGGATGACGATGATGACGGCCACGATGATTCGGCACAAAATTCTGAAAATGGAGATGCTGCAAACGAGAGACGATGGGATGAGCCAGCCCAGCAGCCGGCGGCCCTTGGCTCTAGCGACGATATCAACGCCATCAGTCTAGCAACAGACCAGCATCGCCGCTCCTATCTCGGCGTCACATCCATGAGTGCCGTTCTCAGGGTGATATTTCGTCTCTGTCCAGCTGCCAAAGAGCACACAGCTCAGAGGGCAAAGGCCTGGAACGATGTCCATTATCAGTCTCAGCTGCTTCCGTCACTCTCTCTTGTCAGCCCCGGCGCGGGCATGAACCCTCTGCGGGAACAGCGCTGTATCGACTTTTACTTTGATCACATCCACCCAGTAACACCGATTCTCAATGAAGATGACTTTAGACGCAACCTTGCGTCAGGAACTCGTCTTGATGGCTCTTGGCTGGCCCTACTCAACATGGTCTACACTCTGGGCTCCATCGCCTCCGGCAGTGACTCCCTCCACGTTCAGTACTATAAACAGGCACGCGCTTACCTCGATCTCGATTCCCTGGGCTCTGGTAACATGGAGAGTCTACAAGCTCTCTGCCTTCTTGGGGGCTACTACTTGCACTACCGAAACTCGCCCAACATGGCGTATGCTGTTCTCGGTGCAGCTCACCGCGTCGCAATAGCCCTAGGATTGCATCGAGAACCCGCACGCAGTCGTGCCGAGAACGTCACGGAGCACAGTAATTACCTCTCACGCGCCGAAACGCGTAGAAGAACCTGGTGGAGTCTTTTCTGCCTCGATACGTGGGCGAGCATGACCCTCGGCCGCCCTACGTGTGGCCGATGGGACAGCAGTACCATGGACACGCTCTTACCCACGCCATTGTTTCCCGATGACCACGTAGCAGCATCGTTACGAGCAAGCTGTCTGTTCTGCCACATCTGTGACAGGATTCAGCATCGTTTTGCGCAACCCGCGCGCTTATCCGCCCGCGAGGCCATGGCTTTCGACCGAGAGCTGGTAGAGTGGCACGACTGTCTTCCCGACTTCCTCAAGAACCCAGCAAATTCTCCACCTCGTCTAACGGAAGCTCGCGAATTCATGCGGAACCGCTACCTCAACGTCCGACTCATCCTTACGCGAAGCTTCTTACTCTACCTAGCCCACGATTATTCCCTCAGACGCGGCGCCAACGCCATCTCGACTGTCCCTGGGCCTACCCCTGACGAGCTAGCCCTCGTTGAAACCTGCCGCTCCGTCGCCATGGAGGCCATCGACGCCATTACACTCTACTGGACACCTAACCGCATCCACGTTTGGAACTCGGCATGGTACCTTTTCCAAGCATGCATGGTTCCAATCCTCTCCATCGCCATTGACACACATGTGCGTAACTCGGTTCATAAGCAGCAGCAGCAGGAACAATCACAATATCCACCGCCACCATCCACAGTCCCCTCGCAAACACCACATCTGGGAATACTACAGATGCCAACAGCAGCGACAATCAACTCCCCCGAGCACAACATCTTCCTACCCTCTTGGTGCGCAAGCCTCACAAAAGCCCTCGAGCTCTTCAACGATATGCGCTCCTGGATGCGCGACTCGGATCGCACCCCCGATATTGTCGGCGCCCTATACGAGGCCGTTACCACCGACCTCGAAGGCTCCGGCGCCGGCTCCGCCATTCGTACGCCCTCGACGGAAAACAGTATAGACATGTCCATGTGGTGCGACGAGCAGCTGGTGGAGATGGACTGGAGTGCATTCCTGGGCGGTGGTGATGGTGATGGCAGTGGCGGCGTTGACGGGATGCATAACAACAACATGTTTGTTTTCACGTGAGTTAGTATGGAAGCGGTTGAGAGTGATGCATTGGCGTACAAGTTCTTTGGAGAGAATTTTGGGCCCCGGAATACCGTCCAAGATTTGCCAGGTTTAGAAAAGAAAGGGGAGGGTTGTTATATCATCTCAGATCTAGGCCTTCCAGTACTTGCTCGCATATATAGACATTGTATTCAAGCGATAAGAATGTATTTGTTATAATGGACAAAGTATGGAAGAGAAGTCACGTACAGAAATATTTGTTAAGTGTAATCTTTTTTTTTTTAACGCACGTAGTGTGCAGAATAAAGAAACCAGATAATAGGCGAAGAATCGAATGAAGTGTGCTATGAATTATACATGGTATCATATTGTTCTATCAAACGGCCAACAAAGTAGACGTGATTCGTGACATCACCCAAAATACGCCCGACAAGCTCTATGTCCCGACCCTTGCTCTTCATTTCCGTCTCCCTCCAAGATCCCTGATAAGATGTCCCTGGGTATAGCCCCTTAAAACTCCTCGATAACACGGACAAATCGCTCTTGCGCCTTACTACTCTCTCACTCGCTGGATACGACACACTTCACGCGCTCACTCACTACCGCCCTGCTTCCCCTCGAACTGGGAAACCCTCCTATGTTGCACTCTGCTGAATCTAGCCAACGCCCGCTGCCGCGCCTTGTCTTCCTTTCGAAGCCGGACGGCGGCCCGGACGTCGACCTTCTCGTCCTTCTCTTCCTCAATACTCTGGTACATGGTCCCCAGTGCCGAGATCCTCTGCGTGCCCCGGCGCCCGAGAGCCAGGTCCGATCGCATGGGGATATCAAACAGGTCATCGTCCTCGTCCTCAGCATCACCATCGCCATCATCAAGAGTAGAAATTGGCGCCTCAATCCTGGGGTCTAAAGAAAACTTTCGATGTAAACGACCACCGGGATTGCTGAGGGAATACTTATGACCAAACCGCTCCGGCGACGTGGTTTCGGGGTCCGGGATGTTAGACAGACTATCAAAGAGACCCGGCAACTGAAGACCGCCTTGGCCATACCCTTCGTCGCTGAAGAGGAGCCCTTCTTCGTGGTCACCGCTTTGTGCTGAACCACGCTTCCGCGTGGTGATGAACGAGTCGGCGTCGATGTCGTCGTCTGACGACAAGTAGTCGTCAATGTTGAACGCATCTCCAAGCTTTGCCGGGGTAATTGGAGAGGGCAAGGCACTCTCCAGTGCTGTGCAGAACGATGCATGGTCACCTGTACCGCTGTGTAAGGAGCTGCAGCTGTCATTGAGGAAGGACGACATGGTAGCCAGATCTACCGTCGTCGTTGTCGTGTGTCGGGAATGAGGTCGTTGAAAGGAGCTGGTGCTCGACATCGTGGGGGTCGCCGACGAAATCGACCAGTGCCGAAGGCTACTCGTCCGCATGGGCACGTGTTCGTAGATCTCGTCCAGCTTGCCCTTTCCAAATGGTACTCCGTTACTCTTGGATCGTGAGTAAGAATCATCCTGGGCTTCACGCCACGAGTGGCCACTTCTCATCACATCTGTCAAGCAAGTCATGTTAGCAGAAGATCTTCCGGGAGTAAATAATAGCAGACAGTAGAGAAATCGACGGTAAAAACTAACGAGGTGAAGGCGCCGGTGAGGACACAACCCCAGAATCAACAAAGCTCTCAACCTCAACTCGACCGACCCATCCTCTTGTGCCGGGCTGTCCATCGGGCTTCGCATTCCGCGGCCACTCGGTAGGACGAGTAGATGCTGCAGCACCGCCTATCGCGGAGAGGGTGTGCCGTTTGGATGGTGACTTCTGGGTTGGGGAGGAGAATGTGGGACTGGCTACTGACCCTCCGCGGGATGGCGGCCTCACCGCCTGGTATGATTCAGTGTGGATAAGACCTGACGAAGTCTTTGGTCGTTGCTGGACCGGTAACGAGTAGTTGTGCTTGACCAAGTACGTTGGCTTTTGGGTCGTCTTTGGTGACATCGATGGATCAAGATGCCCTCTCCCAGATGTAAAGATGCCCAATTCGTTCAGGGGAGCTTCGCCTCCGAGAGTAGATCGCCTCTTATGCTTTCGACCATTTGGGGATCCAGAAGCATCCGCTGTCGATTTTCTTAGACTCAGCGTTCTACCGTTTGTTGCATTCGATGGCGTCGTAGGAATGTAAGCACCTAGCGATTGCCTTCGACGGCCACGAATCGTCTCCGAAACAGACTCCATGATTGGCTCGCGGTCAAGGGAGCCTTCAAGATTGAATATGTTAGTTCGGAATGGTACCTGGCCGAGGCTCGCCGATGTCAGAGACTTCGTGCGAGCCTCGTTGTCCAGTGAATCGTGGCGTCGGGGGGGCTTGAACGTTTGTTCTTTGTCTCCGAACTGGGCTCTTGCTGGAACCGCAAACGCGTCGTTGTGTCGATCCCGCGGACTACCACCGTTTGATGCGTAAAATGCTTGGACTTTGTCGGATTCAAGGTCTACTCCATTCTCGCCAATGTTGCGGTCAGCAACATCTTCTCCGTAATCCCGAGCGCCCGATGCCTTCACTCGACTCTGAAATCCCGAAGGCTTGATCTCGGATTGTGCATCCAGCAGATCAATGAAGCCTCTGACTGCGGCTGTGCTTGTACTTTGCATGGAAAGGTGGCGGTTATGGGTGAAGGGAGCAGTTGGTGGGCGAAACGGATCTCCCTCGAACGGTATTGCTGTAGAGTTGCTGCTTCGTTTTGGAGCGGGAGATAGTCCCGATAGACCAGACGTCGTCGATGTAAGTGACCCGATTCGTGGTTTCCTGAACGACAAAGGCGGACCCCTCGATGAGTCTCTCCCCCAGCGGCCGGACGGAGACGGTGAAAAGCTGGGAGGTACAGCGCTGCCCGGCGCAGAACTCGGGCGCTCGACGCTGGAATCGCGGAATCGCAAGACGGGCGGTGCCGGGGCAGAAGCTTCGGAACCCGCTGCAAGAGACAAGTTGGTTTCGCTCATCTTATGATGAGACCGTTGAAGGTCCTCGAAGACATTGGTTGGTCCATTGCCGGCAACCGGGTAGGTACCTAGGGATTCATGTAAGTTTAGACTACGAAGTCGGGCTGAGTATTGGATCAATCCTACCTAGAAGCGGGGGAAGAGAAGCTGTCGTAGCATCGTATGCTTGCGCCTTGATACCGTTTGATGACTTGTCAGATGACCTTTTGGACGAGAAGAATTTCAAGAAGCCCATTGTCGCAGCCTTTCGCCCTCCATATGGCGACTACACGAGACGACTAGGATGCTGTGAACTGACAGCAGACTCAAGGTTGCTTCCGGTCGAAAGCGATGTTGAAGGCGAAATTCAAAGGCTGGAGGACAGTTGAGCACCGAGAGCGCGAGGCCTCATCGCATGTAGGATTGCGATGTGAAAAAAAACACTGGAACAGACGACGACGAGAAGAAGGAAGGGGGTACCAGGAGAAGGGGGAGAGGGAAGTCTAAAAGCCGAGCGGGTAGGCTGGATAGCATCAGATCCTAGAACCTAGGTGGACTAAAGGAAAAGGAAAGGAGGGACTATGCGACACGACGAGTCGTGTAAGGGTGCTAAGGCTGAAGTGCGTGCATATACATGACGGAGCGGAGCGAATGAGCAGAAAATAGTCTACGCTAGACCGTGTTTTGGGCCCAGGTCGAAGGCTTCGTGCAGTTAAACGATGCGATACCCATGTCCCCGAGCGTGGCTGCTCCGAGTTGCATGGTGTGATGGAGCACACACACCCGCGGGAGAGCCATGGTTTCCGTCAAAGGCCAAGCATCGAGACATTGAGATTTTTCCCCTTCTGAAGAGCCGGAATGTCCAAAGGCCAGATCACTGCCCACCCACAATTCGTCACATGAACGGGTGGCTACTTTCTGCCCATCTTAGAAGACGAAGTCTGTCTTCAATACACAACGTGTGAAGAGAAAGACTATACTTTAGAAAGCGTCGGAGATAACCAGAGTTCCAGGTTGCCTACTCTTGGGCGGAGCAGGGGAAGCTTCAATCAGATGCTGATTTCCACATGTCCGAATCATCTGTTTGTCTTGGAATACAAACAGGCTTCTGAGCGCCTCGAGGAATGGCGCAGGAGTGGCAAAGAAGCTTAGAACAGGCTTGTTGGTGTGGTGTGGTGGTGACAAGACTCGTTGCTCGGACGAAATGGCGCATCAAGGTTTCGAAAACAGGTAAGCAGAACGGATAGATGGTCGGATGGGAGGGAATGGGATGGACCGCGGCCCGTGCGAAAGTGACAACAAAGGTGTGAAGAGCACGAAACGGCTTACAAGCCTGTTTCATGGTCTAGTTCTCTGTAGTATCTCAAGACCTCCGGCCGTTGGTGTTGCTGTCCGGCTCGAGTGCAAGTGGATGAGGTCTCTCGTTCCCACGCTTCTCGGTGAACTTCTGCTGGGGCACCACGATTGCCAAACCGAAAGCTCAAGGCAATCCATCCATCAAAACAGCCTGATTGGTCTCGGCCTGTCGGTACCAAGGTATCGAAGTCGAGGTTGTGCCTGGGTTTCGAGGTTAATTGCTAACCTGGAGGATTGGAGGAGATTCCAGATCTTGATAGCTGTTGCAAGCGCAAACAAGCATGGATCTGTTCCAAAGGACGACGATGCGCCTCCACGATGCTGGTCACTCTGCCGATCCGAGAAAGAAGAAAACATGGCACTGGGTTCAGGGGTCAGACGTCGTAATTGATGCCACCTCGGAGAAAAAGCAATCGACGAGGGTTGGAAAGAAGCCCATTTGCCAGCTGCTTTTATTGGCAGCACCAGGTGACTGGTCTGAGGACTAGCCATCTTAGTGTGTCCCAGGAACAAAGTCAAAGAATTCCTGTTGGACAACGCCAGTCGGTAGCGTATGGCTTTGCTCCGTTGGTCTTGGAAAAACTGGACTTTGTCAAAGTGGGCACGACGTTTGGAATGCCTATCGAACCGAGTGGTCGTGGTCAACGGCGCAGACGGATGGATGTTTGTTCTTGGTAGTCGTGAGGTATTAGTCGTCGATCGGCAGTGGCATCAAAGCAGGCGTCGTCCCGCCAAACGGCGCGTATCGAACCATGTTGACGACACGTTTCTCCGCTCATCTGTTTTGAAGCGTCGTCTGCCTGCATCTTGCATTGTGTCCATCTTGCTTGCGTATTTTCCATGAGCGTGCCTGTGCATGGCCCTGGATTGATCATGGTTGAGGGTCCCCGGCCCCTGGTGTAGATGTGCGTGTGCGAGACATCTTTTCTGCGCCCCCTGCTGATTGGAGGCGGGCGGAAGCAGATCACTCAGGGATTCGCCCCTGGTGTTGTTCCTCGAATGTGTTGGCCGCGATTCGATGGAACTGAAATGACGCATCGAAAGTCAATTATCAACCTTGGAGGCTGGCGTGTGTGCCGCGTCAAATTGCTCCAAGCTGGCAAGCCCAACAAGTCATTGAGCATAAGGCAAGGCAAGGGAGTACGGCCGAGTCAACAAGATGTCATGCGTATGGTTGCTCAGGTCGCCACAATGCTGGAAAAGCATCGAGTCTCCGGCGCTAGCTGCGGTGTTGCTCAATGAATGCAGGGTCTGCCACCTCAGCACGGTGTGCGGTGTGCGGTGTGCGGTGTGAGGTTTGCTAGTCCCAGCTGAACGGACTGCGAACCAAGTTGCCCAGAACGACTCTATTCTGGGTGGTGGCGGGAAAATGGTATAATTTCGAGGCATTGCTTCGTGTGACGGATGTCGGAGACGTGAAAAATTCCTTCGATATTGGTAATTAATGGATCAATTGATGTTTGATGGAAATTCCGCCGTGTTACAGGAAAGAGTCGGCGAACCCCAAGGTACCCGTGAGTCGTGGCCCATCACTCTTGAGTCTGTGTCCGGGAAGTCAGGTACCGCGTCACACCTGCCACATAGTCTGCTTAGTCACTTGTGTTGGATTAGGTACTTTGTAGATGTTCTGGACGCCTCGCAGCTGCCGATATTTCTTTTCCGTTGCCAATCTTTGCTTCTCCCTTCTGTAAAGGACCATTTCCAAGAATCAACCGGAAACGAGATTGTGTGAGCATCATCACGTCAAAGCATCGACACGTCAACTTTTCAGCTGTGTCAGAGAATGTGACAGAAATCAGCCACTCTCAATGTTGCGGCCGGATGCATGATGGCGACGGACACCGCAGTGGGAAATGGCGATTGCCGGCAGCAATGCCGCAATCTGCTGCTTGGCTTCACAAACGAACGGAACCCGGCCCATCCTTCTTTTCTGTCTTCTCTCTCTAGGTCGGTGCGTGAGCGTCCCATTTGCGCTTTCCTTACACTGACAGGGTGAGCTGGGCACCATAACACGTTAATTTACCAAAGTTGCTCACCGGCGAACGGCAAGCGCCTCTATTCAGGGGGAGGCATCTAGTCCGTATCCGCAGAGTGGTGGATTGTTTGCTATACATGGGCAAGCTCTCAGCGTTTCATACCGCGCGATCTGGCTAGCCTTCTAGCGGCGATCGGCCACCACGTGGAACACGGTGGTTTCTATGGATCGTTCTATCCTAACTCTCCCAATTTGCTCCCGATATTACCATCATAGGCCTTTCAAGTCCAACTCGCGCTTTCAAGTGAGCGATAGCTTCAAAAATGCATCCAGAACTCCGAGGGGTTGCCGTTATGCAGCAGAGTGGTTCCAGAAGCGTTATACTGGAGCCCGTTCAGCTTGCTTCTCCATACCAACCTCAATCATGGTCTGATTTCCAGACTTACGGCCGCACCCAAACACAGGCGGGGTACCCCGTTCAGGGGAAAGGATCTTCCACCACCCCTCGCGTTCACAAATGAAGGGTCCAGGAAGAGGCAAGGCCAGCGACACTACCAGGACGCCATCACGCCGTCTGGTATGCCCATTCCTTTTGTGGGCGGGAGACCCGCAGTCCGGCGCAACTCTCCCAGATTCAAGCACGTCGGCCCCCGGCGCCGCTCGGACGGTGCACCGTGCTTCCCATTCGACGTCCGAACGTTGAACACTGCAGAACCCGAGGTCCGAGCGGGCATGTCAGACTGTGGATGGTGCTGGTGCTTAGGTGGTGCTGTTCCCGCGGTCCGTCCGACCTTTCGGGGCTTGGGGAGCCTCACAATCACAGAAGTCTTGCGCGGAGAAGCGAGAGAAACAAGCTTCCGGATGAAACCCACGTTGTTCGATCACTGCTGTTGCAGATACTATAGTACGAGATTCCAACCCCGAGAAACTGGATGAACTCTTTGAATCCTCGATATATGGCATAATGAATACGGTGGGAGCCGGAGTTGCCAAGAATGATTCAACTGCTGCAGACAAGTGTCGTGGCGCCGCCTCATCTCTCGCTGCCGGTGTCATCACACGCACTATACCCAATTCTTCAAAGACTACCTCCAAGTGCCTCAGGGGAAGTCAGTCTTGAGGTTATCATTGGGTACAGGTCTACACACCGTCAACTACCACTAGTCACTGGTTTGAGGCTTTCCCCGGAGTCTTATCAAGATGGCTTCCACGAGTAAACCAAGTCGGAGTGTCAATACTCAGAGGGGGCCTTCTATCCGTGACTAGCTCGAACACGAGGGGTCTTATGACATCTCGTAGGTTCCGGTTGCCGATCGCAAAGAGCATACTTCGATTCACTAAGTACTTAAGATTGACATTTCAGGTAAGCCTAAGTAAGCAGATCATGCAACGGTTACGGTGATTGGGCTGTGGACTTGATAATAATCTCAACATAAGTACTGTGACAAATTGAAGAGGGCAGAAATCTCCGTTGCGTATGGTACGTGATCGAACTGGCAGAGGCAAGAGACCTGTGACTCTACCTTTGCAATTCGCAGTTGCCTACCAGTGAGGTCGTGTAGGCACTTGATGGGAGAGAAAATGAGGGGAGGCGCCTTCTCTCTAGTTTTTGAGGCGTCTTCCAATGAAGGAGCGAGGCAACCCGGACCTTCCATGATGTAAATGAAGTCCAACGAGAAGGCACACACACCTTGGGATACCTCTTTGTGACTACTAACAACACGAAGCATCCTCGTTTAATACCATCTCCATCTTCATCGTACAATCACCACCTCTTAGCTCATGATAATTGCGATTCAAATCACCACACGCCTCACCTCCTCGGCATCTTCACCTTTGATTCCCTGATCACATAGTACCCCTCCGGAAGCTGTCCTAACAACTAGCTTGGCTGCCAGCATCCTGTCCTTGTCCCAACTATCCTCCAGGAACGATGCCAGACAACAACCAGCCCCAACAGCAGGCCGACACCAACCAGGGTTAGGTTCCCTTCTTCACCGAGCACGACGGCTCCCCCATCATCGAGGATACCAGAAAGAGCCCCCCGCTCAGTACCAAGTCTTCTCCTTCTTCCGCTTCTGACAAGCCCTTCGCCACGCCCAACGGGGATAATGCACTGCCCAAATACCTCACCTTGACTCATGATCTTCGTCATGCCGCGCAGGCGCAGGCACCAGAGACACCCAATGACCACAAATACGGAGAGCAGACGCCGAGAAACTGGCCTGATCTCGCTTCGGAGAGCATTCCACCGTCCGTCGGAGTCAAGTACTCTTCTACGTCAAAGGCAGTAGGGAAGGCAATGCCCACTACAACTGACAACCTCGCCGATTCTCACAGAAAGTCCAAGACGGAATTCAACTCGCTCCCTTCCGAGCTTCTTCACATGAGCCTGGGGCTTACCAGCGGGCCTGATACCGGAGCCCAGGCCCACAGAAAGTCGTCGACCGAGTTCAAGGAGGTTGTAGTAACGGAAGGCAAGTGCACTTTTCGCTATACATCGGTTTACCTAAGACTAACGTTGTCAATACAAATACCTAGACGCGGAAGATCAGTCAGATATGCGAGAGGATGTTGGCCCGCTCGACTTCGATCTCCAGGAGCCCGCCAACACTCCTTCTGAGGGACGCAGAGACGAAGATAGAAGGACGACCGGCCAGTTGTGGAGGAAGCCTGAGTCACGGGACTCAGCGCAGCTTTGGAAGTCAAATAGTCGGTAGAAGTAGGCGTCGGTAGACTGACTTTGATGGAGCGGTCCATGGTGGTGGACACGATCGTGGAAATACACCTATGTAACGAGTAGTCATTCCTCTAGTCATTCTTTGAACACAGCAAAAGCTGAAACTTTCATCCTCACATCTTCATTTCACTCCTCTAGATTGAACAGAGAATAATTGAACCACGCCCAACCTAAACGCCAAATAACATGCTATACCTGTTCCATCATCCAACCTCGACCTCTCAATCAAGAGACCCAGCCAACGCAACAGCACTAAACCGCAAATCCGCGCCCTCCCTCTCGAGGAACTTGCGCGGGCCCCACGTCAGCGCCTTCTCGCTCAACACATCCTCGCCGGACTCGAGCTGGCCGCGGTTCAACGGGCCCTTGCGCCGCCCGTCGAGCTCCCACAGCGTGCCGTCGTCGCCGCGCACGAAGCAGACGTAGTGCAGGTCCACATCGTCCGAGGCCTCGGGCGCCTCGGTCGCGCCCTGCGACGCGGCTTCGCGGTGCGCCGTGGCGAGGGCGGGCGTCTTCTCGAGGAGCTGGGCGCGGGAGGCGGGTTCGAGGGGTTCGGCTGTTTCGAGTAGGGTGTTGAGGTCGGATGGTTTCTCTGTTCATTCGTCAGAACCAACGTTGTATCACAACGAAGTAGCTTGTACAGGAAAGGCAGGAAAAGAAGGTATATGAAGAACGGCGTGACAGGAGGGTGATGGATACGTACGAATATACTCCCTCGCAGGCCCATTAGCAACAGCATGCAACAACCCCATGAGACCGCACGCATTCCTAATCGTCTGGCGGAACCACAAAACGGGCTCCTGCGGGCCTTTACCCTTGTACTCGTCCAGCAGGGCGTCCTCGGCCAGTCGATGGCTCTCGTAGGCGGCGCTGACGGGGAAGACGAGGAGGACGGCGAGGGCGGGGCGCGGGACGAAGGAGAGCATGTCCGGGTCGGTGAGGGAGTAGACGTCGTGGATCTGGAGGGCCGGGGAGAGGCCGAGCTTGTGGAGGAGGGAGGTCATGAGCTCCGGGTTGGCTTCGAGGGGGATGAAGGCCGGGGCTGCGGCGGAGGGGTCGGGGTTTGTGGATGTCATTCTGGAGGACTTGTGTTTTTGCTGTCTTGTTCCGCCCTGGTTATTTGGTTTTCAGTGTTGGTTTGTAACGTGTGGGTGTGGTTTGTGAAAGAGATTTGACAGAGTGTTGCGTTTGCTTGGGTGATGTAGGATGAAGGGCGCGGGCCAGTTGGAGTTGCTGAGAAGACAAGCAAGGTAGAGCTGCCATGTCACTTTGCCCCTCCAAAAGCAACTGGGATACATGGTGGGGTCGGTGAGGTAACCGGCAGGGGTCGCCTGCGGTGAGCCCAGAATGCGGGGTGGTCAGTTTGGAGCTTGGGGTAGAGCGACGCCAGCCAAGGACTTTCTTATATTCAGAGTTTGACCACCTGCGAATGGTACAGTTCCTCTTTAAGATGTGTGGAGGGTATTTTCAGAATCCTATGATATCTATATTATATCTTCTTCTGGATTATATCCTGTTCCTACTCCTTTCGTGATGTCTGTGTTATAGTATACAAGGCCCCAACCAAGCCTCCTTACTCATGCCTTTCGATATGCTTTGCCTGTGCCACCAGACAGAATATTGTACAAGTGAGTGTAGCTACAAGACTACATTGTTTTACATAAGCCGAAGCTCCCAAAGCTCCTTTTCAGCCTCCAGTCTGAGACTGTCCTATTAGACGGCAGACTCTTCTTTCGGCTTCTCCTCCTTGTCTTTCAGCCCGGTCTCATAATCACTCTCATCCACCACCAGAGGCTCATCGAGCCCCGCAGAGCTCTGGTCAAAAACGATAGAGTCGTCCTCGGAAGGCGCGAGACCAGCGAGCTTCTCTGCACTACTTTCGTCTTCCTCTTCTTGGAGTCTGCGTAGCTCCACCTCCATTTCCGCCTTCATATCCTTGGCCCTCGCCTCCCTGCGTCGCTTCTCACGAACCTTGGTGTGTACCTCAGGGTCGAAGACGGCGTTGTTCTCGAGGTAGAACTCAATCTTCTCCTCGACGGCGTCCTTGACGTGGAACGCGAGCGCCTGACTCGTGAAGATGTTGGGGAAGCGGTAGCTCACCCACAAGTACAAGGTGATGGCCGCGTGCAGGGACTCGATGGCGTGAAGGTACCGCCTTCCCTGATTGTTGAAGTCTTCGAGCGTGGCGTCAAGCAGCTCCAGCTGGATGGGCTGGATATCGTATAGAGCGCCGTTGCTCCTCGTCGAGATGCACTTGGCAATGGCCTTGAGAAGGTCCATCTGTCCCTGCTCCCGAAGTGAGATTGGCGCGTGAAGAACGGTGATGCGGTCCTGAATCGTCAAGGGGAACTCCTGGATGGTGTCTGCGATCTTGGCGCTGATTTCAGGAACATAAACCGTGAAGCGCTCCGAGACGGGCGCGAGTTCGCGCAATCGCAAGAGGATAAAGCTGAGAGGCGTATCGGGAGGGAAGTATTCGGCGAACTGCTCGATAATGTGCGATGGGGGGTGAATACCTGCAGCCTCGAGCGGTGCCGTTTCAGTGTTGAACCCCTTTGCAATCGCGGGCAGATCCTCGTCAGCAAGCGTTGTGACGTAGCCAACCTTCCTCTCTTCAACTTGGGTGGCTTTATCACTCGTTGTAGTAGCTGCCTGCCGAGCAGTCTTGTATCTTCCTGCTCTGCCACCAATTTGTTTGATTTCGGATGTCGTCAGCGTACGATACTGTGTACCGTCGTGCTTCATTGACGTCTCAAAGATGACGCGTTTGATCTCCAGGTTTAGGCCCATGCCGATGGCATCGCTAGCCACCAAGAAATCGTAGTCATTGTTGGGATCGTTGAACAGAGCTGCCTGCTGCGCACGGGTCTCAGGTGGCAGTGAACCGTAGACAATAGCGCATCGACGGCCGGTTGTCTCCTCGATGGCGTTCTTCAGACCGTGAAGGTTGACACGCGTGAAAGCCACAACGGCATCGCCCTTTTCCAGATTGGAAAGATCGTTGCCGAGACTCTTCTCCATCGTTTGCAACGGACTGAGTCTTTCATACCGATGAACAATGCACTTATCGCCGATACTTGAGCAGATGGACTTGATGAGGTCGACAACTCGTTCTTCGCCACAGAGATGGACTTCTTTCGCCATGACGCCGAGGAGTGCCTGAGTCCACGCCCACCCTCGCTCATCATGACCAATCATCTGAATCTCGTCTATAACCGCCACATCAACAATTCGATTCAGAGGCGTCATCTCGACGGTGCAGCTGATGAAGTAATTATCGGCGTCCGGTATGCGCTGCTCCTCGCCTGTGACCATGGCGCAAGGCTTCCCGTTGGCCTGGAACCGAGAGTAGATCTCGTGGGCCAGGAGACGAAGAGGCCCTCCGTAAATACCGGACTTGGAGTTCATCAGAGCCTGCAACGCCCGATATGTCTTTCCAGAGTTCGTCGGTCCGACGTGCAAGTGAATTGTACGCTGCATGGCTCGTGTGGCGGGAAACCACTCCATGGGATACCGCAAATCAGCCAACTTCCTCTGCCGCGCCGTCGAGTGTGTCAATTTCGATCGCAGCATGAAGCTCTGGAACGAGTATCGCAGCTCTGCCGTCAGGCCCTTGACGTCGCCACGGATGAAGGCGTTTCGTAGGGACCAGAACAACGGGTTCTCCTTGCGTAATGTTGCACCCTTGTTGGCCAAGCCGATGGCTTTTTGTATGGTGTCGCGGAATAGGGCGATTTCGTTATTGAGGCCATACTCGCTTCGAACCCCAAAGTTTCGGTACTCGGTATTGGTCTCTGACCAACGTCCCATGTTGTCAATGACGACGTTGAACTGAGTGAGAATCATGTTCCTGAAGACGTCGTATTTGGATGTTTTGCGGTCGGGAGGTGAGTATTTCCTGGTAGAATACCTTCCAAGTGTCGCCTGCAAATTACAATGGTCAGAATTTGTCCGGTAAGTAGAATAGGGAGGCAGAAGCTGCCGCGTACCTGGTAGGCGGACGGAGAGGATGTTGCGAAGCCATGGCCTGGCGCAAGACGTGTCGCCGCTGCGCAGAGCTTCGTGGCTCGCAAAACTGATCTCATGGTGGGCGAATTGCTGCACAACAAACCATGGCTAATAACATGCAAACAGCATGCTTGTTTGGGTACGTCAATGACAAGATCGTCTACGTGCTACCCTCCGTTCGCAGTCGTGCACCTATGCAGTGGGAGGAGCATGGTGGTCACTGACTTCCATGAAGGCACTGGGAAATTTTGGGAACCGATAAGAGGTCTGGAATGCTTATCGCCATGACCCCTGATTCGCCCTTGGCAGGTGAACGTGGGTCGCCCCACTCCGACTTAGCGCCTCCGCCTCCGATTGCACCGTCCTCGTCGTCATCACGCATCCAGATCCCCAGGTCCCCAGGTTCCCACATTGCATTCTGCGACAGCGCCCATCACGCCGACTTCCGACTCGTCTACACTACCTACGAACGTACGCAACCCGCCGTCGCATCTCGAATATCGTTGCCTATTCCCCCTTCGGTGTATTGAAAAGGAATCGAAAGCATCTCAAGATAGGCCCCTTAGATCCTTTGGACACCCCAATACCTATCATCATGGCTTCTTCATCGACGCCTATCACCCCGTTGCTCTAGTAAGAAGACGGCCACGACCTTTCCCTCCCGGCTCAAATCTCCCCCCTCTGTTGGACACATTACTGACATGCCGTTGTCCTATAGCTCGTGCATAGCGCACAACAACACCATCCTCAGCGAATGCACCACATCGGCCGTATCGCAAACCTCTTCCCTCGCCTCCGTCATCCTCCCCAAAATCGAGCACAACACCCCCCAGAAGCTGACCTACACCCACGGCTCGCACCACATCCACTACATCGCCGAGGCGCCCTCTGATCACCCAGACCACCCCTCCGCCGGCGGCCTCACCTTCCTCGTCATCGCCGACGCCTCGCTGGGCCGCCGTATCCCCTTTGGTTTCCTCTTTGAGATCCGCCGCCGCTTCCTCGAGCAGTTCCCCGCCGAGACGACCGATTACGCCGAGCTGCCCAACTACGGCGCCGCCAGCTACAATGGCCAGCTCAAGAAGTTCATGGTCGACTTCGGCACCACGAGCGGCGGCAAGGACGACGCAATCTCCAACGTCCAGCGCGAGATCGACGATGTCCGGGGCATCATGACGCGCAATATCGAGGGCTTGCTCGAGAGGGGCGAGCGCATCGACTTGCTCGTCGACAAGACGGACCGTCTCGGCGGCAGCGCGCGCGAGTTCCGCGTCCGCAGCCGCGGTCTCAAGAGAAAGATGTGGTGGAAGAACGTCAAGCTGATGGCGCTCCTCACGCTGGTCGTGGTGCTCATCGTACTCGCCATTGTGATTGCGGTGAAGAACTAAAAGCAAGCAGGACAACTGTTTTCGCCTGGTTCTAGGTTTGGAGGGTTTGGCTTCGAATTGGCTTCGTGTAGCGGGCACGGGGCTATGTACACATGAACGCGACGTGTTTCGATGGTGTAGAGTGCTGCTAGTCAAATTGGGCAAATGGTTTGGCTTGAAATGGCGAAACGGGAAACGCAACTTTTTTTGGGAAACAAAACGACGGAGGCTTTTAATTTTCGTTATGAAGAAACCCTCGATGGGGTTACACTCAACCACACATCTCCTAAACTGTCACTTGTGGGTTCAGGAACCACATCGAAATACAAGTAAATTAATCAATTCATTTCCACTCACCACTCGTGTATGCAAGTGCTTAGAACGCGGCACAGCGGCCCTTCTCTGAAGATGGATCCAGTATATCTTGAGTATATGATAATGGTAATGAGATAATGATTAGGAGGGTTGAGTAATCCTGTTGAGCTTCTATCATTTGAGCCGAACAATTTCAATGTACTGGGTAGCACATCCGAAGCCGAATATAAATCGGCAAGACAAAATCAGAAATGGTCCCACCAGAAATTTACAAAGAAGCGGCACGAGAGATAGATAATTCCAGGCAGTTCATGACCAGACATCCATAGCCCATTCAAAGCCAAATCTTATCGATCCATATTCCATGCCGATGCTCTCTAGTATGTACACTTCTGTCCTAGAGAGGCCAGTATAACCTAGTGGTACCTGATACACCACATCCCTTGAGCTTCACTGCACCTTTTGCCTTGTCTGTCCTCCCTTCGTTTCTTTTCTGGGCATTGCGTACTATCCTAGATGGATGTCTAGTCAGTTCAGACAACTTGAACTTCTCAGGGACCTCGTAATTCTCCTGCTCATCAGTCATGTCTTGAACACACAAGAGTCGCTGACTCTCGAGCATTACAGCTCTCAATCAACCACTCCGTAATCCTCCTGACTGCTCTTCCTTTCCCCCAATACTTTAAGACAGGTGATAGCCACCCTACGTAGGTAGCGCCCATCAGCTTTACGCGAGAAGCCATGATAAATGAAATTTGACCCAAGGAAATGAACAAGTCTGAAGTGGCATGAGGGTATTCGCCATCTATCAGACTGAACAGAAGCCGCCTCTAGCAGCCTCTCCTCCAAAGCACCTATTCACCTCGTCGGCTTCGGCAAAGACTAGGTATTCAACTACACCAGCCTCACAAAACTGACATTACTGCTCTCCCCCACGAAGCTTCGATAAGCATTGCTCGTCCAACTGAGAGTTGGAAAAAAAAAAAAATGTGTAAAACTTGAATCACACTCAATCCCACTCCCATCACAGCTTCGGCGCAGAATTTCCCTCGGCTGCCAGCCTCCTTCGCCCATCCTGATAGACATAGCCGTGCGCTACGGGACTGAGGACCATGCCAGGCGCCAGGGTGACTGGCGGCCGGCGCAGCTTCTCCGTGAAGAAGACGGGATGCCGAATTGATGAGTTATGCTGCTGCTGGTGCTGTTGATGCTGCTGATGATAATGCTGCCGCTGCGCAATTCCTGTCTCAGCGACGGCGTGATGCCGAGGTAGTGATGTCGCGGCTGTTGCGGTGTGATGCGCCATGCCTAATGACGTCGCGGCGTTGGACATTGTATCTGCCGAGTAGCTCAAAAAAGAATTATGTGTGACTTGTCCTTCAAATGGTTCGAAAACAGGAGGCTGTTAAAGCTTCACTTCAAGGTCGGCATCTCTTACAGGAGCGTATGTTGATTTGAGATTCTGTCGTCATGTTATTCCTTGCGGGGAAAGATTACACACGCGCAACTACCCCCCCCCCCCCCGGCTCGCCGAGCTCCAAGTCTTGGGGTAGTAATGGCACCCGAGGCCACGGCACTTGCACGGTGAAGGGTGGGGGCGGGCCCCCCGGACTTTTGGAGCTCAACGGTGAGAAAGAGTCCGAGTCCCAAAGGCTCCTACCACCCAGCTTTCATCCGGGAAAACCTCCTTCCTTAACCCGATGGTAAGGTATATAGCCCCCTTCCAATCCCATTCCTGTCACCAGAACATCAGCGCCCGTCTAGGTCGGCGATATCAGGTCAAGCTGTGTGCGAGGTGGTCGGATTGGTTAAGATTAACATATATATTAAGTCAGAGTTCGGGTTGACTGAGGGGCGGGCTGTTCGAGTCCGGCCAGGGGCGTGAATTATAAGACCAGTATTCCTCCTTCTTCCTTTCCTATTGGATTTTGGTCTAACATAAATCCAATAGTCAATACTTTATAAAGCCAGAGTAAGTTAATGTTCCCGGGAAAGATGCATGTAGCGTTCGTGCAAGTAACTGTGTTAGCAGCCACTTGCTTTCTCATTAAGTAGGTAATCTATATAGATGGCATCCAAACGCCTCCAAGGCTTTTATGATGTCTCCTTCTTGGACTTCTTTTTACTCTTTGCCTTTTGCGACTCCTTGCCCTTCTTGATAGCCTCAACTAGAGACTCAACCTCCTTCACCTTCTCCGCCTCCTTGGCCTCCTTGGCCCTTTCCTCCTCCATCTTCTTCTCCAGCGCCCTGAGAGCAGCCGAGTCCTTTTCCGTCGTCTCAATGAGCTTATCGCTCTCCTCCCACAGCTTCTTGGCCACCTCGTCGTCCTCAATCTCTGTCCGCGCAAAGTCCACGATCCGGCACTCCTTGATCAGCTTGCCGGCGCCCGCGCGCACGAGACTAGACTCCATGGCCGCGTACAGGATCGCCTGCGCGCCCTGCTCCGGGCTCTTGAGGAAGAGCCACGGCAGCGGGTAGGCGGCAATGTAGGCGAACAGGCCGAGCAGCGAGCCCCGCGAAAGCCAGCGACGCATGCCCGGCGTGCGGCTGAAGCCCGGGTCGACGAAGAAGACGCGCGCGTTCATGGGCAGCTGGTCGGGCCGCTTGTAGTTGTCGAGGTGCTTCTGGAAGGCCTGGCCGAAGACCATGAGCGCCAGCTTGCTGCGCTTGTAGGCCGTACCTGGCGACCACGTCTTCTTGTCGAGGGGTTCCTTGAGGGACGGGGAGCCGATGTAGGAAGAGCACGAGGCGAAGATGATGCGCACGTCGCGGTCCCAGGGCTGGGCCTTGATGGCGGGGCTGAGGATGGAGAGCAGGTGGAAGTTGGCGAGGTAGTTGACCATCCACGTCTCCTCTATGCCCTCGACCGTCTCCTTACGCTTAGCCGACGCCGGGGTGATTGTAGCAGCGGCGAGGATAATCATGTCGAGCCGGCGCGGCGGGGAGTTGTCGATCCACTTCGTCGCAAACTTTCGGATGCTGTGCAGGGACGAGAGGTCGACATGCTCGGCGTAGATGAGCTCGTTGCCGGTCCGGGCGCGCACGTCGCCAATGTACTCGACCAGGAAGGGGTCCGACACGGGGGTGTGCGTGAGGAGGATGATTTGTGCGCCGCGGCTGCCGAGCTCTAGCACCGTCGTCGCTCCTATGCCCGACGTCCCGCCCGTTATCATGACTACCCTCCCGTGCATGTCTCGCTCGGCCGTGTTGGAAGCACCCGAGCTCCATAGCTTGATGAAGACGAGGACCGCTACCGCCGCGGCGGTCTTGAGTATGAACCACCAGTTCTCCGTGACATATGTCGGGAGGCCGGCTTCGGCGATGTAGCCAAAGTAATCGAGAGGCATTGCGAGCGAGTCACTGGGTTAAAGCTGGAGAAAAGGCGTGTTAGGGCGACTGTCGAGCATGCTGGGGTAGCAATGCTTCGAAGGCGTATTCGTATGGGGGGACGACTCGGGCTCGTTGCAGTGTCGCGTACGAGGTCGTTGAGAAAGCAGGCCGGTCGATGTGGGCGTTTGCCTTTGCGTGCGTACGAAATATGCGTAAGTTGTTCGAGTGTGTGACGAAGCCGCCAGCTTGCCTTCTAGAACAGAGGTAGAAAGCTGATGTGCCGCCAGGGGATTTCCGAATTGCGATGACAGGGGCGGTCCCACTCTGGCGGCAGCCCAGCGGCGGTGGCTTCCAGAATCCAGGGGCACTAATCGCAGAGTTTGCAGGGGATTGAGGCCGCCGCTGGCTGCCTCGCTGACATAATGGGGTTGGTCTCGCCCCCTTGTCGAAGAAGTGGAACTTCTTCATCAACCGTTCCCCCATCACCCTGCCCCTTCATCTCACCATATCATTGCACTAGCAGACGGCAACACTCGACATAACCCGAGTTCTCCTCCACGAGTGCACTTGCTGAGGAACAGGTGGTGGCAAGTGTGCTGTGCAAGTATTGCCGAAATGCGGCGACGGGTGGAAGACGACGAGGACTATGAAGAGGAAGAGGACGTACCGCTTCAACATCGACGACCCTTTGGCGCGGGAATCAGCCGCAAGCCCATCCAGTTCGTCAAGGCATCAGATCCAAACCTGAGTACGACACAGGCGGCCAATAAAACAAAAAGCGGCGCTTCCGTTGGCGACTTTTACCTCAGCCTCGTGCTCGGTGACAAGAAGCAAGCGGAAGCCGAAAAGCCTTCGCGAGCAGCAGGGCAAGTATGCGCCGTGTGCGAGTTGCCCGTGGATAAAGACGACGCCGTGGGAGAGGTCGGCAATGACAATAACAAGCCCACGACAAGTAGACAAAAGCAGCATGAGTCTTCGATTGCTCACCAAGTCTGCCTCACACACTCACATCCCCCATCAGCACTAGATCGGTCGCGCATGGGCTTGACATATCTTTCATCCCATGGCTGGGACCCTGATTCACGCAAGGGGCTCGGTGCTGAAGAGCAAGGCATGCAGTATCCCCTGAAGACTCGACCAAAGGAGGACAAATACGGTTTGGGTCTCAAGATCCCAAAAGGCATCCAGGGAAGAATTGAAAAGAAGAAGCCGCAGATGCTGGATGCGAAGCAATGCAGAAAGAAGGCCGATGAAGACAAGAGAAAGGCTGAGAGGTTGCGAGAGATGTTTTACGCCAGCGAAGACATTGACAAATACCTGGGGACCGGTTTATAAGGGGATAGGAGTCATGAGAAGCAATGAGATACCCATAATGGAGGACGAATAACGAAACTTGAGCCTAACAAAATCCGTTTTAATTTACAGATATACGGTCTTGAACCTTGATCAAGTGAATTCGCCTTGTACAACTATTACAAGACTTCCATATACTGCCAAATTACCGCAGTTCACACTCGTAATATCCAAAAACGGCCATCACAAAGAATAATGGCTTGGCCATGGAGTGGAATAGGTAAAGCTGACGAAGAGACGGGTAAGAGATTGGCTTTGAAACACACAAGGGATTGTCTTGAGCAAACAACCATCATCCTTGCGACGGGGAGGCTACGAGAATATCTCCCGCCGTGCCGCCGCCGCATCTTCAAAAAGCGCCGCCGTTGTGAGGTGCAGGTGCGAACCTGGAAGGCGGTGACCTCATTCATCGCTCCTTTGGGGGCCGAAAGTGGGGGAATGCCGCTGCACTACCTACCTTACTGTGTATGTAAGGTAGGTATGGCACTAGGCTAAGTACCTCCAAGTACCTGTCCTAAGGTGCTGGGCAGTATCCGTACCAGGATTTGTGTTGCATAGCATTTTGGGCGAGGGGTCAGACCAGTTCCAATGGGGAGTCCAGGACTACGGAGTACCTTACGGCCCTGCTTGCCCGGGCCCCGCCCCCCCTCCTGGGCCTCAACTTGAAGCGCGGGCGGGAGTACTGAGGAAAGTAGCGGTGCGGTGCGCAGTGGAACGGGAAATGGAACCAGAAATGGAACTGGGAACGGGGACTGGGACGTGGAACTACCTGCCTCTCCCGTTCTTCTACCTCTGTCTTTCCAAGCCTTGAACCTGCTGGCCTTTTGACTTCCAGTCGCACCAGGTCATTGCGTTTACCTTCTTCCGGTCAACCTCGACGATAGACCAGATAACTCACGTTTCCCACTGCAGACATCCCTCTACTACATAGTAACACAGCTCCTAGTGCTGTGCGAGCTCGACCAATCTTGCCTCTTCCGATCGTAACTCCTCCAACTCACCTCACCCACCCACCTCACCTGCCACTACCACCACCACCACCATAATACCACGACAAAGCTGTCTGACCGCATAGGAACGTACCCTGCCAGACCTTGCCTTGCTTCCTTTCCCCCTTCCCCAAGCTCCGGTTTGGGTCTTCGGAGCATTGAAAGTCCCACAACTGCGACCGGTCCTTCGTTCATCTTGAAACCCCGCCAGACCCAGACAACCACGACAACGAAGCCCAAGACAACAACCACCAATCTCCCAGCTAAACATACATACCTGGTGGCTCTCGAATTCCACCCGACGTCTCATTCTCCAGGACCTGGGCCCCACGATTCATAAAGCTCGACAACGCGCATTCCTCCAGCCTTGTCCGCCTTTCTTTACTTCGCTGCCACGCTATCTGTGCAGCACCTCAATTTACACAGGCGCACCCGCCCACCGTCGTCGCTCGATCACAGTCGCCGTCCGACAACCTTCTACCTCAGAGCGACAAATTCCGCTTCCCTTACACGACGCATTGCCAGTTGTCCGCTGCCCACGCGGCAACTTGCCACGATGGGTGTCTCCACGCTCCAGGAGCAGCATGACGGTGAGCTGGCTCAAAGCCCGAGAGCCCACGATGCTCTGCAAGCCTCTTCCGCTCTCGATACTGACAATTTGGACAGTCATCATCGACACAATCAAGAACATTACACGAGGCGACGTGAGATCCACCCGATACCTGGCGAGCTGCCTGCGAGTCAACAAGCTAACCATGACGAAACCCACAGTGGAAAGTCTTAGTTGTTGACGACGACTCCCACAAGATTATAGACAACGTTGTCAAGGAAGATGACATTCTTAACAACAATATCGCCAGTATGTCGCGCGACCACGTTTCCTCCTTGCAACGGTACAAGTCCTAACCACCCTCTAGACATCGAGCGAATCGAGCAGAAGCGAGATATGAATCCTGAAATGGACGCCATCTACATTCTGTCCCCGAAAGAGAATATCGTCGAAATCCTTATCAACGACTTTGAGCGCCGCAGATACAAGGAAGCGTACCTGGTGTGGACCGGTGTCTTGGATCCGAGGATCCGTCGCATGATTGATGGCTGTCCGCCGGCCAAGCAACGCATCGCAGGGTTCGAAACCTTGTCGATCGATTTCTTCCCTCGGGAGTCGCATTTGATCACCTTCAAAGACCCTTGGAGCTTTCCAATTCTTTACCACCCCGCGTGCAACAATTTGGTGGCGCGACACATGAAGATTCTAGCACAGAAGGTTCGTAACAGACAGATGGCAGGCTACACAACTTGCCTTGCTGACGAGCAGATCAGATCACCGGCGTGTGCGTTACACTTGGCGAGTACCCAAAAGTCCGATACTACAGACCGAAGAGCCCGCTCCATGAAGCCGCCGTGCTTGCCTCTCATCTAGCTCGTTTCGTGCAGGAGGAGTTGGACGAATATGCACAGTGGAACCCAAACTTTCCACCACAGTCGTCGCGGCCCGTGGGAACGCTCGTCATCACGGACAGATCAATGGATATCTTGGCGCCTCTGGTTCACGAGTTCACATATCAGGCAATGGCCCACGACCTTCTCCCGATACAAGATGGGGACAAGGTGACGTATCGCATGGTCACAAACGAGGGCACCGCACAAGAGGAAGAGAAAGACGTGGAGCTATCTGACAAGGATCCGGTCTGGGTCGACAACCGACACCGACACATGAAAGATACTATTGATAAACTAATGGGAGACTTCCGGAAGTTCTTGGAGTCTAACCCTAATTTCACCAACGAGGAGCAGGAGACGACGAGCTTGAACGCCATCAGAGACATGCTGGCTGGTTTGCCGCAGTTCCAAGAGATGAAGGAGGCGTACTCGCTTCATCTGAGTCTGGCGCAAGAAGCCATGAACAAATTTCAAGATCACAAGCTGCCAGACATTGCTTCGGTAGAGCAGACTCTTGCCACAGGATTGGACGAGGACTTCAGGAAGCCTAAAAACATATTGGACCAAGTCGTGCGGCTTCTGGACGACGACGCCATCACCCCATCAGACAGATTGCGTCTGATCATTCTCTACGTGCTGTATAGAGACGGTGTTGTGATGGAGGATATCAACCGGTTGCTCGCGCATTCGGGCCTGCCGCAAGGAGACGGGGAAATAGTAGTCAACCTCGAGATGCTGGGCGGACACCCGGTGCGTGGTGGCCTAAAAGACGTTCGACCTCCTCAACCACCCCTGTTCCAAAAGAACACCAAAGCAGCAGAGATCAGCGAGGAATACTCGCTATCACGTTTCGAGACGGCTATGCAGACGATGCTTGATGAACTCTGCCGAGGCACTCTCGATCAAACCACATTCCCTTACGTGAAGCCACCAGCTGATCCCAACGAGGACCTCTTGGCCTCACAACAAGGCTCATTGCGTGCCGGTAGGCCGAATTGGGCATCATCTGGCCGACGACCACCTGAAAATCGACAGCGCTTTATTGTTTTCATGGCTGGTGGCGCAACATACAGCGAGAGCCGTGCTTGCTACGACGTTTCCGCCCGCCAAGGCAAGGACATCTTCCTGGTGACGAGCCACATGCTCACACCTCAACTTTACGTCCGCCAAGTAGGCGATTTGGGCAAGGACAAGCGCACGCTCGACATACCAATGGAGCGACCGACACCGCGTGCTCCTGCGTGGGTTTATGAGAAGCCTGCCCCTCCGCCCAACCCTATGGCGCAACGCCCTGCCCCCGGTATGGCACCGCCGGGCGCACCGTCACCGGCGGGTGGACCACGCAGAGCACCTGCGCCAGGTGGTTTACCTGGGCGTCCCGCCGCGCCGCCAACGGCTCAGATGAGCAATATGAACCTCAACGCGCCTCTTCCGCCCCTGGCGAATGGCGGCGGAGCGTCACCTGCCCCGTCTGACGGCGGCAAACCGCAAAAGCTGGAGAAGGATAAGAAGAAGCGCAACTTTTTGGGTATGAAGAAGAGCCACAAGGACAAGGATAAGCACTGAGTTGAAAGGCGTAAATGGAAGGGAGATGCGGAAATTTTGGCTCTCGAATGGATTTTTACCCATCTCACTGTCAGCTTTCCTTAAACCCCCCCCCCCCTTTTCTTGCACATTCTGTTGCCAGCGTGGCGTTCTTTGGTGTTGAATCAGGGGCGGGTGCAACAATTCCCATAAATGGCCTCTTCTTGGCTTTCCCTCTTCTTACCTCTCCGTGGGTTTTGCATACGATGTGGAGGAGGGAGAGAAGGAAGATGCAGGCGGGAAAGGGGTGAGGGCAGTTGGCTGACTGAGCCGGATGGTCTGTGTATATATGTACTCTGGATCTATCGTGGAACCAAATCACACAAAACTCGACAAGTATCATCGACAGATCTTTCTCGCGTATTCCAATTGACAGAAACCGACTCGTGCATTATGATAATATCGTTGATGGAGTGAAAGGCTGGCTCTTTCTCATGAAGACAATTGACATGATTGACCGTTCAAGCAATCATCAGGGAATGCACAAATCACATTATCATACTTCACCATGGTAGCAAGGCACAGCTTTTTGGAAGCCAGGAAGACCAACATCCATTTCATTTCATTCGTGTCCACCGCGGTAGACTAAAGGTAACATGAGGGATATCCTATCCCACCCCCCACCCCCCTTCCTCAGAAACTCGCCAACCTTGTTTTCTGCTCTTGATTGTACCATCGCCTAGAACCCTTGTCTTCTGAGAGGACCTAGAGCCCTTCCGTTGTGGGCCTGAGCCAAAACAAAGATGTCTGCTTAGTTGTGGGTTCCCTCCGCTCATAAGCATAGGAAACGTATCGCATAAGCATGTAACCTCGTCGAGGTAGTTGAGGCGGTGCCTCGCCTACGCGAAGCTGATAGACTGGGCTCCTCCCACATTTGAGGAGAAACCTAGTATTCGAGGATGAGTGATTGGGTACTAGTTCAGCAAATCCGACAAGCAACATGTCGTTATACCGGCATTTACGTTTATGGTGTTTCATAACATGCCCTTTTCAAAGACACACATCTGAACATTTGGTGATGAGACTCGAACAAGGTAAATGTAGCAGTAGAAATGCTACGGAAGTATAGCCTCTACTAAAGAGGCCGATGGTAGTTCCATGATGTGGGTAGTTTACTGTCTCCGGAACGCCTGAGCGGCGCCAGGAGGCATGCGTCCGTCAAAGGGGAAGCCATGACCTTCGGGTCCGCCCGGACCAGGGAAGCCAGGCATTCCGGGAGGAGGGATAAATCCCGGAGGCGGTCCACCGAAGAAACCCGGGGGAGGAGGCATGTTGCGTGGCGGGGGACCTGCCATGGCCTCAGGGGGAGGGAAGGCTCCGGGAGGGAAGTTCGGGGGGAACATAGCGGCCATTGGGTGATTGCGGCCAGGACCACCAGCGAGACCAGGAGGCGGAATGATGGATCTCTGCTGAGGGGGCATGGGAGGACCGCCGCCACCCTGCTGAATCCAGTTGGGGTTCATTTGGTCCAAACCGGGAGGCGGGGGAGGACGTTGCAAAATCTGCGTGGGTTGCATGCGCGCTTCTGGCTCAGGGTGGTGGAAACCCTCATCCATAAAGCCAGGCGGGCCTTGGCCACGCAGTTGGCGCTGAGAACCACGGCCGCCCTGCGGAAGTCCCTGCTGGAAGTCGGGTTCGCGGTCTGGAGCATGCGGGATCTGAGCGGCGCGCTGGGGTTGCGGCATGCGCATGAGGAGTTGCTGTTCCGTTCGTGGGGGCTCGGGCTGGTTCCTCATCAAGTTCATCAAGAACTCGGTGTTGCTCATGTTGCGGCCTTGGTTTGGTTCCATTCGGCCGGACCCCTGGCTTGAAGCCTGGTGGCGTTGTCCAACTAGCTCTTGGAGCAGTTGGTCTTGACGAGCAGCAGGCGGCTGCTGCTGGTGAGGCATCGTTGGACGCGGGGCAAGAATATCTGACATGGACATGGATCCCTGCGGCATGCGAGGGCGGGGGTCCTCTCGGCGCTCGCCGCCATACTGTTGGAATGGCTCGGGCGACGCGACGGAGCTGGAAGGAGCATGCTCGCGAGCAGGCGGGGGAGGTTCCTGGAATGGTTGCGAAGCAGGCGGCGTGGCTGATTGAAGATTTGAACGCTGCAGCTTCATGAGCAATGCTTGGAAAGCTTGCTTCTCATTGTCGGGAGCCGGCCCAGATAGATCAGGGCCACCGAAAGGAAGGCCTGCCATGGGTGTTGAAGGCTCCGTCTTCATTCGTTGGGTGGGGTCATCTTGAGGGGCATTGAAGAATGAGGTAAACCGAGAGGACTTGCCACCGCCTGTCTTAGACTTGGAAGGAGTCTCTCTCTTGGGCTCGCTCGGTGAGCTGACGTCCAAGCCAGCAGTAGAAGCGAACTTGAGGAAGAATTGGTCGGGGCCAATCTCCACAGCGGGTGCGGAAGCAACAGCTGGCTGCTCGCCTTTGATTGCAGCCTCGACTGCGGCAGCTGGCGTCTTGTCCTCGGCAGGACCGTTGCGACTCGCCTTCATACTTTCCATGAATTTCTTGAAATCCTCTTCGGTATGGCCTCCTGCCTTTTCTCCGGCAGGTTCATCGAACCATTCGGGCTCTCGCTCCTGTCTATGTTCGCCGCGCTCCCAGCGACGCTCATAGTTCCTGCCAGTGCTCTTTTCTTCGACGGGCTCAGCCTCCCGGTTCCGGTCTCTCCAGCTCTTGGCCCGGTCAATGCGCTCGCGAGCCGTCAACGGAGGCTTCTCAGGAGTGTTGGCACTGTTGGTATTGTTACTGGCGGTGCTGTTGTCATTCTTGAACCAGGGCTCCGACTTGCCCCTGCTAAGGCCATTGCGGGGCCGCGGCTCAGCTTCCTCGTGGTCATGCTCCTTGTCGTGATGGTCGAAGGTGCGGTGGGTACGGTCTCTAGGGCCCTCACGGTCGTCGCGATCACGGGGGCGGCGCTCATTGGGAAGCCTATCACCACCACCAGCGCCCATGCGACCTTGAAAGCGCTCGGCGCCCTCGTGCCCGAAGCTCTTGCGCGGCTTCACTGTACTCCATCCCTCCTGATCCTGTGGGTCACCGTCGCCGCGACGACGACCAAAGTTTGTGTTTCTCGAATCGCGGAAGCGGTCGCCTTCTGGGGTGTCACCATTGCGATTGCGGAAATTAAAGCGACTGGGCGAGTCAGCGTCCTTGAGGCCCTTGTCATTGTCAAAAGGTTTGCCATTGCGCAGGGTCGCAGAGGCGAAGGCGGTTCGAGGAGGTCCGAGAATAATGTCTTCGGGGTCTGCAATTGAAATTTGGGTCAGTTGGGATTGCTCAAGGGGCGAGGAAAATGAGGAGACACCGAGGTGGAGACATACTGGCGCTGTTTCGCGAGACGTGGCGGTCAACGCCAGGGCGACGATTCGTCTGATCAAGCAAGGGATTATCGTGGCTTCTTCTGTCAGTAGTGGGTTTGGTGACGTTGGTCTGGGTTCGATTGTTATCGGGAGGTGGTCTGGAAGAAAGAGTTAGAAAAGAGGGAGTTTTGTCTGAGGGATATGGTGACGGCATACCCCATCCATTCTTCAGCGGGCGGTAAAGCAGATGGTTTGATGCATAGTGGTGATTCTCGCAGGTGAATGAGGACCTCTGCTGAATACTGGAGTGCCATAGCAGCAGGAAGATGCAAAGCGCATCCGAGGACAGGTAGGAAGGCTATTGGTGGTGTGGCGATGGTGATGTTTGCATGAACAGATGTCGATGATTCGGTCGACAGAAGGAAGGGAGGAGCTGTCGTCGGAGGCAGGTAGGTTGCTTCGCCAGTTGGAGAGGAGATAGATGCGGTGCTGTAGTACTAGTAGGTGGTGCGGTGTTTGGCGCCTAAGGTTGAGGTTGTGTTCGTCGATGCCGTTGTTGCGATGGTTCTTTGTACGTCACAGGGGTGAAGAGGGGGGTGGATTGTGGTGGTTATGGTGATGTCGAGGAAGGTCAAGTCGAGTCGGTCGGTCGGCGGTCGGTGCCGGTCGCAGTTGATGGTCCAGTCAGAATGGAAGATGGTGGGAGATGGGACAGACAGGACGGGAGTGTCTGTACGGAATACGGAGTATCCGTAGGACTGGCTCCGATCGGGCTGCACTACTGCGTACTGCGTCGAGGGCGCTGGCAGTGGTTGGGTAGCTTGATGCGACGAGGCTGGCAATCAGG